>NC_081844.1:101830670-103230856 GCF_963259705.1 Myotis daubentonii | reverse complement strand
CTCAGCAGAGGCCCACCTGAGATCACACCTTGAGACGAGCGAAGAAATAGCAAAGCTCCCCACTACAATCCTCCCCAGAGAGGAGACCAGACCACGCCGAGTCCGAAGGTGTGTTTTTTCTCAATTCACAGATCCGCTCCCCATCACGGGGGGGGGGGGGATCACGGCCTGAGGAAGGGAGCGTCACACCCCTGAGCATAAGCAGGTGGGAGCTGTCCCAAATAGGGAGAGCAAAGCCCACCTCGGCATCAGTGGCTAATGACGCCTTCACTGCTGGTCAGCGTGGCAGCTATTTTAGGTTAGACAATCTCTGGGTGGTCTGTGATGCTTCCCTTTTATCACGTATGATTCACACAAGCAAATCTCTAAACGGTGGGGTTTCTGCTAACCCACAGGACATGTGCTTCTCTAATTTCACACCAAAGAGGTGGTCCGCTGGACCCACATGTTTGTGTCTGCTCTTGGGAACTCACGCTTCGTCAGTAGACAAGAGACGATGGAAGCAAACGCAACTGTTTTCTGCTCTGCTCCCTAATCACGCCACCGAGACCCAATACTTGAGTCTTCCTTTTGCCACTTGAATTCCAATTTTCAGTTCCTGTTAGAGATATCAGTGTTCTCAAGATGGCGTCATCTGTTTTTATTTTCTTACATCATCTGTTAATGTCCATTATCAATGGGGAATAGTTACCCAACACTCACACCTTGGGGGGCAAGGAAAGGATTCTATGTTCCAACCAAACCAATTTCCAAAAATTGCTACTAAAGAGAAATGTCAAACACGTCTCCACGTTCAACATTTAAAAAACTTCTAATGAATCTTCTTTTCAACAAGTAATGCCATTAGCATGGATGCTATGCAAATGATATGCAGGGCCTGCATTTGTTTGGCTTCCTCGAAATTGTTTCAGAAACCTGATCACATCAAATATTTTTCAGTTTATGCAAAACAGGACCTCTCAATACATTTTTTTTGGAAGGGGATGTAGTTTTCTATTTGCATGTGAGTCCCAAGAGTACATTTTACACTTCGAATGTAGGATGAACACATTCCCAGGTCTGTCCTGCATTTTGGAACTTAATCATCACAGTTACTTTCAGATGCCAAGGGCCTTACTCATCTGTGACTGGATGACCTTCTAGGGACATTGATGACCTTCTAGGGAGAGCGGACCTTATAGGAGCCGAGCACAGAGATGGCACCGAGACAAGCTGTTTCCCCATAAAAAATCCCATTTTTGTAGTTCGCGATTTCAGACAGTCTTCTTTCATAAACTGATCTCAGGCCATCGTGCAGAACTCAGGGACAAGAACACGCGACCTGTAGCCAAGAAATCAGTCAGGCCCTGGGATCCACAAGTCTGCATCTGAACCCTCTCCCGGACTGCTCTTCCCCAGTTTGGTGCGGCGGCCCAGCCCGGCAGCGCCGCCTTCTCCCTGCCAGGGAGCCCGTGAGTGGGGTGCTGGCTTGAGAGAGCCACGCATGATCACACTTACTGTAGCATCGGCTGTTTTTTTCTTAATTGTCCTGAGATCCTAGAAAGGAAACCAGTGTCTGTGCTGACAGAGGAGCTCAGCGTGAACCCTCATTTTTCACATGGAGCTAATTAAAAACTGAAATTAGTTAAATATGGAAATGACACTTGCAAGCACTTTAGTAGAATTCTGGCAAAATCCCTCCGGAGTGCTGTGACATTACCTGCTGCTTCGAAACTCCCCGACTGAATTTCACAGTTAAAAGGCTGAGCAAAGGGAAAGTTATTATTGAGATTTCGGATTCAGAATGTGCCTGTAAAACTCCAAATTAAATTTCACGGCTGGCCCTTGAGTGGTTGGCGATAATCTAACGCAGGCCAATGGAGTGGGCTGCCAACAATGGCCCTGCCAGCAGAGGCCCGATTACCCCTCTTTAGGCATGGCGCGGTGGGTGGCAGCGGTGCCACAGTCAGCAGGTTAACACGGGTATTTCTCCCGGAATCTGACTCAAGGCGGTTCACACAAACCAGTCCCAACAAAGAGCCTAGACTCATGCATTGGGGTGTGAGTGGGCCAAGTACAGTTCCTGAGGGGTAACAAGACACACTTCTCACATATGGATTCTCTTTATAGGTCTCTCCCCCCCCCATCTATCTATAAATATATATATATCTCCTTCCATACATGTATATGTCTTATAGGCATGTCATAGGTGTTTTTTTTTTAAGCCTTATCCGAGAATATTTTTCCCATTGATTTTTAGAGAGAGTAGAAGGGAGTGAGGAGGAGTAGGGAAGGGAGGGGAAGAGAGAAAGAGAGAGAGAGAGAGAGAGAGAGAGAGAGAGAGAGAGACATCGATGTAAGAGAGACGCCTCGATTAGTTGCCTCCCACACACATCCCCGACCAGGGCCGGAGATAGAACCTACAACCCAGGTATGCGGTGCCCTTGACTGGGAATCGAACCACGACCCTTCCATGCTCAGCCGATGCTCTAACCACTGAGATAACCAGCTAGGGCAGCATGTCAGTTTTTATTCAGCATTGAGATTACCCATCATGGAATACTATGCTGCTGTAAAAAGGAAGGAACTCTTACCATTTGCAACGATGGATGGAACTGGAGAGCATTATGCTAAGTGAAATAAGCCAGTCAATAAAGGAAAAATACCACATGATCTCACTCATTCATGGACAATAGAGACCATTATAAACTTTTGAACAATAATAGATACAGAGGCAGAGCTGCCTCAAACAGATTGTCAAACTGCAGCGGGAAGGCCGGGGCGGGGGGATAAAATGGATACATATGTAATACCCTTTGTAATACTTTAAGCAATAAAATAAATAAATAAATAAATAAATAAATAAATAAATAAATAAAAAAAGAGATTACCCATCATGAGCAGGGAGGTCAACCAGCACTGAGTCTCACAGGGAAGTGAGAACGGTCTTCTCTTAAAGTCCCTGGTGGAATAAATAGCCTTTGCAAATGGACAATGACGCGGAAGAGGGACCTCCCGGCATGGGTGGAAACAGACCACCGCCTTGACAGGCAAAAGCAGCAGCGTTTGCTCAAGGGCAAATTATGGTGTTTCTCTACATCTGCATACGATTTAATTAAACCCGCCTACACGTCCGATGGCCCTGGATCAGCGGCGGAGTATTTGGGAAGTCCAGCCGCTCTCCAAACAACTGGTGCGTTGTGATTTTATTGTTTTTTTCCCAACACCATCCATTTGCCCTTGAGGCACCCCCTCCCCCTGGACCCTGGCCATGACTGAAGCAGGCACTCGGTCCCGGCCTGGGCAGGCCGGCGAGAGGAGCCCTGGTGCCAATGCAGGCCCTGCTCCGGGAGCCGCTGGCAGCGAGCCGGGGGTGGGCCGGGCTGCCAGGAAGAGCTCTCTGGCAGCTCCCACGCTCCTGTCTCTCCATCTCTCCGTCACACCCGGGCTGCGTGCATCCCGGGTCTGGAAACCGTGGCTGCTTCCCCAGCTGGATGGGTGAGAAGCTGCAGCTGTACCATCAGGCCGGCTTATGCTTATTGAATTCTGAATATCCAATTTCAAAGCAATTCCAGTGAATGTGCCCAAGGCCGCGGATCAGCGTGGCTGCTGACACTCTCGGCGGCAGGGCTCCGAAGTTCATATTTCTAAACAAAGGCGAGATTACAGAAGCTTTCCTTGTCAGGACCGGCGCCTCGGAAGAACCCTCTCTACCAACTCTATTAGGGCCCTTGCTGACAGGGTGAAAGCTGTCGGGCTAATCCGTGGTCCTCGCTGCTCAGGCCCCGGGCGGTGGGTGAGCAAACTTCTCCCACCGACTAAAGACGAGTAGGGAGCCTGGCTGGTGTGGCTCAGTGGCTGAGCATTGACCCAGGAACCAAGAGGTCACCGGTTCGATTCCTAGTCAGGGCACATGACCGGGGTTGTGGGCTTGATCCCCAGTATGGGGCGTGCAAGAGGCAATTGATGAATGATTCTCTCTCATCGTTGATGTTCCTTTCTTTCTCTCCCTTTTCCTTCTCTGAAATCAATATATATATATATATATATATATATATATATATATATATATATATATATATATATATATATATATATATATATAAATATGGGTAGGGGAGTGAAGTGGGGTGGGTTTAACCAGACGGGAAAGAGGCAGGACATGGAGGTTGGCGCCTGTGACCTTGCTCACAGAGTGCAGGCTGGACAGGCACGATACCCAGAAGTGTGGCCCTGGGCAGACAGGGTGGCAGGGCTGACCAACCATCCAGAAAGTCAGGAGCAATTCCAAACTTGTTCTGGAACAACTGTACCCCTACCCCGCCTCCATCAAGATAGAAAATAAAAATAAAGAAACACTATCCATGCTGTGGTGTGACTGGGCCCATGCTGGGAACCCTGCATTGCATGGAGTCTTCCTACCAGCTCCAGAAATCTGTCTTCTCTCACCCCAACACTGTCTTCGAACCCTGCTCTACCCGCGCCTGGAAGGCATTGATTTCAAATGCACGAAACAACACTTAACCCACAAGGTAGAGGACTGAAGAGGCGCAGAAAAAAACCGGCCCTGGAGACAAAGCCCGGCTGAGTTTGGCTGGACAGTCACAGCAGCACCTGCTCTGGCTTCTTGCACGAGGACCTGGGGCGCGTCTAGGGCTTGGCACGCCTGGAAAACTGTTTCTGAGAGGCGTCGGGACAAAACCAGGTCAGTCACTATTGATGTTCACCATGTGTCAACTCCTTCCCTCAGGGGTGAAAGGAAAGCTCAGGGCAGAGAACAAGTAGGGCTGTGGTGGCTCTGAGTGACCCAGACAGCGGCTTCCCAGCACAGGCTGCGGCCTGCCCTTCCTCACGCTGCGCCCCATCATCCTGGTCATGTGTGGGCACTCAAGGGGTATTTATGGAATGAATGAACAAGCAAACAAAGGTTGCCTTTATGTCGCCTGGGGTGCAATATGGATTTTCGAGTCAGAAAGGACTCCTAATATGACCATTGAACGGTTACACGGCACTGGATGAAGTATCTCTAGGCCTCAGTTTTCCCATCTATAAAATGTGTTGGGTAATGGGACCCCCTATAAAGGGCTGTTCTGAGGATTGGAGGCCACCGCTTATAAGGCGTAGGTCTCAACTCCTTCTCCCCCATTTATCAAATGGGTGAGTCCCCTCTCTGTGCCCCTTGCATAATAACCCTCTGGAGTCCGCTTCAAAGAGAAAAAAAGCACTTCGAACATATAGGAGAGCCTTTATTTTTTGAAAAATGTCATAATCCTTCAAAAGGGACTGTTTTGTCTGCTCAGCGCAGTCAGTGTCGAGGTGTGTCTCGTGAACCTCAAAGGTACGCCATCAATGATGGAGCCATGATTTTCCTTAAGGACTAGTTCTTTAGATTGGGATACAGAGTGAAGACATAGAAACCAAAATGTACAACCAACAGCACCAGGATAAAGCAAAGACACCCAAGATGGAAGCAAAGGAAGGCTGCCGATGTCGAGACCCCGAAGGCTGGGGCATCCTGGGGTAGCTGGGTAGATGTTTCTAGAAAGCAGAGGGAAGGACAGCTACTCACAGGTCACTCCCCTTGCGTGTGCAGCCCTGTCAGTTTCAAATCATTTGCTCCTCTGAGCAGACAGCGCTGCTGGTGACTTACCAGGGTCGGTAGATGTTTTTAGTTACAAGCAGAAAAAGTCCTACAATAGCCCTGAAACCCCTGCCCTCATGCCTAGGAAGCGCTTTTTAATATTTATACATCTAAAGAGGGTTTGCCCTCGCAGACACGGAAAATCATTAGGAAGCCTCCTCAGGAGGCTGTAACTTTGGTCAAGGTCACGCACAAATCTACGCTTCACATTTCCGCCCAGGCTTGCCAGTAGGTGCCACCTTTGTGCCACAAACCATCCCCGGCCCTTGCTCTACTTTATTTCTAGGTTATCAATTTTTAAACAGAGAAAAGGAACAAAAATGTGCGTGTGAGCATAATTCTGAGCATATAAAAGTTGAAGAAACTTTTCTTTTTCTCCTCGTTCCTTGGCATGTCTATTTAACAGAGCTTTCTTTCTTTTTTTTTTTGATTTGACTTTTTTTTTCCTTCCAGCACCGCAGATGAATGGGCAAACCACGGAACCGGCGCTCACAGCAATGTCTTGTAACAGCTCTAACTTTGGTTTGGCATGTCACCTGTCTAACGAGACCGGGGAGAGGAAATATTCCATCAAAGCTGTGAGCGTGGAAGGAACAGCCTGGACGGCGTCCAAAGACACACACAGTCTCTTAGCAACTTCTGAAGTTCAGAAAAGCCAGCACTTCGGTCTGGGAAGCTGCCTGGTGGAAGTTCCAACCTCCCCAACCATGGATCACTCATCGACACGCCCCGGGGGGAGGTGGCCGTCACTTTCAGCATCGGTACCCAGGCTGCCGAAAAGCAAGTGGCCCTCCGAGGGCAGGCAACACTGCTCAAGAAAACGAGACAAAATGACTCCCCCTGCCCCCAAACACATATCAAACAGAGCTAAGTAGGGAGGGGCAGACAGATCAGATCGACAAAAGCCTTGTAGGAGCACAGTGGCTTTCCGCTCCCCAACGAAACGCATAACGTTAACCTCCGCAGGAAGACAAGGAATGACTCTCTAGGAATTGGGGTTTGCGCCTCTGCCTTGTGGAGAGAGGGCTTTTCGAGAATCCTTCTTTCTCGCTTATCTCTGGGGGAATGGGAGACCCTGACCACTCGTTATAGATGTTTGGGGGATCATAGGGTAGCCCCAGCCCTGCCTTTTGTAGCTAAGTGGGGAATGTGTATTTGAGTGAGATGAGGACTCTATGAATTTGACCAGAAAGCCTACCTATATCCTTAACATTATCCCCCCAATCCGATGCTGACTGTTACTCCTAACGCTCTAACCCCTGACCACCCGGAACCTGGCCCTGAAGCCCAGTAAGGATGGTTATGCTCAGAGAACCCAGTACACAGTGGTCGGGAGGAGACGTCTCTGCCCTGTGCAGCCTCCCCCAGGGTATCTGCGCCTTGTCTGCCCCTTCCTCTCGGGCAATTAAGTCCCAGGTAGGTGAACCGCCATTTCAAGCGAAGTGAAGTAGGTACTTCTTAAGCCTTTGTTCCTTCCAGTGCCTGTTTTCCTTAAAACCTCATTCGGTGGCAACATTGGGAAGTTTATTAAATCTCGTTCTACTGTCTTCCAACTTTTTCATGGCTCGTGTGAAAATAGCTTAGGAGGTACATTGTTGCAGAACGTCCAGCACCATCCAGCCCAACTGGTGTGCACTGATGTAACAGACGCCACTGAATTGTAGGAGCGGGGACACTTCTCTTAGCCACCCCCTCCCCCCATTCCCAGGGGCCAGCCTCGGGTCACTGTGTCCAAGATAGAGTGCAAGTCTCATCACGCTGATGGAACCCTGCCTGGAGCCCCCCTCTTCTCTACCAGGTACAGCCAATGACTGACCCTGAGCACTCAGCCTGCACAAGGTCTCCCCGCTCTGCTCTCCTCTCGGCCTGCCTTGCTTCTGTCCTTGCTCGGCTCATCTGCTCTGTTTTTTTGGGCTTTGAAACAGCCCCCTCGGCTTCTCTTGCCTCTAGTCTTGTCCTACTCACTTCCACCTGCACAGGGATGCCAGACCGTTCCATGCCCTCCTCGATCAGGTATTTCCAGCAGGTTTCGCATCACTTAAGAATCAAAACCAACACACATTCATAGGGTACTTTGTGGACTGGCCTTCCATCCAGCCCCCTCTTCACTGACACCTCAGCTCCCTGTATCTGTTTTGCTTCATTGTTGACTATCTGTGGTTCCCTACAATGTTATGCTTTCTCAGGCATTACTCCCTGTTCTTGGTGTTGACCCCTAAAATGTGCTTCTCTGACCTTATCCTTCTGCAAACTCCTTTGCACCTGTCCAGCTAGAATTCAAATGTCACCTCCTCTCTGAAGTACTCCCTGATACTCTCAGGTGAAGTCTGCCTTTTGCACTTCCTACTCACTTCCTATGGAGCCTTCCTTGGCTTCCATCTTTGGGTGTGTGTGTGTGTGTGTGTGTGTGTGTGAGTGTGTGTGTTTTTCTTTATCCTGGTGTTATAACTGATTGTGTGCACATCTGTTTCCCTCTGTGTGTGATGGGATCTGTTGGAGGGCAGGGATCTTGGTCACCCATCTCTGCATAGGTGGAAGGATTCAGTAAATGTTTGCTGCATGAATGGATAAAGGGCAAAGTCAGTCCTTGGAAGGTGGGTACCCCAGAATCAACTCAAACTTGAGAATAAGCCTTAAAATTAAAATAGCAACACGGGGATTCTCTTGCCTAAAAACTCCCCAACTGTCAGACTAGCTCTATTTTGAGAGCTCAGTTGCTTCTTCCCCTTTCTTTCTTCCTATTCCATTTCTTTCTGGAACTTCTGGTGCAGGGATGTGAAGAAAATTGCCCTCCTCCTGCTTGAGGGTGGGTGGGGGGAAGAAGGGAGCAGCAAGTCCTATTTTCAGTCACTTCAGCAATTAGAGACCCAAATTGTTATCAATAAAAGACCTGAGCACAGAGGGCAATCTGATACTTTCTTCCTCCAGGCTCTATTTCCCTGGAAACACTTATTTCCTTTCAGAAAAAAAAAAGAAAGAGGGGCGGGGGGGGGGGGAGCTCACAAGACCACGTTAAAGCAAATGCTTAGAAAATATTTGGAAGTAACTTCTATTCACAAATTATCTTCATTCATAAAATGAAAAGGCACATTATGTGAGCTGGGTAAATTGAGCGAGAGAAGAAATTAGATTTAATGCTGGGAGCAGAGAGGAATAGGAAGAGAGGAAAAGGAAAAGACCAGTAATTCGAAATTCTATAGTAAGTAGAATTTTCAAAACAGTGAATATGTATTACTTCTATGACTGCCACAAACCAACTCCAAGATGCTGGTGGGTAGTTAATTTCTCCACATGGCAGAAAAGAAGGTTTACGCTGAACAAAGACATGCTTTCCATCACCCAATGGGAGAAGAGTTGTGGCTCGCAAGTGAGAAGTTTGGGAGAAGAGGGAGGGAAGGGAACAGGATGGGAAGATGGAGAAGGAATGGAAGAAAGCTAACATGTTGAGAAGAACGAGGCAAGAGGAGCCCTGAAGACTTGCCCAACATCAACACTTAATGGCAAAACTGACCTAAAAGAACTTCGCATCCTGAGGGGCAGGCTGCTCTCCTTGGATACATCTCTCTCTCTACTCAATAAACATGAAATAGCCACATATGTTTTTCAAGGTGATTCACGTGTCACATGCTCTCAGAGGCCCACCAGCCCCAGCTGGAGTGGGAAGAGTTCAGAATACAAAACCACGCCAAATGACAGGAGCGGAGAACATGTGCAGAACTCCGATCACTTCTCAGTGGCCCACCGCAAGCCAACTGCCCAATCTCAAAATAACAGCCATTTTCCTATCACACGCCAGGGCGCTTCAAAGCTATTCTCTTGTTTATCTTAATGATCATGCTGCAAATATGGGCATTATTATCCTCCTTTTAGAATGATCGTCGGAGGTTTAAATGATATCCAAATTCAAAGCCAGGTTTAAGAAGATCTGAACCTACATTCTTCCACCTCAGTCCCCTGCTTCTAAAACTGATGGTGAATTGTCTCTACTCCCTTTTTCTCTAGTGGAAGGACAGGCGGCCCTCTAGCTGGGTCAGGACAAGGGGAGTAAAGAAGAAGGGCAGAAGAAGGTGGTGCCAAATGGAGCACACAGGTAGAAGGCGCATAATGAGCAGGGAGCCTGCTAGGAGGAGAAGTCCCTGCAAGGTTGGGTATTGTCCTGGGCTGGCTCAGTCGGTGACAGTAGGAGTTCCGCTCTAACCCCTCCTAACAAGCAACGAACGCTCACTTTACAGCCGCTGTGCCAAAAGCTGTGCATGCAACGTGCGATTTAATTTCTGCAACAATTCTCAGAGGTGCATGCATTTATTATTACCATTTTATAGATGACAAAACCGTCTCACGGAGGTTAAGGAACTGACACAGAGTCACACAGCTGTCAGTGGAAGAGTGGGGGTTACAGCCCTGTCCTGTCTGATTCCGGAAGGTCTGCTGTTAGTCACCACGTCCCACTGAGCAGGGATCATGACCTTAATGCTCTATGAGGTCAAGGTCAAGAGGCAATAAACATGGTTTCTGAGTATCATCAGCTCCACAGAATCCAGGTTCACATGGGCACTGGAATTCGGCGGGCCTGACTTGGAAGACACTCCTGCCCTTCACTAATTGTATTTAATCAAGTTTCTGCATCTATGAAGTGCTGCAGGAACTCACTGTAGCGCTGCTATATTTGGGAAGAGAAATACACACTAACTTTAGCCAGATAAAACAGCAGAATGATAGCGTCAGAGTTGAAAGGCAGGGAGCAGTATGGTTACGGGCATGGATGCTTTGCTTAGGCGGCACCTGGCTGTGTGACCCCGGGTAAGTAACTTAATGTCTCTAAGCCTCAGTGTTGTCATCTATGAAATGGAGATAAAAACAGGGTTGCTCTGAGGATGAAACAAGATGACATGGCTGAGTCCAGTGACCTGCACAATTAAGTGCTGCGTAAAGGTCTGGTTGTTACGATGGGGAAACAGGCCCTAGGAAGATAAACGCTGGTCCAGGGGACACCGCAGGTTAACGGTAGAGAAAGGGACAGAATCCAGGCCTCCTGATGTCCAGTTCACTCTGCTTCTCCTCAGTGGTGCAATCTTGGGCAAGTTACTTAGAATTTCTAAGACTCAGCCTCCCCATCTGTTCAATGGGGACAATTCTTATTTCTACCGACAAGGATGTGGAGGGGATTAGACAAGTGATTCAAGCGATGCCCTTACCTGTAGCATCCTTAGCGCTCATTAAACGTGAGCTGCTGTAACGGTCCCTTCCCTTCTGATTTGAAAGAGTAGGTTTTTATCCTCAGGAGTAAAAAGGAGAAAAAGGGGAGGGAACTTTTCTTCGTGGCTGTTTGCTGACACAGAGAACGAGGTGGGGACACTCAGCACAGAAGAGAAGCCACTGGGAAGAGGACGATCCCAGGAGAAGTCTCTGGTCACCCTCCAGATGAAACATACTTCTCCTGGAGTAAGCGGTTTAGTCCTCTGTGTGGAATTCTTTCCCTTTCTGATTCTAGAAGCTTCTGTCAGCTCAAATCAGAAGCACTTGACTGTCGTTCTCTGCGGCAGTGCTGATGCTATTGTGGGAAGAGCGGTGTTTGCGGTCTGAATACCTGGGCACCAGCCGCACACCTGCTATTTACTCGCTGTGGGCCTTGGACAAGCCCTCCCCTACCTGAGCCGGCTCCGCGGCTGTAAAACGCGGCTAATGACGCCTGCTGTCTACCACGCAGCCACGAGGGGCCACAGGAGCAGAAAGCGCCGCTGGCTCTCACCATCATTTCCTGCATCGCCTGCCCCCCATCAGGAGGAAATGAGAAACCTGCACAATGGCCTTTAAAATGCCAACTTTCCCTCCATGTCTCCAGCCCTTTATTCAAGAGGAAGCAGCCTGCTCTTCCGCTTGGGGAACGGCTACAGGAGGGGGCCAAGGCAAAGCCCCGGACGACTGGCAATGGCCACGAAGGCTGCTTCATAGCCAGAGGGACTGCGACGGGGCTGTGTCGCCCAAACAGTGCGGGTCCAGCAGGGCAAGCTGGGTCATTGACACAGATCAACGCCTGGCTCCCGGTGGCTCAGAAGGGCCCCCAGGACAGTGTGGGCATGGACTGCTTGGCCATCAACTGCACTGTTTCATCTTGCTCCCCAAGGGCCCATCCTCCCTGTCGGGCCCACCAGAACAGACCCGCCATCACCCATAAGACTGGGCAGGAGTGGTGGGTAGGGCCAGAAGCGCCCCTCTGCCCCCTGCCTTTGCCTCAAAGGTGGCACGTTTGGTTCCTACACAAATCATTAGCTTTAAATGTGGGAATCCTTCCATTTCATTGTTCCATTAAAGGTGATGTCATCATTTCAGCGAACTTTAGCAAATGATGAAATACCTTGCTCAGACAGCTCTGCATCTGAATAGGAGGAGCCATCATGCCCAGCACAGAATGCAGTGTTTTATTTGTTTCTAAGGCAGTAAAGAAAGCTTTTGAGAAAAAAGACATTTTTAAGCTTTAGGAAACCCACGTGCCTACCCTTCTTCGGCCTTTAGGAGCAGAGCTGAGGATAGCTGTGATAGAGGCAGACTGGATGGTGTCGAAGGGCAAGGACTCAGAGGTCAGACTGAGTTGAGACCTGCCCCCCTTACTAATTATGTGAATGAGAAAAAGTCATCTAATATTTTTGTGCCTCAGTTTCCTCTTCTATAAGATAGAAGTTAGAGCACCGAACTCTTATGGCATTGGGATGAATTAAACTTAAAAAATTCATATGAAAAGTCCAACATGTAGTAAATGATCAAAATATTAACTATATCATTACTACTTTGATTCTATGAGGATCAGAAAAACTCCGTGTTATTGGTTGAGTTGTGCTGCCCCTCTCCCCCGAGATGTTGAAGGCCTCAAATCCCATATCTGTGGATGTGACCTTATTTAGAAGTGTTTTTTTTCTTTTTTCAGAAGGTGACATGAAGATGAACTCATTAGGGTGAGCCTCCTCCAATATGACTGGTGTCCTCAGAAAAAGGGAACACTTGGCACCCAGCTGGCGTGGCTCAGTGGTTGAGCATCGACCAGGAACCAGGAGGTCCCGGTTCGATTCCCGGTCATGGAACATGCCTGGGTTGCAGGCTTGATCCCCAGTAGGGGGTGTGCAGGAGGAAGCCAATAGATGATTCTCTCTCATCATTGATGTTTCTATCTCTCTCTCCCTCTCCTTTCCTCTCTGAAATCAATAAAAAAGTATATTTTTAAAAAGGGGACACTTGTCCATAGGGACAGTAGGCACACAGGCAGCATGCCTTGTGAAGACTGGAGCTGTGATGCCTCGAGCCCAGGAACTACCAGAAGCTGAGAGAGAGGCCTGCAGCAGACCCTTTCCTAGGGCCTTCGGAGGGAGCATGGCTCAGTCAACTCCTTTATCTTTGACTCCTAGCCTCCTGAACTGTGCAACAATGAACGTTGCCATAAGCCATTCATTTGGTGGTACTTTGTGAAGGCAGCCCTAGCAACCCAGCACACCCTCTTTCAGAATGCCACACGGGACCAGTACACAAAAGAGATTACCTGCCCTAACCGGTTTGGCTCAGTGGATAGAGCATCGGCCTGTGGACTGAAGGGTCCCAGGTTGGATTCCAGTCAAGGGCATGTACCTTGGTTGTGGGCACATCCCCAGTTGGGGTTGTGCAGGAGGCAGCTGATCAATGTTTCTCTCTCATCGCTGTTTCTAGCTCTCTATCCCTTTCCCTTCCTCTCTGTGAAAAATCAATAAAAAATATATTAAAAAAAGCCCCCAAAACCCCCACCAAAACCCAAAAGAGATTACTTAGAAATAGCTATTGGATCTACCTCCAGAAAAAGCAGAAACTTAGCTTTTGAGTGTAAAAATCACTCCAATAAGACACTGTTGGTTTTGGGATTTATCAGACAATTCCAACCTTCTTGTCCCCTGTTGCTTCCTATCAAAGGGCCCAGAAGAGCTTTCCTAGCCTCCTGTGAAGAAGGGAAAGCCATGGAACACAATTCTAATTAATAAGATATAATTAGTAACTAAAATTATGAGCGTGTGTGTGTTCGTGCATGTGTATGGGGTGGGGTTATGCTTTTCCTAATAAAAGGGACAAAACAACAACAACAAAAACTTGATTTCTTTCCTTCTTTCTTCCCCCTGAAGGTGGATATGAGGTCTGGAGCTGCATCAGCCATCTTGTGACAATGAGGCAGCAAAACCAAGGGAGAAAAACAAAAGTGCTGGGAATGGCAAAGTGGAGAGAGAGGAAGAGCGCATGTCACAGTTGGCACCCCTGAGCAGTACAAACAATGTCCATTGCTGCCAACCCGGGATACCTAGCTAGCTAGCTATGTGAGGAAACTAGAGCCTCGTATTTTTAAAGCCGCTGTTAGGAGTTTTGGTGGTTGTTTCTGAGAACTTAAGTTGAATGTATTTTTAACTGAAACACTGTCTTAACTGACCAGACTGCCCAGGACTTTGGGCTCCCCTCCTCACTTTCAGTTTTGAAGTGTATTTCATTTAATCTCCCAATTCTTTCTGCCTGTTTCCAGTCTTCCCACCTGCCCTGAGTCAGAGAACTGGCTAAGGAATGTGCCCTTTCCTAGCTCTCAGGACAAGGCTAAGCTGTTTGCATGAGCAGAGGTACATATTTTCTTTTCCTTGCAAGTGTTGTCATTAGGGTCGTTGCAAGGACTTCTGGGAACACAAAAAGTCAAAGTCGCCAAGCACATATTTGTAAGTTGATGGCAGTATACATATTGGTGAAAAGTGGACTTTGGAGTTAAACAGACCTGAGTTTTGAATTTCAAATCCCAACCACTGACTCGTGTGTGACCGTGGCCAAGTTACTTAACCCCTCTGAATCTCTTTCCTTACTTAAGAATAAGGAAATTGAGTCCTTGGGAAGATTAGATCAGATATTGAATGTGATGTTTCTGCACATGGTAGGTCCTTCATAAATGGCTGACTTCATTGTCCTTTTCATGGAGAAAAAAAAATAGTGGTGACACTTTGGGAAAGGCATACATTCAGGGGTACTTGTCATTACACCTCTTCAGTTGAAGCCTCCTTTCACGGCGTAAAGTTGACCAGTTTAAATAACTTCTCAGAACTTAGCACCACCGATGCCTTCGTGATGGGATTGATGGCTTTGAGTCTGAAAATATTGCGCCAAGAGGAGTAAGCGATGGAGAACAAAAGCTGACCCCCACAGGGCAATAGAAAGGTTTGAACACTTTAATTCTGGTGGTGAAGGAGAAAAAGAATATACCGAAAGACATGATTACAAATCAGTTATGACCTCAGCTTTGGCACTATCGACATTTTGGGTTGGAACATTCTTTGGTGTGAGGCTGTCCTGGGCCCTGTAAAATGTTTAGCAGCAACTCTGGTCTCTACCCACTAGATGCCAGTAGCACCCCCACTTCCCTTGTGACAACCAAAGGTGTTTCCAGAGATTGCAAACTGTTCCCAGGTTGGGGTGGGGGTGCACTGAGTTACAGCAAAGGGAGTCCTGCAGTACACAGTGTCACCGAGCATCTTGCATCTCACTGGGGTCGATCTGCAAGTGGTCCCCAGTGCATTGTACCCCTGCACAGTGTGTGAAAGAAAAAGGAAAGAATGCCACACATCTCCAGGCCCTGGCCACTTCCTACAGGAGCAGAGATTGAGGTGACTGAACTCCATCCAGTCGACAGGACAAGAAGTGAAAATATTTGGACTGCGCCATCAATCTGTGCCAAGGACTCTTCAAATCAAGTCGTCTTAATGGGTAAAATATTTGATATTCTGCAAAAAGACCCAGCGGGTTCCAATCCATCTTCCTTACACAAAGCCCTATTCCAGCCAAACCTGTCTATGAAAGAGCAGTTATGAAAGGGAAGGGGAGCCTGAGCTGTTTTCTAGTCCCCGCCCCCCACCTTGGAATACCGGAGGGCACTCCTGCCTCTGGCACGGCCAGGGCTTGCTAGCCCTGCGCTCCACTCGCACAGAGACTGTGAAACACCCGCTACTCAGTGGAGCTGCGGACCAGCAGCCTTTGCATCTCACTCGCACTCTCTACACCCACCTCCCAGTAGTTTTAAAAGCACTCTTCCCCACGCACATCCCTCCTTATCCTTCACGGTTCTCATTTGCTTACAAAAACGCAGCCTTTGAGCTGCTACTCACTCAGGCTTCTCTCGGGATCTTTGTGGGAGCCCTTGGTCTTGAGATTGTAAAACACTGTTCTGTTAAATGTACCACGAAGCCCTGAAGAGGGTGAGACTCGAGGAAAAGGCCTCCCTGCGTGAAGGTATTCACACACATTAATTCATTACGCACTCGAGAAATGACAAGTTGGTGCGCAAGCATAGTGTAAGATGTTCTCCTACGATTTTACCCACGGTGAAGAGCCTGCTCACTCGGTTCCAGACTCCACTCAGCACTTCCCCTGGATGTTTTACGACACTCAGCCAGTCTCTGAGTCCCAAGAGCAGATTCCTTTATATTTTAAAGAGGCTTTGAGAGTGTCGTGGGCTACAGAGATGCTATTAGACAATAACGCCTTATTGTCCTGTGATTATTCTAATCTGGCTGGTACGTCGACTCAATTTAAGAGCCATTGAGAATAACTCTCCATGTTTGTGATGCGCTGCTGGGCTTGCTGGAAGTGTACACCGCAATGAATATCACACAACACCTGACACCCAACCCTGGACCTTTCCTCCTGGACCTTTCCTCTCATGGTGGCAAGGGGACATGGTGGGACCCCATGGGCTTCAGGGGTGGGTCCTCATAGCATCACAGTATTGCCTCCCTTGAGGGTGAAGGGGAGAAGGCAAGGGTCTGACAGCGGTCTTAACCCAGCCGGGCTGGGAAAGGGTGACTGCTTTCGGATTCCCTCAAGACTAGCACCATGACATAGGGTCAAAAACTGAACAGAAATGGGCTGGCTTCATGGCCATGCTCCCACAAAGCAGATAGGAGACTAGAAGAGCTGAGAAGGATATAGAGTAGTGGTTCTCAACCTTCCTAATGCTACAACCCTTTAATACAGTTCCTCATGTTGTGGTGACCCCCAATTTCATTGTTACAAATTGAACATAATTAAAGCATAGTGATTAATCACAAAAACAATATGTAATTAAATATGTGTTTTCCGATGGTCTTAGGCAGGGGTCCTCAAACTTTTTAAACAGGGGGCCAGTTCACTGTCCCTCAGATCATTGGAGGGCCGGACTATAGTTTAAAAAAAAAAAAACCTATGAACAAATTCCTATGCACACTGCACATATTTTATTTTGAAGTAAAAAACCAAAATGGGAACAAATATAATATTTGTATTTGCATGTGGCCCTCGGGCTGTAGTTTGAGGACCCCTGGTCTTAGGTGACCCCTGTGAAAGGGTCGTTCGACCCCCAAAGGGGTCGCGACCCACAGGTTGAGAACCACTGATATAGAGATAAAAGAGATGCAGAGACATAATTATCTACTAAATTTTGGGCCATCCGCACAGACAAGCCATATGATGCAAACTAAAGTGCCTTTGGGGCCTACATTATCTTGGTTAGTTTGGAAGCTAATTCTAAAATTCCCCAGGTATGCATGATGCTCTGTGTTTTACTTGGGCTGCCTCGCCTCTGAGAGGGTATTTCATGCACTTCAGCCAAACGTTAACACATAGAAAATAAATCGAGACTTCAGTGTGGTGCAGAGAGAGGGCGGGGGGAGGAGGGCAAAGGCCCATTCCCTGCTGTCTGGCCCTCTCTGCCCAGATCCATAAACCCATAACCAACTTCATCCATCTCACCCTTCAGCCCAGGTCCAGTGAGTCAGCCTCATCTGCGGAGACGCAGGCAGCGGCATTAGAGTCTAGACCTGCTCGTACAGTGAATATGTAGCAGATTTATCATAATTTCCAACCTGCCTCTAAGCAGCTGATCAAAAGGTGAGTTTCTCCTTTGAAGATTTCCAGTTGGAAGCTTCACTGCCCCAAATCAAAAAGGGCGCTGGGCCCGACCTACGCCTAGGACCACATTCTGCATTTGTGAGGCAAGTGCCTTCGGGTCCTGGAGCGCGGATCTCTGTTTATAAATGGGCTCGCAGAGTTTCAAGGCATCTCCTGGTCCCTCTTTTTGGTTCACAGCATTTGCACTACAAATAAGCATGATGGGGTGGAGGAGTTTTGTTAGCCGTTTGAGGTTAGTTTTAACCCAGTTCTGCTCTCCTTTTTCTCCCCACACTTTTAGACCAAATCCAAAGTGAATGCCTCTGAAGGGGTCTTGGTGGGTTTTATTGGATCAAAGGGCCCTCATAATAAAGAACCCGCACACAGAGATTTACTGAGTGCATTAGAAAAGAATGGCTTCTCGCCAGCCCTGATAGAATTACACACCAATAAAAAATGCTTTGGCTCACCATGCTTTTAGAAAAGCGAGTGCTGATTTAAAGATGGTGGGCTAATTCTTAGTTTTCCGGTTTCCTCATTCTTTTTAAAAATATTTTTATTGATTTCAGAGAGAAAGGGAGAAGGAGAGGGAGGTAGAAACATCAATGATGAGAGAGAATCATCCATCAGCTGCTTCCTGTGTGCCCCCCTACTGGAGATCCAGCTCGAAACCCGGGCATGTGCCCTGACCAGGAATCGAACCGTGACCTCCTGGTTCATAGGTCTACACACTCAGCCACTGAGCCACACTGGCTGGGCAGTTTCCCCATTCTTGACAACATTCCTCTAGCGATCCTAGTTAGAAACCTGGAGGGCATATTAGATATTTCTGTCCTCACCTCCATGGTCAACAGCAGACAAATCTGTCTTTCCTTCTTTGGAAGAAGGCTCTCACGGATTCACTTGTTTTGTTTTTTTTCTAAACTGGGTCCTCACCAACTCACACACCCACTGATTATTGCCAGAGCCTTTCAAAAAGTCTCTCTGTTTCTGTCCCACTTACCAATCTATCCTGAACCTTCACTCAATTAGTGAATAAATATGTACAGAGCATCTACTAATTAACTGACACGATATCATGTCATGATTTTGTCACATTCCACTCCCTCTTGTGAACTTTAAGCACCTCCCTATTGCTGAATTAATCAAACGAGACCTCCCATCACATAAGGAGGCCAGCCATCACCTGCTCCTGCTCCACCTTCCCTAGGATTCTTCCACTGCCCTTCAGCAGGCATCCTTCTTCTCCTCCCTGGCTAAGCTCCTCATTTCCTCCTCACCTCGGCCTATTAATTCTGCCCTCTCACCTTCCCTGCTGTGCGTTCCTCTGCCTGGAATGCTTCTCAGTCCGTTTCTAGTTCAGTGCCTCTCTGCCCTCCCAGAACTGGGTCAGCCCGGACTTCTCCCACCCAGTCGTCTTCCACTCCTCCAGCTCTTGGGGGAGTTTCTACTTTCTCTGAACTTCAACAGCTCAACTCCTGCATTGCAACTTAGCACGTGTGGGCGTGTGCTCTTGACTGAATGCACAGAGCGGCAATAATAGAGAATATCAATACCTACTCTAAAGTTTACACAGAAAGACTATGAAAAGGTATCATCACGATTATGACTGTCATCAACCATTTCCTATAGTTGAGAACAACAAGGCCCAGGGCATTGAATTGTCTTTCCCCAAAGCCCCCACTTAGCCAGGGATGGGATCTGAGCTGAACTTTCTAAACCAAATCCCAGTCTTTCTTTGCTGGACTCCTCCAATGCCCAGCTGACCCTTACAACAAGGAGCAGTTACAACCAAGATCAGGTTTCCTGCTCCAGATGAACAATAATCCTAGAAATACTCAGTTCCAATGGCCATTGTTTGAGTTAAGAAGGAACAGAGGTAGGACATTCTGTATTGACAATGTCTGAAAAAGAAAACCTGTCTCAAAATTGCTCATCAACTCCCCTCACCATGGGGGCCCTTGCTGTCCCCGAATCCCCAAACCTTTCTCAAATCCCTACGGAGCCCCAATCCGTTTGGCTCAGTGGATAGAGCGTCGGCCTGCGGACTGAAAGGTCCCAGCTTTGATTCTGGTCAAGGGCATGTACCTTGGTTGCGGGCACATCCCCAGTAGAGGGTGTGCAGGAGGCAGCTGATTGATGTTTCTCTCTCATCGATGTTTCTAACTCTCTATCCCTCTCTCTTCCTCTCTCTAAAAAGTTAATAAAATATATTTTAAAAAAATCCCTACTGAAACTCATCTTTGAAGACCTCACAGTCTCCTTGGTGACCAAGAAGCAGGATGGGCTCAAATAGTTCCTCAACGACATGGAGAGAGAGAGAGAGAGAGAGAGAGACCGACCGACCTGGAGTGGGTGTGCTGACTTTTGAGTTCCCGTATTAGGAAAATCTCAAATGAAGAGTTGTGTTTGCTTGAAACGAAAGGGTAAAACTTTGTATGATGTGCAAAAGGAAAATACCCGTACATGTGTTGATGAGCATATGTGGGTAAAAATAGAACAGCAACCACCCCTGCAAACCATGCCTATCTCTTTACCCCTGTCTCCTCAGATTTCAGCGGGCACCAGGTGGAACCCGACCCAAATTGCAGCTCATTAGCAGAGATGAATAGAAGTTTAAAGGAAAGTGTGTTGTGAACAATGATAATCCTGATTTAAGTGGGAGAAAGAGACCTTTCTCCCTTCCCTGAACCAAATGGCTGTCTCGGGCTGCACGGCCCGGTTCGCTATTACCGGTTAATTCAACCGCAGGAGAAAATGCAGCTGTGGCCCTGGGAACAGGCTCCGCCGTCAGGCCGAACATAATCCCTCATATAATGAAAAACCTATTTCTATTTCTGAGGCCTCACTACTCTTCATACTGAAGAGCCTTGTGCCTGTCACACATTTATTGAAGCTTATTACTCATGTAGGCAGCGGGGCCCAGTTAGTATTGGGAATTACATTATAAATCGCAATTTTTCTATTATTTATTTTAGGATTCCAAGGCTACGGGGAGAGCATGTCAGTGTTACTCTTTCAAAGGCCTAAAAGGCCCAAATCAAAATTCTTTTCTATGCAGAGAGCCTTTACGCATAAACGGGAAACCTTCCGTCACGACACCACGGTCACCCGCGTGTGCTGAGACCGCCGGACCCGTCCACGATCCTGGATCAGGGTGGATGCTACGCCTTCCCGTGTGGCATTACAGAAATCTGTCCTGGCCACTGGCTTCACCTCCCCCTCTCACACCAGGCTCTTCGGCTTTCGGAGATAAATGGGTAGTCTCTTAGGATGCCGGGAACAGGGCGGTGAACAGATGGGCTAAAACTGTAGCCTCATCATCCAGTGGAAACATAAGAACTAGCTTAATCTAAGTCAGAGGATTATCTGAGCCGGCCATGAGGCCTGGGCTTCCATTTAGTCACTGGGCCAGTGGTGTGAGCACGCGGTTCTCTCTTGTACAGAAGCCAGGGGAAGCTACAGTTCTCTTCTGCTATTCATCTGGCCTCCTTCTCCCTGTAAATTCCTAGAAAAAAATATAGGCCACACATACTCCAGTTACTCACAGGAACGCTTTCCTATCTTTTCCCCCTCTTGTGCCTGCTCGCCTTTTCCTGCGGTACTTTCCCCTTCTCCCTCTGTATTAAAATATTCCTTGCGTGTTAGAGCCTACACGCCACTTGGCCTATGCCATGAATGCCAATCAGATAAATCAGATAGCACTTGCCCAATATAAAGAATCCTTTCTGTTGTTCTGCAATTCACACCCAGTCAGTGTTCACGTCTGGAGCCTCTCTCTACATTTCCACCGAGCGAGATTCCAGACCAGCCATTCCAAGAACACCCTGCTATGTCTGCGTCCTGCGAAGTGAGTCTTGAACGGAGAAACAACAAGCCAAGCGCCGATTCAGTTCGCTCTGGGTGTCTTCTGAATGAGCAGGTTTTGTGATTTGTTGTCTTGCTTGGCCATACTGTGGGAGACACAGGCATGGGGGGGATTTGGGGGAGGGCTTGGGGAGGAGCGAGGCAGTAGTGTGTGAGGAAGAAAGAATTACAAAGGGTGTGGGCAAGATCACCAGGGACGTTCCGCAATTATGGGAAGAGCTGGGGCTTGGCTTCCGTGTGATCTCTGGGTGTTCTCTCCCCTTCTTCGTGTTTTGACAGCATTCGCCCTGGGTGGGGTGCACAGCCTGTTTAATAAATCCCTGAGTCAGACACACATGACGGACAATGCTTTTCTTCCTTCTAGAGAACTGTAGTCATGGATATTTCAGTTGGGTCCACTCTCCAATTTCCTCTGACATTAAAACAAGCCATCAGTAGTATTTCACTACACTACAGATAGAACTGGGGGTCAGCTGACCTTTCCAGAAGGCTTAATTCTGTCAGTTTTGAAGAGAGGAATAAAATACCATGCAATCAGCGTCTGCATCCTTACACAAAAAGTAGAGCTATTTCTTCCCAGACAGGAGCGGGAGCACGAGGCACTAGGCAGCACTCTCACCCCAGTGACCTCCCCCTAGAGAACCAAGGTTGGGGTGGGGGGAGTAGAGATGGGGAAACGATGTAGATCGGTAGACCAGCAAATTTGATAAAAGCCTGAAATTCACTGTAATGTATATATTTTCCTTTTAAAAATTTAAACATGACGGAGCAAGATAAGCCTGGAGACTTGCCCTCTAGGATACTTACAGGTGGATTGTCCAGAGGAGAGGAGGGGAAAAACAGTGTAGACAAACACTGGGAGAGACGAAACCTTTGGGGACAGGATCAGATGTGGGTTTCCTTAAAGTCAGACCAAATTTACCCATCAAAACATTTCATTAAATCGCATATATATTGCCCAGCTGCGTGGCTCAGTGGTTGAGTGTCAACCTATGAAACTGGAGGTCACGGTTGGATTCCCGGTCAGGGCACATGCCCGGGTTGTCGGCTCCACCTCCAGTGTGGGGTGTGCAGGAGTCAACAAATCAATGATTCTCTCTTATCATTGATGTTTCTCTCTCTCTCTACCCCTCTGATATCAATAAAAAAATATATTTAAAAAATGCACACATATTAAGAAAAGTTCATCACCAGAACATGCGGGAAAGAGTCTATGGGAGTAGCGCTGTGTGGGTACCATTTACACGCCGAACAGAGGGGCTGAGATCCCTTGGCCTGTCTGCACTGCCCCAATCCTCTGCACCCGCTGCTCGCCCATCAGCCAGGACTTGGGTAAGAAGACTTCCTATCACACTGACAATATCCATGTTCTGTCTTAGGCAAAGACTTGCCTGATTAGGAATTAGGAAACGCTCTGAAATGATGCTAGTTCATAAATCCATTGAATTTGATTGGGAGCTAACATTGTGGGGTAACCTCAACTATCCCCACCGGACCTTCCTTACACCATGCAGCCTGGCAAGATAAGGCAGAGAAGGGATCTGGTATAAAATGATTCTCCTCCCTCCTGTCAGTTTTTGATCAAGATCTAAAAGAAGACTTTAGAAAATGCCCTCACCTGATTAAAAACACACACAAATGTACTCACTCCCTGACTTCCAGGGTCATTCCAAAGACAACACATCTGAAGATAAAAAGTGATTTCTGCCCTCGCCAGTTTGGCTCAGTGAATAAAGCATTGGCACATGGACTGAAGGGTCCTGGGTTCGATTCTGGTCAAGGGCATGTACAGGTTGCAAGCTTGATTCCTGGCGCTAGTCGAGGTGCATGCGGGAGGCAACCAGTTGATGTGTCTCTCTCACATCAATGTATCTCTCTGTCTCTCCTCCTCCTTTCCACCCTCTCTAAACATCAGTGGAAAAATATTCTCAGGTGAGGATGAGCAAAACAAAACAAAAAAGTGATCTCTAACCCCCAACTTTCGGCACTCTCCTGGGAACCAACATGAACAGCCATCCTTTCCAGCTCTTGCATCATTTTCAGTAGCAAAGATTGTAGCGGAATTACATGGATATCAATTAGACATGACCGGAGAAAACCAACCTGGGAAATGATTTTGTAGGAGGTATTTTTAGAGGCCCCCCCTACTTCATACACTTTATTTGAAATGTAGATTGATGTTCAACATTAGACACATTACTCTCATCTATTAGGCAAGAGCCTGCCGTGTCTATAAATTCAATTTCCTTTATCATGGTGGCTTTCTGGTTTATTTGGATAAATGTTGAGCTGTCCACTGTTATTTATCTAAGTAGCTCATGAGGGAACCAAAAGTTTAATGATGTGGGATGAGGTGGTGAAACAGCACCTCCAAGCAATTCTCAGGGATTGCTTTTCATCTCATTACCTCAGCTGGACTTACTGGTTCAGGAAATCGTGCGGAAGACTGTATGTACTTTGCTATGATGGGGGTCGTTTTTTCACCATAGCTGTGTCTTTTAATTGTTGCATGTTTTATCCTGGTTGAATTTATGGTATTTCATAGTTTGTGTTGCTAGTTAACGTTTGTAATTATTCTATTCAGTTTCTTATGCCCCTGTCTTACTTCTCGTCTTAGTATTATTCCACTCTTAGTATTTACTCTTCTTTCTTTGGCTCTTCACTCTTCATTGCTGTGGTCCCAAGAAGTATAAGTTAATTACAGGCTGGCTTCTTTTTCTTTTTGGAAGTCTTATAGGTTTTTTTTTTTTTTTAAAGATTTTAAATTGATTTTTAGAGAGCGAGGAAGGGAGAGGGAGAGAAACATCAATGTGAGAGTGAAACATCAATTGGCTGCCTCCTGCAAGCTCCCTACCAGGGATTGAGCCTAAAACCCAAGCATATGTCCTGACAGGGAATCCAATCAGCAACCTTTTGGTGAATGGAATGACACCCAACCAACTGAGCCACATCGACCAGGGCAGAAACTTTACAGCTTCTAAAGTAAATTCAGGAGGAGATAATGTCTTCATTTCACAAAAACAGATTGGATAAAAATAGACCCAAATATCCTCAATTTCTCACTGTGTAATAGTTAGATCACTCCACATTTCTAGGGGGGAAAAATGACTGACCTTTGATTCATACCGATGAGTTAATAAAAGCTTTTAAATAAAAGGTTCTGTGTCTTGATGGATTGGGAAAAATGAAACTCAGCATCCTTCTATGACTGTTGTGTGTGCCTGATTAACACCATGGCATGGGTCGCTTGTGCAAACCATAACTTATCCAGGCTCTCTAAGCTTCCCTATTAACTGTACTATTTTATGGGGTTGCTTATTAGACTCTAGGTCTAGGAAAAACATTTCAAGTAAAAATGTCCCAGATTCGGAGACTAGTCAGCGGATTCCAGCATACCACGTGACTGGCTAATCACTTGCCTAAATAAAATTTCTTGCCCAATGGAAAAACATAAACTTTATATAATGCACTGAATACATATTAAATTAATGTAAAATAATTAACACATAAAATTAATATACAAAGTCACAAGAATTTTTTTTTCATGGGGGAAAAAAGTCTTTAACCCACAATTCTCTCAAGATTCAGGAAGTCTTCAAATCTCATTAAAAGAAAGTTTAAACACATGTACTCTAACTTAGCTAACGCCCCAGAAGTCGACGTTTGCAAAATCTGGGGCATAAGGTGGCCTTAAAACTGGTTTCAAAAATACATCTGATTCAAAGGCTCAAGGAACTCCCTTGAAAGATGTCATCTTGTTTATCGTGGCCCAAAGAACAGGATGCATCTGACACACTGCCACTTACCTTCCCCTGTGGAATAGAAGCAAGGCTAATCTAAACTTCATTAATGCGCCTCTAAAACGCTCATGGTGTAATATAAGTAAGCAAACGGACAGAATTGCATCATGACTGCAAAGGCCAAAGCGAGGTACCGTGGCTTTCTTTTACAAAGATCAGAGTCCCTAAGGGAGTGCCCAACATATTGGCACAAATCTTCCCACCAATGACCTGGCTCCACTGAAAGCCCATCCCAATGGACAGGCCTTCCCTGACAGCCCGCCCTGAAGAAAGTCATGATGAAAGAAATGCAAAGACTGGAGGCACAGCCGATCCTCCCTTCTGGCCTGTAGCTTTGGTTTGTGGGAAGGAAAAGCCTTTGAAAGAGGATCCATATTGTGCCTCTTATCCATTTCTTTCTCTTTGCAAGAATGGAAGACAATATTTTCTTCAGCGAAGCTCTTTTCTTATCAACATGTAGCTTAGTACAGTTATATTTTATGAAGCACTCCAATATTGACATGTTTATTTAAGGCTACAAGTTGATAACATAAAAAAATAAAATAAATGAAATATGCAACGCATTGGCCCCCCCACCCCCTTTTTTACGGTAATATTAAGCATGTTAATACAGTTCACGGATCATCTGCTCTCCTAATGCAGATGATGCTTATTCTGAGCCATCAATTTAATAAATGATTTATTCGATGAGCAAAGGGCTCAGGCAAAAGTTCTGGGTGTCTATTCTTAACAACCAAAATATGAATTTTCTATAACTGAGTTTTCAATAAAGGACACAGGAATCTTGGCTACGGTGACCTTAAGAGAAATACGAATGCTATGAAAGTTCGTTTTTGGGTCAAATTTCTGTTGTCTGAAGCCGCAGAGCTAAGCAGGGCAATGCAGAGCACAAGCGCTTCCGTATTGCTTGTGCTCATGGACCTAATTCACCATATAATAGTTCCTTTCTCTACTTGGTGCCTTGGAGCAATTGCTTCATTTCTTAGCACATCCTCATTTACAGGGAAGCAGCCAACAGACTTTCAGATTTATGCCATTATTTGCTTCTTCACCTTGAACTCCAACTAAATCCTGCCACACTTTGGTAATGTGAGTGCCAAACGGTGGCCGAATGCCAGACACAAACACTTCCCAGCTTCCCTCGGGAGCTCCCTCGATTTCAGGGAGGCGCAGACTCCTGCCAGAGGGCTTAGCTGTGCTGCTTACGCATCTCCCCGCCCCCCCCCCCCCCCCCCCCCCGCCCCAATGTTCCATTGCCTAAACGCTTTCTAACTTGGAAATGTAATTTGGGAAGAGAGGCAAGTCCCTTCTTCATGGAGGAACAAGTGAAACCAGGGTGTGGGGATTCTGGGTACTTCATAAAGTCTTTCACAAATGGTCCAGCTCAGCCCTACCCCTAAACAGCATTGATTAATCCAACAAATATTTATCGTTTGCTTACAAGGCACCAGGCACTGCTCTGGGGATGCAATGACCCTAAGAACCTGGGTCAGTATACTTCTCACTGGACCTGGCCTGGGAGCGTGGTAGCCAATACAATAATAACAATAACTCCACTTAGGTGAGTTTCTATTGCATATGAAAAATAATATAAACGAAGCTACTTTAAAATGGAGCCGGACCTGCGACCCCAGAAGAACCGCCTTGTATGTCTTATGCCTCAAAGCTTCGGAATGTTAACACAGGACGAGATAGCCTCTGGACTGGGCCTAAAGGACACTGTGTCCCAAAGAACTGTCAGGCGGGATGGCAAGCAAGCAGATACTATGATGACCAGACTGATGACTCCCGGGCTGAAATTAAACATGTCTCCCTTCTATTGACTTTGTCACCTAATGGGATCACCATTTGGGTTTTTGCCTGAATCAGTGCTCTCTGAGTAGGTTTTTTTTTTTTTTTTTTTTTTTTATCTCAAATGAAGGCTGCTGCCTCTCACTTTGACCTTTTACTTTTAGGCTACCATGTGCTAGGTACTCCTGTAGCTCGCTGATTCTAAGACTCAACTATTTTTTTTTTCACATTTTCACATCTCTGAAATCAGAATACACCTCTTAATTGGTGCTTTCTCACAATCAGCCAGGCAGCACACTGGTCTGCTGGCGTGACCATGGACTCGTCTAGTCACATGGCTGTGCATCAATCCATCTGGCCTGTGACTACCTCTTTCCAAAAACATGAAATAAAAATTCTAAGTGCTAAGAAATCATGTCACAGGTGGTCTGTGTCTACCTCTTTCCAAAAAAAAAAAAAAAGAAAGAAAAATTTGAAATGCTAAGAAGTCATGTCACATTTTGAATGAAACCTTTTCTCTTCTTGAGAATACATACAGTAATGATACTTCCCACATATGATGACATATGGAACTTGAAGAAAAGTTGTCTGTATGTATCATTTCAATGAATACTTGAAACATCTTTTCCAGGTAGGAATTATCCCCATTTTCCTTTTTGGATAGGAAACCTAGGTGCAGGGAGATTAAATAGCAAGCCCAAAGTCAAATGGCTTTTAAGTATATCTATCAGAACTTGAACCCAGTTTCTCTGACACCAAAGCCTATGTTTGTGCTTCCCATTACACCGAGTTGCTTCTTTTATAATTAGCACGGCAAGGCAAGAACTTCTGTAATGTTGTTACAGGCAAAACACAGAATGAAATAATATCTATTTACAGTATGTTTGAAGTTGTGCCCAGAATCCTAAATCCTGAAACAAGTACAAATAAACGAACAAACGAACGACTCAAGACATGGGGATCTGTGGGCCTGGTGACGCCCTAAGTAATCCAGTTAAACAAATAGAGTGTGTGGAGGGGGGGACAGTAATGTCACAGCCTCCCTTTACAGCTGTTGGACTGGTAGGCAGCTAGAGAGAGAATTATTCCAGAGAAAGTCCAGGACTGAGGCCAGAATGGTGATCAAAGGATAGATGCACAGGTGATGAACCCGCCACACCCTTCACCTAACGTGTACTTTGGGGAGACACAAAGTCCTGGGTTGGCAGCTGATATCAGTACCCTGTTTCCTTGTCATTGTCCTCGAGGGACTTGGGGTTGTAGCAACTACTCACTTCTTCCCCCCTAGTTTAGCATCAAGATGCTCTACAAAGTCAGGACCAAAAGTTGCTTCCTCATTTGCATCCACCGAGTGTGCCCACGAAGATGGACAGCCCATGTTGGCTGACTACGTTGATTTCTCACAGGTGTCTTAGAGGGATGACAAAGGCATGCACCTCAGTGGAGAAACTCACCTTTTCTGAATGTCAAACATGAGATACAAACATTGCCATGTGTCTGCTAGGCGATTAGGGACCCCCAACACCCCCCCCCAATTATTTACTTGACTTTCTGTAAACTGACAAACCCTTTGAAATCAGGTGTACGGTTATGACGTGGCAGTCCCACTGCCAAAGGCTCACCTATGTGTGGGCACTGCCAGGACATATTACCTGGTTAAGAGCACATTAGCAACTCAGTTGGTATAGCTCAGTGGTTGAGCATTGACCTGTGAACCAGAAGGTTGTGGTTTGATTCCCGGTCAGGGCACATGCCCAGGTTGTGGGCTGGATCTCCAGTGTGGGGTGTGCAGGAGGCAGCCGATCAAGATTATCTCTCATCACTGATGTTTCTCTCTCTCCCTCTTCTTTCCTTTCTGAAATAATATATAAAATTTAAAAAGCACATTAGCATATCCAATAGATAAAAAAGCTGCCACTAACTGGTCCCCTGGCTTACTTGTGGGCAGTTCTCTTTTTGTTTGTGTGACTAACTGCGAGGTTTGACCATTTGGGCCTGGAGTTGGGTGGAAATGCTATTTGCTGGATTTAATCATTAGAATTTTGCCCCTTAGATACTAAGATGTAAATACATGATTTGGAATTCACAAAGGAGGGAAGGGTTTAGCATCTCTCTGGACAAAGAGCAGGGAGTTGGAACGAGGACCAATTCCCGCCCCCAGGCTGGGTCCTCACAAAGGCTGCCAGGTAAGTGTGCTGTTCTCATCATTTTCTGTCATTTTCTTTGTTTTCCCCAAACCTCCTCTGTTCAGTGAGATGGGAATACACACAAAATAGCAGCTGAGAACACAGGATTCATCAGTCTGCGTCTCAACATATCAATTTTCAAGTGTAGCAACTTTAAGCACATTGCAAGCTTTTAGTTTCCATAGAAAATAATCCCTCATTGTTTTCGAAAAAAACAACAAAACCTGAAAGCACCCCAAATTACCGCACTTTTAACATCCTGACATGTTGATGGCCTGCGTTCTTCCCAGATCAAAGCGAGCGTGTCAGAAGACAGTGCTGAGCAGCTGACTTAAAACACAGTGTTTCACATTTGGCAGGAATTACCGTAGTGAAAAAAGACAAGGTGACTTTCTACTATATATACGTATTTTAGTTTGGCAGAGATCCGAAGAGCTGAAAACTAATTTAGGATGACACAAATGCTTATCTTTCTCTCTGCCCCCTGCCTCCCTCCTTCTCAACCAGGTGGGGAGTTTTGTCAGTTACGCTGTGTATGTTTTTAACTCAGGGGGGATGGGCTGAGGCTGGAGTCACGCTGAGCCATTGTGTGGATTCTCATCTAGAATTTCTAGGATTATCTGGATTTAAACAGCAAAGTCATACCTTGCAAGCCTCTTTCTTCTTGCTGAGGGGAAGCTGTGCAAAAACTTTGGTGCCCTGTAAGGAAACGTTAACCTAGGGCCAGAAAACGATGACATTATTCAATGACCCAGCGCTGTTACAACCTGTTGGAAACCCTTGGCGAGAAGGCGGCAGGCCCTGAGTGATTTTGAACAGGCGAAGGTTTTGCCCAGGAAGATGGGGTTCAACTGAAGATGGAGGACAATGAATACAGGGCAACATTGCAAGACAATTGCATTTTATCTGCGTTGGAGCACTGTGTCAAGTAGCCTGTTAAGATGGAAACCCTTATCCTACACACAATTTTCAACTAAGTGGCTTTCTTCTTTGAGTTTGGGGAGTGGGTCAGAAAGGCAGGTGTAATTACTCATTGTGAAATGGGAATGCAACGTCAGAAAATGTCTATCACCTGCCCACCTACAGCGGACATATGGTTGGACTTAGCCAGTTTGACAACATTTCCCCCCTTTTGTAAAGGTGAAAACACTCTGAAAAGGCAATCTTAGGAAAAGAGCAGTAATATAATCAGATAGGGGTTGGCACACTGTGGCCTGTGGGCCAAATCCTGTCTGCCACCTGGTTGTTTGTATGGTTTTAAGACCCCCTGGGCTAAACAGGTATAGTTTTACACTCAGACTAGTTGAAAAAAAAATCCAAAGGATAGTATTGGTTGACACATGAAAAGTACATAAAACTCAAATTTCAGTGTCCGTAACTGAAGTCTCTTGGAGCACAACCATGCCCATTTGTTTACGTCTTTGCTTTTGCTTAACAACAAGCAGTCGTGACAGAGACTGCATGGCCCGCAAACCCGAGAATGCCTACTCCCCCGCTCTTTAAGGAGAAAGGCTACTGGGCGCTGGGACTTGGGTTAGGAGACTGAGGAGGAGGCTTGGCTGCTGCCCAAGGTGTTAGATGATTCAGGGCCATGTAGGTTTGAGGCAGTATTTGGAGAACATGGCCAAATGTAAACTTTAGGAGAGAGTAGTCAGGGCAAAGATGCTAGACCTGACATCAGGAAACCAAGGGTCTAGTCTTCATGCTGCAGCTAACTAGCCATGTGACTTAGATGCTCTGGGCCTCAGTATCAACTCTTGTTCAATGACTGTTGTGTGCCAATTCAAAAATATATATATATATATATATATATATATTTTCATTGATTTCAGAGAGGAAGGGAGAGGGAGAGAGAGATAGAAACATCAATGACGAGAGAGAATCATTGATCGGCGGCTTCCTGTATGCCCCCCACTGAGCCTGCAATCCATGCATGCACCCTGACCAGGAATCGAACTGTGGCCTCCTGGTTTATAGGTCCATGCTCAAACACTGGGCCATGCTGGTGGCACCAATTTTATTTTCTGCTAGAGTGTGTGTTGGGGGCTGTGGGTATGGTTCAAATTTCATAATTATATAAACATGCTTTAAATGGGAAAGTTTCTAACCTGTTCTTGTTATGTACACTGTAAGGATAAAAACACAGTGTAGTCAGCATAACACAGGTGAGGAGCTCTATGCTGCTCATACAACTCAGAAATTTCGGGGTCTAGAGGGATTTCTGGTGTTGCTGGCACTGAAAGTCCTTGAGCTGCCCAAGGATGGAAGACAGCTTCTTAAGAGGGACGCTCCCTTGCATTCCAGCTTCTCCTAAACTGGTATTCCCTTGGAACCACGTGGGCCAGAGGCCGCATGAGGCCCCAAATGGTCCCTGAGTGGTTCATGCAGCTCCTCAGAGTAATTTATTCCAGGGTGTTCTGTACACTGGGGGAATTGAATGGAGAGTATATCATAAAAGGTTGCTGACCCCAGCTCTGAGATCAAGAACTGGGGGACGAGGGGAAGGGTCCTTCCCTGAGTTGTTAAAGGCCCCACCTTTTCCCATTTCCAGGAGAGCTAACGCTATCCTGCGTCGACACCACCCACATGCTGGATCTATGGGAGAACTCGTCATGGGGCTGAACGAGTCCAGATTACTCATTTCTGGAAAGTCTCCTCTGATGGGTTGGAACATGCAAACAAGCTCATTTGACACATGGTCACCGCTCCTGGCAGGCCTGTCCATAAACGCCCTCAGGCCAGTGCTTCAACGGAGGAGCTGTCATGTTCTACTGGAACACAGAGTCCCACATGGACCAGAATGGGCTTTGGCCCTTGTGTTGCCTCTCCCTCCTTCCCCGAAGGTTGTTTCTAGGTAGGCACCACCCCTCGCTGCTCCCGACAGCACTTTTCTCTGTGTTTGCAATGCACTGTGTATGCCCTGAAGCTCTGTAATTAATAATATACTGCTTTTCATCTTCAAAGTCACCCACATTAATTAATCCTCACCATACTTCAGAGTTTCTGCACATAAATAACCACCCTGTTCCCACGTTTCATTTAGGGAACTAAGACCCACAAGGAAAGCAACTTTGTGAAGGCTGAGGAGAAAGGGGTCTCTGGGGTCAAGATCAGAACTCACGGTCTTGACCTCCCACCACACTTGCAGACCTGCCAGCCCCCGTGGCTCCATGCTCTCCCCCATAGCTGTTGGGTAAATTGGCTCATTACATCACTTATTTTGAGTCATTAAACTATTCTTCAATACTCCAGGGTCAGAGCACAATCTTACCTAAAGCATACATAATAGGAGATGATGGATTATAACCTAATAAACCATCCTTAGATGCTCAGGTCCATCCAGTAGCCTCAAGACTGAGAATAAATATGTTTCCTAATCCATCATTTACAAGTTACGCACCCGATTAAAACATTAAATGCTCCCTATACGATGTCCCATTTATGTGATCGCCCTACAGAAAGCTATTATATTTTAACTATCAAGCTCAATAAATCAGGCAGTAGCCATCTATCTCTCTCTTGCCAGTGGAGGAGGAGGTACGCCGAGGACAGTCTTGGCAGTGGCTGGCAGTACCCACCAGCCCAGTGGAACATCAAGCCTGAGAAGTGAGCTCATGGACCCTTTCTGAAGTTTCTGACATAAAGCCGAATCGCGCAACAACCCCAGAGGCAACCGAAGGCAATTCAGTTCACTTCCACTGAACAATCTGGGGAAGCCCATAAAACTACCTCTAACAACACAAAACGGGTACGCAAGTGATTGAGGGTGTAACAGATGCCCTCCCCCCTCCTTCAAGTCAACCTATTGCTCCATCCTTCAAGAGGTAAGTGAGAGGCAGACAGGACTTGAACCTCTGCCCCTAGAGAGATGGGTTTAGAGCACAAAGGTGTTTGCAAAGCCCCAGATACACACAGTGCCTTTCCCCGGGATGTCAGTGTCCTCACATTTGGAGGGTACGGCTGAGAGGTGTGCCCAGTAAGGAATGTGAAACTTATTTTTCCATTTTAAGATGAGCACACGGATACTTTGGGAGAGAGCGAAAACTTCACATCAGTTTTGGGCTAGTAATGGTCAGCCGTGGTCAGGGTCTAAGACAGCTGTGGGCAAACTACGGCCAGCGGGCCAGATCTGGCCCGTTTGAAATGAATAACACTAAAAAAAAAAGACCATACCCTTTTATGTAATGATGTGTACTTTGAATTTATATTAGTTCACACAAACACTCCATCCATGCTTTTGTTCCGGCTCTCCGGTCCAGTTTAAGAACCCATTGTGGCCCTCGAGTCAAAAAGTTTGCCCACCCCTGGTCTAAGATCTCCGGGGGAGCACAGTCACCCTCCCTTCACATCAGGCAAGCTTGGGAAGAATGGGATTGGAGCTCCTGGACCAGCCCTTCTCTGGCAGGCACCATACTGGCTGGCTGAGGATGCAGGAGGTGTGTGAGTCCCACTCCCTAGAGAGAAGGGGCAAAGCCAGCATGCGCAGGGCTGTCTTTTCCCCTCTCCTGTGGGAGGGGTTTCTACATAAATGTTGGGAGTTGTTTGGGGGTTGGCCTCCTTTTGCTGTTTTCTAGGTTTGCTTTGCAACAGGGCACAGACAAATTGGGGAGGCCGATCATCATTGCCCTGAAACCAAGCCAGAACCGCCACGTGTTTCAAATAAACTTTCACAAATGTCCCTGTGGCCTCTGCCCGGGCCAGGAGATCTGCCATTGGCAGGCTCAGTTGACAGAGTGGCAGCAGGGGCTCTCTGTCGGGGCCAGGAGCTGCGAGTGGGCTTTGTGTCCAGCCCAGGATGCTCGCATGCATGTGGCACCCTGCCCCTAAGCTCTTGGCATTCACTGCTTCCCATAGTTACACAGGCTGCACCCCAAGGACGCAAACCAACATCCTTGGCATGGGAAAAAAGATACCCCAGCAACTTTGCCAATCTGCTACCCTAAGTCATATTCAGAGTTCCCAGAAGCACAGCTGGCATGGGAGGTGGACCTGATTCGGATTCAGTAGCATGTGGTGTTTATTCCCAGAGATGCTGATCACTATTCTTCTTCTCTTTGATTTTTGGCTGTAGTTAACCAATGCTCATGAATTTCAGAGCACACACCTGGGTTAAAATCCAGTGAGGGAGGAGACTAGAAGGCTACTTTGGGAACGAGGGATGGGTTTGTAGGAACAACAATTCTCAGGTGATCTCCAAGAAAGAATATAGCAAGGATGCTTAAGTTCACATATGAGAACTGTCGTTTAGAATCAAGGAGAAACGCCTCAGATAGAAATGGATTTCAGGAGGGGAAAAATCACTCCAGTCTGTCACTCACTCTTACGACTTCAGGAGCCAACAAGCACATTTCGCAGGCAACAGAGGGCCTGGTTCCCTCCTCCCCGCAACAGAGGCAGCTGGCTCCCCACTCACCGATGAAATAGGCCAACAGAATGGCCAGGAGGAGGGCGGCGGCGATGGCGGACAGGGCGGCACATTTCCAGCTGCAGTACTTGGAGGGCTTCTTCAGTTTGAAGGCCTTCCTGGAGAAGGTGTTCCGGGGCAGCAGGCGGGGTGGCGGCGTGTAAACGGTTCCTGAGGTCAAAGGGTACCCCGGAGAAGAGCTGCTGAACAGGGGTGTGCTTCCAGAGGAGGTCTTAAAGAGAAAGTGCCTGCCAGGAGAAGGGAGAGAGTCAGGATCCACACGGTGACCTGGGAGGGGCAGCCACTGCTCTCTCACACTCTGCATCATAGATGCTAGGACAGTCCTGGCTAGTGACCCTGCCTGCCCAACAGGGATGAAGGGGCAAAATGCTACCCTTGGTGGTGACACACATGAATTCTGCAAACTCACATCATTACAGACTCTCCCATATGCATCTAGATTTTATCTTCTACAACGATTCGCAATGTAGTCAAAGCAAATACAAAAACCGAGTTACTGAGAGAGATTAAAAATGGTGGTGGAGTAAGTGGATGATTCACAGACACGCTCCCAGGACCAAAATGTAATTATAACTAAAATATAAAAAAAATCCTGAATAATCAATGGAAGACTAGCTGGAGAGAATCCTGATAACCGAGGATAGAAAGTGGAGACCACATATTGGTAGGAAGGGCGAAGGTGGGAAAGAGCTGGATGGGCTCCCATAGACAGCAGTGGAAGTTCCAGAGAGATATCTCAGCTGTGGGGGGTTGCCAATGAGAGCTTTGGGGTCTAATCCCAAGCTGGGTCCCAGCAGAGAGTACCATAACTGAGAAAGTTGTCCATATGACATCTGGCTAGAAATGCAGGCATCCTCTTAAAGGGCCAACACACAAAACCCATGTGCAGCTACTTGTGCTCCAGCAGAGAGAGGGCAGAGTGGATTGGAGCTGTGTGAGCAAAAGCCAGGATTGGGAGCTCTGAGGTTAGGGCTCAGAAGGCAGACATCCTGGTTCCTGTGCAGTCATTCCCTCACACTGCTGAGGTCATCTTTCTAACACAGACTTTTGCTATCCAGGCAGTTTTGCCTGAGGGGAAGACAGTTGTCCCATCCTATTGGAAAATACCTTGCCCTCTGGTGTGGAGTGCTGAGGCCCATTAAGAGGCTGAGAATAACAAGTAGCCTCCAGGCAGAAGCAATTGCCTCACCCTGTTGGAAAATTCTCGCCACACCTGTGGACCATTGCCTGAAGGCTACTCAAGGTGCAATCTAATCAGTCTGCAGGCAGAGGCAGTCTTTGGAGGTTTTGAGTCTTTGCCTGATCTGATTAGTCAGAAACAGCATTTGACACTGTATTGCACTAGAGATTGAGAGTCATAGCAGATCAACCTAATACATAGTCACAAAGCCAAACAGGCAGTCAAAGTGAGGAGACAAACAAACAATCCCTAAATGAAAGAACAAGGGAATTCTCCAAAAGAAGAGATAAATGAAATGGAGATAAATTTATCTGATATAGACTTCAGAATAACGATGGTAAAGATGTTCAATAGCACGAGAAAAGACATAGTAACTATGAAAATGGAAATAAAGAATGACATAGCATAAATAAAAAACACATAGGAAGGAATACACATCAGATTAGGGGACGCTGAGGATCATATTGGTGAATTAGAAGACAGGGTAGAAAAATATTCAATCAGAGAACCAAAAAAGAAAAAAACAACTGAAAAACAGGACAGCCTAAGGGAGCTGTGGGACAACATGAAACAACAATATTCACATAGTTGGTGTACCAGAAGAGGCAGAAAGGGAGAAAGGCATAGAGAAGGTGTTTGAAAAAATATTGGCAGAAAACTTCCAAAACCTGGTGAAGGAAAAAGTCACACAAGTTCAGGAGGCACAGAGAACCCCAAGCATGAAGAACCTGAACAGGCTCATGCCCAGACACATCATAATTAAAATGCCAAGAATTAAAGACAAAGACAGAATCTTATAGGCAGCAAGAGAAAGGCAAACTATTACCTACAAAGGAGTTCCCATAAGGCTATCATATGATTTCTCATCAGAAACTCTACAGGCCAGAAGGGAATAGCATGAAGTACTCAAGGTAATGAAAATCAAGGATCTGAAACCAAGATTACTATATCCAGCAAGGCTATCATTCAAAATAGACTGTGAAATGAAGAGCTTCCCAGACAAAAAAAAAGGCTAAAGGACTTTATCACCATCAAGCCAGTATTACAAGAAATGCTAAAGGGGCTGCTGTAATGAGAAGAAGAAAGAGAGAGAAACCTAGGCCTACAGAATTAAAATGGCAATAAATAAGGAGCTATCAACACTAATAAAAGAGAAAAATGATAATTGGCGTACGAGCTACCCTTTTCATTGGCTAATCAGGGCTATATGCAAATTAACTGCCAACTAAGATTGGCAGTTAACTGCCAACAAGATGGCGGTTAATTTGCATATGTAGGCACAATGCAGGGAGGCGAAAGGGAAAGCAGGAAGAAGCCCCCTGCCACTGACAGTGATTGGAAACCCAGGGGGGAGCTAAGAGCTGGGGGGCAGGGCAAAGGCGGCCCTGGGGCCATGATCAGAGAATCAGGCGCCTTTGCCGCCCTGGCCAGTGATAGCAGGAAGTAGGGGTGGAGCCAGCGATGGGAGCTGGGCACAGTCGAAGCTGGCAGTCCCGGGAGCTAGGGGTCCCTTGCCTGGGCCTAAAGCGAAGCCCATGATCGCGGGGCCGCTGCAGCTGCGGGTCACGCTGCCCGAGCCGGACGCCTCAGCCAGAGGCGTCAGGCCTGGGCAAGGGGCCGATCCTGCGATTGGAGGGTGATGGGGGTCAACGCCTGAGGGCTCCCAGTATGTGAGAGGGGGCAGGCTGGGCTGAGGGACACTCCCCCCCACACACACACCCAGTGCACGAATTTCGTGCACCGGGCCCCTAGTCAATAATAACCTTAAATGTAAATGGATTAAATTCTCTAATCAAAAGACATAGGGTAGCTGAATGGATACAAAACATGACCCAACTATATGCTGTCTACAAGAGACCCACCTCAGAACAAAAGACACACACAGAATGAAAGTGAAGGGATGGAAATTTTTTTTCCATGCAAATAGAAAATAAAATAAAAGCTGGGATAGCAATTCTCATATCTGACAAAATAGACTTCAAAATCAAGGCCATCACAAGAGATAACAAAGGTCACTACATAATACTAAAGGGATTGATCTAACAAGAGGCTATAACCCTGGTAAACATATATGCATCTAATATAGGAGCATATATATAAAATCTCTAGAGGACTTTAAGGGAGAGTCATAGTAGAGGACTTTTTTTTTTTTTAAACAATATTCTTTTTTAAAAAAAATATATTTTTATTGATTTTTTACAGAGAGGAAGGGAGAGAGATAGAGAGTCAGAAACATCGATGAGAGAGAAACATCGACCAGCTGCCTTCTGCACACCTCCAACTGGGGATGTGCCCGCAACCAAGGTACATGCCCTTGACCAGAATCGAACCTGGGACCTTTCAGTCCGCAGGCCGACACTCTATCCACTGAGCCAAACCGGTCTTGGCTATAGTAGGGGACTTTAACACCCCGTTGACTTCACTGGATAGATCTTCCAGACAAAAAATTAACAAGGAAACAGTGGTTCTAAAGGACACACTGGATCAGATGGCTTTAATTGACATTTATAGAACATTTCACCCCAAAGCTGCAGAATATACACTCTTTTCAAGTGCACATGGGTCATTCACAAAGATAGACCATGTGAAATATATTGGCACAACTACTTACGAATAAATATTATAATATTCCCATTTACAATATGAGAAATTAGGCTTGGAGAAGTTAAGCAACTATCCATGGATTTAAACCCTGAGCTCTGTCTTATGCTCAAGTCTGTGCTCTTAAGTGTTACCCTAACCTGTCTCTCTTGAGTCTTCTTCCTAAGCTGTTTCCCCCTCCATCCTGCTTTCTGTTCTGAGACCGTCTCTCTAGGTCATGGTGTCGTGGTTCCTTCTTTGGAAACATCTTTGCCCTTGGTGGCTAGAGCCATCAGGGGTGACAACAGGGAAACGGGGTCTCCTGTGGACACCTAATATAACCCTTCCTCAGGGTCAGGAGACTGTTTCTCCAAGGACACTTCAAGGACCATCAACTCTCTGATCGTGTGCCATTCAGGGCTTCAAATGTAGCTTGCCACACCTTTTACAATGATAGCTTATCTTCCAAGACATATATACTAGTGGACTTTAAAGCATAGGTTAGGTAGAGTCTAGACTTTGAGCAGCTGAAAGCCAGGGGCTTTGTCTCCTATAACATGTTCACCTTTATGTGCCCAACTCTAAGTTCGTTCAGCATGCAGGGGAGATGTGAATGAACGAGCAAATGAATGAATGCATGCATGAATGGAGCTCCCTCGCTGTGTTGTGATTTTTACTTAGCTTCAATTCTAAGATCCCAAAATCTTTTACGGGCATTCCCTTCTCTTCAAGTCTCCAGTAGGTGCAACTGTATTTATGGACCACTGACTATTTGTCAGTGACAACGCTAAATGTTTTACTTGCACTAAAGCTCACATCAACCCTGGGTGGTAGGTACTATGATGACTGCAGTTGTACAGATGAGAAAATGGAAGTTAAGAGTTAGCAAGCTGGGTCTGTAAAGCTCCAGCTCCATCTGCCTGGCTCTAAGAGCTCTAATTGAGCTACTATACCATACTGCCCCTGCACACTGGGGCTAGCAAGCTTGCCCAGCGGGGTTCTGAGGCAACATCCCTGTCGTTACACACATTTGCATCTTGGCTGCTTCCAGACAAAACCTTGAAAGTATTTAAATCCTTGATGAAGATCAAACAGGCCTGATATGACTAGCAATCATGTCAGAAAATGAGCATCTCAGTGGATTATTTAACATAGCTTACATTAAAATAAACAACTAAGTCATATTTAAATGTTATTTGTACTCTAAGTATGTTTGATGACCTGAATGAAGTTGAGAGGTTTGGGTTGTGAGGGGGCAACTTTAAGGCTCATGGGGTCCTTTCATACATAAGGTCCTGTATTCCTTGTCCAGTAGCTCCAGGTTACAAAGGGTCCGTTAACAGAGGAGGCAGTAGGCACAGTGTGTAAAGGCAGAATTTTGGAGCAAGATACATCTGGATTGGAGTCCTGGACAAGGAAGCCAGGGAGGAGCCTGCAACTGAGGTACATGCCCTTGACCGGAATCAAACCCAGGACCCTTTGGTCTGCAGGCCAATGCTCTATGCACTGAGCCAAACTGGCTAGGTCGTAACCTTAATAATTAACGTATCTGTCCCAAGTCAAACTGTGAAATCCTTGACACTTGATACTTCAGCTATTACTCTTAGGATGTCCAGAGCCTAAAACCCAGTGCTCAACATCAGCCATATTTGTTGACAGAATCAGTAAATTAGAAACAGGAGTATTTTAGCAACATGAGAGAAATCACAAGATGAAGATTAGGAAATTTAAGTTGGCGTTAATGTTATTTTTAATGCAGTCATTTATAGGAACAGAAGGAAATAGCCATTATTCCTGTGGTATGGGATTGCTTCATGAGATCCTAGAATTGCCCTCTTGCAATCCAGTCTATTTTCCATACCTCTTTCTAAAAAGATTACATCATAAATCACCACTTTTACCCCTCCCTCAAACAAACAAACAATAAATAAAAAAGGCTGGCAATAACTCTTAGAATAAATCTTCCTGTGGCCTACAAGGCCTTGCATGACCTGCCCTCTGGCAACCCTTCCAACCAGATCTTCTACCACTTTATCCTCCCATCAGTTATACTGTCCTTTTCCTAGTCTTCATCATAACACATCCATCACATTCCTGCCCCAGGGCCTTTGCACTTGCTGTTCCCTCCACCTGGAAATATATGCATGACTTATTTCTCCACCTCGTTTCACCACTGCTCCCGAGAAATCTTCTCTGGCCCCCCTCACTCCTTTCTCTGTCATTTTCCATCCTGTTATAACTGTTTTGTTTTTCTTCATCATATATGCATTTGTGTATTCTTTATCACCTGCATCTATCATTCAGAACTGAATCTCTATGAAGTTTAAAATAATAATGTATTTTGTCTGATTTGTTCAATGCTATATCTTAATATCTAGAATAGAGCCTGGGACATAATGGGCATTCAACACATCTTTGTTAAATGAATGACCTACAGCCTTTCCAAGGTCAAAATAATAAATATTAAAAGGACATGACTGTGAACATTTTTAAATAAGTCAGTCAGAGAGAGACAAGTATCACATGATCTCACTCATATGTGGAAAATAAACTGATGAACAAAACAGATCAAGTGACATGGAACAGACTGATGAATTTCAGAGGGAAGGTGGGGGTGGGGAGGTGGGTGGGAAGAGATCAACCAAAGAACTTGTATGCACATATGCATAACCCATGGACACGGACAATAGGGTGGTGGAGTCCTGGGGTTGGGGGCGGGGCAGGCTAGAAGAGGTCAATTGGGGATAGAAAAGGTACATACATAATACTTTCAACCATAAAGATTAAGTAAACATTTTTTTAATTTTAAGATTATGATTCCTTCTGCCCTATTGATTCTTGCTTTCCAAACAGATTTACAAGTTTGTAAAGCAAGTGTCTACATTTACACATACAGGCGAGATCCCTCCACAGAAAAACAACCCATATACTTCCCATCAGGCATTGCCCCTCGATAAAGATAAACCTCTCAGGCTGCTCAGGGGTATCACAGCGTCTGCGGTAGTCACAGCTGAACGAAACCCGCTCAGTTATCACATCTCTTCTTTCTCATCGCCGGTGCTTCAAACGATTAAACCAAAATACCAGATATGTAGACTCCTGTTTCTGCCACAACATGGTTACACCCTGGTGTTACAAATCTTTAGAAGGTTCAATTCAGCAAACAAACAAACAAAAAAAAGAAAGGTTCTAAAGAAACAATCTTCAGATTGTGTCCCCCAAATACCTGCTTTAGGGTGACTTGAGTGTTCCGTTAGGAAAGTACAAATTCCTGGCTCTGACCAGACCCACGCCTGGGGTCTGGGAGTGCATCCCCTACGAAGCTCCCTAGGTGATTTGAATGTACGCTCAAGTTTAAGAAACTCTACCCTAACCGTTTCTGCAGCTTTTAAATGTGTCTAACTTACAGACAACACACTAGATGGTGAGTGGATATATTTTTTTAAATGCAAGTTTTGAGTGCTGCTGTTTTTAGGGGTGAAGTGTCATGAAGTTGCCAACTTCCTTTCAAATGATTCAGCAAAAAGATCTTTATATCTCTCTATGTACAGATAGACGAGGCAAATGGGGCAAAATGATAGCAATTGTTGAAACTAGGTGGTTATTCTATTGTGCTATTCTTCCAACTTTTCTGGGTGTTGGAAAATTTTCATAATTCCGGGTTGAAAAAATGGCAAGTTCTGATTCACTCAAGGACTGCCCTCCCATGTTGCAGAAAAAAACAATAAATAAAATGAAGCCAGACCCAAAGGTAACGGTCTGGCCAGACGGCCACTGGGAGGACCAAGGAGGCTGAGAGGACTTGGGATTGTTCCCCGAGCCAGCTGGGAAACGAGGAATCATTGGTGATGCCCCAACTGAACTGCTCCCCAGCGGCTGGTCATGGAAGGAGCTCAGCGCGGTACTCCAGGCGTCAGCAAAAATGTGTCGCTTCCAAATGCACTTGACATTTTTCAAGCACAACTCAACTGCTCTCAGAATTGGCCACTTATGTCTCGGGAAGGAAAGGCAAATGAGGGGCCCCCAAAGTGCTGTCCTTGGAGTTTGCTGACACTCAGAGGGATAGAGAGAACCAGTCCTCGAGGGCTCACGAAGAGCACCAGGAGAGCCTGCACACCCTTCCCCAGCCACGAGAGCTACCGGGCTTCGGTCCTAGCACACAGCGTCCCTCCGGGCACAGGGCAGGCCCGCAGAATGGCCATGCGATTGAGTAGTGAGACTCAGGAAGGACGGCCCTCCAGGTGCCCAGCTCTGAGCCCTGGGTCCCAGGGATTTCTTAAGAATACAGCCACCGTCACGTCCCCCGAAGCTGCCAATCTTTTGGAGAAATGTCTCCCCTTTTCTCATGTGAACACAAAAGCATTTAATGAACACCAAGAGAGCTAGCAGCCATCCTTTTGGGCGTTTTCTGAGAGACGGCAAAAATGTGTAGTCGAGGCAGACTCTTGGCAAACCAGGCTTTGGCCCCAGCTTGGCTTAGAAAATGAAGGGCATGCATGTTCTCTGATGAAACAATGATGGAAGATTCTCCAAAGAAGTCCAACAAACAAGAAACTCGCGCATAGCATCCATGCCAGGAGGGCGCCGTCAATTCAAAATGCCGTGGGGTTTTATTTTACCCTTGGGATGCAGAAGGAGCTTGGCTGCTCTCGAGGGGAAGCTTCGAGAAGAGGTTGCTGGTAAGATGACGTAAGGCCCCAACAAAAGACTTCCCTCTCTCTTTTAAGCGTCAATCACAAGGAAACACACTCGCTAGCCACGCAGCCTACCAAAGAAGGAACACATGCAGCCGATCCCTTACCACCCAGTGCATTTCCCAGCTGCAACCAGTGGGGTCCCAGGAGGCTGGCTGCCGACCGGCTCCAGGTTTGGCTTTCCTCCCAAGGGGAAGTCCTAGCAAGCCTTCGAAACAGAGACGTGCTACATAAATAATGGCATTGTCTCAGCCCCAGAGGTCAAGTTTCTGTTTTTTCCCCCTCTTTTCCTTCCTCTCTCTCAACCTGCACCCCACTACCTCGCCCCAGCTCAGCACTCAGCTAAGGGGGACGCCAATGACTGACAGTGCAGGTGAGTTCCCTTTGGCCCATGAAGTCAGTTTCCACCAACATTCTCCTTGAAACCGAACAAAAGCCCTGAATGGTTTCGACGTAGCGCGTGTGCAAAAAAGCGGCTCTGGTATCAGGAAAACGGGTGTTCACTGTTGCTCTACCGAGAAAACGGACCTCCCAGTAAATAAACTCCCAGGTGTGTGGAGCAGCGGATGAAAATATTGATACTCAGGCCATTAATTCCTAAAAGAGTTTTTGAAAAAAAATCCTCACACAAAGATATCTTTTTATTGATTTTCAGAGAAAGAGGAAGGGAGAGAGAGAAAGGGAGCGAGAAAAACATCGATCGGTTGTCTCCCATATGTAACTGGAAATCGAACCGGCAATCATTTGGTGCATGGTATGACACTCCAAATAACTGACCACCCAGCCAAGAGCCTAAAAGATTTTTAAAAATATGTTTTTATCGATTTTTAGAGAGAGGAAGGGAAAGGGAAAGAGAGACAGAAACATCAATGATAAAAGATACACACTGATCAGCTGCCTCCTACATGTCCCCCACTGGGTACTGAGCCTGCAACCTGGGTATGTGCCCCGGCTGGGAATCAAATAGTGACCTCTTGGTGCAAGGTTTGATGCTCAACCACTGAGCCACACCAGCTGGGCCCTAAAAGATTTTAAAGCATAAATGCCATTGCTGAAATTTGATAAAACAAACAAACAAACAACCCAGAGAAGGGATAGAGCGGGAATGGGGATGTGGGACCAGTGAGGGAGACCAGGTGTGCAGCAGAGAACGCGAGATTTCATCACATTTTACTGGTACTGGCCGCGCTCTTTGAAGCATCAGGTTTATTGTCTCTAAAGGAGGAAGTTTACTACAGAGGCAGCCTATAAAGGGTACTGTGGCATGTCAAGTTACTGTAATTAGGTTTTCAGGAGTCATAATAAAACATTTAGCTGGAGAGAGGTTAAATAACCAGCATACTTTCTGGAATCGTTATTATACTCTCCCACACGAGAAGGAATGGTGCTGAAAGAAGGGAAACTCAATGGGTGGGACCCTGGGAGAGGGAAGGTGGGAGGGAGAGATAGAGATAGAGATAGAGATAGAGATAGAGAGAGAGAGAGAGAGAGAGAGAGAGAGAGAGAGGGAGAAATGGGATGTGGAGAGAAAGAGGAAGAGAGAGAGAAGCCTACAGGATGAGCTGGAAAAAGCACAAGAGACTATGAGAAAGGAGACCTTGGATACTGTGCTGCTCAGCCACTTCTTGACTAGCAAAACTAAGTAATCTTTAAAGGGTTCTGCCTTTATTTTCCTTTTTGCAAATGTAAAATGTGCACATTATTTAAAAAAACCAAGTACATAAATTAAAAAACAAACAAACCAGACAGCAAAAGGCTCCTATACTCTTGAGGGACAGACTGGTAAACATTTGATAGAGTCAGACTTTCCCCCACATATAAACATCCCTGCATTATTGTTCTTCTTATTGATTTAACTAGAGGCCCGGTGCATGAAATTCATGCGGGGGGGGGGGCAGGGGGGGGAGGGATTGGGTCTCCCTCTGCCCAGCCTGCACCCTCTTCAATCTGGGACTCCTCGGGGGATGTCTGATTGCTGGTTTAGGCCAGATTGGGCCTAAATCAGCAGTTGGACATCCCTCTCACAATCCTGGACCACTAGCTCCTAATTGCTCACCTGCCTGCCTGTTCACCCCTAACAGTCCTGCCCTGCTGGCCGGGTCACCCCCAACTGCCTCCCTCTGCCGGCCTGGTCGCCCCTCACAGCCTGATTGTTCAGTCATTTGGTCATCCCTCACTAACCTCCCTGCTGGCCTGGTCGCCCCATGTAGCCTGCTTGTTCAGTCATTTGGTTGTCCCTCACTAACACCCTGCCGGCCTGGTCGTAGGCAGCCATCTTGTGAGGGCGTGAGGGTCAATTTGCATATTACCCCTTTATAGGATTGTTTGAAACCAATAGGATTTTACCAAAGAGGCGGTACTAAGCCTACAGATTCTGGACTTGGACGACCAGGGTTTGGCTCCTATACTTATCACTGTGTGACATTGGGCAAGTGACTTAACCTCTCTGGGTCCCGGTGGCCTCACCTATAAAGTTTGAGGATGCTAGTACCCACTTCATGGGCTGGTTTGGGGGAGTGGTGAGTTTATTTACATGACATGCTTAACATTCATCTTGATGTCCAGTGAACGGTCAGTAAGCGTAGCTATTAATCCACTGAAGGGCAGCAAACATGTATATCCTACTCTTTACTAGATCTCCTTGATCTCACACAGTGCCCAGCTCACTTCAGCACCTTGTGGGACGAATGAGTTGTTCTAATTAGCACAGCCCCTCAAAAGTCATTTTATTAGGAAGGGGAGGGAGGGAGGATTCACTAATGTGCTTGCTCTCTTCCCCCAGTTGGGAATTTATGCTTGAGTTGAGAAATGAACTGTTGCTTTTAAAATTAAACTTTAAAAATGTTTTAAAAAAATTGCCACTTCCCAAGTTTGAAAAAGCCAATAACCCAATTAGTATAATTAAAAGCCCATTTCACATCATGATTCCCTAAGCTTCCTCAAACTAATTTTGATTCAGGGGAAAATAGGCTTCAAGGTTTCTGATCCCTGAACCTTTCCGATCACAGGGGACATCACCACATTTGCATATGCCGTGAACAACAGGAAAATCCTCTATGTTGCCCTCTTCAAAATGTGCAGTCAGACCCAAAATGCCCACAGCTGGAATAATTAGCCACTCAATTTATTGCCTTCCGTTTTTCTAAATAGAAGCTTCAACTCTTGATATTTAAATAGTGTCACACTGTGATGTGACATAGCATTTCTCATGGTAAAACTTATTTTCCCCCATTCGCCCCCCAAGAAATGATATACTGCTGAGTGCAACAGGCAAGGTCACTGAGGTCACTAAAGAAAGCTGGTGTGGTGAGCAAATCCATTTCACTCTTTGGGATAAAATGAGGAGGCTTTTTTCCCCTTGGTGTTGTTAACTTGTTGACTTTTCTCAAGTTAATTGGTTAGAGTCTTAATGTAGTAAAGGAAAAAAAGAAACCACAAAGACTTCTGACTTTGACTTCACACTTGACCTTGACTTCACCGTACACTATAATATGGGAGTGTGCAGACAGACATCTCAAATAGACTTGCACTGGCGTTCACCGGCAGCCAGAGCGAGATGAAGAAAGAATGCATGCCATCAGATAGAATCAACGAGCGGATGATTTCTTCCCTCGCGTTTACCGCCGGTATCATTCTGAGAGTCAAGGAACTGTCGAGCTGAAGGAACCTTGGGGTCTGTCCCTTTATCATACTCTGCTTCATGCCATTACATCTGTCCTGTGTGTTTGCCTTGTCTCCCCAAATTACAAACTTCTCAAAGGCAGGTGCTAGATCTTCTACTTCCTCTGTTCTTAGTAGGTGCTCACGAATGTCTGCTGAAGGAACACAAACAGGATGGTATAGACAGCTCTGTGGGGGCTGGGGGTGTGTGTGGAGAGACTGAGCAAATAAGAAAAAAGAAAGATAGAGAACTGATGGACATGGACAACAGTGTGTGACAGTGGGGAGGAGGTGGGAGAGTGGAGGGCATAGAGGGGATAAATGGTGATAGAAAAAATAAAATAAAATAAAATAAAATAAATTAGAATTTAAAAAAAGAGCCCAGCTGGTGTGGCTCAGTGTTTGAACATCGGCCTATGAACCAGGAGGTCACTGTTCGATTCCTGGTCAAGGCACATGCCTAGGTTGCGGGCTCGATCTCCAGTGTGGGGAGTGCTGGAGGCAGCCAATCACTGATTCTCTCTCATCATTGATATTGATGTTTCTATCTCTCTCTCCCTCTCCCTTCCTCTCTGAAATCAATAAAAATATATTTAAAAAAAGAAAGAAAATGGGCAGGCTTTGGAGTGAGGCACATCTGGATTCAAATCTCAACTCCACCGGGAACTGTGTGATGCTGGGAAAGATAATTTCCCTGAGCCTCAGATGCCTTCTCTAAAAAAATGGGAAATAACAATATCTACATCACAGAGCTGTTGGAGGGGCTGAAAGAAATCATGAAAATAATTTGTGAGCACAGAAGCTGGCCCACAGGAGGTGTTTAATACATATCTGTAGCATATTTCCCCCATGTCCTTGGAAAGAATACAACATTTAAAATATGAAGTTATGAGTCAACCAATAGCTACGGAGCATGTGGATACAGTGGTGACTACATCTTTATCTTCATCTGGAACTTATGACTGAAGAAACATACCAAACAAACAAAACTCAAGTCCAGGCAAACCAACAAATACATCAAATAATTGTAAATTGTGAGAAATGTCATGAAGGAAACCAGGAACTAGGACAGAGAAATTGTGGGACTACCTTAGTGTGGTCACTCCTCTCTGAGGAGATGATAAAAAGAAATGGGGTGGTCTGAGGATAAGAAGCAACTAATCATGCAAGGAGCCCTGAAAAGAACATGTGCAAAGTCCCCGAGGTGGAAAAGATCTCATTCTTGAGGATGTGAAAGAATAGTATTGCTGGAGCACAGTGATGCAAAGAGTGAGTGGTAGGAAGAAGAGGTAGGCATGATGGATAGTAACTATATTACAAATACTTTTGAGGGCATGGAATCTGGATTTTAGTCCAAATGCAAGGGTTTTAAACTTTGTCTTCTCCTTGCAAAAAGGAAGCAGATTTAGAGGCATTCAATCTCCAAAATGATTTGGTAGAACAGACTCAAGGAGAATTCAGTCCATTTCTCTGAAAATGCCTGGCTGTCTTCTTTGCCCTCTGCCTTGAGGGTTTTGCTTTTTGTCCACAATATTCTAGCCACTCCTCAATATGGCACCTATTAGTCTATGTACATTTCCATATCATTAGACATTTCAAGTTTAACATGACCAAAATACAACTCTTGATTTTTCACTCTATTACTATCCTTCTCTACCAGGTTTAACCCATGTTGGTTAAAGAAGTCATCACGCTCTGGCTGGTGTGGCTCAGTTGGTTGGGCATCATCCCATGCTCTGCAAGGTTGCCTATTCAATTTCCAGTCAGGCCACAGGCCCAGGTTGTGGGCTCGATCCATGGTGGGGGACATATAGGAGGCAGTTGATTGATATTTTTCTCTCACGTTGATGTTTATCTCCCTTTCTCCCTCTCCCTTCCTTCCTCTGTCTCTAAAAAAACAACGAGAACAACAAAACCACACAGAAGTCATCTCTATCAGTGGTACAGGTGCCACCCCAGGAAGCATTTCCTAAGGAAGAGAAAGCTGCATGCAGGTTGTTTGTTAGAAAGTGCTCTTGGAAACACCACCTGTGAGGGAGTGAAGAAAGCAGGCTGGGCAGTGGGAGAAACTGAGCTGTGATGCCATTGGAAAGGGCCCTGGTCAATCTCATGGGCAGCTCTGGAGTGGGGATGGCTCTGCAGAGTTGCTCCAATTTGGGCTGAGGGAGTGTGGCTTTATTACCCTCACATGAACCGGCCATCAGGGCATAACCTTGGGAGAGGTGGCTCTCTTCAGCTGAAGTTTAGTCCCGAGAAGAACTTGGCTGAGATCTGTTGGCTGCCAACCTTCTCAGCCACTGGGGCAAAATGCATGCTCCCATCCTGGAGGGTGGCATCTGGTGGGTGACATGCCATCTACATCACTAGGCTTCACTATGGCTCCTGTCCCTCCCTCTCACCTGACCCAGCATCAGATGATTTCCTCTCTGCCTCCGACACATATCTGTCCTCTTCTTACCCTTATACCTCTACATCACCTGGCACCTGGCCTACTGCATTCAGTAGCCTCTAACTGGGTTTCCACTTTGGTCCTCTACATCCAATCTCATAGGAGCCAGTTGCTGTCTATAGACACAAATCAAATCATATTCCTCTCTGCCTTAAAATCTTCCAGTTGCTTTATACTTGGAAGTAGTCCAGCTCATCATGGCCCACAAGGCACCTGGTGTGGTGAATCTCATCCCTTCCCAGGCTCCACTCACTCTGCTCCTGAGGTCTCCTCCCTCCTCAGGGCGTTAACATTATATTTCCCTCTGTCTGGAAGGTCCTGAACTCGCCCTTTGCATGGCTCCTCCCCCTCAGGTCTTTCAAGTCTCCCCTTCAAGCTTACTTTCTCAGAAAGGCGTCCTTGCTCAGCTTTTCCAACCCCAACATGTTACCAGCCTTGTTGTTGGCACAGGTGGGGTGGTGGTGATGGGATAAAGACCCTGGCCTCTCATTCATTCAACACCAACCCCCTGGAGTAGCTGGCTCACTCATTTCCTTGTTTTTGTTGGTCTGGATTGAGTCCTCCTCACCGCTGTATCCCCGCCCCTGAAAGAGTGCATGCTTGGTATTCTATCAATTTCTAGGAGATGAATAAAACATGACCAATGTAGATCTTGAAAAGTTCATTTTATACTGTCTTTAGGAACCGATAAATTGAACGTCTTCTGTCAGCTCTCAGACGCAGCACTTCTCTTTATTTATCTTGTAGTGTCTTCTTCAAGGATGCCCTGGCACTAGATTTTCAAGATTTGGGTAAATAAAGACCATGTTCTCATGATACCTACACATAGCTATTTCAAATCCGTTGAGAAATCTTCATCTTTCTATTCTGAGGCTTTTCGAATGATTCCTGAGAGCCTCCTCACTTTCTTGACCTTGTAAGGGGGAATTCTCCACAACTTTTCTGTCCTTTTTTAAAAAATTGAGTTTATTGGGGTTCATAAAACCATACAGGTTTCAAGTGAATAACTCAACAAAACATCATCGGCACACTGCATCATGTGCCCATTTTGTTTGTTAAATTACTTTGTTCATTAGATTCCACATATAAGTGAGATCATATGGTATTTGTCTTTCTCTGACTGGCTTATTTCACTTAGCATACTATTCTCCAGGTCCATTCATGCTGTCACAAAGGGAAAGATTTCCTTCTTTTTTACATCTGAGTAGTATTTCATTGTATAAATGTACCACAGCTTTTTTTTTTTTTTTTTTTTAAATCCACTTATTTGCTGATGGGCATTTGGGTTGTTTCCTGATCTTGGCTATTGTAGGTAATGCTGTAATGAACATAGGGGTGCATAGATTCTCTCAAATTAGTGTTTCAGGTTTCTTCAGATATATTCCCAGAAGTGCAATCACTGTCATTCCTGAGGTAGATTAGCTATAATCACATTGATTATTTCCACTGAGCACACACAATGACTTCGGAAACGAGTGGGATAATTTAGATTAATGTCTAAGATGCTGTGTCATTGCGGTCCTCCCTTCCTCTTTACCCAGCAGCCCCACGGACGTTAGTTGACACTAATTTGGGGCCACTTCCTGGTTGGTAACCAGGAGCTCAGAGATAATCTTCAGGTAGGTCTGGAAGAATTTTGGGTAAATGTACTCGCTCCTTATCAGTCCCTTCTTTGCCCACCGACAGAGCAGTTTATCTTCACGGGCCGGTACCTTTGCAAACATGTTTTCTCTTCCAAATCACTTTTAAAAGAATATGATGAAAATGGTTTCCAGCTCTGAAAAGCCCTGTTTACCTTCCTCCACCCAGGAGAGAATCCATTTATCTGTCTCCTTCTCCCCCCACCTCTGTAACAAAGGAGCCCTGCCTGACACACCTTTCTTTATTTCCTTATCTTTGGTGCTTCAGTGATTTGGGACCATCAACAGGGCAGCAGTTCCCATGATGCAGCATGGGGATCATGTCAACAGTCTTCCAGATGTTAACCTATATGGCATACTTGCATCCATGTATTAGTTTCGATCATATGACATATGCTGGTATTTTTTTGTATAGTACCTTCAAAGTTAACACCTTCAAAGCATGTTTTGGGAATAGACTCCCCCTCCACACCCCCAGCATCTTTCCTGGGAAAGGCTGCAGTAAGAAGTAAATTTTCGAGCCCAAATATCTTGTCTCTCCCTTGAGGAGACCTTTCATACTGAGGGGGACACACTGGCTGTCTGTTTTCTTTTAATTAATCAATTAAAATTATTTTATTTAGGTGAGATTCACATAACATAAAATTAACTATTTTCAAGTGTACAATTTTGTGGCATCTCGTGTAGTCATGATGTTGTACAAGTATTCTATTTTCCCCCAGAACATTTCTATCAGCCCCAAAGAAAACCCTGCTTCCATGATGCAATGACTCTCATTTCCTCTTCCCCTACCCCAGCTCCTGGTTACCTGGAACCTGATATCTGTCTCTATGGATTTCTCTAGTCTGAGTAGTTCATGCAGATGGAGTCGTAAAACATATGACCTGTTGTGCTTGGCTTCTTTCACTCAACATCATGTTTTCGAGTTCATCTCTGTTGTGGTTTTGCCAGTACTTCATTCCTTTTTATGCTGAATACTATTCCATTGTAACATAGACACCACACTTTGCTCATCCATTCATCCACTGATGGACATTTGGGTTGTTTCTACCCTTTGGCTATTGTGCATAGTGCTGCTCTGGGCATTTGTGTACAAGTGTTTGTCTAAGCACCTATTTTTATTCTTTTGGGGATATCCCAAGGAGAAGAATTTCTCGGTTATATGGTCATTCTATGTTAAACTTTTTGAGGAACTTTTAGCTTTTTTCTCTATGTAGAAAATGATGATCAACATTGAACTCCTCGACAAGGCCAAATTCTGGTTGGCCCTAAACATTTCCTCAGTCTCCTTGCATCCTACCCATGTCATGAGCTTGTTTTTGAAAACTGCTAATGAATTAAGGGAACAGGGACCCTCACCAAGGAGCCAGGGAGCAGCAGTCACAGAAAGAGCAATAACACTTCAAATCTTACAAAATGTTTGAGCACACCGAGTCATCAGGTTCCCACTTCAGGAAAGAGGTTTGAGCGAGAGCCTAATGGGTTTATATTCTAGGAACGCTATCTGTCATGACATTTTTATAAAAAGGTTTATTGTTAGTGCATATCTGAGCACTAACTTGCCAGCCCCAAATATTGCAGCAGCTGATAAATGAGTCTTGGTGTGGATGAGTTTCAACAGTTTAGGCCAAGAGAAGCAAAATCACAAAGTCCTTTCTTAAGAAGGGTTTGAAGAAATTCTGGGCTTCCTACTTTTGTCATGAGATCAGAGAGGATCTGAAATATAAGATCTCAAAGCGTATTCTCTGGATCGCCAGGTATATTTGCATATGACTAGTTTTCGGTCAAGAAGGTGTTTGTTCCACAATATTTGGGAAACACTGGAGTAATTGAAATTAAGGAGATTGCTACCTATCTTCATAAGCCTTTCATATCTTAAATAACCTAAATATCATTCTGCTAACTTATATGACCACATTTTATGTATGTATTTATTTATTTGACCACATACATTTTAACCCACCCACCTCCCCAGTCTTAAAACTGGTGTTCCATGGGGTATACCTTTGGGAAGTTCTGATTTAGTTCCCTCTATTTCTGAATGAGTACACTAAGGCCCAGAAAGAAACAAACAAAAAAAACAAAAAACAAAAAAACAAAACAAAACCCCCCCAAAACACACCAATAATGGTTATTTCTTAGATTTCAGAAAGTTTTCCAGACCTAGTAGAGGGTAGGAGGAAGGAAGGAAGGAAAGAAAGAAGGTAAAGAAAGAAGGCATGTCTGTGTTATAAAAATTAAAAGGGACAGGTTAAGTATTTTATGGGACTTCAAGACTAACGCAGAGAAAAACAACACCCTGGTTTATCTGAGTTGATGCATAACTGTCAATAATTCTGAAATCATCAGAGCAATCCTAGATATAGAGACTGGCAGAGGAGAAAGAGTGACAAAAACAAACACAAAACCAAGAAAGAAAACTTGCTATTCTCTTCTTTGCCTATTAGATTTGCTTCTTCCAAATCAACAGTGTGTAGAGATTTCTAGCGTTTAAGTCTGGGGCTCTGTTCTTTTCTTTTTAAACCTCACATAAAAGATGGTTATCTTCAAAACAATTTATTTTCCCAGTGGAGTCTACATCAGACCTTTGAGGCATAACCAAGTCTAAGATGGCCTATCGGTGCATTTACCCGCGTTTCTTTATGGGTATAATATCCATAGGTACAATATTTTCTTATTTAGCACTCTGTGAAATGATCTAAGGGCTCTTCAGGGATATTAATTAAGCTTTATGGCAACCCCGGTGACACGTCTGCTTGCCTACATATATCTGGTGGACACTCAGAAATTAATGCTTCGCAGAAGTGTGCCATTTAAGTGTGTTTGTAAGCCAGCCACATACCCACTGACGCTGCACAGAGCGGATTCATACATTTCACTCGTCAAAAAATGCCATTAAAAAAGGCAACCGTCATTTCGCATCAGCACGTAAATACTGGCCTGGCCCTTAATACACTCTCAGGCGGATCCTGCAGTAGCATCCCCGTCACAAGACAAGTCGCAGGAAGCAGGCTCCACAAACCTGGCTTCCTTGAAAGGCGCCTGGTTTCTTAAATGCTGGGTTTCCTAGGGCCCCAGGCCAGGCTTTTTAAAAATGCAGGTGTCAAGGAAAACTGTCATGCATGCTTGCCTGAAGTACCCGACAAGCTTGTCACTGCCATCTTGCAAGTCGTGACGGAGATGTAGTTGGACAGCCGAGGCGTGGCGAGCTGAACGCTGCCTGACAGGGTGGTGGCGCGTTGGACTAAAAGGCAGGTGCCTACCTGCAGGCGTTTTCTTTGCACGTGGCAGGATGAAACAAAGCCCCGGAGGGGAGGGTGCAGGGCAGGCTGCCTCTGCAGACACCTCAGACGCGTGGTCCTGAACTGGGATCACTTCCCGGCTCTAAGGTTTTGCTTGACAAGAAGTTCAGTGGTTACATGAACCTCAAAGCCAGGTCTGCATTTCTGCCAGGGCAGGGGGAGGAGGGAGAGGATGGTGGATGGAAAGGGCAAGGGCCGGAATCAGGAGGAAGGCCAGGGTCAGGCTGGATGGGGCAGTGGGCATTGGGTAAACTACTGGCAGTGTGTGGGGTTTGAGCCTGGCTGTCACACCTGGAACCTGGGCAGCCTTTGGGCAAATGACTTCCTGTCGTTGAATCTGTTTCCTCGTATGGAAAGTGGTGGAAAGGACTGGAACTGTTTCATAGGGATATTGTGTGGCTTCAGTGAGGGAGTCGGCACATCCTTGACACCTAGTAGCCCCTCAATAAGTGTTGGCTTTGGCTGCCATGGAGATGGCGATCACTGAGTCTGCAGACTGCCTACCTTAAGTGTACAGCTCTTTCCTTCCACTTTCCCTGTCTCCTCCCTTCTCCCCCACTTCCTTTCTTCACTGTGGATCCTCCTGTGAACTGCACTGGACTTTCAGTTCTTGTCTTTCTGGTATGCCAGCCAAGATCTCTCCTCCTCTCCCTGCAAATGTGATCGCAAGGACCTCTCCCCAGGCCTCACATCCCACCCAGAACAAATCATCTGGCCCTGACTGGGCCTAGGAGGTGTCCTCACACGGCCAGGAGGCCTCTTGAGCACTGTGTCCTGAGTCCCCAGCTAGCTGACTTAAAATGCTTGCACACTATTGCTTTTCTGGCCTTTTCTCATTCTCTTGCCTCTGCCCGAAATGCGCCTTTGATGGGGTGACTTTCACGTTGTCATCAAAATGGGACTCAGGCATCATTCCTACTAGCCAGACTTCCCTGACCAGGTAGGTATGGATCTCTGCCCGCATCCACTCTTGGCCGCCCGCCCCCTCCCGCCCTGCCTCATCCCCTCCTAGCTCCATCTCCTGTTCCCATACATGCATACAGCCCTCTGAGCTTACCTTCATCTTCCGGCATCCTATATGAATAGAAATGATCTGCTCAGCCATATCTCCTTCACTAGACAGTAATTCCCAGAGGTCATACCTTTTTTCATCCTTCACCCTCAGCCCCTAATAGGACCTCTGTAAATATTGGCGGAATTAAGCTGAAGTCCTATGAACACAGCCAGTAATGGGATTACCAACGGGAGGCGGGAAGTACAAAAATCCTTATTTAGCATAAAATCGGAGTTTCAGATAAAGCAACTATCTAAGTGTGGCCTGAGGGCCTCTTCTTGACAGAGCCCTCCCATTCTCATTTCACAAAAGAGGTGTATTCCTGGGGATTTTCAAGCCCCTTGATCATCAGCTCCCCTGCAATATTGAGAACAATAACACTGCCGATGGAGGCGTCGCTCTTCAGCGGTTCTCAACCTGTGGGTCGCGACCACCGGAAAACACATATAGCATATCAGATATTTACATTATGATTCATAACAGTAGCAAAATTACAGTTATGAAGTAGCAACGAAAATAATTTTATGGTTGGGGGTCACCACAACATGAGGAACTGTATTAAAGGGTCGCGGCATTAGGAAGGTTGAGAACCACTGATCTAGGTCGTCTTGGACTTCCTGTAATATCCCCGTTAGGTAGATAGCGGCAAGGGAGGCGGGGAGAAGAGGCACATTCAAATGGTGGGAAGTTATAAATGAGAAAACAAAAGGCAGGCAAGTTTAGGTGTCAGTAATCTCGCAGGCCACACTGCGCACAGAATTTGGGAATTAAGGGTAGGGCCCTGAAGTAGGAGCCAGGGAAAGTGAGCGGCAGACTCCCCCACAGCCAGGCCTCTTTCTCAACCTACGCCTGGCACCCTGGCACGCAAGAAGGAGGGGGAGGGGGAGTTTCCAGAATGCTCGAGTATTTCTTAGTACATTCATCCTTGAAAAAGAAAATCCTTTCAGCTCTGTGTTTAACATCCAACACCATAGACTTCGGGACTCTTTTTTAAAAACCCATTAAAGACATTCAGGCCATTAAAGGAGGAGGAATGAAGAGAGATTGGAACATTTGGATTGAGATGGGTATAATTTGGCACAATCTATCAAAATTCAAAACGCACATTCTCCATACCCTTTGATCTAGCCATTTCACTTCCAGGAATTTAACTTTTAAATACAATCGTGTAAGTATGCAAAGAAAGGTACCTACACAAGCCTCTTTCCTTACAGCTTTGTTTTGTAATAGCAAAAACCTGAAAGCCATCTAAGCGTCCATCAAGAAGAGATTGGCTAAATAAATGATGGCATTATGGAATATTACACAAACTTTAGAAAAGAATGAGGTAGGTCTACATGGAATTACCTATTGTGGAAATGATTTCTACAGTATCTCATGAAATTAAGTCAGGAAGTTGCAAATGGTCTGTATAACACGATCCCACTTATATTAAACTTAGAAAACGTGCTCAGGCATTCATAAGCATTTCCGGAAGCCTAAATAACAAGCCTTCAAGTGAGATTTTTCCTAGAAATAGGAATGGAGGGGCATGGACTACTACTGTGTACTTTTTATCTTATTAATTGCTAATTTTTTAATCAAGAGAATTATATATTTGTAATAAAATAACTGGGGAAAAAAAACACCCCCAAACAAAATCTGTTGCAATATGTGTTGCAATTCTTTGTCTTCAATTCTGGACCATTCCTCTGCAGGAGGAAATGCAGATAAAGATTGCCTGCTGCTTACATAGGCCCAGAACCATGCAGGAAAAGAGGCGAGGACAGCTCCATCCAGAGGCCTGCTGGCCGCCCGCCCCACTTCGGGCATTCAGAGGGGGCCTTCAGGAGTCAAGGGGGCCTAAAGAATTCATCAACCTCAATCATGTTGACCTTGATTCCTTCTCATGATCTACCTTCTGATGTAGTGGTCAGCATCAAGGACAACTTCCCAACAAGTACTAGGTACTGTTTCTGTATCCTTATTGCCAGAGACCTTACCTCTCTCTTCCTCTCCCTACCTCTCCCTCCCTTCCCCCACCCTGTCTCCTTCTCTCCGCACCTTCTCTCCTCTCTCCTGCTTCTCTCCCTCCATCCCTTCCTCTCCCTTTGTGACACAGCCCTTTGGCTTTAGCTCTGTAGAGGTTTCTACACTTCTCCCTTTCCCCCAAATGGAATGGGGTTGTGCATTTGAAGACGGATGCAACAGGCAGGACATGAAGAGGTCCCCACCATCACACTACTGTCGTAATTCCAGACAAGGCCCTCAATGGCGAAAACTCAGAAAACAAAGCAAACCCCGACACCCACTGACTATGCCCTCCTTGCCTTTTTCTCACACCCACGCCAACACCACATACACTATCAGACTGAAATTCTAGGTGGGCTTAAATGTATGGGTGACTCCTTTCCCCCTACTTCATTGAGCCTTACGACTTCTAACTATCCAATCGATTCACAGAAATGTAAATGCAATGGGCATAATGATCGACATTAGGATATTAATTTGTCTAATTAGATGTACACGGAGGCTGATGCTATCTGCATTGTGGTCCAATACGGAACAGACCGGCCCCTGCAAATCGTCCTACCTAACATTTTCAACACAAAGAAGATAAAATGCGTTGCTGAGAACAGGAGCTTGGGGCATGGAGCTAAATGTTTCCCATTCGTGGTTTTAGTAAAAAAAAAAAAAAAAAAAAGCAAAACCCAAAGTTCTCCAAAGCACTTCAGGTTCATGAAGGTAAAACTGCTTCTCCAGCCATTTCCGGGCGATGGGAGAGGCATTGAGCTTGCTTTGAGTTAACTTTCTCATCACGAGCCCTCGTAAAGAGCACTGGTTAGTGAGACAATAAATGAGCACTTTTTAATTAGAAAACGCGGAATCCAGGCACTTTTGCAGGAAGGACGATGATCGCCTCAAAGGGACGTCAGGAGACTAATAAAAGTTAAAACGCATGTAGGGGCCGCAGTGAACCCAAAGGTAAGGCCGTGGGACGTTTGGGATGTGAACCAGAGAGGGCGATGGTTCAGACGCGGGTGGGAAGCAGTCATGGAAGTTATTCTTTCCACTCTATAATGGGATCAGCTGTAAAACCCGTTCTGTGTCCAGGCAAGTGAGATCACCCAGTGCCCCCTCATTCCTCCACCCCTTCCCCTCAGCCTGAGTGTGCCCAGAGGACAAAATCACTATAATCAGGCAAGAGGAGAAGGCAGCTGAGCTGGGACAAAACTAGTATTGCACTTGACCTTTTTTCTTCTTTTTCTTTTAAATGGTCAGCTAATATCACGGTGTTTGCTTATGGCCTCACCCTTCTCTCCACCCCTCCTCCCCTCCTATCAGGCTCTATGTGGGAACGTGCTCCAGGTCTAGCCAATCAGCATGGTTTGTTCCTCAGGCCTCGGCATCCAGTCTGTCATGGGCAAAGGACTCTAGTTGGGCTCCAGGAAATTCGGTCAAGGGAGTGTTACTGAAATGTCAGGAAGGAGAAATCCTTTTTCTGTTAGGTTCTATGCTAAGAGAATACAGCCTGTAGATCCCACAAAGATTTCACATAAGGAGGCCTGCTGAAGAATAATGATAGGGCCTGGCCGGTATGGCTCAGTGGTTGAGCGTTGACCTATGAACCCGGAGGTCATAGTTCAATTCCCTGTCAGGGCATATGCCAGGGTTTCGGGCTCAATCCCCAGTAGGGGGCGTGCAGGAGGCAGCCGATCAATGATTCTCTCTCATCATTGATGTTTCTCTCTCTCCCTCTCCCTTCCTTTCTGAAATCAATAAAAGAATACATATATTAAAAAGGAGATTAATGATAGGAAACAGAGAAAAGCAAGGCTAAGAGAAAATGCCTAATGCCCCAGTTTACAGCCTTGAATCTAATTCTACCAGCATCTTGATTCTGTCCCAACCCTTCATCCTCCTGTTTCATCTTCCCGACATGCCCGAAGGGGATGAGGGTGTCTGTCCCATAGGCTGCAGCCGGGTAACATGGTGCCAAGTGCCTAATACAATACTTGGCACGACGCAGGCCCCCAGGAGACGATGATGTCTGAGAATAGACCAAAAGTGCTCAGTTGTTTCCAGGAAGCGAAATGGTTTTTACATGGCTGTAAGTTCTCACGTGGATTCTGGGGTTCAGGAGGCTTCGGTAGGTGGGGGCAGGATACCAACTAAGAGAGCAGCTACATGGCACCCACAAAGCCCATGTGTGTACAGCCTGCCCCCTGGCCAGAGGGTCCCCCTCACCACTTATTCTCTTATTTAAGGAATTGTCCAGGGTAGATTCCCCCAGGGTCCCTCCCAATGCCTTCTCATACCATGCTCCCAAGGCCAGTAAGAGGATCTTGTTGATAAGAGATTAAAATGTCACTAAGATTAAGCTTTCCGTTTCAAATTCTTATCTAAGCACACCAAGGCAAAGGAGAGCAACATTTCCTGCCTTCTCTCAGAGCAGGGTGTTTAAATCTGTTTGTGCAAAAAAATTAAAATTTTAAGAAGCTTTTTAATCATCATACAGTTGGTGTGCAACATCTTCACAGACTGATTGTTGAAAAATGGACCTGCTCTGCTCATCCCCTGTTGAAGCTGTAACACACTTAAAGGCAATTGCAAGACAAGCTAACAAAACAGAAGTGTTACTCGCTCTCGTTGGAAATGTAAGGCAAGAGCAGCTGAAACACTGATGACAGGACTTGGGGGCATTTGCTGATTCCCCAAACACTAGTCTGAGTAAGAAGGAGGGGTCCTGTAAGGATTTAAAACACACCATTTTGAGAGGAATCCTTTGTGGTTATAGCAGAGTCTCGACCTCTAAAGGTGGATATTTGCAAACAAGGCTCACGGAATAGCCCAAAACTGTTTGGTGGGCTTGGGAGGGAGAAAAGCTATCTGACAAAGAGTCTCTTGAACACTCCCCTGTCGGCTAGGAGGCGCAGCCCCAGCGGCAGGGACCTGTCCAGAGCCTCCTGACGGATAGATTCTGGGGACACAAGATCCCAACTCACAAAAGGCAGGCGAGACCCAGACTAATAAATCAAAGGAAACTTCAGAGAAGCCGCAGAGCCGGCGTGCCCTGCCTGGGAGAACCAGAGGCCTTATCTGACTTCCGTGGAAAGAAAAGGAGCATTGGGAGCCAGAATTAGAACAGGACTTTCATCAAGTCTCTCCCTGTCTGAGCCAGATACCAAGTCCTCTGGCGAGGCTGCGGGAAATGCCCCGAGGGAGTGACAGTCGGTATTAGCTGGATGGGTGAAAGAGCTCAGACAGAGACGACGGAAATACTCCGCTTTTTTCAACTGTGAGTTTAACCCAAGCGCTTTCCACGTTTACACGCAGGGCAGCCTTGCACTTGCAAGGCATGGCCACTAGGTGGCCTCCACCGGTAATCCGGTCCCCTGGTCCAGGCTGCGGAGAGATGGCTTTTGTACAAAAAGTGCTTTCTACCCAGAGGCTTAGCTGTGCTAACTTGCCCTGTAAGAAGTTCAAGTCCCCAAAGCTTTAATACACTTCGCAGGGCTTTAATTTTACAGCAGGAGCCAAACGTAAAAAGGACAGCCTCTCCTTGGACACTTCCACCTTCAAGGATGCCTCCAGGTTTGCAGACCTGGCCCAGAGCAGCCTGGAGTGGTCTTGAATAAGATGCAACTCTTGTTTCTTTCTTCATGCGCCTTGTAATTTGCACTCGTGCCACGACCCTGGGTTTCTTTCATATTAATGGTTGGAGTGTGTTTAAGAGCACAAGCCATAAATTGCAGACGAAACTAGGTTCTCTTTATTTTCCTGCCAATTGTCAGAAAGTAATGTAGGGTCTAGGGTGCTCCCCCCGTGCCCCGCCACCTAACTGGCTTTTTCTCTACCACCCCACCCCTTGCCTCTATCCAACAACCAACCCCTTGTCTCCTCCTGCCAAGGGCAGGGGGAGGGAAGACACAGCCTGGTTTCTCATTGGAGAGCGTGCCTATCGAGCAGCTCGGTTATTGAGATTAATAAGCTGTCAGTTTCCAAGGAAGACTAAGAAAACTACAAAATTAAAGTGCACCGCGACGTGAAAAGCTGCTGGTGGCCGGGCGGGACCACGGTGTCAAGGAGGCGAGGTGCGGCTATAACATCAGGCTGAGCTGGAGAGGCTCCCCTGAGGGTCTCATTAATGTCCGTGTTGCCGCTGGTGAGAATGGAGAGGGGGCAGAATGTTGTGCCATACGGACAAATCCAGCTGCCTACCGATTTGCAAAGTGCTGGCGTGCTTTCGGTTCGCTCAGAATGAGTTCTAGTTTCCAAACCTCACTCAGAAACACAGAAAGTGTAAACAGGTTACCTTGGTTTAATAGTCTCAAGATCAAGCTTGTCAGCGATTCTGTCAGGAAGTTAATCCCTCAGGTGGGAAAATAAATCAGAGGGCAAGTTTGGAATAGTCTTGGGGTTCTGCATGGTGATGACGTTTCAACAACCTTGCTGCTTCCCCGGGAAAACCTTACTTACTATAAAGGTCTTGCGTCTCAATTCCCAAACATGCACTAGGGCAGTGGTCGGCAAACTGTGGCTCGTGAGCCACATGTGGCTCTTTGGCCCCTTGAGTGTGGCTCTTCCACAAAATACCACATGTGGGTGCGCACGTACAGTGCGATTGAAACTTCGTGGCCCATGAGCAGAAGTCGGTGTTTTGTGGAAGAGCCACATTCAAGGGGCCGAAGAGCCGCATATGGCTCGCGAGCCGCAGTTTGCACTAGGGTATCCAGGCTGGGGTAACCTTACTTCATCTTGAAGACAAAAAGTGTGTTTTCTGGAATCCTGATACCAAAATGAGAGTCCTTGGATGCCATCCATCAAACCCAAAGTGCTGCATTTTTTATTTTTTTGCAGTTACAGTTTACATCCAATATTGTTTGGTAGCAGTTGCAGGTGTCCACTTTGTAAAGCACAGGATCGCCAATTCTTTCTCAGAGCGCTTTGCACGACTTCCTGCGAACAGGAATAACGATGGCATTCAAAATACGACCCCACGGTCAACCACTGCACCCGTGGCTGCGTGGCTTCCTCCCACCTGTCTGGCAAAGCCCGGCTGGGAGATAAAAATTCTACAAATCAAGGAGCTAAAGAGGTAGCAGTGCTTCTTACTTCTAGGCTGTCAGTTTGCTCTCACATTCTATACCACGCAGAGCGTTGAAGCTCTGTGCGTCAGCTCACACGTAGTCTATGCCGCCGCCGCCACGGAGCAGGAGGCCTCCCATTTACCATGCCAGGCTGCCACCAGTCCCACAGCGATGCAGACAGGGTTCCTTCCATCCCAACGGGCTTATGGGTTTGTCCATAACCAAGTCTATGTCCAGCAGCAGGCCGGAGTCCATCCCATCGGGAATTTCGTGCCCTGTGTCACCGTGTATCAACCTCACCATTTCCATGGCTTGGACAAGTTAATTTGTTTGCTATCAGAATAAGCATCTCTTTGCTTTGTATTTCTAGCCCCAAAGGCACTATCCATAGTAGCTAAGAACATGACAGTTGGCCCTGGCCGGGTAGCTCAGTTGGTTAGAGTGTTGTCCAGATATGCCCAGGTTGTGGGTTTGAGCCCCAGTCAGGGCACGTATAAGAATCAATCAATGAATGTATGAATACGTGGAACAGCAAATCAATGTCTCTCTCTCTCTCTCTCTCTCTCTCTCTCTCTCTCTCTCTCTCTCTCTCATTAAAATAAACAAACAAACAATAAAAAAGAACTTGGCCTTTGGAATCAGGCAGGCCCAGGTTTAAATCCCAGTTCTGCCACTGGCGTATTTGGAGATGTGTAGGTCACTTAACCTTCCTGAGCCTCAGTTTATATTTTTTTAAAATAGGGATAGTAACGTACACCTAGCATAGGGTAAGAGGGATTAAACGGGGTCATGCATGTAAAACTAAGTGTCAAACAAAAAGTTTTTGACAAGAAGGGTTGTGAAATCAACAAAAGACAAGTGATGGCTAGGATGTGAGGAAAAGGTGACCCTATACACTGTTGATGGGAATGCAGATGGGTGCAGCCTCTGAAGAAAACAGTATGAAATTTCCTCAAAAAATGAAAAGTGGAACTCTCATTTGACCCAGTGATCCCACTTCTAGGAATATATCCTAAGGAACCAGGAACACCAATCAGGAAGAATATATGCACCGCTATGTTCATACCAGCACAATTTACAATAGGTAAAATTTGGAAATAACCCAAGTGCCCATCAGCAGATGAATGGATAAAAAGTTGTGGTACATCTACACAATGGAATACGATGCAGCAGTGAAAAAGAAAGAACTCTTACCATTTACAACAGCGTGGATTGACCCGGAGAGCATTATGTTAAGTGAAATAAGCCAGTCAGAGAAAGGTAAATATCACATGATCTCACTCATATGTGGAATCTAATGAACAAAATAAACTGATGGACAAAATAGATTTAGAGACATAGAAGCATGGGACAGACTGACAAGTTTCAGAGGGAAGGTGGGGTGGGTGGGTGGGTGGGTGGGGAGTGATTAACCGGGGAACTTATATGCATATATGCATTACCCATGGACACGACAATAGAGGGGCAAAGGCCTGGGAGGGGTGAATACGGGGTGGACGGGATCAATGGAAAACAAACAAACAAATGGTACATCTGTAATATTTTCAATAATAAAGATAAATTTAAAAAAACAGAAGGATTGTGACTCACAGACCTGTACAACCATGTAGAATAACCGTTAAATTGAACAAAATTTCTCAAGAGATTTTTTTAAAAGAGAAAAATCAATTGCTGAGAGCTTCAGATGCAGCAAATATGCTATTATTTGTAAATGCAGGAATTTGTGTGTTACAACTATTATTTTTGAATCAAAATACGCCTGGCCAATAACAGCTGTGCTAAGTTCTCTTGTTGCCTCATATTTGCACATGTCTAAGACCGAACTTTCGTTTTCCAGAGGACATCGCTATCCACCCACCCCTATGTCAAAAGCATTGGTCTTTGTGCTTACACCTACCTCTCCCACAGCTCCCAGTTCTGGCAATCATTCATTCCCACTGATCCTTCCTTCAACAGAGGCCTCAGCCCTGGGAATGTGCACCGTCCTGCCTCAGTGGTCGGAGAAAGCCACATGGCTCCGGGCACTGCAGCTGCGGGGCTCCTGCTGGGAGCCACAACACACCACCTTGCATCTCAGCCAAGCAATCACCTCCAGACCAGACCTTTAGCTTTGCTACACCTTCCACCCTACGCTCCATCTACTTACTACCTGGCAGCTACCACCAATAAAAACAAAACAAAACAATGTTAGCATTTCCTTCTCCTGTTTCAAATGCTTCAGTGACTTTTCACTGCTCTGGGGGTAGAGTCCAATGTCTTTACCCCAAGCCTGCACCATCCTGCCCTTGCCACCTTCTCTGCTTGCTTCCCTTCCTGGTGTCTCAGTGTTCCCTTCCTGGCGTCTTCCCTCCCCTCACCTAGAATGTTCTGTAAGGCTAATGAACACCGATCATTCTTAGGGGTCTGTTTAAATGCCAGTTTCCCATGGGTCTGGTTTCTCTGTACTTCACAGGGCACTCACTACATGTGTCAGTGTGGGTCACCTGTCTGGTCCCTCACTCACGCTCTGTCTATGTTCATCCTTAAATCTGTGTCGGGAAAGGCTTTGCTTTTCTTCTTCATTGTTAAGGTCTCAGTGCTCAGCACATAGTAGGTTCTCATAGGTGTTTCTTGAATGGATCATGGGTGAACTTTATTTTTTTAATTATTATTTTTAAAAATATATTTTAAAATTATTTTCAGAGAAGAAGGGAGAAGGAGGGAGAGAGAGAAACATCAATGATGAGAGAGAATCATTGATCAGCTGCCTCCAGCAGGCCCCACACTGGGGAGGGAGCCCACAACCCGGGCATGTGCCTTGACAGGGAATTGCAATTCCTAGGTTAATGCTCAGCCACTGAGCCATGCCGGCCGGCCTGGATGACCATTTTAAAAAGCAACTTGCAAACCGGTTTGTAAGCTTGAGGATCCTGATGATGAAAACGAGGGCTTTTTGTATTTCAGGGCAAAAGGAAACTCAGGGAGGTTTCGTCCTGCTTAGGAATTCTCTTTCCTGCCCTGCTGCTGAGACGGGTTCTGAGGGAGAGCTTGCTTCAGCAAAACGCAGACAAGAAGAAAAGGAAGGCTCTGGCGCTGAGCTACTTCCTACTGTTTTAGATGAGAGGTGCTGACTTCAGAAGCCCCCCAGGCAGCAGCGGGCCATGCAGATTCCTGCCCTTGCCCCTCGCAAGAGAGGAAGGGGAGAGAGGTGACATTCACCAAACACGCATGCGGACTATGTGCTAAGACCCGTGGGTCGGCCGAGAGGAAGAGGATGGGCAGAGTCATTTTGTTACGTAACACGTTACAAAAGACAGAAAAGACTTCTTGCAATTAGTTCCTCTGGCCCGTGTGTTTTCTCTTGGATTAGATAATGGTTTAGTACATGGACTGACTACTTCTGGTAACAGACATTTATCCGCATTACTTATATGATTCACAGCGATACAGAGATTTTCCTTATATGCTCTGTCTTGTATAAAATTCCTCATTTGCACAGTCCCATTTATCTGGCCATGCCTCCTCAATCAGCACCTCTAATTCTACTTGTCATGGAAAACGACGGGAGAAGCCCAGCCCAGAGATCTGAGATGCCTCATTAAGACGGACAGACATCAAAAAACAACACAGAGCGGCAAGGGCTTGTTCCTCACGGGCCTGAAAACACACTGGACTTGGCCTGGAGTCTCTGGGGGTGGCGGGCGTCTGTCATCAAGTGCAAGGTTATGAAATCCTTCCATCACGCCAGATGTCTGTGTGCAGGAGCGTGCAGGTGGGGAAGCTGTGTGTGTAAAGTTCCACTGCGTCTTCAATATTGATGACTACATCGCGACCAGCCTCCACGATGTCTTGCCTTCGGTGATTTTCTCTCCTGGACGCGGTACTCAGTCCTTATTTGAGTGGGAATCCTGGGACGGCAGCATGTCCCTAAAACCAGAGCTCCCATGCCTACACTTCCTTCTGTGAGTAAGAAAATGACTCTTAAACTCACAATGCTTCAGCATTTGAATGCGTGGATCTGTCCACTTCTACAGTTTCCAAGACTATATGAAAAGCCCGTGAGGAATGGGAACAAGTAATATGCTATAATTTTGAGGTTTTTTTTCCCTACTTATTCATGAGGTAAACTCTTACTCATCCTTCAAAACCCAGCTCAAACAGCCCCTCGGCTGTGAAACATTTCCTGACCATCCCGAGAGAGTTCATCACTTCTCACACTCCGTTTATTGTATACACCACACTATCCTTTTGTTCATGTACCTTTCTCCTCCTGTAGCTTCTGTAACCCTGAAGGACAGGATACACGTTTTGATCATTATCTCCCCAGTACCTAACATAGCCCTGGGTATACATGAGGGACTCAGTAAATATTTGCTAATAAGACACTGAATGAATTATACTCAAAAGAGAAACATAAAGCTCAATAATTTTATGAATTACTGCCAAAGTTTTTAAACATGAGACCAGTTGCACATCCATGTAATATGTATTCAGTTCCATGAATGGCGTTTTAATTATCTGCTGACTTCTGTATCCCGTGTTTGATTTCCGGTAATAACTCCATCCCAAGGGCCTCGCGTTCTCTAATCCTGGGACCTTGAATGTCCTGACCAAAGAGCAGAAGAGGTTTTCTCCTTCTTCTAGGCTTACAGGTTTCAGCAATCCTGTCTACTCCCCAAGCTCTGTCTTCAACTTGCCTCCTCCAAAATCATCATTAAGAAGCCCACATCTAGCAGAACTTAAAACAGAAAGGTGACAGGCATGGCTTTGCTGGTCCTTTCCATTAGATCAGCCGTGGGCAAACTACGGCCCACAGGCCGGATCCAGCCCGTTTGAAATGAATAAAACTAAAAAAAAAAAAAAGACCGTACCCTTTTATGTAATGATGTTTACTTTGAATTTATATTAGTTCACACAAACACTCCATCCATGCTTTTGTTCCGGCCCTCCGGTCCAGTTTAAGAACCCATTGTGGCCCTCGAGTCAAAAAGTTTGCCCACCCCTGCATTAGATCCTCATCAAGAGAACACAAGTAGCTCAAAATAAATCACCAGGGAAACCAATGGGAGATGGGAGGCAGTGTGAGCACACTCGGTCTTACCGCCAAGGGGGAAATCTTTGTGAGGAGGAACCGCTCGGATGGAGCTTGCCCTGGACATGTAACAGTTAGGGCGGCCAGTGAAGGTGTGTGGTTATTCACCTGTCAGACATGCGTGGAGCCACCAGAGGTCCATCCACGATGGCTCCTAATTTACCATCTCCCTGAAGCCCAAGACCTCCCAGCAATGACTTTGCCACTATAACACTTAGACTCCACATATTTTAAAGGGTGATAATAATGGTTCCTTCGGACCCCACTGGATGGCTGTCAGGCTTGACGGAGACAGGCATGCAGAGCACTTGGGTCCTGCACATGCAAAGTGCACAACAAACATGGGTTGTTCATGGGGATAGTGTCCGCTTCCTTCCTCTCTGCTTTCTTCATCTCCAACAGCTGTTACATTTCTCCTTGCCTTTCTCTGCCTCCATCGCCGTCTTCATCTAGTCCACTCTGTGTAGCCTCTATGTCCAGACACTACTTTTCCAAACAACAGTCTGTCAATGTAAAAACTGGCTGACTAGTGCTCAACAAAGTCTATGGCAGTTCCTAAATACAAGGAGGAAAAGACAGAAAGTCTGATCCGGCCTAAAGACCATCGACCATGGAGACACCCTGCGTACAGCCTGCTGGACCAGGCAGCGTCAGCCTGGAAACCAGCCAGCAAAGCTGTTTATTAGAGGGTTACTAAATCAGTGCAGATGTTTAAGTCTACTGCTAACATGTAATATATGCATGGTTTCTACTGACTTTACATATTTTAAGCCTTAGAGATGGAGATTGTGGGCATGATTAAGAATAACCTATAATTGTCAGAAAATAAAATATTATAAAGCTTGGAGTGACGACAGGGATGATGGTGTACAACATATTAATGCTCACGGCCTTATTAAAACAAAAAATATTATAGATGAGAAACAATATACTATTCAGCCATAAAAAAAGAATAAAATCTTATCATTCGTGACAAGGTGGATGGGTCTTGAGGGCATTATGCTAAGTGCAATAAGTCGACAGGGAAAGAGAAATACTTTATGGCCTCACTTATATGTGAAATCTTATAAAAACAAAACCAAACTCATAGGTACAGAGGACAGATGGGTGGTTGCCAGATGGGGAGCGTGGAGGGTGGAAGAAATGGGTGAAAGGGGTAAAAAGGTACCAGCTTCCTGAAAGTTGCTAAGAAAGTAGAACTTAAAAGTTGATTGTAAGAAATTTTTTTTTATGACTTTGTTATGGTGACCGATGTTAACTAGACTTAATGTGGTGATCATTTCACAATATATATGAGTATCAATCATTCTGTTGTATGCCTGAAACTAATATGATATTATATGTCAATTACATACCTCAGTTACAAAAAGGACCTTTCCTATTAAAGGGGACGATGCTGACATGAAACAAAACAAAGAAACAAAACAAAGAAACAACATGAAAATCTATGGCTTGTAAACTTGTTTTCATGTCAGCACAGAAAAGTCAATGATTGTTACCAAAAATTTTACAGGTTATATCTATCTTTCCTTAAACTTAAGTAACTTACAAGAAAAGAATTAGTATTCTTTCATCTGACATTTAGAAATATATAGTTATATTCCCAGTAAGTTAGTTTTTTTCTAAATGTGGCTAACATTTTTGCAGTTAAGACTAATATTACCTGTGCCCTCATTAAAGCTAGTATTAAACTGAAAATAAAAAAGTCTAAAAACCAGTTAGAGCTTGGCTGGTGTAGCTCAGTAGTTGAGTGTCACTTATGAACTAGGAGGTCATGGTTCGATTCCCGGTCCAGGGCACATGATCCCCAGTAGGGGGTGTGCAAGAGGCAGCCAAACAATGATTCTCTCTCATTATTGATGCTTCTACCTCTCCCTTCCTCTCCTTTCCTCTCTGAAATCAATAAAAATATATTAAAGAAGAAAACATCAACAAAACTCGTGTGAGAACTTTTGAAAGGGTCCATATGAATTAGCCCCTTTCTCTGTTCAGTCTTTGTGATTCTTCTAGACAAGGAAACCATAACAGCGTGAGCACAGAATCCATGCAGGTGTCCGGGGCGGGAGCACCAAGGCCTGGCCCACCCACGTGTGGCCTTCGCTGTCAGTCACATCCCTGCAACCACACTGTGACCCTTGTTCCAGGCCCTGAAGGTGGGCACAATTGGGAAGACCAGAAGTGAGAAAAGGACAGAAGCAAAGGCAAACCCAAACAGAGCCAGGCCTGAAGATCACTTTGAAACTCTCCCCTCCCAACATGCGCGCGGCCCCTTTTTCTCTTGTTTGTTTTTACACATTACTGTTTGCCCCTCAGGCTGCCAGTGTATACTGGAGGGATTAAAGCGAGACCGCTTGCTGGATGAAATATAAATTAAAACTATACTTCCGTCAGTCTGGAATGAGGGATTGTTTCTCAAGGTCTCCCAAAACACTTAATTTCAAATGAGTCTTCATTTATTACTTCAAGAAAGGCCAAATGCATAATTTATCAGTAGCTTTCAGTCAATATATCCTTATAAGCATGTTTCCCATGAGCCTCTGAGGAAAAATATGTTATGCTAATTCTATTAGTTGGGTACACAAGAGCTAAGAGAGTAAACAAGCATTGAAAGGAAACACGTGTGAACAGAGAAATACCTATCACCCTACCATCCAGGGTCAAATTCCCCAGGGAACCACCAGGAGGCGGTAGACTTGCCTCATTTATTTATGCCAAGATTTTCTGCCCCACTGCACCTCAGAGCCACCCAGGGGCTCAGTGTGGGTGGCTCAGGTAGGTACACGGGCATGATCGGCCATGGGGACTTACCGGGTCTCCAGCGGCACGTTGCTGTTTAGCACCCAGCTGTCCTGAAGTTGAACGGACTCAGGCGTGGTGGCCAGGTCATTGGGCGCGGGCGCCGGGGCGTGGATCTGACTCCGCCGGTTGGTCAGCGAGTTCCTGTTGAGGGAGTTGGCGGACGAGTGGTGATGGGACAGCGTGTGGTTGTGAGGAGGTGGCAGAGGGGGCCTCAGAGTGGACTGGCTGTGGTTCGGAGGGCCTGGAAAGAGAGAGGAGAAACGACCATCAGTGACTGCAGGTTACAGCGCAGATATTCTGCAAACCTGGGGAGGAAAGCCTGGAACCAAAGTGAGTATGTTGGCGATTGCTGAACGTTGCAAACTAGAGAGAGCTGAGACCACGTAAAGCATCCCAGGGTTACTAATAATAACATGCTTCCATTGGCCTTTTTCCATTGGCATCAGTGAAGAATGAGAAACTCGGTTAGCAAAAGAAGGCTGACCGGTGGAGTTATTTGAAATATATTAATCCTGCATGGAAAGTTCAAGATAGATCATTCCTGCGACAAGTCCCCGTTCCATTTCCTGGTAAAACAGTAGACGGTGCACATTCTGTGAAACGACTTTCTTTTTCTAAAGACAAGGAGAACATGGCACACTCTGAGCCACGGAGAAGCAAATTTGAACACCTGTAGGGGTCAGGCAGGACCTGACATGGACCAGTTGTTGGATGGAGGGGAACCAGCGAGGGTAGGGGCAGCCCTCACTCAGGCCAAGGCCCACGTGGCCATGAGGGGATTAGGGCTCAAGGGACAGATCTAGTTTTTCTAAGAAAACTAATGATCTAGATTTTCAGATAAAATTTCCCACTTAAAAAAAAGGTTGACAATTAACTAAAATATGTGTATTCACATATATGGATACATTTTTATCTGTAAGGAGTCAACACCCACACACCTGGGAGCCCGCTTAAACCAGCGGGTTGGTGCCATCTCTCCTCTGAGAGAGGAACCTCAAGGACTCTGCCTTCAGAGAGGGTCAGGGTTGATGTTTTCAAGCCATGACCTTTGACTCCAAATTGCATCCTGTTTCCCAACCTTGAAATCCCCCTCCCGTGCAGGAAACACACACAAAGGAGAGCTCCACCTCTGTACGAAGTCCCTTGTAACTATGACCACAGATGACAGCTCCGCCCAGGGTTTTCCGAGCAACCCACGCTCGATCCACACAGTGAGCTATGTTAAGCAGGATGAGAATCAAAGTGGTGCACGATGCAACGGAAGCCTATGAGTTGCTTTTAACAGCTGCGGAAACATGACTTTTGATTTGTGTCCTCTGAGGAAGTTTATGTTTTGAAGCCTCCAGTCAGGGTTGGCAGCTCTGCAGGTGACTGCCCAGCCTTGTCATTTTTGGCCCCTGCCAACTTCTAAAATCCTCAGCCCCTGCTGTCCTGGCTTTAAGAAGTTGGCTCAAGTCATTTAAGCTAGCAATTGGACACACATTTCAACTACTTGTATCCTTCTGTGGCCGGGCGACATCTCCAAAAGGTGTAATCTACACCCCGTGGCTTCTGTGATGCCTGCAGACTCATCCCCAGGAAAAGACAACGTGTCAAGAAGATACTAGGTTTGCAGAGCATCCTGGCCAATGAAAACGAGAAAGGAAAATACGGAGGAAAGGAAAAGACGTCCTCGAAGTTTGCATCTCTGGGCCGAAATTACTTGGAGGATTTTTTTTTTTTTTTTGGTGTTCAGAAAAAGACAACTAAAGCGCAAACCCAGTGGGAAATGCCACTGTACAATTGTACGGATTTTAAATCGCGTCCTCCCAATGAACCTGTAATTCGCATTTTACACTATGCACCGGTGACATTTTAAATATATCTTTGAGGGAGTTTCATAGCCGTAGCAGGCTATTATATTTTCTGTCTAGTAATGTATTATTATATAGTTATTTAGCATTTGTCTCATATTAGTGGAAAGAGGTGAGAAAAGGGGGTGAAATGATGTAATCACGATCCTTCGGAGATGCTGGCCAAACCCTTCACTCACGGTTAATGAATCGCACACCTCTCTCACCAGCCTCCCCCCCCCCCCCCCCCGCCCATCCAAGTGGGGTCATTATTCTCCATTAGGTGGATAATGATGAGACTTGCCTGGGGAAGATGAGATGAATCAGTGTACAAGTGAGAACCTCCCTCCCTGGCCCCCAAGCCCTAACTTTCCATCTCCGTCTGCCTCTGGCTCCCCCTCTCCAGCTCTGGAGACCACACACTCTCCCAAAGTACAAAGAGGCTGTGTGAGGCATTTAATTCACTAAATGAGACACCGAAACCTGCCTGCTTCCTGTCTGTGCACCCCGAGCTAAGGCTGCTCTGCCCACTCCAGCCTGTGTGGCCCTTCTCTGTCCATCTGCGCTCTGTGTGGGTGGGATTCCTGTGGTTGCCTTTCCGCTGATGATACAACCCCGGGGGGAGGCTGAGGGGGAGGCAAGCGCCGACCTGGCACGTTCCAAGGAAGGTGCGTTTTCCAGTTCACCGGGGGAGTCCAGCTCTCTGCACTTCTCCTACAGAGAAGGCCAAGCGCTTCCTGGGGGAGATGGAGAAAGAAGAATCCGGAGGATGAAAGCATACATAATTCTTCACTCACCCAGCCCTCCTATGGAGCAACATGCCATTTCGCTGCAAGTAAATCAAATTATTGCGAGAACCACAAAAATTACCCAGCGTCCTCCGCATTGGAAGATGGTCTCCTCATTACCGTTGTTCATTTCCACTGTGACATTGATTACATCTGCTCATTTATCTATCTATCCCAAAGTCATCTTTTTCAATTAGGAACAGGAGATATAAGGGGAAGATATTATGATGCAGAGTGCCAAATGCCACCTCTGGGGTCTATGCGGGGTGATGTGGGAGTGCCTGGTGGGGGGGTGGGGGGCAGCATCCAGCCATGGTTAGGAGGCCAAATCTGAAGAGGTGGGCTCAAGGTGTGGGTCTGCCACTTTCAAGATGTGTGAACCTGGGCCCAGGACCTCTTTTCTTTAATTCTCAGCATACCCATCTGCCAAACAGTGCAAACAGCAGTAATTCCCCGGAGGGTTGCTGTAAAAGTGAGAGGGGAAGGATGAATGGAAACTGTGAAAGATGCTACATGATGGCTGGAATGTTTCCCCAAAACCATGTCCATGGAACACTGCTCAGTTCTTCTGGGAATGAAAGGGAAGGCAAAATGGAGCTGCAGACTTTCGAAGGGGAAGTAAACTTTGTCTATCGAGGGCAGAAGTCACACCGGCTGCCCTAAGGTGGGTATTGTCAAAAATTCAAAGTCAAGATTTTGTACAATGTTCCGGTTTCCTGAATTCTCTTGAAAATAAAAAAGGAACAGAAGTACTGACTCTGTATTCTCTCATGGCAGCAACTGGATAGAGCTGAACACCCTCAGTTGGTTTTTTTGCTTTGCCACCAACCTGAACAACCCCATTATCTTTGATTTTTAGTAAATCCTCACCCAAGGATATCCCCCCCCCAATTAATTTTAGAGAGAGAAAGGGAGGGAGGGAGAGGGAGGGAGAGGGAGAGGGAGAGAGAGAGAGAGAGAGAGAGAGAGAGAGAGAGAGAGAGAGAGAGAGAGAGAAACATTAATGTGAGAGCAACACATAGATTGGTTGCCTCCCACATGCTCCCGACCAGGGCTGGGATCCAACTTGCAACCTAGGTATGTGCCTTTGACCGGAATTGAACCCAGGACCCTTCAGTCGGTGGGCTGATGCGCTATCCACTGAGCCAAACCCACTAGGGCGGCGTCTGTGCTTTCGCCTGCTGGTTTAACCTGGGCCCCTTAGTATTCTAAGTGGATAACGTATCCCTGACATGACAACACTTCTGCTACGACTGCTGATCTCAGGCACTACTTGTGTTTATCAGTTTTCATTACAGCCATCCCATGTGCTTGCTGGATGGGATGGCTTTCCATTCCAGAAATACAAACAGTGGCAGCAACATGCTTACTGCTTTCCACAGAGTCAAACTACATGAAAATGCCCTTCTCCAAGGCAACGGAGGCCCCTGATCTACGGTGAAACCAAAAGGACTAACCCAGAACCTTCACGGCCACTCTGTGTTTCACACATTTCTTGGGTTTAATTAATGTGCCTATTATTAATGGTTCTTCTAGCACATAAATATGAAATCACATAATAATGCAGTTGAGCCACGAATAACTATGTCACATAAATGCTTACATAGTGTCAACCTAATCAGTATGCCATTTGCAGCAACTGTCATTAAAATCGCGGGGCTAACCTGTTATAGTGCACCTGATATGCCTTGAGCTGAGAACCTGGGACTTATTTTAGGGACTGGGTGATTTTTGTCCTGGCGAGAAGGAGCTGTGTATTGGTTCTTTGTGAAAAGACAGGGTGGGACCGGTGAGGCACCCAGCAGAGGTAAGTCCAAGTGTGGACAAGGTGCTTCCTGTCTATTGACAATCTAAGCATTTGAATATGCACTTAATGCATCCTGTATGCTTGTTTGGTCTTGCTTGCCTGAATGGTCTCTACTTCTGTGTTTTTAGATCCGTTGTGGGGGAGTTGCCAGAAATTTTGATCTCGACAGGCATGCCATTCACATACTCTGTTCTTCCTAAATGTCAGTAGGTTGACAGTGGAGTCTTAAGAAAGATAAAGCAGTGCTTCTTTGTTGGGTAACAATATCAATTCCAACAAAGCTAGATGTGGGGACTGGAAAATCTTGGAGTAGCAACTCTTGTGTTGACTAGACTAGCGGTGTTCTAACAGCCTATAGAAACAACCCACACCCACACTGCACGTAACGTATAAAGAAAGGATTTTCTTTGGAGCTGAGGGAGTAAATTCTTTATAATTGGCCATTGTTATTGCATCTTCTTAAATAAACAGCTGAGGAAGGCATTTAGGCTGGGCCTACCCTTGCCAAAGGGCTGGGGTGGAGGGGTGGAGGCACGTGGGTGAGAGGGCAGGGATAAACTTAGATACCCTTGTCTTACTCTAGCGTCCACACCAATTTTTTCCCCAGAGATTAAAAATGATCATAAAAGGTATGACAGAATAAAAAGTTGAGGCCTGCCTGACTGCTAATAATTCACTCATTCTGGAAGAAGCCATGCCAAATGTTGGTCTTTAAATTTTTCAACCCCTCAGACCTCGAGATGATGAATTAACCACAAACTCTCTGCCTTCTACCAAATCATGTCTATGGGGCGAGTTCTATCTTGACAGCAATTTAAAGATGCTACACGTGGGATGCTGTTGGCAGAGACTCTGCAGGCTCTGGTTGATGGAAACTGGCACCAGGACACCCTGTTCAAATGTGACCTTGAATGGGAGCCAGAGGAAATTAGAGGTGAGGATTTTCAAGAATAACAGCCTCTGGTGAGAGCTAAGAAGAGTCTGCTGCAGATAGCCAAGCTGGTGGTCGGCTTTGAACCTGGGCTTGGCCACCTACTACCTGGGTGACCTCTGGAAAGCTCCGTATTTTTTTTTTTTCTGAGCCAGGTTCTGCATCTGGAAAATGGGTATAATAACTGTACTTCTCTCATTTGGCTGTTGGGAGAATCAAATGAGACTATCTATTAGAAGCTTGCACAATTCTTGGCACACGGCAAGCTATTAATAAATGTTATCATATGTTATTGTGTTATAATTAATAACACGAATCATAGTAATTACAGCAACAACAACTACGGCTCTGGGGCAAATGCTGCGTACCTCCTGGGGCACTCCCGTTTCCCCAGCTCTTTGAGTGGCAGCTTTTTGTAGGGTGAGATCAAATCAACATATGGAGGCAAAATTGCCAACTTCAGACCCCATCCCCACCTTCAGATTGTCTGCAGAAGGGCACAGTGGCTAAGTGACACGGCCCAGGCATTAAGACAGGCATTCTCAAGAGCGTCTCTGGAAGAGCCTGTGGGAACGAAACTTGGGATTCAGAACTGCTTCATTCCCATAAGCAAAGCAATCGATGTTCATCACTACACAACACTCCTATTGGAAACAGCTGCTATGAGTTAAGCTCTCCCTGTGTGCCTGATCCTGGGCTAAGTGCTGTACATCAATTATTTCAATGTACTCCCATGCACTCCTGTGGGGCAGGTTCTACTATCATCCCCATTTCACAGATCCAGCAGGTGAGGTTCCAGGAGGTCAAGTAAGGCACCAAAGGTCACGTGGCTTGGTAAGAGGTAGAGCTGCTATTCGACCCCGAGGTCTCTTCCCCACTCTGCCAGATGCAAAGGAGCACCAGACCACAGGATGCACTCACACAGGCAAAGAACCAGACCCTGCCCTGGTGCATCCGTGCCCTTGCAAATACAGAGGACAACTGTCTCAATCCACTTCTTTGCACATTTGCTTAAATGGCAGAACCAAATCTTGCAAGAATTTGGAGGGAACTGCCTGGCTCCAATCTCTGCACCTCCCAGTGCTGCCTGAGTTGGGAGAAATAGGCCAGAAACACCACACTGCAGTGTGGTCCCTCTCCTGCGCCTTCCCCCAAGGCCCTCCTTAAACTTCCGGCTCCGAGCTGAGCGGCAGCGCTGGCTCGCAGAGGGATGGGTAGCAGTTAGGTTTGCCAGAGGCAGACACAAGGGCACACGGGGTTCCAGCTCAGTCCCAGCTGTCCTCCCTGCTCTGGCAAAAGGTACTTTGCCAAAAACCAGGGAATGGAGAGGTGGGTCCAGATCCAGCCTTCTCCTGTGTTTGCAAAGGGATGGAAAGAGATTTCTTGATTAGTCTCTTAAGTACTGGGCACTTTGGAGATTCAGCTTGCTTCCTTATTCCCTGTCTTGATAGCTAAGGAATGATTTATCTCCTAAGAAATGGGCTTTTATTTTTTTATTAGAGGCCCAGTGCACGAAATTGTGCGCCCATAGCTCGCCGCCCCCTGTTGCTGCTTGTTGCCCCGCCTGCTCGCTGCCATGAGCCGCCCTGCCCGCCACTGCTGGAGGGCCAGGGTTGGGGGGGCAGACTGAGAGGTGGTCAATGCACCTCATGGCGACTGTTTGAGCGGTCATTCCAGTTGTTATGCTTATGGTCCCTGGCCTTTTATTATATAGGATTACTGACCAACATATGGTATTGCTGGCTTTGCAGGGCCGTTGGCTGGTCTGCAGTGTTTGTGAGATCTGGCCACTATTGTCACAAGCTGAAGCCTTTCCCCATGGCTCAGAAGGGAGGAGAAGAAGGGGCCAAGACATGTCTCCTTTCTCATCTTCGGGCCCGAGGCCACAGCCCTGGCCAGCGTATCCTCGGCCCGCCTGCACAGTTCTGGAGCAGGGGGCTTTCCTGGATGGAAAGGCCCCTCTCAGCCAGCACAGAGCGCCAGAGGAGGAAATGGCTGTGCTCACTCATAAGCAATGATTTGTTGTTCTCTTGCTTCCACAAAATATATGACCTCAGAGGAAAACCTTCCAAGCGCTTTCTCAAGGACACAGATCCACGCTGCAAGGCCTGCAGTTGTAGGGCGTGATCATTTGCAGGCCTAGAAACCAAGATGTGGTCGGCTCCACCTGCATTCGTAAAACACCAGGGTTTGGAGGGACATCTTCGATCATCTCAAAGCAGCCCTCACTGAATAAGCACCAGCTGTGTTAAGCACTCGCCATATCTCACCTCATTTAAAACGTATAATAACCTTCCAAGTAAATATTATTCTCCATTTTAAAGACGAGGAAATTGAGGTGCAGGAAGGTTAAATAATGTTTCCTTCCTTGAATTTTGTGTTTAACTGTGATACACCTGTGCCCCTCTCAAGGGCACACTGGGCACATCTCTGTTGTATAACCCTTGGCACATGGTTTCATATTCTTTTTGGGCTTTCCTGTTTTCCTGCTACATTGTGACTCACCCAGTGCCAGGAGCCTGCCACTCTTGTTTTCCTATCCCCAGTGCAAGGCTGCAGTGCCTGGCACAGAACTAGTACCCAGTGGATGAAGGAATGAATGAGTAGATGAATGACTGACTGAATGAATGATCAAACAGGTGAGTGAAGAACTTACACTCCTGGGGGTTACTTTTGGAGGGCCTCCGGGGAGGAGGGCCAGAGCAGGTCTCTGCCTCTGTTCTTTGAGCATTCCAGTTGTTCGCTGAAATCTGATGGGTCTTCCTTCAGCTTAATTCAGTTTAACCCCCTTTGAGGGTTAACAGGGAGACAGCTGGACACAGGGAACGCGACTCTCATCCCTTCTGTTTTTATCTGTCTGTTTTCCCTGGTTCTGCCTGATCACCTATTCTTTTTTTTTCCTTTTTATAATAGCTTTACTGATATGTAATAAAATTCAGCTTTTTAAAGTACACATTTTAGTGTGGTTTTTTTGTTTGTTTTTTTGTATATTCACCAAGATGTGCAACCATCACCACTACCCAATTTGAGAACATTTCATCACCCCTCAAGGAAACTCCTTACCCATTAACATCCTCTCCAGTCCCGCCTTCCCCAAACTCCTGGCACACAGTAATCTCCTTTTTGTTTCTATGGATTTGCCTATTCTTTTAAAAATATATTTTTATTGGTTTCAGAGAGGAAGGGAAAGGGAGAGAAAGATAGAAACATCAATGAGAGAGAGAATCATTGATCAGCTGCCTCCTGCACCCCCCACACTGGGGATCAAGCCCACAACCCGGGCATGTGCCTTTGACTGGAATCAAACCCGGGGCCCTTCAGTCTGCAGTGGATTTGCCTATTCTTGACATTACACATACATGGTGATTCCCTCTATTTTTTTTTTTTTTTATAACCAAGATGTCTGCTGTGAGCCCCGCTGGAAGCACAGCTAGATCTCAGATGGGGAACACTTCAGAGTTCAGACCACGCCCAAACATCTTTCCCCGGCAACCTGAAGCCGGTCCTTCAGAGGAGCTGTGGCTGGGACCCTGCTGCTGTGGATATATTTCAGACGGAGATTGTTAGGTGATTAATGGCCATCTGAGCGCCTGTTGCACACTCCAGGGTCCCACAGGGATCCTGGAACTTGTGCTGATGCCTCAGGCATGGCTGTAATCCCAGCGGAGAGGGAGCCCCACACGAGAGGAGGGGGAGGGAGGAGGGAACTCTTGAATTGGGTGTAGAACCAGTGATTGCAGGTTTGGGACCATTCTGCCCAAATAGGGCAAGTTCTCACATAGGAGAGGTCAAAAGGGATTTTAATCATAGGTACCACATCATTCTCCCGTACTCCTTACACTCTTGCTTTCTGAAATCATCAGGAAAGTATCACTCGAGATCAATGTCAACTCCATTTAGCTCCTTTCCAAATGACAAAGCCGAAAAAAGACCACTTGAAATATGTGAGAGGAGCCCTTCTAAAGAGATTTCATTGCAGAGCTCATCTGAGCAGCGCCTACCGGCGCATTTCAATAAATCTGCATTACCCCTGGTATCGCGGCATCCTCGGGGAGAGGCAAGCCTATCAGCGGAAAGTAATGATTTTGGGTTTTTCAATTGCCCCAAGGATCTCGCCAGTGCTATTAAGGCCCATGCTCTCCCTATCGAGAAGTTTAGGAGTGAAATTATTAATACGCCCAGGCATTATGTTGATTGTTACGCTGTCGCAGAAAATACTCTCTGTTATTTGAGCTGCATTATCACTTGCCCGAGCAGAGAATTGCATCAAAAATTTAAACTCCCCTCATTCTGGCTCATCGCATAGCTTTTGAAGGTCTCACTGTAAAATCGGCTGGGCAAAATTTGGATATTTCCCTTCCCATGAAAAGTAATGTGTTTTTTGAAGACCATACTATATATATTTCTTTCTTTTAAATAAAACTTGAAGAGGGATTTTCTTCCATCAAGATGGCATTCTTTAGCTCTTCAGGTTTCCCGTGGGGTGTATCTCATAATTTTTCTTTCTGTCTATGAGATGGTCACAGTGCTTTTCCCTGAACACAGGGAGACGATGGAACAAAGATAAAATATGATTTTGATTCCAGATGAGACTCTGACGAGCAGGAGCCGGGCACCAGCGCTGCTGTCCAGTGTTTGTTAGTCCCGCGCACACCCGTCAAAGGGCAAGTGCAGAATAGAGGTTCCTGGGCATTTTCACTTCAAAGCTCAGCAGAATTACTTACTATCTGGGTGACCTTTTCCCCAAATCTCTCATGGTCCGTGCCTTATAGTGCGAGGGAACAAAAGTTTCTCCACACTCGATAAACAGAAGTCAGCTGAATGTCAGACCTCAAGCTGCATCTGCTTTCATGGCTGGTGGCTGCTGAGGTGATGGGATGTATTGGGGGTCCTAGGGATATTCTTAGGAGACCCTTTCTGCCTTCAAAACACACACACACACACACACACACAAGCATGTGCACATACATGCACACATGCACACATGCATGCATACGTGTAGTCAGGTAATTTCCCAAGGAAACAAATATCTGAGAGCTTCCTCAAGAAGTCTGCCCAGGACTACATTGCTCCTGGCTCTTCTTATTCTTTTTTTTTTTTAAAAAAATATTTTATTGATTTTTTACAGAGAGGAAGAGAGAGGGATAGGGAGTTAGAAACATCGACCAGAGAGAAACATCGACCAGCTGCCTCCTGCACACCCCCTACTGGGATGTGCCCACAACCAAGGTACATGCCCTTGACCAGAATCAAACCTAGGACCTTTCAGTCCACAGGCCGACGCTCTATCCCCTGAGCCAAACTGGTTAGGGCGGCCCTTCTTATTCTGTAGCATGAACGCAGGGGTACCCAGTGCTAAGCAGGGAAAGATGAGAAAATCCCGCCCCCCCTCCAACCCCCCTGCCCCTGCCATCCACAAGTTGTTAATAACCATTCCTACTTGGTAAAGAAAGTTCAATGAGATAGTGTACTTAAAGTGAAAGTGCTTAGAAAATGCATTTCAAATAGAAAGTACTTGGGAAATGTCATTTATTTTTGCCTAAATAAGCGAATTCTCTCTTGCGGGTGTGAAGAGAGGAATAAAAAAGACCCTGTGATTCAGAGATTATTAATTTAATGACTTGGAAAACTTCCTGTTGCCAGATATGTTAAAGGTAAATAGCATCATTAAGAATAAGGGCTCCTTTGTCCTACTAATGAGTTATAGGAGCTCGAGGTCTTGCAGAACATAAAGATAATCAGTGCTCCTTATTTTTACCTTTTTTTGCAACTGAAATGAAACCATTCTATGGTGGGCAATTTGAAGGGCCTCGCAGTAGCTTTTATTATTATTATTATTATTATTATTTTTTTACCTCGTATACATTTTCTTATTCCCTCGGAAAACCAGCCTGCAGAAGGCCCAGGTTTTGCCGAATCCCGGTATTCCAGTTTAACATCAGCCCCCATTTTGCATGAACAGCCTATGGTAGTAAAGGCTTTTAAGTTTCTTTTACTCACACTCGCCCATGAACACTGCAGGTTGCTCTATCCTTGCACTTCACCACTCAACAACTCACCGAGGTCCTGAGTTATTCATCACATTTCGATGGTTTAAGTCATGAATTAGCAATTTGTTTCTCAGGGCTTCTTGGGTTCCTGAAATTTTCTGGTATTTATCATCTCCAATGGGATCACTCTTAATCCCATAACAGAGAAAGTGAGTCATCTCTCTCGTGAAATAATCAGATTTAGCAGAGAAAATAATTTCTATCCCTAACACTGTTTATCTGACACTTTAATAGTGTGGTCTGGGAAGGCTTCTCAATAAGACCGTATTTGATCAGAGACCTGAAGGAAATACAGAGAGAACCATTCCAGTGTCTGGGGGAACAAGGGTTCAGGCAGAGGGAAAAGCAACAACAAAGACAGTTGAAATCTGGGATGCGGATAGGTTTGGCCAGAATATCAGCCTAGGTTTGTCTCTTTCATTCAGGTTCAAGCCCAGTTCTCAGCAAAAAAATTGAAATAAATATGAAAGGCCCAGATCCTCACTTGCCTTTGCTGGATCTGGGACTGAGCCAAGCAGGTTTTTGTCTCAGGACCTTTGCACTCGCCATGCCCTTGGCCTGGGGACACAAATAACTGAGTGGCTCATGCCTTCAACATGTGCAGGACTCAGCTCAAATGTCACCTTTAAATATTTTTTTAAAATTGATTTCAGAAAGGAAGGGAGAAGGAGAGAGAGATAGAAACATCAATGATGAGAGAGAATCGTGGATCGGCTGCCTCCTGCATGCTCCAGACTGGGAATTGAGCCCGCAACCCAAGCATGTGCCCTGACCAAGAATCAAACTGGGACCTCCTGGTTCATAGGTCGATGCTCAACCACTGAGCCATGCTGACCAGGGTCAAATGTCGCCTTTTAAGCCACCTTTTCCTAGACATCCTCAGCGGTCTCACTCTCCTTACTATACTTCCTTTTTCTCAAAAGCATACATCATCACATCGTTAAAAACTGTCCCTTAGCTCTGGAAAGTAAGCATTTTGAAGGCAAGGATGCTGTTTTATTCTCTACCGAATTCTCGGCCCCTGGAACACTTAGCAAACACAATTATGGGTTATCAAATGAATTAGTTACATAATGAGAAGTACAGTAACTACAAAGGAGTCAAAGGAAAGTCCAAATTCTACAGAAATGAACGTCTTCCAAAGGAGCTGTTGCATGGTATCATTTGAGACAAATCTCAAAAGCTTAAACTTGACCAACGTTCAAGGAAAAATCATTGTTGTGGCTTCCTTGCCAAAACACAGCTCTATCTCATGCAAGTGGTGGCATTTTTTTTTATCTTCCTGCAGCAACCAAAACATGCCAACAAATGCTATCTAAGCAGAAATCCCCGCAGAACTAATGATGGCAGGGGCCTCTGACACACCCCACGTGGGAATAGACACATTTCATTTCCAAAACCTGACTAACAGGATCTCTGGTGGCCTTCTGTGCCACCTGAAGTAGTTTGCTTTCCATCGTGAATCTGATGTATTAAAGAATCTCTGTGACAGGCCCCTGACTTATCTGAGCAGGGTGAATCCTGGTTCAGTGATGTGTATATAGTTGGTGATACAAAAAACAACTGGATGTGGCAAAGAAAAAACTAGTTCTGCAGAGAGCTTGCAAGTCAAAAGCAAGATATATGGAGTGCCTCCCCCTTGAGAAAGACTTTATAGATGGGATCGGATGAAATTCAAGGGCTTTCTGATGCTATGATGACAAGTATAAGGCATTTGATGGTGGCTCTGCTCTAGGACTAACATTTGAGTGAACACTGGTACTTTGTATATTGAAAAACTCCAGTTGGCCATATTTATCCCATTAAATCTTCACGCATCTCTCTAAACTATACATGGCACACAACTGGAAAGAGTTTTCATTCTACGGCTCTCTCTTTGTACAGAGCCCGGCAATGTCACATGCAAGTAGCCACTTGATAAACGCTTATTTTCTGGGAGAAATCCAAAGACATGACACTTCTACCCACACAATTTCTTTTGCCTTCTCTCCAATTAAATTGCTTACACAAAACCAGGGACACATGAGCTCAGTTTGCTGTGGCAAACAATTTCCCATCATTTGTTGGTTCATGCCTTCACTCATGTCTTCATCGGTTCACATGCTCATTCTTTGGACAATTCATTATTGAACATCTTTGCTGGGTCCCATGGATTTTTGAGCCTACAGAGTCTCTGACCTCTACAAAGGTAAAGAAAGAGTCATATCTTATCTTGACCTCTTTGCTGAGCTATAAAAATTCCACTCTATCTTTTCCCTCCTTGTTAACTATAAAAATGCTTGACTTTTCCATATATGTTTTCATTCAGGTTTCAGCTCCATGTATAAAAATTTTGTAAGGGCCATTATGATATATTGCTCTGAAAAATTTTCATCTATGCATATCATGAAGCTAAACGTGACCATTTCCCCCCACGCTCTCCCCATCACTTTTATCTTGCGAGGCTAGCTCACTATTGTGTTGGGCCTACATCCATGCATGTCCTGGGGTAGAAGGCTTTTTGTTAGCATACCAGGATGCTCCCTGGGACACAGAGAAATTGGCGCAAATGTTAATTATTACCTGTGGAGAGAAACTGTACCATTTTGGTTCATTTGGGTCTTCAGCTGAATGTGGTATTTAGCAACCGTCTTTTATGCTTAATTCTAGATAACAGAACACGGTGAACTGGAGTCCCCAACCTTGTACGGGGAATACTCGTGCCATATTGCTTTCCTCACAAGGTTCGGACAGGGAATTCCCACTCTGGGTTATGAAGCAGCCATAGGACCCACGGCCTGGGGTACTCCTTGGACACATAATGAGGATGAGATATTGGATTCATAAAGTGAAAATGGAGGTGGAAGGTTAGAAGAGGTTTCACGATTTGGGTTTATTCTGATTGTCCAATCTACCTGCACATCTATCAGCTCCCTGAGCAGTCACCCTGATTCCACGAACCATCGAAAGACACATCCATTATTTATGATTTTCTAATTAAAACACATGTAATCTGCACCAAAATGAAACCATAATCAGAATTGAGAAAAGCAGGCAAATACATTTTATGCTTCTTAAAAAAAAAAAAAAAGAGTTAACTGACAAAAAAATTTAAGGACTGTCTCATTAGGGCACTAAAAAATAAATGACTTGTGAAATTAACCAGAATTGGCACATGACAAAAGTGAGTATTATGCTGTAACATATTGTTATTATTTTATTGATTTGAGAGAGAGAGAAAGGAAGGGAGAGAAAAAGAAATATCGATTTGTTGTTCCACTTATTTATGCAATCATTGGTTGATTTTTGTATGTGCCCTGAGCAGGGATTGAACCTGCAACCCTGGTGTATTCGGATGATGCTCCAACTAACTGACCTACTCTTCCAGGGCTAGAATATACTTCTGACAGACATGAACTCTAATCCAAATACCATGGTAGTAATCCTCATGCTTTGGGGTGGGAATAGAAAATGGTACAGTCGTGCTGGAAAACAGTTTCCCATGATGTTACACTGACCACATCACCTGACAATCCCAACCCCAGGTATTCACTCTAAATGAAACAAAAACTTGTATTCCTTCCAAACTACATGTGAAAATGTATAGCAGCTTGATTCATAATCATGGAAAACCAGAGACAGCCCAGATGCCCTGCAACAAGTGAATGAACAAGCAGATTGGGCTAACCTGTACGATGGAATACTATGCAGGCATGAAAAGGTTGACTATAGGTACTGGCAACAACGTGGGCACAGCTCAAAGGCGCCATACTGATTGAACAAGTCAGTTTCAAAAGGTTACACACTGATGCCACTCATAGGACATTCTCAAAAAGACAAAACGATAGGACTGAGGAGGAATCAGCGACTGCTGGGGAGTGGGCCTGGGAGAGGGTGTGACTACATAAGGGAGCACAGGGAGTGTTTTGAGGAGATGGGGCTGTTCCGTGTAATGAAAGTGGTGGTGGCTATACAATCATATATGAGTTAGGATTCATAGAACTGCACACAATAAAGGCAATTGTACTGTGTGATAATTAAAAATCTATCTATATCTATATATATAGAAAGCCAGTGTCCGTGATGACAACCAAACAACCATTCAACATGAGGTGCATTGAGCACCTCTCGGTCCCTCCCCCGCAGCCCACAGGCTCCGATTGTAGCAAGGAAGGCAACAGGCAGGTGGTGCTGTGAGTGTGGCGGGGTGGCGGGCAGGTGGACGGGGCGGTGAACTTGGTGAGTAGCAGTGGGCGGGTGGGCAGGGCTGCGAGCAGCAGTGGGCTACCACGTGCGATTTCGCGTGCTGGGCCTCTAGTCTATAAAAAAAACTAAATGCCTCAATGAATGCAAAGAACAGGACACACTCATTTGGTGTTAATGGGGGAAGGAAAGGCAGGAGCCACTTCAGGGAGAGAAATGAGGCCATTCTCTCAAACAAGGAGCAAACCCGCCCTCAATCTTGAAAGTCTGTTTTCAACAGACATATCATGTGCTTAAAAATAAAAAATAAAATAGGTCCAGAGACACGGAAGCATGGAGCAGACTGATGAATCTCAGAGGGAAGGAGGGGGTGGGAAGAGATTAACCAAAGAACTTACATGCATATATGCACAGCCCCTGGACACAGACATTAGTGTGGTGAAGGCCTGGGGTGTGGTGGGAGCCAGGTGGAGGGGGACAAAGGGGAGAAGGGGGGTGGCATCTGCAATTCTCTCAACAATGAAAAATAATTTAGAAAGCGCACTGGAAAAAAAAGAACACCCAAAATGGGACCAACCTCTGTGTAAAAATCCCATCAGCACATGGCTAATAGCTTTTGTATTTCCGATCATTTGCATATCATTTGCTAAAGCTCAGGTATCTGTGCAAGGTGCTTAAGAAGCGATGCCGTGAGAAAGGAGCAGGAACGGCTTTGCCACCCGAGCTGCCGGCTTCCCTCCTGACACTCAGCGCCATCCATAACCTCGTGGCAGCATTAACGCCGCTACATTATTCATCCCAATAAGATTATTAGTTGATGGGAAACAAATTACGGAGCTTCGCAACCCGCTCTGCTTCCTGACTGCACGCGAGGCCATTTTTCATGAATGGAGATTGCTACCCAGGAAGAGAAACTTCTGTTTGTCTTGTGAAATTTCCAACAGCAGAAGGGGTCGATGCTGGGAGTGAAAAAGTGCAACATAATAAAAGAAGAAATGGGTCCTGGCCGGGTAGCTCAGTTGGTTAGAGGGTGGTGCCTACAGGATCGATCCCAGATCAAGGCACATACAAGAATCAACCAATGAACACATAAATATGTGGCACAAGAAATCTCAATCTCTCTCTCTCTCTCTCTCTCTCTCTCTCTCTCTCTCTCTCCTCTCAACAATAAATAAAAACATAGAAGAAACAAAGTTTACGAAGTATTTAGAAGGCACGGCTAAGGTCACTCACAGAGCAGCAAGCAGGTCAGGTAGAGATCTGGGCATGAGTGGAGAAACGGAGACAGTCCTCCCAGCTGCCCTGGGTTTATAGGAAAAGCACTTGCAGGGATGCAAGGACGGCCAGCAGCGCTGAGCACAGGCCTGGCGACTGGTGGAGCCGACGAGGATGCCTTGGCTTGTTCTGGCCCCTGTGTTGTGAATGCCAGCACCTGGCACACGCCTTCTCACCTTTCACATTGCACATCCTCCCGAAATACCTGCCTGACCACGCGCCTCCCCTGCAGGTGGCACTCACTCCTCTCTCTCTCAGGGCCTCCGGGTACCACACACAGGTGGGATTTGCCCACACGCTGCTCCTTACTGGCCTTGTCCCCCAGCATGAGGGGCTGAGCCCCGGGTCCAGGGTCTGTCACACGAAGGGGTGGGGAAGCAGCAACACCCGCTTGCTGGTAAACGGATGAATGAATGGAAAGGGATAGAAAGATCTCCAATAGCAACGCTTAACCCGGGACACAGGTGTGGTGATTAGCACAGCTGCCTGTGCAGCGCCCGCACCTGGGAGCCGCAGCGGTCCTGTCCTTAGAGCCCAGAGGCTCCTCGCTGATGTGCTGGCAACTAGCAGAAAGGAGAGGGAGGGAGGGAAAACGACGCTGTCCTTGTGGCTTCCAAGGGCTTGTCCCAGGAAGGGGACAGGGCAAAGAACTCGACCGGGGGACCGCAGGCGCTGACCAACAACTCAGGATGCACGTCTGCTTTCCCCTCCCCTTCCCGGCCCCCTCTCTCCCTGGCTCCATCCTTGTCCCTAGGTGTTCTGACTGTTCCCACCATCACTCATGAGGACACAGAGAACATGCCATCTATTGTTTTGCTATTCCCCACCCCTTTCCTTCACTTCCAGTCTCAGGGAAAGTCAATAAAAAGCCCATCGTTCTGCCTACCTGGATGATTCAAGGGCAGAGCCGTCCACACAGACGCCCAGTGGATCGCGTGGAACACCAAGGCTCCAAGGTCAGCTGCTGCAATAGCTGCCTGTGTGGCCAAGGACACAGACACTGGGCTTGGAGAGCCTTGGCCACACGGGCGGCACCGATGTGGGCACGGTGTCCCCAATGAATGGGGACAGCCTTGGGGAAGGGCGGACAGGGGCAGCCAGGTGGGCAAGCCCCGGTCAGAGCGGCCAGAGCTACCTCCCAGGGATCACACTGTCAGTCTGGTGACTGCCCACAGGCTCCCGACGTTTCCTGTTGCTCCAGCCAAATTCCCTCGTCCCGGTGTCTCCCTCAACAGCAGCCCTTTCTCTGTGTTACATCAGTGGCTGGATGTGTTTCCCAGAAGGGGGCAGGCCTTTCAGGTCCTTGCTGGTAAAGGCGACGGCCCAGGGGGCATGTCTGCACCTCCCTGAGTCACACTCAGCTAATAAAATGGAGTGTAGTGTGAAGCTGAACAGTTTGAAAGAAAATTTCAGGAGAAAAAATGGACATCTTTCCTCTTCCCCGAGGAGGGGTCTGGGTTGCTGAGGTAAGTAGACGCAATCGTTACTCTTCACTCCCACGCTCCCTTCCTCCTCCCACTGTTTAGGAATAAAACAATGTGATAGGGCGCCAGGAATTCAAAATATTAGGGAGAATATAGGACAATTGGATGTAGTAGTATTACGTGGGCAGATTTTTACTAGAAAACAGCCTTTCCCAACCTAACCAAGCAGAGTGGTCCGGGGGTGGCATGTGTTCCAGGGGAATCTGTCTCACTCCTGGCCTGGCTTCTAGAACTGGGCTAAGAGCTGCAGGTCAAGGAGCACCTCCTACAAGGTGCAGCCTCAGGTGTGTTCCCCGCATTCACCCTTTCCGCAGTGTCCTTCAGTGCTGTGTGGGTGCCGAACTCATTTTCACACTCTATCATAAACAGTGCTGACAAGGATGGTAATACCAGTAGCTAGCTTATTTAAGCACTCATTTTGTGCCAGGTTCTGTGTTAAGAACTTGACTTAACTTACCACAGAATAACATATAATAATATGCTTACTTACTGATCACAGAATAATATGACTATCTAAGCAAGATAATCTTACCTAGCCCTCCTAGGACCCTAAGGGAAGGTACCCATTAAACAGATGAGGAGACTGAGGTTCAGAGAGGTAAAGGGACCTGGCTTGGTTCACATAGCTGGAAGGGGAGGACCGGCTCAGGCCCTCTGAGCTCATCGCTCTTGCTCTTCATGCTAGGTGGGTGGCCAAGGTGTCTTCCATCCCATATTATTCATATGTGAGGGGGTCCAAATGAGTGAACTTTGCAGATAAGCAAAACTGACTGTCTGCAAGTGCCTGCATATTTGAATTTTAACCATGATGTGTATGTAGATCTAATACTTTGAAATTGGAAGCTAAATTTGGCTGCATTTTTAAAGAGAGCATAATGAGCATAATTCAACATTTAATTGATGACTGAAAACCTATTAAGAGCAAACATAATTGTGCTCTGCACTCATCTAGCTTGGCATCTCTCTTCATTTACTCCGTCTCCTTCCCCGAGGCCAGGCTGGCAGGTGTCAATCTCAGGGCTGCTCCTGGGCCTGCTGCTCTGCTCTGCACCATCACCACCCGCTCCCCTTCTCTGTTGCTGTCCATCTCTTCAGTTCTGATTTTCACAAAGCGATTCTATTGATTAAAAGTTGCATGTTAAATGAGAACAAATAAGACCCCAGATAAGGAACTAATGAACCTCAGAGCTAGGTCTCCCTTAGAGCTAATTTGAGGATGAAGAAGGCATTGTAAACACTTGTTTTTCAACTTGGGGTTATATTCCGGAAAGCCCAAGTTGCCAGGGCCTGTCAAGGACACCCACTGTGTTCCAAATTGTTGCATCACCAGTTTCTGTGTAGACCTTGTTTTCCCAGGCGGAATATGAAACTGGAGGGTGGAGGTCACTAGATATTTGGAAAATGAACACAAGCCAGGGCTGAGGCCTGCAAAGTTCCAAGGACTCGTCTCTGAGGATTCACAGTTTAGCTCTTTTCTATACAATGTGGAGGCTGCTAAGGGGGGATGAAACAAGGGCCACGTGCCTTGGCCTTGGGGTTGGCACACTATGGCCACAAACCATATTTAGCTCCTGAAGTACGAAGGCTTTGCACATTTTTGAAGGGTAGTAAAAGCAAAAAAGACTATGTCACAGAGATCATAGGTGGCTCAGAGGTGAAGCCAAAAATATTTACTTTCTGGACATTCACAGGAAAAATTTGCTGACCCCTGGCCTAGCGGAGGAGGGAAGGCTTCCTGGCGGAAGAGGTGCATGAGTGGTCTTATTTTACATTTATTAGGGTCTACTTCCTCTTACATGCATAGGTGCATTTGCTTATTGTATGCATGTGACATTTGTTTGAATGACTGGCTGATGAAACAAACAGGCATAACTGGTAGGTTCAATTAACTTTGATCACAGACTAGGGTTCTGGCTCATTCCACTGGACCGATACAGCAAGCAAACACAGATTCTCTACATGAGGCACATTCACATTCATGCCTCGGAGAAACAACTGAGGAAAAAAAATAAAACACAAAAGCAAATTTCCTTTCTCAGGTTCCACATTACCTCCAGTCAATCTAAACATGATTGAGACATTCAGCTATGAAATTAGGGCAAGGGACAAGCTGCTAAATGTCCAAAAGATGACCCCTCATGGATGTTAACACCCTCCTGGCCCCTCCCCATGGACACTCAGCACCCTACCTGAACCTGCTCACCTAGGCAGCTCAGCATGGATGCTGGTAAAATCAGGAAACATGTTTCTTCTCTGGTATTTTATATCTCATCTACTATTTGGGCTTCATTGAAACAGACATGTCACACTGCTATTTTAGGACACTCATGGAGTTTGAACTGAAAAACATGGTAGCTGATGTCCTAGACCAGCGGTTCTCAACCTTTGGGTCGCGACCCCTTTGGCGGTCAAACGACCCTTTCACAGGGGTTGCCCAAGACCATCCTGCATATCAGATATTTACATTATGATTCATAACATTAGCAACATTACAGTTATGAAGTAGCAACGAAAATAATTTTATGGTTGGGTCACAACATGAGGAACTGTATTTAAAGGGCCAGAAGGTTGAGAACCACTGCCCTAGACACAACGTGAGGGGATGCAGATTTCACCCCTGGAAGAGTTAAGTCAGACGCAGCCTCGAAATAGCTATTCATCTGTGATGGGAAAGGCAGAAAGGCCCAGGCGCTTCCTTCCAACCACGGCTGGAAACCCAAGTTAAATAATCCAGCTATTTCCCAGGCAATTAGCAGTATGTATGATTTCCCAACACTCAACGAACAGAATCATTTTGAAAACCAGGGCTCTTGACACGTTTCCCTATAAAATCAATTGCTTTTTAAAAGCAAGAAGCTCATTCTCCACCCCGGGAACGTATGAGCCACCACCTGCCTGTTCTGAGAGATGCTTCGTATTTTGCTTTGTTTTTTAAATGGGATTTTTTTTATGGGATCGGGGTGCTCTCTCTTCTGGCATTATGGGCACATTTGTGCAGGAAGTCATTTAAAACTCATCCCTACACTTCCATGACCATTCTGCAGCTAAGTTCACCAGCATCCGTGTCTACACCAGCAGGGAACTTTCATCTCCTCGTAGGAATGAAGCTTTGCAAACCTGATAGGATCTTAATGATCAGAAGTGCATTCTCGTCCACATTCGCCCTCTGACATCATAATAAACGGCGGCAGCTCCATTTTAGGCGAGAAAAAGCTGATTCAGGGAGTTACTGTATATATCTGTTTGCATAGCAGGAATCAGGCCCGACTTTATTTTCTTAGAGATGCTTCACGGATAGCGGGTTCATTTTCATCAAAGGCAAGCAATTTAAAAGTGTCTCTCGCTAGGGACGGTCTGGCTAGCAGGGAGCTGGACGGATTACAGATGGCTATGCTTTTCAAGGGGCCGAAGGGGCTGTTTTATTTCCAGAGCATGTGGTGTAAGGCATGGTCAGAATGGTGCTGGATTGCTTTGGGATCTTTTGCCTTTTTTGTGGAAAACAAAGGAAAATAAGGCCTCCCGGCTGAGGCAGGCACCGGCCAAGTTGTAAGCAGTATGGAAAGGTAAGATAGGATACACATATCTCTCAGGAAGTGTTTCAAACTGGCCATTTTCTACCAAAGCAAAAATGGTAACTTTTTTTCTAGCCATTCTCAATGTCATTTAATGAATTTTCAGTTTGCTTCAATAAATGAAATCTTACAAAGAAATCATGCTTTCTTAAAAAAATGTTTTTGTGTGTGCTTTAGTAATAATCTACTTGCTGTTTAAAACCAAGCATCTTTGTTTATTTATTTATTATTATTTTAAAAAATGTATTTTTATTGATTTCAGAGAGGAAGGGAGAGGGAGAGAGAGAGATATAAATTCAATGATGAGAGAGAACATTTGATCGGCTGTCTCCTGCATGCCCCCCAGTGAAAATTGAGCCCACAATTCAGCATGTGCCCTGACTGGGAATCGAACTGTGACCTCCTGGTTCATAGGTTGATGCTCAACCACTGAGCCATGCCAGCTGGGTTTTTTTTTTAAGAAAGAAAAAAAAAAAGCTAAGGTAATTAAAATTAAACCATAAGTCAATTGTCAACAAACATTAAAAAATTAGGATTTTTGGAGCAAGGCTGGAGTCCATGCCAAATCACTAAAATATTTCTTTAAGGTTGAGGGTTTGATCCCTGGTCAAGGTACATTCAAAAATCAACCAATGACTGCATAAATAAATGGGACAACAAATCAATGTTTCTTTCTCTCTCTCCCTTCCTCTCTCTCTAAAAATCAATAAAAATAAAAATGAAAACAAACAAAAAACACCTTTTCATTCATTCTTCACAGAGTGTCTCTAACTTATCCGTTCCTCCAACAAACTGAAAATTGGGTGACTACACACCTATCAGCGCCCTGATGACAATTAATTGTTAAGAAATCTGTATTTGTGGGCTGTGTCTCAGGTCATGGCGAGCTTGTCATTTTGGTTACCTCTAAAAAAGCCTCCTCCATCTGAGAAGGCCAAACCCAATTGATCTTTTTAGGTCTCTGGAAGAAAGTAAAAAATTGTATTTCCCCAGAGCACAGTAAAGAGATCTGAGCATGCCTCTTCTTTAAGCAATAACCATTAATATGGGTTCCGCTCGTACCAGACATCTGTAATGCTTTGGGCTGTATTTTCTGGCACGATAACATTATTGTCTTGAGAACTGGTGCGTGAAGAGGACAGAAGGCAGGGAGGCAGAGCTGAACTGCTCACTACCACTCCTGTCTAAGGGACAGCACTCTTATCTTGCAGGAAGACAGAGCCCCAAGCCACAAAGGCAAGTTTCATAAATCTTGCCCCCACCAGCTTTGTCACTCTCTATTCTAGCTCATGGCCCGTGGCTGACCTTGATTGGAATCCACTCTCCCGTGTACGGATTTGAAGGGATCTGAAATAAGATACATAAGAATACCTCTCAGACCCCTTCCGGCTCAGATCCCAACTTCTTTGACAACCCATCTATGGGCAATCTTTCCTGACAATGAACCAGAAATCATGCTGAAGAGGTTCAACAGACATTTATTTATTTTATAAACATATATTTTTATTGATCTCAGAGAAGAAGGGAGAGGGAGAGAGAGATAGAAACATCAATGATGAGAGAGAATCATTGATCGGCTGCCATCTGTACCCTCCCATCCCCCTGGGGATTGAGTCAGCAACTTGAGCCATGACCTCCTGGTTCATATGTCAACACTCAACAACTGAGCCACACTGGCCGGCCATCAACAGACATTTATGGAGCATCTGTTTGTACCTGGGCCTGAGCTTGATGCTAAGAACAGAGTAATGTCTACGATTTAGTCCCCATTCCTGAGGAGTCTGTAGGCTAGTAGATGGGACTGAAAACTGGAATAGAACTTGAGGAGTGATTGAAATGGAAATGTGCAGGGTATTCTGAAAATGTCTACTTGTGATAACAGGACAAAGATGCGTATGTTTTTGCATGGACTGAGAATTTTCTAGAGTAGAGCTATTTCATGGGCAATCAAGGCAGGCTCGCACAGCCTCTCAGAGGCATTTCTCAGATGCTCTTAGAAAAGTCTGCCCTTCTGCACACATTCTTCCAATACACATTTGGTGTCTCTTAGGCACTCCTGTGGGGTAGATACAGGCATAGCACCCCACCTTCAATGATCACCGAATAATTACTTGTGCTGCTCTTCCCATGATCAAATTTCCTGAAGCTCTAGCTATCTGTCTAAAGATCTCGTTCTCACAACTCTACTATGGTGCCTGGGGTGACATGAGGAATTTCCTTTCTGGAGCTAGAGGAAATAGATGCCTCCAAAACAGGTTAAAGCTTCACGTTATTGGATTAATCTAATTGTCACCCCCGGCCTTATCAAGGCGCAGGGTCCTGAGGGACTGAGAGATAGAACTGGTAAGTTCTGATGCTGGAGTGAGAAGGAGGTGGAAACCACAGGCATTTGAAAGGGTTCTTAGAGAAGGTAAGGAAATGCTCATAGAACAAATGAGAAAAGACAAAGATAGTTTTCCATACCTGTCTTAGATTCTTCCTGTGTCTCCTCCTCTAGAAGGAGGAGGCGAAGGAACAGGTGGAAGAAGGGAGAAGACAAGGAGGGGAGAAAGAAGAAAAAGAGGAAAAAGCAGAGGTAAAGAAAAAAGAAAGAGGAGGAGGAGGAGGCAGCTGTCTAGCTGTGATTAATTGACTTTCCTTTCTTCGAAATGAGATTAAACAATATCAACCCACCTCCTGGACATCACTGGGCATATTCGGATGATGTTGCTGATATCCTTGCCAAAAGAAGCAGGTAGCCTTCCTAAAGCACACCTTGGTAACCACTGGCCTTTGTAACCGAGGACACCGGCCTTACTGTAGTAGAGGCTCTGCTATGGCAGAATCCACAGGCCAGAGAGTGTGGGCAGTGCCAGGAGACAGGCCAGCAATGGAGACACAAGGCAGGCGCCCTGCCGCCCAGGCAAGCCAGGGCAGGCAACAGCAACCTCGCCCCAGCTGGTGAATCCCTCGTTCTTAGTTCTGTCCAAGCCAGAGCAGCCTGCCCAGGGGATTTAAATAAAGAAACAAAACACCCTAATACTAGGTTCTGCGACTGCATGCATCCCTTGCTTTTCTCAAATGCAAGCTATCTGCTTAAGGAGGCTCCTGCCCTCCCTACGTGCAGCACACATGAGGAAGCCCTCTGTATGGGATGGCAAAAATAGGAATTGATTTATGTTATTACGGCTCCCAAGGGAGTGCCATAAACCCAGTTGGTGTCCCTGCAACCAGAAGTCTACATTAGCACTACGCACTGCCCGGGAGATGTGCAAATCACACGGGGCTGACATCTCCCTGACTCAGCAGCACAGATATCTCCCAGGTGCTGTTGGTTCCACAATGTCAGTGGAATAATGGAACATTCAAGAAAGGGATTCCTTGCATTGCATGGCAATGTGGGATTATAAGCCATTGGGAAGAAGTAGGGAGTGACACAGAGATTGTTGAGCTTCGACTGATGAAGTCAGCCTCACTGAAGAAGTGGATGTTTAATCAGGATCGCACAAAATGAAAATCAAAAAAAAAATGGAGACATCAAAATCAAAACAAATTTAAAAACACAATACCCCTCTTTTTCTCTCTCTCCCATAAAACATGCAAACTTACATATACACACAGACACAATGGGTTATTTACAAGAAGACAAAATTCAAACCCTAAGCTGTTAATACCAAATGCTCACTGTTTTGTTTTCATTGAAACGTAAGTTTGAGACCATTGTAGATCGGCAGGCAGTTGTATGAATAATGCAGAGAGATAGTAGGTAGCCTTCATCCAGCTTCCCCCAATGGGAACTAACATCATGTAAAACAATGGCACAAATCACAGAGAAGAGATTGACATTAACATGGCCAAGACACAGGATATATATTTACCATCACCAAGACCATCTTTTATAGCCACATGCACTTTCTTCCACCCTCCTTTTTAAAAATTCAGGTGAACTTTACACACACAATTTTTACGCATACAGTCTGAATAGGTCTGATAAACATCTACACCCAGGGAACTTTCAGGTCTCCCACAATATAGACTACTAGTATTTCCATCGTCCCAGAAAGTTCCCTTTCCTAGGCAATCCCCCACCCGTCTGGTCACACTTATGATTTCTCTTACCATCAGTTCGTTTTACATGTTCTGAAGGTATATAAAGGGAGTGATAGGATGCATTGTTTTATATCTGACTTCCTTAATGCGGCATCATGTCCTTGAGACTCATCTATGTTGTCATGTGTCTCCATAGCTTACTCCTTTGCATCACTGAATAATATTTCATGGTTTGATGTCATTGGTGCTTGCTCATCTATTCACTTGCACGTGGACATTTGGTTTGTTTCCAGTTTGTCGTTAGTGAGAACCAAGGCTGCTGCTAACATGCACGCACAAGTCCACCTTGGACATGTATTTTTATTTCTTTTGGGTTAACATTTAGGGTTGGGATGTCTGGGTATGGTCTTAACTGTAGAAGAAAATGCCAAACTGTTTCCCAAAGTGATTATGCCGATTTACACCCCCCCCACCCGGTGAATAGGAGGCGCTCTATGCCATGCCAGTTGGTGGCGTCCATCTTTTTAATTTCCACCATTCTTAATTTCAGCCATTCTGATGGGTATGAAATGACATGTAACTTTTATTTCTTTCTACCCAAAGAAAGACATGGCAGAATGAGGGTCTGGAGACACATTTGTAATCCAATGCGTGGACGAGACTTCTTGTCTGATCTCAGTTAAAGCCCATGTTAGCTTCTAGCTGGCGACAAGTGAGGAGTCCTACAACCTCAAGCTCTCTGGTGCCTCTAAGTTGGTGGCCCCCCAACTTCATGCTGACATATAGACCTGCGGAAAGTTTTCTGCATTTCTGACATATGCACTCAGTGCAGTCCTTTGTACTGAGTTCTAATGAATACTTGATCTGTGCTTGGGTTAGCTTGAGTTGAAAGAAGTGTGAATCTCCATCACGAACTCTAAATATTTTACCATTTTTACGCTATCACCAGGAGAGAGAAAAATTGGCTCACAGGTCAGACCAGCCAGTTGGACATTCTCACTCACTCTGCATGCTCCTGTCGAGAAAAACAATGCTTGGCCCATCAACAGGCTTCCTATTGACGCGCCTGCATGGCTCCTGGCAGGTGCTCATGGACAGAAATGGATCAGAACTGGTCCCCACGACACCAACATGGGTGTCAGCAACAGCACCCCACTTGTCATCCGTGTTCAGCTAACTGGGCCTCAGAGCCAAGAACTGCACCTGACTCTGCTCACCTATGAAGAATATGCATAAAGACAAATACATGACTCAAGTGTCGATGTGAAGAGTTGCTATCTTTGGATCCCTGAGCTAACATGAAGCTTCCTTTCCATAGGGTACATCCAGGAGATAAGAGAACAGAAATAAGGAGACCCAGGACGTGGACCGTCTGTCAGCACACTCAGTTGGTCATGCATATAAACACAGGTATCTCCACACAATAGGCATGATTATAGAGCTTTAAGATAGACGTTCACAAATGCTTTATTCTGGCATCTTTCTGCTTCACAGCCATACCTCCTGTCTCTATAGATGCATACATATATGCATTCATATCCTGAGAAGGTCTGAGAGAAAGAGAAGGGCCAGTAAAGAGACAGTTGTGGGTGAGACAGCTTGGTACGGTAGGAAACATGGGCCTCCCTCCTGAGAGTTAACTCCAAACCTCCCAATTACAAGACTTAGGTGGGGGCCATGTGGGAAAATATTTACCACATCTAGGACCCCAATTTCCTCATCTGTAAAATGGCAGTGAAAACACTAATTTTATATGGCTATCAGGAGAAATAAACAAGCTAATACCATGGAAGTTATTATTATGAAGCTTGAAACATTATTAGGACTCAAAAGTAGACTGAATCTAACAACAGACTCTGTGGGTGACATCATTCTGGTTTGAATTCACCCAAGCTCTCTTTCTACCTCACTGGCAGAGGTTCAGAGATCATATTGGTAATTTAGATTCTTTATACATCAATTAATCCCATTTCTATTCAGACGCAAACGTGGCTGTTGGAAGAGAGGTGGCTGGTAGCCCAGGTGTCCTCACATCATGGATTTAAACCAGGAAACATCCCACACTCTCTTCATAAAGCTTTGGTCAGTGTGGAAGAGATGGATATTGAAGGGAATGCATCTAAAATGTCTTACACCAAACAAGACATTGTGCAAAGGCCATAATACACCTGACCCCATACAACCTTCAGAAGATAATCCTGTGGGAAGAGTCCTGGTATCCCCACTTTACAAACAAGGATTAGAGAACTGTTCCCAATCTCAATGATCATAAAAGTACTAGTGTTTGGGTCTCATGGTTACCAAGCACACTTTCTGAGATACATTAAGAGCTTCCCTCCTCCTCTCAGGCTTCCTGTCCATGAGAACAAGATTTGACTCTAGATCTGTCCTTCGCAAACTGTAATGCACCTATGAATCATCAGGGCATCTCGTCTAATTCAGAGAGTATGGGGTGTGGCTTGAGAGGCTGTATTTTCTGTAAGCTCCCAGGACTGCTGATGTGCTGGTCCATGGGCCACACTTTGAGGAACAGGGACGCAGACTCTCTAGGCATTCGTGGAGAGGAGAAGTACATGCAGATTGTAACTACTTTTGCTCTTTTAGCACATGTCATTTATGCTGACCAGAAAACACTTTCTTTTAGAGCAAAGAGCTTCATTGTAATTGCACCCTCTGTTTCCCCACCTCTGCATTTCACTCCTGTGAATGGGGCCAACGGAAGATCGCCTAGTCTTCTGAGACTCTAAAATATATGACACCGAAGTGGGCATTAATAAAAATAAATTCTTTACTCAGTACACAGAGAGTGAAATCCTTGCACAACCAAATGTAATAAGTATATTTCTCAATGTGTGCTCCATAATTTATCACACAATTTCCCTCTCTGCTTACTGTGGCTTATCATGAGGATAACACCAATCGAATAAGATGAAGATGCTGCGAGTAATTTCTAATATTATGGTGAAATCATATATTTTCCTAGATGGCTGATTTGATACAAGACCCAAGCCCCAGCCCATAAATCTCTGGATGCTTGAAATTTGTCATGATTTCATATTTAATCTATAGCCTATCGATACATCATCAGCACCTGAGGAATGATTAAGAAGGCCATGGAAGATAAGCATGGGAGATAGTGGATAATAACCTAATTTCAAATACATTTATAGGCAGAGGACTCTGGGATGGGCAAAATAAGTCAGGTGGCTATTCCTCCCTTATATTATTGATGATTTTTACTTAATTCCTAACTTGCAAGCAAGCTGGGCTCCTTTGGGACGTTTCTTAGGCACTACGGATGTGGTCATGTCAATGGCACTAAATGGAAAGAAAACCCTTCCTTTTCTGGGAATTTTATTTACTTCGAGCCTTGTATCCAAGTTTCAGGATCCCCCTCAATTATTTATCTCCTTTGAGTTCAGAATTTGCCAAGGGCTGGGTGTGAAAATGCACATGCCCTGAAGACAGTGACTTTGCCTTATTCACCACCGTACCCCAGCACTTAGAATAATATTGACCCACTAGAGGCCCAATGCACAAAATTCATGCAAGAGTAGGCCTTCCTTCCCCCGGCTGCCTGCACCGGCTTCCCTCTGGCATCCGGGACCTGGGCTTCCCTTGCAGCCCCGGCTTCCTCTGGAAGGTTGTCCGGGAGGATGTCTGGTCTAATTAGCATATTATGCTTTTATTGTTATAGATTACAAATATTTTTGGGTGATTGAACTGTGGTGGTTAATCCTTATTCATTTACTGGAAGCCACTAATCCTTGTTTCTAAAACAGCATTTTTGCTCTGTGTTTAGTCCAGGTGCAAACTTGAATTGGTAACATCCTCCTCCCAGCTCCTTCCTGTCACATAGGCCCATCACAAGACAATCCTTGAACACCCCAAGATTCAGACACCCTGGTGTTATTTCTCTTACTCCCACCACGTTGCCAATGAGGAAAGTGTTCCCTCCTCTCACCTGGGCGGTGAGTGTGATCACTGTACTCAGACAGGAGACCAATCCTTCCTATTGGCCTGGTCTCATCTGACAAAAAGAGGGCCCTGATTTATTCTGTTTCAAGTGGCCATGATCTTTCAGGAATTTTGGAAACACAAATAAACTCAAAATGGAAACAGTTGTGATATGGACTCCCCCCAAGAGTCTTTGCTGGACCCATCGCCAAGCACTCTCATAGGCACTCAACCATTTTCAGGGCACTTCTCATCTGTTCATTGCCACTTGCTACTCTGCGTGCTTTCTGCAAGGGGATTCCAGACAGAGACACACAGCTGCTTTCCAAACAAAACGCATCCTGAGTTCCCAACCAGGAGTGCTCACAGAGGGCATCTTTCCCGAGGCCAAGGGATCACCTGCCACCTCCCCCTCTGGGAACCTAAGAAAGCTTGAACTCCTTTCCCTCACTTTAGAATAAAAGCTGAGGAATAATGTGTCCTTAAACTATAATTTGCTTGCGTTGGGCGGCTTTCCATCCACCACCACAATAGCCCCCTTTGTAAATCAGATTTATTTATTCATAGGCACTAGCATTTCATTACTTTCATCAAAACCAGTCAACTGCATTCGGCGGCTTCTGCATTCTTATAAACTAACTGGAAAAGCAATTAACATTCACCAGCACTTCAGAGAGTGGGGAGAGGGCGAGGGGCCCCTCCACACTCTTGGTAGCACAACCTCTGTAGGCGGATGGGGGTGCAAAATGACTGCTCTTCTGTGTCGAGGGAGATAAGGGAAGTGACACAGATTAAAACAAATTGTTGATCCAGACCAGGGAGAAGCTAGGGAAACAATAGAAGTAAAAGCATAAATGTCAATTTGGGATGATAAAGGATACAATCTAAATGCAATATGAGAGGCCCCCAGACAAAAGCAAGAAATAGAGATTGCACATTAGCGAAGTATCAGAGTACCGGAGCATTAGACCACGCGCACACGGAGTCATCTGCTCCCAGCATATGAAAACATAAGCAACACATTGCTGATTGCTCAGCAAACCCAATTACGAATTAACCCGAGATTGCAGAAATCCTCCAAAATTATGCTCATTTCAAGCTGCTCGGGAGGACATTTTGTCCCCGTGGAAACTTTGCTTCCCATATTGGCTTCATTCTTTGGCTCCTTTTTTGTCTAAGTGCCTACAGGCTACACACACGCAAAAGAAACACAACAACAACAACAAAACACCCCAAAAAACAACCAAAAAAAATAACACCCCACTCGGCTCCGGTTGTCAGCCTAACAGTGGGTTCTGGCCAAATGCTCACTGGTCTCTTTGATAGAAAGATGAAGCGCGAGGTCAACCTGCAAGGTCACCATCTCGGCTTCCCAAACGCTGCCATGCAGCTCCCACCTTCCTCCCTGGCAGCGTGCTGCAGAAGTCAAGATCTGAGGGCTCATTCCTAATTACTCTAGTGTCATTTCCAGTCTTGCCTTTATGGTGACAAAAATCAAACTGTGGGCTCAGCTGTGGCTCCGTCTCCTACAATCGCGCAGCGTGCTGATGCGGGGCGGGGGGGGGGGCAGAGCTAACGGGGAGGTGTGCAGGCGGCAGCGTGCCCCGCCGTCCTCCCAGGCTGGGCGGCATCTACTTCCTGAGGCCCTTCAGGTGTCAGGGTGACTATTGATTAGCAGGACGGTCAGCATGATGCCCTGCGAATCAAGGAGTCGGTCACATCGTAGAAATGTTCAGAGCTTGCTCAACACACGTCCCAGCACTTCTTTTTAGGGATTAGTCGGAACTGTTTTTATTTCCTCAATGTAACTACTTTGCTTTAATAAAAAAGAGAAAGAGAAACAAGTGCTTCTTTACTTCTTTACCTCACAGGTGCAACGCCAAAAATGTGAATGAGAACCAACATTTGGAAAGACAGGCTGTGTGTGGCTTCACTATTATTGAAATTTCACTGAGTGCTGTCTCTGTGCGAAATACTATACTAAATGCTATCTATCAGGAAACAGTAGCTGTTATGGTTGTCGTCTATAGCCACTAATAATAATAATAATAACATTGATTATAGTAGTTATAATGATAGAATGGTATTGGGGTGGTTACAAAAAAATTCTTCACTTGACAAAATTATTTGTCCCAAGATTCCCTTATACAGTAGTTCCTCAACATGTTGCAAATATTACTTATTTTAAAAGTTAATTCAATGTCATCAGTACATATTGAGTCTTGATGACATGCAAGGCCATGTCCAAGGCACAGGGTGCCAGACAAGAGGGAGCTACTGGGCAATGAACTTGGGAGCGCAGACCGTGTCAGGCACTGGTTAGAACACTTTACATGGATTTTAATCTTTCACCCTCACCACATAACCCCCATTTTATTAGTGAGGAACCTAAGATCCAGACAGGTGAGGTGAGTCTTTCAAGGTCATCAGCAAGCAGGTGGCAGTCCTTGCCCCCAATCAACGAGTCAGAGCCCAAGAACACATCTTTCTTCCTGCTGCCTTATCCAGAGGTAGGGTGGGGGTGAGGAAGGCACAGTCCTTAAACACAGTGACTGTTATGAGAACCCCCCTGCCTTGGGACACCCTGACATGCCCAACCCACAGATGACGATGTCACACTTCTACTGTGTTTATAGCATTCGGTCCCATGAGCCCAGGAGACTCTGAATTCTGGTCGATGGAGAGTTCCGCTCACCTAACTGTCCCTTCCCCTTTGCTCAGCTTCTGGGGAATGCTGTCTTCAGCTATTGCTGGGGTTTGCAAGTCTTCCTGGGTTCCCCAGGCCACTGGGTCCAGGAACACGTGTCTGAGTGTCTTAGTCTTGCTTAGATTCCAGGTGATAATTTAGGAGTGAGGGGAGGGGAGGAGGACAGGAGGAAGAAAAGAAATCTCCTTCCAGAGAATTCTTTTTTTGTAAGATGTGTCAGGTGTGTCTGATGCCCAGCAGCACCAAAGACGGGCCTTCCTGGGTTTGAGCGGCCCTGGCACAACCACCTGGCCTTAGGAACAGCATTTCCTCCCTACCCCTCCTACCTGCTTCCCTACACACCTCCACGAAAGGGCCCTGAGTGAGACACCCAGCGCAGTTCCTTGCTTAAGTAGCAACAGCAGGCGAGGTCGTAATGCTGACATCAGAGCGGTAGCATCGCTGCTTGGCCATCATCGGCTTTGCTCACCCTGAGAAGGAGCTGAACTGCGAGTCAAGGGCGGTGGACCACTGAGAATAAGTGAGGCCTCCCACGGATTCTTGCTCCCTTTTTCTTTCTTTCTTTTTTTGGATTCCAGGCCTCCCTCCCTCTCAGGAAGAGCCCAGCTCTGCATGCTGGCATCGCAGCCTTTTAAGGTGAACCCTCTACTCCTGGAGACGTGCTTCCCGGCAGAGGCTGGGGGAGAAGGCAAGGAGGGGGTCCACATCAAAGCTGGCTTTGAAGTGAGTATCATTTTTGGAATGTTGCTAAGAGTGTAACACACAGTTCAGCAGGAAATTGGCTCTGGAAAGGGCTTTGTAGTTGCTCCCCAGGACTGCCGATTCCTCTGACCCCGTGGCAAAGGTGTGCAGCGAGCGGTGGGGGGGATGAAGAGTGCTGATGCTCACCGATCTGATTTAAATTTTCACCAGCCAGGTCCTTGGGCTCCGACTCACTGAACAGAAATGTAGCATCGTAAAGGCTGAGACCAGCGCCGAGAGAAATGGGGGCTCTTTCTATGAATTCTGAGCCGGCTCCGGGACTGGACAGAAAGAGCAGGAAGGATATTTTGCTTCCTGTGGTAGATGGGAAAAGGCTGTGTAGGCACAGAGATAGAAGCACTCTTACCTGACACTCTGGCACACAACATGGTGTGACAGTCGGTACAAGGTGCCCAGCACAGTGCCTGGCACTCAGCAAGTGCTCAATAGGTAGCATTAGCTCCTTAATCCTCATCACAAATCAGTAAATCAGGTACTTTAAAAAAATATGTTTTTATTGATTTTAGAGAGAGAAAGGGAGAGGGGGCAGGAGAGAGAAACATCGATGTGAGAGAAAAATATCCAACTGAGAGAAACTTTTATCAGGTGCCTTCTACATGCACCCCAACCAGGGATCAAACCCACAACCTGGGCATGTGCCCTGACCAGGTATCAAACTGGCAACCTTTTGGTGCACGGGACGATGCCCAACCAACTGAGCCACACTGGCCAGGGCTAAATACTTTTTAATCCTCACTTTACAGATGAAAAAGGAGCCGAAGTAACTTCCCCAAGGTCAGTCAGATAAAATGACAACACAGATAAACACTCATCTATCAGAACCGGAAACCCCTTTTCCCACCTACATACGCACAGACTGACTTGCATTAGGACAAGAAGTGTTAACAGTGATGTCTATTTTGGAACAATTAATGCCTGCCAAATTAAGGAAATGCCATCTCTGAATAAAACAAAATCCCGAATATGTTTTCCCATGGAGAAAGGAACACAGGGCAGCTAGACTTCCTTGTTAGTGCATGGGTTGTCTCTCTCAGGGATGCCAGGAGGGCGGGAGGGGTTCTGTTCTTTTGGCTATTGCCTTTCATTTCTGTTGTTGCTTCTGTTGTAAGGGGAGGGACCGGGATATGGGGATTAGTGGGATAATTGGTGAATCGATCCAGGGGAACAAAAGGTTTTGCTGGGAACATGCAACCTGGCCACACATTCCACATATCTTCCAGTAGCAGAGCAAGGGAGCAAGCTCTGGTGGTTTATGGGAGTGGAGGGGAGAAAAGGAATTCGACTTGGGGCAAGCTTCACTGGACAGGAGGGGAAAAGACCTCTCCAAGAACAATTCAGACACCTTAAATGAAAGCTGGGTTGGGATGAAATCTGACCGTATGTTGTCAGAGACACTTTCACCTCTTTCTCCTCTCTCTCTCTGACTCCCTTCTCTACGGCGGACTGAAATCCCTGTTGACCACACTGTGTCTAGTGGTCCTTCATGTGGAATTTGGGTCTTTCTCTTCATGCAAGAATGGACATTGAGAAGGCAGCACTTCCATGCTGGGGGCCACATCAGTCTCTCTCTCTCTCTCTCGCTCTGTGCTCTATTTTCTCATCCCAACCAGGAAAGAGATGTGTCTTGAAGGGAGGGGTGGTGGGTAGAATAATGACCCCCTGAGGACATCCATGTCCTCATCCCCAAAACCTGTGAGTATGCTGTTTATATCTGGTGTTATGGGTTGAACTGTGCTCCCCCTAAAAACAAAACAAAACATTGAAGTCCTAACTCTCACCCCTTCAGATGTGACTTTATTTGACAATAGAGTTGCTGCACATGTAACTAGTTAAGATGAGGTCATACTGGAGCGGGGTGGGCTCTGGCTCCTACTCCAATACGACTGGTGTTCTTATAAGAAAACAGCCGTGTGAAGACTCTGAGACATGTAGGGAGCAACATGTGACAATGAAGTCAGGAATGGACATCATGCAGTCTCAGGCCAAGGAGCACTGAAGATTGCCAACAAACCACCAGCAGCTAGAAAGGTGCAAGGAAAGAGCCCTCTACTGGTTTCAGAAAGAGAGAATGATCCTACAAGCTATGAGACAATAAATGTCTGTTGTTTGGAGCCACCTAATTTGTGGTACTTTGTTATGGCCTATCAATGGCTGAACTAATACAGAAGGCTAAAAGAGTGTCTACATAAATAAATATGCTTGGTAACATCACTTACATGTATTCTTCCTGCCCGCTATGACAATTCAGAGGGTGATAGCATGTGAAACTTGTTGCTTCCACTGCTTTATTTAAATTTATCAAAGGCACTGATCTTTGGCACAGAGTCCACACACTGAGATGCCATGCAAAGAGGATGGATTCCACCCTGAGAACACAGGCAAAGCCCCAGGTGATGCAGGGAAAAGAGACAGGAGGAGGCAGAGTTAAAGTACTCAGCCAGCCAGCCAGGGAGCTCTGGTGAGCACCCTCATGGCTCTCAACACCATGTCTGGGTTATTGCATTTTGCTGAGGTTGCTGCATGGTTTTGCTGGAATCCAAGGATGTTAAGGAATGAGCGCCTCCAGGCCTTCTAAGAGATACCCCCTCATCCATCACTTTAATGCCTGCCTGAACATTCCTTGCTGCTTGGCCAGTCCTGTTCAACCTGGGAATGCCGTCTCCTTTCCCTGTCTTTGCCCAAGGTGTACCAGCATCTGCCACAAGGAATAATGATGAACAGAACGTGTACACTGAGTAAATGACCTCCACTCTTCACTTGCTCTTGAGAGAAGGAAAAGGTAACTTGGACTTCTATTTTCAAAATCACAGTGGTCTAAAATAACCTTATACTGTAGTCCTTCCTGTTGTTTCACATCTTGACACTTGACTTACCTCCAACTAATTCCTTGGATACTTCTAAAATCATTTTGCAACATTTAAAAAATATATTTTTATTGATTTCAGAGAGGAAGTGAGAGGGAGAGAGAGATAGAAACATCAATGATGAGAGAATCACTGGTTGGCTGCCTCCTGTATGCCCCCTACTAGGGATCGAGCCCACAACCCAGGCATGTGCCCCCGACCAGAATTTAACCCAGGACCCTTTAGTTTGCAGGTGATGTTCTATCCACTGAGCCAAACCAGCCAGGGCTGCAACACTATTTTGCATGCCCATGAGACGCCAAGATCTCAGAACACAGAGATGGCAGGCTTGTGCTCTTCCCTTAGGGAGCTCATTGTTGGCCAGGGGAATGTGCAAAATCACACTCACTCACTCAATGCCTCTTCTCCTCCTTTTGTATAATTTATTCAGTCAACGTGTGTGTATTGAGTGCCTATTATGTGCCAGCACTCTGCTAGTTGCTGGGGATCCAACAAGGAACTAGACAGGCATGATCACGGCCCCTAAAGAACTTCATTCAGAAGAAAATTAAAATGAATTATTTGTGGGTTGTAAGCCACTACCCCTGGTTGCACATATTTCTATAGTCCGATGGTGCCCCCAGAAGGGAGACTGCCCAGCACACACACACACATACACACACACACACACACACACACAAACCACATTCATAAATATTCACTGTATGTGTGGCTGTTGGAGTGGACTGTCCTCTGCTTCCTCCACCCTATCACACATACTCCTGTTAGAGCTGCCAGGATGGACCAGGGCCACCTCAGCTGCAGTTCTGAGCATAACACAGAGTAGGCACTCAACAGAGAGCTCTTGATATCATTAGAGTCCCTCACCTCACTACCCACTCTATAGCACACATCACCCTTTCTGTGAAACAAATCCATCTTACAGCAACGATGAAAACCACAGGCCGTCATACTCAAGAAAATATGACACGATTGTCCCTTAAATCAAAAGGAGACAGAAAATCACTCTTAATCCTAGAGATGGTTGCAGTTGGAAAAAATTCAAAACTTCTAATAAGAAGTTTATATTTGGAGCTCTTAATAACAGGTTTTTGATGCATAAACATACTTTTTTTCCCCTGGGGCTTGTTTAACAACAACAAAAAAATGTATTCATAAATTGCATAGTCCTCAATTTAGCAGAGATCCAAAGAGATTCTGAGCGTAATGATAGGTTCTTGCTCTTGTGAATTTAACTGTGCTGTCTTGGATTGACTTATTTTAATGTAACTTAGGATAAATTATTCCTCCATAAATATAACTCCTTTGAGATTCAGAATAGTTCATTCTGTGGAAGGACACGATTTAGGATCAGTATTCAAGACAAAGGACACAGCATTCAGAACTATCTGCCCATAGAAGAGTGATTTAAAAATAGCAAAATTGTACTATAAAGGTTGCTTTTACCTTTTTTTAGGGGAAATGAATATAAATGGAGCTATAAGTTAGTGGATTTCAATGATGGCTTTTTGTGTGTGAAAGGGTTAGATCTTGGAGCCACAAAGAAATGCAAAGATGTTAGAAGTTTTTCTCCCAAACAGAATCTACTCAGTGTGCCTTTATTCTTTCATTTGTAAGGGGGTGGGGGAAGGGAATATTAAATACACATTCTGAAGAGGCAATTATAATAGGTTTTGGCATCCTGGCCACCCCAGAGAATCACATCTGTGAGATTGCTATTTTATGCGATTACTGTCCTGAATGGCAAGTGCATTTCATCAAGCATGCCAATCTGATTGATTAGTAGTGGCTGCTTAGGGGACTGTTGAGAAGTATTGGCAAGCTGCATCTGTTCCCAGCAGGAAAGGGGGCTGTGATCGATTAGTAATGTCTGCCTCGGGTGCAACAATGAGATGTGGTAGCGCATGTGCTTAATATCCGCCAAGATGGATATAATTCAAAAACTAGAAGAGAAAATTTCCATTGTGTTGGTATTTCAGACAGATAAATGAAGCTACACTTGTAAATGGGCCACACAGTTAGAGAAGTCAAAATCAAGTCCGGTGGAAGTCCTAGAAAATGTCAGGGGTCAGAAATCATATAGTAATGAGCCCAATCAGCTCTTCAAAGTTAAATATATATAGACACAACGTTTTATACTTTATACATATGTAGTTTATGCTAGGGAAAAAAAATGGCTTATGCACAGTTACAAAGCCAGGTGCGAACTTCAGAAGACCTTTCTAACCACGTGAGTTCAATAGTCTGTTTTCTGTTCCACTCATGATGTAAGTGCTAATCCTAAACTCATGTATTTTTCACTACAAAATAAAACTATTTGTTCAAAATTCTGTTTCTAATTTTCATGAAAAAAATCCAGACATTTGGGTGATAATGCAACACCCTAAATTTGTGTTCAAATCCCAACGACTTATATTTTTTACTTAAAAAGTAAAATTGTAATCTTTGCAAATACAGATTTGATGACTGATTACTAAAGGAAGGTCAGTCTTTAAGGCTCTGAGAGGATTTTTACCCTAAAATGTACTGATAAGAATTAATGGCCACACAGCTTTAAATGAAGAGGGACAGCTGAGTATTGACAAAGTGGCTCTCTTTAAGAGTGATTTTTATTGTGGCATTGCAACAATACTTTTGATAATCCTTCATTCTCTAAAGCAGTGATTACATTATGCAGCGGGACAAAGGGAACATAGATAATATTTTGAATGTAAGCAATGATCAGACATTCCGACCGTTAACCCTTTCAAAAGTCCAACTGTGAACTATGACACAGGATAAAGTAAAAATACACACATAAACTTCTGTGCGGCATCCCAGATTTTAAAAATTATGCTGTGAGTTTCTAGTTTGTTTTCTCTTCTTTCTTTTGAAAATAAAACTCTCTCCCTTGGAAGAGAATAAAACTGGCTCAATTTTTGCTTTAAAAATAAAGGAGAAGAGAAAAGGAAAATATAAAATTCAGCAGAAATGTCACACCGAGGAATCATAATAAGCATTACACATTATTTAAGTCATGCATAACCACTAAAATGTGTGACCCCTTTCCATAAATTGAAAGGCACCGCATTCAGCAGATTATGGGCCTCAAATGCTGAACTAAGGGAACCTCCTGAGATGCCCATGCTCTGTAGACTCAGAGATTAACACAGATCCAGGGTAGCTTGCTCTCCAAGCAAGCAATGCGCTCTGCCTGGGGGCGTGCCAACATCTTTCTTTTCTCTTTTGTCAGAGGATATTTGTTGAGAACCTGTGTGCCGAGGACTGTGTTGGAGAGAGAGGAATAGAGAGAGAAGAGAGGGAGAGAGAGGAGGAAGGAGAGAAGAAAGGGAGAGAGGAAGAGAGAAGGAAGAGAGTGAAACAAACTTTCTCTCTAGGATTTACAGCCTGCTGAAGTCCCGCCAATAGTCCCCAGACAACGCTTATAAGCTCATCTGTTGCTACCACAATGTGTGGTTCTAACAGCAGAAAGCCTAGAAGAGAGTGATTCTGACAACCAATAATTGGCTGGAAATATTAAACATGCAACAAGGAGAAATGTTCCCATTTAAAACTTACTTTAACTAAGAGACAAAGAATTTCAGTTCTAGAAGGAACCCTAGAAGATCATCGAGTCGAATGTTCTCTGTTTACAAATGAGGAAACTGAGGCATATAGGCAACTGATTACTCTCTTGTGGTCTTTGCTGTGAAACACGGTGTCTTTATACTACAGAGAACTCCATGATTTCCCAAGAACTTCAATGTCATCAGTTCTATCAGATTTATTTAAGTTAGGGCAGCATCATATTTAAAAATTAGTCGTATGGCTATTAATACAAAATTGTGATGCCTTTTTCCCCATGGTGGGCTGTAAGGAAGAAGAAATGGAATGACACCTCTTCTGTATTTTTAGGTCTATACATATGCCACAATAATTTAAAAAAACTATATATTTCCATTTCCAGGATGATTTAAACAAACTAAAGGTTGTAGGACCACCTTGACCAGAAAAAGAAAATTGGGGCCTACTTTTATTTATACCTCTTTTTATTTATTTAAAATACTTTTATTGATTTTTGAGAGAGGAAGGGGGAGGGATTGAGAGATAGAACCATTGATGAGAGAAACATCATTGATTGGCTGCCTTCTGAACACTCCACTCCCTCCTGGGGATCGAGCCCACAACCCGGGCATGTGCCCTAAACGGGAATCAAACAGGCAACCTCCTGGTTCATGGGCCAACACTCAACCACGGAGCCACACCAGCCAAGCTATTCCTCTTTTTTTTTTTTTTTAAAAAAAAATATATTTTATTGATTTTTTACAGAATGGAAGAGAGAAGGATAGAGAGTCAGAAACATCGATGAGAGAGAAACATCGATCAGCTGCCTCCTGCACACTTCCCACTGGGGATGTGCCCGCAACCAAGGTACATGCCCTTGACCGGAATCGAACCTGGGACCTTTCAGTCCGTAGGCTGAAGCTCTATCCACTGAGCCAAACCGGTTAGGGCATATACCTCTTTTTATAACTGAGTTGGTCTCATTAGTAACAGCATCTAAAGGGACAATGTTCAACTTTTGATGCAGTAATTTGCAAACCAGGCTCTGTGAGCTCTAAAAATAAAGATACAAGGATATACAGTATAAAAGTCCAAGCTTATGCTCTCAAGTTATAAGCCACCTTCATTTTTTATTTCATCTGCTGGGCCATGGAGGAGTGAGGGTCCATTTAACTGAATTTTATGTCAGCTCTCAAAAATGTCTACTCCCAATCTCTCTCCCTCCTTTTCCTGGCTTCCTGTCCTCTCTTTCTTATCAAAGAAATATAATGTGGTCAATCAGCAGTGAGCCTGAAAAGAGAACTAAGCAGCAACAGGGGGCTCCATTCACATTGGACACCCCCAACGCCCAACTTTCCATAGAAAACAATGTGAATGGCCCCCTGATGCTGTGCGCCCGCCTGCTGAGGGCACTCTTGGCTGAAGCGGATGGTCCACGTGGAGTCAAGATCTTGCCTCTTAAGCCCCATTACCACAGACTGGGGCCGGAGTGGGGAGGAGGTGCCGCTGACTGCTTCCAGCTGCTGACCTTGAGTCATTTTGTCAAAGGAGAAATTGAAGGGTTTGATCGTGGCCACTGCGTTCGAGGTTGGCGGGTAGCGGTGCCTTTCTCGGAAAATCAGGGGCTGCACTTGGGCAAACAGGTGCACAGGCTAATTGTGGGCTCCCCGGTGGAGCCTGCGAGCCACCAGAGAAGGCGCCTGCGCCCTCGGAGCTCTTGGAAACGTTCCCTGATTTGATTGTGAAGCACCACCCACAAGAGGCTCTTAATTGCATTCCTAGAGGCTTGGCTTTCTGCAGAAATTACTTAAAACACAGCTTAAGTGTTAAATCTGAACTGTGTAATGTGCAATTGAGGGTTTTCATTTTATTTTATTTATTTTTTTTTTTATAAAGAAAAGAACCTCGCTCCCGACTGCCTCCTTGTACGAAACACTGACAGGTTCAGTGGGAAATCTCGGGGCTGGCGCACATTGTAAGTTATCTCCTGCAGGGTTGGCAGGTGTGAGCTATGTCAAATAAATTTATTACAGTCTGCGCTAATAATGAAAATTATAGAAAAGCTGGATGGAAGGGCTCTACAGTCAGCTAATTTGAAGCTACCTTCCTAGACAACAACAAGCTCCTAACAGTTTTTCCTTTTTTTTTTTTTCTAGGAAACACACACACACACACACACACACACACACACTAATTATGCTTAATGTTCCCTGTCGCATTAGCTTTCATGGTAATTATATTTCAAAACTTTTGCAATTAGGGTGCAGTTAATATTGTGGAATATTGCAATTATTTTTCATTGTGACACCTCTATTGAAAACTGGTGGCATAATGATCACATTGTTCAACTAAATCAGAACTGTAGAAATATGGCAAATGAACCAATTACACATTATTATTTCTAATTACAGATAATGTCATTTTCTCCGCTTTTGTCCAAAAGAATTTCTCAAAACACAGGTATTCCGAATTCTCCTGTTTGTAAAGACTCCCTCGTTTTCTCATCCACACACTGGTACATGCTTCTATTAGTACTTTGAGTGCTAAATTTAAAAAGGTCTCGGAGGAATTTCCTGAATTTCCTTCCTCCAACCCCCAACTCCCTCCTGTGGGGTTTTGAAGCCAGATGCTCACTCTCATTGCAAAATCCCAGCCTAATATCCCAGCCTAAAATCCCAGGCTAGGCCCAGCTGCAGACAGCAGGCCACCATGCCACGCTGGTGTGAATTTAGCTCCTTGTAATCATCATTCATGATGGCTCATTTTCACTCATTCAACAGGTCGAACCTCTCATCCCAAGGAGGATTCATCAGCAGTAATGTGCTATGCAACCCCCCTCGCCCCACCCCATCCATCACAAAACCACGAGGTTGGAAAGTTGAATGTGATACCTATGTGTTTCTAACTGAAACAACTGAGACTGACAAAGGGTTTCTAGCAAACAGTTGTACTTGAGTTTGGAAATTTGGGTTTTTTTTGCCTTTTACCTCCAATATTCTTTTTTTAAAAATATATAATTTTATTAATTTCAGGCAGGAAGGGAGAAGGAGAGAGAGATAGAAACATCAATGATGAGAGAGAATCATTGATCAGTTGCCTCCTGCATGCCCCCTACTGGGGATCAAGCCCGCAACCTGGGCATGTGCCCTTGACCGGAAATCGAACTGTGACCTCCTGGTTCATAGGTCAACACTCAACCACAGAGCCACGCTGGCTGGGCCTTCCACTATTCTTACAGATGGTCACTCTAATATAATGCCCATGACCAGGAGATGGCTATGGACTCAACATCCTTGATTGTGTATGGTGGGAAATGCTGTCTGATTTCCTCCTACAACCATGCCTTGAGACATGTAGGCCATGCTTTGATATTCAGTTTTACTGGTAAAGAAACGAAAACTTAAAAGTTGCTTAAGACCTTGTATCTACTCTATGACCATCAAATGGAGAAACGCTCTCCTGACTCTTACCCACCGTGGCTACCAGCTGTCCAGCTTGGCCTGGGGCCGAGGGGTTTCTGGGAGGCCAATGCAAACACCTGGACAGTCCCTGGCAAACCGGGACGGTTGTTCACTCTTACAAATAAAATGAATTTGTCCGCGAACCGGCAGATACACAGGTAAGATGCTCTCTACACCGGGATCCCTTTACGTTCTGAGTTTTCAGAGGAGGAGACAAAGATATGAACGGCAAAGGGGGAAAATAAATAAAAATGGCCCCCAAACCTGGGCTTAATCACCTTCTATATCTATTTTCCCAATTAACCTGAGATCTCTGTGTTCCCCACTTGGGCTCCAGTGCCTCACTCTGTATCCAGCTGTGGTAGGTCCCAATAGATATTTCTGAAAGACCATTATGAATATTAATAGCCCATGTTTACAGAGTCCTTATTAAATTACTTTGCTAAGGAACTTCAATGCATTTTCTCAATTCATACACAAACCAACACACTAACAAGTACTGTGTTACTTGTCTCCCTTCTCTACCAGCAAGGAGAAGAGTCAGAGACAGTGCAAGTGACGTGGTCCTGGTAGGTGTTGCCCAGGTAGGTGCAGCAGAGGCAAATGGGGACAGAGGGCTGACAAGTCTACAGCCCACGCTCTATGGCGATGCTTCGGGAAGAAATACCACCATGGTTTATCCCACCCCTCCGTGGTGTAGACTCTCTGGATAATCCTACGGCAAAGCATCTAATTTAGGGGAAATAAAATGTGCTATTTTCCTGCCTGGGGGACATAGATGGACATGTTTTTCTCTGCTTATCCATTCTCATGGGACAGAAGAGAAATTCCAAGGTAGATAGCAATGGTCTGGATTAAAGTCACCTCTTGGGTGAGATACTATGACAGCCTCCTTCTTGACAATCTCGATCCTTCTCCATTCAGCCAGAGGCATCTTTAAAGATTTCCTTAGAGCATGCCACACCCGGTTTGAAATTTACTAACTCCCCACTGCAATTAAAACAGGACCTCAACCTCTTCCCACTGCCCGTCTCAGCACTTCTCACACTTAAATGAGCAGGTGCCCCAAACACCTAAGGATCCAGTCTAGCGCAATGCCTGCTCTGGTGTAGGGCCTGGGTTCTGCATTCATCATAAGCTCCCAGATGCTGCTGGTCTGAGCTCCACCTACTTTTTCATCTCACCTGGGGTGTCCCATCCTTGAGCTGGTTACATTCTAGCCACATGCATTTTCTTCTAGTTCCTCAACATAACCAAGGGCTATCCCCCCTTTTCCTTGATATTCCGTTTGCCACTGTCCCAGCCCCAGCCCCCCACAAACCTTGTTACATGATGACCTCAATTTTACTTTTCATGTTTCAGCTAAAAAAAAAATCACTTCTTCAAGAGCCTTTCCCCCCATTCTATCTAAGTAGGCGTCTTTATGTGTTTTTTTCTGTCTCTGCACCTGGGAGTTTCTCTCATTGCACTCACATGGGTAATCATTATATTTTTATTAAATCCAAGAGTTTACATTCCCCTTAGAATAGAAGCGTCTTGAGGTCAGGGGCCACATCTCCCTTGGGGACCGTGAGGCCCACAGTATTTAGAGAAGGCCTGGCTTGGGGTGGGTGCGTGATCAGTATTAGATGAATGGACTCTGTGCAGTCAAATGGTGCGTTTACTTTACATCACAACATTCGTGGGAATCACTGCAGTTGAACTACATTTCCCCGAGGCTGCCAAAGCTCTTTTTCCCAGGAGTACAGAATCATATGTAAAAATGCCAGATTTGTTTTCCTGTTCGCAACAAATACAGCGAACCTAAGTGCCTGGCTCCTTTCATATAAACTGGGGGAGTACAAAAGCAAACTGTCACACACGATCACTTCCCAGGCGGAGCTGAGGCGTCGCAATATGAAAGCAGGTTCCCCTTCATGAGATACAGAGAGCTCCGAGCACGTCAGTGACAGCGGGTCTCATTCGCGATGAGTCGGCTGCCATAACACTTTATTTAGACAACTTATTCCATTTCTCCAAGGAGTTTTACAACCATCTTATCAGTTTTCCTCTTGAGGAGGTAACTCCGGAGGAGGGATTAATCCTCTTATGCTGGGGCAGCCTCAGGAAGTGGGTTATATTATCTGTGTCACAGAGGCAGAAGCAGGGGGGCCAAGGAGGCCGGAATGGCCTTGAATGGGATGTCTTGAGAAGAGCAAGGTAATTCCAATGACAGGGCAACCGAGTGCACCAAAACAGACGGAGAGTTCTGCCCTCCTGCGTGCGGGTTCCAGCCCCGGTCCACGCCTTGAGTAGAGCACTTTCTCCACGTGGTTGTGAGCACGTGGATTTACTGAGGGCGACTGTCTGGCTCATCTCTCATACTCATGCAGCTTCCTGGGACACAGGGTTCACACCTATGCATCCCCGCCCACGCCCCACTGCCCCTCACTTGCACCACCGCCCAGAACCTGCTCCTAAAAACCCCCCGATTGCTGGCAGAGCAACTCCTCGGCCTCACTCCAGCTGACCCACAGAAATGTAAGGGGACGTGTTCTCCAAGACAAGCCTGCAGAAAAGGAAACAGCCTGGCTCCCACGCTGTTGGTGGTTCCTATGCTGTGATGACATTTCAAGGATGGTATGTTATGCACAGTTCTAGAAAGATCTACTGCCTATGATCTTATATTTATACTTCTGCAATTTGATTATAAGGAAGCAGATACCCAAAGCAATTTCTGTTATATAAGGATGATCTTTGCAGTGATAGTTTTTAACAGCAAACACTTGAAAGAACAAAACTGCCTGAAAGAAGGGAGTAGGTTGAAATCAGTTGTGGCACGTCGGCATGATAAAGTGACATTACTATGGCACCCTGGAGGACTTTTTCATAACATCCAATGGAACTGATAACTAGTATTCACCAGCACTTATGAGTGTGCCCGTCATGGTGCTGGCATATCATATGTGGTACTAATGTATCTCCTTTCCCAAGGATGCTATGGGATGGGTACTATTACTGCCCCACTTTATAGATTACTGGTAAGAAACTGAGGCCTGGAGAGATTAAGTAACTACCCAAGGTCACACTGCTAGGAAGTGTTGGAATGCAGATTCCAACTCAGCCAGTCTGACTCCAGAGCCCAAATCCAAACCATAGCTTTCCTGTGTGCTGGTTCACCGTACGTATTTGCCATATAAAAGAGGGTATGTGGAGAGTAGAATCTCAGATTGGCATTTAAGAATTGTATAAATATGCAATTACATATAATTATGTGTATCAGATATGATATAATTACATATAATAAATATAATGTATTATCTTTCCATTATTACATCAACAAATATTTATTGAGGGTTTACTATGTGCTCAGTAAGAGTTCTAGGTGAGCAACTCAGTTGCCGGGGTCCAACCCCAGCAGGTCCAGGGGTCCCCAAAGGCGTAGACGGAGTCGGCGAAGAAGGAATGACATGGAGACAGGGTTCAGTTGATCAGCAGCCTAGCCAGGATCTCCAGCCAAGTTCTGGTCTCGATCTCCAGAGAGGTTCTGCTCAGGTTCTCCAGTCAGGTTCAGTCACCAGGTTCTAGTCAGGCTCTTGCCAATCTCCGCAGTCAGGTTCAGTCCAGGATCCCCTGCCATGCTCTCTGGCCAGGCTCCGCCTCCAGGCTCCTAGGCCAGTCCCTGTCCAGGATCCTCCGGCATGCTCTCACCAGCGAAGTTCTTCTGTCTCTAGAGAACGTTCTGTGTCAGTTCTGTGCCTAGGCTCTGTCTCTCTTGGTCCTGTCTTCCAAGCCCCTGTGTTCTCAGTTCTGTCTCCTAAGTTCTGTCTTCTTGGCTCTCTTCTTAAGTTCTGTCTGTCTCTGTCTTGTTACATCTGTATTTATACCAGTTGATTCAATCCTATCAATCTCTATTACAAAGGTTAGGGCGTTTCTTATCTCCATTCCAGGGAGAAAAGATTATGTAGTTTAAGCATGATTGTTCGTAGTTAAAGGGATTAATTACCCGCCTGGCACTTAGTTGAGGGGTTTTATTCCCTCCCTAACTTCAGGGGAAAATCCCTACCTGGGGATTCAACCTTTCTCAGAGGTGACCTTGGTTAAAACACATAGTGCCAAGAAGGTGAGCAAACATATTAAGAAAAGTATGCCATATATGCCAGGTCCCTTGAAACAGCAAGCATGGACCGGCTCCCGGCACTCAGTCATAAACAATTAAGATAAAATCCCTTCTGTCATGGATTTTATATTTTAGTGTTTCTTATACTTGGGGAGAGAGATGGAGAGAGAGAGAGAGAGAGAGAGAGAGAGAAGAAAGCCATATGCCAAAAGGTTAACTCTGTCTTCTTAAATCTTGTCTACATATTCCAACAGTTCCCCTATGTTCATAGAACATAGAAAATATCTTTAGCTCAGCTCATTAATGAAAAAATATTTTAAGAGATGAAAAGGCACATACATTTCAAAAGAGACATTGCAGGCTGTGTTGACCCTCCCGTCCCCCTGGGGACTCCCCATGAGCATGTCCTGAGCTGCCAGTTTCCAACGGAACAGTCCGCTGGGCAGTCCCTGCTGTGCCCCCCGTCCTGGCACCGCTGGCTGAGGTGCTACCAACGCCGCGCCCCCTCCCCTCTCCAGCGCCCCAGGCTTCCTGCTTCCTAGCATCCCATCAAGACAGGACACGCCGGGGCCATCTCACTCTGCTGCAGCCACGACAAGGTGGTTATTAACCAACCCCGTGATTAGTGAGAAAATGAACAGTTAGAACTCAGGGCCGGTCCTCCAACCCTGTCACTTCAGACACGGATCTGTGTCAGCCTCACCTACCTGGGCTCATTTTCAATTAATTTGCGCAGCTGTGTGCGTTCCACCTCCCAACATGGGAGATGGTTTTTAAAAACCGTGCGTTTACAAATCATTCCCCCGGTTTCCAAATTCGACTCTGGTTCGTCAGAGCTGCCCCAATGAGAAAACAAACACAAACGCAGAGAGAGGTTGGCCTGGCGGACCGGCGCCATGCCTTCTCTTCCTGCGGGGACAGCATTTAAGCGCTCGGTTCCATGGCTTCCACTTGCATGAAACACGAGTCATAATTCCTCGCTGCATAAGTGCTGGGGCTTGCGCGTCTGCAAAGCGCTTTGATGATTTTGTAAAAACTGGGAGAGAATCGGCGCCTCACTTCTGAGGCCTCCCTGTGAAGTTGCCAGAGGAAGACGGCTCCTTTTTGCCCCTTCCTTTCTCAGCGGGTTGAGGGCACAGCGGAGGAGAGAGAGACGCTGTAAGACAGGGCATGAGGCTGAACCGTTGCAGGTGTGAAAAGAACTTTCCTTGGCACCAACCTGTGTGTGCCCTGAGTGGCAGTGCCAACAAAATTCAGGCAGGTGCCCGGCCGGTGTTCCCAATGGTTAGCACCAGCCTATGAACCAGGAGGCCATGGTTCCATTCCTGGTCAGGGCACATGCCCAGGTTGCGGGCTCGATCCTCAGTGTGAGCCATGCAAGAGGCAACTGATTAATGGTTCTCTCTCATCATTGATGTTTCTATCTCTCTCTCCTTCTCCCTTCCTCTCTGAAATTAATAAAAATATGTTTTAAAAAAACCAGGCAGGTGAGCCAACGGTAGCGGAAAAGCCCAAATTGAGAACGCCTTGGCGTGAGTGGATTTAAACAGGACCCTTCAAATCGATTGATGTATTCCCTTTTATTTAATTCTCTTTGTTCAAATGTCACCTTTTTGTCAGAAGTGAGAGCCGGGCTTCGTCTCCATCCCGACAGGTGACAGGTGCTTGCCCGCCCGCCCGCTGACATTCTCAGGAGAGACAATCCGCTCACTGGGAGGCAGGGCTCCGTGTGGAGCGGCCTGGGAGCTATTTCATCTCCCCGGACAGAGACTCTGGGCCCCGGGGGTTTGTGCCTCCAGGAGGGCCGCCCTCTCAGTGGGTCTCGCTGGTTTCCGCGGGGTCTGCAGTCGGGCCGCCGTGAGTTCTCCCCCAGCCTCCACCACTCTTTCTCTGTGGAATCTTTGCAAGGTAATGAACAGCTCTGTGCCTCAGTTTCTCCATCTGCAAAATGCACACCCTGATACTTCCAAGGTTGGTGCCGAGTTCACAGAAAGCATTGGCCGAGAGCCCGGCTCACGATGCGGGTTATAAACACTAGCTGCTGTCATTATCTTTATGGCTTCCCCGCTTTCCTCCTACCCGAGACCCTTCCACTTGTCAGCCTTTACCATCTGATGCCGTTGCAATCAGGTTTCCTGCCCCCACTCCACCCCACTCTTTCTTTAGCTTTGCTGATGCTACAATCAGCGGTTCTCAACCTGTGGGTCGCGACCCTTTTGGTGGTCGAACGACTCTTTCACAGGGGTCGCCTAAGACCATCCTGCATATCAGATATTTATTTACATTATGATTCATAACAGTAGCAACATTACAGTTATGAAGTAGCAATGAAAAAAATTTTATGGTTGGGTCACAACATGAGGAGCTGTATTTAAAGGGCCAGAAGGTTGAGAACCACTGTGCTACATTAACATGACTTCTCCCAACTCTTGCCCCTCTCTTTTCCTTCCTTCCTTCCTTCCTTCCTTCCTTCCTTCCTTCCTTCCTTCCTTCCTTCCTTCCTTCTTCCTCCCCCCCCCTCCTCCTGTTTTTCTTCCTCTTCCTTTTCTCCTCTTCCTCTTCTTCTACCTCTTCCTCTTCTTCACATGCAGGTGTTGCTGGAGGCTCTGTGCTCATCCTCTGTCCTAGCAGGGTAACCCCTTTCTCAGCATTGACATTCTCTCCACTGGCTTTGTATGTCACCTCTATAGATAACTGCAAATTCCCTCTTTCTCACTTTCCCAGCGTCTCTGTGTCTCACTGTTTCTCTCCCCCTTCATTCCTCTCTCCTCTTCCTTCCTGCTTTTCCCTTTCCTCCCGTGTCTCCTCCCTAAACTGCAGACTAAAATTTTCAGCTGTTGGCGGGGCACTGCCATTGGCCAACCCACACCTTAGAGTGAACTTTACTTTCTACCTCCCAACCAGGGTCTCCTTCCCTTCCAAACCGCAATCTCTGCTTTCCTGAGAAAGGGCTCACGGTGTCCTAGCCATGCTCAAGGGCTCAGAGCTACCTCCAACTTTTCCTTCTCTGTTTTCCTCCACATCCACCCAAGATGCAGGTTCTATAGCTTCTTTCCTGACCAAATCTCCAGCATCTCCCATCCCCCAGTGACACAGCCTGAGGTAAGGTTCTCCTTACTTCTGGGAGCCTGGTCTGTCTGTGTCTTACCACAACCAGCTAACTCTTTGCACATCTCCGTCTCCCCCCCCCACAGCCTGTCTTGCACCCGCTTTCTGATGAACTCTTCCCCCAAAGCATCTCGGAGCTTTTAAACATCCTGCTGCCCAGGCTGCTCCCAGGTCCTATCACATCAGAATCTCTGAGTTGGCACCCAGGTATCCGCACTGTTTCAAATTCCCAAAATGATTCCCACCAATCAGGACGCAGGCAGCCAGCTACAGCTTAGAGGTAGCTGAGCAAGACCAAGCTGCTGGATCAGTGGTCCTCGAACGTGAGCCTATGTCAGGATCACCCGAGAGCTTGGTAAACCACAGATGGGGTTTCTGACTCTGTGGGTCTGGGGAAGGGGGGAGGGGTGCTAAGGGCTTGCATTTCTAGCAAGTTCCCAGGAGCAGATGATGCTTCTGGTCTGGGGAAACCAAACTTGGAGAAGCATAGCAGCAAAGCGTTCTCTCTAGTAGAGGCATCTGGGGGTGAGTTCTTTGCGAGGAAAACTGCTTCACTAAAGGCCGGGAGACGAAGGAACCAGAAGTGATGCTGCAGCAAAAGGCTCTTGGGAGGTGCCCCGGGTGAGCAGGAGGCGGGAGGACGTCGTGCCTTTTGTGTGCAAGTCTGTCTCTGCAATCCCCGTGCCTGGTGTGAAAGGGCCCAAGTTAACATGTTGACCTTACTTCCAACCTTCCAACATTTAGGGTGCTGCCAGGCGACTGGCAAGATCAAACAAACAAAGAAAAAAAAATCCACTATGGATTGCTCCTGTGTGATTTTCCAATTCCAACTCCTAAGGAATTTCTCAGGCTCATGAGTTTACTCTCCATCTCTCTATCTATCTATCTATCCATCATCTTCTAAAATAAGGCCCGGGGACCAGCCTAGGCAGCGCTCATAAATGCAGCCAAGAACTGGATGCCAACAGGCTATCTTGAAATATCTCATTACCGGAAAGAATGTGGTTGCTGCTTTTTCTTTTCATTTAGGTTTTAAAGGTAATTCTGACCTGGCAGGCAGATAAATCTGTGCTCACCATCTCCTGACAGGGATCAGGGTAAACAGCGCTCCTACCCGAATCCCTGAGCGTTTATAGTAAGAAAGGAAAATGAGGACTATAATCTGGAATGGGGTTTATACATTTTTTAAGACCTGATTCCCCCCCCCCCCACACACACACCTACCCCCACTTACTTTTTTATGCATCTGTATTACAACCAGCTCTTTAGCTAATATTGTTCTTGTGCTGAAAAGCAAAGTTTACCAGAGCCGTCTGGACTGCGAGCCCTTTTATAATTACAAGAGAAGGAAGAGTCTCTGAATTCTGAACAGAAAAAAAAAAATACTACAAGCTGAACCAGCTCAGCTAATGGCACAAATGAGACTTAAGAGCCAAATGAAAGAGCAGAAATAGCGTGGGTCCTCATTGCTTGCTAAATTGGGGGAAAAATCCTACAAACCTCAACGAAACCAGCTCATCAGTCAGTCCTCACTGCTGTTCTAAAAGTGTGGATTAATCAGGGAGCCAGGGAGGAAGGAGCGGGCCGGCCTCCCATGCTCTGAAGCGTGCTAGAATGATGAGCCCGACACTGTGAGCCTTTCTGCCATCGCAGCCCAACGAGGGACGCGCATTTCGGGTGGTTCTAAGATCCGCACCGCAGTTATTTAGAGGCTAGCACATCCACCCTCTTGCTAGGCAGGGGACACGCACAGGCGGGCTGTTTTCTGGACGTTTAGCAAGGAGGAGAAAGCAGGTGTGGTCTGCAGGCAACCCCCCTCCCACGGCCTTGGGAGTTGATGTGTCAGTGTCTCTCCCGGCACGCTGAGGCGAAGCCGAAAGCCGTCTGTAAGCATATCCAGAACAGAACGGCCATGAGAGGCTGATCATGGGGACGGCTGTACCTCCCTGCTCTGCTGTCTTGGGAGAGTTATCACCATCACCCGTGTGGCATCTGTGACCCCGGTCAGCAGCCTCTTGCACTGGCCCCCACTCCCCCCCCCCCCCCCCCCGCCCTGCTGCTCCAGAGCTCCCGTTCTATGTCCCCATGCCTTTGGAGCAGGGTATGTTTTCGCCAGAGCATTGGATTTCAGATTGCAAATGTCCTCTTTCTTTTCCTGGAGGCCAGATTCAGGGGTGATTCTTTTTTGTAAAGTCTCCATCATCTGGCAGAGGCTCAAAACCACTTCCCGAATGAATGCGTGTCTGAACACATAGCACATGTTTTGTTTAGGAGTCACATGCCTCACCCATGAGATCCCTTAATTCCCTGACTTCCCTCGTAATCCACGGTTCTCAGCAAGGCCCTCCACACCAGATTCCACGCTCATGCCCAGTCATTTCCCCTCCTCGCCCAGATCTGGACACATCGGCGTGCTCGTCATTGTATCAGCAATGCCAGCTTTCCCCCAAAGCACCCTGTTCTTGCCTACCTCCATGCCTCTGCACCTGCTGCGGGCATTTCCTGATCCCCACCTGCCCAGCCAGCGGACTGCTAGTCAGAATTAAGATCTCAGTCAGACGCCATCTTTCCCATCCCAGGTCAGGCCCAGGTGGGGAGCACCTCGCTGTGCCATTCTAGGATCATGTCCACATTCATCAGAGCATCCGACCTTTGGTACCACAATCACCTGCTTCCCTCTGCTCTCCTTCCTGTCTCTCCTCACTCTGTGCTGCCACTAAATAGATAGGGTCTCCCCAGGGCCATGTGCCTGGTCAGTCACCTCTGACCCTCTGTCTATTCTGCATGTCAGTGGATGCTCAATAAATATTTGTGGAAGTGAAAGGAACTAGTGGTATCGTTGGAAGGCAGCAAAAACCACCGGAGTCTTCAGCTTCTCAAGCCTCTAATAACATTATGACAAAACCTACTAAACAGTGATAGTCAAGCTTTAGGCCAGTGGTTCTCAAAAGGTGGGCCCCAGACCAGCAGCATCAGACATCACCTGGGAACCTGGGAGAAATGCCAATGTTTAGGTCCATCCAAGACCTGCTGAGTCAAAAATTCCGAGGTGGGGCCCCCAAATCTTTGGCTTACAAGCTCTAAAGGTGATTCAAGTGCCCGCTACTGAGATCCTCTGCTTTGAGTAATTAGAAGCAATATTTTGGGAGGATCCAGGTTCAAGCAGCAGTGGCTCAAACCCTAGCTGCTATGCATGAATGTGTGAGTGTGTGTGGATGTGGCCAAGGTAGCTAAGTGCTGTGAGGCTCATTTTCTTCACCAGTAAAAGGCAGAGGGGCAAAAGCAAGGGACAAACTTTAAAAGCCTGGTGCAGTGCCTGGGGCACAGTAAATGTTCAGATGTTGATTTCCAAACTTACTGTTTCCCCAGACGTGTGCCAATGAAGGTTAGTTCCAAAAATATTCAGGAGAAAGCAGAGGAAGATGAAAAGGAACAACGCTGCCTGGTCAATACCTTTGAGAACAAAGGCATCTAGTCTTCTCTTGGAGATTCTCCATTCATATGAGCCTATTAAAGGCTCTGAGAAGTCCTACAACGTTTCTTTCCACACTTTGTTTGATCCAGTCTTTTCTAAGTCCTTCCTTCCTTCCTTCCTTCCTTCCTTCCTTCCTTCCTTCCTTCCTTCCTTCCTTCCTTCCTTCCTTCCCTCCCTCCCCCCCCCCCCTCCCTTCCTTCCTTTCACCGGGGGAGCTGGGACCAGGATAGGGGTGTGGTAAAAAGGAGGCAAAAACAAAAGGAACATTTCTCACCTTAGATTTCAGGTTTAGATTGTTTGCTTTTTAATTGGAGTTTGGGAAGAACGGCCTCCAGAATTTTCTTATAGTAACATACTGAACATTTAGAAAATATGAATAGTTATCTGGCAAACACCCAATAGATATTTATTTAGCACTTTCTAAGTGTAAAATGCTCTCTTGAGTGTTGAGGGTATGGAAAGAAAAGAGGAGAACCAGAATTGGCTTGGGAAGGCCGGCCTGCCTGCCTGAGGGGATGATATTTGAGCCAAGTGAATGAACAGATCAGCCCTGGGGAGATATGGGGAAAGATCTGGGCAGATGCAATAGAAAGAGCAAGGTGATCAAATGAGAGAGCATGGTGGTTCTGAAGAATGCAAAAAAGTCTAGAGTTGCTGCAGAGTGAGGAGAGGAAAGGGGAATGAAAAAAGAAGTTAGGAGAGTTAGGGTCCAGCCAAACCATATCATGTGAGCCACATACATGCTATGGGTTTTAGTCTAAGTGCAGTGGAAATTTATTTTATTGAACATGCTGCTCTGGTCTGGTTTTTAGGCATGAGAATCTTGCCCTATTTTCTGTATTTTCATTGGTGAACACAGAAACTTGAAAGATCAAGAAAACCAAGTATTTTTCCTTCATCCACTCATCCATCCATCCATCCATCCATCCACCCATCCATCCATCCATCCATCCATCCATCCATCCATCCATCCATCCATCCATCCATCCATCCAATAGTCATCTCTGTCTTCTGACATGTGAGGCACTGTGAGTAACAAGTAACAAAGATAGAAAGATAAATCAGACCAAGCTTTCACTTTCCAGGAGTTTATCCTATCATACAGTACGTACAATGTGCAAGAGGCCTGGTAGAAGTATAAATGATATGCTTGTTTCCTTGAGCTACCTTGTCATATTTTTCAGGGCGTCAATGTGCATGCTGGGACTAAATCTTTTTACCACATTCAACAGTACGTCAGGCATACCGGTGTGCATCCTGAGCTTGTGTGGAGCACAGAAAGTAGGGTAATAAGAATTCAAAGCTGACAAATCCAACTCAGTTCCTCTGTCACATAAGACCTCATGCTGCTCAGGGGATGGTCCTGTACTTGAACGATGGTCCTACTGCACAGTTTTAAAAGCCCTTGAAGTTATTTCCTTCTTTATTTCATTAACCAACATGCCTCCCCCCCACACTCTCTGGAAATGTCTCTTATAAGGAACGTTTTCTGTTTCCTGTGGCAAAGGAGAGGAAAGGAGGAAGCCTAGCTACGAAGCATATGCTATGGGAATTTCAGAGTTGTGAGAAGCCAAAAGGAACAGATAAACAGCCCCCAGAAACCCACAAAGTTAAAGAGCTTGTTCCTTTTAAAGAAGTCTAATTGGACACGGCAGGGGTCTTGATCAGTGTGTCTAGTTGTTTTATGAGCGGAATTTTCTACGACAGTGTAGGAAATTCGAGTGTGTGTTCAACTTCTCTGCAGCTGCTTCTCCCACCTCTATGGTCTAACCTTGAACTGATACGACTGATTTTGGAGAGAGTAAGGCCATGGAAATATGTGTGCCAACCCTGAACCTGAGGTATACAAACAGTTTTTACAGTCCATCAACTCTTTGGCCTGAGTAGCTACTGAGTTACCCTCCCATTTTGAATTTCTCTTGCGTTTATCACAGACAGCGAGTTCTGAGTAGCCTACCCTCAATTGCTTACAGGAGGTGATGATGCAGAGTGAAAAGGTGGCAAGAGAAGGAGTAACCAGGGAAGAGGTAATGCTCCACCTCTGATTAGCCTGGAGCGAAATCTCCGTTATTGCTAGGTTCCCTGAGGGAACTGGGATGAAGACTCTGAGTTCTATGGGGGAGAGTGCTTGATGCCACAGCCACGCGGTGTTTCATTACTAATAATAAACAAGTAATGATAACTTGCATGCCTGCTTCTGGCTGTGCAAAGGAGAGGCATTTTCCGCCACACACATTATCTCGAAGCGTAATTATCCCTGAGTTATAAATGGTGAAACTAAAACACAGAGAAGTTAATTAAAGAACTTGCCCAAGGTAACAATAGTCCAAATGGAAAAGGGAATAAGGCTGACTTTGGAGCTCTTAAGAGAGGTTGTTTCCGAATGGTGGTGGAGAAAAAATAAGGGCATGGCTTCCTTTTCTCCTTCTGAGGAAATATTTCTCAAGCTCCTTTGCTAAGCTTGAGCTCATAACATTACAGGTTCTGAAAATGGAAACAGCCCTTCCCCAGTGGATTTTGGATGGTACAGGCCATCCCACGTAAGCACTCTGCCCATGGCCTCTGTCTTGGTTCAGCCACTGACAACAGGCTATGCTGCACTCCTGGTTCCTCACCCGGGGAGGGAAATCCATGCCTGTGTAGAGGCCCCTTTGAAGCTTGGTTGCATTGCACTGGGAATGTTTCTTAGGAGATCAACCTAACTTGATCCAGGTTATTCAAAACATGAGAGTCTGGGCATGGATGTGAGCGGGGCATCTATCTTCCATACGTTTATAAAAAAATGTGTTTGGTTTATATGAAGGTATGTGCTAGTTCTCCTCCATTCTGGGGAATGGGTTTTCACATTTAACGTTTCTGAAATTAGGACTTTATGATTAACATGCATGTTAAATGAAGCATTTCTTTTTCCTCCCTTGAAATGAAGTCCATAGTGTGCTTCCCATCAATACCATTTTACAGTCAATATATCAAATGTATCTATTTCCATTGCAGGCCCCTTTCACTAGGGATGTGAGGCATCCCGTGGCAAAATACAGTGAAATATAAATAGAATTGACTCAGCATAGCATGATTCCCTTTGTAAAAGTTTGAGACTTTTCCAAAGCAGGCTGGTGTCAAATCAAACCCTAGAAGCCTGTGGGTTATTTTGAAAAAGGAATCCCATACTGATCTTGTGCTGTTATGAGGACAAGTTCGGGCCAGCAGAGTCTCAGAGCAGCAGACCTCCTCGGCGTCAGAATGCCGGGAGGAAACCAAAGGAGGTGATCTGGTGTGACATGGCCTTTCAGACCCAGGCGACGCCCAGCACCCGAGACACGATAATCACACTGTGGCTTTTTAATCGGGATGTGCCAACAGCACGTGGCTTCTTATACCAAGATCAGAACCAGAAGCGAGGCGATCTTCCATGTCATATGCTCCCATGTCGACAAAATACTTGAGTTTGAATTCTCCTTGTAACTGACCTTGGCAGAGCAGCATAAAACTTAGCTATGCTGGAAGGATATTTAGTCCAGGTTTCCTAACACTCATTTAACCTTTTCATGACCCATGTGAGCTTTCCTTCTTCTTAACTAGATGTGCTTGTTGATGAGTTTGCCCGGGAAGGCATGGAAATGCAGACTACTTGTGCAAAGGAACCGGCAAATTTGCCCATTTGCAGTTATAATCTTACACGGTAAAAATATTTAAGTTACCACTGAGAGTAGGGGTTAGATGACAGTTGAAATGTCATTGAAAAGCTATTGGTAGTTTAGAGGAAATCAGTCAAGAAGGTAAAGGCATATTTTGGGGTAGTGCAATCTTAAGGGGTAAGAATTCTATTAATTAAAATAAAGCAATAGCTTGAAATACACATGCATATGTTTTTATGTAACATAAAATGGCAAAAACCAAACTATGTGTTAATACGTGTGAACTGGTGGACAGAGTCCTAGAAAACACTGAGCATATGTGGAAAAAATAATAAAAAGGGACCTTGGTGGTGGAAACATTGAGACCATAAAAACTGATAAGACACTTGGATTGTCTGGCCCTCAAACTTCTGATCTGGTAAGTGGAGACGGTAATACTTCCTCAGCACATGGCAGTGATGGGGGTTTTAAATAAACAAGGCACACTATGGTGTTTTCTAAAGGCAAAGATGGCATTCCAACAGGGAGACTATGATTAATGACGACGGTGGCTACCACCATGCTCATAGTCATCAAGGATGCCCACAGGTTAGATGACTAGGACGGCAAGTCCAGAGGCCAGGAAAATCACAGAAAGGAGCAAAAGTACAGAAGGTCTGCCCCATATAAAACAGGAAGCCTCTACTTACCATGATGTGATATAGGCCGTAATGTTAGATTTGTTTTTTCAAGAAAGACAGAATTTGAATTTTTATATAAAAATCTCTTGATTTTTGCCCTGGTTGCTGTGTCTCAGTGGTTAGAGCATCTGCCTGAACCCTGAAGGGTTGCAGGTTCGCTTCCTGGTCAATGGCACATACCTGGGTCCAGGAGCGTATGGGAGGTAACCAATCCATGGATCTCTATCACATTGATGGGTCACTCTCTCTCCCCCTCCCTCCCTTCCACTCTCTCTAAAAAACAATGGAAAAAATATCCTCGGGTGAAGATTAACAACAACAAAAATTATCTCCTGACTTTTTAAAAATGTTGTCACCTAAATAAAAACATTTTAAAAATAAAAGCAGGGACAAATTAAAAAGGTTGGCAAGCTCATCTGTCCAACCCAAGGGCCAGATTTTGCAACCTCTGAGCTAATTAATGTATATAAGCTTGTTCTTTGAAAGAGAAAATATTATAAAAACATAAGTGATAATGATTATTATTTAATATCATCATCATCATCATCATCATCATCATCATCATCCCCACCAATCCAGGAAGAAGCAACAGTCTTAGTTTCCAATCTTTGGATGGAAAATGTTTCTGTGCTTCTAAAGAGAGGTGCCAGACCCAAGGCTTTCTTGGAAGTGGTATAGTGTCTTGTGCTTGATTCTTGTTCTTTTCATGGAATTTTGACATTCGAAAGTTGGAGGAGACCTTTCTAAACAGCTGGCACAAAATCTCTCAACACTATACAAGGAAAAAATGGAGGGTGAAAGAAGAGAACTGACTGCCCAGGTAACACGGTGGGTTCCCCGTAGGATTAGGTTCAGATTCTGATTCTCTGGCCCCCACTTCTCTAGGGCTCTTCCTTTCTTGGCTTCACAGATTCTTTTTTATCTTGTGAACCCTTCCTTTCAGCAATTGGAGATCAATAAAGAGAAGCAGAAAAGGCCAAGTCTGTCCCGTGTAATATGACTTTTTCCCTCCCTGTGAATTATTTTCACAACCTCAGTCTCTTATATTCTAACCAGTTTTCTGTCTTCACGAGAAGGTGCAGAGGTCAGCAAAAGAAATCATCAAACCAGCATCCTGATATTTAAATACGTGGTGTCCCATCCAATCTCTGCTTATTTTTTGCAGCAAATTGCTTGACCTGAATGAGAAGAACGTGAGAAGAATGCAGTAGAAACGGGGGCGGGGTCATGAGCTGGTAAAGATCACTGCTCCTTTATGGCAGCCAGGGAGCCGCTGATAGAAATGTATCAGAGACAACGGCTCCCGCAGAAAGAATAACATGTAAAGCAGTGTCTTATGCAGGAGAGTGAAAGAGGGGTGGGTAATGGTGGGGTGCCCCAGGGAGATGGAAAAGGTCATTGAGATGAAAATAACCTTGGGAACTTGGGAAGAGGGCTCCATTACCACAGCCCAGCAGAAAACACAGGAGCCAATCAGATGGAACAGATTGAAATGCGATACCAGCCAAGTGTGAATGCCACGGCATGCACTGAAACTATTTGGGGAGCTGGCACGGAGGAATAGGAGTCCTGTCCCCACCCCCAGCCTACGGTTGGACACCAACACAATTCAAAAGCAGGGATTTGTAAGGTCACAATGTACAAAGTGCATCTTTGTAAATCCTATGGGAGGGCTGGGGGTGGGAAAGTGTGATGAAGATGGAGCAGGGTTCCTTCTGCACGGGGCCACTGACTATCCCACTGAGGTGTTTAAATATGCCACGCCATCAGCTTCATTTATTATTCTTTTTTAAAGCAAAGGGATGCAAAAATCTGACTTAGCGTGGAAGAAGGAAAAAAGAAAGAACGATTGATCATTGCCTTTATTGCTGGCTTTCCATGGTTGAGTGTTCTCTGATAGAATTGGTTCAACTCCAAGATGCTGTCTTAGAAACAATTATTGTTTTCCACTAAAATACAACTCTTGCAGAAAGCATTAATTTAAGTGATAACTGCCTAAATGCCTCAGTCTCAAGAATGTGTGTGCCCCCTCATCTTTAGATTTATAAGCATCAGAAAGGAATAAGGATAATAAAACAACAGAAATCATAAAGATTTGACAGAAAATGACAAAAGAGAGGGCTGGGATTGGCCCGAGGGGTATTGGAGGAAAGACTGGTACAGTCATACCCTCTTTTCAGTGGAGGGTACGTTCCCAGACCCCCAGTGGGTGCCTGGAACCTCTGATAGTACCAAACCCTAGATATTCTACATTTTTTCTTATACATACCTGTGATAAAGTCTAATTTATAAATTAGTCACAGTAAGATATTAACAATAATAACTAATTACAAATAGAGCAATTATAACAATACACCATAACAAAAGTTATGTGAATGTTGTCTCTCTCTCTCTCTCTCAGAATATCTTGTACTGTATTCACCCTTTTGTGATGATGTGAGATGATAAAATGCCTGGGTGATGAGATGAGGTGAGGAGAATGACGTAGGCATTGTGATGTAGTGTTGGGCTGTACACAAGGGTGACTTGAACCCCAGCACTGCTATACCGGGACAGTCATCTAACAACAGAGATGTCTCCTGAGTAAGCAATGGGCAGGGAGCATATACAGCGTGGACATGATCGACAAAGGGATGATTCACCTTCTGGGCAGAAAGACGCAACATTACATCCTGCTACTCAAAACAGCGCACAATGTAAAACTTATGAAATGTTTATGTCTGGAATTTTCCATTTAATATTTTTGGGCCACGTTTGACCATGGGAAACTGAAACCATACAACATGAAACCGTGCATACAGGGGGAGGACTGTACTGGAATTTTAAAATACAAAAGAGTTTTTCTATATTATACTAGTTTATTTAGAATCTTGAGTTTAAATATTAACTAGTAGGTTTCTTTGCTTGCTTCTGGCTTTCTTGGCCGCCCACACTGCTATATGCCATCAGCCAGAAACACCTTAATCCCTCACCTCTTCTACTACAGAATGAGAAAACCAGCTGGTGAGCCAGGGTCTACCCCCACTACATTCTTGGGCCATTCTTTGGAATTGAAGTTACCTTATGCATACCTTTTCCTCCCTCCTTTGGCTTCATTCACTCTTTCTTTCCTCATTTGCTTAATATTTAACATCTGCTTTGTGCTAGCTAAACATGGAGAGTAAAATGGAACACAAGGGAGAAATGGTTCTTTTCTTCAAAGAGTGTAAACCTAATGTTGAATCTAGTCAAATGGTGAGTTCAATGACAGAGGAGACATGGGAGCTCTGGAAGGAAGAATAACCCAGATTAGGGAGATCAAAAGGCTTCCTGGAGAAAACGACATCACATGCAAAGACTCTAAGGTGTCGACGGGGCACAGTCAGTCACTATGTTAGAAGTGGGATGAATGGTGAGATATGGGGAGAGGGAGGTGCATAAGAGCCTTTTATGATACGCTACAGGGTATAGACTATATCCAAGGAACAAGGGGGTCCTACTGAAGAGTTTGAAGTATCTTATTCACTTATGCATTTAATAGAAACTCTAACTGAGTTGTGAGAACAGATTAGATTAGGAAACAGGCTCAAAGAAAAAAGAATCAATTACAACCAATTAGATCTTCAGGCCAAAGATAATAGTAATTTGAGCTGGGGTGGTGGCAGCAGGGATGTAAAAATATTTAAGAGTCAAACTGGATAGGGTTTGGAAATTTATTCTAGGTAGAAATGAGGAACAGCAAGGGTGGTTTCTGAGTGACTGATTGGATGATAGGGACAGGCACTAAGATGAGAAAAACCAGAGAAGAGTTAAATGGAAGAATATGTTTCAAATTAAGTGTGAAGAGTTTTATTTCTGAGCTTTTGTTTTTGAATTATCTATTGGACATCTTAGCTGAAATACACAGGGGGCATTTAGATATATTGGGTAAAAGATTTGACCTGGAGAAAAGGACACTGGAGCCATGAACTCATAAATTGTAATTTAGTGGTGAGTGTGGATGACTACCCATGGGAGAGTACATGAAAAATAGGGGTGAGGGGCTGGATTTTAACATATAGGTAGCCTGGCATTTAAAGGGTAAGCTGAAGGAGGAATTCGCAGGAAGGCAGAAGGGGCCAGAAACATAGGAACAAGAATGAGAAGCAGAACCTTAGATGCCAAATGAAAGGGCATTTCAAGGAGAAAGGAAGAGTGAAGAAGAGAAGTGTGAGATGTGATGAGAAATGTCTACTAAATTCAGCAAATAGGAGGTGATTTTTGAATGTAGTAAAAATAGTTACCAAGTGAGTAAACATAATAGGTTGCGGAGTATGTGGGGAGTGGGAGAGTAGAAGGGAGGTAGAAAACCCTTTCTAGAAACTTTTCTGTAAATAAGAGGAATAAATCCCCACATATTTAAATACTATTGGCAAAGATCCTTCAGAGAAGAGAACCTTAATACAGGGAGCAGCTAGGGCCAGCGGGGATTGAGAACCTAAGGAGAGAAGGGAGATGAGGTTTCTTCATTGTAACAGAAATAGGAAGGTAGCCTTGAACTGTACTCCCACACCCAGCATCTAGCTTTTTCCTGCTTTATACTCAGCTGGATGCTGCTGGGAGTGGAACTGTGTCCCTTGAGAAGATGTTGATGCCTGTGACCTGATTTGGAAAGAGGGTCTTTGCAGATATGATTAATTTAAGGTCATATTGGTCATTAGGGTGAACCTTAAATCCAATGACTGGTATCCTTACAAGGGGGGATTTGGAGACCCAGAGACACACACAGGAAGAAGATGGCCATGTGAATATGGAGACACAGACTGAAGTTATGTTGCCACAGTACCAAAATCTCCAACAAACACCAGAAGTGAGAAGAGGCAAGGACGGGTTCTTCCCTGGAGCCTTCGGAGGGAGAGTGGACCAGCCAACACCTTAATTGTGGACTTCTAGCCTCTAAACTGGAAAGGGAGTAAGTTCCTGTTGTTGTCAGCCACCCAGGTTGTGGTACTTTGTAAAGGAAGGCCCAGGAAACTAATACAGATGCTAAGGCCAGGCATTCCCTAGTAGCCTAACTCTCTAGATTATTGGCTGTATCATCAAAAAGGTATCATCAGAGGGAATTAGCTCAAAGGCACTACCAACTCAGAAGAGCAGCTCCTAAAAGGCATGAAGAGAAATATATTCCTTGGGTCCAATGAAGACAATAGATTAGATAAACATGCATCTTTTCTCATCACTCCTTATGGTGCCTTTTCTGTTCTTTCTAACAGTGACCAAGCTCACAACCCCCATCAGAGATGATCTCAGATCTTAAAGGTATTACAAGGACCTGCCCAAGTCAGAATGTATCCACCTTTCTGTAGCCCCGGTCCATCACTGCCCTTTACCAGTAAAAGGCTACATCAATAAGGATGTCTTGGACACATTTCAACCTGCACCAAGTGCTAAATGATACAAAACGATGAGAGAAATGACCCTTGTCTTTAAGTGGTGGCAATTTAATGTTGACACAAGTGACTTATATGCATGAAATACCAAGAGAATATTACAAATCAGAATGTAATGAGGTGCTAAATTGAATAAGGCAGATGATAAGGCTGTTGTGCAGTTCTGGCTCTGCCTCTATTTGGCCAGAGTTGGATGGGAAAGCTTTGGGGAAAAGATGGGACCTGTGCTTAGATGGATGCTGGGTTAGTAATGAGGAGGAACGGTAGTTACAGGATCTTCTCCGTCTCATGCCATCCTAAGCCTGGGATTTTTCAGCAAGGCTGGAGGCTGGGATGGGATAAAGTACTAAAGCCCTAACAACTCCACAGGGCTCCCAAATCAACAGAAGCAGATACAGACAAATCTACGGATTCAAGGAAAATGCTCCAGTGCCTACCCATTCAAGTTCATAGCACCTGGTGTTATCTCAAACACATAGCCCCTAATCAACACCTATTTGTTGAATGAAATATATCTGAGAATATTAAACGGCTACCATTTGGGGTTCTAACATTGTATTGAGTGTTCTATATGCCTGATCTCTTATTTTTACTTTTTCATCTAAAGAAAAATGCATACAAAGAGTGAGATAGTTATATGTGTTTGGTTCAAGAATTGCAATCCTTTTTTTATCATCACTAAATTCTTCCTTCCCAGAGGCAACCACGTTTACCTTTTTTAGCTGATTATTTTGGTTTTTCTTTCTAGGTCTATAAATAATATGCTTAGCTGCTATTTCTTGCATTTTCAATTTTAGGCATTACCTAGAAACTTCTGACTTATAGAAGATGCAGACTTGGGCTTTTTTTGTGTACCTGCCAAGTCCACATATGTACCTGTTCCATTTCTCCTTCCTTCTGATATAATACTTAGACCATTATTCAAGGTTTATATGTCATTATGGTCTCATAAATGCTGTGAAGAGTTGAGCCATGGAGTACACGATGACTATTTTATTTTATTTCTTGAACATATATATATTTTGTTTCTGGAATTGTCTTTTAAACATTTACTTAAATGTCTGTCTACTTCTCATTGTGTAGACTGTTTTCTTTGGGTCAAGTTCCAGCTATACTGCTTAATCACTACCTGTCCTTGGGCAAGTTACTTAACCTCTCTGAGCCACAGTTCTCCCATCTGCAAAACAGGGATGATATTAATCCCAAACCACAGTGCAATGGTGTCAATGTCCTCCAGCCACACACCACCAACAGCACACTGCTGGGTTTATGAACTCCCTGCAAGGAGGGAGAAGGCACAGGAAGGGGAGCCACAGTGCTTCAGCGGAAGGGTGCTAGGAAGGGCTGTGTGAGGTGATGTTAGGGAGGCCTCAAGGCTCACTCTCATTTGGTGCTGTCTGAGATAATTCTATAACCAGATGTCTCATTATGTCTTATCTACAAGAAGGGCTGACTAGAAGAGGCTAAAACAAATTGGTAAAGAAAGAACAGTTACACAATTTAGCCCAGAGAGAGGAATGTTTTGTATTTTTGTGTTTGGGACAGCAGCCTTTTTTGTGTGTCTGTGTTTAGGCAAGATGATGAAACGGTACAATTTTCATTTTATGTCACCTAGTCACAGAGTGGCCTGGCTGAGTGCTGGGGTCCTGCAAGACTGCTTATGTTTAAAGACAGAGCACCATGGCCCAGTTGGAAATGCCAGGCTGGCTCCTGGAAGCACCCATTCCAAGATGTTAGTGTGAAGCCGTTCCCAGCCTCAAGGGCTACATTTGTCTTTCTTAGTGTTGAGGATTAAATGTGTTACCATTTGTAAAAACTGGTAGAACAATGGCCACCATAGAATAAACCCTTAGAAATGTGTGCTATAGGACACTAAAAGCATAGGAAAAAAGAACAAAAATAGGTAAGTTGGACAACATCAAAATTAAAAACTTTTGCATATAAAAGGACATTCAACAGAGTCAAAAGGCCACTGCCAGGATGGGAGAAAATATTTGCAAATCATATTTCTAATAAGTGATTGACATAAAGCACATGTAAGAACTCCTACAACACAACAACAACAAAAAGCCTAATTATTAAGTGGTCAAAGGACCTGAATAGACAATTCTCCAAAGAAGGTGTACAAATCAACGATAAACACATGAAAAGATGCTCAGCCTCAGTAATCATTAGGGAAATCCAAGTCAAAACCACAATGAGATGCCACTTCACATGCAATAGGATGGCTATCCTGTATAATAAAATGCTAATATGCAAATTGACCAAATGGCAGAACAACCAGTCACTGTGACGCACACTGACCACCAGGGGGCAGATGCTCAACACAGGAGCTGCCCCCTGGTGGTCAGTGCACTCCCACCTCCGCGGCAGCCCTAAGGATGTCCAACTGCCAGCTTAGGCCTGCTCCCCACAGACAGCGGGCCTAAGCTGTCAGTCGGACATCCCCCGAGGGCTCCTGGACTACGAGAGGGAGCAGACAGGACTGAGGGACACCCTCCCCCCGCCCCTCTAAGTGCACAAATTTCATGCACTGGGCCTCTAATTTTATATATATATAAATATCAACAGAAAAGATATCTCAGAAAGGATGTAGAAAAATTGAAAACCTTGTTCATTGCTATGGTAGGAATGTCAAATGGTATAACCACTGTGAAAAACACTATGGCAAGTCCTTTAAAAATGAAACATAGAATTGCTATGTGATCCAGTATATTCTGAGCACATATCCAAAAGAAGTTGAAGCAGGCACTTGGATAGATATTTGTACACCAATGTTTATAGCATCATCTTTTACAATAACCAAAATGTGGGAACAACCCAAGTATCCACTGATGGATGAATAAACAAAAATGTGGTATTCAGACACAAAGAATGTTGTTCAATCTTCAACAAAAGGGATTTTTCTTTTCTTTATTGACTAAGATATTACATATGTGTCCTTATCCCCCTTCTGCTCCCCCCACCCCCACACTCATGCCCCCACCCCCTGTTGTCTTTGTCCATTGGTTAGGCTTATATGCATGCATACAAGTCCTTTGGTTGATCTCTCCCCCTTACCTCCGCCCTCCCATACCCTGTCTCTGAGGTTTGACAGTCTGATCGATGTTTCTCTATCTCTAGATCTGTTTTTGTTCATCAGTTTTTGTTGTTCATTATATTCCACAAATGAGTGAGATAATGTGATATTTATCTTTCTCTGACTGGCTTATTTTGCTTACATAATGCTCTCCAGTTCCATCCATGCTATTGCAAATGATAAGAATTCCTTCTTTTTTTACCGCAGCATAGAATTCCATTGTGTAGATGTACCACAGTTTTTTAATCCACTCATCTGCTGATGGGCACTTAGGCTGTGTCCAAATCTTAGCTATGGTAAATTGTGCTATGAACATAGGGGTGCAATATCCTTTCTGATTGGTGTTTCTAGTTTCTTGGCATATATTCCTAGAAGTGGGTCAAATGGGAGTTCCATTTTTAGTTTTTGAGGAAACTCCATATTGTTCTCCACTAGTCTGCATTCCTACCAGCAGTGCACAAGGGTTCCTTTTTCTCCACATCCTCACCAGCACTTGACATTTGTTGATGATAGCCATTCTGACAGGTGTGAGATGGTACCTCATTGTCATTTTGATTTGCATTTCTCAGATGATTAGTGACTTTGAGCATGTTTTCACATGTCTCTTGTCCTTCCTTATGTCCTCTGAAAGGGACTTCTGACTATAACATGGATGAGTCTTGAAGGCATTATACTAAGTGAAGTAGACAGTCACAAAAGGATATAGGTTGTACGATTCCACTTATATGAGGTGCTTAGAATAGTCAAATTCATAGAAACAGAAAATGAAAGGTAGCTGCCGGGGCTTGGGAGAAGGGGATGAGGAGTTAGTGTTTAATGGGTTCGGAGTTTCTGCTGGAAGATGAAAATGTTCTGGAACAGATGGTTATGGTAATGGTTGCACAACAATATGATTGAACTTAATGCCGTAGAACTCGTACACTTAAAAATGCTAAAAATTTCCTTTTATCTATATTTTTATCACGTTAAGTGTTAAATTAAAAAGTAAATAATATCAAACTGATCTGTTCCAACTGTCTAAATCTCCTTTCAGAATGGCATTTAATATCCCTAACAGCTTGAGGACTTACAGATGTTCACTCCTGTTTTACAGATAAGAAAACTGAGGCATGGATTAAGTAAATTATTCAATATCATAGTGTCAGAAAGTGACTGAGTTATGATTCGAATTCAAGTGGTATGGATGTCAGAATCCATACTTTTAAGAAGATAGTTGTTTTTAATTATTATTTTTGGGAGCGATCTGAGAGGTTTACTGGGGCTGAGGCTGTACTCTCTGTTGCAACTACCCACTGGTGAAAGGAATCTGTCTTTTCAGTCAACAGAGAACAGAGACATCCTTCACAAGGGGCTGGGGCCACATTTTCAAGTGGCTATCGAATATTCTACAGAAGCTGATTAGAAGTAATTGTAGTCTTTAAAGGAATTCCGGAAAAGCTAACATTCTGGGTAAAAGCTGTTAGGGCAGGAAACTGTTAAGATGTCACACGGAGCCCCCAGGACATCTCGCCAACCTCCTGTTTGTACCAAGGAGCCAAGGACAGAGATGGAGAGGTGGAATGTACACAGTGCGTATCGACTTTGGGGATTTTGTCAATAGCAAGATTATTTGCTGAGCAGGAGCGGTGCTGTGCCGTATGTCACTTCCAGGCTGCACCTCTCCAAAGGAATTACCTGTCCATCTTGCTTGTGTGCTCACGTGCACCGAGGTACGGAAGAGCAGCCTCACCCTATCTGGGCTGGAAATTGCTAGACCTACGAACTACGTGTGTACTGGGGATGGGGGCAAGAAAGCACCTATGAAAGAAGCAAAGGTCTGATCTCTGTTTGCTACACTGCCGGCCAGGGAGCAGGGCCCAGAGAATCCAACAACCATCAGTTCTCAATTCTCAGGGGGAAACCTTGTTTCGGAGGCTGGGTGATGCCCTCTAGGAGCTTGGGTCAGACTACGGGGAGCTATGCCTTCTCCGCTTGCTGCTGGGACATTTCAACAGGTTTTGTAGGACCCCAACAGGTGCTATAGGACTCCAACAGGAGCTACAGGACCCCAAACTGTGCTTTTCGACGTTTGTAGTGAAATGACGAGCTGCTGCTTTACATGACACTGTAGGGCTCAGTTTTGTCCACGGCCCAGAGGGTGGAGTGAAATCTACTCTGTCAGGACGAGGTTCTTCCAAACCTTCTTGTTTACAGATGAACTACAAAGTTCTAACGTATCTCAGACAGACCCAGGTCAAATATAGGTATATTGCATATATTTTCAAAAATAAGTATATTCCCCCAAGCTGAGATGCGATCTGTCCTCTTCCCCACCATTATGATTTTTTCCCCCATCATACATAATAAAATCAGGAAATTTAGAAAATAAAGGCTGTTATGAAAGACATTAGCTAATTCATTTATTTACTAAATACTGTTTGAGCACCTACTATGGCCTGACACCAGGAATCTTGCCGGGGTCTCCACATGTTGGATGAAGCTGAGAGGAGAAAGGAAAGCCTAGAAGGAGGCTGTGAGGTCCAGTGCAGCTCACGAGGGGAGTGGGATAAGCAGCCTCACAATGCACAACGACTTTAAGAAAATGAGCTGGTATTATGAGCAGGGTACAACCATCGATGTGAGCTATTTAGGAAATTCTAAGTTAAATTACAGTGGCACAATCTGCTTAAGAGGCAAGAAAACTTACAACGTGTTAGAGGAAAAATTCTTCCCCAAAGCTCACTAATGTAGGGGAAGAAGTTTCATTAATAAAACAATTCTGTGCCCCGCCCCCTCCCTTTCTCATTCAAAACCAGCCCATGGCTGGTGGGAAGGGCCCAGGAGTGAATTCGTCCAGGAGCCACACTTCAGTTTCCATGAGAGGATATCAGTGTGAACCTCTCTGTGGCTGTCAAGACAAATCTGTAACACAGAACATTTGCTTTGGCTAATTCCCCTAAACATTTAGTTATGAGCAATGATATTAAAGGTTTAGTGTCTAAGGGACAAGCAGTTTCCATGGTCCTTTATGGAGCGAACGTTTATGTATGGATCAAGTTTTGTCCTTGGGCTGTGTTTTTGGACATTTGTGGAATTTTTTAAAACTGCAAATGCTTTCTATGGCATATGTGGAGGGAGGTTATAAGAATGTCAGCAGGGAATTCTTCAGCACATGCATGATAGCAGGTCACGGGAATTCAGCCTCTTGGAAGCAACTTCTTTCCAGTCTCGCTATGAGGATTGACAGAATTTCCCTGAAACAGATGGTTTGTGTTTATCTCATGAATGTTGTGCATATTGTTCCTTCTCTGTTTCCCTTTTTGCTTTGGTTTCTAGGAAGCTCAAGTATTTTTGTTGGTCTTAAATAATGGAACAGGGCTTTACATACATGAGTTTATGTTTTCCTCTCTACAATTTCCTTTACCCTTATTGTCTAACTAGAGGCCTGGTGCATGCACCGGTACGGTCTCTTGGCCTGGCCTGCAAGGAGCGGGCTGAAACCAGCAGTCCGACATCCCCCGAGGGGTCCCGGAGTGCAAGTTGCTGTCGCTCTGTGTGCTGTGTGTTGAGGGTCTGCCCTCTGGTGGTCAGTGTGCATCATAGCTACCAGCCAGTCGGCCGGTCGGCTGGTTGCTTAGGTTTTTATATATAGAGATGTAGATTATAATTTCTAGTTTTTAAAAAAATTGTCATAAGCTTTCACAAATTATGGGGGACATATAAGAAAAGGGAAGGAAAAAAAGGGATGGATGAGTTAATAAATGAAGCTCTTTTGCTTTATGATGCCAGGTAACCAAGATAATCATTAAATGATCTAGCCAGTTGAATTCTTGGGCCACTCTAGGCAACCCCAAACTTGCTGGTTTGGATGTACAAGTTTCCTTTAGAATTGAACCAAAACATTGGCTTTTAAAAAAGGGCCCGGGCACCTTTAACGTGCTCAGTTACACTTGGAGGCTTTGCAGCTGGGAGGGCTCCCCCGTCACAGAGGACCGAGTGGGAGGGCCCTGTCTGACAGGTATCCGGTGACATTTCTTCCCTATGTCTGATGCTACTAATGAGTGTTCTACACCCCTTCATTCAGACTTTTAAGAAAACGGAAAACGCAACCTTTTATGAGAGGGAGGTAAGCCAATGCTTTTGATTACAGTGTGGCTGCCCGTTTATTTTCTGCCTCATACGCTCATAGCAAAGTGCAGACCCCAGTCCTGTTTGAAAGGCTGTCTCATCATGCTTGCATCTGCAGGGCCCTCCATTACGCTGCCACTCGGATTCAGATTTTCTTTCCAGATGAGTTATTTCATAGGGTTTGAAATTATGCCGCTATAACACAAGAAACAACTCTGGAGCTAATCTGGCCTGGCAGAAGGCCGGACACAGGACGAGCCACCTGCCAGAGCTTAGCTTTGGGGAAAGAGGATGCTGGAGGGAAGGGAGGTGCCACTCTTCTAAGCATCTCACTAGGGTCCCTGGGTATCAGCTTGATTGGCACAGAATGAAGGTTACAGTGATTTGGCTCCAAAGGTGCCAAGGTTTTAGTACCATCCACTAAAGAATGTGCTGCACTCATAGAAAATAATGACACAGAGCCATAAAGGTAAAGCACTGTTGTTGCTTCGAGGAGCTTTTCATGTTGTCCAAAGCATTTTAGTTGTGCAGTTTATGTCTGGTTGTCTCTTTAGAACAAAGGGTCTTCGGGCAGGAAATGTGTGCAGTGACTCCCCTACTGATGGCCTTCGCTAATGCCAAGCAATAACAGCAACCATCGAGGACAGCAGGGAATCATGGCTTACTGTCATGCCTGAGCTGATTGTGTTGGAAGGGGTTTTATTTCACCTGAGAAAGAGCTGGAGACCAAACTGATACCAGGGCTTCAGAACACAAGGTCCCTGCCAAGGGACTAACTTAAACAACTCTGTGTAATTAACCAGCTAAACGTAACACAGCCAATCACATGGTTGCTCTGTTGGTGCTATCATGCCCTCAGAACAATCCGGTCCCTTTAATATCCAATTCAATTCTGAATGCCCAGGCCCAGCTCTGCACTTTGCATTGTCTGTGTCAAACTCTATTTTCTATCCTTGATGTCAAATTTAAATTCATGGCAACTGCATTCAGATCTTGATAGAATCCTCAATTTGCCCTGGACCCTAAATCCATTCCATAAGACACACACATGCACTTGCATGCGCCCACACACACACACACATGTGAGCACACACATATTTGAACTTGATTTGCACTCACTTTGGTTAAGCCAGAGTTCTCAGATAAGTATCCACTGCAAACAAGGGTATTGCACAATTGGGTCTTTATCCCTTATGTGAAGAAATCATATCAGCTCAGCTCTTGTTTGGGGTGAAAATGGACCCTCCAGTTTTCTGTGGTATTTTGCCCTGTTACGGAAGCTTAAATCGCTATCAATCTTAAGTGAGCTGGACAAATTGGAGCAAGGGATGAAAAATGGATGATATGTTTGACTCTGAACACATAGATCCATTGTGTCCACCCAAATGAGGTTTCGATTAGGCATAAAGCCAACAAGAATACCCTATCCACAACTTACATTCTGATACAATGTCCAAAAGAAAAGTCACTCACGGCCTCATCACTAAGAAAACACACTAGTTGGCTCTGAGATATGAACTGACCTCTCATGGAAATCATCTTTGCTTGTGTACCTATAAATGCATGAAAGAATATAGTTTTTAAAAGCTCATCTTCTCCCTAATAATTGTCTGTTTTTAAAAAGCTATCAGCAGGTGCACCTCATTTCGAAAGCCTCTTGTCCTTCTGAATACAACATTCATCATGATTGCATCATATGAAACAAAAAGCAGCAAAACATAAGTGAGAATCGTTCAATTAAATGCAACATAATCTCAGTAGCAACAACAAAAAAAGGGTTCTGTAGCTAAAACCAGGTTCTGATAAAAGGAGAAAAGGGAATATATTTCTGCATATTTTTAATTACATAGAATTTCCTCAAACATGATTTTTTATAATATATTCCATTAAGTTAACATCATATTTGAAGAAAGAGCATTTTCCGATTTCATTTGAAGCCTGATTTTGAGCAATTACAGTGTCATTGTTCTGCAGTAGAAAGGTTGAATTCATTTACTGCATGGTTATGCTAGTTATGATTGATGTCTCTTCTCCAAATGATAAACCAATCACCCCAATGATGTAATGTCATTTTAAGAGTGCCATAATCACATTTCTCTCAAACTAGAAGCTCTGATAAGTTCTAATAAAGATTTATGATAGATTAAAGGCCTTCATAATATCAACAATGGATTGCCCGTTTGATGAGAGATTTGATTAGGTAATTTTTTGGGGGAAAGAACAATATGAGTTTACTAAATATATCAGGCCTAGTTTTGAAGAAGGGCATGGGCCATCATAAGTAGCAGTCCATCATTCCATCTCCAGAATGAATCATCGTAAATGTAGTCATGAGGTCCTATCTAATTGTAGAGGCTGAGGCCAGTGGTGGCGTACAATCGTGGATGGAGCCCAAACACAATCTCATCCAGGAACATTCTTGGCATGGAAGCTCGGTCCTGCCTTGGACAGGATATGTTAATGGACACCATGAGTGGCCAGTTCAGAAGATAACTCCAAAGCCTTTGAGTCAGGAGCAATTAATTTCTACAGCTGCCTTGCCTTAGGCCATGGGGACTTAAACCTAGACACTGTCCGCTCTTAGGTTCATGTATTTTGTGAACACATCACCAACAGGAGAAGTCAAAATAAAGCATAATTACTGCTGGGCCCAGAGCAATTGCACCTAAGATTTAGAGGTTGGAGCTGAGGCAGTAGCCACAAAATCATCAAAAGTGAGGCAGAACCCTGGGACCTGTGAATGTGAAAACCACAGTAAGAACTAAGAGTAAGAGGCAGTGTTTATCCATCAGAAACAAAAGATCAGACATACACACAATTGGGCATGTGAGGGTGTCCAGGGTGCTTGGCTCCGACCAGAATCACAGTAAAACAAAATTGAACATTCCGCTGTCTCTCTGACTATCCCCTTTGAGACCTGCATGCTTCTAGCTGCAGCAGTGGCCACATTCCTTTCACCGAAGGACGCCCAAACCCTGTTGAGACCAGCAAAGCCTTATTTGTGACCTTCGACGAAGGTATACTGGAACCATAATGTCACGACAAACGTATTTCCCCCCGGATGCGCCCCACACCACCTTCTCCCCAGCCCTTGTTTCCAAGTTGCCATTTTGCTGGAGATGCAACGTGACCATGCACACAACAGCGCACATTCAGACCACAGTTTCCTTACCACTGCTGGAGGCTTGCTGGGGCCCTGAGCATGCTCTGAGCAGGTATGAATTGGGGGAGAATTCCTCATCGGGGTTGGTGTCCATGATTTGATGGGAGGTGTTGCTGTCTAGCAATGGCATCTGGCAGCTAACGGGTGGAGGATTATGAGAGCTAGGCAGCTGAGCAGATGGGAGGAGGCTAGACGAAGATGTAGGTGGAATGGGACGACCTGGGAAAGAGGACAGAGGGGTCAAAGGTCAGCAATGAGTGTCATGAGAGCATCCAGAGAAAGTTACATTGAAACCACCTTACAATAAAAATATCTAAAAGAAAGGAAGAAAGACAATGCTCCAGATGTATTATTTCAAGGGGTTAGACGTTTCTCCACAGGTCTAAATTCATACAACACGTAGTTGCATGTTTCAGAAAGCCAGTGTGAGCAGAAATATCCACCTACATGGCTGATGTGGAATCCATCTGGAAAACGTCCAGTTCTTTCCATCTCCCCTGCTGCCGTCCTAATGTAGACGGCATCATCCCTACCCAACAGTCTCCTTGCTGGTCTACCTGCGTCCCCTCTGTCCCTATCCCATCTCCACAGCAGCAGAACATGGTAAAAATAGAAATCAGGTCATATCGCTCGCCTGCTGAGCGCTCCCCCATTGCATTCAGAGAGAAGTCCAGATCCTGGATGATCATCTCCATGTCTTGCCTACTCTGGCACCAGCCGCCTCTAACTCCCCTCTGATGGTGGCCTTACCACTCCCCACGCGGCCCCTTGTTTGCTAGCCACAGCGCTGTCTCTCGCTGCTTGAGCGTGCCAAGTCATTCCACTTTCGCAGCCTTTACCCCTCCGGTGCCCTCGACATGGAACATTCTCCCCGACTCGCCACCTAATATTCACAATCCTGCTTCTTCTCTTCGTTCAAGCCTTCCCTGTTTGTCTTCTTGAAAACGGCCCATCTGTCTGCTCGATCCTATTAGCCTGTTTAAATATGTTCCTAGCCCTTACCACTATCTGAAGGTGGACCTCTGTGTATTTTATTTGCTCCCGTGTCTGCAGTGTCTTCCTAGCGTATTGCACCTCTTGAATGGATGAACAAATAAATAAGGGAGACTAAAACCAAGTCCATGAGATTGGGTTAGACGTGGGAGAGAGGTGGGAAGGGGAACACATTTGCATTCCGAAGAACTGGCCAAGGACCCACTCTCTGCACCATGAGGGTTGTTTTGACACCACAGGGAATTCCTACAAAGAGAAGCACGGCCACTCCAGGCCACGGAGAGGAGCAGCGAGCCTCATAGAAGGTGGTCAACTACGTGGAACTTCTCTGGAATCAAGAAGTTCTCCCACTCGGAAGGCTGCAGCAACCTCTCAGCACAGGGCAGGGAGCTTCTGGCGGCCAGGTGCCCAGTGAGGATAACTGCCATGTGCACTCTCACCCGAGTCACCCTCACATCTTGGGGTCCCTGTCAGTGCTTGCCTGCTGGCTTGTTCATTTGGGAAAAGCTCAGAAAAATGAGCCCGGAGCAGCAGCCTGAAAGCCAGGAGTGCAGAGAAAAGGGTAAGGTGTTGAGAAAGCAAACTCCTCAAGATGCAGGTCTCAGTTTCAACTCGGGCAATAAGTGCAGAAGAAATGTGTTCCTGCTTTTTAGATGTACTATGTATGTGGGGACATTTTCAGGCACCTCAAATGGATGTTAATGTCATTGTCTTTACAATTCCATTCCCTGATCAATTCCTGACGGCATTAAGTGTTACTCATAGACCAGTATGTTTCAATGAAATGTAGGAGTGCCCCTTGCCCTCTGAGATACTGAGGACACAAGAATAAGCAAGGCATCCGCCCTGCCCTGAGAGAGCTCCCAGTCTAGTGGGGAAGGCGACAGGTGACTATTCCACTTTAGGACGTGATAAAGAGCAGGACCTAAGGACATTGTGCTGTAGGGGTGGAGATAGGGACACTGGGTCCAGCCTGGCCAGGTAGAGGTAGGTATGAGAGTCCTGCAAAGACTCCTGGAAAAGGTGGGGCCCAAGCGAACTTCGTAAGAAGAGGAAAGGGACTTCCGGTGAGAGGAAACCAGTGAACACCAGCACAGAGGCATCAAACCACTGGCCTATCACCCTTTTGAGGTGGGAGGAGTGGAAGAAAGAGACAGGAGATGGGAATACTCCTAAAGCTTAAATGTTAAGGGTTCCTGCCCAACAACACGACTGAAGAAGGATCACCCCTGAAATGCATCCATAGGTAAATGGAGTTTCATTTGAAAAACTCAGTTCATTCATAACTGCTTGGGAGCCATGTGAGGCATGCTACTCATGCCTGATGATCAGGCAAAGATGGACTGAACACATCCAAGTTTCATCAGAATCGGTGCTCACATTTAATCCATACCGTCTCCCTTAGATTTCCCTGGAATTACCATCATTATTATGACTATCTTCATTCCTAATGTTTTTGCACAAACACTATGTGCCACTCACTGCACTAGGCACTTTACACAAGTTACGTCATTTAATTCTCAAACCAATTGTATGAGGTTAGAGTGATGATAATCCCTATTTTATTGATGGGGGAACTGAGGCACAAAGAAGTGAGACTGCACAGCTAGTAAGTGACAAGGGCCCAGGAGTCAAACTCAGGTTTGTCTCTTTCCAAATGCATTCCCTACCCACTCTGCAGGGTGTGCCCTACAGCAGGGTGACAGGATAGGCAACCAATCCAGGTTCCCATCTCCCAATCCCAAGGCACTTTCAAGATTTCATAGAAGAAACATTTGTTTGAATAACCATTTATAGCCACTTTCAGCTGGCAGAGTCCAAAGCCTTTCTCATAATTTTGTTATCAAGTTCAAAGCGGCTCCTTCATAGCAATGTTATTCTCCCCTCCCCCTCGCCAAGGCTCCCAGATACCGCGGTGTCCTGACCGGACACTGGGAAGTGAGGCTCTGGTGGGGACAGATTTTAACTCAGTCAATAGGCTTTAGAGTTTGTATCTGAGGATGGCTGGGAGCCAATTTTGAAATTCCTTGGAGTGACTGAGGTGGAACTGAAGTTCAAGCACAATTTTCCAGGAGCCTGATATGACGGTTGCTACAAAATTGTTCTTTACATGAACTTTTTGAAATTTTGTTCAGCATGAATTCATTGCATATACTACAGACAGAACTGCTTTTTAATTTAGACAAAGACAGACAATGGGAGAGCAGTACCAACACAATGAAAGTACTGGGGTTACTTGGGTGAGTTAAAATACATATCACAAAACTGTCCGATTCCCATTACTTTAACTCCATGCTTTGGTGGCTCCCTAAACCAGTGATGGCGAACCTATCACACGTGTGTCAGAGGTGACACGCGAACTCATTTTTTTGGTTGATTTTTCTTTGGTAAATGGCATTTAAATATATAAAATAAATATCAAAAATATAAGTCTTTGTTTTACTATGGTTGCAAATATAAAAAAATTTCTATATGTGACACGGCACCAGAGTTAAGTTAGGGTTTTTCAAAATGCTGAAACGCCGAGCTCAAAAGGTTCACCATCACTGCCCTAAACTCTGCTTGCCAGCACCTACCTTTGCTTGGGAAATGTCTCAGCCCCTAGATCTGTCCCCCAATCAGATTGTATGCTGTTCTCTATTTGCTATGTCATTTGCTAATTTTGTTCACTTAGGCTACATTTCCTCCCTCCCCGCCCCCCCGCCCCTCTCCCCGACTATTCCAACTGACAGAGACCATCTGTACAGACACAAATAGGTTCCAAGGTGCAGGGGAGAAAGCTGGAACTTCTACAGGCTCACTTCACAGACCATGATTTCTTACTAAAATACCTAGTGTGCAATGGGCAGGTAATCAGGGACCATGCACTTACCTGCTTCCTACTTTATACACTACAGAGACCCCTGGCCCCCAAACTGTTTTTGAAGTTCCATTTTGAAAGGGCATAGAGTCCCTTGCAAATATATAAAACACTGGGGACTTAATTGATTTATTAAAAAGCAAGAGAAAGCATGAGAAGGCAGCAATATGTCACTCATTAAACTCATATGGTCTTGTGTATGTGTGGGTGTGTGTGTGTGTTTTCCAAGATCCCCATGTAAATCAAAGTCGAATTAGCTGTGTGAATGGATTCCCCGTGACCTTAAAAATGAGGAGTGATTCAGTATTTTCCCTAATTTGTATGTTTCTAAATGAATACGATTTTGTGGTAGTTTCAACCCGTGCAAGTGTTCTGATGAAAATACCTATAGTCAGACATAGCAGTTGCGTGCTCACTGATGGATTGGTAGCGGCTGTTGGGAATGCTGTGTTGAGAAGGATTGTGAAGATGCCCAGGGTTCGTTGGGAAGCAGTGCCATCATCACTTAGGAAGCGTGTGGGCCAGGAATGGGTGAAAGGTAGCAGATGCACTGAGCCCCTCTGCCAGCCAGGTTGCAGGCTCCATCCATCATCTGCCTCAGCTCTACCTGGGACCTTGGTCCTACACCATCTGTGGAGGACGTCACATCGCTCTCACCCCCGTTGTCTCAATTACAACACCATTTTTCTCCTTAAACTGATTTGGATCTAGGTTTAGTTTTTCTACCCAAGATTAAAGGGCTCCAATCTCCTCTCCATCCTCAGAGCAGTAGATATTATCCATGAAATTGATGCCCTGCCCCTAATTTATGACAGAAGGCATGTTGCTAATCAAGTCCCCCCGTTCACTGAAAACCATGGTTCCTTTTTCATCCCAAAGATTAATGGAGAGCAGATATTAAAACGTTCTGTGTAGATGATGCATAACTGATTTCTGTAGTAGCAGGGGTGTCAGGTTATTTGGTGAAATAGAGACATGATCAAGAGAGAGTTTAAAAAACCCAAATAACTCAAAACAAAACAAACCAAACAAACCCCAAAACCCAAATAAAAACCAGTAACAGGAATAATTAATGGTACGTCCAGTGACCTCATTACCACCTATATATGTAATCTTGCTTTGAGCTGAGAACTCAGCCAAGATTTCACATGTACTTTTTTCTCTTTTAACATTTACAGCTGTGAATGGTTCATTCAACTATTTCCCGCATTAGACACAAGTGATTGAGAAAAAAATGAATGAGATGTGAACCCTAAATTCATTGCTCCTCTTCTGGAACGCACCACAGAGATCATCGTGGGGGGAGGGGGGAATGACCCAGGGGCTCATCCAGAAACAGCCACAGTGACTGCCCCAGAGAACAAGTGATTTGTAAAGAGAGGAAGCAATTCTTGAGTCAAGAACTGGAAATCTTTCTTGGCTTTATAAGTTCAAAGACTTAACAAAAAGATGGCTTTTGTGTGGCTGAGTATTACAAAAAGGACAGTAGTAACATAGGCAAAATAGTTGACTAGAGGATTTAAATATTTTCCCTAATGAATTGTTCCAATACTTGCTGTTTATTCAGATGTCTGAGTAAATTATCCACTTACCCCCACATGCTTGGGGGTTTGTGAAGCCACTATGTTTTTTGTTCTTGTTAATCCTCACCTGAGGATATTTTTCCATTGATTTTTAGATAAAGTGGAAGGAGGAAGGGAAGTGTGTGTGAGTGTGTGTGTGTGTGGGGGCGGTGAGTGAGAAGGGAGAGAGAAAGAGAGATTGGCAACTTGCTTCCCCTCCCTGGGCCTCTCTGATAATTAACACTCACTTCACATGTTGTGTGAAAGACTGGAGGTAATATATGGAAGGTCCCAAGAACTGTGTTTGACACACAGTGGCTACAAGGGACCCAGAGGGAGCTAATGAGACTTGCAGTTTGTTGGTTCCAGTTGGTTCACAAGCACCAATATTTCAATATATGAACCAATTTATTCTCTACCCTGCCCTAATTTTTTCTTTCTTTAAGCCAGCTTGAGTTGGTACCTGCCACTTAGAACCAAAATCATCCTGCTTATAACTGGTCACCAAGCCCAAGTGAGGAATGACTTGGCCAATGCCATACAGTTACTGAGTAGAAAAAGAAATGGAAATAGATTCCAGGTCTTCTGCCTCCAGAATTACGAATTTTCAGGTTTTATAAGCTGACTTCTTCCATGTTAATTCATGAGAACTCAAACCCGTGGGGTCCCAGAGAACTCATGTACGGTAGGAGATACCTGGTCCACTTATATGAATATTGTGGGCATTACAGAGTGGGGGAGAGATACAGGCAGATGGCCATCTACTTGCCACCAGTCAAGCAGGCAACACAGCAGCTGTCTGTCCTCAGTGTGGTAGGGAAACTCAGACAAACTCCTGGTTGGTGCTGGGCCTTACATGGGCCACATTACTCTTTGGGAAGGATGAGAGGGACTCAACTTCTTACCTATGGCTTAAATTTTAAAAATAGAACAAAGGCAGTAGTTTCAACTATAATTGTAGAATACAGAATGACCTTAATGAACAGAGCATCTTAAATTAAAATAGAGACTGCCCAGCCAGTGTTTCTCAGTGGCTGAGAGTTGACCCATGCACCAAGAGGTCACTGGTTTGATTCCCAGTCAGGCCTTGATCGATGGGTCTTTCATCATTGATGTTTCTATCTCCCTCTCCTGCTCCCCCTTCCTACCCCCTCCCCCTCACTCTCCCCTCCCCCTCCCCTCCCTCTCCCTTTCCCTCTCCCTCTTCCTCTCCTCTCCTTCTCTTCCTCTCTCTCTCAAAGCAATAAAAACATACTTAAACAATTAAAATATAGACCTATGTTATATAGATATTTAGAGTTTATATTGATATCATGCGCATATTTATATTCCCTATAGCAAGCTGCTTATATTTAGTGCTGATGTTAGCCTAGATCAGTCATTCTTAACAGCGGGCAATTTTGCTCCTGAGGGGACATTTGGCAATGTCTGGAGACATTTCCGCTGTCACATTTGTGAGTGTGTGGGGTGATACTACTGGCCTCTAGTGGGTAGAGGCCAGTGATGCTGCTAAATGCCTTACAATGCAAAGAGTCTCCCACAGCAAAGAATTTCAGCCCCAAATGTCACCATGCAGAGGCTGAGAAACCCTGCCCGCACGTGTGAAGGTTTTAGATTAGTATACTTTATGTTATCTGGTCAATTTTTAAGTAGCTCTTTTTTTCCAATTGATAAGAATTGGGCAGGTATTAGAAGTGAAAATTCTGACTCAGCCAGCTCTCCCCCCCCAACCACCCACCCAAGAAAACTTCAAGCAAATAAGCTTAAATTGCCACTGGATAACTTAGCGCAGGAGAAGTTCCCCAAACCAAGTCTAATTCCTCAAGGAGGGACGTTCTAGCACACAGTCCTCTGGAGCTAGGGAAGACTTGGTTGAGAGAGAGTTGGGTTGCTTTTACAGAGGAGAGACTCAAGGGAGAATGTTTCGACTGAGTTGTAGATTACTGAACCTCACCTTCGGACTTAAAAATAGGACATGACCCCTCATGTCTTCTCCGCAAGGCAACAGCCTGACTCGGTTTGCTCCATTCCATAATGCCCCATTTCGAGTTTTTATTTTTACAGCGGAAGCCCTAATTGCCCTCTTCACGCGCACTTCACTGAACTCACTAAAGCCCAGTTAAGCATTTTCTTGAAAACATATTGTTTTCAGATGGCCCTGGCAAAACATCCTGATTTCACACAAGCTATTATCCATAATTTATTGGAAGGCTGTTGGACTTTCCCCAGTTAAAGGGCCTCTTTCAGGAGCTCAAGCGAGGACTGTCTTCACAGTTTGGGACCCTGCATTCTCCTGTCCTCCCCAGATCTCACTAACACGTATGTGTGTATATGTCACACCTTCCTGGCAGCACTGCACTGGGGAAGGAGTCAAACACATATCAGCCTGTAGACGAGGATAGAGCTTAGCTTTGAACTAATGTAATTTCTGTGACTCTCTCATGCCAAAGCTTTCATATTCATAAGGAAATAAGGTAAAATGCAGTGAATCATTGCAGCTTCCCCTTTTGAGAACTCAAATTCACTTTGCCTGCAGTGATGCAACCATTTACCAAAAGGCAACACACCCTCAAATACGTTCTGAGTAGAAATTCCCAGTTGCTTGGCTATGTACCTTAATTACACCTTCCAGCTCCTTTACGATGAAATGCCATTACTATTTTGGTGATGTGGCGAGTGGAACGGAGGAACTGAATTCTTAATTAAGTTTATAGAGGCATATGTGGCTAGAGGCTCCATATTGGACAATGTAGTCTAGACCACAGTTCTTGCTTCCTGGTTCCTGGTATCACACACTCCTGTATGTCTCCCCTCCTTATAAGAGCAAATATATTTCTGAACACACACATTTGCTCGTTTTCTGCTTCTTCTCTCAACCCTCCCAAGACTCCCCACTGTCCACATAATCCAGTTTAATCTCTTGTACGGCAATTAGTTTTTGCCAGACCACCCCCTACCCCTCATACTCTAAGCCATCAAAACAATGGCACAACTGCCTACCCATCTTCCCTTCCTTGCATCCCTCCTGTGCATGGAAAGCATTCCTTTCTCACTGGTAGCCTCAACATCTTCCCAAAAACCTCCTTAAAGACTCAGCTCCAGCATCACCTTCTTTGTACGTCTTTCCTGATATCCATCCACTGGTACCCAGGGTTTACTTCCATTGTTGTACTTGAAATATATTAGGATATTTATTTGTCTAAATGGCTCATTCATGACACTGTGAGTGACTAGGTAGAGACTGTGGATTATACACTGTGTTGCCTCACACCCAACCAGAGCCTATACACAGTAAATAGCAGTGGGACTTGTGGATGATAACAATTCACTCCGAAACATTTATCAGGTATATATCAAATGCATATGATGTTGCCTTCACTGCTGGGTGCCATGGCTGCTGGTCTTAGGTGCCTCTCAGTGTGTAGGTATCTTGCTGAGAAAAGTGATTCTGATTTTCAATGTATTTGTTTTTCTTTTAATCAAGTGGCTAGAATATTAAGTCACTACTTCATCTGGTGCTCAAATGAAGACAGGGCAGCCTGTGACAACCTTGGAGGAAAAACTAAACTGTTAGATTTATTGAGAGACAATATCTCAGTTTGCAAGGGGGCATTTTTCTAAGGACTCTCCAGGGTGGTGGTGTGACCACAATTTCGGCCTCAGCTGCTGACCTTCGAACCTAACCCCTGTGTGAGATGTGATTCTACTCTAATTATGAAAGCTTCAGCACTAGGGAACTGCTTGGAAATGTGACCCAACAGAACACAAGGTGAAAACAATAACCTATGTGGGCAGTTCAGTCCCTTATGGAGTTGTCTCTCTGAGCTGAATAACACCAGAGGATGTATTGGGCTGTTTCCTTGTTCTCCTGGAACCTACATTACACTCGAGAAAGAACGGAGTGGGGGTAAAACAGCTACAGAAAGATTTAAAGTTTCAACGCTCAACCACTGAGCCATATCAAAACTTCATTTTCAGCCTGGCCAGCATGGCTCAGTGATTGAGTGTCAGCCTATGAAGTAGCAGGTCACAGTTCAATTCCTGGTCAGGGCACATGCCAGGGTTGCAGGCTCGATCCCCAGTAGGGGGCATGCAGTAGTCAGCTGGTCAATGATTCTCTCTCATCATTGATGTTTCTCTCTCTCTCTTTCTTTCTCTCTCCCTTGCTCTCTGAAATCAATAAAAAATATATTTAAAAAGCACTTCATTTTCAAAGGGCGTCCCATCTTCCATACACATGGGAGTCTATCTTTCTTACTTTGATCTTTACTTTTTGGGTTCGTGATACATGGAAATAACAATACTGCCAATCCCAAAGATTTGTTAAATTCTTATGATGTACCAGGCATTATTTCCAATCCCTTTACATCTATTTCTACACTTAATTTTACTTAATATACTTAATTATTCCCATTTCAAAGACGTTAAGACTAAGCTGAGATGGAACAAGTTGGTTGGGAAAAGAATTTGAGCCCAGGCAATCTGGCTCTAGAGCTCAGACCACACTGCACAGGCAATGACAATGAATGTAATCCTATACAGGCAGTCCTCGCGTTCATCGGACTCGATGAATGTCGTTTTGTGGTTATGTCTCCATCTCCCATTTACAGTATTTATATAAAAAAAAGGTCCGTCATTTTGATATATGTACATATGTGCTTTATGTTTTTTATTATTTATTTACCACAAGTAAAGGTCAGGAATTGTTATCTTTTAATTTTTTTTTTACGGTTTCACTTCATTACTGCTATGTCTGTGCTCCATGTGAGTGATGTAGGTGCTTATGCAGGTGGGTTCTGACTTACGGCGAAAATCGCGTTATGTCGGCTGTAGGAACGGATCTCCGATGTAACCCGAGGACCTACTGTATAATAAAGGCTAATATGCAAACTGTTCTCACAGGCTGAATTCTACTGACCAGGAGTTAGATGTGCGCTGACCACCAGGGGGCATCGGCAATGTGGCGCTGGCAGTGGGTGGCAGTGGAGGTGCTGCTGGCCCCAATGGGCCCCGACAAAAGCAGGACCACAGCAGGATGGTGGAACAGGTGGTGCCAGGCCAAGGCGGATGAGAAGGGAGGCCCCAGCTGGCGGCAGTGACAGGCAGCCAGGGGAAGGGAGGCCCCTGCTGACAGTCGGCAGTGGCTAGGGACCCTACCCATGTATGAATTTTGTGCACTGGGCCTCTAGTTAACTTTACAATGATAGGGATCCTATCTGTGATGTGGTAATATGATTGGTGTTGGAACCAGATTGAAGTTCAAACCTTGGCTCTGCCACTGATTCACTGGGTGACTTTTGGCAAGTCACCTAACTGTTCTGTTCTCAACTGATAACCAAAGTGTGTATAAACATAATTCTCAGATTATTATAAGCGTCCATTGAGGCATTTCTATAAATGTTCTGAAATAAGTGGTAAGTCATAGGATCAAACATAAGCAGGGTATGAGACAGGTGTCCTAACCCCCGTCTCTTCCAGGACATTTTGAGAATTAAGTAATAACCTATGAGAGTACAAGGCACATGGCACAGAGCTCTATGGACAGTACTTGTTTCCCTTCTCATTACCGGGAGCTTTCCTTTCCAGCGGCTCTGTCTGCGGACAGCGAACCTTTCTCAGCGTAAATCTGTGTTTTGCTCTGTGCTGCAGGCACAACGAAGATGAAACATGGGCTCGAGGTGGCAGATGCCTGAACTATTTCATTCCTCTACTGCCCACACTTACAGTACTCGCCCATTCATCACTGGATGGTCCTTGGTAAGGAGCTACAAATACAGTATCTTGGGAGTCCAACCACCACCAATCAACCAAAAGGCTGAAAAGCTCCCCTCAGAGGTGTCAAACTATGCTGTTGAGACTAGAATGGGAAATGTAAACTAGATGAATACAATGTCTTGTTTGTTAGGAAGCCATGGATATCATAAGCATCCTTCCCCACATGGTCATTTGAAAGTCATTGTTTTGTACTTAACACATCCCCACTGGAAGCACAGTTAGAAAGAGTCCTGGAGTTAGGGACCAGGGTTCCTTACTGGGGCTGCCTGGATGCTAGCCCATTGTGTGACTTAGAGCAAACTGCTTACCCTCGCCAGGCCTCAGGTAATGCATGCAACGCTACTGTTCAAAAACGGAACAGCACTTACTACTTCATAGAAATGTGATGACATAATGTCAGCCACAATAGAACCCATATTTTAGTGGGAGAGACTAATACTAACTTCATGATGTTCTTGGCAGTAAGCTTAGCACTTTTGTGGTTTGTAATTTACGTAATCCTTCCAGCAATACGATCTGGAAGGTAATCATTCCCATTTTACAGATGAGGAAACTGAGGCTTGTAGAAAGCAACAGACTTGACTAAGTTTACACAGTAAAGTCATGGGCAGAGTTAAGACAGTAATTTATGATTTAGGATTGTATAGCTACACAGAGTTATTGTAACATTAGAGATACGGACAGAGAAGAGGAATTACAGCTGGGGTAGAAGGCGTAGCAGTGTGGGGGTGACGCAACAATCTGTGGGGAGCTCTCTCCTTCAGCTCTCAAATTCCAAAATTTCAAAATATTTTCCTGCCCACATAACAAGATAACTGGGTCAAGATGACAGGTGAGGTGTGTCCTAGCAGAAATTCATACCCCAACGTGTACCTGCCCCATCTCCTCCCAGCCCGGCTTACATTTTCCCTAAAGGTCAGAACGAACCTCACAGTTTCTCACTTCAGGCCCTGCAGAGACAGGTGCTGTGGGGAGTGTCCTCGGAAGGCTCACATAGGACACCCTCCAGGACAGCCGTGCGTCGGAGCAGATAGCTGGAGACATCACAAAAGGCGTGCGAGGAGCAAGAGGAAGCATTGAGGGAGAAGAAGAGGAGAATTAGCTCCACAGCCAGGAACACGGCAATCGTGCCCACAAAAGACACCAGCCACGCGGCTGCTCGGTCTCAGGCCTGGGCACGAGGCGGCGGCTTGGAGTCTGAAACAGCACAGTGCTCTGTTGTGCCTGAAAAGACGTGGAAGGAGAACGTTCTGAAGAGTCTCCAGGATTCCCAGGTGGTCTAGTGGCCCCTGGATGATGCAGGCGTCTGAGTCCAGCTCATGGGAAGTTGTTTTGTGTGCGTGCATGAGCACATACGCACACTTCTTAAATGGACCGGACTCAGCAAAATGACTACGCACCCCCAGGGTACCATTGGCCAAGTCTCTCTTTTCGTAAATAATGCCTTTCTCGCCTTTTACAAGCCTGTTTGAAGACCTGCGGAGCGTCCTGGCTACAATTCAAAGCCTGTCTAATGAAAGCACCTCCACTGTCAGCAATGTTAATGTCACTTTAAAGAGTGTGAAGTGTTGCTAAATGTGTCAGGAAACAATTAGATAACATAAGAGGCATGTTTTCTCGGTGCACAGAGAAATATATTATGCAGGCAGGAGATAAACGCAAAGTTTTCTCAGCTCCAGCATATTCGACATTCTCCCTCTCCCTCTCTCTTTTTAATCCGAGAGAGAAATTGTTTGGCAAGAGTAAGCCCTGTTGCAAATACTTGGAGGAGGGAGAAATGCCTGCTTTGCCTCCGACTGCTGTCGCTTGAGCCTCCTGCTATCAGGCTCGGGGAGATACAAACAGTCTTCCACTCAAATTAAATGTGTGCCCTCCTAATTAGCATTATAAATATAGGTTTCTCAGAGCCAGAGTTGATAAAATTACAGAGTAGGGTTGGAGAGGAGCCGGCGGCTCTCCCAGGCCCACACAATGGCGCAGCGCTGCTTGGTTAGAACAATGCTCCCCAGAGCCGGCCCCTGTCTTCAGAGGTCAGCCTGGGGAGGGAAGGTAAATGCCAGGCCGACCCGACGGCTGGGCCCAGATGCAATCTGCTCTTTGTGTGTGATGGAGAGGGCCGTCCCGACTGCAAAGCATCTTTGTAGTTGTGTCATCTCCACCAGCTGGGGGGCTCCCAATGGGGCCTGGAAACCACAGGCAAGGGCTGAATAAAATGGGCTTCCCCTCCCAAATGCCACCTGGCGTCGCTCTCTGTGGTCCTGAAACATCACCATGCACTAGGAAATGCTCATTTCTTTCCTCCCTCCAACCCTGAGATGCAGCTGCCCATCGTCTTGGGGGGGATTTTGAATTAAAAGGAATTGATAGCAGAAGAGAGAGAGAGAGAGAGAGAGAGAGAGAGAGAGAGAGAGAGAGAGAGAGAGAGAGAGAGAGAGGAGGGCAAAGACTCTGGAATTGGCATAGCCTCTGAGTGATTGTCAGGAGGTAAAAAAAAAAAAAAAAAGGAAATGATTTGCTTTAACATTATTTTCAAAGCATCACAATTGCCAGGAGAGAAACCATGGCTAGCCAGGCTGAAATGCTGAAAGTGAGAAGCTTGCCTGTCAGGTGGCGCAATAATGCTGTGCAATTTGGGGCATGAACAAACAGGTGTGTGCGGGCAACCAGCAAGCCCCATCATGGTGGAAGCCATGTGATTGAAGTTAACATGTGCCAAAATTCTCAGGCTTTTTCTTTTCTTTTGAAAATTTCCTACATTGTGCAGAAGAAGAACAAAGCAATTGGGGGTCGTAGTTCACTTTGGGGTCACAATTTATGTAGTTCTTAGTTAAGCCTTAGACGTTGGGTTGGGGGGTGGGTGGGTGTTGACCTGATGCTCATCTTCTTGCTATGCTTCTATTTAGAACATACATCTCGCTAAAGCCCTTTTTCTTCTGAGACTAGGGAAATTCATAGAATGACCTGGATAAAGACCATTGAATGCTAGTTCTAGAAGGAACCTTGGATGGTATCCGCACCAACCATTTCACTTTGCTGATAACAAAGTTGTGGGGAGCGGGTGGGAGAGAGATGAGAGAGAGTAAGAGAGAGAGGAGAGAGAGAGAAGCTTTCCCAACACACAGTGAATTAGTGATCTGAGCCCAAGGCTCTGTCCACTAAATCCCACAACTCTTAATATTCAAATTGAAGGACAAATAAAAAACAAACAAAGTTTAAAGAAAGTCTAGTTTCACAGCAAACCACCTTAATGGACTACAATTCTAATGCAAGATGTATAAAAGTACCTCCCCTGCCTCCCAAAGCCCAGTGTATAAGTAACACTCATCCACACCCTAGTCTTTGGAACACTGGGCTTTCTCAGGATGTAGGCATTTATCTCAGAAAAGAGTGTTCCATGACTGAACGATTTTGAGCAGCATGACAAAGTATGAGAAGCACAGGAAAAGATTCCCATTGTACTCTATGCTGGTGTGATCACGTCTGGATTAGTTGGTCTAGGCCAGTGGTCGGCAAACTGTGGCTCGGCAAACTGCGGCTCTTTGGCCCTTTGAATGTGGCTCTTCCACAAAATACCGGCTCTTCCACAAAATACTAACTTCTGCGCATGGGCCACGAAGTTTCAATCGCACTGTATGTGCACGCCCGCACGTGGTATTTTGTGGAAGAGCCACACTCAAGGGGCCAAAGAGCCGCATGTGGCTCGCAAGCCGCAGTTTGCCAACCATGGGTCTACTAGGCTGACATCCCCTTAAGAGCCTAACTGAGAAACTGGCTCTAACTGAGAAACTGGCTTTGCTCTGGGGAGGGCATTCAGACTGATGGGTGCATTAGAATCATTTAATAGGTTATAGGCCCTGAAGCTCTTGAGCCTGGGAAAGGGGTAAGGAAAGTTGTAGCAATCTTCAAATCACATGCCCCATGGAAGGACAAGTGGACTTTTATGAACCGGTTCAGATGTCAGTTCCAGAGATGATAAAGTTAAAGGAGGTGGATGCAGCTTCGTATCTACTGCATTTATTTATGTCTCTCCTTTATGCACGTTCTAGCTAGTCTTCTGGTTTCTTAGGCATGTGCCTTATCATTCCTCCTAGAGTGTTATCTACTCTTTCATTCATTCGACACGTATTAATTGACTAACTCTTACTCTTCAAGGCTAGGGCATTGCTGTAGGTGGTTGTTGAATCTGCACTATAGGTGTTGTTGCTTTTAATCTTTCCATCTCCCAAAGCACCTAACAGAATAGTAGCTCAGAGAAAGTGTTTAATAAATATTTGACAAAATGGATAAATGTGCAAAAAAAAAAGCTTTCTCACAACAGTTGCTGAATAACAATCAATCAGCATCCTTGTAGGTAATAAGCTCCCCATCACAGAGGTTATACAAGTATTCCTGAGCAGCCCTTGTTAGCAAGGCCACAGAGACAGTTTGGGCATTCAGAAAGAAGTAGGATTTAAGGCCTGTAAATTCAGCTCCGGCTCGAAATCCATACTTTGGTGAATGTTCTTGTCCCTGTCCCGTGGGGCAAAGGGGACAGAGAGTCATTTAGAAGGCATCTCTATAGTAAGCGGTCTGCCCGGAGAGTCTCCCTGCCCACCAGAAGTCAGAGACACATTCATGTCCCCGCTGTCTGCGTATCCGAAAACGTTTAGTTCCCAGCTGAAAACTGAGACCCACAAAGATTCATGCATCCTTAGAGGACTTAACTTTATTTAAAGAAAACATATCACTGTGTTCAAGCGTAAGCTCAAATTAATTATAACAAGTGTAATATTTGGCCAACCTTAGTCTCATGATTCAACATTCCCGCTTGATCAGTTTCCAGAGCTAAATGAGAGCCTGTAACCATTTGCAATGTAATAACACTTTCTGCCTTTATGACTGCTTTCATCTGAGGATCTCAAAGCTTGGTGCAAACAGTAATTAAGGTTCACCTGGGAGGTAAGGATGCATTTGCTTGGCTTCTTTGGCAAAGTGGGTGTGGGAGGGGGTAATGGTCAATGTCCAGGCAGAAACTGGCATGGCGGGCTCCCTCTTCCCACTTACATATTTTTTATGATCCCAGTAAATCAGTCACATTGTTTAAGCAACAAGTTGACATATGTGTACTTAAACTAAAATAGTTTCTATCCAGGATAAGAGAAGTTGAAATAAGTGATTATGTGGAAGATAAAAGGACGAGTAGGGGGCTTCCATCATAATTTCTAGACTAGCTATCATAAAAATAAATTCTTGAACTTTCCCCCTCCCCTCCCCGACCCTCATCCCTCTCTCCCTTCCTTTCCTTCTTTCCATGTGTTCAGCACACATCCTTTGAGTATCTAATACTGTCAGGTGCTCGATGGGGTGGGCCTATGAAGTGAAAAAACAAAATCTTTGCCTCCTTGGAGTTTATATGCTGGTGAGGAAAGAAAAAAAGAAACCAATAAATAAATAGCAAAAATAATAACAAATTAAAAAAACAACAACAAAATGTGTTTACAGGCACATACATGTAAACACATACATATATGTCTGCATGTATATATGGGCTCTAGGGAAAGACAGACAAAAAGAAAGGGAATAATGGGTGGCAGGGTGGGACTCCAGAGGTGGGTGCTACTTAATACAAGGTTATCATGGAAGGCCTCCCAGTTAAGATAACATCTGAATAGGAACCTGAAGGAAGTGAGAGAAGGAATTTGATGGGTGTGAGGGGGTGCATTAGGATGCAAGGAACTGCACGAACACAGTCTCTGAGCTGGCAGCATCCCTCGTGTATTTCAGGAACAGCAAGCAGGCCAGCGAGTCTAGGATGCAGGGAGAGGTGGGGAAGACAGAGACCTTCCAACCACTGCGAGGCCTTTGGCTCTCGCTCTGAGTTAGATAGAAAGCTCTGAGGAAGGGGTGACATGTCTGATGTACAGTTTAGCAAGATCACGTTGGCTGCTGTGTTGACTAGAGACCTCAGGAAGGCTTGGGCTGAGGCAGGGAGACCCATTAGAAGATGCCTGCAATAATCCAGGTCATAGCTTATCGGGGCTGGGACTGGAGTAACAAAGATCGGGAGCTGGGTACATTTTGATGGTACAGCTAACATGTTTTGCTGATGGGTTAATGTGGGTGTGAGAGAAAGCAGGGAGTCAATAATAATTCAGTTTGGGTCCTAAATAAACAGTTACAGAGGTGTTTGTCCTACCACATTTTTAGCACAGGATGAAGGCCATACCTGAATGAAAACCTATCCTAAATGTTTGGAAATGATGCTAATTGTTGCCTAGAGAACCCTTCTTAGAAAGATAGGTCAATCATGATTTTATTCACAATTTTACAAAACAAAACAAAATAGCTCCCAGAAAGAAAGAGATACCAAGAGGGCTTTTCAATGTTCTACCTTAAGAGAGAAGTGACTAGATCAGTGATGGCGAACCTATGACACGTGTGTCAGAGGTGACACGCGAACTCATTTTTTTTGGTTGATTTTTCTTTGTTAAATGGCATTTAAATATATAAAATAAATATCAAAAATATAAGTCTTTGTTTTACTATGGTTGAAAATATCAAAAAATTTCTATAGGTGACACGGCACCAGAGTTAAGTTAGGGTTTTTCAAAATGCTGGCACGCCTCAGAAGGTTCGCCATCACTGGACTGGATGGATACCCATCTGTTACCACCTTAAGGAACTCTAGTACAGTCTCAGCTGAGAGCTGAACTTTCACTTTGTCCGGACTAGATGAGCTCTCTGTGCCTCAGAGTTAAAATTTCTCTATAGATGCAGGGATAGGAACAGTTCAGAAAAGAAGCCATTTCCCCCCTGCAAACTCATATTCACATGTGGTACAGAGTAGTAAATTAATTTTGGTCTTGTTCTCTGATTTGTCCTTTAGCTTGACCTGATTTTCCTGCAAGCCTCAGGCACGGTTAATTTGTAGGGAGGGGTGCGTGTACACATTAGCAAGTGTGTATTTGTGCGTCTGTGCGAGTAGATGGGAATCTGTGCTGAAATATTAATACAGCACCTTTTTGTTATTATTTATAGGACAACTATATCTCCAGGGCTTTTAAAATAAGAAGAAATGGAAGATAGGTGATGGGAAATTATTTTTTAGTCCTCATACCCTTTGGTTGATGTATAAATAATACAAATGAAATGGTAAACAGCATAAGGGTACAATTATTGAATAAACAGACACAGAGGCTCACAACAGCAAAGTTCTCAGTTGTTATTATGATAGGGAAGCGGCTATTTATGCCAAGTTCCATACCTTCGCTTTTTTTTAAGTCTTATTTGAATTTTGCTATAGTTGAATTATTCTATCACCAAACTGGAAGATAAATTTCTATCTATAAAGTTGGAAATCTAAAGCTTGGTTATAAGTGGGCCACAAATATATACAACGTCAATCTGCACGGAATAAGTGAAAAGCAAATGGTGATAGTGTACGGGAATAAAACAGTTGCTTAATTGGTTCCCAGTGACCCGTCATTCCAGACCCGCATTCCGTATTAAGGATGGAGAAACTGCTTAAGCCTTTCCAGGAAAATATGCCAAGTCTTGTAAAGAAAGGCAAACATTTTCCTTAAAACAGCGACAAAGGAACCATTCCCGCAGAACCACATTGGAACCATCCACTTAACAGTATGTTATGAGTGAAATTTCCTCTTCTCCAATGGGCCCTTGATTAAAAGGAGTATGTCACCCTTGTAATCTCCCATAGGGTTAGGGAACCTTATATATTTAAATTGGTTGGCTGTCCCCTAAGAGTTCTACCAATGGAATGGTGAGAAAACCCATTAGTGCCATTTTGTTTTCATTTATTTATTTATTTACTAGTATTTATTTATTTATTAAATATATATTTTTATTGATTTCAGAGAGGAAGGGAGAGGGAGAGAAATAGAAACATCAATGATGAGAGAGAATCATTGATCGCTGCCTCCTGCATGCCCCCCTACTGGGGGGCTGAGCCCGCAAGCCGGGCATATGCCCTGAGAATCGAACTGTGACCTCCTGGTTCTTAAGTCAATGCTTAACCACTGAGCCATGGTGGCTGGGCCATTTTGCTTTTAAATTTCACAGAACAGTCTCAAACTGAGCACAGTCACCCTCTCAAGTGCTCCCGTTCTGGAGCAGCATTGGCGATGGATGTGCTTCAGTCAATCATAATCCCATCACTCAGAGAGAGGTTCCCATCGCCTCACTTTCCTGCATCACTTTGTGGGTAATGAAGCCAGTGCATAATGGCATTTTCTATTGTTATTGTCATAGTTAGCGAGGAATTAATATTAGTAACAGGAAGAGAGCAAAGGGGAGGCTAGACATCGTAAGTATGGTCACCTGGGCCACTGGTCCACTCCCTGCAGACCCCTGCAGGAAGGGATCGAACAAAGGGGGAAATGGGCTCATGCACAGGGAAGTCGGGTGATGTAGGGAAGGGGCTTGCCTATCAGTCTAACCTGGGTAATGATAATTGGCTCGGGTGGTGAGGCCACTGCAAGGGTGTGAAATCTTGAAGGGTTAATTGGTTAAGCTCTTCGCTATAATCTCCAGACAGAGTTCTCTGTCTCTTATTCTGCTCTTGTGTTCTCTTGCTTTGCTCTTGCCCTGGATTAAAAGGAATGTGTCGCCCCTGTAATCTCCCCTAAGGTTGCTCCTCTCTTGCTCCATGACCCACACTTGCCCGTCCTCTCATCATAGCCACATGGCCTTAAGCAGCCACGTGTACTTCACCTGCAAGATGCTGGCCTGGACTGTGCTTTCATATGGAGCAAAGCCTGTAGGTAGTGGCCTTAATTCTCATCCTGCTGAGAACAAGAATGGACTTTTCCATGGTGAGATGGGGGAAAGGGGATATTGGAAACCCAGGGGTACAAGTCCATGGCAATAAAGATCACTCACCCACCCATGCAAGCCCCAGGAAATTCATTTCCTTGCAACATAGCGAGAACTCCACTTCCACCGGTAATAGATGGGGATACAGAGGGCACCCTACCAGTAACACTTTCCGAATCTGGCTTATGGCAGGACATGCCATCCTTTGGGCCTAATTCTTCAGTTTCTTCTATTCTAAGAGGAGTACACACCATCTCAAATTCCATGCTAAGGAGAAATGTAAAAGAGCCAATCACATAGACTTGCTTTCCCCAAGACGCATACCCGGCTTGTACAGTAGAGGCATGAAAGCCAAAACACACCAACTACCATTAAGCCCAGACACAAAGAGATCAATGCATGGGCTAACAACTGGATGCTGTCAAACCACTACATTTCCGTCTTGTTAAATCATCGGATGGCCGTTCCTTTTTTAGTTAAAGAGGGATAAATAATAAAAAGCAATTTACAACTAAAAGATGCTAGTGTTTTGCAGCTCCTGAATGTCTTTTGGGGAGATTAGATTCTATAATGAGGCGATATAACCATCATTTTATAAAAGCTGTTGCTGTCTTGGGAAAAACACCACAGAACACGATTAGAAAAAGCCTTTTCTTCATGAACCTTTTACAGTCATGTGCCAACTGCTTGGCATATGCTTAATGATATCTCCATAGCCCAAAAAAAGCATAATTTGTTACTGTAAACCTTGACATCGTGTATTAATTTCAACTGTGCTTTTATTGGCTCTACCTTTGACTTGAGTAGTTCAAACTTGCAAAGCCCTACAAAAGCTGAAAAGCAATTCAACCACCTACATTTTTACATAGATATATGTATATATTTCCCGATAGCTTGGTTAGAAGTCTTTCTCAAATAATTTAAATATTACTTCAAGCCTAGCTGCGTGCTGGTTCTCCACTTAGGGTATCAAAGACACGGTAATGGGATGAGAATTACAGGGTGGGGAAAATTCTTCATGTAGTATACACAATTAGTATTAGGCAATAAACAGCTAACATTACTATCCTCCTTGGTTTTTTAAATTATAGGGTCAATTAAGACAGTATCAACTGATGTAGCTCCGACAGTCGGAGACATTTCTAAAAGAGGTAAATTGCTTGGCTTCTCTTCCTTCCATGGGGGAAATGAAAAGAGGAGGGAAGGAACAGGCATTGTTATTTCCTTCTCTTCCATCTCCACTCCCTCCCAGACCAGGGCTGTGGGCATCTCCAGCTATAGCATCTCCTTAGTAGCAAGACCCAAGTACGTCCTGATCCAAAGACTCCCTTTTCCTGCTGCCACCCACAAAGAGAGAAGTGTCCTCAAACAGAGTTTCATCTCCAGAACATTCTAATTTTTTATAGCCAACGGTCTACACTCAAGGTGATTAAGAAGTACACATTGCCAGGTATAAACACAGTCATGGGGACATGAAGCTCAGCATAGGGAATACAGACAATAATCCTATATAATAAAAGCCTAATATGCTAACTGTCCAGTTGTCTGGTAGGCCATTCAACCAATCAAAGTGTAATATGCTAATGATATGCTAAGGCAGCTCGCTATGACGTGCACTGACCACCAGGGGGCAGACGCTCTGACCAGTAGGTTAGCTTTCTGCTGGGGCCCGGCTGATGGAGACTGAGCAAGACAGGCCGGACATGCCCTGGAGCCCTCCTGTGTTCCCTCCCCGGCCCCAATTGTACACCAGCAGGGTCCCTCAGCCTGGCCTGCACCCTCTCACAATTTAGGCTGAGGGACACCCCCCTCAAGTGCATGAATTTCGTGCACTGGACCTCTAGTATTGTAATAACTATGTATGGTGTCAGATGGGTACCAGGCTTATCAGGGTGATGACTTCATAAGTTATATATAATCACTATGTTGTACATCTGAAACTAATATAATACTATATGTCGGTTGTAATTAAAAAAAAAGATCTACCCTCAAGCTCTGGTGTGTTTATATCCAAGGCCAAAATTGGGAGCCTTTCAGGCAAACTTTTTATATCCTAAAACAAGATTAATAACATCTAGAAGGAAAATAGATAATAGGTTTTCTCAGTTTAGCAAATATTTCTGTAGTGTTGGCATCATAAAAATTCTTTTTTCAAATCTTTGGGGATTAGAATAAATCAGTATATATATGTGTCTGTAGATATATTTCTTTATAATTTTTTTTTTAAATCAGTGGCCATACAAGCATTAAGCAAATGTCCTCTCATCTAAAACAAAGAACTTCATACCAGGACTTAGAGTCTTAGGATAAACTAAGATCAAATTGGCTCTTCCTCAGACTTTATCCCCCACACCAGGGGTCACACAGATCAACAACCCCCCAGTTAAGCTCCCACTTACTCCAATCAACATAATTTCCAAGTAGGGAGATGGCAATCTCCAGGAAGCCTGACACAGTTCTCCATAAGCAGGTTTCAAAGGCTTTGCTCTGGGCTGCTGAGTTCCATGGAGAAATTTACCTCCTGGGATGAGGGTAACAATTAGTGATTCATTCACTCTAAGAGTGATAGTACTAGGCGAGAAAGATCACACCTTTGTGAATGAACATGAGAAAATGCAGAGTTGTAATTATTTAGCATTTTTTTCATGCTAAACCTCCTCACACAAGTCCCAGAACCCAGCACTACTGTTAACTCCTTGCAGGCTGATAAGGAAGCAGGGGGGTGGGGTGCTGTAGAGCCACATGCTTTGGAGAGGAGGTCTGACAGCACCATAAGGTTTGTCCTTGCAGCTCCCATCCCTGGTGTAGGCCCAGAGAGTTATTTACCAGGCTTTTCCTGCGTTGCCTCTATGACTTCGCTTACTTTCAGATGCTAGGCTACATCATCCCTGGGTTAAAGATAGGAAGAGGAAAGAATTTTCTTGTTTTAAATTCTGAGCTCAGAAGAGAGGCTCTATCTTCTCTCTCCTCCCTATCTTCTAGTACAGCATAGAGACTGGGACCATCACTTAAGACCTCATGGCATCACCCACCCCAATGGGCCTCTCCCCACTACAGCCTCACACAGAGGATGAGAATGAAGGTTACAGAGCACAGTGCTTCCTCCCTCCAGCAGGACTTGTGGGCACAATAATGGGCACCCAAGTCATCCCTGTCCCAATCCTGGTAACTGAATATGTTAGCATGCATGGTAAAAGAGAACCAGTAGTGATTAAGTTAAGGATCTAGCACTGGGGTGATGGGGGGAGAGAAGAGGAAGGCAGGAGGGTCAGAGGTCACAGAAGCAAAGGTCAGAGTGATGTGAGGAAAGGGCCATGAGCCAAGGAATGCAGGGGGCCTCTGGACCTGGAAAAGGCAAGGGCATGGATTCTTCCCTGCCAAGAACTTGATGTTAATCCACTGAGACTCCTTTAGGACTCTGACCTCCAGAACTATAAGAGAATAAATCTGTGTTGTTTTAAGCCTTTAAGTGTGTGGCAATTTGTTAGATTAGTACAGTAACAGGAGACTAACACAATGCACGATGTGGCTTTAAAGACCTGCTCTAGTGGCCTGTCCTGGCCAGTATCAGGACCGCTGACAGCAGGGTGCTGGGAGTAGGAGTAGGGTTGATGTGGTGAGAAAGATTTCTAGCCTGCTCCCTGATTCTTCAGCCAGAAAACTGACCTCTGTGGGAGCCACCAAATCCACAGTAAACAGAAATAACACTGACACTGTCAGCTCTGGCAAAAGTCACCACGTAGTGAGTCAACAAACATCTTAACAACTATCCAAGGAGGAAACGTGCTGAGAGCAGTAGCTTCGGAAACCTTTAAGAGCTGGGGATTGGCGTCTGCATGGGGAAACCCAGGAGCCCATGTCTTGGTTCCAAAGCTGCTCTCTAGACAGTCTGCCCAGCGGCGGCCCGCTGGCCTCACTTGGCATACAGATGGACATACATCTTTTGGCCAAAACAGTGTTTTATCCCCTTAATTGAATTTTAATGCCTTTGACTGAAATATGCACTCTCTAGTTTGCCACAGGCCTCACCATTCCCCCTCACGTACCCCTGGTTATTTCATTCATTCATATTGCCTAACTGGTCCTTGCAGGCACTTGAGATTTCAATCTAAGGGTAAGAGCTATGGTGACTCATTATTATATATTTACTATTGGACACTTTGAGGCAACTCTCCTGGCCTCCTCCCCTCCCCCGCCCCAACCCCAGCACTCAGGTCCTATTCAGTATCTGCAGTGATCCACCCAAGTCTATTGCTTTGTATGTTCCTTTTGACCCGCCAAAGGGCTCTGCGGTTGGGCATGCTCAGTAGGTTCACTGAAAAACTGAATAAGGACACAAGTGGTCTTATCACTTGTAGGGCTAGAATTAAAAGCTTCTATTTGGATATGGAAATGAAAATCCTAAAATATCTGAATCACGCACGCTGAAAACTAAGAGAGTAAATATAAAGTTCTGCATTTAGAAGAAAAGAAAGAAAAAAGAAACTGATGTAAGCACTGGGTGGGAAAATATGATTCCACAGAAGCACATATAAAAAAGCCTTCGAAGTTTTAGATTGCAGAAGCTCTGGCATGAGACACTGATTGATGTGTTTGCCCCAAACAAACCATTCTGATCAAGGAAAACCGTACTTCTTCCTAAGATAGTCAGCACATACGCACAGATGCAGCAACAGTTCAAGACGGACATCTGTCAGCCGGAGGTGTTCATAAGAAAATGGGCAGGAGGGTGTTGGGAGTATATCTGAGTCAGGTGAAGGTCAGAGGCAAGTAGATGCTCAGAGAGAAGAACTGGCAAGCAAGGTCTGGTGTGCACAGGTGCGGATTCAACCAGTCCATACAGCCCAGTTCTGTATAAGGAGATTGGCATGTGTCTGACTTGCTTGCAGAAGGCAGAAAAGCACCATGAAATAGAGGAATAGAAGGTATTCTAAGGATCTGACTGGTACACACATGGAATGGGCTTTCCTGTGTGGGAGTGAGTTCACCTTGGGTGGAGGCAATCAGGCAAATGCTAGACAGCCTTTTGAGGGAATGACAGAGAGGAAATCCAGGTGTGGATAAAAAGAGATAAGATGACTTCCTTGGCCCAGTCCAAAAGCAAGATCCTTGGATACCCTACCCCCATTGTCCTCAAGATAATGTACAATTTGGAATGGGATCCTGTGGAGGGAGAAGAGGAGAAATCAAGTTTATTTACGTGGAGTAGAAGATGCCACTTAGGGACAATCCAAAGAGGCTTTCGCTTCCACTAAATTGGTCCCTGGTGAACCTGTCTCAGGAATGTGGTTCAGAAGCATGTCCTGGCCTATTCATTTGTTAATCAAAGAGACCCAAAATACCCTAGCTTTTAAGTTTTCAATGTCATCTGTAGCATCTTTTTCTCTGTGGCTTCGTCTGTTTTCAATGTTTTGAAAGATTCTTTGCATCCTGTAAACAGCACTCACCCATTCTTAAAAGGACGCCCAGCATGTGGGACATGACAGGGGTGAACCTTTCCTAGCATCTAAACACTGCCGACAGGTCAGGGTTTCCCTGTCCCTCTTTCCTGATTCAGGATAATTGCTAAATCAGATGATCCACCAGCTGGCACTGCGGATACATGCAGTGTATGCACAAAATAGACACAGAGACATGGTGCCTGGAGCAGACTGACAGATGTCAGAGGGAAGGGGGAAGGATGGGCAGCAAGAGATCAACCAGATAACTTACATGCATATTAGAACTTACATGGCCTGGCTGGTGTGGCCCAGTGATTGAACGTCAACTTATGAAAATGCCTGGGTAACAGGCTTGATCCCCAGAGGGAGGTGTGTAGGAGGCAATCGATCAATGATTCTCTCTCATCATTGATGTCTCTATCTCTCTTTCCCTCTCCTTTCCTCTCTGAAATCAATAAAAACATATTTTTTTTTAAAAAAAGAATTATCTATATATATAAAAGCCAAGCAACCAGAAGGACCAGAAGGACCAGAAGGACCAGAGCGGCTGGTTGCTATGATGTGAACGGTGGCTGGCCAACCAGTCTGATGGGGACGGAGACGGCCAGCCAACCTCCTGCAGCCCCTTTCCCTGGCTGGCCCGCCCCTGATCATCCACCCACCCCGATCGGGGGCAGGGCCAGCCAACCAACCACCCGTGTTCCCTCCCCCCAGCTGGCCCCGATTCTGATCAGTCCCCCCCTCAGGGGTGGGGCTGGCTCACCTCCCGAGGGCCCCCCAGCCCTCCCACCTGGCCAGGCCCCAATTGGCCCTGATTGCAGGCAGGGCCAGCTGGCCAATCTCCTGTGGCCCCTTCCCCCCGTCGGCCCCGATTGGCTCTGATTGGGGAAGGCCATCTGGACCCCACCCATGCACAAATTTGTGCACCAGGCCTCTAGTATGCATATAAGCATTTCCCATAAACACATGCAATAGTGCAGGGAAGGCCTGGGGTGGGGTGGTAGCTGGGTGGAGGGGGGCAAGGAGAGAAGAAAAATGGGGGACATCTGTAACACTCTCAATAATAAAGAAACTTTAAAAAAATGAGATATCTGGGAAGAGTGTTTTGGAAACGGTTAAAGGTGGTAAATTTAGTTTGGAAACGATAAATTCTGTGCCTTACAGCCTACAGAACACTATGTATGCTTGTCTGTCTGCCTGTACGTATAAAACTAGAATGCATTCAGCGGGTGCATAGCATTCTCCCGTTCACTTCAGGCCTCACCATGGCCTCATTTGATTCCGAATGTCAGGCTGCCGCAATCGGCGGTGTGACTGCCTAAAACCAGAAGGACGAGCATTGAAGGGTCTGCCCACAGTGACGCGGGAGCCACGGAGAGGTTTGAGACCAGTCTTTCTCCCAGATGGTGGGAAGATGATGCACTGTTCTGAGCTGTGATGTGAATGAGGGTGATTACGAGCAGATCTTTGAAGTTAGTGGTATTTTTCACAAAGCCCTTTTAAATGGAAATAAATGCCATTCCTGCCCAATCAAGTTCGGACTAATGGTCTGAAACATTCAGAGAAAGAGAAAGTAATGATGGGGAGACTTTCTACTTGAGGAGAAAAAAAAAAAAAAGCAAAAAACTTCTGCAATCATTGGTTTAATTGAAATTAAATCCTTAGAGTAAAAAATGAATTTTTATCTTATTTGGAAAAAAATGGTGAAACTTGACTTCCAGATGGATCGCCACTATTTGGGGCAAAACATAGTTCAGAAATAAATGTAAGGAGAGGGTTGGGAATTGATAGCTATTCACTAATTCAGAGAAGGAGAGAAAGGGGAGGAATAGGATGCCAGAGAAATAGGAGAAGAGAAAGCAAAAGGTAGAAATGCTGAAGGGGGTTGATAAGAAAAGTCATAAAAGGGTTTTTGACCACTCCCAAATGCCTAAAATAAAATGTACATATCCGAAACCTGCAAACCCAACCCTGAGGTGAGATAAAGCCCATCAGTCCATTACACCAGAAGAGGATCATGTAACATGGGTGGGAAGAAAGCCTATGCACATGCGTTTGTCCGAAACTTATTATTACATGAAAAATGTCTTCCAGTAATTTCCCATATTCCAGTCAAAAAATGTCAGCTTAACGCAGGTGCACTGTTTCCCTTTTTCTCCCCCAATTTGAAAACCATTTACAAATGCATCTTGGGGATTCAGATCCCAAAATTACCAAACCCAATCACAGAGCGAGGCTGCCTAGGAATCTGAACTTTGTTTACACAATTAGGAGCCGCTCACGTGCACATTCCATAAATGACAAGGTTCCCGCCGCAAATTAACAAGAACAATTTTCCCATCTCAGGAGCTGTCAGGATGGGCCCTGTTGGCCAATTTATCTTACTCTCGCACATCTCTGGTGCTTGTCAATCAATGTGGGAAACATTTGGTGCTGATTGCCATTTTTCTCTCCACTTCCTTTTGCCTCTTGTACCAGGCAATTTCCTGCAAGTCAATCAAGGTCAAAGCCGACCTTGTTTAAATAAAACGCGCTGAGCTCTTTTCACACCAACAATTTCAAAGACGGAATGAGCTGTATCTTTTACATTTACATTTATACTACCTCCCCCCCACCCCCACCACCATTTTCTCCGAAAATGCCACCCTTGAGTGATAAGTCATAACTAAAGCCACCTAGAGACTGAGAAAGCTAAGTCGAGAAGTGAGGAGGAAATGTATATTTCAGGTATCTATCTTCACTGTTAAATATCCGCTCAGCCAACAGAGAGGTCTTTCCATGAAAAAATACTGATTGTCTGTCTACCAAAACTCAGCCCTAATTGGAGGCAGGACCACATGGCACAAACAATATTCCCCTGATCGTCAGAATTTGATAACTCAAAGTAAGCAGTTTGAAGTGCTGGCCCTAGAGATAATGTCCTGCAGGCGAGAGAGTTTCAGGACATTTTGGTGGTAGTTTCTGTTGTTACTGACTCAAGCATACTGGTAAACACATTATTATTATCGTCATCATCATTATACGCCTGGAAGAAAAAAGTGTGGGGCAGGAAGTAGCCAGGTCCTATCAGAATTCTTGAAAACAATCTACTCACAGGTTTGTTTTGGAAACCTTCATTTTTCCTGCAAACCATCGATAATCTCTTTTTCTGAATAAATCCGGCTGTGGTTGTTTATAACTCTGCACCCCCACCCCTGCAGATGTTAAGAATACGCATTGAAATGAGGCCTGGCTGAATATGACTCTAGGAAAGAAAGCAACACAGCTGGACAAATAGAATTTCCCGAAAACAGTAACACGCAGCTTAACTGCCACAGAAGCTCTGTGCTCTCAAAATGATTAATAAGAAGTCAATGCGTTTAAGCACCTGCTATGGATACTTAAGACCCAGTTTGGTGTTTTCAAAAGTGTGGATTTCCCCCCTTTAAACCCGAAACAAACAAGCGAAACATCCACAAATTCTCAGAGTAAGAACGATCCCCATCTTCCACGCCAAACGCAATCTCACTGGGCTTACTCAGGTGAGCCCACATCTCATTTTGTTTCATCATTTGTCAGAGGTCACTACTGATGTGGTCACTGGTTTGTGCGACAGTTATCTACTGAGTGTCTATTATGCATCTGGCACCACACAGGACACAATGGCAGGTGAAGCCGAAGGAGTCTCCCTGTCATGGAGCCTAGAGTCCTCAGGGTAGTAGATGCTAATGACGTCGCCTCAGAAATAAAAGTATTAGGACAGCCTGAGCTTAGTGCTGAGCAGGAGGCATGCACTGGTGACCTAACCCAGGCTGCATCAGAAATGCTCCATGAGGGTGTCAACCAGCTGAATTCTCTTTTTTATTTTATTTATTTATTTTTTTAAATATATTTTATTGATTTTTTACAGAGAGGAAGGGAGAGAGATAGAGTTAGAAACATCCATGAGAGAGAAACATCGATCAGCTGCCTCCTGCACATCTCCTACTGGGGATATGCCCGCAACCCAGGTACATGCCCTTGACCGGAATCGAACCTGGGACCTTTCAGTCCGCAGGCCGACGCTCTATCCACTGAGCCAAACCGGCTTCGGCTGAATTCTCTTTTTTAAAAAAAATATATTTTTATTGATTTCAGAGAGGAAGGGAGAGGGCGAGAGAGATAGAAGCATCAATGATGAGAGAGAATCATTGATCGGCTGCCTCTTGCATGACCCTTATTGGGGATCGAACCCGAAACCTGGGCATATGCCCTGATGGGAATCGAAACGTGATCTTATGGTTCATAGTTCAATGCTCAACTACTGAGCCACGCTGGCTGGGATCAACCAGCTGAATTCTGACTGATCAGAGCTAAATGCCCTAGCCCAGTGCTTTTCAAAGTGTGTGGTCCATGAGCCCCCCGCCCCCCAGGCCCAATGAGAGAACCTTTCAACCAATGGACAGAATCTTTCAGAGCAATGTGACATTGCCTGATGACACTGTCCACCAGTAGGGGTGGGTCATTTGGGTCACAGACCAGTTTGGGTGAGCTCAGCATCACACGGTGATTCCCATGTGGTACAATAAGACCATATTTAAAGGGTCCCTGAAGAACTAGAAAAATTGGAGGTGAAAGTCTTACACCCACAGACAGTCGGAGAGGTTCTGATCTGAGGATGTAAATATCCTCCCCCTGCCTCATGTTCGCTAAGCCGAACACTTGGCTTCATTTAGAGCCCAGGAAGCGACCACGCCCTCCCCTTCTTGGCCTGAGATGTCTTGGTTGCCATCAGAGCCACATGACTGAGAGCCATACTCATGAGATCCTTTAGGAGGAAAAGGCGAATTTGGGCAAAACAAATTTGTATTTCTTTGGGCTACACAACATGTACAATCAAAGGTAACTGCTGAGAAGGGCTCCTAAGGTCCACGTTTATGTTCCATTTCTGGTTCTGGAACTGGTATCAGGGGCGCACTCCATCTGGGCAAAATTTATTGGCCTGTGCACTTACGATATATATATATATATATATATATATATATATATATATATATATATATATATATATATATGTATATATGCTATGTATAAAAATGCTTCCACAGAAATTTTTAAAAATGTCAATCAAAAAAGATAGAGAAAGGCAAAGAAACTTTTTAGAGGAGGCTGAGAAGACATGACAACCCAACGCCATGTGTGAAGCAAATGCTGGACGGGGGAAAAAGAGCTAGAATGGGCATTATTGGGGCAACTGACATTTAAAGATGGACTGAGGATTAAGTAATGCACAAGGTCAATTCTAAAGTTTTCTTTTTTGTAATTGCACTGTGGGAATCCAAGAGGAATGGCTTTGCTTCTAGGAAATACCCCCTGGAAATACCTCTTTCAGGGGGAAGGAGGATTGGTGTGGGGGCCTCTTAGTCTTAACTGGTGCAGGAGAAACAATGTGTGTGTGTGTGTGCTCGGGGGAACAGATAGAAAGCAAATGACAAATGGGCAAATATGCACCATTGATGAATCTGGTAAAGAGTGAAGGGTTATTTCTTTCCACTATTTCTGTAATCTTGAAGTGGCATCAAAACAGAAAAGTTATAAAAATGAGGATAACAATTATAACATCAAAGTCAACTGCTCTTCAAATGAATGAGGGGTCTTGCCAGGTGGCACACGGTTGCTCCGACAAACTGGGTGTTTTGTGAGAAGAAAAGCAACGTTGCAAGGTCTCTCTCAGCATTCAGAGGTTACCGAGGGGCAGTTCCCTGGGCAGACAGGGTTTTCAACCCAGTCTGACACAGTGCAATAGACCAATTTTTTTTTTTACATTAATTCATTTGTGATCTTGACCCTGACACTGAGTATCTTATCTCGAGGGGGTCCTTAATGGTGTATTATATATTTTATTGATATTTCTTTTATTCTGGGTTTTTCTTCCTTGTGATTCTACCTGTGGTTACTCTCTGTCTCCTTCCAAATGCAATTCTCCTGGGAGCCCAGGCACCGCTCAGAGCTTTGTGAGGCTGCTCGACTGTCCCCTGATTTATCAGGTTCTCAGTTAACACACGGGGTGGGGACAGGAAGGATGGTAGACAACACCCCAGGATGAACCAAACAAACATGTTTCTGCATCAAGTTCATGTTCACGTGTGTAGAACTTGTCAAAGGGCGACATTCAGTTCTAGCAGAAAAGGCAGACGTCCTTCAATTCCTCCCATCATCTTAATCTTCTTAAAACTATCATTATTTTATCCTTGGGCCACGTTACACACTCGAATTCCAAAGCTGTTTGCTTTGGCATAAAAGTCGGGGTCCCAACTCTGCTATGCCTGCTCGGAACTCTTTGGGGAAGTTACACCTTTCTTTCTCTGCCAGCAGGCTCTGAGACTCAGATGCTTACATATTGTTCCTTTTAGCACTTCCTTGTGGGCAAGGCATCTGTTGGACTCGCCTTAAATCAGGCCATCTTGTGAGCTAGGCCAGTAATTTAATTTTTCTCCAACCTTGGAAAATTTTCCTTTTTTATTTATTTATTTTTCTTTAAAGAAACCCTGCCTATACTCACTGTTAATGCAGGGAATATTTTCAATATCAATGGAAATTAAGCCATTAATTGGACATTAATTTTTTTCTATATTTTCCCCTCTACTGTTTAAATACACATATGCTCACATGCACGTGCCCACACAGTCTTTCATTTCTAAAATAAAAGTTGGGTTGCCCGGCCTGTGTAATTCAGTGGTTGAGCTTCGACCCATTTACCAAGATGTCGCACCTTCGGATTCCTGGTCAGGGCACATGCCCGGATTGCAGGCTCCATCCCCAGTAGGGGCGTGCAAGAGGCAGCTGATCTATGATAGTTCTCTCTCATTGATGTTTCTATCTCTCCCTTTCCCTTCCTCTCTCTCAAATAAATAAATACACATTTAAAAAATAAATAAAATAAAAGTCAGGTTAAAAAAATCCATACCTCAGGTTCTAGCTAACCTCTTCATTTTTCTTTCCTAAAAGCTGCGACACCTCGGTTTCCTATGCTAACAAATGGTATATGACAGGTTCACCGATTTACTGCTCTGCGCCCTTTTTAATTATGGATGTTTGAAGGAAATTTTCACTGAAGAAAACAATAAATCACCAGTGAAATTATTTGTTAGTTGAATGAGCTGAATAAACAGTTGGCTTCGGGGCAAAGATTCGTCTGGCATCTTTTAAGTCATCCCATATTTTTTCTTTCTATTTCTGCACAAAAGCAGGACGGAGCCTGTCAGAATCATCTGGGACTGGAGCATGTGGCTGAGAAGTAGGAAATAAATAAGTACCCAACCCCCAGATGTCCTGAGGGTTGAATAAAATATTTTTGGTTAAGTTTTACTAATATTCATTAAAATATTAATAAATGTTATTATAAAGAATGACAAGACACAGAAACATTTACAGAGTATGTACTGTATATATACCTCATTTCATTTAATTCTAACAACAACCCTATTTTCCTGCACCCACAACATGGTCAACAGTTATCTTTACGCTAGAAAGTGGCCAACCCAGAATTTCAAACCAGTTTCTGATTCCAGATCTTGAGCTTTCATCCATCAAGTGTCCATAAATTTCCTCAAAGGGAACCACACCTCCTCCAAGAAGTCCTCATGTAGTACTGAAATGAAAGAGTCCAAATTGGTGGCTAAAAGCCTGGTTCAGAATGTTACCTTAAACCTAGACAATGCACATTCTCTCTGTCGAGGAGATGAAGAAAGCAGATTTTCTAGTGTCTCCTCTGCAAAAACTAATAATGTCAACAAGAGAAAATAAACTTAAAACAATAAGTTAAATTAAAATATTAAACAAACAAACGAATGAAAACAAAAAACCCCATAAAGATTGCCCCAAACAGGCTGAGTTGAGAATCACAGGAAAAAGCACTATCACTGAGTTTCTTGGGGGAGGTGAGGGGAATAAGATTGTTCGTTTGGACTTGAAAGCATGGAAAGTGTCTGGAATGATATCTAACTGTTGCTTATTTATAAGAAATGCCACCCTCAGGGTCACAAGCAGACACTGGGTGCTGGGAGCTTCCACGCAGGAATTAGCTGAGTGCCCCTCCTTGATGTTCCCATTGAACTTGTCCGAAAAGTTATGAAGAATCACAGCCATTTTGAACACATTCATACAAACAGCACTGATCATCTTCAAGCTGGGCCAAATGTCTCCGCTTTGGACTTCCTCCCACATCAGCATATCGGCTGCCTGTGGGGAATCCCGTAAATATCGCAGCTGGAAGCTTTGTTTAAGGGTACTTAAAAAGACCCTGCAGCTCCCAGCTTCGGAAACAGGTTTGAGTCTAATAATCAGATGTTCACATTGGAACTGCTGACCATTGCACTGTTTTAATTCAGACACTACCAACCTGTACTAAGAGAATTGCTTGTGATTCCGTATTTCAGACTAGTAGCTCAAGTCTATATCTCTTATGAGCACTTCCTATGTACCTCATTCAAAATTAGGTGCAGGTTCCCAAAGGGCTTCACTGGGATTTTTGAGGGGAACCAAAGGGTCAAGGGGGCCCTGGGTGGTGGAAGGTAGACATAGAGGCCCCCGGGGCAGTTAGGTTTTTGGTTTCATGTGTTACTTTGAGAGATGAGTGATCCCTTCCCACCCACTGCAAATGCGTAAGAGTGTGGCATGATGATGGCAGCAAAAGACCAAACCCTCCTTCAGACAGCACCAGAGCTAGCTGTGTGTTCCGTTCTACAGTCTGTGGGTTTTTGGCACCAATGAGCTGGTGGCCTTGAGGCAGAGTTATCTCCAGAAATTAAAAAAAAAGAATGAAAAATCTTGACTGTGTCAATAAGAAAAATGGCCAGAGTCGTGGTAAACATGGAACTTATAAATACACATCCACGTGCTCATTAATAATTAGATGGCAAAACATGACTTCACTATTGATCAAAGAAGTTCAACTTTAAAGAATGATGGAATGCTATTTTTAAAAAGTGAGCAACTGGACCAGTATTTTAATAAATGTTAATAGCATATGCTGGGAAAAGTATGAAAAATTCAGCACTCTCATACACTAATGAGAGAGTGTACATTGAAGCACAACTTTTTTGTTCATGTCCTTGAATCATTCAGCTTTTAGGGCATATTCTTGAGGTAGTTATCACAGATGCATACAGAATACGCAAGGTAGCTGACTATCACAGTAACATTGAGAAAGCAAATGTCCAACAGATGTGGAATACTTCAATAACCAAAGGGGAAGCCATACTTTGAACCATTTGTAGTCTTTAGAAATAATATTTAGAATAATATTAAACCACGTGAGAAAATATAAACACTATCACTCTTGTGAGCACTTCCGTAAAAATATACTATTTTCTATTATTAGTAGAATTATAGTTAATTTTTTTATATTTTTCTCTTTGTACCTTTCTGAATTTAACTTTCAAAAAATGAACATAAATTTAATTAAAAATATAGGTTCTTTACTCAGAATCTTGCCACTTTTGGATGTCACTGCGCTAATTATACTACAAATCCTGCAGGAAGTGGACACAGTAAGACATGCTCTTTTCTTCCAGAGTGTTCACCCTCATCACAGTGCAATAGATAAGGCATTGTGACAAAAATTCTGATGGAAATTGTGAAAAGTGTGACAGTCTTCCTTTTAGTTAGTTGGTTAATTAGTTAATTAATTAAATTTTTGGTGAGGTAGCGTCAAAGCAAAATGGGCAACCCAAGGATGCAGAAGTCTGAAAATGTACCATCCCAGGACGGGGTGGGTCCTTGAAAGGTGTCACATTTGTCACCGTGACTGCCACCTCAATCTGACAACCCACTAAGTCCTATTCGTGTCCTCAAGTGACCACTTGATGGTCTTAGAGGTTTCCAGTGTGAGTCCTCTGGGGGTAGGGCCTGGTCTGAAACCCTTCAGTGAATAGGACTGTTTGTTAACTCCAATAGACAATTATGAAGGGCAATTAAAAATTCAAATTATGTTAATAGGCCAGAGAAAAATGACTGTTTGCAGAAATCAGTGGCAATTACCAGACATAATGGTTCTCAATTAGGCTGGAGGGGATTTTCAGTCATTCATAATTCACTATCTTAAATGTATCATAAAAAAGTAATTGTCACTTGTTAATAAAAGTTACTTAAAAGCAATGTTAAGTATCTTGTGTGGAAAGTAACTCTCCCCTCTCCCTCGTCAGTTTTTCAAAAGGTATACACTTAATTTACAAATGGAGTGCACGCTATTCCAAAATAAAATCAAACAATGTGAATGTGCTGAAAATAAAGCTCTTTCTAGACGTCTCCTTTGGCCTTCCCAGGGGTAAGCATTGTTTCATCCATTCAGTGATTATTCTTCCCAACCACCTCCCTGCTCCCATTACAATGAGGGGAGGGGGCTGGGCAGACTATTCAAGGAATATGTTGCATTGATATTTTTAGTCAATTAAAGGTGAAAACATAGAAACATTACCTTGCTGCTCTGTCATGTTTATTTTTCTCCCAAGGTTTTTGATTTGTTTATTTTTATATTCATACTAGAGGCTCAGAACACGACATTTGTGCATGGGGATGGGGGGGGGAGTGCCCCTCAGCCCCACCTCACAGTCTAGGAGCCCTCAGGGGATGTCCGCCTGAGGGCTTAGGCCCACTCCCCGGACATCCTTAGTACTGCCATGGAGGTGGGAGAGGCTCCCACCACCGCCCCTGCACTCGCCAGCCGTGAACCTGGCTCAGGGCTTCTGGCTGAGTGGCGCTTCCTCTGTGGGAGTGCACTGACCACCAGGGGGAAGCTCCTGCATTGAGAATCTTGCCGCTTTTGAATGTCACTGAGCTAATTATACCCCTGGTGGTCAGTGCACGTCATAGGGAGCAGTCATTCTGCCGTTCGGTCGATTTGCATATTAGCCTTTTATTATATAGGATGCAAGCTCCACTACCCCTAGGAATACATTCAGGCATGTTGTTACAATTCTACTCTCAGGCAATGCAGTTTGTGGTATCAATCGCACTGCACATAGGGTGTGGTTCAAGGACTCTGACCAGTTAGTTCCAAGCTTGATTTCTGGTGCTTCAGGAAAAAAGGACTAGAAGAAGCAAGAAAGAAGGAGAAGAGGGTAGGGGAAGGGCAGAGAGTAACTCTTAAATAAGTACAAGACGAAAGCATGGATTTTTCCGTTGCTGAGTCCCCAGGGGGTAAAGCCTTTTGTCTTCTGTTATAGATCCTGCTGAAAGAATGACAGCCACATTCTCAATTTTCTTGCCCAATCAGGAAAACTTCCCTACAACTTCAAGTCCCAAAGTGCATCTCTGTGTCCACCAGAAAGACTGAGGCATGAACAGAAAAGAATGACACCCTATGCAACAGGAGTCTCACTCTGGTCGGTCACAGTTCAGCGGTATTTTCAGAAACTTCTCTGAAAGGAAGCTTGAGGCTACTCTGAGCCAGGCACGTCACAGACCACACATGCTCTTCTTCAGTTTTCACCATCACCCAAGGAAGTGGGCAACCTTATATTCCCAAGTTTACGCTAAGGGAACCCAGATGTTTTTTGATCCAAAGTCTATATATATTCTCCTCCAATACATGGTCTCTTTGATAAAATTGTACAGACACTCACAACTGTGAGATGTCACATTTGATGACACCTCAGCTTATGACTGCCTTTTTTTCTTTCTTTCCTTCGTGGAAACGAGGCTGTCCACTACACTGACCAGTAAGCAATCTCAGGGCTGTGTAAGAACATGAAATCAGCCACGCATACACAAACGATCCCAATTTTGAACATTTCCCAAAAGTACTTGGTGCAGTGAACACTGCTTGGGCCTGCTGTGAAACAGTGACCAGGAAGGAGAGAAAGCACCTACACTCTTGGCCTTCACTGGACCCGGGTCTTAGAAGTGGGTGCACCTTGAGTGGGAGCCACGTAATTTCCATTTAAAAAGAGCATTGAGGACATACATTTTGAAATTAGACCTATACACAGACTTCCTGTCACTCACATCTAAGTTCAAAGTGTACTTCTCAGGAATGACTGCCTTTCCAGGCCCTCCTAAGTAGAGGAAATAAAGTACCTGTCACTCTCCATCTCCCCCTCCTCCACCATCATTTCATGTTTTTAAAATGGTACACTCTGGTGTTTTTACTGGTCAACCTATTTCTGTCTGTCTCTGCCTATTGGAATTTCAACTCCATGAAAACAAGGTCCTTGTCTGATGTGTTTGTCACTGTGTCACCTTACTTAACCCAGTGCCTGGCATGTAGAAATATCTGTGGGTGAATGAATACGTTTGTAATATCAAGCATCTCTTTTCATGAACAATCAGGTAAGGGCTTCTGCAATGGGACTTTTATTTGGGAGCATCCTAGGAAATAACAGAAATTAGATCAGGAGTAGGGTATCACCTGGAGGTGGTTGTCATGGAGACAGAACAACTAGGATACATGACAAGGATGGGGAAGGGAGGGAGAAGCAATGAGCCCTCTTTACCTTGCCCCTTCTGGAGTGACTAGCAGCGGTCGCCAACTGGTGGTTCGCAGACCACTGGTGGTCCATGAGGTCCAAGAGGTTGGCGACCACTGGACTAGAGGTCTCAGCATCCCCAAGTGACAAAAAGGAAGTATCAGCATGTCTTGTGGTGGTGAGAGAGAGGCTGGCCCACGTAGACGGGATGGTACATTTTCTGTGGGACTACAGCTCTGTTACTCTGAGGGGAGTGCTTTTCTCTTCATTAGCAATGCTTCCACTGCCAACTCAGGGCTGCTGATTAGGTCAAGGCTGGGATAAGGTTTGGGTCAATGACAACATGAGGAGATGCGCTTTGGAGGTACCACGTGACTGTCTTCACTAGAATGTGCTGTGGGACGGGACCCAACCGCAAGCCCTCCACGCTCAGACTGACCTACATTAACCACTCGTGGGTTTTTGTTTTCCTTTTGATTTGGGAGATTTGAGGAAGCTCTCATGACCCAAGGACAATTCTTCTGGCTGGTCTCCCATCCCCTGATCATTTGATGCTATTGGTTATCCAAATTGTTTTCCTTTCGGTGTATAAATACGTTGCACCTGACTTAGAAAGCAAACGTAATTAATTCTATTTCTATGTTTTAAAGAAGTTTCAGCAACATTTGTGGATTTTAAAAATAATGTTTAAAATGAATAATTATTACCATCAGGAACACTATAGTAATGATATTATAAAGGTAATAAATGCTTGTGAACACTTCAAGTAATAAAGAAATACGTAAAATAAAGGGGGAGAATGCCCTGTTTCTCATCACCAACCCTGGTGTGGCACCTACTCCTCCCTCTCCCAGTAAACCCACATCCCAGATGTGACCACTCTGAAAGATTTGCTGTGTGTCCAGTGGTGTGAGGATAAGAGCTCTCCAGAAAAAGAAAGCTCAGATTTGCAGCATTTTCTGATTTTTGTGGAGTAAACAGCCTCGCTATCTGTAATTTTAAGCTAAGAATATGCTGGGATTGGGAAGGGTGCTGCACAGCCAGCTTAGAAGAAGACAGTGCAAGCAGGCTCTAGCACACCGCGTGTGCTCCTTCCAAATTACCTGTATTTCTTCTTCCCTTCCTCCCTCCCTCCTTCCTTCCTCCATTCCCCTCTCTCTCCCTTCCCTCCTTCCTTCCACGCACCCATCATTGCACATTCACTCATACATAAACAGACACACACGAATCAATATCTTACATAAACACTGAGCATTCTGTTCTGCAACTTTCCCCCTTCTCACATGGCGCATTGAAAGCTCTGTATTTTGAAAATTTCTTGAAACCCCTGGTAACTGGAAACACCCCGTGCTAGCTCCACAGCACCCTGGGGAACCACTTGGTCTCCGAGGACGTGCCTGCCGGCGTGCGTGTGCCCACACACTCGCTGCCGTCTCTCTATTGTAAAAGCGAGCCATTCATCACTGGGCAGCAGGTTCTGCTCGGATGGTTTATTGTCCTGACCTCATTAAAAGCATGTAATCCACGCCGTGCTGTAAATCTATGCCTCTAAATACTCTCCTCTTTAATTTTTTAATACTGCACACATGAAGGGAAAGGTTAAAGCCAATTAAAAGAGATACAAATACCATTATTACTGCCCTGACAAACAGTTAGTTATTGGATTTGGTCGTTTCAGTTTAGAAAGCCATTTATTTTTGGCCCTGAATGAATTAGGAACCAAGCTGTTTATTGACTGCTCTCATCTCCAAGATGAGATGTGTGAATGTGTGAGTATGTGTGTGTAATATTATAATATTACATATCAGTTCTTGGTCCATTCTCTCACTCAATTAGCGTCATTCCTACACATAAAAACTAGGGACAACTTAAGGTCTAAGTGCAAACAATAACGCCGCAGCTGCCCGTGGAAACCCACGTATGGACAGCGCCATCACTTTCACGATGGTCCAGAAAAGAGCGCGCCACTCGCTTCATTCTTATGCAGCAGAGAGTTGTCGTGGTGGCTGCTGTTGCTGTTTTCGCCTCCCATTAAGGCTATTATATGATACTGACAGATGCTTAAAAGCATTTAGAGCTGGAAGAGCTGTTGGGAAAATTGCTGCCAAAGGATTGACAAATGATGGTCTTTCTGTCCACAAGGTTCTTATTTCCTGGGCAACATGGATCAAACGAATAAAAGAACAGAGAAAGAATCATTAACGCAAGGACTTGGTATTGTTTCCTGACATGAGTTCCCATTTTTCGTCGCCTTTGGTAAAAAACTGACCCTGTTTAGGGAAAGGGGGCAGCACCGCAGGGTTCTAGACTTCTCTCCTGATCCTCTTTCACTCCCTGAGGAATGTAATGCTGGCCCCATCGGGTCTGAGATGGTTGAGGAGATGCGGGGGTGCGTCTGAAATTTGATTACCTTGTTCGTTCATTCCATTGTCCACCCACAGGCCCAGATTTTCTTTGTGAGAAACAATGCTGACCATAGCATTGGCTTCAGGGCAAACTCCCCCCAAGCCCGCCCGACCCCGCCTGGCTCACAGCTGTAAGAATTTACACAGCCCGTAATTCACTTTTCTTAGCATCCTGCTCTTCTTCCCTACAAGAGGTGAAGGTCAGGGTCACAGAATACTACAGAGGTACCTGTCAGACAACAGAGCACATACTTTCCTAAGGAAACTCACAACACAGAGCAGGACAGAGGGGCTAAAATGGGACGTTTTAAATGAGGGGGGAAGTGTCTTCTGTTTCGTCTTGCCTCTAGAAAGACTAAGGCAGGGGTTCTCAACATGTGTTTCCTGGACCGGCAGCGTTGCCTGTGTCCAAGAACTTGTGGGACATGCAGATTTGGGGACCCACTTGGAACACACCGAATCAGAGCTGGGGTGGGGCCTATCAGTCTGTCTCAACAAGCCTCTGGGAGATTCTGATGCCTTGTTTTAGGGACTATCGTCTCCTAAGCTGCTTTTCTACGTCCATCCCTGAACCAGTCCCAAACTTCTGAGCGTGAGCCGGCCACTTGCACCTTCCTTTCCTCACTGCGCCAGGCGCACCACACCTGCCACGCCCTGCCCCGCCCCATCTAGAGGGCCAGCCTCTGGCGGCCACGGGCTGCATGGGACTCACCTCTTCATCTCAGCACCCAGCCAGGGGCCGAGACCAAGCAGGTACTGAGGGAATTAATTACAAGATAAAACGACCCTATGAATGATCAAGAAACACGGAGTAGTATACTCATCTATTTATGTTATTAGTTCTAAGCTGATACACATAACCCATACCGAAGTAAACATGACTTTTGCTTCCTTTAATAAAAGAAAGAAGCAAACATGGTCAGAGGAACATTCTCACGCAGCCTCTAACGGGTTGCCTGTTCAGTTTCTCAGGGAAAGCAAGAAGCAATTGGACATGCCTCACACTCACAGCCTTTATAAAGTGTGCTGACGATCCAGTTGGCTCTGCATATGCCAAGAGGACCCATCTGCCCCTTTGACAATAGATGTTCCCAAATGGAAAGTAATCTGGATATGGCTACAATAAAATCACCAGAACAGACAGCTCCAGCCCCAGCCCTTGGCACTCCTGTCCCCCAGGATGGTGGAAGTCAGGGGCAGTTCTTGGGAAGAGGATATAACCCGAAGCCATTCTCATCCTCGCTCCACGAGGACCTGAAGGACCTGGCGTATGGTGTCCCTGGCCCTTTGCAGTCCTCTCTGACACTTGGACAGTGTCCCTCTCTGCCTTTACTTTCTACCCTGGGATTGACCACGGCATTATGCAAGCTGGGGGAAGCCTCTTTTATGCAAGCGGCCTAGGTCTGCCTTTCTGTGGCTGTGGCGTTGGATCACCTGGGTTCTGATCCAGGCTCCAATACTTTCTGGCTTCTTTAGCTTTTCTGAACCTCAGTTTCCTCATCTGTACAATGGGAACAATTTTAAAGCTTGAGTGTTAAGTTAAAATACACACACACACACACAGTAGAACCTTGAACAGTGTGGGGGTGAGGGGTGCCAAGACCTTATGCAGTTGAAAATTGACATGTAACTCCCCAAGCACTTAACTACTATTAGCCTACTATTGACCAAAAGCCTCACCAATATCATAAAAGTGGATTAACACATATTTTGTATTTGTATTATATACTATAGGCTTACAATAAAGTAAGCTAGAGAAAAGAAAATGTTACTAAGAAAATCATATGGGAGAGAAAATACATTTATTATACTTATTTTAAAAATCCACATATAAATGGATCTACACAGTTCAAACCCATGTTTTCAGGGTCCCGTGTGTGTGTGTGTGTGTGTGTGTGTGTGTGTGTGTGACATATATAAAATTAGTCCGATGTCTAACACATAATGGGAGTTTAATAAATATTAGCTATTATAATTACTATTACTATGGGCTATGAGCTACCGGGGTTTGTTAAACTGGAATCCATAGGCCCCTGGAGATTCATATAATGGACAAAGGTGTGTCCATAAGTGCCCTGAATAATCTGAACAATGTTTCATGTTTGCACAGAGTCCTTTTCTCTGGGCACAGAGCCCACGACTTTAATCAGAGGCTCAGTGCGGTCCACGGCCCCTACACTGTAAAGAATTGAGGTGTTGGGGCTTGGCGTAGCCAGCCTGTGCGCTCAGCAAGCTGGCGGCCGCCGGGAAGACGTGGTGGCTCCTCTAAGACTGGCACCTCACTCTAGGCATGATGTGCACCTCTGAGATCTCCGTCCTTAATTCCACACCATGTGTGTTTGTTTATTTTCCTTCCTCCATCTCATAAGAGGAAATAGCATTCCAAATGCAAGCCACAAGGAGGACACGCAGACACTTAATTTTCGCCTCGAACGCCTCCTAGGTTTAAGAAAACAAGAGCGCTTCAATCTACCACGCCCAAGCACAACATTCTTCAGTAACATTCTCAGAAAAGCTGCTGTTTCCAGTGGGTTGCTCTTGATGCTACCAGCCTCGGGGATGGGCAGCAACAACACGCAGCCACTAGCCAAGAGCACAGGTTTGCTCTTGAACTCCAATCTCCTAACCAGCTCCCTGCCAGCAAGTGGCTTCTCCTCTTCCCGGTTCTCAGGGTCCTTACCTGTCAAATAGGATTTACACTCAAAATGAGTGCCAACCTTCTATGCACAAGGACCCAGATTTAATATAGAAATGGTTCTACTAAGCTGTCATTTCCACATCCATTGACTAAGAAAATATTTCATCACCAAAATAAAGTTACCCTCTCCTTATGAAAAATTTTTAAAAAATGATATCATATATATATACCAGTACATATATACATATACACACACACACACACACACACACACACACACACACATTTCATCCACTGAAAAGACAGATAGATGAAAAAGATCATTTTATTCTGGCTACAGACAGCAAAGGGTGAACATGAGTTCAAGGATCCATTAAACAAATATTTATTCAGTATTTATTAAATGTCAGTTACTTTAATAGGACTCGGGATATCACGTCAAATAAAAATACTTGCTGCCTTTGTGGACTTGATAATGCTGGGGAAGGCAAATGTCAACTAAAAATACTCGTACATATAGACGTTTCAAATTGTGCTAGTGTGTGCTACAAAGGGTAAGCTGGATCCGGACAGAGAGATGGTGGTGGTGGCAGGGGTGAGTTTAGATAAGGTGTCAGGGACGGTATCTGAGCTGAGCTCTGAGGGCTGGTAGTAGCTGACCCTCCAAAGGGGCGTCAGAGCTCGGTGAACGGAAGACCTTGAGCCAGCAGGATCTCGGGAAGTGCACTTAACCTCTCTCTGACTTACTTCTCTGCCTGCAAAATGGGGATGAGAAAGAACCTAGGGTTAAATTAGCTAATAAGTAAGGTTTGGTTAAGACAAAGCCTGGCAATGCACTAATGAAGTGTGGCAAAGTAAGTGTTATGCAGGGGTAAAAGCATGTGCAAAGGCCCTGAGGTGGGAAAGAGCTGGGTATGTCTGAGAAACTGGAAGGAGGGAGTGGCTTTTGGGCGGAGCATGGGTGGGAAGGTGGAGGAAAGTGAAGGTAGAGTGGGGGTAGCTGAATCCCATGCCAAGTTCAATGGGAAAAGGGTGGAGAGTTTTACAACGTCCCTAGTGGACCTCTGAAATTCATTGCCCAGAGGTTAGAAAATTACTGTCTCTGATTTACTTCTTATATAGTTCTCTCATTCAACTATTCTATGAAATAACTCCTCAAAGGGAACAGTTTCTTTAGGTTAGAAGTTTTATATAAAGAACCACTGTTTCATTCATGCTCATTAAACTATTGCCCCCCCCCCCCCGCACCTAGATCTCAGCAATAATAAATATAATTATATCCATCTTTAATGACTTTGGTTCCTTAGACTTCAGGTGCTGGAATACTGTATTTATTAACATATTTTAAGCCCATTAAAAAAGACTGCATTAATTTCTATGATAATTTAGTGCCCATAATACATTCTCTGTTCTGAATAGATGTTAATCACCACAGAGTGACTGATGTGCCCGTTATGCACCAAGCCAGGATCTAACTAGTAGCTAGTAACTTTTAGGTTCAATATTGTTACTGGAACAGTTGATTAAAATGTAGTTGTAATAATTGTTCCTTGTCCCCCCAGCAGCCCTGCCTTCGGAGGACTCAAACCAAGAGTGAACAATTGGGTTCTGCGCCGCAGAAGATGGATGAGATGACTCTGAGTGTGTGTGTGTTTCCAGCAATGCTCTGCTTGGGAGAAACATTATGCTGAAGCCAGGTGTTCGGAATCACTCCTGGGTGGTCAGCTGTCTGCTCAAAATAGCAGCAGGAAGAAGGTCACTGGAGAGAAACATGCACACTAACCCCAAAGCCGGCTTGTGGGAAGGTGGCTGTACTGCCCCCTTCTGTCTTGAAGGTGGAGGAGGGTTGGTAACTCTGCCAATTTCCATGCAGTGGTGTGAGGGGTGACCTGGTCTATGCCAGGGTCCCAGCACCCTACCAACTTACGCTAAAATTATTTTGGAAATAGAAGGAAAAATGCAATCGTGAAATTTGGATCAAAATGAAATGATGGAATTGATGCCCAGCCAGTGTGGCTCAGTGGTTGAGTGTCCACCTATGAACTAGGAGGTCACGGGTCCATTCCTAGACAGGGGACATGCCTGGGTTATGGGATCAATCCCCAGTAGGGGGCGTGCAGAAGGCAGCTGATCAATGATTCTCTCTCATCATTGATGTTTCCATCTCTCTCTTCCTCTCCCTTACTCTCTGAAATCAATATACATATATTTTAAAAAATGAAATGATGAACTTGAGTATAGACAAAGAACTAATTGCATGAACCAGTTTCTGTGGTCAGTGCCTTTGGATGCATTGTCTCACTGAATCACATCAGGAGCCTACCGGGGAGGTGCCCCAATGATCTCTCACTCACCTGGAGCTCCGAGAACTCAGGTACCGGAGCCCCCACTTCTCCGCAGGTTTGCTTTCCATAGTGTCAGTTATCCACAGTCAACCGCAGTCCAAAATACTGAGTGTAAAATTCCAGAACTAAAGAATTCATGCATTTTTAATTGTACGCTATTCTGAGTATGAAATCTCGTGCCATCCTGCCCGGGACGTGAATCATCCCATTGTCGATCATATCCACACTCTACGCTCCCTGCCCATTAGCCCCTTGGGAGCCGTGTGGGTTGTCAGGTCAATGGAGCTTGGAAGTCACCCTTCTATAACCTAATGCTACGTCACAACGTGGACGTCCTTCATGCCACTTCATCTCATCATCTCATATCATCGCAAGAAGAGTGAGTACAAACCACCAAGATATTGAGAGAGAGAGACCACATTCCCATAACTCTTATTACAAGGTACGGATATAATTGTTCTGTTTGATCATTAGTTATTGTTGTTAACCTCTTACTGTGCCTGATTTATAAATTAAACTTTATTATAGTAAGAAGCATAGTATGTATGGGGTTCAGTACTATGCCTGGTTTCAGGCCTCCACTGGGGGCCTTGGAACCTATCCCCTACGGATGAAAAGGGGCGACTATAATGTACTCTGAGTCACACAGTAGTGAGCGGTAAACACCAGCATCTGTGCTCTTACCCTTCACAATGTTGCCTCTAAGATCAGTCAATCAATCAATCAATCAATCAATCATTCACGTGGGAAGGACACTGAGAAGCATGATATAGTATTAGGTGTCAGAAAACCTTTTAAAACAAAACACAACTTTTTCTCTCTTGGGGCTTTGGGCTTTGGTGATGGGAAATGGCATTGTTCACATCCGAGGAGGGAATACATCTCTAAACCATTGTCTTTTCTTGTTGGGTCTGTTGGGAAGGAGAGAAAGGCTAAGCCCTGAATAGACTGGCTGCTGTCCAGCAGTGTACTGATGAGGCTTGGGGTCAGGGGCTGGCAGTGCTGAGCTGCTCTGCATAAATACAATGGGAGAAACACTTGCATTTCTAGCGGGAGGAGGGCGGGCGAGAGGGGGAGAGAGAGCGGGGAGAGGGAGACGGGGGGGGGGGCAGGGGGGGAGGAGGGAGAGAGAGAGAGAGAGAGAGAGAGAGAGAGAGAGAGAGAGAGAGAGAGGGAGGAACTGCCAGGGAGCCAGCTCCAGTGGACAGATGTTAGTGGCTTTGCTCCCTTGAGTTACAGGGACTGTTTAAGAAGGTGGTGTCAAATGCTCCATCTGAAATACTTCAATGCTGGTATGGAAAACTTCCTTTCCCCAAACTTTCAGCAGTTTGCTCCACCCAGAAGGTCTTGGATGGATGAGTTTGTCTCTGTGTTTGCTGGTTTGTGATGTTTTTGTTTGCACACACCCAGGAAAAGGGCCGAGTAACTCAAGTGGGTGAGCGTGGAGAGAAAGAACAGGCACAGGGCTCAATGGTTAGACCGTTGGCCCTCGGAGCTCTGGGAGCCGCACTGGGAAGTCAATGGGAGCCTGAGCCAGGAGGCCCGCAGATGACAGACATCCTGGCTGGGTGGTGGAACCAGGGTCTGAGCTCGTATCTTGGCCACTGTATATATAGGCCTCATCCTTAACAGTATTCCCACAGGGTGGATGGGTATTAGCATCCACTCTTCAGACAGATGGCTTTGCCTGTGGGAAGGATCCCAATGCACATACCTTTACACACACACACACACACACCCCTCCAAAGTGCACAAATGTAAGTCCAAGATATAACCCCCCCACCCAACCGGATTTTTCAAGTGGGAACACTTGAAAACTACAGAATTTTGGAGGAAATTTATCTCCAAACACCCTGCTTACGTATACACCAAAAGCTCCTCTTTCAAATTTTCTAAAAACTTGAAGCAAGTCAGTCATCAGGCACTCTGTTGTCCATCTGCACAGGCTGTGAAGTCGCAGCCCCAGGCTCCATCTGGGACCTTCAATCCCCATTTAATTGTTTGGGCCACACAGTGACAGACATGGATACTGTAAGGCTCAGAAGGGCTCCCATACCCCTGCGTTGTGGCTTTGCTACGCCCAGCGTCTTCCTTACTTCCACAGTGAGGACTGGGAAGTGTGGAAAGCTGTTCAGCCGGGGGGTGGAGGGACTTGCTCATCTTTCCAGTCCATTCTTTGCCTTCCTTGTGGCCTGTGTCCTGGCCTGACTGGACTCAGCACCTGAACATCCCTGGTCTGCCAAGGGTTTGCTGTTTTCTGGGCCTGGAAGGCCCTGCCCCATGTCTTTCAGCAGAAACTTCCGGCTACTTCTCTTGAATGACGGCCTCGATAAAGCCTATTCTGACCTCCTGAGGACTGGCTGCCCGCCCCTCTGCATCCACCTGTGCCCACGGCCACCTCAGGCCCGAGCACCAGCAGCAACGACCATGCTTTATACATGTCTACTAGCAGCCCTTCCCCATCAGGAAGGAGCTCCTGAAGGTGGGGACTAAGGCTCATTTGCTTTCATGGTGCTGAGAGCTACCATCCACCTCTGCCACCTCTGGGCCACCCACAGGTCAGGGCAGTGGTCACAGAGGGGTCACGCAGGCTGCAGGCCATGTGACAGGGCAGCTGGGACCACCTTTGGATCTAGGGACAGCATGCTGGAGTTGAAGGGGAGGAGCCTGTGGGTGCCAGCCCCACCTGTTCAAGGTAAGCCAGGTCCTACCCTGCTGATCTCAGACCTCAGACCCGGAGGCCGAGAGAACAGGTCTGGAGGAGTAAGCAGGGCACCATCCACCCACCCGCCCTGCCATGGTGGAGATGGGGTTCCCCACTCCCCTGCCCCGCCCTAAGGGAACAGGGCTCCCTAGCAGTCCAGAGCACTCTTCTGCACCCCCATTCCAGAATGCAAACCTACTCTAGGCAGAGTTTAAAAAATTATTCAACTAGCCCTGGCCGGTGCGGCTCAGTTGGTTGGGCGTCGTTCCATGCACCAGGAGGCTGCTGGTTCGATTCCTCAGTCAAGGGCACATGCCCTGGTGGCGGGCTCGATCCCCAGTAGGTGGTATGCAGGAGGCAGCCAATCCATGTTGTGCTCTCACATTGGTATTTCTATCTCTCTCTCCCCCTTTCTCTAAAAATCAATAAACTATTCTATAAAAAATATTCAACTAAATAAAGTATCTGTTGCTACTTAGGATGGGGTTATAACACTTTTTTTAAAGAGGTTAAAAGAACTACTTGCTCTTCAGGTCAGTCTCTGTCATAACAATTTACTCGTGCCATATGCTCCTCTGAGCTGCATTAACATGACATCTCTGTCTGAAGCAGCTGGTTGCCGCCACTTCAAGGCATATGAGGAGCCATACATTCAGGCGGCGTGTATAATAACATGGAGAGGTATCAGCACTCCTGCCCTCACAAAACACTGCACTTGCGTAATTCTACATTGTGTTTTATACAACATTGCGGAAGTGCTGTAGGAGATAAATAAAAAAATGGAGGCCGAATGTGTGTGTGTGTGTGTGTGGTTGTATGCCTGTATATTGAGTGTGTGTGTGTGTGTGTGTGTGTGAGTGTGTGTGTGTGTAGTTGTATGCCTATATATTGAGAGTGTGTGTGTGTGTGTGTGTGTGTGTATAAATACATACAGGTACACATATACATGCATGTTTTATGAATTGGCAATTGCCTTTATTGCTCAAACATAAAGTGTTTTCCATTGAAAGAAGCTAAACATTTTAAGCATCAGACGAAAATAGAGCCCCGCCGATCTGCAATAAAGACAGGGAGGTAGGGCAGACCCACGGTTCAGCACTTTGAAATACAAAAAAAGGAAATTTTCCATCACAAGCCAACGGCAAAACAGCACTCTCAACATCCAGTCACATTTTCCAGATGAAGGAAAAAACAAACCTGGCAAGCCACGCAGGGCACAGGGCCTCCTCTCTCCCCTGGTGACCATCTTTATCTCACTGATACATCTACTCCATTCCCCCGAACATCTCACCTCACCTTCTTAAACAGCTCATTAAAAATCCACATGGGTTTACTAAAAGTTTACCACCTGACAAATGGCCCCAACCTTCCAGCTTTTCTTGTCCTGTAGATCCCTGTGCTCATCTTCTCAGAAGCAAAAAGGTAGACCTGCGACTGCCTTTGCACTGATGCTAAATGTGAATAGATTTGCCTAAATGCCTGCTATTTGCCTAAATAGCACCCCCTAAAATTTTACACTAGGAGTGTGTGCCTAATGTGTTGTTGGTGCTGTTTTACTTGCTTTTTTGCCCATCAGAACAGTCGTTGGGTGTGAATCACATCCGCTGTCACCCATGACTTCTGCAGAAGGAACATACATCCCGAGACTATCCCACAGTTCTGACGCTCTGTCATGAAAGTGACAAATCCTAGGGCTCTAATGTTTCATTAAATTAAACATGAAATGTTTAATGTTTTGTTAAATTAAACATGAAGCCGTGACTTTGCACCCGAGCACCACAGCCTTCGATCAATCAATTCCTCGCATTCCTTCAGGTCACTTCGGTTATAAAAATGGAGTTTTGTTTATTAGAACTGTTGCGTTTCTCTCTGCCATTAAAATGCACTTTCTTCTGGTGCTCTTATAAATGATAACCAACAGGCAGCACGGTTTGGTATGTTTCAAACATTTCTGAACGCAGGCCTACAGAGAAAAGCCTGCAGACAACCATTAGGTAACTGTCTATTACAATTTTTGTTGTTGTTCTTTCAAACTTTCATAGCCATGACCTGAAAGCTTCCAAAGGTGGCAGTGTTACATTGTCAACCAGATCTCCAGCCCATTTCACAGACGGGCATGCTATTGCCCAAAGAATGGGAGGCTTGCCAGAAAATGGCTGAGACCGATCCTTCAGACCACAGCAATCTCAATGAAACTCAATCAGTGTCCTTGCCCACGAGGGCAGAGACTGACAGGGAACACAAAACAGCTCTGAGCTGGAAAAGCAGAGAGGAGTTTGTAGACACTTATGACTAGTGAATAAAAGTTCTGATGGAACCATTTAAAGCAGCAGGTAAACAAAGCAGGTGGGAGAGGAGAAAAGGAGGCCCAGAAAAAACAAACAAACAAACAAAAACCACCAATCAGGTGGTTCAAAGCAACTTCTAGAATTCTTCGTGATATATCCAGGGGCTCATACCACAGACAAAATTTCCAAATACTATTTTATAAAACGTGAGACTTTTTAAATGAAGGAGAAAACAAACAAACACACAAACAAACCCAAACAACTATGTAGCAACTTAAAAGAAGAACATACACATGTCCCAGGATGAAAGTAAAAAATGAAGTAACTTTACACGTTTCTTGTGAATTGCAGGGCATGACTCCTGGTTTCCAAACCAGGTCCCATAATTAATTGTCAAACCAGCAACAACAGAAGCAGCCTCCCTTAAAGGGCAAGTCGCACAGACCCTTTCAGTCCAACCAAACGTGCCATCTATGATTTTTCTGCGCCGACCCACCAGCTCCTATCACTGGCCAAAAGCTGTAAAACAGCCCGGATTTGCTAACAGATCCATGCTCAGAACTCCTGCTCAAGAACACTTTCCCCAGCCAGCTACCCCAAACACCAGGAATATAATTGACACTCACCATTCTGAAGCTTCATGTCTGGGAGGCAAACTAAATACATTAAACGGATCCTGCTTTAATCTTCTTTTCTAGACCCCAAGTGCCTTAATCAAAAAGGAAAAAGAAAAAAAAAAGAACACAACAAAAATATTCCCTGAGGTCCTTCTCTAAACCACCAGAGTCAAAGCAAGAAAAAGCTGTCTTTTGAACAGAATGCCCAGAACCTGTCCCTCAAACATGAACCACCACAATTATTTCTAACACCCCGGACTCCATCCCTCTCCCCTCCCCTCCTCTGCCCTCACTGTTATGGTGTGTGGCCAAGACAGGGCTTAAGTTCTACTTTAAATCAAAATCTGCAAGACTCTTCACTTGGATATCTGGCTTGGCAGACCTCCTGCGAAAATCCCACGTAAAGATCCTCTTGTTTCCTCCCTGCACATGAACTGTGGCATATGCGGTCCCTCCTGCCCTCCCTGGTGCACACTTAGCCTTTAAAGGAGCTTAATCGGCAGGACTTCATTTGGGGCTAGCTGTCCCGCAAAGCTCGTCTGGCTCTTCCCATTAAGGCAAGAGGCTCTAAAAGGCTAGCACGATGTTGGAGGGGCCAGTCCTATCTTGGTGGCGACAGCGGCACACTTACCGGGCTTTCAGGGCCTTGTCAGAACCGTCCTGCTCCTTCTGGGATTAGGGATGCAACATGAAATTAACCAGTCGTTCCCTGGAGCCATCCAGATTCGCATCCTCCAAAACGCCCAGCCAGGCGGCTCCCCCTAAAGTTTCTCCTCTGTCGGCTTCTCCTGGCATCCACTGCCCGCCCGCCCGCCGAGGCCCGGGTGTGGTTTCAACACTACTACTCAATAAAAGGATTTTAAAGGCTGCGCCGGGAGCCGGGAGCCTCAGATCCCCATTTGGCTCTCTCCATCAGCATTCCTCAGCAAGCCTGCACAGAGCGAGCCACGCTACATTATTTATGTCAGCTCTAGGCTCTGGAAAACACACACTGGCATCCTGATTACTAAGAATCCTCATGGAGACAATTAAACCGTTCCCACATATATTTTCCCCTCGCTCTTCCCCGTTCCACCTCTCTCAGAGGCAACACAAGCACTTTGAGGCGTGTCCCAACTCATCTCTCAGGAGCCAGGGGAGCGCTGACATGTGGCCACCGTGGCCAAGGAGCAGAGGGAAAAGGACCCTTTCCCTGGAGTGGATGGAAGAAACTCCAGGGCGGAGAGTTTGGATGACAGCCTGGGAAGCGCCCAGCCAGTGGCCTCCCTGGGTTGGGGGCATGGACACAGAGGCAGCAACACTGAGGCGCCACGAAAGCCATTTTGAAGAATTCATGGAAGATTGATTTAGAACGGGCTGTTCGGGGAAGGAGAAAGCTTTTGGCAACATGACTACCCTTCGGAGCTGGATGGACAGCATTCACATTCACCCAACAAGTGCTCCTCCGTGCCCCATTGAAGGGCACAGCCTTAGATGGGAAGACCACACACTTAGCCAAGTAGAGCAATGGTTCTGTCCCCAGGTCTCCTCTTCAGGGAAATGAACAAGTCTCCGAGTTGTGGTCCACCCTTTCCCTTCTTGCCCACAGCTCGACAGCACTTGGCGAGCTGGGCATAGCAGCCACGGGCAGAGGGAGCCATACGTGCATATAGGGAATGAAGGGGGATGACAGAAACTTCCTCCTCTGCAGGAGCAGGGAGCCCACGAATTCCCCTGGGGTCTAGCTAGAGAGTACCTGCTTGGCCGGCCAAGGTGACTTCACTCTGGGAAAGCCCCAGGCACCGCGTACTGAGACAACCATTGAGAGGCAGGACCTCTGGTTAAGTCAGTGTATCTAGGCGTGGTGTTGGCTTGGGCAAAATCAGTTGTCTCATCCCAGGGTACAAGAAGAAGCTCTTCTTGCAACTTGCTTCTCTCCAAAGGCTTCCTTTAAATATGCATACCTGTGTTTTGCCATTTTTATTTTTTAATGTATGTTTTTATTGATTTCGGGGTGGGGGGGGGAGAGAGAGAGAGAGAGAGAGAGAGAGAGAGAGAGAGAGAGAGAGAGAGAAACATCAATGATGAGAGAGAATCATTGATCAGCTGCCTCCTACATGCCCCCTACTGCGGATTGAGCCTGCAACCCGGACATATGCCCTGACTGGGGATCTAACTATTTGTTACCTCCTGGTTCATAGGTCGATGCTCAATCACTGAGCCACACCAGCTGGGCTGCCACTTTTATTTTTTTAAGTGACTGTCACTTCTAGTGACTTAGTCCATTCTAATTCAGACACTGTGGATGAAAATTGATGTCTGACATGGAAACAATGGTAGAGAACAAGGGTAGGTCAGTGGAGCAGAGCCCGGGGTGGGGGTGGGTGTGTGGGGGGGCAAACCTTCTCTGTGATATACACACAATAGCAAAGCAGTGGGGGATTAGCTCCAGTGCATGAAGCAGCAGGGCTCTGCTGAACAATACACAGATGAAAGGTAGCATGATAGGGGGAACACACATATACATACACACACCACACCATAGGACACAACTACCAGGCACCCAAAGATCTGATGAATAGAAAAGTAGAGTTGCCCTTTGGGATGATTTCAAGTTTGAGTACTGGCTTCCTAGACCCGGAAGGCTGGGTCATCCAGCCCACTGACCTTGATGGAGACCTTGACTGCATGTGGGCACAACTGTGGTCCCAGCGAGAAGCAGTATTTCCCATCCTCCCTGCTGAAGAATCTAACTCACATGATCACTTCTCTTGGAAAGGACTTAGAAGCAACTCACCAGAGTGATGAGAACAGAGGAAGCTTTGGGAGAAAGCTTATTCAATAAAACATTTATTCCTCTAATAACTAAGCAATAATCAGCTTAGAGGCTGACCTCAGGCTACAAGTCCTGGCATGGATCCCTGGGGACCCTCTTGCTGTTCTCCAGAGCTTAAGTGTGGGAAAGGCCTGGGGGGCTGCCAGTCATTTGCTAATTTGTGGCCTTGGACGTGTTGTTCAACCTCCCTGAGCCTTTGTTTCCTCATCTGTGAACTCTGGGTAATGAGACCAAGGTCAAGGATTTTGAGGATTCCGTGAGAAATGCAAAGTACTAAACACAGAACCTTGTGAGCTCCTAATAAACCTTGGATATTGGGAATTTTCAAAAGATGATTAGTTAAATGGCTCAAAAGGTGATCAGTTAAGTGGTGCAAAATGTACTCCGGCTGGTTCACGGAGGCCTGAGCCCCTCTCTAAGCGCTCCCTGTGCGATCAGATTGATATTGACAATCTGTGTGCAAAGTACTATAGTCATCACTATCATTTGCCTTCAACAAACATGTGCAGATGAGCTGGCCCATGACAGAGATGTCGATAAAAATTAAAAGGAGTACAAAAACTGTAAGTATTAAGGGGAGGATCATGAGGCATTTTTTGTTTTTAAAGGATATTCCAACCTAACACCTTTCTGGTGATTGAACTATAAACGAAACCTATTTCAGTGTCTTGATATTTAAAGCAAGGCCTGAAGTCCCTTCCTTGGAACCACCATCCTCTTAATTACACCCTCCCTGCTCCAAGCTCTGAGGAACGGAGGTTGGGAAACTCTAATCTAATACAAAACTGCCATTTTGTTGAAAAGGACAAGGAGGGTTGGAGAGATTAAGGTCCACCCAGTTTTATGTCCCCCAGCACAGATGGATGGGAACCCACAATTCTGACTTCCTTTCCAATGCTCCTCCCATCCCCCTACAAGGCTACAGCGAAAACCAGTGGAACTCACAGCCAGACTTTTTCTTCATTGTCCCACAAATTGGTTTTGATTCCATCAGTCCCTCTGCTTTAATACTGTGGGTATAGGGACAAGTCCTTCATAAAGAATGCAACTTTTTTTCCCCACAATGTGATTGCTTAAAAATTTCATTTTAATGTTCTCTGTAAATGAGTTCCCACGTGCGTGTGTGTGTGTGTATGTGTGTAGTGTGTGAAGCCATTTTACTATCTGAGGGCTTCAATAAAAGTTTCTAAACCTTTTGAATGAGAAGAGTGGTACTTCAAACTCTTCATATATTATAAAGGCTGCATTGCCATTGAATGAGGACATACATTCATTATTACTAATACTTTTGAGAAATACACGTGTTTGTCCATGTGTCTCTTCTCTAAGGATACAGTTCACAGAGAATTACATCCTGTTTCATATAAACACAGGAGGGCTTGAATTTGGATTAAAAAAGTATATATTTTTATTGATTTTAGAGAGGAAGGGAGAGGGAGGGAGAGATAGAAACATCAATGATAAGAGAGAATCATTGATAGGCTGCTTCCTGCACACACGCCACTGGAAATCAAGCACTGGCATGTGCCCTGACTGGGAATTGAACTGTAACCTCCTGGTTCATAGATCAATGCTCAACCACTGAGCCACACTGGGCGGGCTTGAACATGTGTGTTTTTAAAGTACTAACCATGCTTCTTGCTTCCATAAACAAGGACCATCAAAATTATGAATCTTCCAGGGAAATAGATTCTACAACATTTTACTGCTACAGAATGCCCACATGCATTGTGACTACATCCCTGGGCTCAGCGGGACTACATGGAAATAGCTGAGATCCTTTTCTCAATCAGAGTCTCAAACAACCTCTTTTTCTGCTTGTCCAACCACCTGAACAAAAATGCCGTGTGTTGCATCATGCGCCGAAGCTATTTCTCCAGTTGAAACATGAATTATGAGTCCTTCTGGAACACATCAGCCAGATCAAGTTGTAACATGGCCCCACTGTAGTCACTGCCCAGATCCCAGCTAATCACTTTCCAAAACAAGTCATGATTTTACCTCATTAAGTTCACATTTTCCTTCCTTTTCCCTCCACGGTACATACTGAATTAGCCAGCATTAAGTTGAACATGTCTTCTCTTACCAGGTATGGTTGACCTGAGGGTAATGCTGACTTTGCTGGGCCATATGTACTTTTATATCATGTGGGGTTGGAAAGTTAGTCTTACCATACAGGCCTTTTGTGTGTGTGTGTGTGTGTGTGTGTGTGTGTGTGTGTGTGTGAGAATAATAGGGAGGCACTCTTGGTGGTCATTCTAGGTGTTTTTTATTTTCCACATGGAAGCTTGAACTCAATTCCGAATGATGAATATCCTTAAATATATACTGAGACTACTACAAGGCATAGGCGTGTCTCACTGGCAGCAGCGTTGGGAAACTGTCATTGCTTCCAGAACAACACAAGAAACCGCCTGCAGCACCTACTTCCTGTTTCCATTGAGGCGAGCAATTGTTGAAGGCTATCTTTAAATGGTGGCAGGAGATGTTAAAGTAGCAGAGGTGCAGGACAGTATACCATAGTGGGTATGTCCCCACACCACAGGGGATGCCTGAAACAGCGGATAGCACCGAACCCTACACCTATTACGTTTCTTTCTATATCTACATACTGATACATACAGACACACTTCATGCTCCATGCCTGGCATGTCCTAAAGCCTCAGGAGCCAGGCACTGCTATCACCATCTTTTCATCTCAGCTGGGATCCATCCTAGGGAGTTAGAACCCTCCTCTTGCACCTGAGAATCAAGCACAGCGCCCACTCGCCTGGAGGGTTCGTCTCTGAAAGGTGTGTCTGCTGAGTGGCAGGCAATGTCCTGCCTTACAGCATTTCAGGTTGATATGACGGGGGGATTTAGGTACCACGCATGTGCAATTCTCTGCACAAAGGAAACAGGACTTTAGACAACAGGGGGTTGTGGTTCAAATTCGTGGAGTCACAGGGAATCAGTGGTGGCCTGTGATTCTGCAGGGGCTGTCAGCTCAGTTCCCCCTACAACCACGGGCCAGGGAAGGGCAGAGCCAGTCCGGATGCTCCTAACTATGTACGTGGGGAATTTTCCTAGATGGGCATTTACCAGATGTCAGTCATTGCCCCACCACCTTCTGGGTTTGTGCTCTATCCAGTCCTTCCCTGCACTTGACTTTCCACCAGGTCCTTGGCTCTTTCCCTTAATATTTTTTCTTCAAGTTGATTTATTGTTTCTAACTTTAGCCTCATCCTCGCTAATAATATCCATGAAATCATAGTGCAGAGTATCATGCTAAGTGAGAAATAAGCCAGTCAGAGAAAGACAAGTATCACATGATCTCGTCATATGTAGAATCTAAAAAACAAAATAAAAGATTGTCGAATCTCAGAGGGAAGGCAAGGTTGGGTGTATGTGGGAAGAGATGAACCGAAGAACTTGTATGCATATATGCATAACCCATGGATACAGACAATAGGATGGACTAGAAGAGGTCAATATGGAATAAAGGGGGACTTATGTAATACATTCAACAATAAAGATTTAAAAAATTAATTATAACCCAATGGGGGAAAAAGATATACAGTTGAACTTCTGGGTGTGTCTCCACCTCTCTAGTTAATAAATAAAACAATACCAATGAGAAAAAAAAGTGTTAGCAATACGTAACTACCTACAGGGGTGGGCCAATGTAGGTTTATAGTTGTTTGTATGGAAAATAATACTAGAATTAATAAACAAGAATATAAGGATAATTTGTTTTGTATACTCACAACTGAAAACCTACTTTTTCCCACCCTGTATATACATATCAATATGTATGAGTGATATGCATATACACATAATATGCATTACAATAAATAAATATTACAATTAAAAATTTCAGCTCTGTGCCTCTTAAGGACACCTTGCCTATTATACCATACACATTATACCCACATGACACTCGAACATGTGTTTAGAAATACTGTCCTAGATGAAATGTGAGCCTTTATTTTTTTCTTTGAACCAGCACCATCTCTGCTTTGCACCTCTTCTTTTCAGAATTCAGTGCCTCAGAGTGAAATGTCGCCATGAAAAGAAATGCTTTAAAAATGGAGTTTTGATTATGTCCTATGGCCCAGATAGAAAACTCAGAGAAGAGCCCTTATGCTACTTTTCATCCCAGGGATGGAAACGTGAATGTGTTAAAATGCTATTTATTTTCCGACAGGCTACTTGGGCTTGGCACCATGTAAATCCACAGTGTTCAGAGAGGTTCCTTGGGGACAAAGGAAAACTCATCTGTATAGATCAAATGTGTGTTAGCCGCAGTAGCAATTGGTCCCCGGAGACTGATAAAGACGTTTTTAGGCAGATTTCGCTGCGCCGATTTTTAAGGGCTTTCGCTGAAGTAGCCCTGGGTATCCTGGGTTTGGGGCCTTTTCACGTCCAAAGTGTCAGATGGAAAATGAGAGGCTGGGATGCGAGCGGCTCCCTTCCTTTTAGGCGAGCCTCAACGCCACGGCCATGCTCCCTTCCCCCATCAATATTTCATGTTCCCAGAGTCCTAAGAAAACACATCTGTTGCTTTCCTGCATCGTAATGTGTAGGGTGGTGGAAAGATTATTACAGAGCAGTTCGAGAATTTAAAAATTCATCACCTTCTCAATTTAGAAAGCTGATATGTGGTTAGGACGTGTGGAGGCTCTACTACGGGCCTGCAATGACGAAGGAGGCTCCTGAGAACTTGGTGCAGTGGGGGAGGCGGAAGGGGAGGGTGGCCTGAACGGGGGCCCCTGCGTGGGCTGCAGAAGAGCCAGCGAGGCGCAGGCCGCAGGCCTCCAGCTTATTGTCAGCGGAAGGTTTGCTCTCCATCGTGGCGCTGCATGGGGAGCAGAGAGGACGCTACCTGGTGGTAAGCTCCAAAGCAGAATCCAAGTTTTCAACAGGCGTGGATTCTTCCTGCTCCTCCAAAGCTCCCATGCTCTTTCCACAATAGCACTGTGGAGATGAGCATTGGAGCTTTGCTGGAGCGAGGCTTAGCTTGGTTCATGCGTGTGTGTGTGTGTGTGTGTGTGTGTGTGTGTGTGTGTATAGAATTGGTAAGCTCTCCAGCAAAGAGACCATCTCTCGAACCCTGGGCCCTCACGTAATGTTCCTCCTTCCTCTGAAGGCCTCCTGAGACATCCATCTGGGTTGGTTGGACTCTTCCTTTCACTACCGGACACATTTCAGAGACATTTACAATCATACAACACAGTGCCCTGCCCCCATAACTAGGATGCACACAGCCTTCCTCAGAATGGAGGGCTGGGCCCCTGCTTAGGAGGCAAAGGGAGCCACTGAGCCCAGCAAGGGTCCCCAGGAAACTCTGACCCTTTCCAGTGCTGGAGGCAAACCTCTGAGTTTCCAGGGGCTTCCAAACAGAAGGACAAAGGAGAGTTGAATCTGGAGCAAAATGGTTAAGGAAGAAATGAATTTAACTTTCTCAGTCTCACCCTGTGTCTACCTCTTCTGCACTAGTAAGTCTTGGGGACACTTTCACCAGCCTCGGTGCCATTCTGATCATCTCATTATGGCTTTCCAACTCATTACTGCTTCTTCTCTGCCCCCCTCCCTTGCCACTGCCTTTCTCATTTGCCTTGTCCCTCAGTCATGACACTGGGCCATCAAAGATTGGCACTGCTCCGAAAAAGGGTTTGAATGTCACCCCTGCTTAAAAATTCTTCATGGTGTCAGCACTTATGGGACAAAACCTTCATCCATCCCGTTATCCTTAGCTCCTCTCCAGCACCTGACTCCTGCTTTATGCTGCAGGGGTACCTCGCTTCTTGGATGATCACATCATATGCCACACTGAACAATAATATCTAGTTTTTCTCTATTTCCTTCTTAGACAAAGGAAATATTTCCTTATATCCTTCAAGACCCATTTAAACACCTTTCAGGTTACTTTGCATATTCTTCAAGCTCCAGGCATGACAGTCTAACATTTACATTAAAAGACTTATTCTCTGTAAAGCACTTAGAACAGTGACCACTAGCACAGAGTAGGTACTCAGCAATTTTAAAAAGTTATTATTGCATTTGTCACCTTATATTAACATTATATGGTCACCTGCCTTAAGCCCCATTAGACATGAAGCTCCTCCTCTCTGTGACTCTGTTGAACCACTAATGTCTTGTCCAATGTTTGACACATAGTAGGTTTCAGATGGGATTTGATGACTTCAACTGGACTAAAGCAGTTTGAGTGTCTGGGATTTCTACATGGTGCCTTAGAGCAGGGACCCAACATACAAGTTTAGAGTAAGGCTCTTCTCAGTTCCATTCCCAGAGGAATAAATCTCATCCTGCCTTTTAATTCTATTTGGGTACTACTGTCTGGTTGCATTACAAACCAGGCTGGTCCCCAGAAGTCACACATCTTTGGAACAAAGGCAGCAAATGCAAGACAAGAGCTCACTCTCTTTCCATTGCTCTAATCAAGCTATGTGTTACAGCGCCTTGCCTTAATCTGATTTGAGGGGCGCCTTAATAGCCGGGTAGGAGCAGAGAATGAAGCCAGTTCTTAAGGAGCCGCTCACTCTAATGGCAATTTTGTTGTTGTCCATTTGCGACAAGTGCGGCCCCTGACTGGGGCAGATGGTTGCACTTGGACACAAACACGAGGCCCTCCCTGAAGTCGCATGCGCATTTTATGGCCCATGTCTGCCTTTTCTGCCTTAATTAGAGTTTTTCTCTCTCTCTCTGTCTCTCTTGACCTTCTGCTTGATTCTGGAGTGAAGTATTCCTGGAGAGCAATAATCCTGTGAGCTCGACACCCCCCTGCGCAGCCATGAAAATGACAGAGCTGTCAAAATCTCAGCCTTACAACTTCCAGACGGGGTCAGCTCAGACAAGTGATGGCAGAAAAACTGAAGCACCGGTCCGTTCAGAGAGTTAAATAAATAAAAGGACCCAAGCAGTGGCAATGGGCAGGTTTACATGTCAGGTCACGCAGGAAACTTCTGCCTTTCTACGTGTGCCGTTAACACTCAGTGACTCGGTAATTTCCATGGGAGCTGCCGTCCCCTGCAATGCTATGTGTGCCAGAGTAAGGGCAAATGAGAAAGTCTTCTTTTTCTTCCGGAGTATGCAAACAGAAGCTTAGAGACATGTTTGCACTGGGGATTGGGTGATCTAGACCAACAGCGTTCAGCCTTTTCACCAGGAGCTGGAGCTGTTTGACAAGACCCACTTTTTATCAGGCAGGTTCAAAGTCTACATACACACTGCCAGTTCTTAAGGAGGCTTCCTTAATAAGAGGGACTCATAAGATCATTTCCTTAATGATCTAACATGGGCACCCACCCTCCTACCCAACCGCAGAGCAGATTCATTCTCTAAATTGCTCACCTTCCGAGGGACAGCACTGTGGACCGGGGCAGGGCCCCCGGCATGGCACACCAAGACACCCTCAGTGAGATTCTCATTTGGATTTGAAGGGGCTATTATTTCTCTCTCTCTTTCCTTTTGGATTTGTTTTCTGTCGCCAAAACATTAATTTCCCAAACTAAATACAAAGGTTGCATTTTAACAGGATAAGTCAAAATCAATTATGTTGCCAGTTCCAAAAGTTTCCCCAAACACCTTGCTGTCCATGGGGACATATTTAGGCAGCTACATAAAAAAAATTAGTAAATGCAGGCACATTTCTGGGCAAGGAGGCTTTCACGAAAGAAGAGAGAAATGAGGGCATATTTATATTAGCCTATGGCGAATGAGCCAAGGGCTCTATTCAGAAAATGTTTTCCAAGCTTATATTTGGATCCATTTGGGATCACAACACAATCTTCTGTTGAATGGAAGGTTTGAGGAACAAAGATCACGTGACCATCAAACTGGATTCCTTCTGGTGTTGAACCTCTTCCTGTTCTGTGGCTCCTGTGATCTGCTGAGATATAGACCAGGAGCCATTCTGACTCTCCCATGGTTGGGTGGGATGACATACAACCATCTAAACTGGCCCTGTTTGAAGACAAGTGACTTAGAAATGGGGACCATTTAAACAGGTCACTGTATTTCTCAAAGGTGAAATGGTGGTGAGTGGACGGCATTTAATAATCTGAAAGAGGCATGAAAAAGAATTTTCTCCTGATGAAACTGGAGGCAACTCTCTTCTCAGGAGGAGAGGCAGAGGTCCTCTGTCGGGCTTGGTCCTTTGCTGCCTCCACTAACTGAATCAGTGTCTTGTGTCCCTCTGCATCCTAGGCCTAGCATCTCGGACAAGATCACATCCCACCAGTTCTGTGATGTCTATTTTGTGGCTCATTGGAACATTTATGAAATAGGGATTCCTCTTACAACTGATGGCACGTCGTATGTTAACTGGCAAAGGTTCCCCCTCTTTATTCAGACATAAAATAACAGTGAGTTATTTTGCAAGTCAGTGCATTTTAGGATTGATGAGCTATTGTCACAGATACTTAGCAAATCTTGCCTGGAGAACTGATTGACTGCACGAGCTGCCTCCTCCTGGGACTACCAATACTTAAGGGAACAAATATATTTAATCACAAAGAAAACTTCAAACTTTTGCATCCTTGACTGGGATACATTTCCCCCCCATCCTTCTAGACATGTGAAAACAACACAACACAAATTCTTAAAGGCAGGATAGAAAAGACTAGAGGTTTCTGTCCCTTTTCAATAAATGTAATAATAAAAGGAAGGGAATAGTGTTCTGCCAGGCACTTTCTCTGTATTTTCTTCCAGAAGCTCCATGGGGTACAGGTTACTAGTGGTGTCATAGATGAGGAAACTGAACCTTACAGAAGCTAAGACACTAACCAGCTCAGGACACATCACCTGGTAAATGGAAAAGCTGGATTTGAACCCAGATATCTCTGACTACATCTGATGATTCTCAAGAGCAGTTCTGACTAAGGATTGGGTGGTGTTCATTTAACCCAGTGAATGTGGCCATTCTGGAAACTAGTGTTCACAGCAGTGGTATCTGTGTTGCTTTAAAACCCCACGACTGTGGTTTCCAAACAGGTGCACATGGGAATCTCCTAGGGAGATGCCTGATCCCTTCCCCAGCCCCTCCAATTTCACTGGTTTGGGGTATGACCTGGGCATTCAGATTTGAAAAGCTCTCTAATGAATCTAATGTACCACAGGTGTGGGAGCCACAGCTCAGGGAGGTTTTCACATTGCTCCCGGGAAATGAGACAGACACCTCATTCCTGGTGGGAATCTGCATGAGCAATCACACGAAGAGCCTCTTTACCAACTAGTTATCACTGTGCCTCTTGCTTGAGTCACATGTCATGTTTTAAGAGGTTCTGTCTCTTTTTTAAAAACTATATTTCTTAAGTCATCTTTTGCCGGGATCCAACCCCAGCAGGTCCAGGAATCCCCAAAGGTGTGGACGGAGTCGGCGAAGAAGGAATGTTCGGGCACCATATGCTGGGGTCCAACCCCAGCAGGTCCAGGGGTCCCCAAAGGTGTGGACGGAGTCGTCGAAGAAGGAACGACACAGAGACAGTGTTCAGTTGATCAGCAGCCTAGCCAGGATCTTCAGCCAGGATCTCCAGCCAAGTTCTGGTCTGGATCTCCAGAGAGGTTCTGCTTCGGATCTCCAGCCAGGTTCTGTAGCCATGTTCCCTCGCTAGGTTCTCCAGCCAGGTTCTGTCCAGGCTCTCCAGTCAGGTTCAGTGTCCAGGTTCCAGTCAGGTTCTCCTGCCAATCTCTGTAGTCAGGTTCAGTCCAGGATCCCTTGCCATGTTCTCCCGCTAGGCTCTGTCTCTAGGCTCCGAGGCCAGTCCCTCTCCAGGATCCTCCGGCATGCTCTCTCCAGCGAAGTTCTTCTGTCTCTAGGCTCCGTGTGGGTTCTGTCTTCTTGATTCTGTTCTAAGTTCTGAGTCTTGCTGTCTTGTTACAACTGTATTTATACCAGTTGATTCAATCCTATCAATCTCTATTACAAAGGTTAGGGCGTTTCTTATCTCCATTCCAGGGAGAAAAGATTATGTAGTTTAAGCATGATTGTTCGTAGTTAAAGGGATTAATTACCCGCCTGGCACTTAGTTGAGGGGTTTTATTCCCTCCCTAACTTCAGGGGAAAATCCCTACCTGGGGATTCAACCTTTCTCGGAGAGGTGACCTTGGTTAAAACACAGCACCAAGAAGGTGAGCAAACATATTAAGAACCGTATGCCATATATGCCAGGTCCCTTGAAACAGCAAGGATGGACCGGCTCCCGGCAATCTTTAGATCATTTTCCCATGGATGTGCTAATGACATCCCATGGGGGGGGGGGGGGAAGGTAGTTGCTGTTTTATTCACTTTGTGTCATCTTTTTATGAGTCAACACAGACTTTTGTATGATTTTTTTTTACTACTGAAAAGAGCCAGCTCAATGGCCAATTTTCTCAGAACACCACCCCTCCCTGCTTTCAGTTTATGTAGTGGGCAATCTGAATGACCTTTCCCTAGGCCTCCTCGGTTAGCAAATTCCATGTCCATGCCAGGGCAATTGGTTAGGGATGGGCCCATGACTCCAGGGGAGGCCATAGCTACTATTGGAATGGTGTGAAATTGTGTAGTAAAGAATTAACCTTGCCTGGCGGGAGTGGCTCAGTGGTTGAGTGTCAACCTATGAACCAGGAGGTCATGGTTCGATACCCAGTCAGGGCACATGTCCAGGTTGCAGCTCAGTCTCCAGTCGGGGTGTGCAGGAAGCAGCCAATCAATGATTCTCTCTCATCATTGATGTTTCTATCTTTCTCTCCCTCTCCCTTCCTCTCTCTGAAATCAATTAAAAAACATTTAAAAAAAGAATTAACCTGTGATCTTTGCCCTTGGCTCCTGAAAGATGATCTCAAAGTCCTTGGAATGTCTGATAGGTAAGAGTCTTTGTTTACCTGGGGGCCTTGGGCCACACTGTAGAGTCTAACAATGTGATTGATGGTGGGAGCTTCAGACCACATGGCATCAGCTGGACTTTAGGATGGACTAGAGACCAAAGGTCAGCCATGTGGGTGGTCAACCACGTCTCTGTGATTGAGCCCCAATAAAAATACTAGAGAAGGCTTGGGAGAGTTTCCCTGCTTGGCAGTATTGTGTGTGTAGGTGGGTGGGTGTGTGTGCATGTGTATGTGGGTGTGTGTTGTCACACGCTGTTACTGGGAAAAGTCAGCATTGTCCATGATGTGCTGGGGGAGAGGGACACAATTGGATTCTGTGTCCCAAGTCTCTTATTTTGACTTAACTTAATCTGTATCTGTTCCCTGTAAAAAACCATAACTATGAGCACAGTAGCTTTCAGGCAGTCTGGTGGGTCCTTCTAGCAAATTAAGATAACTGAAGTAGAACTTGGGGATCCCGTCCTTTGTAGTCAATGTCAGAAGGGAGGCTTACCCTGGGGATTTCCCTGACTCTGCATTAAGAGAACCTTCCTTTTCACAGGAACTGATCTTTAGGGGAGGTCAGCTGGAGTTCCTGGTGGCCATCTTTATCACCACAGAAAATGCCCAGAGGGAAAAGAAGGGTCCAATGACACTGGTGGAGCTCCAAAATCTAACCAGCCTGGAGGCACCCCTGGGTTTCTTTTAAATTTTACCAGCAAATGCCATTTTTCTTTAAGCCCAATCTTAGCAGAGATGCTCTCATTTGTAATACACTATGCTACTTCATTGGGTTCCTGTAAAGAATCAATTAAATAGCATGATACATAAGAGAGCTGAGGAAAATGCTTGGAACACAGTGAGGGGCTTGATAAATGCTAGCCCATTAATTATTATTATTACCGTCACTTTGATTTTTAATATTTTCCTATTGAAAAAAATTTAAAGCTCAATGAGCCTAACATTAGACAATGAGGTGCCAGCTGTGCTGACTCCAGGTGACTCAGTGCCCTTCTACCTGCGGACCCCTCTCAGCCCAGGCTGGCATCCTCTGGTTTACTCAATAGCCTGCACTTGCCTCTCTTAACTCCCGAGTTTCAGATACATTTGGGAGCACAGTCAGGACTGTCGGTGATAAAATATGCATATTTCCTGAAACCCAAAGTATTCTCACTGAATGTAATAAGTGGAAAGTTATTTTACAGGAAATGAAAATCTAAGATTAATACTCTCCGATGCCATCGAGTCCCCTCAGGACAATTATTCACTGTACTACAGCAAAATAAACTCGCAAAAATGTGGGAATTGGTTTTCTTCTTGCGTTTCTAGGACAAGTGAACTCCTGTGACTACTCCAAACCAGCTCCCGGATGCCGCACCCGCCACCTCACCTCACTAGGCACGCAGCGGGTTTTCCAGAACGCAGGACTTTAAACAAATTCATGGTCTTTCCCCAGAGCTGAGCAAAGGTATAAGGAAAAAATAAGATAAAGATTTAAAACCAATCGGCAAGCAGTTATTGTTCACTATTTATTAGCATTGTGGGATGTTTGTTACAGCATCCCTGACCCCAAGGAATACACGACATTCATTCATTCCCTCCTTTAGGGAATGAATGTTCCTCTGTGCCAAGCACTCTGCTAGATTCTAGGACACAACATGCCCCTATGGACTTACAAATCCTTACAGTTCAATAATCATGCTTATAGGTATTTACCCCACTGATATGAACTTTTCTGTACACACACACACACACACACACACACACACACACACACACCACACACACACACCTGCATATGAGTGTTTATAACAGCTTTATTTATAATTGCTCAAAGCTGGAAGCAACCAAGGTGCCCTCCACATAGTAGAATGTTATTCAGTGATAAAAACTACATGTTATTAAGCCACACACAAAAAAATAAAGAACAGCAAATCCCAGATATGGTTCATTCCAAGAGTCACAGGAAATCCTTATAAAAACACTGGTAGCTAAGCCTTTACTCAAGACAACTGTACCCATTATTTCTCTGGGGACCAAAAACCTACTGTCTTAGTAAGTGGCTCCCACGATTGTTGTGCTTAACCGAGTTTCAGAACCTTGGGGATAGATGATAAAACAAACATGAAAACAATCTAATACAAGTCAGTGTTTGTGTGCTAAGTGGCAAATGAGTGGTACATTGAAGAGTTGGCTGAGGGAGCGACCACTTCAGACAATACCCCTCTTACACCCTCAGCTGCTATACAATAATGACCTCTTCCAAGTTTATTCAAGCCACCAAGTCATGATGCCTCCCCAGGCATTACCACAGGTCTGTGAAGTTCATTCCCAGGTAGAGAGTCACCCGAGGTGAGTCAAGCAGAAGCTTGTCCATACACAGTCTCACCTGTCACTCAGCCTCAAACACTGGGTAGTTCAAAGGAGAAAGTCTCAGAACTTCCACAGCCACGAGCATTCTCCCCTCAAATCATCCCTTTATTCCTAACATGTTTGGGTGGCTGTGAAGTGCAATGTTGGCTTACCTTTTCCCCTCGGGCCACACGTTTTTCAATTTTTCTTTCCTAGTCATAGAAGCAGACCTCTGACAATTACACTGCCCCTCGATTGCTCTGCCTTGATTCATTTGTTTAGAGATGGGATGACACACAATCGTTAAAGTAAGGGTGGGGCAGTGAGGCAGACCTGGCTTTGATTCCTGACTTTGCCATCACCTATGGAGTGACTTTGAAAAAATGTATTTCATCTATTTGAACCTCAGTCTCCTAATCTTTAGAAAGGGAGAGAGCCCAGGGTGAGGCTTAAATGAGATAATGTATGTGAAGAAAACAAAATAGAATATATGGTCAGTGAGTAGCAGAGATGATTAGTTATTGTTCCACTTTACTGGTAACTAAAGGCTTAATAACTTCAGAAGATGTGTTACCTAAGAAGCCGGTTCTTCTCCCTCCTGCCACTCACAAGTTCTGTTTCTCCAAATCTCAGTGTGAGATGTCAACATATCTATAATAATAAAAGTGTAATATGCTAATTAGACAGGACAGCCGAACGACCTTCCAGACATCCTTCCGGAATTCCTTTCAGATGACCTGGATGAAGCTGGGGCTGCAAGGGCCGAGCCCCTTGCATGAATTTTGTGCATCGGGCCTCTAGTGGTGAAATAAGCAGCTCTAACAACTGTTTAAACTATAAAAGACCTCCTTTCCCTGCCCCCCCCTTTATTTCTTCTTATGCCAAAGCCATTACATTATGATAGTATAACAGACACTAGAAAAAGAAATTTAAATACATTTTTAGGATACAATATTACAAAACATGCTTCTTAGGTTTCAAATATAAAATATTATGTATTGGCCAATTTTGGAGGGGGTTTTAAGCCAATTGAAAATAAATTGGGCAGGCATGCAGGAACCTTCTGGTATAATGGAAGTGCTTTCAAGCTGGATTTTGGGGATGATTGCACAACTGTATAAATGATCTAAAAATCATTAAACTCTATACTTTACAAAGGGTGAGTCTTGGGTGTATGTCAATTATATCTCCACAAAGAGACATGACAACTGAAAATAAAGAAATTACTAAACAAAGAAAGAGAGGAAAGAAGGATGAGGTTTAACCTCGGAATCATAAATATCTATGCTCTGTTTTAAATAGTAAGTTTACTTCCAAAAACTCAAAATTGTCAGATTCGTATCCTGGTAATGGGAAGTTGGAGATCCATAGGGTCCCCCTCTAGGACTGAAGCCTCCTGACTCATGATCAGACATCAACACAGAAAGCAGAACTGTTCCTGGAAATAAAACTGGGGAGTGGGAAACCTGCCCCAGGTTCATTTCTGTCTCAGTTGAAGACTCCTCTCTCTCTGGTTCACTCCTGCAAGGTGCCCTAACATCCTCTGTAAGTCTTCCATTGATCAAAGCCTACTCTCAAATCATTGTGTGGTCAAAGAAAGCAAGTAAGGCAAAGGTAGACTAAGCTAAATATGCTTAGATGCCATTTCTCCTTGGAGGACTCTTGATGGGTGGAGTGTTAAGTGCTAGACCACAGGTGCTGGGAGCAATGGGACATGCTCTAGTCCTTTCTTCCCATGCACGAGAAAGATCTGGTCCAGGCAGGCACACCTGATAGTCACTCTGTAAGAGGTAAAGAATTTGATAAAAATCAAAGTAGTGATTTTTAGCAATTATTGATTTGCCACTTTTCTTGTCCGTGCTTGAGGCTCTCCCTAATGCCTCCTGCATCAGGTATTTAGTGTTGACTGTACTCAAGTCTCCGCTAGTACATGCCTGCAGTTGGCAACTGTTTGTTCAAGCACTCATCTGATTTCTTTTGAATAGACAGGGTCAACATGCCATTATTTCTAGGACTCATGCAAGTTACTATTTGCATCCTTGGAAATAACTGGTAGTCTCATAGTGAAAGAATGAGGGTTGACAAGTATAAGCCTGGCTCAGACATCATTAGTTGCACTGCAATGCAGCTGCACTTACATAAGCATGAGCACTTCATCGCTAGGGATCAGGAAGACCCCATGTTCATGATCAGAAGGTGCAATATGGATATCCACCATTAGATACTTCAAACAACATGTACACTGCCTCGTATATCATTGGTTTAATTATCTCAAGATGTAAGGGACATCTTGAGTATTCCTCAACAAATATTCTGAGATGTCTATAGATGGAAAATATACCTTTCAAGTCTAAAGCTCAATTCATTCCTATCTAATAAGACCACTCATTTTAAGAAACTGGGGTAGGGAATCAATGAATCTGGTCAAAATAAATTGTTTCTCATCCTAAGCGCTCAGGTGGTTATTCTATTTCATCATTTTAACTAATACTACTAGTAATCCATTGGAAAGGTGTTATCATGGATGAGTCATGGAAGGGTCAATAAATGTATTGAAAGAAATGTTAAGAATGAAGGTATGACCCACCATTCCTTATTGATGCCCCAAAGGTCTTATAAAATGAAGGGCCCCATATTTACTGGGGTTTTACCTCTCCAACTTCATTATCTCCACCCTTTCCCTATCTATGAGCCCCACCCATCTCTCTATGCAAGGTCCATGGACCCCAGCATCATGCCCCACATCCATGCATGTAAATCTTAAATATGGACCAGATCCGTAATCATTTTTCAAAAGACCTTTGATTCCCTCCCCCTTATTTCATGCCTGCTCCCCTGGGTCTCTGGTTCCCTGCCCCTCAATTTCTTGGGTCTCTCCCAACACAGGATCTCATTTATCTGTTAAGTCTTTGTCTTCATTCCCTTTTCTCTATCACGTCCACTTCTGTTCATCGCTCTATTAATGCCACTCATCTTGCTCCACCGAATTTATCTGCTTAGAAGACTGGCATGGTTCACTAACTACTAGTCCCATTAGAAAATGAAACAGGTACAGTGGGACCTTGACTTACGAGTGCCCCGGCTAACGAGTTTTTCGAGATATGAGCCGTCTCTCGGCCGATTTTTTTGCTTTGAGTTGAGAGCTAAAATTTGGATTACGAGACAGCTTCATATACCCCACCGCTAATTGGCGCAGCGAACGTCACAGTGAACGCCACAACATCAGCCCAGCATCACGTGTCTCACTCGTTCACTTTTTGATTTGACATCCGAGTAATTTGAGTTACGAGCTCTGTCATGGAACAAATTAAACTCGTAAGTCAAGGCCCCACTGTATTACTTATTGCTATACTTTCAAGGCCCAACACCCTGCTGGGCACATTCCAGCTACTACCCTATTGACCAAGAAATAAATAAACACTGTCTTTCATAACCAGCCACTGGGAAATTTAAAAAAGAATAATAGTAAAACTATTCCTTCAGCAGCCCAAATAATTTCTTTATAATATATGAAATTGACAAAATATTCCTGGTTCCCACTTGAACCTTGGGGACAGAAAGTATTTTCTCCCAAATGTGGGGCCTCCAAAATATAAAAAAACAACAACAACAACCTGTAAGTGCTACATTTACTTGGCCAAAAGCATATATTTGAAAATATTTGCTCGTGTTCATTTGGAATTAGAGCATTGTTTCTGAAGGCAGTGGCTGTGAGACACACAGTAGTAACATCTAGAACAAAGGAAGGTCTAATATTCTGAAGCTATCAGCCTATTCATCCACTGGGACTACTGGGTATAACTTTCACAGTGCCCTTTAAAAATTAATTTGGTTCCTGAAGGAATTTGTTCACCAGGGAATCAAGAAAAGACTCTGCAAATGATGGAAGGGACCCCCCAGACGAAGAGCGACTGGAGATGCAAATAGGGTAGGTGTGTTATTTTGCAGTCAGCACGTGGAAAACACACATACAGGTGGCAGCCCCCGGCAAAGCCCATGGGGCTGCCAGCGTGCCTCTGCGGGTGCCCAACAGGAGTGGAATTCCGTGGAAATCAAGGAGCAGATTATGTGTGCTGCAAGACCTGAAGACTAACACGCGGCCTAATGAGCATATTATAACTGCAGGCTCTGCTTGTTAACTGTTGAAAATATTTTCACAAGGCTTTGGGTATGGCAGGATCATGCTAGTTATGAAATGTCTATGCTGAAAGGGAAGTCTGTATCCGCCAGGCTCGAGCAAGTCGCCTGGATAATGGCCGTGATTAGAAATGAATCATAGCACGCTCCGGACTTGGGTGTTCCATGACATACTCCATTGGTTTTCTCAGAGACCAGAAGGTAAGCAGCCTCGTCAGGCTTGAGGAGGAGAAGGGTTGTCAGGCTCCTACCAGAGGGATGCACGGCGCTCCTCTGATCCGTGAAATAAAACCCGACCAAGACATGCCCCGAACTGAGAAAGTTTTTATAGGACATCAGTGGAATCTGTAAGAGCATGTTCTTAAGGGATGACGTGGGGCATACAAACACACCCGCATTATGCACATCAAAGGGACCTTAATGGATGGTCCGTCCAGCCCTGTCATCCTCATGCAGGTAAACGTTATCCCAATTTTCCAGAAGAGGTTCCTGAGGTCAAGAGAGGCCCAAGGGATTGGCAAGCCACTTAGCTGTTTGGTGCACGTGGGGCTGCATGCATCGGAAACATTTTTGAAATGTGTTTTTACAGGCAATAGAACTGTCACTTCTCTTGCATTGGTAGAGGCTCCTTACACCGGCAGGCGTTACATCTACACAGAGCAGTCACATTTGTTTCCTCATTTTGGTCTGCACACAACACTGGGTGCCAACACTGACAGAATTCTACCAGTGGAGAATCTCAGTGGGTAGCGGTCACTGGACCTGGGATAGTTATTAAAATGCATATACCTTGGCCCCACACCAGGCCCACTGAAACAGAATCTCTGAGGGCGGGGCCCAGGTATCTGACTTTTGGTAAAGGAAAACAAAGCGAAAATCTCCCATGAGTCCGATACCCATCACACCACTGTTATCAGAGATCATTACCTATGGACGGGGGATGGAGATGCCCACCCCCACATATCTTCCTTTAGATCCTGCCTTCAGGAGCCTGAAGCTGCTGCTGGATTCACCCATTACTCAGTGTTCAGAATCTGCCCCAATTTTGAAGATTCCCTGAAGACAGGCTGGAGAAGAGAATCCCATGAACAGCCACCTCTGATACAGCGGAGTCAGAGTGAACATACCACAGGCCACTTGATGAAAGCTTTAGTCAGAAAACCTTTAGCCCTTCCCTCATCCCTCCCAGTCTTTGCTCTGTGGTGTACTACAATTTACATAACAATTTTTCTTTAAGTAAATCTACATTTTTTCATACCTAAATGCATGCAATGAATCGCCACAAGAAACATAAAACAAGCATCACCTGCCATAATAAAGGTAAAAATGGTACAATGAAAAGAAAGCAAGATGATCAAAACACCAAACCAAAGACATTCTCCTTGACTTAGTCTGAAGGACTAATAGAGCATCGAAAAGGGAATAACGTCCTATTGTGTGATTCCAAGATGTTTGATGGGCATTGCTGTGCATCAAAAATCTCAAGTAACCCCCCAGTACTACCCTGAGCTGCCCATAGGGACACTGCCCCCTCTTACCCTGCTGGTAAGTCTGGGCTGTGAGCCCTATAGAGGGAGCTGGAGGACAGAGACATGGTGATTTGGGTTCTGGGAGTCGCTCACATGGGTTGAACAAGGGAGGTCCACACAGCGCATGTGAAGTTCACAGTTTTGTCCAAGGCCACCCAGGCTCTGCCCCCTCCCACGGCCAAGGCCTTCCCCTTTGGCGTTCATGGCTGGCAGCACAGAAGTGGGGACAGTGGGGAAGGAGAGAGAGAATGTCCTTTGATTCCAGGTTGGAAGCCCATCCAGGGTAAGGTGTAGCATACTAAGTCCTTTTCTGACTGTAAAAATAAAAAGATAAAATAGCTCCCTCAACCACAGAGGAGTTTAGAGTGTCTTTGACAAGCAGCATAATTAAGATCTAGCATAAACACAGAGCCTCCCAGGACTGTAAAAGCTGACTAAATGGGAATTTGTTCTGTTTGGCTTTTCTTTCCTTTATTTAGTTTTCCTGTGGAAGTTTCACTTTGAAGCAGGGCCAGCCTTGGGCAAAAGTGTGGAGTCTGCAATCTACAGATACTACTCCCCCCACCTCACCCCTCTCACTCTGCGCAGGCTCAGTCCTCACACCCATGGCACCTGGAGTCGGCCAGGCCTGGATCCAAATGCCAACTCTCCCATTTTTGAGCTGAATAAATGTAGGCGTTCAACTGAATCTTTCTAAACCTCAATTTTCTAATCAGTAAATAGGGCTGTCTTGACGAGTAAATGAAATAAAAGATGGAAAGTACTTTGCATAGTCCCTGGAATTTAATAACCACTCACTAAACATTTATTGTCATTGTTATTCGTATTATCAAATATTATCCATATTACCAGAATGGTGCCAGAATCATCCACAGGTCAGAACAGCTCGATTCAAACACACGTAGTTTTGATGGGGTCAGAAATACAGGGAGTCAAATTCATGTTTCCCCCTTAAACTCATAAAGAAGATATTTTCTCCCTGCTGCTGTCAGCCATCAACAAGTGTCCCCTCCTTCCCTTTGCTGACACAGAACTCTTTTTTGACACATTCCTCGTTTCCCAGTGGCCAAACGGCCATGATCTCGAAGGCAATGAGAGAATTAATTATACTATGAGACATACTCAACCTTCAGATTTGCAATGACAGGCAAAGAGCACAATTTGAAAGGGACATTGTCTCCTTCCTCATGGAACGCTTATGTATTAAAGCGGTTTCTATTTATCCACCATTCACTCATATATGATGACTCACAAGGATGCTGCTATCACCCCCACAGCCACAAAAGCTTGCAGGTGCTATCCCAGAGAAAAATGAGCACCATATTCCAGCTTCAAATTAGTCCATAATAGGGAATTTGACGCAGACATTATTTCTAAACAAGATATTCCCTAAATGCTAATTGCCTTTAAGAGCTCTTCAGTTAAAGGGGACAGATACATTCTGCTCACTAAAGGGGATGGATGGCTTTGAGAAGGAGTCCCCGTGAACGCAAGGATGCTTTAAGTGGGATGCCATAAGGAATAGGAGGTCAAGATTCCAGGGATCAAGTGTCACCTCCCACATGGCAGACTGCCTTGGCTGACTTTGGATCAAATATCAGTAGATCTGACAACACTGAGTACATATTTCTGCACGTCAACAATTGCTAAGTCGCCGCCACTGTCCATGTCAGGCTAAGATGAATAAGTAGAGATTCCTGATTGCCACTAATAAGTTCTGTGAGGGGCATCTAATAGGATTGTGACAAACTGGAGAGCAGATCTCTGGCTCCTGAAGGGAGTAGAGTTTATGTCTCCTGTTGGGAAATACTATATAGTTGATGGTATGAATGAAATTAAAAATTTACTCTAGTGGAGGACATGGCTGACTCAAGCTGCACAGGGACCTTGGAAGATGGCTAGAAAGAGGAATTTTACAGAAACACTTGAACACGGACAGCCCATCTTAGTAGGAACTTCCACTAGATGGGCATGTTCTGTTTTGGTCACTGTCTCCAGACTGTGGAAAATGTTTGGAAAAAGTATGACATTCCTATAGCCTGGAGTTACTTCCAGCTATATGGGGGAGATAAACATTTATTAAATAATTCTGCATACATGCACACACACAGAGGCCAAATAAACTGTGGTAAATTTTTTCTCACGAGGAGATGCTGTAAGAGTGTACAGAAAGGAGAATTAATCTATGGAGATTGTGGAAGGCCTCATTTAAGTATTGACCATTGAGCTAACTGCTGTAGGATGAGTAGGAAGACAGAAGAGAAGGGCAAGAAAGAGTAAGCAGAGGTAGTTGGGGACCATATGATAAGGGTCTAGTTGAACTGTGGAGAATACATGGGGCGTCCAGAGTGATGAGAGTAGATGAGTTGAGGGGCTGTGAGGGCTCCAGGTGAGAAATGGTGGTGGCCTTAATTGAGACAATGCCACGCCCTTTACAGATGCCATTGCTTCTATTTTTCCTAGCTCCTAAAAGACTCTTTCCTTTGGTTACCTTCTCCAGTAGTCTCTCCTACTCCTCTCTTCTCTTTCACAAAACGATCTTTTCTGTCTTTAAAAGTAATAAAATAAAACAACAACAAAAGGCATTTTTACTCAGACAGATGTCTCCATTATTTGACACCATACTTTTCTCTTTGTTTCTATAGAAGTAATTTCTTATAAGGGTGGAATCTGCATTTTGCCTCTCTTTCGTCTCAATCTAGTGAGAGTTTAACTTTGGTTCTCATTGCTTACGCGACATGGTTCTCTTGCAGCTCATTAGTTACCTTCCCAGTGACATCCACATGGCTCCTATTTACTGTGTGGGTTTTGCTGCATTTAACAGTACTGTCCACACTCTTGTCCTTGACACTCTCTCCTCCCTTTACCTTTGGGGGTGACTGTTTTAGATAACTGTTTTCTGAATCACTTCCTTGCAGAAGTGAACACACCTGCATGTGGACTTCTCCCTTAACTCTCTTCCAACACCCACTCACAAGTCTTTAACCCTGTGGAAGATCGAGTTCACTTGTACCACCATCACTGCATCCTCAGAATGTTAGGAGGAAAACCCAGCACACAGTATTCTCTTCCCCCAAATGGTTCCCTCCAAAAGAATTTTCTAACTTGTTCATCTGCACCAATTTCTTTTGCTTACTTGTGTTTTTTTTTCCACAGTTCTACTAGATTAATCACCTGAAAACTGCATGTCTGTGAGATTGCCACTTTGCTTAAAACAAAAGTAAAAAAACCACACAAACAAACAAACAAATAAACAAACAAACAAACAAAAAAACCACACCTCCCTACCAGGGTGAAGTCTTCCAGCCCTGCACTCATGTCTTTCTCAGACATGGCCCCAACCTTCCTTTCCATCGAGCTGTGGCTCCCACCTACCCAGGCTGCAGGGCAGCTCAACACACTGTTCTACTCAGTACTCCTCACTCTCTTCTACAGTGAACTTTTATTGTGGGGTCACTTTAGATTTACAGAAAAATTGCAAAGATAATCCAGCGAGAGTTCTCATGTACCCTTCACCCAGTCTCTCCAATGTTAACATCTTCTATCACTTTGGTGCATTTGTTAAAACTAAGACATTAACATTGGCACATTTCCAGTAACAACTCCAGATTTCAGCTGTTCTTCCTTCCCCAGGATCCAACCCAGGACAACACATTGCATTTAGCACCTTTGCTTAGTCAGTTCCCATCACCATGGCTTTGCCTTAATGTCCCCTCTCCCTTTCAATTTTCTCCCTAAGTACCTTCTAGCTTTTTTCTTTTCCAGGGTGTTGCCAGTTTTCTATCATGGATCTCAGTCCTAACTCATCCTTCATTTGAAAGCTCTCTGCAGGACATTTGGCTATTTCTTTCTCTTTTGTTCCAACTTGTCCATAGCCTACTCTTCTTTCCACTAATTTGACCCTTGTTGTATGCACACATATCAACCTCAGTACCCAGAACGCAGAAGGAATTAACAAATACCCACCGGTTCATTTATAACCAATAATGTAGCAAATTCATGTTGTACAAGACTCATTTCAAATGCAATTTCCCCCACTTTCCTAGTAAAGAAATTATCGATGACTTGACCCTCCTAACAGCCAATCTTTCCCCCCTAAGCTTCCAGGAACAAAACAGCTTCTTTCCCTTTGAGATACACCAGCAGAAGCAGCAGTTTTGAAATAAACACATGTAATTTTTCATGCCCAAAGAAATGTTTGTTTTTCTCAAACAAGTGTTTCATATGGCAAACATGTGCCACTTGTAACATTTTATAAAGGGTGTTTGTAGAAGCAGCTTTAGATTTTATCTGGGTTCTGAGTGGACCGGTGGTGACATATCTACTGTAATATATTCTTCAATTAAATAGGTGGATAGAAATAGAATTTAAATATTCAAGGAATAATAATTATTGGGGAGAGGAGCCCTGAGCGATATTGCTCACTGTCTATCATTTTCTATTCTTACTTCTCAAATTTAGGGCTTATTAACATTTTTCTAATATTCCTCTTCAAGCAAGCAGAAAGGTGAGTGCAGGAGTGAAACTGAAGAGGAGTAGAAAGTTACATTACACTGTAGTATTATAATACTCAGCACCCTCGTTGCCCATGTTGGTTCACTTCCTGATGTTTCTTAAGAATAAACTGCAGCCCGGCTGGTGTGGCTCAATGGTTGAGCGCTGATCCATGAACCAAAAGGTCATGGTTCAATTCCTAGTCAGGGTACATGCCTGGGTTGCAGACTTGATCCCCAGTAGGGGGCCTGTAGGAGGCAGCTGATCAATGATTCTCTCTCAACACTGATGTTTCTATCCCTCATTCCCTCTACCTTTCTCTCCCTGGAAACAATAAAAAAGAATAAAGTACAATTCTAGAGGTAAAATATTATTTACACGTTTTTACCAAAGAGAAAGGAAGAAAAAGAAGGAATGGCGAAGAAGAGGTAGACATTGAAAAGTATTACTATTTACCATGATCTGTGACCTATGGTTATATAGTGATTGTAGTCATTGGGTCCTTTAATCCTCAACACCATTCCATGAAGCTGGGATGATTATAACCCCCATTTCACAGACGGAAAACCAGTGCCTCAGAGACTTCAAGTCATTTACCCAAGAGCACACACGGAAGAAGCGTTGGAACCTGGCATTCCCTTGATTTCAAAGCCCAGGTTGTACTGCACTGCTTTAGAAAGGAAGGCGAGGACATTTCATTCCAGACCACATTGTTGTTTTTTTTAATACAGTATATTTTAGTGATATTTTTACAGAGAGGAGGGGAGAGGGATAGAGAGTTAGAAACATTGATGAGAGAGAAACATCGATCAGCTGCCTCCTGCACACTCCCTACTGGGGATGTGCCTGCAACCAAGGTACATGCCCTTGGCCCGAATCGAACCTGTGACCCTTGAGTCTGCAGGCCGACGCTCTATCCACTGAGCCAAACTAGTCAGGGCTACACAATTTTATTCTGCCTATGAGAGCAAAGCTCCAGGCAGAGTCTCACCCAGCCGATTCTAAGCGCCTGTAGGAACATATATTTGCTACTTGTCCTAGGGAATCCAGAAAAAGGGGGTTCAAAAATTAAACATTTTCTCCTCCTGAACCCTTTCTGTGCAGCAGAAAAAAGGAGGCAAATTGGAAAACTCAATTGAGGACAGAAACCTCAGAGGAGAAGGTGCCCACAGAAGCCGTGAAAATGTCACTAACCTACAGCTAAACTCTTTTCTTAGCATCACAGATATTGACATGGATATTATCATGTAAATGCCTTTAACAAAACAATACCTTGTGGGGGTAAGAATGAGTCACCTTAGAGAAAAAACAAAGCAGCCCAGCCCTCCATGCAGGTTTATCTGACCTCTTGGCAACTGCTCCCAGGAAGCCATTATGTTCTACTGAGTGAAACATGGGCTCTGGAGGAAGCCCCTAAACTTAGGATGTAGACAACTGCTCTTTGTGGCTCCCAAGGAACTATTACAGTCAGTGAGGCAGGCAGAACACGCTGTCTCCAAGTCTCAGCAGCCCTCTGCAGCCGCCCGTGAACCAGCTCATCTTTGGAGGCATGCTTCTCGTTTGGAGGCGTGCCAAACACCTCTCTGTCACAGGCAATGCCAGGGACATGCATGGAGTAGAGACAACATCCTTCCAACACAACATGTGCCACTGTGCTCTGCCTTCATCCCCAAGTCGCCCCCAGATACACCTGATGACCTTGAAGCCAGAGGTCAATGGCTGACCCTTGATTCATCTGAATGGTCTGTGTGGGTTCTAATGACGTCATCAAAGTAGTTACCCTCTTTTAGCTTCAAGGGAAAGCTGTGTGAGGTGAGTGGAACTTGCAGTAAAGGCACAGGGCTGTTATGATTTGCTTAAGACAGGGTTTGCTGATGTCCAGGCCTGGAGGACCCTGGAAGATTCCATAAATGAGAGAAGCTAGCTATGGGAAATTGCAGCCTTCTTGACCTGTTCCCCATATGCCTGCTTTTGATAGAGGCACTCTTCCTCTTTACTGGACGAAAAACACTATTTGGAGCTTGATGATAAGGGCACGTGACAGTCATCCTCACTGTTGGGGAGACAATATGGAGAGTTGAGAACAAGGGCTCCTTGAAAAGTACCTGTTCTTCTGAAGGGTTAATGGCTGCTGGACTTCACATGACTGATGCCACCTGGGGTGTGGCTTAGAGGTCATACTGTCTCTCATTTTAAACACAATTGAAAATCCAGATATTTGCTTTATTTTTAAACCCAGCCCACTAATTCCAAATTTTCTTAAGGGCTCTGTAGGTCACATAAAACAGGGTTGCTCTATTAGACAGTGCAAGAGGAATGAAATCAAAACTAGAGCTCGCTTCCTGATTCCTAACTACAGAATGTGGGAATCATCCATCAGGCTTAGGGCTTCAATTGTTTTCTTTGTGGGCTTTGCAACCACTATCCTCACTTATTCATTCAATACATATTGACTGAGAATTATTATATGTGAGGCATTCTGCTGCATTATGTGGCATATTTCCATATTTTCATATGTAGGATGTATGTATATTACATGCTATATAATAAAAGGTTAATATGCAAAATAGACGGAATGGCAGAACAACCTGAACAACTGAACAACTTAACAATCAGTCACTATGACGTGTGCTGACCTCCAGGGGGCGTGTGTGGGACATGGCAGGTATTGGCTGCAGCAGGATGGTGGATCAGGTGAGCAGGGGTGCCAGACCAAGGCGGGGCGCCAGTCGCTGCCATCAGAGCAAGCCTCTGGTGGTTACTGAAAACTCTTTGCTCCCATGCACCACAGTCCTGTCTGGTGCTCACACCTGCTACCAACATCGGACCTGCTCGCACCCACAGCCGGCGCTGGAGTTGCCGCTCATACCGGCTGCTGGTGCCCAGTGCCGGTCCCGATTACTCGGCACCATCTGTGGTGCTCACACCCACTGCTGGTGCTGGTCCCAATCGCTCCGTGCTGTCAGCAGGTGTGAGTGGGGCTGGTGCCGTCAGCGCGTGGGAGTGGTGGCAGCGGGAGCGGGGCTACTGGCAGAAAGGGGCTGGGGGCCACGGCTGGAGGGCCAGGTAGGGGTGCGGAGGATGGGCCGAGACCCACTCCTGTGCCTACCACAGACTCATGGCCCACAGTTCCTTTCAAGGTGCATGAATTCGTGCACTGGGCCCCTAGTTATATATAAAATACAGGGACATAAAAATATATCCATGCTCATTGGTATAGATATAATCCATGATTTTAGGAGTACATAGTGTACTTAAGAAAAATAAAACATATGCAAAATATTGAAATATTTTAAAAACATCAACAGAGATACTTCGTTAAAGATGTACTTTGCTAGATAAAATCTAAGGATATTATAGAGATGCTATGCTGACACACTGAAGCTTACAATCCAAACCAAATGCATACTGTGGCCAGTTATTGATAAGATATGGACACAGAGAAATAAGAACCTTTAACAGAGATGTGACAGGCCATGAGGTATTGAGTCTTATGCTAGGGTTGGCATGAAAAATGAAAAGCAAGGTCTATTTCTCACTGCATTTCCAAAAAGGTGAATTAATGTGGTCCCTGAATATCTGCCTGCCCATGGTGAAGAAACATTTTCAACATGGAAAGCATTTGATGGAGAAGCTGTGTCTTCAGACAACATTTGCCTTTCATTCATGGGGGCTTTGGGCAGAGATCCTTGCAGAGATCTGATAGGATAAGGAAAGACATGCTGAGAACTGACTTGGAAACCAAATCCTGCCTCTTCACCACCATCTTCTTTCTGTTGGAATAGGTCTTGCTAGTCCTGATTCTCACAGGGACGGTGAAGAGGGCAGAGGGTATTCCTGTGACAGAGGAGGGTTTCCAGGCACCCCGCTTTTATACTCTGATGGGGCCAGGCACTTCAGCATTTGGGTTTCCAGGTTTTCTTTTGGCCAGGGACTATCGCTGGCCCATGATTCCTCTCTCTATTTTGTTTTTTCCGTGTTAGAGCTGGAGAAGGCGAGCATGTGCATTTTCCGGCTGAGTCAAATGCTGCTTTACCCAAATATAACTTCTTGCTCTCAGGCTTTTGGTGGGCATGCTCCTCTTTTCAGCTGAAAAATGTTCTGGTCTGCATCAGCAGCATCTTTCACTGGCTTAGGCTCTCCCATTCTGCCAGCCGTGGGCCCTGCCGGTATGATTTCTTTTGTGTCTGCTTTAAACAGTCTTAGAAACAGACCATATGCGGCCATCAATCCAGGCAGAGAAATTGCCCTGACGTGGATGCAGGCTCTGTGCAGAAATCAAAGCTGGGGCACAGCTTCATCGTATCTTTAAAAAAGTCTGCTTTTTATTTTGCCTGCTAATAACAAAAAATACACTCAAAGAGCCGAGAGAGAGGTTAAATCAAGAAACCAGGCAAGGAGAAACTCGACTCCCACAAGGCTATTGCTTTCATCTGTAAACTATAATAGGATCTAGTCTCATTTAAAAAAATTTCCAAGTATAAATACCTGGATAATTATAATTTAACTAGAGGCCCAGTGCACAAATTTGTGCACGGGTGTGGCCCAGCTCCAATTGGGATGGATCGAGGCTGGGCCTGTCAGGAGGCGGAGATGGAAGGAGGTTGGCCAGCTGGCCTTCCCTGATTAGGACCCAATCAGGGCTGGGCTGGCTTGGGGGAGGGGCCGCAGGCTATTGGCCTGTGGGCCCCATCCCCGAATGAGGTAAGGGGGGCGATCAAGCGTCAGTGGCTAGGGGAGGGGCCAGGGGAGGTTGGCTGGCCAGCCCACCCCCAATTGGTGTGTAGGGGGGTAATCAGGGGTGGAGCTAGCTGGGAGGAAGGGCCACGGGCCAATCGGGATGTGGAGGGGCTGTGGGTGGTGGGCTGGCCGGTCCCGCCCCTGAATGGGGTTGGGAGACTGAGCAGGGGCCAGCAGCCTGGGGGAGGGGCTATGGGTGGTTGGTGCTGCCCCTGATCAGAGTGGTGGGGGCCCATGTGGGGGTGGAGCTGGCTGGGGGGAGGGATCGTGGGAGGTTGGCTGGCCAGCCCCACCCCCCAATTTTGCCAGTTAGCTGGCTCCAGTGGGTGTCATAGCGACCAGTTGTTCTGGTCACTGGCTTTTTATAAATATAGATAATACTGTTTAACATTTATTAAATACATATTATATCATAGACACTGTGCTAAGCATCTTGTGTAAAACAATAATAATAATAACCTTGCAGGGCAGAAAGTATTATTAAAGTCCCATTTTCCCCACTGGTAATAGCTGAGCCAAGGCAGTCTGGCTGCAAAGAGCATACTCTTAACCATTTCTCTAAGCTGCCTTGGAGGAGGAAGTGACAAAGGATATTGCTGGCCCTGAAAACAAATAAATGAAAGCACACACTGAGTTGGGTTATTCAAGGTAACAGTAGAATCAAAACAACACAATTGAAAAGGACCAAAGACGACCCTATTAGTTTATGTGACTGCTAAAATAATCATTAATCACAGGACATTTGCATTGTGCAAGCAACCTGGGGCACAGCAGGCCCACGGCCCCTGGGAAGCTACAGGGGAACCCTCCCTCTGCTCCTTCTACCTACCCTCTCTGGGTACCTCTGGCTCCTCTTCCATGAACTGAGGACTGAGGGCAGCTCAGCTCTGTGGAGGGGCCAGGATTTGGGGAGCGGGCAAAACACCATGGCCTTACAGCTGGTTCCATCTGCCTGCACTCATAGCTCTTGCTTAGGAATCTCCTAGTCAGATGTGATTGAAGGTTTGATTATCCTCCTTTTAAATCCGACATTCAAGTAGGACATAGACTAGGGAAAAGAAAATAGGGATTTCAAATGGTGGCAAATATTTGCCTAGGAACTCTTTTTGAGGCCTATCATGATTCCTTACCAGTTCGTTTCATTCATTCCTGTAATCAGTCAGGAAACATTTATGTACCAGGCACTCAGCGGGACAAGGATGATTCAATGCTACACGAGACGCAGCTCTCTCCTTGAGGCACTCACAGAGTCGTGTATCACCAGAAGGTGCAGCAGGGTTTAGGGTGAAACAGCTGCTTTGCCTTCTTTGTTATGTGAAGGTTGGGACCAGGACTACATTTCCCAGCTTCACCTGCATTTAGGTAGGATCCCTTAACCATTAACGGGAAGGGAGAGGAAGTGATGGGTCAGAGTTTAAGAAACAGGGTTGCTTTCCTGATGGCTGAGTAAAGAGGATGCTGACGAGCAAAGGGAAGGCTGAGCCACAAACTGGGGAAGGTTTGGGTTTCTGAATAATCATGGCGAAGGCTGGACCTCTGGCCACTGGATTGTGATGGAAATGAGATATACATGTTTCTTCCAAGTTAAGTCACTAGGGGAATCCTAGCTTTTCTATGACCCCAGCTGGCGTTATCTTAACCAATACATGCTCTATAAGCAAAGTGTTGAAGATCCATTCTGTGATGAACCATCTTGACTCTCAAAGATCCAAATATTTCCCTTATTTTCAAGATCTTGTTCAGCATTTCACTGTCGCTTGTATATGCTGCCCACAATTACTAATAACACTTTCCTCATGTTGATGAGTTATAAATCAGCTGTCTTTCCCTTGATGAAATAGATTTAATTTAGGAAACATTTTTTACAGATCCCTTTACTGTAAATTAATCTATGGTTCACCTGTTCTAAAGAATTTCAAATTTAAAAGTCCCTTGGGTGTAAATCACTTGAAAAAGGGAAAAGAGATACTTCCCATGAGCCAGGCACTATGCTAAGACCTTTTCATATATTGCATTGTTTCAATGAAACCTCATAAAAATCCCAAGGAGAGGGAGCCTGGAGCAGAGCATTGGCTCAAGGTCACACAAAGATATTCAACAGTGGCCAGGATCCCATTACCCGACGTCTCCCATGCCTGTGTCTTCTCAAACAGTGGAGTAAAGAAGAACATCAGCACCCACTTTTTGCAAAACAGAAATCTCCCTGGACCACCATCCACCACCAGTTATTTATGGCCCCATACAATATAATCTGTACCTAGCAGATCTAATATGACTCACTACCAGGGCGTATATTGGAAAGATTGGAAAAGGAAAGCTTGTTCCCTGCTGAGATGAGCAGAAGATAAGGATGGCTGCCTGGAGCTGCCTGGAGGGGAGAGGCAGGCTCGGAGACAAAGGGAGACAGGGAATTGCCATGGGAACATAAAAAAGAACTCAACAAAAAGTTAATATAGAAGCGACTATTCTTAATGGCATACCAAGGACAAAAGAGAGGCAACATGATACATTGGAAAGAGTATTCGTTTACAACTAAAGGTCTACGCTGTGACTCCAGTTCTACCAAAGTGCCTGCGGACACTCTCGCTGCACCTTTCACCTTCCACCAACAAGCCTCTGGCTGCCCCTTAGGGGCATCGCTCCCACACTCCCAACCGCTGTGGATTGCAAGGGTGTCCCTCCATTCCCAGGTGCACGGCTGTGCCCCTGATGCCATGACAACCAAACAAAGCATGGTATTCCTCTGGGCACAGAGGTCAGGGATCTGTATGCAATGGAATGTGTACCTAGCAGATCTAATATGACTGAGTAACAGGGCATTTCTTGGAACTATTGGGAAAGGAAATCCTGTTCCCTGCCAAGATGGATGGAAGACAAGGATGAATGCCTGGGGCTGCCTGGGAGGAGTGGTAGGCTCTAAACAAAAAGAGAAACGGAAGCACATAGATACCCATCTTGCTTCTACAGGAAACCAAAGAATGAACTGATCAAGAAGAGAAGGGAGCCCAAGATGTGAACCCCTGAAATCAACAATTCCTGGACTTTTCTATCTATCCAGTCAATACACTTCCTTTTTTTGAGGTTAAATTGGGGTTCTATAATTTGTAATTGTATGAATTCTGAGCGTAAAATCACTTAATTACTTGCTAAGTGATTTTCAGGGGCAAAAATGTTAAGTACCCATGCCTTAAAAAAATTAGTATGTAAAACTGACAAAAGAACTACTCTGGTTGAGGCAGAGCTGGGCCTAGTTCTCCACCCAGGCCCCCTCTCCTGCACATGGAATCTGGCTGCTCCCCACATCATCATTTAGAGCCTAGCCCAGCAGATGTTCCCTACTTGCCCCCTGGGATACTCACCTCTGTTTTGTGAGACTGTTGTATGAATAAAATAAAGCAACATGTGAGAAAACACTTAACAGAGTGCCTGATATTTAGTAAGTGCTTAATAATGTATATTAAAGAAAAGAGTGGAGAAAATAGAAGCAAAGAGTTAGTCTTTTGCATTCGATTCCTTGGAAATTGTACTGCTCCCTAGTAACCTAGTAGATGCCTTCTGATAGGTTCAGGGCACTCTCAGACATGACTCTACAAAGTCCGCCCCCCGCCCCCCACACACACACCCTGAAGCCCCATGCTAAGGCTCCTGGGTGGGAGAGATAAGCTCTGAACAGAATAAGAAGAGGGAGCATGATCACTATCTGTTGTTTTTGCCTGCTTAGCGCCCATCATCTCCTTTTGGAACAGTGTCTCAATCTTTCCTCCTCATTCCCAGGCCAGGAAGCTCACTGGGGAGACCGCAGCTTCTGGCCTAAATCTGCATATTGCTTTCTCGTGGCCATAGTGGTTGGTTCAGGGAAGGGCACAGGACCCAAATTATTCCAATGAGACTCAATCTTAGGATTTTGTTGTTTATACCTAAGAATGAGAAACTCCATTATAATTTGTTTGGGTTGTTATACAGTTAGATCTGGAAGCTTAGGCCAACCAAAACTCACCTTGCTATTACAAGGGAGTGTCTTCCTGAAAATGAGGCCAACAGGAAGGAAAAAAAGGGCCAAGAGATACAATATGTCTCGATGATACTATTTGAACATTTGGATCCAATCATGCGTTTAGCTAGAATTTCTCTGTTCTTGTGCAAGGCAATGAATCCCCCTTTAATACTTTGAAGCTGGCTGAAGTTCAGTCATTTTTAAAGGAGTGAATCCTGTCTAGCACTACAAGAAATAGCATCCTACGGAGCATGGTACCTGAGGCATTAGAGGTTGACTTTCCAAACTAGAAATTGAACTTCAAGAATGGCATTTAGTAATGACATGAGGGACAAAATAAATAAATAAATAAATAAAGATGAAAAGAAGTTTGAGAAATTCCCAGCGTTCCACATTGGGTAAGGGGCTTCACGTCTCACATTCTGAGTTTTTCTCTTCTGTAAAATGAGGGAGACTAATTCTGGGGCCACAAGTGGCACACTGTAGGACAAAGCTGGCCCATGGATATGTTTTGTTTGGCCACTTTATTTCACTGCCCCCTAGCAAGCTTTAAAACACAGAGAAAGTAGGCAGGTGTTTTGCTTCGGTAAGAATAAAAGTAATTCAGCACTCACTGTCGGATACCTGATGCTTGTAGACATTGAGTTTGCAGGTCCTTAGGGTGCTTCAGCACTACCGCTCAATGCTTTTACCTTGGATTGGCCTGTTTCTAAAGCCTGAATTTGTAAATTCGGCAGTTTATTACGGCAGGGCAGACCTGAAAAGGGATGAAGGTGGGCGGGCACACCTGCCTGCTTAACCTTCTCTCTGGACCCTATGAAGTTACTATCCTGGGGATTTTCCTATCGACGGGAGGATTGTTCAGACATTCAAGACGTGGATGATATCGAAGCATCCCACAGGGTCTGCATTGCAGCAATCAATCCATCTGACTTCTCCACTGCTTCCCCTCTTCCTGCAGGGCTGGAAATCAATTGTGTGTTAGCTACTCTCTAGGTCTGAATCCAGGGAGCCTGGAAATCGCAATGCACATAGTCTCAGTGGCTACATCAGCCAGGAAAATAAAAAGGAGAGAAAGGAACTCCCCTAGGTGACTTCCCCAAATGAAGTGCACATTAATAAACAGTTGATTTATCTTCCCATGGCATGGAGGGGGAAAAACCAGGAGAAATAAAGGAAATTCAAAGACTGCATTAAAGCATATCATATGGTATCCAGAAATGAGGGAGGTCTGGGATCGGAGACCAGGAGAGAAAAACTCTATATGTACATAAAATCCTCTATGCACACATGCCTTTGGCAGACTGTACAGGAGAAAAAAAACACCCAGAAATCATGCCTATTTTAAGAATTAGATATGTGAAAAAATTTCCTGGTAGTTCAGATTGGCTCGAAATACCACGCAGGGCTGCATTAATGAAGATTAAGTCTATTTAGAGAGAATAATTCAAAAGACTTTATCAATTTGGCACTATTTCCTTCAAAATGGAAAAACCTTAATTTAACAGGATATAGATGAATTCCTAGATTTATTGAAATAGCTTGGAGTTGAATAAATTGAGTAAGAGTCACAAATCATTTGTCGCTGGTATTTTAGACCCTCTATCTTGAACTAAAACCCAAATAACACAAACTCTCACTTTTGCATGATGTTCCAAAGAGAGACCGGTACACATTTTGATATTTCCTTTCAATGAATGACATCCCTTTTAACCTTCTTTTCACCCCTTCTTGGAACAAAAGAATTACAACGACAAATGCAGATGTGCGAAATCTTAGATTCACTGGCTGGCAGAGAGGAAAACATGGCTTTCCATTTCCTTAGCACCCAAAAGTCTCATAACTCCTCACGCTGGAGATGATGGGTTAAAAGCAAGTGAGCAGAGAATATGTAGGACGTAAACTTCCAGGGGACAGGAACTATCCTACCTTTCAGCTGATGACTACTAGTATACATGTGATCTCAATTAAAATTCTCAAGACTTTAGTATCCAGCTCAGCCTAAAATGAAAGGATAAATAATTTCTGTAAAAAGCACTATTTCTGCGTCAAATGATTTAACCATAGGGAGAGAAGAAGGAAGAGGAGGAGGGGGAGGAGACGAAGCAGCAAGCGTTGAGCTCTTACTGCAGGCACTGTACAGGCTAGGTAGGCTGTGCAAATCACAGTCACGCAGTGTTTTCTTTATTTCTTAACTAAACCCAGAAAACCCAAATGAAACCTTTCAGGTCATCCCTACTCCCACCCCCCATTTTACAGAAGAGAAAACTGAGGCTTCAGAGATTAAGCAGCTTTGTCCAAAGTCTAAAAAGTTAACAAGTGATGGAGACATAATTTGTTAGACAGTGATTCCTGCACCCAACCTTATAACTATTGTCTAAACTATGCCACTATTGGGGTCCTGGTTTGTTACGCAACTCTGAATTTGGCTGCATAAACACTCCACAAGTTATCAGTCCATGGGCCCTGTTGTTGAGTCAGTTACACCCAGAAGCCTTCCCTCTCCCTCTCATGCAGTCACAAACATTGATGCTCCTTATACAGGGTGGGGCAAAACTAGGTTTACAGTTGTGAGTGTGTGAAGCACAGAGTTTATTCTTTTATTATTATTTATTAATTATCGTAGCATTGCCCTAGCCGGTTTGGCTCAATGGATAGAGCATCAGCCTGTGGACTGAAGGGTCCCGGGTTTGATTCCAGCTGAGGGCATATGCCCAGGTTGCAGGCTTGATCCCCAGTAGGGGGTGTGCAGGAGGCAGCCCATCAACGATTCTCTCTCATCATTGATGTTTCTATCTCTCTCTCCTCCCTTCCTCTCTGAAATCAATAAAAATATATTTAAAAAATTATTGCAGCATTTTCCATGTGAACAACTGTAAATCTTCTTTTGCCCCACCCTGCCTGCCACCCCATGAGCTTGACCCAGGTTATATTCAATCTGTGTGATTTCCTACCAGGACCAAGTGATTTGTGGGTCGGCAAAGAGCCCAACACGCACTGGTTGACATTTTTGTAGCGTTAGAAACAATACAATGGTGTGGAATCATGCCTGGGCTATTTCTCAGAGGTCAGAGCATCTCCGGGAGGTCAGCGTGGAAGGAGAGGTTGGGCTAATGAATGAAGATGCTGCTTGGCATCCGTGGAGCTGAGGGGTGGTTCCACTTCCCCTCTGTCTTAGGAGTGCACTGCCATGGCATCTAACTGCATTAATGAGTTTCCTGGGGATTGGAAACGCAGCTGCGGAGGGCTTGTTAACTGGGGTTCAGAAACCCTTCCTTCTTCAACGCTGTGCTCTAGCTCCCAGCGGTCAAAGCTGCAGCCAGGGCTGCATGGGTCTGCCCCGCGGCATCTACTGGTCAGCCACAAACACGCTGCCCTCTCGCCCTGCACAGCCCCAGGCCCAGCCCTCACCATCTTCCACACCAGCCTGACCCTTCCTCTTGGACTGCCTGGGTGAGCTGAACCAGGTTTGTGCTGCTGAACAAAAGCATCCTAGGGGAATGAGGGAAAAACAAACAAACACAAAAGAGATAAAATAAATTTCTGCTTCTCGTTGGAGCAGATCAATGTTTCGTCTTCCATGGTGAGAACAGAACCTGAGCTCACACCCAGTTCCGGAGGCATTGGCCTCTCCCTGGGCTTTGAAATAAAGCGACCACCCTTCCTGTTAGTGGCAGAAACTGCAAGTTGGTCAGATGATCCTAAAAAAAAAAAAGCCAAGCCCAGTGGAGACATGAGTCTGGTTAGAAATGCAGCGAATGAAAGCCACTGCTCCTATACTTGGGACTTTTGTTGCCCAGAATGAACCTGGCCACGGAGTTAGGCAAGCAGCCCCCATATTCATGGAATATGACGGCTGCTTGATTGACTCACCTAACATTTGCTTTCTAATCCAAAGCAGCCTTCCCATAATGTTCATTTCTTTTCTGCCAGCAGTATTTTAAGCTATGAATTCCTTGGTGAAAAGATCAAAAAAGTACCCAAAAGGCAGCTAAGGGGACTTTTTGTCTCTTTAATTGCTTTCATTTCAGTTTGACGGCTCCCTTGTACTTTTCATTTTTAACATCTTTTGCTCAAAGTGCCAAATACCTTCCTTCTCTTTATCTCTGTGATAAAGCAGGTTGCAGAAAGGAGTGGCGCAGGGAGGCGTGCCTGGAAAGGATCTCGACACCTTACTGGGGTGTGGTGTGAGCGCCTCCCCTTCCTGGGGCCACAGGTGGTGTGACTCACCTTTATCAGATGAGGCAGAGCCAGCTTGCTGGGGCCACTGGCCAATTTGTGTTTAAAAGGCTAAGTCTGGGCCCTACAGGACACCTACTACACAGTAGAACAACAGTGGCCACTCTACCAATTCCAGGAGACATAGCAGCTCTACCTAATACATAGAAAAAAACCCAAGGAAGCAGCCAAGATGCAGAGACAAAGAAACATGTCACAAATGAAAGAATAAAAGAAATCTCCAGAAAAAGAACTAAATGAAATCAAAGCAAGCAAACTACTAGAGACAGAGTTCAAAACAATGGTTATAACATTGCTCATGGATCTTAATGAGAGCTTTAAGGGACTTAGTGAGACTTTCAAGGATCTCAGTGAGAATTTCAAAGACGTGAAAAGGACCAGTCAGAAATTAAGCATACACTAATTGAAATAAATAATAATTTACGGGGATCCAACAGTAGAGGATGCTGAGAATCAAATCAACAATTTGGAATATGAGGAAGCACAAGATACCCAATCAGAAGAGCAAAAAGAAAAAGGAATAAAAATATATGAAATAATGTAAGGAGTCTCTGGGACAACTTCAAGTGTACCAATGGTCACATTATGAGGGTACAAGAAGAATAGAGCAAGCAAGAAATTGAAAACCTATTTGAAGAAATAATGACAGAAAACTTCCCTTACCTGGTGAAAGAAATAGACTTACAAGTCCAGAGGCACAGAGAGTCTCAAGGAAGAGGAACCCAAAGAGGCCCACACTGAGACACATCATAATAAAATGCCAATGATCAAAGACTAAAAGAGAAAAGCAGCTAGGAGGAGGAGGAGAAGGAGGAGGAGGAGGAGGAGGAGGAGGAGGAGGAGGAGGAGGAGGAGGAGGAAGAAGAAGAAGAAGAAGAAGAAGAAGAAGAAGAAGAAGAAGAAGAAGAAGAAGAAGAAGAAGAAGAAGAAGGAGGAGGAGGAGAAGAGGAAGAAGAAAAAGAAGAAGACGAAGAAGAAGGAGGAGGAGGAGAAGGAGGAGGAGGAGGAGGAGGAGGAAGAAGAAGGGAAAATATGAACAATAAAATGGCAGTAAACACACCTCTACAAACAATAACAATTGAATCTAAAATTCAAAATAAATGAACAAGGACTCTAATAAACAAAATAAACTGATGAATATAATAGAACCAGAGGCATGGAAACATGGAACAGACTGTTGAATCTCAGAGGAAAGGGGGGGTTGGGAAGAGATTAACCTAAGAATTTATATACATATATGCATTCCCTATGGACACAGACAATAGGGTGATAAAGGCTTGGGGCAGGGTGGGAACCAGGTGGAGGGGGGCCACAGGAGGGGAAAAGGGGGACATTTGTCATACTCTCAACAATAAAGATTTTTTTTAAAAAGGCCAAGTCTGGTGAGCTATTATGCTAGTGGCAACAGTAATTCAGAAGTCTGCTAGTAAAGATAAGGAGACTGAATTCCACTATAGAAAAGTCCTATCCTACACTCTTCCTAAATTTTGTCTAGATTGTCAAGGCCTAACCTTGAGTTTAGAATGGCCATGCACTTACCTGATCACTTTCATTTAATCTTTGCTTTCCCAGTGCACTAAGTCACAGTACCTCTGCTAAATTTCCTGTCAGTTACAGCACGCCACTCTAAGGAAGCAGTCGCCAAGAACGGTGAAGAACAAGTGCCTCCTCCAATTGCAGGGTTCCATAAACTTATTTGTTGCCTACAGCCTTCACTTTTTATTTTATGTGCACAGTTACTGCCATATTTCCTAGCACATGCTATCTTCTACTTAATATCTATTCTCTAACTCAGTTATTTTACTTAAATCAATATAGTTGAGGGGGGAAAAAACCACCTTTGTATCACCACTTGATAACACAAGGAATCTTTACAATACTATTTATCCCATAAATAGAAGGTAACAGCAAAAATATATAATATGAAATATGCAAAATAAAAACATGAAAGCAAAAGTGTTTACAAATGCTATTGCTAGCTCATTCTAAGTATGATCCTCATGATTTGTGGTAGTTATGTTTTTTGTTGTTGTTGTTAATCCTCACCCGAGGATATTTTTCCCATTGTTTTTTACTTGAAAGAGTGGAAAAGAGGGAGGGAGAGATACAGGGAAGGGAGAGGGAGGCATCTATGTGAGAGAGACACATAGATTGGTTGCCTTCCACATGCACCCGGACCTGGGACAGGGATTGAACCTGCAACCCAAGTACATGCCCTTGACTGGGAGTTGAACCAGTGACCCTTGGGTGCACAGGCCAATGCTCTAACCACTTGGAAACACCAGCCAGGGCTGTGTAGTTATGTTCTATAAAGTTGTCATGGACGCTAAATTGGGGGATGCTGAACCATTGCTCCCAGGGAAAATGCAGGGTTAGGCTCCTAGAAGTTTCTGGCCAATCATTTTCATCAACTGGTCACTGTAAAGCTTTGTTTTAGGTGCGTTCCTGTTTAAAGACAACTTACTGAATAGACATTGTTATCTCCTTAACATTGAACTCGTGGCCAAGAGCAGTGTACCTCATGTCTGAACAAGACTTTTCTAACGCATATGTGTATGTGTTTTCTCCTTAAGGCCCATCACAGCTGTCCTGAGCTTAGGATCCCCAGACAGCACCATGCTCAGGAGCCACTTTCAGCAGCAGAATTACCAATAAAAAGCACAGATTTGTAAAAAACATGACACTAAATAGACTGTGAAAGAACACTTTTTAACATTATGAGAGCTTATACAAGAAGGCAGAGAGTCTCCTTGCTGGGAACAGGTACGTAGGATGTCTCACAGTTTTCACTGCTCTGCCCACATCCACAGATGACTGTGCAAGTGCCACAGTATTGATCTTGGGGGTTAGAAATAAATTTTAGTGAGTATGCAAGTTCACAAATACGGAATCCGAAAATAATGAGGATCGGCTATGTTATGAAGTTAGACATGCTAATATCAAATGCAGACTTTCTCTTTGACATAATAAAAGGGACTGAAAGAGTAAAAACAGCAAATACTGTTTCTGCTATGTGGATGGTATACTTATTGCCAAGTGTGTGGACCAGCTGGACTCCCCGGCATTATGGCCAGTGCCATGCTCTGGGAAACTCTCCCTTATTGCTATTAATGTGGGATAGTCCAGGCTTGTCTTGGGGCTTCCTGAGCTTGGCCCTGGCCTCTCTGGAGCACTGAAGGATAGCTCACAACCTTTCATGCAAGTATAAGAGTGGCTATGTCTCCTGCCTGCCTTTATCCCTCCCTTCCTCCCTCCCTCTCCCCGCTGCTGCCCCAGTTCCTGTTGGATGTGGTCTTCTAGGGAGTAGTTCTGGGAACAGTATTTGTGAGCAGCAATTGTAGGATAGCTTTATAATGCCAGGGCTTATGAAGCATTTCTGAATGCCTGTCTCTCTCAGCCACATTTGTTCTACTGTGTTCCTTGACTCCAACATCAAATGAATAGCTATTGACTAACGCATCTCTTAAAACTCAGTCATTCAAATAGTTCGGCCCTAGTTTCTGTTGTTCTAAGTCTGCTGGTGACAAGACTACAGAGGAAGAGTGGGACCTAGTAAATCCGCTGTATATAGGACAATGGGAAGTAATAGGTTCTAATTTTTTTCAAAAGAGTCCAACATGTTAGTAAGTGTCCACCTAACCTTGTTAATGTAGGACACAGTGAAAGCGTGCATTTTGGGATCTCACAATCTAGGGTGTAGGCTACTGAGGATCATGTCCACTTCCTCCCTCCTCCCTCCATTAAATTCTAGAGCATTTCTTAGCTGGTAGAACAGTGAATATGTCCTCTAACATCATCTTTGTTGTTGAGTTGTTTCTTGGTTATGAGTTGCTAAAGACCTCTTGTCAATGGAGGCTTTAATAATAATTAACAGAGTACCTTGAAGATGCAGTTCAAAATCCCCTACCTATCACTGCCAGTCTACATAGAGTTTAAAAGGTTGCATGTGGCCCTGACGAGGTGGCTCAGTTAGTTGGAGTGTTGTCCTGTACAACAAAAGGTACGTTCCATTGCTGGTCAATTGCTGGTCAGGGCATGTACCTAGGCTGTGGGGTTGATCCCAGGTTGGGACTGGTATGGCAGGCAATCAATCCATGTTTCTCTTTCTCTTTCTCTTTCTCTCTCTCTCTCTCTCTCTCTCTCTCTCTCTCTCTCTCTCTCTCTCGTCTAAAAATCAATAAAAACATATCCTCAGGTGAGGATTAAAACATTTTTTAAAGGTTGCATGCAGCATGCTTTTACTTTCTCTTTACATTTAGGATGGGAACTCTCTTCCTTCCACCTCATTACCACTATGATGTTCTGTACTATGATAAAGGACTCCAAAGACACCCTATGCCCTGGGGCAGCCTGATATATATTAACACTGTTGACACTGTCATCCAAGGGCTCAGTTGAGTGCCAGGCAGATCAGACATTGGTAACTAGCAAGGTGAGCACCCAGGTCTTGCCATTGCAAAAGGAATTCTGATGGAATAAACGGTTTTAATATTGTTTCCCCCAGTGAAAGCTTGTGCAGCCTACACATGGATGCACACATGCCTGTTCAAGAAAGGCACTGTGAGCCTAATTGGGGTTTTATCCAGATCAAGTATCCCATTTTGGAATTATTTTAATTCCTTTTGCAGAAAAGACTGTGCTATTCTGCTAATGTGGATAAACTCTGCCACTGACTATGTATTACTGGGCTTGTTTCCAGGGAAGAAACCCATGGCGTTCTCTTTGTGAGAACATGGGAAATAGTTCTTATAAAGATTAAAGGAGTATGTGAAACTTAATTTTCTATTCCCTCCTAACCACTATTCTTGCAGAGACGCTCTTCCCTCATCGCCACATAACTCTACTGGGCACCTACTTATTCTCCGCTTACAGGTTTCCCATCTACAATCCTGCACACACCCCACTGTCAGGTAACCTCCTTTAAGCCATGTCGGGTCCATGTCTGTCCTGCTCAACAGCCTGTAATGGCTCCCTGTCGCTAACACACTAGATCTAAACACTTTTGTTGCTGCAGATAAAGAACTGCCCATTGGTCTTATCCCACTTTTTTTGAAAAGAAAAAACACTATTCTTGCACCTGAGCACTTATTGGTTTCAGCAGATTCCTTGCACTCATGATAGGAATACACATCTGAGTATCCTCTTTCACCCGCCTCTTTCTAGCTCACAAAACCTTCTCTTTTTACTCCAGCCTACAAGGATACTACCTTGATGGATTCCATACAGCAGGAGTGGGCAACCTTCTTCTATAAAAAGTCAGGGAGTAAATATTTTAGCTGCTGCAGCCCATGCAGTCCCTGCTGCAACTATTCAACTCTGCCTGTTGCATCGTGAAAGCTGCCATATGATACATAAATGAAAGCTGTGGCTGTGATCAAGAATACTGTATTTCCCCAAATAAGTGGTGGGTCAGATTTAGCCTGTGGACCACAGTGTGCCCACCCAACCTACAACGTCAAGACAAACACACACTCTCACTTAATCATTTGCTTCCTTGCATTTTTCTGAGAATGATATGGAAATCTCAGCTTTGGCTCACAATTTAGGAATGAAGCCCATTGGTGACCTAAGAAAAAGAATAATGAAACAAGAACCTAGCTAGTATTTAAGCATTTTCCCTGCATCCAGTGGTCTTCTAAGATCTCGATATACCTGATCTGGTCTTCACAACTGATAGCATTAGTTGCTGGTGGTTGCTAATGCCATTATCTCTATTGTTCAGTTATATAAGCTGGGGCACTATAGAGGGTTTAAAGTGTATTTGCCCAAAGTTTCACGTGCTAAAAGTGGCCAGTCTGAGATTTAAAGCCAGGGAGCCCGAGAGCAAAGACAGTGCTGCTAAGGAATTTGTCACACCACCTCTCAAACACAGACTGTAACATGTAACCACATTGCAGCTTTTATTTTCAAAATTTACTTAAAAATTGAGCAAATGAATACTTTGCTTATAAAAGTATACTTATTCTTTGTAAAGAGTTTAAATAATACATAGAAGAGGAAAAAGAATGACAATCTCTAAAAATTCCCTCTTCCAGAGATAAGCACTATTAACACGTGGTGCCTATTCTGTCACTTTCTCCTCTCTCCTTGCTCTAGCATACACCCAAAGCCCCCCTAACTGACCTTCATTTGACTGATGGATTGGATTAACTCCTGCTCCCCGTCCCTCTGTAAAACACACAAGCATATTCATGGCATACAGCTTGGAGGCGACTCTCTAATAACCTCCTCCCTTCTGCTCCTGCAAATGATGTTCTCCCCAAACCGATTTATGTCACTTGTGTTTTAATCTAATTTCACAACTCAGTTAAATATAGCATGAACCAATGAAATAGTGAAAACACAAAGCATTTTCTTGAATTCAGTGCTTTGAGGAAACCTCAATGCATGCAAATTGCTACAAACAATGCTGTCAAATTAGGTATGGATACAACTGGAAAAAATTGATGGGGAACATGTCACCATCTAGCAGGATTCAGGCTTCAGGCTTCTTTGCAAGCCTTTCAATTTCTTGCTTTATTTTGAAGAACTGAAGTAGGAAATCATGTATGCTGCATAATGGGAGCTGTTTCTGCAAGGAAGAAACAATTTCACACTCAAAGGAAAAGCCTGGCCTCGCCCCTTAAGATCAGTGCAGTTTTAAGATCAGTGGAAAAAATAGTTTTCTATGTTTTAAGTAGAAACAAAATATTTAGATATGTTTGGATTGGTTTTTACGACTCCTTGCTTCACTGTTTTGGTTACCCCATCAATCCTTGCTTTGGTCATGCAGGATATGAATGCTTTTCTCTTTGTGTGTGCATTTATTTGCTTTTCACAAAATCAAAATGGTGCTACGTGTATTTCTTTGTAAGCTGCTTTCATTTAACAATATATTTAGAAAATCTTTCCTGTCATTAAAAATCCTCACAACATTGTAAATTCCTCCGAAATCTTTTAATTTGTACATGTCATATTTAACTAGTTCTCTATTTTGCATATTTAGAAATTTCCCACTTCTGCTTTTATAAATAGCTCATAATAATATTTATTTATTCAAGAAATAGTCAGTGAGCATTTACGTAGCTGTCAATCACCATGAAAGAACTAATTTCCACTTAAACATAATTTTGCACTGTTTCTTTGGATACATTTCTAGAAATAAACATGCGGGGTCAAAAGGTAAGAGGATTTTCAACTACACACTGCTACACTGCACTATACTTACTCGATACACGTACTTTTGCACCAATCCCTGAGGACAGAAACCCTGTCTTGTTTATCTTTTTAACCCAGAGTAGCTACTCAAAAAAAAAAATGTTTATTGAATCTTGAATAATGAATAGTCCTTGACTGGAGTATTTATTTACAAGAATTACAGATTTCTGCCCCCTAAACACTCCTAGTAAAGTCAATTAAAAACCATCCCTTGCATTTGTAACAGAAAGCAGAATAAGAGAGAATATGCAGACATGAGTATGTACGACTTGTCAAAGAAGCATCTCAAGACCTCATTTAAACCTTGTGTTGAGTCGCCAGCAGTTTGGAGATTAACTAATGTGTCCAAAATCTCAGGAGATCATCTCCAAGAGTTGAGATCGTCCACCAAGAGGTGGGAATTCTCAGGAGAGGAGTCCCAGCTACCAAGGGACCTTACAGCCTGGCTTCCCCCTGCTCCCTCCCCCTGGTGAGGCGGCCCTGTGAGCTCTTACATCCTGTAGAAGCCCTAGTACATCTTCAGGACCACTTGCTAATTGGGCAACACTCGTTCTCTCAACAGATGCACTGGAGAGACCATATCACAGACAAAGAGAGTGTAAAGGATACGTTTTAAAAATAATTTCGGAGCAAATCCTGGGTATCTGGATTCACAGGCTTGCCCATGGCAGCCAACAGTCATCTACATTATTTTCTCACCAGCCATTCTGCACAGAATACGTTGGTATGGCTTTCCTGAGACTGTGTAGAACCCTCTTGATCTGATGATGGATATAACCTACAATTTCTTCTCACTAACTTGAATCCCCCAGTTCACTTTAATAAACGATATTAGGCAACTGCGGGTGTGTCCATGTACTAATTAAATGAGTGCCCATCTGTAAGATATTTTTGTACCTTTTGTAGAACTGACTACAGCTAAGAAAGATTCTTCCTAGCACGGCTGTTGAGATGATAAATGGCAAGATAAACATATAGCTCAGTTAGCACCTGGCTTGGTGTTTCTTGTCTAGATCTCAAAAAGATTTTGGAGTAAGCCTAGATGCTTACTCCAAATATTTAGGCGAATTTGGCAATGCAAGTTATAGCCAAGGTGTGCTAACTATTCTGAGCAGTGTCAGGCAGACATTTATACAACATACATGATCTAAAGAAGCTGTCCTTTCATTCACCTGAGAGCCAGCCTTCCTTCCTTCCTTCCTTCCTTCCTTCCTTCCTTCCTTCCTTCCTTCCTTCCTTCCTTCCTTCCTTCCTTTCCTTCCTTTCCTTCCTCCCTCTCTCCCTCCCTCCCTTTCTTCCTTTCTTCCTTCCTTCCCTCCCTACTTTTTCTTCTTTCCCTTAGTTCCCTTCGTCCCTCCATTCCCTTCTCCTTTCCTCCCTCCCTCCCTTCCTGAAATACAGAGATGGCAATTGTTTCTGAATGGCAACTGGGGCAGCCCTTTCTCACAGCTATGTAAGACCCCAGCTTTTGCTGTTGGCATGTGGGTCACCTGCTTCTTCTAGGCATGCCCTTATATTAGTTAATTTGTTAGCTTGCTTGAATCACAGTCGAGAAACCTTCAGCTTTGCTTTGCAGCAATAAATTCAACTGACAGCTGAAATTTGGAACGCTCACTTAATATTGATTCTGAATGTAATAACAAGCGACATGACCTTTTGGATGGTGTAAAATATGGCCGCCACAACATCTGTGCCACATTTCTTGCTGTTTAGTAATATGCTGTAACAGCATGGAGCTGGCATTAAAGCTAAGCTTTATTATCAAGCAGATCACTCCATCTCTCTGGCTTCATTTAAAAAAAATGCTTTCAGCTTCTGGAGCTGATATGGTGTCTAATACGCGTTGCTGTTTTCGAGACCTAATTTACCCTGCAGTAAGAAGCAGAAAGATATCTGCTGACCAAGTATGTAGGCAAGGGAGAATAGTGAAGGTCAGAAAGGTCACCTGGCACCCCAAATTCCAATGGACCAGGAGCTGACACAATCCTCCATGACAGTAGCAGGGAAACTAACAATATTCAATTGTAGCCTTGAAAAATACCTATGAAGTTGATGTCATTTAGTGATTACCACAAGATGTGAAATATCTTTACTTTTCTCAGCCCCACCCCCTAAAAAGATGATCTCCAGTGGTACTTCCCTGATGCCTGAGCATCATTCTAATTTAGCATTGCCCTAGGAAACCTAAACTAATTTGGCTAGGATGGATACAGGGATGTTTGCACCTGATTCATTCAACTGTTTTTCTTTGAAGTCTTGGTATCTTTAAAACATCCTCCAAGTAGGCAGAACATCAATTTGTGCACTTTAAAAAATCCAATTTAAGCAGGTTAAACATTGTCAAAATAGTTATAACCATATTTTTCCAACAGAATTACCAACCACGGAGCACACAAAAAATGCTCAACTTGAAAGCTCTCTGTCATTTCAGGATATCTGATGGCTCAGATTGGTTCGCAATTGGTGGACAGTGAGGATTTAATTCTCTTTATCACAAGACTGATGTGGGCCCTGAAACAATACAGCCTCTTTTTTCACTTCTATGATATTTGGACTCTGTTTGGTTAAACCATTTCCGGAGGGTACAAGCACAAAGTTTTAAATCCCATTTCTCTGGAGAAAAAAAAGAATTAAATCATATTTAGGAAGTCTTCTTCCTTGTAAAATACACTTCCAAAATAAAAGACCTGTCAGTAATTTCAAAGAGGTTAAACATAGAATGGAGAATAGTTTGATTCATCCTTCTGGTCAACAGGATACTGATTCCATTTAAAATGCAAGCCTGGCTATTGTAGGTACTTAAGTTTGGCATGGTGGCAATCTATATGAAAATTATTAATAGGGCACTTTTGCAGAAAAGTAGGTCTGATAGGTTCCAAAAGACTGGGGAGCTGTGCTACCTTAAAAAAAAAAAAAGGCCAATCAAGCCATAAGTGAGATGTGACATTGGTCATGAAAAATCTCACACAGCTGACATGCCTTTAGGTAGATTTCTGACCAGCAGGAAGCTAGCATCGTGAACCATGCTAGTTTCCCCCATCAGATTCCATCAACGATTAGGATTTTAAAAAATATATTATTTGTTCAAGTAGCACTCATTTCAGGAAAGATCAGAAACTCTGGAGGCCACTCCTCTATCCCAGGGAGTATGATATATATATATATACACATTCACACAATGGGTTCATTATTCATGCAGAATAACGTAGGTCAAAAGTGATTGGATTCCATTATTGACATTGGCCTATGTCCGATGGCTGAAATGTCATCTTTCATTTCAAGAAGAAAGGAAGCCTTCACAGAAAAGAGGAAACCTGAAGTTGCAAGGTAAGATTGTTCTTAATTCTCAGTCCCAGGGAATGTATGGCCCTCACTATAGCTACATGTTTATGATTAGAAAGTGGATTTCAAACTAAGGAGTTCAAATACTAAGTCCACCATTACCAGCAAAGAACAAACGGCATTGGGTTAGAAGGTCTGCGAAGGGGAGCCGCACCTGGATCATGAAGGACATTTCAGCATGAAGTGGTTGGCTCTGGGCGTAGAACGAATCAATCCTCAAACTTGGCAAGCAATAATTAATTCCAGGAGTGTACCTCTCATCTGTGTGTGGCTGCTCCCTCAAATAGAGATCTTACAAAACTCTCCCTGGAGGAATCCGGGAAGCCATCAGACTCAGCCATATGTTCAAAACTCAGCACGGATGGATTGGTCACGAGACAGATGTCTATGAATTGAGATGTTAACTGCCCAACAAAATTGGAGAAGCATAGGTTGAGAAGCCTCCGGATAATTTCAGCTGTTACCAATAAAGCAACAAGCAGAAGCAAAAGCAAAAACAAAAACCCACACCTCTTCAAACATTTAAATGGACTCCCTCTTTCTTTTCTTTATGATGCAGTAATTGACTTGTCCTCGGAGATGCTGGGGTAGCTTTCTGGCTGGCACCCACTGAGGCCAACGGGAAGGATAAAGTGATTGGGAAGAAGAAGCACTCACATGGACGAGGCAAACAGGCACGAATTGGATTACTCCAACCTCCTCCGCTGAGGTAGGCTTCAAAACTAATCTGATTATATGAATATTATGAGCGACTAAGTATCTTTCTGCAGCAATTACCAAGCTTTCGTACACAAAAGAGGGCATTTTCTTTAGTGCAAGGCTAATCTATCAAGTGTTTAGCTTCACAGCAAAAAACGTTGACAGGGAAGAGAGAAAAGGGAAGAGAAGAAAGAATGATTGAAGTGGGCAAATATTGTAGCAACGCCTCCCTCTTTCTCTTTTCTCGTCTTCCCTTCACTTTCCTCGTCTTCCCTTCACTTTCCTCCCCTCTCGTTTTCTTTTCTTCTCATTATATTGAACCTGAGAGGACTACTTTCATTCCTTCAATGCATTGTAATCGCTTAAAAATATAATACTAGTTTTCTTTAAACTCTCTTTTGGACTTCACAACTTGGTACCAGTTAAGAAAGCTATATGATTCTCTCCCAGCCATGGCATTGCCCAGTGGGACCAATAGTATTCAGACTCTAATTTCTAAGCCTCCCTCTGAGGCTTGGAGACCTAAGAATTGGTGTAAAAGTAACAAGGGCCGTGTAAAAGTTCGCCTGTGTATCTTGTTTACTCTGCCAGCAGTTAACTTGGCTTCATTTGTCTGTAAATCAAACCAATGGTTATCTCCATTAATAGACTCTATAGAAAGACTACATTGACACTGGATGACACTGTGAGTCAGAAATCCACAAAACTGTTAGGGAGGCATCCTACTTCCAGCTGAAGTACAATGTGATGGTTATAAACTCAGACTGTGGTTTAAATCTGCATCTGCCATTTCCAGCTGAGGTATGAGATTATTTCACCACTTTCAGCTTTAATTTGCTGAAGCATTGGGAAGACAATATCAAAAGTACCTACTATGGACTGAAGTTGGTCTAAGAAGTCACTTCTAATGTGGCCTCCATGGACTGGTCCTTATAACTTCTCCAGAATTATTTTGGACCTTGTTGTCTCTGGCTCTAGTCACTCAGAACTGCTCTCAGAACCTGACCTGCTCACGCCCCCACTTTCCACAAGGCCGTATCTTGCTTTCCTTGTCCAAGATAATCATTCCTAGTCACTAAGCTTCATTGCCCTGCTTAGTTGGCACCTCCTCAGGGATACCTTTTCTGATTTTCATGACTATATCTACATCATCTCCTCCCAAGTCCCTAGAATGGAAGCTCCAAGAGGCAGAGGCTGTGCCTGCCTTTGGTCGTCTTCACACCCCCAGCTAGGGGTGGAGGGCTTGACACGTAGTAAAAACTCCACAAATATGAGTTGCAATCATGATGCCACATGGAAGGTCTTCAGAGCAGAGGTCGGGCAAAACTAGCTTCTGTCCCATGGGGTTGTTAGGCACGGGGAAGACAGGCCGTGGCATTGTTTTAGTGACTTTGAATTTTCTATTTGGATATGATCTCAATCAAATTATAATTTTAATGAGCAACACCTGAGTGTGCTAAAAAATTTTAACCAAATCCCACTGTACATGTGTATCGAGGTGCAATCACTGCCAGGCTTCCTGAGCTCACTGGCCATTGTCTTGAAAGCATCCCTCAATATGCACCATCCTTGTATTCACAGGCAATAGCCCAGGTATTAGTATTCCAGTTTGGTCTTTTTCCTGCAAATCCACTGGCTAAATACATATTTTAATTGAGCCCAAGAGTGTTGACTTGCAGACACAATGTAGAAAAACAAAATCACTAGAAAAATGGCAAGTGGAAGCAGCCTTTTACCTTTGAATAGAATATGATACTTACAAAACATCAATAACAATTTTCTATTGGGGAAAAGCCTGCAGCAAGAAGAACCTGCTTAGGTTTTTAAGCTGAAGCTCAACAAAAAAATTAGTGTTTCTTTTTCTTTAGAAAACAAAACTGTCACAGTAAGCCAGGTGAGGTAACTTTAACCTGGTGAAATACAATTCAATTAATTGTCTGTGATGTTAAGAGATGGAAATTATCATTAGCCAATGAAAAGTCTCCAATGTCCAAAATGATGTGAAGCAGGAAGGGTCACAGTGATTAACATGGGAAACAATTAATAAGAAACAAAATGACCAGAGTTGGGGAAGACATACTTTTTTGTAAAGAGACTATACTATACTATACTTTATTTATTTATTTATTTATTTATTTATTTATTTATTTATTTATTTATTTATTTATAGGTAGGAAGGGAGAGGAATAGAGAGATAGAGGGATAGAGACCGATGAGAGAGAAACATCAATCAGCTGCCTTTTGCATGCCCTTCTGCCCTCCCCACCCCCCAACCCGACTGGGGATTGAGCCCACAACCCAGGCTTGTTCCCTTATTAGGAATGGAACCAGCAACGTCTTGGTTCATGGGTCAATGCTCAACCACAGAGCCACATTGGACAGGCTTGGAGGACATATTTTAAAACAACATCAAACCATTTAAGACTCAAGATTTCTTATTTCTCTTGTATAGGGTAAAATATTGCCATATCTTTATCACAGACACTAAGAACTCCATCCTATATAATAAAAGGCTAATATGCAAATCAACCAAATGGTGGAACAACCAGTTGCTATGATGTGCGCTGACCATCAGGGGGCAGATGCTCAATGCAAGAGCTGCCCCCTGGTGGTCAGTGTGTTCCCACAGGGCGAGCGCTGCTCAGCCAGAAGCCGGGCTCACTGCTGGTGAGCACAGCGGCAGTGGCAGGAGCCTCTCCCACCTCTGCAGTAGTGCTAAGGATGTCCGACTAAAGGCTTAGGCCCGCTCAGCCTTTAGTCAGACATCCTCCGAGTGCTCCCAGACTGCAAGAGTGCACAGGCAGGGCTGAGGGACGCCCACTCCACCCCCCTGCCAGGGCACAAATTTTGTGCACTGGGCCTCTTATATATTATAAAGCACTCCACATGAATTTCACTGTCATATACATAGTTGCACAAATAATGACCTTAATGTATATATTTTTCTCTTTACCCTTTTATATTGTCTTTACATATATTTATTTTCATATACCATGTCTTTCTCATGAAAATATTTTCAGCTTACTGACAACAGTAACAGCTAATATTTATTGAGCACTTATGCTAAGAGCTTCACATTTATTATCTTAGTTAATTATCACAAGGACCTCATGAGATAGGTATGGCTGTTGTGCCCACTTGATAGAAGAGGACACTGAGGTTCAGGGAGTTTAAGTATATCATCTAAAGCAGGGATGGGGAACCTTTTTTCTTCCAAGCTCCATTTGGTTATTTATAATACCATCTGAGGGCCATACAAAATTATCAACTTAAAAATTAGCCTGCTAAATTTGCCCAAACATTTAATTTACTCATCACTAATGCCTTGACAGGGCAGACCAAATAATTTTGAGGGCCATATATGGACCATGGGCCGACGTTCCCCACCCCCGATAAGGTTACACACTCCGTAGTGGCTTGTTGGGATATAACTCAGGCAGTCCAATTGCAGAACTCCAGACCCCGCCACTACTCTACCACTTTGGAAGCTCCTGGTTCAGACCATTCTGGAAACATCTCAAGTGAATAAAACAAGACTCCTGGGGGGGGGGGGGTTGGCAACTCCACAGGAAGTTCAATTGTGGCCCTTTCATAGACCATTAAATCTTATATGGAGTGTTTCCTCATAACAAACATCATCTTACTAATCTAATTATTTTTAAAATCCCAAGGCACTAATGTGAGATGCCAGTGGATTTTTCCATTTTTTTAAAAAAAATAAACCTTGCAGACATTCTTAACCTTTCCAGTGGGTTTTCCAATTGTTTGTTTGGGTACCATGTAATTATCACATAAAGAACTATCTACTTATACAGAAGCAAGAAAGAGAAAACAAAACAAATGGAAAACACAAACACAGGCATGTTTGTTGTTTCATATTGAGGGTTATTTAGCTCGGATAATAAATCATTACAATGAATGTCAACACTGCACAGGGGAAAGGGAGTCGTTAGTTGCATATGCTAATGGAAGACGTGCATTACTAATAAGGAAGAGAATGAGCAATTCCAGCCACATGCTAGTTATCACTGCAAATCACAAGGCAGGCCATGTTCACCCAGAGCATGTAACTGCTGCATGGCAGTGCAGGCAAACATTCACATGTCAACAGCAATAGCTCCCACACTCCATCCAAGACTACTGAAGAGTTTAAGAATATAGCCTGCCTTGTTGTGACCAAGATATCAAGCTTAATCACATCTGCCAGTCAAAGGCCTTTCATCAGTCTTTACTACCCCCCTCCACAAGTGTGGTCTGAAGACTTTTAGTGTATCAGAGTACAAATAATGAACAGTCATATCATCCATCAATAAGCCCTGTAGCTTCTGTCCTTTTATATCCGTCTCAGATCCACAGGTTCTCTGCATCTCTCTTGCCCTGAACCACTGTACTCTTAATTCTGAACTGGAGCAATGACCTCCTGTCTGTCTTTCCAACTGTTCTCTCACCTCCTTTCTATGCAGTGTAAGATATAGTGTGTTTCTTCTTTTAGCTTTGTACAATTGTGGCAAACTTTACAAAGCATAAAATTTACCATCTTAACCAGCAGTAGTGTACAGTTCAGTGGCATTAACTATATTCATATTGTTAAGTGAAAATCACCACCATCAATCTCCAGAACTTTTTCATTATTCCCAATGGGAACTCCATACTCATTTAGTAATAACTCCTCATCACTCTTCTTCCCAGCCCCTGGCAACCATCAATCCACTTCTTGTCTCTATGAATTTGACTATTCTAGGTACCTTATGTAAATAGAATTGTACAATAGTTGTTTCTTGTGTCTGGCTATTTCACTTAGCAGAATGTCTTCAAGGTTCATTACGGTGAGGCATGAGCCAGAATACTTCCTTGTTAGGGCTGAATACTATTCCTTTGTGAGTACCTCTCACATTTTGCTTATCTAGTCATCTGTCAATGGATAATTAGTTTATTTCTACCTTTTGCCTACTATGGATAATACTGCTGTGAACATGGGTCCACAAAGAGCTGTTGGAGTCCCTGCTTTCAATTATTTGGAAAATAGTCTCAGAAATGAATTACTGGATCATATGTTAATTCTATGTTTAATTTTTTGAGGAACCACCATACTGTTTTCCACAGCAGCTGCACCATTTTACATTCCCATTGGCAATGCACAAAGATTCCAGTTTCTCCACACCGTTGTCAACACTTGTTATTTTCTCTTTCTAAAATATAATAGATATAAAAATATAGTTTTTATAATAGACAAACATAGATATCTTGATATAAAATATAGTTTTAAGAGATAGAGACTGAAACTCAGAAACATCCTTCCATGGCTTCTAACCAAACTTAGAATAAAATAATAAGCTCAATTACCATGATTACAAGGCCCCTAGTGATCTCTCCTCTGTGGAGGCCTCTTTAATTCCAACTCATCCCATTCTGCCTCCTCACTTTGCACTAGACATGCTCATGGCCATTTAATTCTTCAAACACAACTCTTCCCTAGCTTAGGACCTTTGCAGGTACTTATTCCTTGCCTTTAAAGCTCCTTCTCTCTCTATTTTCAAGGCTAGCTTAGCCTTATCCTTTCTGTCTCAGCTCAAATATTGCCTCACCACTACCAGATCGAAGGCTCCCCTCTCCACAATCCCCGGTCTTCTCTTCCAGCTGTCTTCCCTCGCAGCACTAACATCAATGTGCAGTTATAATCCTTTTGCTCATATTTATTGTTCCTCTCCATATCTCGGTAAGAGTCCTCTGGGAGAAGAGTCCAGGTCTTGCTGTTCACTGTTACACTCAAAGAGCCATGCAAAGTGCCTGGCACACAGTAGGTACTCGGGGAATACCAATTCAGTTTATGAGTGAATTACAGAAGAACGCAGACCTACACACAGCACTTGGTAGCGGGCGCCACGGATAACCTCACTCCGTTCTGGAGAGAGGTTGGAAGGCACATATCCCATGCAGATACCCATCGGCCCCAGCAACCGCAGGCACAGTGCCACCGGGGCCTGAAGAAACCACACATCTCAATAACAATGGGATCAATTTTGACATTAACACGAATATTGCCAAAGCCCAAGAGATACATTTAAATTCACGGAGAGCTGCGCGGCAGATGACATAAAAGCTCTGACTTGCTCTCTGGAAACAAGAAACTTTCATTTATGGCTTCCCAGCTCTTGCTAATCCTGCCCATTAGGCCAAAACATTACATTTACACAGGATGCGAGATCATACAAGAGACTGATGTCATACTTCGGCACGAAACCAGCTGGCAGCCTCGCCACTGAACCCCCCCTCCCCACTGAACCCCCCCTCCCCGGCAGGCACGGAGCGGGTCCGTGATGCCTTTCCTGACAGCTTCCTGCATGTTCCTCATTATGGAGAGATGAAAGAAGACAAGCCCACATTCCGGGGCACGACTCTGACCCCCCGCATTTGCATAGGCAGTCATTTGTAAACGGGAAGGAACACATCCCCGCGTGTGCCCAGGGGTGAGTGTTTACTCGGAAAGGTGGCTGCTGACATTGACGGTAATGTCAGTTTCCCATCTGCATATTTTAAGGTAATGCACCCTTCCTCTAAGTGCTTTCAGCTCAGCTTCTTGGTTTCTCGCTTTCAATGAGCCCAGTGACACCCAGACCTCTGGGTCTCCATCTGAATAAGTTCCCGGGAGGCGTGAAAAATGCAATGGGGTTTCTCAGCCAGCCCAAGGACAGGCGCTGAGGGTGGCTGAAGAGTGAGCCCTGGTCCTGGAGTCCTTTCATCTTCCTTACCCGCCTCCTCCCATCCTCGGCTGGCTAAGGGCTGCCAGGCTCACCCCCGGCTGTGGATGAATCCGTCTCTAAACTGTGGTCTATCCCTGGAGACGGCCCTGGAACACGTGCTCAGGTAGCCGAGCCGTTCATCAGCACAGCAATTTGCCTGGTCAGCTCCATCCATCAGAGCAGGGACGTGTGGCTGGCGGGGCGGAGAGGAGGCTGGCGGGAGAGCTCCCCGTGGGCAGGCAGGGAAGGCGCAGGCATCCGGAGATCATAAATAAGTATCTTGGCCCCGATCTGCCTTCTCTGCATGCGGGCGAGAGACTGGAGCCGGCAAACAGGCCATCCTCCGGCCCGCAGTCTCCAAATGCCCCGGTTCCGCCTAACAGCGGGCTCCATTTAGATCTAAAAAGGCAGACGAATGTGCCACACGCACGCCAGACTCAGTGGACTGTCTGAAACACAAAGGCAGGCGAGGGAGAAGGCTCTCTCTCGCTTCCAGACCACAGAGCTCGCCAGCCACTTTCCACAGAGAAGCCACTGTTTGCCAGGTGGGCTCCCACAATGAGCGCGACGGCTTCTGACTCCTTGGAGAGCTGACGATCCAGACAATTTAAATTAAATTGCTAAATTAATTTAAATAGGATATAAGGAGCGCTATGATGGGAAAAGCAGATGGTACTGTGAGAGCAGGGGAGAGGAACCTTACTTGAGTGGTGGGTGGTGTGGGGAGGGGGGGGGAGGGTCACTTAAAATTTCCCAGGAGAAGTAAAATCTGGACGGAGACTTAAAAAAACAGCAGCTTGCGGCTTAAAATCAGGGGATAAGGAGTGGAAGAAAAACTCGGCAGTCTCTCAACTTTGTTCCCCCAAATCTATTTTTTCTTCTTGCCATAGCAGGACTGTTAAGTTGAGAATTTTCTGGCATCTCCCTGTCAACCAGACCCTATGTAAAGAGATGCCTATAGTAAGAAGCCAAGAGAAAGAGACACAGTCTAGAGGATGAGCAGGAGGGGCCTGGAATTGTGGCTTTCATTGCTTCGGACACCTTTCCCCAAGAAAGCAAGGATGGTCCTTTCGCGGTTCATTGGCTTCTTGGGCAGGTCAGGATAAGAGGGCTAACGTTAAAAAAAATAATAATAAAGTAAAGAAAGGAAAAAAAAGAAAAAAGAAAACATGCATTTTGTAAATGAATGCCTGTCAAATTCAACAGGTTGAAGAATTGTGGGAGGCTTAATTAAAGTAAACAGACAATTTAAAGTGAGGGGAAGTTCAGTCTCCATGGGAGAAACATTCTAGGTATAAAAAGACATTCATGAAAAGCCAGAAGTCCCCACTGCCATTCATCACTTATTCAAGGCCTGGCGAGAGTGGAGTTCGCAAACTGTCCCCAAGTCTGGTGCTAGCATGACTCTGGTCATTGAAAGACGCTGAGCAATGGAAGATAACGTGTTTGCGTCCATGTAAGGCATATTTCTCCTTCTTCCTTTGTTCCTTTTGCCTCTCTTCTATTCCCCACCCACCAGAAACACCATTATCATCATAGTACCGTCCCCACTCAGCTTGTCGTGCCTCAGTCTCTCAGCTGGTGGTGGTGCTTGGGGACACGTGGCATGTTCTGATCTCTTGGGAGCTGGAGGCTGCAATTTCAAACTCTCCGCATAAAGAATCTCATGTGAAGAGCAAAATGACATAGACTTGTGAGCTGGGGGAAGCTTGCTGGTGAGAGTTGTGCTTTTTACGGACTGTATAGGTCAGACACCACCCGGCAGGATGGAGCATGAAGCTCCAGGAGCACTTTCCCTTGCTGGGAACACGTTTTTCTCCAAGCCATGAGCCTCGCATGGGCTGCCTTCACAGGAGGTTGGAAGACACTCTTTTGCGACGTTGAGCGCCAGTATTTAATAGGCTACATCCTGGTTTCTGGCATTGCTCAGCGGGGAGAAGGCAGGCCAGAGAGAAGGTGTGAATATGAGATTTACAAGCTAGATAAATCTATCACTGTAACTTCTAATCAGTGATCAGGGAAGAGGAATACAGGGAGGAAGGAAAAAACCCCTGACAGTTCAACTGGATTTTCGTGAAGTGCCTCCGAAACGCAGACACTCTTTGGACCTAAAGACGGCAGCTTTGGGAGGGTAAGAGGCAGAGGCCTGAGAGCAATTCTTCTGGGAATGGCAAGAGGCATTCGATTGCCTTGCAACCTCTCTGCAAGCTTAATGAAACAGCTTTCGGTGGACGTTTTGAGAACTGGGTCAAAGAAAGGGGAACGACACAGCGAATGCTGATGCCACTTTCTAATGGATTGACCACGTCGTGGCAATGACTCTGTGAATGCCTTAGCACAGAAGTGAACCAGCACAGCAGAAGTCTTTCTGATATATGGAGATCCATACCAGAATATCTAAGCCAGGCTTTTCATCCCTAACCTCACCATTGCCCACTGACAACCAGGACTCCACATAGCAGGGCATCCCATCCACTGAAGTCGCGCAGGGTCTCACACAGGCAAAATATATGTATAAAGGTGAGAGAATGGGAGGCAAGCAACTCCCTGGGAAGATGATTGTCTGTTACACATTTGGATCTTTAACTCTTTAACGTAAGTTCTAATGCTCTAGGCAGGTAATTTGATCTGGCTAAGTTCTCCATCACCTAATCTATATTATAAAAGGCCTCTGACCCTAATGCTGTAACAACCAAAGACCAGTGTGGGAAGGCAGGGCTGCGAGCACGGCAGGGCTGTGAGCACGGCGAGGCCACGTGGGTGGGCGGGGCCATGCGATTTCGCGCGCTGGGCTTCTAGTCTTATATAATAAATTATATGCAAATTGACCAAACAGCATAATGACCGGTCACTATGACACACACTGACCACCAGGGGGCAGACACTCAAAGCAGAAGCTGCCCCCTGGTGATCTGTGCGCTCCCAGAGAGGGAGCACTGCTCAGCCAGAAGCTGGGCTGAAGGCTGGCAAATGCAGTGGTGGTGGCGGGAGCCTCTCCTGCCTCCACGGCAGCGCTAAGGGTGCCTGACGGCCGGCTTAGGCCCGCTCCCTCTGGGCCATCAGTCAGACATCCCCTGAGGGCTTCCGGACTGCGAGAGGGCACAGGCCGGGCTGAGGGACCCCCCTGAGTACATGGATTTCGTGCACCAGGCCTCTAGTAGTAGAATACGTGTTTTTCCTCCTTGGGAGCTGGTCTTAGCTCATTTGTAGACTACCTGAGATCAGTATGTAGGCAAGTTCAGGTGTGTGTTTATGTTTATGTATGAGAAAGAGAGAGACTGGAAATTAGCCACATTGATTCTCTTCTAAAAAGCCATGGGATACTAGGAACAGTGTGTTACTCAGGCCAGCCCCAAGTCAGGAGGATTCTGTGTTGCTTGATTCTTTCCAGCCCAGGAGTGGATCCTATGGCACTCACAGCTCACTGGTGCAAACATACCGATGACTCAAAGTTGAAACTTTTCCAATCAGCGATGTTGCTGCATGTGGCCCTTCTGGCACTATCTCAATGTTTTTATCGGGCTCAGTAGATATATGATCATTGTTAGATGCCTCTGATGTGGGAGGGGGGAATGCCAAGGTCATGAGCTGTGAACAGGGAAATTGTTACCATTGCTAGCCATTAGGGGGCAGGGAGGAGGAGAGACCAGAGGGATCCAGAAAGAAAAATCTGTATGGACAGGGCCACCTGGAAGGGGCTGTATCCCAGGTACAGGGAACTAGCCTACCATGGCACCATGACGAGGAGGACACTGACAGTCAGTACCCTGCCTCTCTTCCCTCCAGCCTCTAATCTCTCCCCAGCTGGCAGCTAGTGGACAAGGGGCACCCATTGCTATGACCGATATGGTCAGCCTTCAGGACAGAGAGCAAGGCCATGAGGGTTGGAGGGGCATGTGAAAGGCACACAGAAAGCGTGCCACACAGTCATTATCCTGATAAACTGGGACAAATCCCAGCCTCCCTGGGACTCAATTTCTTCATCATTATAGCGAGACAATGGGACCACCTGTAATTTATACTGCCTTGCAGCTCTGACATTTTAAGGATTTATGAATTTACCCTCCACCTCTTTCTCAAGAGAATAACTTCAAAAAATTAAGTATAAAAGACAGCCCTTGCCATGCAAATGGTAGTGCTATTCTGCATCTCCTCTGCACGGGGTGCTGGTGAAAGCGCGAGGCAGACCTGGCAGAGGTGGGAAGGCATTTGCTGTTCTAGAAAGTAGCCAGGCCATTATTAAAGGATCTAAGAACACTTGAGGATATAAACATAGTCCCAACAAAGGAGCTAATGTAACGCAGCACCTGTGCCATGTCTGTGAAGCAGAAGGAAAGGTGTGTGAGAACGTGCTGCCAAGCATACTTGGTAAACCTGCTCAGAGAGGTGTCACACGCTTCCATGGGAATCTGTGTCCTGACATCTCCAGCCCGTCCCTGTGTTCTCACAAAGAATCAGTGGCCACTTGCTATTGCAGGTGTGGCCTTGGTTGGGGGAAAGATGGGGGAGGGCTGAGAGAAGGTGTCACACCCGCCTCAACTGTATGGGGTGACCTAAACAGCCTTCACAATGTGGTTCTAGGCACCTGATGAGCTGTTCTCAGTGCTCAAGGTTGACTCCCAAGAGAACACTAGGTTTGCCTGAAGAGACAGAGGAAAACCCAGGCTCCGGGTGAGGGCATTTGCCCTCCCCAGCTTTGGGGGGCATATCTGCTCGTTCTCAAAGGCTGAGGCAACTGAGGTGTGATGATTCAAAGGATGCTGGGATTTTTTCTCTCTGTTCCCCTATGCCTTCAACACAAATCAATGGAAATGAAATTGCACCATTATAGGATCACCCCTTTGGTTTCTCTAGACTCATGAGAGGTAATATTAACCCTTTATCTGATTTATTGATGGTTTCCTTCTTAAATGAGAGGAAGCTCAAGTGGCTCAGGGTTCCTAAGGAACAAAGTGTGGGTACGTGTGTGTGCACGTGCGAGAGCATATATAGTGTGTACACGTGTGCATGTGTGGGAGTGTGTACAGTGTGTGAGGATGTGTGCACACGTGTGTAAATGCATGAGAGCATGGTGTGCAAATGTGGGTGTGTGAATGTATAAGAGCATGTATACATGCATGTATATATGAGAGCACATGTACATATATGTGCACGAAAGCATACACATATGTGAGAGCATGTGTGTGCATATGTGAGAGCATGTGCACAGGAGGGGTGTGTATGTGTGAGAGCATGTGTATATGCATGCATGTATGAGAGCATGTATACATATATAAGAGCATGTGCATGTGAAAGCATGTGTATGTGCATTGTGATAGTATGTGCATATGTGTGCACACGTGTAGAAGTGACAGAAAAGTGTGCTCAACTTGAACTTGTTCTGCTTCACAACTCTGCCTATTGCAGCCCAAAGAGCAAAAAAGTAGTCAAAAAAGAAGGAAAAAAATAATGTGCACATATGCAAACATTTATGCATGCACATATACTTGAATCACAGATAACATGGAAGTAGGAGCATATGCTTGTGTGGTTGTGTCTATACCACCCACAGGTGATTCACATCAGAAAAACAAACCCTGAGACATGAGGTGAGTTGTGAAACACCACCATGTCCACTTACCAGTTGTATGACCCCTGATAGTCCTTTACCTTTAATTTCCTCATTTTCAAAATGGAGCGAATAAAAACAGCATACCTACTACAAAGGGTGTATGCAATGATAAAATGAGACCGACTTGTTCACATCAGTAACATGACTTTATGAATGCAAGGCAACATCGTAACTGCATTGAAGTTGACGTGACAGCAACCCAGCCCCTTGAGGCCAAGGGCACACCTGAAGACATCCCGGCAACCCAGCCACCTGCAGCAGAAGACGCAGGAGCCTCTAAAAAGCCAGTTCGGCATACTAACCAACAGATTACAAGAATAATGCACACTTTGAAGAAAAGTTCAATTCATAGAATAAGTCATTCCTCCTCTCTTCGTTTTTGAAAAAAGGACATGTCTTCCTATTGAAAAAAGACAAACATCTTAACACAGAGCTACAATCCAGGGTCAAGCTGATCAGCACAGAGAGAGACCCTGTAGGTCTCTGGAGGGTGAAAAATGTGACAGATGCGGCCAGAGGAACTCAAAAGAGTATTTTGGCAACAGACACAAGACGCTTGACGTAGCATGTTTACCGTTAATAACTCCCAGTTTATATCTACTTTCACAAAATATTTTTCTGGGGATATATCTGGCAGCCATTATGCGGACAGCAGAAAAAAATTCCGATGGGCAGCCTGCTGGGAATTAGCAATTACACCAGGTGACAAACTACTGGATGTTTCACTGCCAAGTCCCTATCTCCCCCTAGATGCCCACCAAAGGGTAAAAGCAAATGCTCCAACTACTCAGTCAGTGAGGACAGGTCCTTGCAAAGCCCTTACCCAGAGCTGCCATCACACCTTCCTTTGGGGACATCTCACGGGCCGAAGGGAGGCCCAGCCGAGTGCCCCTAAGAGGCGGTGTGGCTTGGTTTGACGGTGCTGGCCTCACTGATGGTCAGGAGAGGCTGGCTCACCACTGGCCTGGCTGGGAGAGGGCTGCTTTTCTTTGTGTGTCCCCCTAACTACAGACCCTCACCAGCAGCCCCAGCCCCCACAGCTGAGGCCAGCTCCAGCTGCAGAGGAAAAACATAACAGGCAATATCTGCTCTCCCCTCCTCCCTCTTCCCTCTCCTCCCTGTGGATAGACGCAGCTTGAGGTTCCTGAGGAATTAGTGGCGGGAGGACGCCTCCCCTGCTGGCAGCCAAATGCCAGCCGCGCGTCTTGCCCATGTAATGTGTCTGACATTTCTGCATCTCTCCGGGTTAACACTGTTGGACACAGACTTTCAGAAATATCTCTTTAAAAGGTTTGTGCCTGTGTGTATGTGTGTGTGTGTGTGTGTGTGCGCGCGCATGCGCGCACGCACAATTTCTGTTGTGTCACAGCATCATTGTGCATATTGATTATTATTATTTAAAAAATTATTCTTTTAGCTGTGGACATAGCTCTGCTTTGCCCTTCCCACTTAGGCAGAAGTAATTGGCTTCAGAAGGCTGAAACCCTCATTTGAAACCATATGCACATTCGTGTTGACGGGTGCCATACAATGTTCAATGTCATCTCCCCGCTAGTAAACAGGCATTAAAATCCAGTAGGACGCAATGTGATTGACCGCAAGGCAGTCTTACATTGTGACTACCTGTGTTTAGATGATGGTAGAGCACCTGAATATAAAATGGGGTCAGTTCTCCTGCTTGGCCAGTTACCTCTAGATATACCTTAGAGCAGTGGTTCTCAACCTGTGGGTCGTGACCCCTTTGGCGGTCGAATGACCCTTTTACAGGGGTCGCCTAAGACCACCCTACATATCAGATATTTACATTATGATTCATAACAGTAGCAACATTACAGTTATGAAGCAGCAACGAAAATAATTGTATGGTTGGGTCACAACATGAGGAACTGTATTTAAAGGGCCAAAAGGTGCCGTAACCGGTTTGGCTCAGTGGATAGAGTGTTCAGTCCCAGGTTCGATTCCCGCCAAGGGCATGTACCTTGGTTGCGTGCACATCCCCAGTGGGGGGTGTGCAGGAGGCAGCTGATCGATGTTTCTCTCTCATCGATGTTTCTAACTTTCGATCCCTCTCCCTTCTTCTCTGTAAAAAAATCAATAAAATATATTTTTTAAAAAATAAAGGGCCAGAAGGTTGAGAACCACTGCCTTAGAGAGTCTGAATGGCCTCTCTCTTCCTGAACCAGAAAACACTTGTGTTTCCTAATGGGTGAAGGGCAGGTAATCCCAGGTCTCCTTCATTCACATAGGGGTGGCCTCTGATGCAGAAGAAGACAGTTACCCATCACATCTGGGAGCAAGCTCTAGTTGTAGCCCATATCCAGAAATCAAGGCTTCTTTTTTTTTCTTGCAATATTTTTGGATATATTTGTGATTTTTTTTCCCAAAGAAATGGCATGGCATGGCTGAAGTAGATGACTCAAATGACATCAATACAGCAGACAAAGAAAACTCTACCAAGAAAGAATGATCTCAGCTCCAATGGCATGGGGAAGGAAATTGGATGGCTGTGCATAGCCGGTCGCATAGGAAGACATCACCGCCTATGTTGTGTGCAAGTGTAATATATGCATATGTTAGGCACCACTGATTGCATGACCACTGGTGGGCTCTTCAAAGACCACACTAGAAACACAGGGAGGAAATCCCATCCACAGATTCTCCAAGCTATGCCCACCTGGAGACAATAGAGCAACACAGGTAAGCCTGTGGACACTACGATCAGACTGCATGGGTTCAAATCCTAGGTCTGTCACCAATTCACTGTGTGATCTCAGGCAAGTGGCTTACCTACACCATTCCTCAGTTCTTCATCTGTACTATGGGAATGAACACAGAAGCTACCCCCAAAGGTGGTTATGAGGACTAAATTAGTACATACAAAAACACTTGCATCATTGCTTTTATAATCAGTATTATTCATAGCCAGTCTCTTCCTTATTCCTGCCCACACAAGCAAAACTAGGTCCCATCCAATTCTTGGTTAGATACTGTTGTCAGAAATTCCTTCTTCACACTGAGTACAAATTAAGCTCCCTGCAACTTCAATCGATTTTACTCCAGGTCTATTAGGAAAGGCAGTGCCAGGGTAAGTCTCATTTCTCTTCCCCTGACAATTCTTCACAATATTTGAGACAGCTGTAATGTATCCCTATGTCTTCTCAAGACCAAGCCTTCCCCATTTTTAACAATCTTTCGTTTTACGGCAATTTTCCTTTGTCTTGATCCCTGTTCCTTGTCCCTTGATTCAGATTTGCTAGCATCGTGAAATTTCATCACAACAAATAAGACAGGATTTTCTGGGTGTGGCCTAAGAATGCAAACTATGGGAGACTATTATCTTCCTTAGCCTAGACATGCCATTTCTTTAATCTTAAAACCACCAGATACAGTCAAAATTCATATTCCAATAGCTGCCCATCCTTGCAATTATCCTGCGTCTCAAGAATCTTCTAAAAAATCAATTCACAGCTCTCCAGGATAAAAATCTATATCTGGAACTAAGTTTGCAAAACATCTGGGTGATCAGCCAATCTAGCCATCTTATTTTTCCAAAGAGACTTAGAGAGCTTAAATGACCTACCCAAGGCTCCCATACAGATAAAGCCAAGAGTTGAGTCAATATGAAATCATGTTCTAAAACTTTCCCAATACCCTTCTACATGACCAACTAAATTTTTTTCTTTCTCATGATCTCAGTAGAACACAGCCTATTTCTTTTCAGAAGAGATCCACCAGTGGAACTTGGCCACTTTTCGTCACAGCAAAGTTGTGCACTTGATTGGAGGCTCTCACAGAAAGAGTTCTATGTAGGAATGGGAAGTAATAGATGGGAAGTAGAGTGGTGTTTCCGGAGGGAGTTTTCAAGAAGGGGCCCCAAGAGAGCTATAGGAGAACTCCATATGATTCTTTCTAATTGCAACCCATTCCAGGTTTCTTAGGATAAAGAAAATGGTTTGAGAAGGTCTTCCTATCCCTCCTCATTTGCAGCCATTTGTGTGTGCTTGTGTGTCCGTGTTGTTGACTCAGCAGCAGTATGCCCTCCAAGAAGAGATTCATCTCCACTCCCTTCCTGACTGTGCTGACTGACAGGTGACCTGGAGCAAGGGATGGGGAATTCACTTACTCCTCTCTAAAAAAGAAAAAGAAATCAACAAAAACCTGCTTTCTACTTGCCTGACAAAGATAATGTGAAACTGAATATAGAACATGTGTGTGCTTGTTGCTTAAAACAAAAACAAAACAGTGGGAATGCTACTTTTAAAGTAATTTCTTATCCTGAAAGCAGTTGTGACTAAAATCAAAATAACAATAAATAACCACAAAGCAAAACAAACAAACCTCAGGGCACTGGATTCCTTGGATCCTGCACAACACGTAAGAAGCGATTTCCCTGGTTTTCTCTGCGAAAAGGGACCTTTCCCTTTTCCCACTTGATCTTCCTTAATTCAAGTGGCATAACACATGTCCCATTAATAACTCTGTGTGCGTATGTCCACTCCCTTTACTAGATTGTGAACGTTCGAGGGACAAGGACAAACTCTCATGCTGTTCTGTGCCATCCTGGTGCCCTGCACAGTGTGACCACCTCCTATTGGTTGTCTCAGTGTCACTCTTGAGTACACTCTCTAGCCCTTTATCCACATGGCAGACAAAAGGAGCTTTTAAAACCTGACCATTACATCCCTTTCTTAAACATCATTTGGTGCCTTCCCATTTTTCTGAAAATAAGACTCCACATCCTTTTAAGATGGCCCTGGAACCCCACAGGGGCTGGTCCTTGCCCACTTCTAACCACCAGCTTCACTCTTGTCTCCTGCTCCCTCCCTCTACCCCAGCAACACCCGATTCAGTTCAGCTCCTGGAGCACACTATTTTCTCTCCCAGTCCACACATACTCCTCTGCCCTCCCCTCCCCCAAGCCCTTCCTCTGGTTACCTCCTATTAATCAGTTCACTTCTACAGGGAAGCCTTTCCTGATATATTCAAGTCAGGTGCCCCTGATGTTAGACACTGTCATCTTAACCTGTAAATTTTCTCCGAGACCTTCTCAAACTGTGTTTCCTGATTCACTGCAGAATATGATAAGTCCTAGGTTCTCAGAAACCATACCACCGAAAGAGGAATTCCAATCTCCCTCCTGGAAATAAATGATCAGTCCAGACATATTTCAGCTAAAATATACCGTAATGCTGAGTCAGCCACCCACATCATTTTTACTTTGGAAAAAAAAAAAAAAAAAAAAAGCCCCAGGCTGGTTAATGAGTTTAATGTGCAAAAGGGTTCCCAGAGGTTTAGAGAGAGGATCAAAGTGTCGGTGTATTATTGCAATAGAGTGTTTTCAAAGTCCCAATTGGCCATCCTTGGATAACTGCCTCTATGGTATGTTAATCATCCCAGCAGCAAATGTTAGGTTACCACAAACATACCGCACCAGGACTCACCCCCTTTATCCTCAGGCTCACAACTCCAGAAAACGCGGGAGTCAAATGGAGAGGACCATCACCGGATGAAAGGGCAATGCTCTCACCAAGAATCCCTCAGTGCAGCAGGCGTCAAGGAGAAAGATGTCAACTCTGAGGATCGGTTCCCCAGCCCGTGGGCCACTGGAGCTCTCTCTGAACACATTTACATGAACGTCACCTGAATCACATGAGAGCATAAGACTAACTCACCCTGGAACAGGGGTGGGGGAAGAGGGATGGAGACAGTCTATTCATTGAGCACCTATTCTGGCCAGAGGCTTTACAGCAAGTTCATCATTTAACTCTACTTCTCATTCTCCCCTTTGTTAGAATTCCACTAGTGGGCTGATAACTCCCCCACCTCAATAATGATCCAGTCCTATAATTAACCTTCTTATGCCTTTTCACCTTAAAAAATGATTGCCATTACTTTTGACAAAGTCTAATATACCTGATCAGAAGGCAGATGATGGTGATGGTGATGGTGATGGTGATGGTGATGGTGATGGTGATGATGATGATGATGATGATGATTTAATTAGAAAGGGCAATGCAGCCAGTTCCAGATCCGAAGTTCCTCCCCCAATTGCCTCCTTCAATAAAAGTAGAGGATCTCCTTATTTACATAATATACATTGTCTGAGAGATTTGGGGTAAAAACAAAGATACTAACTAATAACAGAAATTTCTAATGCTAATGCAAGTCACTGCCTCATTAACTCAGCTTCTCCCCTCCCCCACATATGATGACCTGGAAGATGTGGGTCAAAGCACTCAATACTGAATTTGTAGAACTATTCAGCCTTTAGAAATCCTGCTCTTTCCCTTGACCTTTTATCCCCTTATATTCGATTTTTAGGGATATCTGAACATTCTTTTTGCACTAACCTACTAAAGTATAAAGCCTTTTAGAGCCAGGAATTATGCCTTATCTGTCACTCTATTCTTGTCAGTTCGTAGTATAATGCCTTGTATAGTCTTTGTCCTAATTTTTTTTTCAGTTTTGCCTCAGTTTCCCTACTGTTACAGTAAAAGTGTTAATTATAAGAGACATGTAATGAAATCAGCGTCATGTTTGATTCCTTAAAAGAAGCGTACACAAACAACGGGATTATTCTTATTTTCATGAAAAACCAGCAGCTTTAACAGACCAAAATTTCTTTCCATGCTAACACCTTTAATATGGGTCAGTAAAGCTTAGTGGAATTATAAAAGTCTTGCAACACATTCCATAAAATAATTTCATCCCTGTGTGGAACAAAGGGGGGTTTTATAGACTCTTCTTCTGGTGAAGAGAATGAAAGAAAAATGTGAGACAAAAACCAATGAGAAAAATTGTTAATTATGACCAGCAGCTGAAAGAAAAATGGACAACTAATTCTTCACTAGGAAGTAGTACAGGATAGTACATTTTCATAAAGCAAATTCAATGGGATGTGGAGATTACGAAAGGTAAAACTAGACTTTTATCCCAGATATCTTTAAGGAAAAATGATCGTACAACTAAAGGTTTCTGACAACTGGAAAGTCACAAGAAGCAGCCAGAGAAGCTTTCTAAGGAACTGAGCAAAAAACTGAGACTATACAGAAAGAAGGAGACGAGATAAAATGCAGCATGTCACTTAAGACTACAAAAAAAAAAAAAAAGAGGCAAGTATGGGAACATCCAATATTTCATTAAAAGAAATTTTGTTTTGCTAATTCATAAAATACCTAAAAATAAAAGGCAGAGGATACTGTTGACACCGAAGATCAAATCCGCGGTGAGCATCCAAAAAGCAAATTCAATTTTCAATCTCTTCAGATGAAAGGACTTCCCCACGCCCCCATCATCAAATGACTCAGAAAAAGCCCCATCAATGTTACCCAAATTTGGCAAAAAGTATTCACATTTCAGCCGAGTATAAGCTTGAGGTATTACAGCCCAGAGGCATATCTTTAGGAAAGTTATAGGGAAACAGAAATAGATTCTTAGAACCGAAATGGCTCTCCCAGCGTAGGTTAATGGAAGATGCGTTATCACTAACGTAGGCAGGGAAAATGGAGAATTGATACATTAGGTTACCCAGGCTTGATAGAGGAACTGCCACTCTTTATGGAAGGCTTGCAGAATATTTTACAAAGACACAGAAGAAAGGGCTTTACATTTTTAAAAGTGTCTAAGGTGTCTATTTCTCCCCATCTCTCCTGTGGGGCCCATATTCTAAGAAGCCTGGGCACCTCACTTGCACCCGCTAATTCTTCCTCCATGCGATGGCTTCATTTGTGTGTTTTGATTTTTTTTTTTTTTTTTTGCTTTGCTTGGTTAGTTTTGTTTTGTTTCAATGCAAAGCTGAGCATAAGTCCACTGCATCTGGCCCCTGACAGATATGGAGAGTCCTTGTGGAGGACTCTTGTTCTTCATCGCTCTTTCCACCATTTCAACGACTCATCGACTTAATATCTGTCGCCTTAGCTCACGCTGCTATAACTATGACCAATGACTCAAACAACCCACATTCACCTCTCACAGTTCTGGGAGGCTGAAATCAGGGTGCCTGCACGGGCAGAGGCGGGGAAAAGCCCTCTTCCTGCTCTGTAGAGGCCAACTTCCCATCGTGTCCTCCTGTGGCAGAGAGAGCTGAGCTCTGGTCTCTTCACCCCTCACAAGGGCACAAATCCCATCCCAGGGGCTCCACGCCCATGACATCAGCCAATCTGATTACTTCCCAAAGGCCCTGCCTTCAGCTGCCATCACACTGGGGATTGGGGATTCAATAGATGGATTTTTTTTTGGGGGGGGGGGCACAACCATTCAATCCACAGCATTCATCTTTCTTATAAGACTGCAAGCTCCAGGAGGACAGGGACTCTACCTGGTGTACTGCTAAAGCCTGCAGGCTTTGTACTGTGCCTGGAACACATTTCATAAAGATTTATGGGATGTATAATTTAAAAAATGTAAAATCCTCTCCCTTGTCATATTTATTTTCTAGAGAATATATATGTATATTTTAGAGCAAAAATATTTTTTTCCCTTTAAAAGAAGCTGTAGACTACCCCATGACTGGGAGACACGAGAAAATAAACTGCCATAAAAGATGTTCCCACTTCATGCTTCCACAGGATACCTTCAGAGCAGCTAATTGAGTTGAGCCCAGCTTTCTCTATTTGTAATTTAGCCCCACAGTGTCCCCATAACTCAGGAAGGAAATAGACTGGTGCCACATGAGTTGTGAGAGGCCTGGGTATTAGCACAGGCTTTTAAATCATCAGAGTTCTTGTACATCTCTAGTTGGTTCTATGTCATCTAGACGCGTGTGTGTGCATATGTCTTGTCTTTCTGTGATCAGGCCTCAAGGGGTCTTCCATGTTTGCCATTAGGTGTCCACCCTGGTGCTGAGGATAAAGCAGGTAACTGATGCATTTGCACTGGTTCATGTATCAACGTTAGAATGGGGTTGGAAGGGATCATCGGGGTTGCTTTAATTGAGAAGAGACTATGTCTATGTAAAAGAATCCCAGGGAAGACTTGCAAACCTCAGGTCCTATAAAGTGGCCACATCGGAGACTTCTAACCTGGCTGGAGGGAGCAGTGGGCTTGCAGTGGAGGCTCAGGACGAATCTTACTCTTCTGGTGGAGGTTAGAGAGGCTGTGGGGCACAGCGGGAAGGGCATGGGTGTCAGTTTTGGCCCCAGAAACATGTCAAGGGAGTGGCTTCTTTGTAAGCCTTGGCCTCTTGGTTCAGATTCCTGCTGCACTGGTTGTCGTGAAGTCTGGAAATAATTCATTGAAAGTGATCAGGATCGTTTAAGGCACATGAGCCTCTAATAAGTGGCAGTTAAGAGGTTTATTGGATGACATATGTCCATGTGAAGAAATGTATATGGATGCTCATAAAAGCAGAATTGTCTCAAACTGGAAACAATCCAAATGTCCATCAACGGGTGGGTGGATAAAGAAAATGCGGTCTCTGCGTATCAATGAAATACTATTCAGTAATAAAAAGGAATGGACTGCTAATACGTGCCAAGGATAAAGCTGATAATTGTTACATTTGGACAGACCTCAAAAACATCAAACTACGTATTGCATCATCCCCTTGCTAAGAAATTCTCAGACAAGGCACACTTACAGAAACGACCAATAGACCAGCGGTGGCTTAGGGGTGGGAGTGGAGGTTTATAGCAAATGGGCGGTGGGAGATTTTGGGATGATGGACATTTTCGAAAAGAAGGGGAAGTTGATGGTTGTGCAAACTCCATGAGTTTGATTTTTTAAAAAACTCATAGAATTACATACTTATCATGAATGTATTTGATGTTATGTGAATGATACCTCAACCATCAGGACACCAAGGCTTAGGGAACCGGAGGCAGTGGGAAATCTCCTTGGACTTCATATGGGGTGCAGGGTCTCAGGTGGATGGTGGCTTTCTGACACGGAGGCGGGGGCACTGCTGGGCATAGCGTGGCAGAGCTGGAACTCTCGGAGACTCCTGGGAAATACTCTGCCTCCTTCACAGCCCTCAGTGAGCCCTCGTCCTGTGGGGTGGCCCTGCAGCTGATGCCATGGAGCTGCTGGCCCGGGGAGTGCCACCTCCCGCAGGGGTGGCCAGAGAGCTGCCTCGGGGACGCTTTAGAAATGAGAAATGTTGGTGCTCACAGCCCCATTTTCTGGCCTCACTTTCCAGTTTCATCTCCTTGTAATTATGGACTAATGGCAGGCGGCTCCTCAGAGAAGCATGTGTCTGACTTGCTGTTCCGTGGAGGCTCTGCATGGAGTCTGCTGGCTTTCCCCTGTCTGGAGAGGTTATTCCAAGGAAGGCGGGCGATGTTGACAGGGTTGCGTGGTGACACGTGGAGACAAAAAGGTGCCAGGAAGACCATCAGTCAGCCACAAGCATCCAGGTTCCAATAAAAGCAGGGATAATTGACATATTAAAATCTATAGGTCCTAGGAGGATCCCAAACCCATCGCATTTTTTAAAAAGAGAGACAGAGGGAGCACAGTGCCCACAATCCATCAATTAAAACCCGGCGTTGCCCCGAAGCTGTCAGCTGCACCGCGGCTGCCAGAAGTCCCCCTTCTCTTGGGGCGTCTTGAAAATGAGCACCTGGGGCAGCCAGAACTATTAATAGGTGGAGGGAAGGATAGAAAATGTCACAGTGCACCTTTCCAAATAAAAACGTGTCCAGACTTCTCCGAGAGGGAAGCAGAGAGGAAAATGGCCCAAAGTACTGAAGAAATTATTGCATTTTCCTCTCTCTGAACTCCGACTATATATTACGAGGGAGAGCTTGTCACTTGCGAGGTGTCTGGCCTCTCCCACTGCAGTCCGGAGAGTCCCATAACTCACTCCTTCCTGCTTCATTCTGGTCACAGCGGGGGGCGAAGAGGGATTGCTCCTGTCCTGACAAGCACAGTGAGTGGATCACCGTGTTGACTGTCACCAAGGTACAGGGGTGAGGAAAGATGGGGTCTCCTGACACATCTTCTACTTGCGGAAGCCCAGTGAGGAGAAGGGAATCTTGGGCCCCTCGATTCGTGAGAACTTATCAGATACACTCAGCATCCCCAAACCTGCTTCTGGGTGGATTTCAGAATAATCGCCCTGAATTTCTTTTCAGCACCATGCTTTCCTGACCGGACGGAACCCACAGGTGCTCTGTCTGGAGAAACGAAGCTTCGGTTCCTGCTGATTTGTAGAATTTAACCTTGAAATTCAAAAACTGGGTGAGCTCAGGCAAGTCACTTAAGTGCTGTAGACACAGGTCCCTCCAGTTATAAAATAAGATATTCCAACATAGTGATTATTCAAGCTCCTCTGTAGCTGAAAAATTCCTGGACTGTACCAATGAGGTAAGAATTTTTCCTCTGGAACAGACTCAAGAATGCTTTCAATGAGGGGCGAGGTCAGGTATTACTGCTTCAGGAGAGGCGGGATCAAAAGATCAAACCTCCCCGCCCCCCCCCCTTTTTTTTTCTAAATCGCAGAGGTTGTTCTATTTCTCTCCAACTAAACCCTCAACTTACAGTTGCTCTAATTTAACTTGATTGCTCTTTTGTCTTGTCAATAGGAACCTAATAGTGTCCTTAAAGAAAATGACAGCTTTTTCTTTCTCTTTGAGGTTTATTTCAGACAATCTTCTTTCTCCCTAATGAGGCTGACCCATTATTGTGTTCTCTTAATGGGAAAGTTTTCAAACAGCAAGAGGAAGAAGAAAAGCCTGCTTTCTTTCACCTATTTATTTTTGCCAGCCTTTTGTCAGTCTAAATAGTTTTCTTCCACATCCTTCGAGAAGCCCAGCCTCTTTGCAATGCAGTGCATGTGGAGGACTGTGCCTCTTTTTTGTATTTTAATAAACTCGGTCTTGTCTAGGCCATCCAGTGCCCGCATGGCCCTACCTCCTGCGGCTCTGGGTCCCCATGCTTTCCTCTGTAAAACCATAAGGGCCCAGCAGTTTTCAAGCTTTTTGATCAAGTTTCATGTAGGGAAACATTATGCATCCACTGGCCTATTGGAAATGACCACTGAGGCATCATTAATCAACAATTACTGGGCTTTTAAAGCCTGGCCTCAGCGACACACGCCTCCTTCTCTCCGCCACCACCCCCCCCCCCCCCGCCACCGTGTGCTCCTGGGTTTTATACTAAAAGATTAAAAGCAACCTGTGTGTACGATCTTTCCTTCAGTGTGGAGATCAGTTCAAAGATTTGGACCGATAAAGATATGGTGGCTGAGAATCGTTGTTTAGTATTTTAATGACTCAGACAGCAAACCTGGATGAGCCACAGAACACAGACACTCAAATGTGCAAGCAAGGTTCCCCTTAGACCACTTGCTCCTCTTTTTCTTACCCAGTTCACTCAAGGAAACCTCCCTCTTAATTCTCCATTTGATTTGAGAGCTTTCATTGGGCTCTGATAGTAGCTACTAACATACTAGCCATATGGAAATATACCTCACAAGGGCACAGGAAAATGTATGGGGTACAAGAGCTTTAAAAGTCAGGGAGTGATAGTTTTAGGAATAGCTTTCTAACTTTAAGCCTAAGAACTTCAGTTTCCTTTATGATACTATGAAAGGGCTGGGCTGAATAACTAAGGCTCAATCTAAATTCTATGCTAGGTACTACAGGAATAAAGATGAAGGTGAAAGGGACAGTGAAGCAAATGACTTGGCTGAGAAAAAGAGAATTATTGGAGGAACGTGGGAATAAATTAGCGTGATGGTCCTATCATAAAACGTTTCAAAAGTTCGGCATCAGAAAAACTCTAGTCCCCAAATGGAGTTAGTTTAGGCTCCTGACAAAGACATAGATTGGGTAGGTGCTGCCTAGGATGACTAGCTGGGAAACAATTTATGGTTAGGAGGTTGCTGTTGAAGAAAGGGTGCTTACTGAGATGAGGATCTGGTGAATATTGTTCTTTCATCAGAAAAGGGTGACTCTAAGTTCCATTGGGGGGCAGGGATGCACTTGCTTATAGGCTTAATCAGTTTCTAGGAATAATAATAGGTGATGAATGGATAGATGAATATTTAATTTTATAGAAAGTAACAGAACTCTTTTTTGATATATTGAGAATATGGGACTAAAGACAGTGATGAGTCAGTGAGGGCTGGGTTTTTTACCCCCACCCTTGAGAGGTGAGAAGATAAGCAGTGACTGACATCATAGTTGGGAAGGTAGACTGGGAAGTTGCTGAGCCAGGACTCATAACATTTTCAATAGTTTAAATATGAGGTGATAGGAGAAACTAGAAATGAGAGAAGAGGTTATGATTAGGTGGCATCCATCCCTGAGAGCAATTTTTTAAAACATATTTTTATTGATTTCAGAGAGCAAGGAAGAGGGAGAGAGAGCTAGAAACATCAATGATGAGAGAGAGTCATTGATCAGCTGCCTCCTGCACACCCCCTACTGGGGATTAAACCTGCAACTCAGGCATGTGTCCTGACTGGGAATTGAACTGTGACCTCCTGGTTCATACTCAACCACTGAGCCAAATCAGCTGAGAGCAATTTTTGTACAGGTTCTCGCTGAAGCAGGTTGGGTGCAACTCTGATACTTCTCAGAGATGACTCATGAGTAGAGACTCCTAAAGAACTGCAAAACTTAAATGCTAAAACCCGAACCAACGAGGCCACTTCTTATGATTCCCTTTTGGAGGTCATAAATTATAGTTTTCTCTTTAATTCATCCTTCCTTAGCCCAATTCTTCCAAATCTATTCATTCAACAAATATTTGTTCAGTATATAATCTGGGACAAACATAGTTTAAAAAGCTGGAGAAAATAGGGGTCACAACACAAAGTCCCAAGCCTCCAGAAGCTTCCTTTTGGTAGTAAGAAGGTAGAATATCACAGAGTGACTGGGTGGAGATGGTGAAATCACTTTACTAGGGTGGTCAGGGAAAGTTTCTGCAAGGAGGTAACATCTGACCTCATGCTGGGCTTCTCAGGTTGACTAAAAGGATGAAACACAGCTGTATGAAGGGAGTGTGCCAGGAAGAGGAAATGAGTGCCCAAGTATTTAGATGCGAATGAGGTTGGCATATCTGTAGGGTCCACAGGAGGAGGCTCGTGTGGCTGGAGGCCCAATAGGAAAAACTGGCTATGGGGGCTGATGAGGTCAAAGAATGGAGGTGGATAGGGGTCACCACCAGGGAATTAAGAAACAGGTTAAGGGAGCTTTTGTTCAGTAAGAGAAAAATCAAGATAGTCCTGATCCTTAATCTTGCAGAATAATGCATGGAGAACCAACTTCTGGTTGAACTCTATTGGGTACCTTTCAGAAGTCCCTTGGCCTAACAGCTGAGGCTAAAGGGTGACTTATCTTGGCAGCATCCCAATTGTGTTTGCGCAGGTAAGATAGGGATCAAGTAGGATGTGGGATGGAGAAGAAAGAAGAGAGATGGATGGCATGGTTTCTCAAAGACTGGCTGAGCCAAGGTATAAAGCCACTGGGACTAGAAATGGGAAATCCCAGCAGGAGGAGAAGTGAAGTTAGAGAGAAAGGGAGGCTGAAGGGAGGTAGAGTCAACAAAACATCATAGACAGCACAATCCAAGAGCAGACAGGAGCAGCAGTTTATCAGGTGTGGGCGTGCAAGGTTCCCCAACTTCCATTCAGTGTATTTCTGAAGCTGTTGTCTTAGGCTAAAATGCCAATGGCCCTGAATTTCTGAGATCACAATTGTTTGGCTAAGATTCTGCCTTCCTGTTTCTGTAACTTCATGTGACTGAGCAAGAGAAGAAAAGAAAGGCACTAACTGGAAAGGTAAGGTATAGATTTGCAAAGTCATTGTTGATTCAGAAATGTGATTTCATGGGCAAAGGGCCAGTAAATGAGAATGAGTAGAACATAGCAGATCCAAACAAAAGCAGTGTCAATCCTGCTTTCAGAGGACAGTGAGCAAGAGGACGGCCTCCCAGACCAGCACAGCTCTCTAATGACACATTTCAGAGACTCCTGCATCTGTGAGTCATCCTACGGATTTTCCAGTGGCATCTTACACAGTGGAACAACCGTTTCCAGGAGAAAACAAAGGTAGGAGAATGTTATAAAACATTACTTATTTGCCAGAGGACTGCCTGGGAGGTTAGGAGAAAATTCCACATTTCCACTCTGCCATTTCAGTGCACTTGACAAGGTCTCCATCAAGCACTCGGAAGAGGAAAGAATAGGAACATCGGTGAAGGTGGGTGGAAAGTGGTCTTTTATGGCGACTCACCAGTTATCTATTCGGAGCTTTGGCGGAGAGTTGGGAAGGTGAACTAAGGTTTGACTACTATGTTTGTGGAAATACGGGCTTTCCTGTTCCCTCAACCACTGTATCCCCAAATCAATCATCCCTGGTCGCAGATGGGAGGCAGCAAAGAGTGGCTCCCTGGTCAACAAGATGGGAACCTAGAGAAGCTGGCGGCTTTTTAAATGTTGGTAGTTAGGAAGCATTTGCGGGTAGAGACCTGCTTCACCAGGATGCTGACTCGACTGTAACTGGAACCCCACTAAAGAAAATATAGGGTAGACTTGGAACCCTCGCAGAGTGGGGACAATTTCTTGGGGTCTCTATGAAAAGCTGCCCTGGTCTTCTCGCAGGCACAGGGCTACACGGAGAGCCCTAACACTCCCTGAATTCCTGCAGCCCTGCCTGCCTGGCTCTGAGGCACCTCCCTTGTCATTTGGCTGCCTCCTGCTTGCTGGGCTGGACTCCCTGGAAAGACTTGACACCCCAGAGGGCTGCATGCCCCACAGGCCTGGACCCCCAGCAGGACCACATTCAATATCGATTGAGTTGAAATGAAGGAGAAGATTGCTTTCTACTGGCAGTTTTCCAGCCAGGGTCTCTCATCCTGGGGGTGGGTGGGGTGTGTGTGTGTGTGCGCGGGGGGGTGGGGGGGGGCGGGTACCAGCAGGGACCTTCCAGAACAGCAGCCAAACAGTTAAGTCTTGGGGGAAGAAAGACTTGGGACTCCTGGGCTGGGACTGACTCTTTGGAGCAGGCACTGCTAGGTAGCCTCTGGCACTCTGACAGGCTTGTTCTGATCAGAGGAGAGACGCCTGCCTCCCAGGGAACCTGGTCAGGGAGCAGCCTCCTCTGTAGGAACCACAGAAGCTTTGCAGGGGCTCAGCCGGGCAAGCAGAGAACAATCACTTTCCACTCGTCCATTTAAACCGCTTTAATGCCCCAGTTCATGAAAGTGGCTAAGCACCCAGAGGTTAACTAATGAACTTAAAAACAGGACGTGATGGGGAGTGACAGCCATTGTCTTTCTGGAGGACAGAGAGATCTGAAACTTAATCCCAGGTGTGACACGGCTGCTTCTGTGGCCTTGGGCGAATGTCCTGCACTGGGCTTCCTTTCAGCAGCATGCCCTCTGCAGACTGAGGTTTAACCAGCCTAGTTCCCGGGGCCAGGGAAGGCAGAGGGCGCCCTCCCTGGAATTCCTGTGCTGGGCTGCAGCCCCTCCGTGAGGCCTCCTGCTTCCCTGGGCATCTCTCTCAGAGCCAAGGCTTTCTGATTTCAACAAGACTACTCAAGTGCCCTCGGGGCAGCCGCACTGGGAGTACACATGCCATGCATTCCTCTCTCCCACCCCCTCTTTCTGCACCTCTCGGGCTCAGCCTGGGCCCTGCTTCTGCAGGGGTCCTAGGTGACTGGCTGCCATTCTGACACACTCACCAGAGCAGAACTTTAATATATATATTTATTAGTTTCAGAGAGCAAGGGAGAGGGAGAGAGATAGAAATATCATTGATGAGAGAGAATCATCAACCGGCTACCTCCTGCCCCCCACTGGGGATCGAGCCCACAACCCAGGCATGTGCCCTGACCAGGAATCAAACCATGACCTTCTGGTTCATAGGTCAACGCTCAACTGCTAAGCCATGCCAGCTGGGCTAGAGCAGAACTTTTGCGGTTGCTAATGGCTTTACATTTTCTTTGTGCAGACAGCATCTTTTACCTAGACCAGTGGTCAGCAAACTGCGGCTCACGAGCCACATGCGGCTCTTTGGCCCCTTGAGTGTGGCTCTTCCACAAAATACCACGTGCAGGCGCGCACGTACAGTGCGATTGAAACTTTGTGGCCCATGCGCAGAAGTCGGTATTTTGTGGAAGAGCCACACTCAAGGGGCCAAAGAGTTGCATGTGGCTCACGAGCCGCAGTTTGCCGACCACTGACCTAGACCTTAAGTGCCTTAATTCAAAGACATGAGTGAGATGGGATTTGTGAAATGGATATTTTCTAATATGTTACATTTTGGGCCTCTATACAATCAAGGGCTATAGGCAGATGGCTCTTCTGTGTTCAGATACCTTTTGACTAGAAGTAGAAATAGGCATTTCTAAATTCCTTTAGTAACATTCATCAAATCTGTAAACCCCTGATTTTTCCTCTCCTTCCTCAGGAGATGACAAGCACCACGAGGGCAGTCTAGATCTCACCCCGGCATGGCACCCAAATAAGTAGGTTCTCAGTGAACAGCTGACAAGCGAAAGGCTATTCTGTAACCCTCCTTTTAAAGAATCTAAGTATTTCTAGTTATGAAAACTTTTGTTTACCAAATTGGATGTATTTAGTGTCGATTTTCTAGCCAAAAGAAACTTGACATTTTAGTTAGCCAGAACCAAGAAGGTTTAGCTCTTCTATCTGGATTTCCGAAATCCTGGAAAGACCTTGGGTACCCCTACATACTTTTGTTCACCTGCAAATTGGAGACTCCGACATGGGAACCAGTAAGATTTATTATTACAAACACTGTCGCAATTTGGACAATTTTCAGACACATCGGATTGTGGCTGCCTGACACACCACAGTATGATGGCAGTGGAACTGCATGGCAATTATTCGCTTGTTTATTTATTTATAATTTTTTCTAGATACACATTTGTGTCTCGACAGGACTCCAAACAGAGCCAGATGCACAGAGGATGTACCTGCTTAATTTGTCTACCCCACACTAAACTGGCATTTTCTATTTTCATGGAGGTAGCCAACGCCACTTAGACAGAAACAAAGTCAGTCCTTCCCACCAGTTTTGAAGGTTAAACATCAGGTGTATGAGAAAGGGAGGTAAAGGGAGAGAGGGAGAGAGGGAGAGAGGGAGGGAGGGAGGGAGGGAGGGAGGGAGGGAGGGAGGGAGGGAGAAGAAGGAACAAAATTGATTTTTGCAATCACCTGAGCTGTGTGGTTCCTCTCTGCCCTACAAAAGGAGGGCAGTAGGTCAAGCTCAGTGTTTAATTGCCCCCTGTATTCTTAAGGGTGCAGTACAGATTATGCTAATCATTCCACTTAAATAATTCAGACCACATTACCGAAAGCTGCAGAGTCACTCTGAATTATGCCCTGAAAAACTGTGGAAATCCTATGACTGGTATCTGTTTGGCACAAGAAGGATGAAATAACAAAATTGAGTGTTTTTTCCTTTAACCACCCTAATTATTATTAACCATAATTATTGAGTTATTTAAAAGAGGCAATCCTTTTTAGATATTTAACTATTGATGGTGCACCTTCATTGGAAGTGGATATTTCTCATGCCATTTTATAAAAGAGGACCTTTGAGGTCGGACATGGGTCTCTCATGTGAATCATCACAAGTCACCTCCGCCAAGTCTCAGAGATGATATGATGGAGTAGGTGTCAGGGAATAAGAAGAACTAGGACCAGAACCCCAAAGCAGCACGAATATGGTCCATGTCCTATCCAGCAAAACTTGCTTCCATCTGGTTTCTTGTTGTTGTTATTGGGTATTGTAGTTGGTTCCCACGAATGTTTCTTAAGTTACAGAAAATCCCCAAAGCCTATTAGCATATTATAGAACCATGCTCGCTCCACAATAATATACCACCTGTGGGACAGTCTCAATGTTGTTGGAAGTCAGACAAACCTGGGGCCAAGTTCTCACTCCACCCCTTTCTGTCTGAGATGAGCCCAAACAAGTTTCTCTCTCTCTGAACTCTATCTTCCTCACATATAAAATGCAAAGACAATTTCTTCCCTGCAGGTCCTGTTGAGATCACACATATGGAGGGGCTGTCCATACATACTCAACACATGGTAGCCACTTCCGTTATGATATACTGGGGTTCTTTTGCTCAGCTGAGCTGATGTGTCTGAAATATTAACTTTGTGAAAATTTAGGTAGTTTTCTGGTCTTAAGTAGAGAAGCATAGGCCCTTTTGTTTAAAAGAAAAAAATATGCTTACATTAGCAGCTACATGTGTGAATATACATAAACAGACCATCAGCCCATTAAAAACTAGACTTCAGAAGTCAGGACGGGAATTCTGTCTCAAGGCTTTCCTCTAGTTGCATGATCAGGGAAGACTCTTGACTCCTTTGAGTCACAGTTTCTCATATGGAAACTAGCAGCTTTAGAATAGAGGTAGTGCTAGGATGTTACTGCCTATTATGGGATCCTGGGATCCAATTGCTAGTATCTCTTCTTCATTCCACATTCGGTAGCACATGGGTAGCTTGAAATTGAGCACAGAGAGAATATTTACACCATGGAAATCAAGCTGTCAAGTTCTACATGCTGGTCCCCACTCATGACCCCAGAACCTGTAGTTAACCATTTAGCAGCACAGCACTGAGCATAGGTACTATCAGAACTAACCCCATGTAGCTCCTTGATCTTACACTACATTTGTGTGGCTTACGATTTCATAGTGGTACCAGATGATCAGAAAAATGGTGGACTGTGTAGCTTCCCCTGTTAGTGTCTTTTGATTGTAACCAATGGAAAACTCAACTCAGTGATCTTGAATAATAAAGGAAAAAGTATTGGGTGTTAATACTGGAAAGCCTAGAAGTAGGGCAGGCTTCAAGGATGGTTTAATTCAAAGGTTCAGAACTTCGCTTACATTTCTTTGAGATTCTTTTAGCTCTGCCCTACTTCGAGGGCCCATTTTATCTGTAGGCTGGATTCTCTTGGCAGCTAAAACTGGCAATTTCTGTCCTCACATCTTCATACCCCACTGACTCACACTCTGAGCGGCTGCATCTCAGAGTTCTAACTCAGAGTCCTGGGGGGCTTTCTGGTTGGTCCAGCTTAGGTCACATGACCATGTGGCCAAAGGACAAAATCAACAGATAGGCTTGGTTCCCTCTCCTGCATCCCCAAGCAGAAGCCAGGCACTCTTGGCGAGTGGTGATGAGCTAGGACTGTTGGCTGAGAGTGAGATGGGTAACCAACAAATGTCCACCATTGCATAGGAACATGCTCTTCTTTTGATACAGGCAAGGCAATTTGAGGAAAGAAATTGAGGAGCTGCGCTGGGGGGTAAAGAAAATGGAGAAAATGATTTTGACCTTTCCGCTCCAGAAAAATATTTCCTGATGGGATAATAAGAATCCAGTGTCAAAAAACTCCAACAAATGGCGAGTTTTCACCACGGACCCGGCTCCATCTACGTCTCTCCTTAATGAAAAGTGAAAACGTGGCATTGTTAACGTGCTTAGTATCTGTAACCTTTTACATCCGGAAATGAACAAGGAAGCATTTCCCATTTCTAGGCTCCGCGTGTCAGTATCAGTTTGTCACATCCGGCAGATCTACAGGCTGTTTGTAAATCGGAAAGATTGGTTCACAGCTTTCCCCTTCAATGATGGAATAACAGTTTCTTGGAAACTAGAGCCATGCCATCCGTCTCTGACAGGAAACCGTCCCTGCACAATCAAGTGAAGTGTCACTACATGTCACTAATGAGAAATTTTCTCGTTCTCCCCACACTTCCAGCCAGGACCCAGTAAGAGAGGCAGACGTGGATCTGATCAGCAAACTCGAAAAGCTCCACTGAAATTCTGAAAAGCAAACTTTCGACCATGTGGCAGTGAGAAAACATACGTCCTTATCATCTTTTAAATTTTCTTGAAAACAATAATGTATTCAGTTCCCCCTCCCCCCAATTGATCTTAAATCTCATCACATGGACTAAATAGGGCCCTAAGTGTAAATTTTACACTTTCCAAACCCTCAGATGCACTTAAGTTTTACATAATGGACATTACATTCGCAAGGGACACATTTCTCCCTGGACAGCTTAAAAAAAATTCTAAGCAAAATCTAATTAAAACAAGCACAAACACAGTAATGGCCTGGTGGTTTTTATATATCCGGCTTCTGGCAGTCCTCCTAGGGGCGGGTAATGACCATTTGAAGGAAAACTGAACACTAAAACCCCGCACCTACGGGGGAAGGGATTCAACTGTCTCACAATTTTGTGGATTCAGAGTTCAGTTTCCAAGCAGTTTTCGACAGCAACCTCTTAGCAGTCAAAGTAAATGTCACCAAATCCAAGCCTGTGCCAGGGCTTTTTGTTCCTCAGCCGTACACTGTTTAACCTTGGTTGGTACCTAGTTTTTTCATGTCCAAAACCTGACCACATTAGAAGTAGGTAATCAGAAAAGAGAAGAGGAACTACTGTTACCAAATAAGCTCAAAGAGTGCAAAGTGCTGATCATGTATGCATGTGACAAACATGTAATGAGTACCTACTATTTGCCAGGCACTGGGACAAGGTAACAGCATGAAAGCAACAGATGACAGGACAATATTATATTTAAAAAAGACATGAAAGTTAATCAAACGCAGCAGTCTGGAACCATGGATGAGACAAGTAAAAAGCTTTTTAAGTATCTCTGAGAAATTGATGCTTTATCAACCCACTCCGGAGTCCATGAAGAGAAATTCAATTATACCGAACATGTCCTAGGAAGGCAAAAGAAAAATACTATAGTTTCCGTGATAAAATAGGTTAAGTAAAAAAAAATAAGTTTTTGTTATGAAGGAAACTAAGGCACCAGCAGCATGACTTCCTTCCTGGAGGTGTGGAGGGTTGAGATCCACCCTACTTCAACCTGGTTCAGCCATCAGGAAGTTTAGAGTAAGATGAAGATCAAAGAATAAGCTGCTTTAGATATCAAAAAGTTGGATAAATGATCATGCACTTGGTGAACGATGTTCTCAGAGCACAGACCAGAAAAATCTCACTCAGCGGGTGCTGGCAAATTTCAGATCCATGGACGGCATGAAACTAACAGAGGCAATGTCTTCCATCTCGCACAAATCCTCAAGTGATGTGGCGAAAAACTGAAATCTTCCCCTTAGAACCGGTGGGAAAAAATGTCTAGAGGGTAAAAAACTCATTTTAGTCAACTGCAATGGGATTCTTATCGGGTGTGTCGATATCCTAAGTGAAAGATGATTTGCATCTTCCAGTGATGAAGCAATTGTGTGCACTGGAACAAAGGGTGTGGCTGTCAGAAGGCTCTGTGCATCCTACAGAAATCAGGGTGAAAGCAAAGTGAGTGCGGTACAAGTAAGCACACTATTCTGCTGCGAGAAGTAGCATGTTAAAACTGTTAGGAATCTGAGTATATTGGCATGCTTATCACTCTAGGGTTCGTGTGACATACATTTAGTAGAGAAGAGGATCAAGGTAACAGTTTGGTGAATTCCTTTGGGAGAAAATATGAGTTCAGTCTGATAAGATAGAGTTCATTTCACTAATTTTCAGTTCCAGCAATTAAATACAAAGTCAGCTTCGGTTCACAAGTGATTGGATTAATAAAATCAATACCCTTTGTCATAGACGTCTGTGGAACAAATCCAAACCATCGTCCATATGAACAAAGAAAATGTAAACAGATCAAACTCTCCCATGGTTTGGTTCCAGGATGTTGGGCTGGGACCGGACGTAGAGAGCATATTCTGTCCTGTAATAAAGGAGCACTTTGCTAGCTAGTCATCACACAGAGCCCTAGGAATTATACGTGATCCACAACCTACAACGGTTACTTTCAAATCGTGGGTGCCACCAAGAACAGGTGTTTACAGGGCAACTCTGAACTGTGAGGCTCTGTCCAGGTTTTCAAAGCCAGTGACTCACAAACAGAAAGACACAGGAAATGAGCTTAGAGATCTAGAGGCTTACTCAGACCTTTGTCTTCACAGCCCGAGTCAGAACTATCCCAACACCCTCACTTGACCTCAATTCTGCAAATTGCATAAGTGACCAAAAATTCCCTTCCCTCCAGCCATTTGGAAACCACAAGATATTTTCATAAATAGGTTTCTGCACAAGGCTCCGCTGGATGAGGACCGGGGCTCGGCAAGCCACAGAGCTACCAGCAACTCCATTTGAAGGCGACTGAGAAGAAGATGGATTTGAAGGTGGCTTCTTGGTGAATGTTATTTCCAAGGGTAAAGAAGCTAAGAAATGAAGACCCATGATAAGAATAATCATTATCTTCCTAATGGAATGTAATGCTTCCCGCTTCAAGAGCACAGAGATGCCTTTGTAATCTCAAAATCGGTCCCCGCAACCCCCCCGCCCCCCCCCCCCGCCCCCCGCCCCCCCCCCCCCCCCCCCCGTCGCCACAAAAGGAAAGCTATCTCAAAAAGAAAGGCAGAGAGGGTCTCCAAATATTTCAACAAGTACCACAGCATGGTGGCAGAGCGCCCCATGGCCATTTATTGCCAGCCCGAAAATGAGCTTCAAAGAGAAGAAATATCCCGAGTATAATTTCCTATAAACTGCTAAATGTTAATTTCTACTTCTAACAAAAACCTGGCTTGGACAAACTGAGAGGAAAATCCAGCAGAACCGAAATACTCCTAAACCTGCCTTGAGCCCCACACAGCCATGACTTTTACCAGCACCGGTTGGTTTCCAAACTACAGGAGAGAAGGGATCGTTTCCACAATATTATTTAACCACCTCCCATTAATTGACATTTCCCAGTTGTTGGGTTCACCCAATTACATTAGCCTTTAAGCAGCCAGCGCACTGCCATAATTTTTAATAAAAATGGCCATTTTGCAGGGTTTAACTTGCTAAATAAGGGTATTAATTTCAATAAAGCAATTAGCACATTTACATAATTTGATATTGTTATTTTAATAGAACACAAGAGCTTTAAAAAGCGGTTTCCAATAAAGGAAGGAGAATAGTGGCCTATTCACATGCAAAAATGAAACTTTAGCTCCCCCACAAAAAGTTAATAATAATAATAATAATAGCTCTTTATATTTTAGAAATAAGGGAACTGAGAGAGTTAAGGGCATGGAAGTTGCCATTCAATAGGCTTCAAAATTAACATCTGGACCAGGAGACCACCTGGGAGAGGGAGAGAGAGAGGGAGGTCCCTGCAGGAATCCCAGGAGGCTTCCTGGAGGTAGACAATGGTGCCCACACTTTCCATGATGCCTTTGTGTTGAGCAGTTTGTCAAATGCAGGGCATTGAGAAGGACAGTCAGCCAGAGCACAAGGGGAAGGTAACAAAAGGAAATAAAACCAATATGCTACCACATTTAGGGATTTGCTGCAATGCCTTGAGGATGAGCATGCCCACATTTGGACATGACAAGTGGCTCTTACTGACACCTGCCTGGAGGTCTCCTATGGGCAGCCTGGGCCTGGCTGCATAGGTTTTGTCTGGCTCTCCTTAATGCCAGGGGCTGGACATCCCCAGGAGCCCTTTTGGTTCCCCCTCCACTGTCCCAGGGGTGAGCTGGGGCTTCTGTTTGTTGGGAGGCGGGGCAGTGGGCGGTGTGCAGGCCACTAGGGTTCCAGGCATCTAGGCTGTGGATGAAACACACTCTCCCTGAGCCACTGAGTTTAAAATTAGGAAGCCGCATCCTGTGCTTGTGTGCAGGAGGCCTGAGAATCTGTGACTAAAGGGAAGAAGGAAGGAGCTTGACTTCCTCTTCCTTGGCCTCCTTGAGATAAATTACCATAAGCAGGGGTCAGAGATGAAGCGTGGGGAAGGAAAGGAATTTTAGCCATAGGAACAACATGTGCAAAGGGCTTCATCATAGCATGGACTCCAGCACCTGCTAGTCAGCTCAGCCTCCTTTTCATGTAATCTGGGTTTGAAACTGTTACAGATACACTACCTGGAGCCAGAATGTTGGCGTAACCTCTACCAGCGGTTCTCAACCTGTGGGTCGCGAACAAGGAAAATACATCCTGCATATCAGATATTTACATTATGATCCATAACAGTAGCAAAATTACAGTTATGAAGTAGCAACAAAAATAATTTTATGGTTGGGGGTCACCACAACATGAGGAACTGTATTAAAGGGTCGCGGCATTAGGAAGGCTGAGAACCACTGCAACCAAACAAGCTAGGTGACATGCCCAGGGTCTCACAGCAAGTACCCAATGAGAAATGAGTATTCAGCACAATTCTTAGCACAAAATGTGTTCATGAGATGTAAGCTGAATCTAAATTTAAACCTCGCCCAGCCATGTCCAAAGTCTGAGAATTGGGGTGGGGATGAACAAGCATGTATCTATGCTACATACTTCTCTATCCCAGGCAATAAATCTCAGGTCTGTGAAGTAGGCTTAGGTGGGACCCAGCAGACACCTGTGGGAGCCCCAGAAAGATATGTGCAAAGTAACGTCAAGAAATGAATGGATTCATGACTGATTCTGCAAGCTTGGCCTTGGGTAGAGTCAGAGGCTTTGATTTGGTAACCATTGAACATTGCAAACATACACATTTTGCATTTGCACTGCTGGGATTTTTTTCAATAAAACCTATTTAGGAGCCTATCATGAAGACTTATTTTTTTTTCAATTAATTACTAACAATAGAAATTCAAAGCAATCAATTCTACAGGATAAAAATGAAAGCCAGGGGAGTTTAGGAGAGCTAGAGGCATTAGTGAGCCCACAGCATGGAGGGCTCGGCGTTGGCACAGGATTCCAGACTTTGAAATGGGTCTATTAAAAATGAAAGTAAAAAGAAAAGGAAAGGAAAAGAATGGAAGGAAGAGGGAGGAAAAAGTCTCTCTGCTAATGTTAAGGATTCCTGAGATGATCAAAACAGATTTTTTGGATCGTAGATCATGAAACTAAACGTCAGGTAGTAAGGAGTTTACTACATTGCCAGAGGCATTAGATTTGAAGGCAGCTTTAAAATTCAAGTACTTGCTCTATGTCACGTAGGGTGCCTGGTCCTGGGGGCCCAATAGGAACCTCATCATCCTAATGCCTACCCATCAGCGAATGAGCCAGCTTGGGTGGCCAGGCAGGCAGCCTTGGCAAGGAGTGTAACAACCTGGTACAGACAGAGGCGGCTGGGCAGCTGAGGGGGCACATGGCTAGACAAGGCGATGGAATGAACAGAACGCAGCGCTTGGGAGATGACAGGTGCTGGAATTGTGAGGTTGAGTTAAAATTAATCTGATCAGAGTGGACAGGATGAAGATGGGGAGAGAAAGGCATTTCTGGCAAAAGCAGTATCGTGAGGGAAAGGAAGCAAGGCTTCTCTGAGTTAAGGAAAGGGTTTCAGGGATGTTAAGAAGTGGCAAGAGATATACTTAGAAAGGTAATGTGGGGCTCAGAGTAAAGAATCCCAAGACCACTGGGGAGCCCAGCAAAGACTTGAAGGCCCAGAGCAGTGAGTGTCATTTGCATTTCAGGAGACCTCATGGAGAAGCTGCTGCAGAAATGTATTGAGGGAGGGTGGGGGGAGAAGGGAGGGAGCCGGGGAAGGAGGGATTCTGATAGACAGCATATTTGAGGGATGAAAACAAGTATACATTCATTAGAGATATTTAGCTTGTAAAGTCCATAGAACTTGGCTCCTAATTAATACGCATTTGGCATGAGGCATAAAATGTAGCCACCAGCACTCAGTAAGGACTTGTTGGGAGGACAAACAAATATGCCAACAGACTATTATTTAAAGATTTCCAAAGGAGACCCGCAGATCCTCTTTTTATTCACAGAGGCTTTCAGGAAATAGATATATTTTAGAACCCTTCTCAATGCATGGCCCTCGTGAAATAGTATGGTGCATTTTACACCACATTCTAGGATCTATGCGCACATTAATTCAAGGGAAAACATTTAACCACATTTGGGATAAAAAAAATCATCAAATTTTAGTAAGAATCATTTTTCTGTGCTTTTCATTAAAAATGGCAATTGACAATAAATATAAGTTAGCATGGATACAACATACCACTTGAATATACCTTTGTTCATTCCCTTTATTTTAATGGAGAGCACATAGTCCTTCTACTTAGAAATTTTAAATTTGAAACAGAAAACTTGATTCCTGGGCACTAACTAGGTGGCAGGAATGACGGTGAGAGGATTCCCCCAGGAGCCTTTTTCCATGACCTTGGCGTAGTCACCGAGCTCATTCGGTACCACGCTCACTACTAATTCCGCACAACAGTCAACAGTCTTTCTGTTGCCTGGGCATCAATCCCGGCCATGGCAGGGGCTCTGACCTTGCTGTTATCACTGCCTAGAACGTTATGCCCTAGCATTCCTGTGTGTTTGATTCTTCTCAGCATTGGGATCTTAGCACAAAGAAAAGTCATTCCTGACAACTCCACCCTCATCATCTGTCTCTTCCATCACCCCAAGTTTACTTCACTGGAAACACACATCACTCATGAGAACCATCTTTTTAAATACATCTCCTTCTTTCTTTACTTTAGGTTATCCTCCTAACAGACTGAAAGCTACCGGAAGACAAGCATCTTGTCTTGTATATTGCTCTTCCCTTAGCACCTAGGTATGCCTGGAGCATAGTAAGAGTTTGATAAAATACTAAATGAATAAATGAATAAATGAGAAGCTCACAAAGTTTTCTGTTGTTTTTTTTTTTTAAATCCTGCTTAATACAGGAGATTCAGAGAGGTTAAGTAACTTGCCCAAAGTCACAGAGCAAGTAAATGGGAAAACTAGTATTTTGCCCACCGAGTGTCTCTTCCAAAGCCATTGACAGGCTGCTGGTAAAGAGGAAGGCAAGTCATGCTGAAGCCTAATAACTGTGCTAGATTAAGAAATTTAAGAGAAGCATCGAACAGACCATCAAACCTCAGAGGGAAGGCAGGGGGGTGGGGGGTAAGAGACCAACCAAAGGACTTGTATGCATGTATATAAGCATAGCCAATGGACACAGACACTCAGGGGGAGTGAGGGCATGTGCTGGGGGTGGAGGTGGCCGGGGAGAGTTCAATGGGGGAAAAAAGAGACATATGTAATACTACATGTAATACTTTAAACAATAAAGAATAACAAATAAAAAAGAAATTTATATTTGCACTATTCACTGATATAGGGTACAGTAAGATGTATAAAACAAGAATGGGCAAACATACAGGAGTCAATCTCTGGTCTCACCGCAATTTTCTTGGGTAAATTACAAAGTACTCGGGAAACTCACTTCTGATGAAGCAGGTCCTCCCATTGCACAGAGTCAGAAGGGCAGTAGAATTCATATACGTAGACCTCAGTGAGTGTGAACACAGAAATTACAGCCTGCCGGGACACCACCTTTTACATTACAGTCAAGTTCCTGCCTAGTGGGCTGTACCATATATCCAACTTGGCAAATGAAGGCTTGTTTTCCTTTAGACATAGTCATCAGAAATTTATTGAGCCCCAATTATGTGGCAGTATTGCTCTAAATGCTAGGGACACCCCGATGGAGCATTTAGTCATGGTCCCTACTCCTAGGAGCTAACTTTTCAGTAAGGGAGACAGCAAACAAACAAACACACACAAAAGAAACAGGATATGTGCTATGAAGGAAATGAATGGCGATGAGTGACAGAATACAGGGAGTTCATAAATAGGGCTGTCAGCAAAGGGTGCCATGAACAAGTAATGTTTGCTCTGTTCATTCATTCTTGCACGCGGTTTTTACTGAGCACCTACCATATGCTTGTTGCAGAACCTGAAAGTACAGTAGCAATGAAGACAGTGAGGGAGGCAGCCTTGCATACATTTAGGGGAAGACCAGTAAGACAGGGGACAGCAAAGACAGAGGTCTACAGGTGGGAGGATGCCCAGCATAGTTGAGGGATATGGAGAAATGTGAACATGACCGACAGAGTGGGCAGAGAACTAAGGCCAGACTGTGCAGGGCCTTGGATGCCGGGGTAAGGACCCTGGCTGGTCTCCCTACAGGAATGGGAGGCCATTGGAAGGCTGTGAGCAGAGCCCTGGTGGATCAGGCTGCAAACAAGCGCCCTCTAGCGGCTGTGCTGAGAACACACTGATGAACAGAGGAGCGGAAGGAAGAGGATTGTGGACAGGGAGTTGCAGCCAGCTCAAGGATCTGGAGAAGGGAGAGTTTGGCACTTTTCAGAAATGGGAAGAAGCCCAATGTGACCATAAAATAGTGATCAGAGGAGGACGGCATGAGAGGAGGACTCCGGGGCCAAATCAGGCAGGCAGGCAGGCATCTGGACTTCATTGGGAATATGCGGAAAGCCACCGATACAAGAATCTTTTCATGAAATAAGCCTTGGGCAGAGCCCCAGCTTCAGATGCCCTCCTTTGCTTAGCTGGCTTTAGCCAAACAGTGGGACAGAAATGTCTAATCTCTAAGCACTGACCAAAAAAAAAAGGCTTTATTTTTGAAAAGCGTGCCAATAGAGTTGTAATTACTGAACATACAGCCTCATGTGTATTTAGTGGCAGATGCAGTGATCACGGTGTTCAAGTCCTTTGGGGATAAAGAAACCCGATACTCTTTCATCACACTCTCACCACCAGGAAACTGCCTCATTTCTCTACAACCAGTCATTCTGGAAACATACATTTTCTGAAATTCAGGAGAAAGAGGTAGAAGGTCAAAGTAGGAATATTACTGAAAATATAGATAAGAAATTGAGGATTTTTTCAACCATTCCAGACATACCCCTCCACTTCCTTTTAAATCCACAACAAGGGCTCATGGAGGAACCAGGGGCCATGTTCCAAAGATTTCCTGGGAAAATGAGCAGCGTGTTCTGGCCTCGGCATCCTTCACCTTGGAGAGCCTGGTCTGACGTGCTCAAAGAGAAGATTATCTCCGATGGGTGCACTGACGGAATTCAAAGGATTCCTTTTAGCAAATATTAGCAGCTAATCATGCAGCCAGCCATGGCCGCATGCCTGCTGACACCAGTAATTGTCTGCCTGTAGGAATCAGAGCCTGAGGGTTCGAAGAAGCGACACAGCTGAGCCTCCCTGAGTGAGACATGCGGGCTGTGGGTGACGCATGGGTGTTCACAGCTGGAGGTTGGTTGGGGTGACATTCCACCAACTTCCACACTTCTTGCTGGTCCTGGGACGAATGCCACCAGCATCTTTGGGGGTTTTATTTCGACAGTGCAAAGAGGGAACCATGGTGCTGAGGAGTTCATGTCTGGGTTAATTTAACTTTAAAGCTGAAGAAGTAACAATTCATGTCTTAAAAACACTTTGACATAGGCTTTCTGATTTTTAAGATTCACTTGGTATTTCTCTCCAGTCATAGTGGAAATGAGCGCATAGGGCACAGTAGGCAGGATAGCCAACTCCCAAAGATGTCCCTGCCGTAATCCCTGGAATTTGTGAATATGTTACTTTACATGGCAAAAGGCCTTTTGCAGATGTGACTAAGATCGAGGACCCTGAGATGGGGAGATGGTCCTGGGTGACCCAGGTGGGCTCCATCAGATCCATAAATCCCTGTACATGGAGAAACTTTCCTGGCTGGGGTCAGAGGGAACGGTGACAGGCAGGGCCAGCGAGACACTGCATTGCTGGCTTTGAAGAGGGAGGAAGGGGCTGCGAACCGAGGCATGTGGGCAGCCTCCAGAAGCTGGAGAGACAAGAGACAGACTCTCCCCTAGGGCCTCCACAGGGAATGCCATCCTGCCAGCACTTTGAATTTTAGCCAGCGACACTCGGCTGGGACTTCTGACCGACAGGCTGTAAGAGAATAAATCTGTGTTGGCTTACGTCGCTATTTGTGGTAATCCGTTATGGCAGCAATAGCGAAACTCTACATAAGGCTTTTAGTTGCATTGATACAAAATTAAGCCACTGGAAACATTTTTTTCATCATTCTTTTCAAGTGATGTATTACAACTTTTAAAACCTGCTAAATAATGCTCGCTGATTTTATTAACTGACTTCTCTGAAAATGGTAATGGGGATTTGGTATAACATCAAGCTAATGAATGATTGAAGGACAAAAGGTCCCGAGACTTTTAATCCCTTAATACTATAGTGAGTAGGATCCCAAAAAGAGAGGAGATGTAAGTTTTCTCCTAGAAAATTAAGTAATTGGACTACTAGAATGCAGGGATTTATTATGCTAAAGATACATGCCCATTTCCTAATAAATCGCCATTTGTCATAGATTGCTGAATATTCCAGCCCAGCACACACCCAGCTTCCTCTCTGCACAGAACTCATTCCAGACCCTTTTCTGCATGATTCATATTACAGGCAAATAATTAAGGGAACTTAAGGCTTCAGTGTAATATGTAAACAAAAATAAATTGTCCCCTCCCTTCCTCTGGGCTCCCACTTGCTCTCAAAAACTCTGATGTCAGCCCAATACCTCACATTCCAACAGGGAGCATACATTATTCTCTCTCTGTGTTGAAAACCCCCTCAAAGAGGCACGGAAATAAATAAGTGCAGTATTTCAGCAGAAGAAATGCAAGGGGAGAGAATCTTTGCACACACAGAGCAATCAGATGTGAGGATCTGCAATCACTACTCACTTATAAATGGCAGCAGGCAGAATCACTTAAGGATCCACAATAAATTCAGGGCAACAAACGTCTTGAGTGTGTACCAGGGAGAAGGCTGTATTAGCATCCTGGCATTTCGATGAGGCATTAGGCTTTTTGTCATTCCTACTGTTAGAGATGGTAGGAAGGGACCACGGACCAGGACATTCTTTTGTTTCACCACTGACCCTCACGATGGAATGCTGTCAGGATGCCATATTTTGTGCCTCCCTATATTGTTTTTAAAGAATAGTTTATTGAGCCCTAGCCAGTTTGGCTCAGTGGATAGAGCAGCAGCCTATAGACTAAAGGGTCCCAGGTTTGATTCTGGTCAAGGGCACATACTTCGGTTGCAGGCTCCTCCCCAGAGGGCCTGGGCCTTGTCAGGGCACGTGCAGGAGGCAACCAATTGATGTGTTTCTCTCACATCGATATTTCTCTCTCTCTCTTTCCCTCTATCTTCCATGCTCTCTAAAACTCAATGAAAAAAATATTCTCGGGTGAGGATTAAAAAAAAGAAGAGTTGAATTTTAGAGAGAGAAGAAGAGGGGATGATGAGAGAGAGAGAGAAACAACAACAACAACATTGACATGAGAGCAAATCATTAATCAGCTGTTGCTTGCATGCCTCTACTAGAAATCAAGCCTGGAACCCAGGCATGTGCCCTGATTGGGAATCCAACCAGCAGCCTTTTGGTGCATTTTTTTTTTTTAATGAGCCTGGCTAGGTTTTGCTTAATTCTGTGTTTAAAAAATACACACAATTGAAGGTCAACTAAGTCTACCTTTTCCCGAGTAGATACCATGGTATATCCCACAAAAAGTAATGAACATGAAATACTAGATTACTGTTTCTTAAACGATGTTTTGTGGAACATTTGTAACTTACCAAGTTATTGCTTGGAAAATTGGTTTTGACAGCGCTTTCCTTTTTTATATTAAATACTCAAAACAGTCTGTAGTAAAGAAACCTATTTACATTAGTGAGTCACAGAAATCCCCATATGTATTGGGACACAGACAACCTCTTTCCCAAGTACATTTCCCTCCCTCTGCTCCCAATGAGTTTTATCATGTAGCATGCAAGTGGTATGCAGTTTGAAGAATACTGTTCTGGAGCAGGGTTTCTCAACCTGGGCACTCCTGATGTCCTGGGCCCGGTAATTCTGTGTTGGTGCAGTGGCTGTCCAGTGCATCATGGGATATTCAGCAGCATCCCTGCATTCTACCCGCTGGATGCCAGCAGCCTCCTCCGAGTTGCACAGAACAAAAATATCTGCAAACATTGCCAAAGTCCTTTGGGGGCAAACTCACCCCTGGTTGAGCATTACTATTCTAGAGGATCTGTTGGGTCAGTAGAAAGACTGCCTTGGTGGGCTTTAATGCAAATAGTCTGTTTTTCAGGTTTTGCTTCCTTTCTGCCCATGCATCACCCACAGCTTAGGCTATTTACTGTTTGTCATTCTGCACTCATTCTCAGTTCATAAACATTCATTTTACCTTCCACCTGCTCCGAAACACATTCCTCCCTGTAGAAACTCAATTCAAGGTGGTCATGGCAACCCTCTGCTCCCAAGGACCCTCTCAGCTCAAACCCTTAGGACTTTCTCTTACATCTTACTGTTGTCCTAAAGTCTTAATACTTGTCACCAAAGAGCTGTCTTCTCCAGCTAGTCTTTCGTGATAAGTCATTGAGACCCAGGGTATTGTTCCAAAAAGAGAACTTGGTCCAGTGGGAACTTATCAGCATGGAGGACAAGCCATTTCAAAAAGTGTATCTGTTTAAAAATTTACCTTGAGAGGTGATGCATGTTTTATTAGGAATGGCATCTCCTATCAAACACATCATTTCTTTAGTCTCTTCTGTTTTAACTACATTCCCAACCTGTCCTTGCTTTGGGGGGCAGAATTCTTTTTTTAATAATATATTTTATTGATTTTTTACAGAGAGGAAGGGAGAGGGATAGAGAGTTAGAAACATCGATGAGAGAAGCATCGATCAGCTGTCTCATGCACACCTCCTACTGGGGATGTGCCCACAACCAAGGTACATGCCCTTGGCAGGAATTGAACCTGGGACCTTTCAGTCTGCAGAACAACACTCTATCCACTGAGCCAAACTGGTTAGGGCACATAATTCTTTTCTTCCTTCTTTTATTTATATGCCCTTGATTATCTAAAAAACACATGGGCAGAGTTCAACCTCTGGTTTAGTTGTATACTTGACAGACATAGAAGCTAGAAACAATAACCAGTAATTCTTTGGGGCATGTGTGTCTCCAGGATTCTAATACACTCACAAAAAGCCAGAAAGCTAGTATTGCTATCACCATTAGTAGCACCAGATGAGGAGACTGAAACTCAGAGAGATTCAGTCACAGAACTGATAAATTCTGAAGGAAAGGAGAAACAAATCAAACGATTGATTCAAACTAGACTTCCTTAACTAGAGCCCTCTTTTCTGTGCTTGGAAATGATTTTTTCTCTCATTTGTATGAATCCTGATCTATGATATGACCTCAAAACCCTTTTCTTTCCACCATAAAATGAATAAAGTAATCCAGATATCAAACCTCACTCAACCTGTCTTTGAATTACATATTTGACCTTGTCCCCTTTTAGTCCCAGAGGGGTTACACAGGCTTTGTGCTTTTCAATGTGACCAATGGCTCACCCAGAATTTGTTCGTCCCAGGAGATTTTTCAAAGCACTTTCACATAATCACATCGGCAGAGGCAAAGAGGACAGGGGTAATTACCCTGTTTTACAGGTGCAGACACTGAGCCACAGAGCAGCTGTGACTTGTCCTAGTCACCAGCTCCTCTGTGAGTGTCCCGGGAACAGGACCCAGTTTGTCAGACAATAAGCCCAGCTATGTTCTGTCCACACTGCAGAGCTTCAAGCGAGGGCCTCGGAGCAGGGCTGGTTCCACAGCAACAGAGAGAGGGATGGAGGTGGTTATGAGGACACATACAAATATATTTGATCTACTAAAACCAACTGGGTGATGGCTTCCCTGAGCTTGAATCTGCAAAGAGAGTTTTAGTTCCCCAAGTTATGTTGAAGCTGTGCCCCTTTGATCCAGGATATTGCAGTACATCTAATATCTAATTTGCATATGGATGATAGATATTCAGAATTGCAGAACAACAAAACCTTTAGGAATCACCTGTTTACAATGGAAACTTCTTTTCAAATTCTCTTTGAAATCTCAGGAGAGAAGTCAGGGTATTCAATGTAGACCAGCTCATGGGAACTCCAACTTGAAGGACACTGATCTTTGAAAGCAAAGTTCTGCTTGGCCCAACAGTCTCCTCTGGGACAATACCTATGAGCCAATCGATACAGTTTCTGCCCCACAGAGATTACAGTCTTTTAATCTCCATTTTATAAATTTGGAAACTGAGGCTCATAGAGGTGAACCCAAGGTTACAAGCCTGTCCATGATGCCCTTCTTTTATAACTGAGAGCTGACTTCAAAGACCTTGTCCTTTGCTTCAAATCATCTGAACTAGAAAAGAAAATTTACTGCTTCCTCAAGAAGCCAGAAAAAAAATCATTATATTTTAAGCATTAATAATACCTCAAGAGAGATGATGGTATAAAAACTATAGCAATGTAGCAAAAACTAATAAGCATTCAAGGAGGCATTATTTCAGAGGGTGAGGTGTGTGACTATGAATTCATTCAAATACAACTCTTGGGCTCCTTTGCGATGCCTGAGAGTGTTTTCAACCTATCTCGAAGCCTTCTAGCTTTGAGACTTTAAAACTGAGGAGCTGAGAGGGGTCAGGTTAGGTAAGCATGAAGTAAGCACTCAAGATACTAAGTTGAAGGTCAAGTTAAAGAAGCTGGCTGGTGGTCTGGGTAATGCTAGAAAGTGTACAAAAGTTGAATAAAGATGACTTTATATCCATTTTACATACTGGAAAATAAAGGTAACAAAAAAGACTTATTATTGATAGTGTTCCTCTAGATTCCCTACTATAGGCACAGGAGTGGCTTGCCTCAGAAAGTCAAGTTTGCCCAGCTCCATATACTATGGTTAGGTATCCATTCGGAAGACTGAGATTTTCACAATCAAGTCTTATGTCTTGTTTTGGAAGTTTTACTGGAAGCTATTCAACTCGTTTCATTTTTTTTTTTTTTTTTAGAAGCAGCAGCAACTTCTGAATTTCTAGACCTTGGCTCATTCTGCATTCCACTGGCCTTCCTACCCACAGGCCACAATCTGGAAGTTATGTAAATATTAACACTGGAAGCCAATGAGTGAAACTGCTCTTAATTCCAGCTGACGTGAACCCATTGCCGATGAACACTCGAATCTTGGTAATAAACTCTCAGATGAAAAGCACGGGAGTGATGTGCATTTCACAGACACGACACAGCAGCAGAGCCGGTGGTACTGGAGGAGATGTAAGCTGAAGTCCACTGACTAGCAGATTGCTGGGGAAGGCGTGAATGCTAGAGAGACACCATGGGTTTCTTCCAAGTTCACTTTCCTAGTCATCATGGTCCCTCAGGTGAATGTTTACAAGCCTGCATGACAAAATCTACTGTTTCTACTACCTGGGACCTCTCCATGCCCCGGTGTTCTGGCTGATGTGGGGATCATGTTCCCCAGTGGCCTGGAAGTGCTGTGGGCTCCCAGCACACACTGGCGGCTGCCCGTGGATGTGTTCAGTGCTGGAAAGGTTATACCTTCAGCAAGCAAAATGTGCGTAATTGCTACACCTCCTGCCTTTGTTTTGGAAAGTCCCTTTTGAAATGGTTGTTTTAGAGCAGGGGTTCTCAACCTGTGGGTCACGACCCCTTTGGGGGTCAAACGACCCTTTCACAGGGGTCGCCTAAGATCATCGGAAAAGACATATATAATAACATATTGTGTTTGTGATTAATCACTATGCTTTAATTATGTTCAATTTGTAACAATGAAATTGGGGGTCACCACAACATGAGGAACTGTATTAAAGGGTCGTGGCATTAGGAAGGTTGAGAACCACTGTTTTAGAGGGAATTCGACAATTTGCAAATCTCCCAAGAATGGAAGTATTCCAAAATAACCAAGTCCCCAAATTGATGCGGACTTCTCCTATGTCACAAATGCTAAAACATGCCTGGCCGGTGTGGTTCAGGGGTTAAACATCAACCTATGAATCAGGAGGTCACAGTTAGATTCCTGGTCAGGGCACATGGCCAGGTTGTGGGCTCAGTCCCCAGTAGGGGGCGTGCAGGAGGCAGCTGATCAATGATTCTCATCATTAATGTTTCTATCTCTCTATCCCTCTACCTTCTTCTCTGAAATCAATAAAAATATATTTTAAAAAACAAATGCTAAAACGTGGCAAAATGTATTTTGTGGTTTGTATGACCTGTATAAAATGAGAACCCAGACAGGGAAGTTTGGAACTTGCCACTGTTTTTCCTTTGCTACTTTGAGTTTTTCCTGTCATTTTGACTCCAAAGAAGATATAATCTCACCGTTTATTCTGGATGGATGGGTTTTGCATGGAGAAGTCTATGAAATTGATTGAGAAATTAAATTGGCTTAATCTTCCTATCTCTAGCAAATATTTTCTCAATAAAAATTCATTAATCTTGGTACAAATCTGTTGAAGATATTGGTGTTCAAAACCATAAAGTCTAAACATCCATGGGGTCAGAACACTGAATGATTCTTTAACTAGACTATGGTAAACCCTGCAGTGGTTAATGGGTTATCATGGCTCTCTAGTCCTTTTCCATTTGGGCTTCTACATGCTGCCCACTGCCGGGGTCCAACCCCAGCAGGTCCAGGGGTTCCCAAAGGCGTAGACAGAGTCTGTGAAGAAGGAATGACACGGAGACAGCGTTCAGTTGATCAGCAGCCTAGCCAGGATCTCCAGCCAGGATCTCCAGCCAAGTTCTGGTCTGGATCTCCAGAGAGGTTCTGCTTCGCATCTCCAGCGAGGTTCTCTAGCCATGTTCCCTCGCTAGGTTCTTCAGCCAGGTTCTGTCCAGGTTCTCCAGCCAGGTTCAGTCTGAGATCTCCAGCCAGGTTCGGTCACCAGGTTCTAGTCAGGTTCTCTTGCCAATTTCTGTAGTCAGGTTCAGTCCAGGATCTTTTGCCATGTTCTCTCCAGCGAAGTTCTTCTGTCTGTAGGTTCTGTGTAGGTTCTGTCTTCTTGGCTCTCTTCTAAGTTCTGTCTGAAGTTCTGTCTCGCTGTCTTGTTGCATCTGTATTTATACCAGTTGATTCCAATCCTATCAATCTCTATTCCAAAGGTTAGGGCGTTTCTTATCTCCATTCCAGGGAGTAAAGATTATGTAGCTTAAGCATGATTGTTCGTAGTTAAAATGATTAATTACCCGCCTGGCACTTAGTTGAGGGGTTTTATTCCCTCCCTAACTTCAGGGGAAAATCCCTACCTGGGGATTCAACCTTTCTCGGAGAGGTGACCTTGGTTAAAACACAGCGCCAAGAAGGTGAGCAAACATATTAAGAACTGTATGCCATATATGCCAGGTCCCTTGAAACAGCAAGGATGGACCGGCTCCCGGCAGCCCACCCCCAGGTGCAGACTTCCTGAAAAACCTCCAAAGAAACAGGTGGTCATATATATGTTTTGTTTGCCTTCCCCCCGTGCATGGATCTGTCATCCTAGCTAAATTCATTTGACTAACCCTCTTCTTTCTCCTAAGATCAAGTTCAGAATATATCTCCCTGGGCCCATCTGGCAGATCCAGCATCCTCCCTGGGAGCCCTTCTCTAGCCTCCCCATCACTCTCCCTGTCATATTACCTTCCTGCCGCTTCCTCCCAAGGCCAGGAGATCTTTAAGGTCAAGGGCTCTGTCCTGTTCCTCTTGGTGTTCTTAGAGCTGGTCACTAAAATTGTATGAGGTAGGTACCAAAGTTCTGCTAGCAATAAAGAGTGAACATGCCATTTAGAGATCATGAATCAGAGTGGAAAGTAATTACATCAGTAAATACATCAGTAGTTCATGCCTCTTTGAGCTAATATTTGGAAGCCTCACCTCGGTGATGTTTCCAGGCCACACTCATCTTGGGGGCAAAAGCTACCGTGTAGGGTGGTGGAGCTAGCCCAGGGACATGGGTTTTGGGATAGTGTCTGGGTGGAGGGCGGTAAGCAAGAGATGGGAAAATACCCCAAGAATCTCATGGGGTTTGAGCTGGTGGAAGTTTCCCCGGTGAGGCTAATAAATCCTTAGTAAGTGTAGTCACTTTGTCTGAATGTGTTACAAAAGCCGGTTCCTCTCCATTGCTCAGAGGCTCCACATCAGTGGTGTGTTGGGTTACATGCTAACAGGTCACAGAATCCTGAGCTCTGAGAACCGAGGAGCCCAACTCTGTGCAAAACAGGAGACCTGGGCTTCATTGGACTTGGGCAATTGGACATGGTAGAGACACGATACACCTCTCATTCTTGTTTCCAGTCCTTTCCATAGATTCAGTAGAGATCGCATCAGCAATGCCCGTTCTCAACGTGTGAAACAAAAACTAGTAGAATAGAGCAGAGAGAAGACCTACGGAGAGTGACAAAGCCACTCCCCAACCAGGCCACCCTGGGCCAGCAGAACCAACAACCTAAAAAATCTCTTTCCTCCTCTCATGCGAAGAACCCTGAGCACTGGGAAGGCACTGGACCAAGAGAGCCCAGGTCCCTACAGAAAAGTCATAGGAGCGGGTTAGGACACACGCCAAGTCCCTGGGCTTGATTGCACCTGGTTGTAGGGAGCTCTCGGTTCCGTGTCCCTCACTTATTACAACATGGGCAGCTGGAGGGAGCAGGCGAGGCCAGGGTGACCCTCCTGCTTTAGGTTAAGCCTCAGTGATTTGATGTTTCTTCTCGGCAGGCAGATTATGAGAACTCCCATACCTGGTGCATAGGGCTGTTCTGTGATCTTGTAAAAAGATAAACCCAGGGCTTGTCAGTAGAAATATCATATTCTTAACAATGATAAACTGTACAATAACCTCCAAAGAGTCTCAATATTGGGAATATTGAGGGGAAGATGGGAAAGGAAAAAAATGGAGCAAAGAAAAAATTTGAGGTCGAAAAGATATGAGGAAAAGAGCATTAGGTCTATGTGTACATGTGTGTATGTGTACGTATGCCCTGGTAGGTGTGTATGTGTGCATGCATATGCATATTTATGTGTGAACAAACACACATGTGTGCATATGGGTGTGTACACACATATGTATGTGTATTTGTGCATGTGTGTGCCTACGCATGCATATTTGCATGTGGGTGTGCTGCAGGTATGTGTGCCTCTGTTTGTGTGTGTGGTCCTGTGTTTGTTTGTGTGTGTGTGTGTGTGTGTGTGTGTGTGTTTGGGCCCATGAGATCAGTACTCTGTGCCCAGACTAGTAAAGTGATTCACCAGGGAGACAGTACAAACCAAATTAAACAGGAAACAAACTACAGCTCTCTCCACAGCTTTGGCTCAGAAACCCAGAGGGAGCACACGGCGGGAGGGGAGGCAAAAGTAGTTTCCTGACTTCTATGCTGTTGATTTGGCACCTCTCACCAGTGTTATATTTTAGAAGAGGAAAAACAGATTCTTCGTGGGGGGACAGAAAACAGGGCAGAGGCTCAGAGAATTCAGTCCATCATCATCATCATCATCATCAACATAGATTGGGAGCCAAAAAAACACAAACACTGTTGTATGCTTTTCAAATGCCATTAAAACACACACACATATACATGCATATATGAATACATGTGTCCCAACAACAACACACACTGTGATCCCATGAGGCAGGGGAGACTTTGGTCCAGACCATCTTAGGCTTGATTTCTGCAACCCCAGGCTTCCAGCCAGAGGATGCTGACATCAGAGCCAAGGATTTCATCATTTGATACAAGAAATGTGCACACACAGACACCTAGGGGTGTTTGCTGAGAGAAATCCTCTGTCATTTTACAGCAAGTAAACTGTTTTCTCCACGCAACTCCTACTGGGTAGAACACTGAAAAACGTGTCTGAATTTGCTCAGATTCATGTTTTATTCCATATTCAGGACATAATCTGGAATAAAATTATGTCTTCATTGTGGGCTTTTCATCCTTGTGGGGTTTCCATCTTTACAGAAGCTACGTGTATATTTTGGAATAAGACCGGTCAGCAAAGGCATCCACAACCAATTCCTAGCCTAGGAGAGAAACAGGGATCATTGGTTCTCATGTAGTTCTTCCCTATAAAACAAAAAAATAAAGCAAAACTTCTAAGCAGGGGGCACCGTGGCCTGAAGAGGGATTTTAGAAACTGACCACATTAGACTTGGCTACAAGCACTAAATAAAGAGAAGCATAATTCTAGGGAGAAGACAGTGTGTCTTGCCTTATTTGTTGGTCCAAATTTTTTTCTCCACATGTTCATTTTCATATTTCTGAATTTGGGATTAAATTTGCATTGATGCATTCAATTTCCCCCAAAAATTTTCATAAAAATTTTTGAGAAAAATCCCTTATAATTGGTGGCATCTTAAGACTTGTGAACATCATGTATAGTAAAAGATCTGGTTTTTGAGATATTAATGATTTTGCCTTTCTTTGCCTTCTTAAATGTCTTTTTGTTGTTGTTAATCCTCTTGAGAATATTTTTCCCATTGATTTTTATTTTTTAAAATATATTTTATTGATTTTTTTTACAGAGAGAAAGGGAGAGGGATAGAGAGTTAGAAACATTGATGAGAGAGACACCAATCAGCTGCCTCCTGCACACTCCCTACTGGGTATGTGTCCGCAACCAAAATACATGCCCTTGACCGGATTCGAACCCGGGACCCTTCAGTCCGCAGGCCGACGCTCTATCCATTGAGCCAAACTGGTTAGGGCCCTATTGATTTTTAGAGAGAGTGGAAGGAAGGGGATGCAAAGGGGGAGAGGGAGAGAAATAGAGAGACACATCAATATGAGAGAGACACATTAATTGGTTGCCTCCTGAACTCTGCCCAACTGGGTCCAGGGATCTAACCTCCAACCCAGGTATGGGCCCTTGACTGAGAATTGAACCTGGCACCATGCATGGTAAATAGTAGGTATCACTAAGTGTGTTGTATGTGTGTAGGCTTGCACATTTGCATGTGTGTGTACATATATGTATGCATACACATTTGAGTTTCAAGTTCAAAAGAAGTCAATTTATTGTTAGTTTCTCTCACTTCTTCATCTTCCTTCTCTCATCTACCTCTTTGCATCCTCCACCACTGACTTTCACCATTCACTTCCAGTGTACTAGATTTTTTGGGGGTTGTGCATGATTCAGAGTGACTTCCCTAACTTGCCCACAAGTTTGGGATGTGAGAGCCTCACTTTTACTGCATAGCTTTGCTTTCCTTGTTGGACCTGATTGGACATTTAGCCAAGCTGGGCTGAGAGGAGTCTCTCTCACTCTTATTCTCACTTGCTCTAATATTTAAAACTATTTCTAAAGGTCCAATTTCTCGAACAGAGGGGATGTAGAAATTAGGGGTGGTATATATTGTACTTGTACTCTGCAGGGAATTCTCTGCGGTTGGGGAAGAGACAACACATTTAGGATCCAAAATGGCCAGGATGCACTGGAGGGATTGCATGAAATGAAATTCAAATAAAATGAATTCAAAAATATTACACTTGGGAAAGGAAGAATACATTCTATAAGACCTAAATAGGGAAGCGCTGGTGAGAAAATGAGAGGAAAAAAATCAAATAACCTGGGAATTAGAGAAGGCCACACAGTGAACCCAGGGTTGGGAGACACAGAACCTCAAGCAGGAAAACGACTCAATCAGGGGTGGATGGGACCCAGGGGTGGGGTGTCCCCTTTCTGCTCACCCGAGACTCCCCCAGAGCCTGGTGCAGTTTGGGGATTGTGCTTGGATTCCAGTGCTGACCAGGTCACCCTCAGGGAGGACTGTACTGATGGGCAGTTGGAAGCTTAAGCCTGACGTATGAAGAAAGGAGGGAAACGTCCACTTGCCCATGTAATGGGAAAGAAAGAATGCTGTGGGGAGGCTTCCTAGCAGATGCTAAAATATAGGCTTTGCATGGAAAGGGAAGTCATGTCTTTTGCCTTCTTGTATTTCGAAGCTGCACTTCCATTGTGTTTGACTTTTTATAAAAACCTTTGACATATGCAGTTTTAGTCAATGTAGGCGAACCACCCTGATTGTGTGGTGCCCACAGTAAAGGTGTACTGGTATTTCTTGTTCTCTGCCAGACAATGCAGGTTGGCAGACAGAGGGAGGTGGGCTGTGTGTGGGGGGTTGGGGGGGTCTGATCTACGCAATCATTCGGCGACTCAGGCCCCATCCTCAGCTGTGCACTCTTCTAGGTCCTCTGACCTAAGCCCCCTCCACTCCTCCGCCTGTGCGTGGAAGTTAGAACTGGAGGGCTGTATATGGAGAGATTTAGTTTCAGGTCTGGAAATGATGAATGCCACCTCCACACACACATCCCATCATCCAGAACTCAGGAGCATGGTCACACATGACTCCAACCGAGGTTGCAATTACAGTCCAGCTGTGTGCCCAAGAGGAAGGGGGTGATGGGCTGATGGGCTGACGAACAACTACCTGGTATCTGTCACCTATATTACGTGATTTAACCCTTCCAAAGAACTCTCAAAGCTAAAAGTGCATATACTCTTATTTTGATAATACAGCATGTACATATATAAGTATGTCCATATAACAGTGTATCTCTCCCTCCTCTATCATTTTCTTCCTCATGGTAACTCTTTTTTCTTAAACTGAACCCAGATATCACGACATCATATCTTCTCACACCCACGCCATAGTCAGTCACCCCCAATCAACAGGAATCCGAATTTGAGATAAAATCAACTTGTCTTTCCAACCCTACACAGTATTTCAACATTAACGAATTACAACATATCAAGAGACTAAGAAAGTCCTGATCCTATTCAGCGAGCAGAGAAATAGCTGGACCAGGAAACTCCAAGCATCATCCATTCCTTTTCACTTTGGCACATTGTAGCTAATATTTTGACTTTACTAATCAGAGCTACTTGAAGACCTTTATGAAAGCTTGGAGTCTTCTGAAGAAAATAGTGTTTTATTTTCTGATATTTACATACATCTTCAGTATGGTTCACACATTCACACTGAAGCCTAATGGAATATGGCATGGCGTTCCAGGATTCCCAGGAATTTATCATGTACAATTCATGCTTTGGATTCTGGTGTATGTTTAATACCATCTCTGTGTGTTATGAGTCTAGGTCACTGCTAAGCACAGAGCAGAGGACGTACTTGGGGAGCCACCCTGTGTGGGATGAATGAATTCTAACTTAGTGTTAGGAAAACCCCACTTCCCCTCCTCACCAAAGCCAGTAAATACTAGTACAAAGCTTTGCTCTTCACCTGCTTTGAGCTACAGATTCAGAGACAAACGACAGAAGTAGACACGGAGTGGGGAGGAGGCCATTGACAGAGCCAAAGGCAGTCATAAGTCCACAACATATGCTGCAGTTCCATCCAGTGAGCCAACGGGGGGGAAAGGCAATGAAATAGGAACACCCATATTTTCACCCATTATTCTATATTTTTGAGAATTACAGTTATAAGAAGTCAAGATCTTAGGAATTATTCTGTTTCATTGAGATATTTGTTGTCTATTAGCCTCACAGTGGCATTAAAATGATCAGATGCAACAGAACATGAATACCATACCGGCTATAAGAGTTACTACAGGGACAAAGTTTTCCCTTTAAGTATTTACTATTAAGCAATTAAGTTTAAAACTTCTATCACTTCTCACACTCGAGTGCACAGAAAGCATAGGGACAGTCAGCACAGCAAGGGTGGACGTCTCCGGGTGTTTCTGCGAGTTCAAAGCCACACGTGGTGTCTGGACAGTGACTTTTACAACTGCCAACTATCCCAACCCACGTCAATAACTCCTGGCACAGGACTGACTCGAAGTAAGGAATCAATACAGCCCATTCCGTCTACCTTCACCACACTCCACAGACCTGACACACGCCATGCCTCATGCCCCAGTTGCCACCTCCCGGCATCCGCCGGAAAAGCTTCGGAGACATTAGATATTTCTCAACATCGAGAAACAGCCTGGAGAGAATGCAACAAAATGTAAACCACTCAAGTAAAAAGGGCTGATTCTTTCCATTCTATCGACACAGCAGCACGAAGCAAAACAAGTTAACTCCCACAAAGCTATTGCCATTCAAAGCCGCTTGATGCACTTTTTATTCAAAGCCTCCCTTTTCCTTGATTTTTCTGACCTTCCCTGCCCTCTGTCTTCTTGTCGTTGCTGTTTCTGTACTCAATCATCTGTCACGCCATATTGGAATCCAGTCCTCTGTTTTTTTTTTTGTTTTTTTTTTTAATATATTTTATTGATTTTTTACAGAGAGGAAGGGAGAGAGATAGAGAGTTAGAAACATCGATGAGAGAGAAACATCGATCAGCTGCCTCCAGCACATCCCCCACTGGGGATGTGCCCGCAACCCAGGTACATGCCCTTGACCGGAATCGAACCCGGGACCCCTCAGTCCGCAGGCCGACGCTCTATCCACTGAGCCAAACCGGTTTCGGCCAGTCCTCTGTTTGAATATATTTTATCTTCCCAATTGCAGTGAGGGGTGAGGGTGGAACCTTCTTTTATCTGAAGCATATATTTCTCCCCCGTCCACCCCTCCATGAGTAACTTCCCGTAAGTGCTAACTGTTGCACTGTGGGCTGCACATTGGATGAGTGAGTTAGGGAGGGCTCCTCTTGGGTAAGGTGTGCTTAGGTTATAGCGCTGGGAAAAATAGAAGTGTTCCAGTTAAACTAGAATTTGCGGCTCAGAGAAATGAGTGACAAATATTATTTGTCAAGGGCTCAGAGTGCAGGAGAGATGGAGAGAGTGACCCCTGAAGGCAAGCGGGGAAGGCCCCTCGTCCCTCAGGGCTGGCTCCCGACCTGGTCACATCACGGCCACACTCAACTGAGGGGAGAAGATCTTCAGGCAAGGTCACGAGACAGTCTGACTCCACAGCCAGTCCCACCACCACGTTCTCTGAGGGGCCAAGGTCAGAATCACCAGAAAGAATTCCTTTGCTTACTCTGCCAAACAGTGCATCACCTCCTTCTCACCCTCCATCCTTTCACCTGCTGCTCTGGCTCAGAGAAAGGGCCAGCGAGAGGGGATAAACAATAACGAAAGTAACGAAACCCAAAATACAACCTTTTCATGGACAGGAACCCACCCTCCGCCCTTTTTACTCTCTCCTGTTGGTCGAGGAGAAACCTATTGGCTGCATCACACCCAAAGACCCATGTTGTTGAAGCAGCTTCCCTAAACGGAATGCATCAGTGACACTGCGAGCTTCCTGAGGCCAGGTGCCCATTCGCTGTCCTGCTTGGTGGGCCTCCTATACATTTCTGGGGGAAATGAAAACTGGCTTTTGTAGGAGATATGCAGTGATCCCATGATGACTCCTCTTTGTGGAGCAAATGAGAATCACGCTCAATTCATGTGTTGCTGACATCAGGATTTAATGTGTCCCTTTCGATGCTGTGTCCCACTTACTGCAAGGTCACCCAGCAGATATTGCACATGTGGCTGTAGACTGGCAGCTTCTGGACTCGTCGTAGCCAAGGCAATTCTGGGACGCGGGGTGATGCTGTGAGAGGAAAGGCTGAAGGGTCTGTGTCAGTGTGGGTGCATGTGCTTGTGTGTTCGTGCAAGGGAACGGGCAAGAATGGGACAGGTAGAGAGCAAGGGCCAGAGAGAGTGAGAGAGCACGGATAAAGAAGCCAATAAAAACAGCAGTTCTTGGAAAACCATTTACAATGTAAAGTGTTCACAAGGTGGTAGATCCAGCCCTTTCTTCTTTAAAACAAAGTGGAATTCGGTGAGGGATGTGCCCCCCGCCCCCCCCCCCCCCGGGGAGAAGCAAGACCCAAACCAGAACATCAGTGTAGAAGCAGGTGGGCTGGCGAGGTGGGGAGGGACTTGGACACTTGGGAGCTGACCTGGGGGGAATGAGGCAGGATTTCCCGAGGAGAGACACAGTGCCGAAACCCACGGTGCTCTCCTTCGTCACCTGTGTAAGGGCTGGTCACCTGAGCATGCAGATCAGATTTTGTTTATTCCATTTGTGTGGCTGCATGGACAGAGGGGAAGAGTTAGCAGGATTTGCTCATTCAATAGTTAAATCGCATGTCGTATCAGTTATTACATGTGGATTAAACCTTTCTTTGGTATTTCAGGGGGATTTCTCCTCTACATAAAAAGATGTCAGTGATCCTCCCACGGATCTCTTCAAAGGCAGGGAACATGCTTTCTAGTTTTCTGTTAAGGTGCAATATTCAAAATGGTGTAAAAATTCCTTAAATTGAATAAGCCCGGTACGGAGATTAAAGCAGGATATCCCTCCAACTTGCCAAAGCAAATACTCTCTAAATGGAACTGGTAGTAACATTTAAAGAAACATATTAACTTTTAGTATAGTTCAAGTTTATGCCAACGTACACATTAGTAATAGTAAGGAAAGGTCAAATGAAAAGTTAGCAACTATTATTAATGTAAGAAAATATATGGCGATGAAGGCAGATGCTTTTGCAGTGCAAAGCAGAGCTTCATGCAATACAATAACAATAAAAGCTACAATTTAGTGCCCTACTAACCAGGAATGAGGCACTTTGCCAAACACTTTATGTGTGTTTCAACTCAGTGAACCCTTATACCAATCAATGAGGTGGAGATGCTGCTCATTTCTTTTTTTCTAATGGAGGACACAGAGCCAGAGCTCAGCGACTTGCCCAAGAGCTCACAGGCAGTTAAGCGAGGAGCTGAGCCAAAAAGCTGGCCTGCTCCCAGAGCCAATGGCCCCGACACTCCATGTCAGAATCTCTGTTGTTTTTCCTAATTCTCAGTGAAACTTCAGAAGCTACACGGAGAATGAGTGATTGCTACCGTATGCTAATTTCATGCAGGGTCATTTGAAACGGATAAAAACCCCACACATCACGAATATGCTGATATTTCATGGCTCTACCTTGCAAACCAGTGTGGAGTGTTCATCACTTTATGTTTAGCTTTAGCCAAGCCAGAAAGGCATCTCATTTTACCCTGATTTTGCAACTCGTGCAACACACACACACCCCACGCCCTGCAAGAGCGGGAAAAATATAAGGACTGGGAGGATACACAGAATTACATTTTCTGGAGAATTGCCTCATTTTGGGTGCTCATTTTTCTAGCAGCTGTTGTTTAGAAAGTGCTACTGGTCACGCTGATAAAACATGGCAGTTCCAGCATATTAACATAAATATTTTTACCTGAATAATTCCAGCTGTGCACTTGAAACTGAAATTAATTCACATATTGTTTTCCCTGGAGTCCCCCCAAAATGTGCTAATTTCCCCCCCCCTTTTTTTAAGGTCGAGGACAACTGTGTGTATTGGTGCTGAACCAAGTATTATTTCTCACCAGAGGTTTTGTTTTCCTAGTGCACGCTGTCCTAAGAAGCAGGGTAATGGGACTGAATGTGGAATCAATACATATTCAAATGGAATCTGTTTATTTTGCTTTTAAAACATAGTCCCGCAAGATGGGCTGAACTGTGATAGCTGCAATCGACTGCTAATAGCATCCCCTCCTTAATGGCTGGCTTTGTGCTTCCTATGAAGACTGATTTCCTATAATCCGGGCAAGCATGGCCTTGCTGATTTAATCAGCCACTTCTGGGCCCTGAGAGAGGATGCTTACGGGGTGTTGGTGCACTGAGAGCAGTGAGGAGCCACGGCTCTGAAGCGGATGCTCCGGGTTCAAATCCCAGCTCAGCTCCTTCCTAGCTACATGAATAATCATAAGCTACTAACCAAGAAGCGTCTGCATACTCCACACCGCGTGGGCTATTAACAACCCCATACTTACGGCCTACACTGCCCTACACCCAAAGCCACCACGCACATTTCAGCTTATATGAATGGAGCCCTTTGGGGTTGTGGGGTACACAAGGGTAAATGTGCCCAGCCTCCAGCACAACTGAAGTCCCCAGGGGATGCTGGCTCCTTTTATTCTCTTTAATCCTCACATGTGTCATCCATGGCTTCTAGTTTCACATCCTGATCCTTAAACGACTTAAGCAAGTAGGATAATCCAGGGTCCACCGGATTTCCCGATCAAGGGAGCAATGGGACTTCGTTTCCAGAGTCAAGTGCCCTTTCTATCTTTTCGGATAAACTGTCCTTGCAGATTTTATTCTGTTTCTGTGTTATATCATGTCTGTGAAGAGGTCTGAAGACTCAAGATGTCCTCAAAGGTGCTATATAAAAATCGTTCCCAAACCCCGCTAGGGAGTCAGGTATTTACAGAAGTGAGTTTGGAGCCAGACGGGGCCAGATTCAAGCCCTCTCCATCTTTAGCTGTGTGATTTCCCCTAGAGAGTGCATCTTTCAAGCCTCCGCTTCCTCGTTTGTGTACTGGGGGACAATGATTTGTATCACTTAGCACTGTTGGGGTCGGTAAACTAGCGAGAGCATAGCAATGTGTTCAGCAAATGCCTGGCGCATAGCTGATACCAATCAAGTCCCTGCCACATTAGCACGGCTGCCAGTTCCTGTCTCTCAGCCTCAGGCAGCCGGATCTTAGATCCAGAGGCCTCTTAAACGGCAAGTCATGCCACGAAATGTTGCCCCATGAACTCAGCGGGGTGCAGAATTCTTCGAAAGATAATCAGCGGGGCATTGTTCTAGTTCCAACCTTGCTGTTGCGGAGACGTGCTTGGCATGCTGAGGCTGCAGACCTCAGCGGCTCCGTCCAGAGGGAGAGAGGTCTCTTCAAGCCTGGGATCTCTGGATTCAAGCACTAGGCAAAGCAGGCAGCATTTATGTTCGGGTTTTCCTCTGACTGGTTAGTGAGCTCCTGCACTTTGGATGGTGCACATGTGGCCACCCCTGCTGGATGCTCATGGCACATTTTGCTGATGGATCCAATAGTTCTTTTTACTGAGCTTGGAGGAGGCCTCAGAATCCTACTCAACATAGTATTCAAGTGTGCAGGGCCTCCATCAACCTTTCTAAGTTTTGATCTGAAGGACTTGGCGTATTTGCCACCTCTGCTTTGAAACATCTTTTTAAGTACTTAGGACTGTCTTCTGCAATAGCTGTATATATTCCTCTTCAGTACCCCTAACCAAAGGTGGACTTTTATACCTAGCTCACAACAGAACTGATTTTCAGCTTCAGGGGGCTTACATGGTAAAGGTACTTAATTCCTTTAAAATAGACTCATGGAAGCCTTCTCTGTTCTTCCTACTGTGCACTTTCAAACAAAGGGTGTGTGTGTGTGTGTGTGTGTGTGTGTGTGTAGGCAAGTGAACAGACGACTGCAGTCCGGTTTAAGACCTGCAAGGCCTGGGGAAGATCAGGGCCTGGGCAGGTAGGCAGGAGGGACATCCATCAATCTTGGAAATTAAGGGCTTATTTCTAGGAAAAGGTGATGGGTGAGAATGTTCTAACACAGGGAACAGTGTGGCCAAAGCCTGATGGAGACACACATGCCTGGTCTGGATGGAAAACATCAAGTCCCTCAGAACCAAATAGCACAGTGCATGGTGGGCGGGGCTCTGGGGAATACAGTGATGACAAAGGTGATTAGAAGCCATCGTCTTAGAGAAAGAACTCTACAGGTAAACAAAACAAAACAAACAAACAAACAAACAAACATCCCCACCACAAACCACCCCAACATGGAGGAGGAGAATGGTAAGGGGAGTATTAAGGAGAAGAGGGCCTTTATGTGTAGCTGACATTACTGCCCACAGAGGCTGCCTGTTCAAGGTAATCAGGTCCGGACACAAGAGCAGCTCATCTAATGAGACAGGGGAGGGGGGAAGTTCCCTCTCTGACATTTAGATGAGGTTTATTCCCTTGTCAACAATAAAGGCAAATACCAGAGCACTTGTTTGTGTCCCGAGCATGGCAGCGACGCAATCACTGAGGGAGGATTGTTGGGCCAGTACTCGGCGCTCTGGGGTTTACTTTTCTGTGTTAAGTAACCCAAACCTGAGCAGTGAGCGACGGTGCTGATGCGAACACAGTATGAGGCTCACAGGGTGAGGGGATGAAAATCTGACTCTGTTCATCAAAATACAGTGATTGACATACTCCACGTGCCAGGTGCGGTGGTGAATGCTAGAAGGGAGGTAGGGCACACATCGGCATGCCTTCAGGGAGTGCACAGTCTAGTGAACAAGCAGATATTATATAAACAGACACATGCATGGTCACAAGTAAGAGAGCGCTTGTCAGGAAGAGTGAAGCGTGGAATGAAATGTTCAAACCAGAGGAACCATGTTTAAAAGTGGGGTGGGAGGCAACCTAAGGGGCAGTGTCCCCAGGAGAGAGGGCCTCAGAGGCGGTGGGACCTGCAGCAGTGTCTGGAGGCTCTGGGCACTGCTGTTCCGACGTGGCTGAGTTGAGTAGTACGAAGGAACAGGGTGGCCAAAGCCTGGTGGAGAGACATGTGCCTGGTCTGGTTGGAAAAGGTCAAGTCCTTCAGAACCATAAAGCACAGTGTATGGTGCGCGGGGCAAGGTCAAGCCCCTGAGAACCATAAAGCACACTGCATACCCTAAGCCAGTGGTTCTCAACCTTGGCTGCACATTAGAATCACCTGGGAATCTTTTTAAAATCCTGATTTCTGGGGCCTCATCCTCTGGAAATTCTGTTTCTTTGTTATGGGGTGGGGCCACAACATTAGTCACAAAGAAACAGAGTTTCCGGAGGATGAGGCCCAGAAATCAGGATTTTAAAAAGATTCCCAGGTGATTCTAATGTGCAGCCAAGGCTGAGAACCACTGGCCTAAGTGATCCAAAGTTATTCGATGCCACATCAGGTGCTGTGCCTACAATCACCTGTGCACACCTGTGGTACATGAGACTCCCACAGCGGGTTCCACAAAACAGCAAAAAACCCTCAACGAAGTGGGTTTCCCTCTGGGGCCTGGCAATGTCAAAAGCAAGAGGAGAAGAATACTGAACAGCAATATCTAGAATATAGCCACAGTGCTGGCTCTGCAAGGTAGCCCAGCTGGAAAATTAGCAGAAGGGAGTTTGGTGGCTGTTTGCTGCTCCCTGTGGAAGGGTGTGGCGCTCCTGGCGTCTAAGTGGGCAGAGCCCAGCATGCTGCTCACTGTCCCCATGCAGAGGGCAGCCTCCCGGACCTGGGAATAACCGGGCCCAGTGTCCACAGTGAGAAACCGAGCTAAGAGGGAACAGCGCCTCGGCCTCAGGTGCCAAGGCAGGAAGCAGCGGGCAAGGGCAAGAAACTGCAGGTCAGGGCTGGCTGGGGGGCATTTGTGGGACTCCACAGAGGCAGGAACAGGCTTGCAGGGCGGGGTCAGCCTGGCTGGCTGCCTCAGGTTGGGTGGTTGTTTCCCCCAGGGCAGTGGTGAGCTCTCCTCCCTCCCTCCCCCGGGGATTTGAAGCAGGACAGCCCCGGGCTGATTTACATGCACACACACCTCATTTTGTTGCCCTTGGCTTCCCAGATGTGGCACGTTTTACAAATTGAAGGCAAGACCCTCCACTAATCAGCAAAGAGACTGTGGCTCGAGATCCTCGCTTCATTGCGGTGGTCTGGAACCGAACCTGCAATATTTCTGAGCTGTGCCTGTATTTCATGAGTCATCTCAAGTTTTAACTGTATTTCAGTTTGTTTTGCATATCTAGGCTGGCTCTGATGTGAATAGGTGGTTGGGGGATTTGTGGATGTGTGTGTGTGTGTGTGTGTGTGTGTGTGTGTAATGGGGGTGGGGTGGGGAGGAGGATCTTTTTAAAAAAACATAGCATCAGCTGTGTGAAACAGTAGCTCCCCCGCTCCTTCCCCCCAAAACCCACAGGTATTCCACCCGAGAAAAACACAGTCACAGGTGATCAAATCTAGGTAGCAATTTCCCAAATACATGCCCCATGATCATTACCAATCCATGTATCACCTGGACTCTTCTTAATATTCTTCTGTAGATCAACTCATTTTTAATCATGGTGCTAGATAGAAATTCCATTTAGCTACAACAAACAGAAGGCAGTTTTAAAAATAAGATTTAAGGGAATCAGCACAGCGTGGTTAAGTTCTAGCTCAATATTGCTGCCTAATAGAGAGACGAGCCTGAAGCCTCTCGCTCTGCTAACAAGTGAAATTCATGGGTTTCAAGAAGCAGTAACATCTCTCATCACAGAGCGGCCTCCCTGGCAGCAGGAGGCAGCAGACAGGCCCAGGGGTTGTTTCTGTACAAATGGCGAGCTAAGAATAATTTTTGCATTTTTAAATTGACTGAAGAAAATTAAGAGAAAAATCACATTTCCTGACAGAAAAATTATATGAAACGCAAATCTCATTATTCACACACACAGGTTTCTCTGGAGCCACACCTATCACTTATGTATTATCTCCAGCTGGTTTCTTGATAACATGGCTGAGTTGAATAGTATGACGGAGCCTGTATAGCAAGCATGTCAACTCAAAGGCTACTACAGGCCAAACGAGGCATGTGGCCTGCGGGCCCCGAGTTTGACATGTTTGCTGTATAGCCTAAGCCAGTGGTTCTCAACCTTGGCTGCACACCTGGGAATCTTTTTAAAATCCTGATTTCTGGGCCTCATCCTCCAGAAATTCTATTTCTTTGTTATAGGGTGGGGCCACAACATGAGTAACAAAGAAACAGAATTTCTGGAGGATGAGGCCCAGAAATCAGGATTTTAAAAAGATTCCTAGGTGATTCTAATGTGCAGTCAAGGTTGAGAACCACTGGCCTAAGCCAGTGGTCGGCAAACTGCGGCTCGTGAGCCACATGTGGCTCTTGGGCCCCTTGAATGTGGCTCTTCCACAAAATACCGACTTCTGCACATGGGCCATGAAGTTTCAATCACACTGTACATGCACGCCCGCATGTGGTATTTTGTGGAAGAGCCACACTCAAGGGGCCAAAGAGCCGCATGTGGCTCGCGAGCCGCAGTTTGCCAGCCACTGGCCCAAGCGATCCAAAGTTTTTTGATGCCACATCAGGTGCTGTACCTACAATCACCTGTGCACACCTGTAGTCTATGAGACTCCCACACTGGGTTCCACAAAACAGCAATAAACACTCAATGAAGTGGGTATCCCTTTGGGACCTGACTGTGGGGAGCCGATATAAGGTTAAGCCTCTGACTGACCTGTTGGCAAAGTCACAAACAAGTCCCAGCTTAGAGGGCACAGTCCTCTTAGCATAACTAGGCTTGACCTTATGATGCTCCCTAGATCTTACCTGGGAAGCTAATGGGCTGAGGGAAATGCAACAAGAACAAAAACAAGTGAAACTCACAAGAACAGTGTAAACAAGTGAAACTCACAAGAACAGTGTAACTTTGGTAACCACTACCTTTTTTACCTCTGACTATAAAAATAAAGGCTCAGCTTGCCTCCAGATCTTTCTCTGTGCCTCAACCAGGCACAGGAAGATCCACGGAGACTAAAGAGAGCCAGAGAGTTCTGAACATTGTCCCCACGTAAAACACTCTTCGCAGACTCCATCCATACCTTTGGGAACCCCTGGACCGCTGGGGCTGGACCCCGGCACCTGACAGTATCAAAGGCAAGAGTAGAAGAATATTGAACAGTCATATTTAAATATACCCACATTTCTGGCTCTTTGATGTAGCCCAGCTGGAAAATTAGAAGTTTGGTGGCTGTCTGATGCTCCCTGTGGAAGGATGGGCTATTTATCTACGAGGATGATTTTTTTTTCCAGTCCTCACCCCAGGATATGTTTTTATTGATTTTAGAGAGAGAGGAAGGGGGAGGGAGTGAGAAACATCGATGTGAGAGAGAAACAGTGATTGCCTCCCACATGCGCCCTGACTAGAGATCAAACCCGCAACAATCGAACCCACGACCTTTTGGTGTATCAGACAACACTCCAGCCAACTGAGCCACATCAGCCAGGGCGATGATCACCCCCTCCCCATGTAAACATTAAAACCCATTCTGATGAACAATGTGATTACATGGTCCAGTTTCAGCCAGTTCCTCTACTTAGTGTCACTTAACTCACTTAGCACAACGAATGAGAGCCATTCAAGCACGCCCAGAGCCTAAGAAGAGACCCAACTTCTCAACAGCAGCGGGAAGAAAAGAACTAATCAGCAAGCTCCGCCAGCACCAACACGACTCAACCGCTAAGCTCATTTAAAGCACAACATACAAAAAGACAACACAAAGCACAACATAGGAAGAAGGCAAAGCAATGGCAGAATGCTTAGGAGCGTCCTAAAGGCAAATCCCGTGCAAACAAGGCTGTGCTGTAAGGTAAAAGCAGGAATAGGCAGGATTTACCACTAATTTGTCCAAGGAAGGCACATAAAATACAGCTCGGTACCTCTAGTCCCGTGGAAAGGGCTGCTCCTCGCTCCAGCGCGGGTTCCATCCTGGGCTGTGCAAGAAACCACCTGGGAGCTTTCCCAGCCTGATCCCAGGCCACGCCCCCAACTAATTAAGCAGCCAGTTTTGTAGTGATGTCCCCGTGATTACAATTAACATTCTCCAAATGTCCTACCACGTGCCCTACCACGTGCCCTACCACGTGCCCCGCTGCCCAAAAGATGTTCAGTGGGCTCACTGGGGAAGAGAAATTGAGCTGGGCCAGTGCAGAGGAAGTAGAATGGGTAGTGGGGACTTGAGAGAGATGCCTGTTTAGAAGGCTGATGATTTTGGGGGAGATCTGCGATAATACTAAAACATCAACCTGATGTTGCCCGTCCAAGTATCTTAAGTGAAATTGTAAAAAGTTCGTTCAACTGGTTAGTCGGTTCTGCTTCCCTGATTTAAGTTATTTTTAAAATTTAAAAGGAAGAAAACAATTTTAAAGGAATGATTGTGCTGGGCTCCCTGAGTTCATTCTTTTTATTTATTTATTTTTATTGATTTCAGAGAGGAAGAGAGAGGAGAGAGAGAGAAAGAATCATTGATTGGCTGCCTCCTGCATGCCCTCTGCTGGGGATCGAGCCCGCAACCTGGGCATGTGCCCTTGATCAGAATTGAAGCTAGGACCCTTTAGCCCGCAGGCCGTAGCTCTATCCGCTGAGCCAAATCAGCTAGGGCTGAGGTCATTCTAAAGCTAAACCTTTGAGGAACTGGAACGCCCACTAAGGGATACTCCCATAGGTAACCAGCCTTCACACTTGGTGAGGATGGTGGCACTATAGCTTCTTGGACATACTAGTTGGCACACTTTTGGTGATAGATAGAAATCAAACTTATCATTCAAGTCTATCTGCATATTGGGTTTGCTGCTGGGTATGGAATCATCTGAGCCATATTTCTTCCAACATCAACCCCAGGTCCCTTAACTCTGACTTGTGCTTCATAACCCCTGCGTTAGTCAACATCCCCTCCCTTCCCCCCGCCTCCTCTGACATTTCTTAAAAAGCAGATGAATGCGAGGGGGAGGGGCAAATGTTGGCATATGACAGTTACCCAGACCTCCAGTAGTTTCTCCTCAGTTTACCCATTTGAGACTATTCCTTAGGAGACTAATATTTGCATTTATTTGTATTAAGCCAAACTTTTTTTCTGGGAGCCCAATTCATCTTTCAGGAAAATTATGTGACTATTTTAAAAATTCATTGACTAAAATCCTAACTTCATAAAGGGAAAGCCAAATGAAATTTGGAGGAGAAAAAATTGTTAAACAAAGTTCCGTTATTCTCAGTTTTTCCATTACCCATCCAAACACCTTTGGCTGGTCCCTCTCCTGACCAATAGGGACAATATTTATTAGATTTTTGAAGACTTGGTAGAGCCATTTCTGGCAGTGAAATGGTCTGAGTTAATCTTCCCAGAGGTTATGATATTTGCATTTATTGAGCACCAAATATACAAATGCCAGACACACTGTACTGGGAGCTCATCGCACAGCCGTGAGTTAGACAATATTACCCCTAATTACAGAGGAAAGATCAGAGGCTCACAGAGACTATGCAAAATGCCCTTTATCACAGTTTAATCAGTGGTCATTCTGAAACTCAGACCCAGGGCTGTCTGGCTCTAAAGCTTGGGCTCTCAATTTCTGCTTCGTTCTGCCAACTGGATGCATGTAAGCCAACCAGGCAGCCCTTCAGGGGACCGGCGCAAGAACCCACCGTGGCCTCGTTCCCCGCACTACAGTCCATCTGCCACAATGCTACAGTGTATCGATGCCGTTCTAGAAGAAAGCCCAGAGGCCATCTGGGCAACCTCTCAGCAGTTCTGCATTTTATTTGTTAACCTAATCAACCTGTCTTTTTTCCCGGGGAGGAGGTACCTGACTGGACAGCTGGTGTCCCTACCTAATTGCACACAGGGTATGTGTGTGCGGGAAGCACATGCGCACACTGGATAAACCTTTGAGGTTTATAGTTTTTAAACATCGTGGATACATCATTAGTTGCTTGCAATATATGAAATGAAGTTAAGGTGATGCGGGCAACAATGTTGTCTTCAGTAACGTCCCCCAGGGGAGTGTACCTCCCACATATCGGTCCGGGTCCGGGTCGGAGCCCTGGCGGTGTCAGTCACCTGAGTTGCTAATTAAAAATACCGATTCCTAAGCTTAACCCGAGACAAATGGAATCAGACTCTCTGGAGGTGATGATCTGGAAACGGTGTTTACAACAAAGCCCCAGGTGACAGCCAGCATGAGGAGCTAATTCACCGAGGTAGGCTGAATGGGCGCAATTGCCTTGGGCCAATTCATTTGACTCTTGGATAAATATGTACTGACCTATGCTGTGTGCCAAGCACTGTACTAGACTCAGAACAAGCTGTGAACTGGGCAGATAAGGCCTGTCAGATGGAGCTTACGGCCCAGTGAGGGGAGAACAGCAATACTATGTGGACGTGAGCGTACATGGGATAATTTCAGGTCCTGGCATTGGGGCGGTAAAGTGGGAAGGAAGATGGAGAGTGGTGCTTAGCACAGAATCGGGCAGCAGATGGTGGGGTAGAAAGGCAGAGGGTGAAGAAAGAGGGATCCCCATTCCCAAAGGGTGCTAGAAAAATAGCTGAGACGTTAACCACGCAGTTTCAGACTTCAGACCCATGTAGTTAGAAGTGAGGACAGATCAGTCGTTGCTTATCACATACCTGCCCAGGGACACTGTCTCGGGGACCACTGCATGGACACCAGGGCTGGGATGCCCTCAGCACCTCTTTCCCTGACTTCTCCTTCCCCTGCCTGTGGAACTCCTTCCCCCTTCACCTCCCCAGAGATCCCCCCCGCCCCCCTGCTGCCAACTCTAAGTCCTCCACCCACTGGAGCCTCTGCGTCTCGCCCTGATGTGGGGGACAGGTAGGATGGGAACCAAGTTCTGTCTAGTTGCAATGCCCATGCTCTTTCTAAAATACCACAGGATAAAATGTGGCAAAGGGTTCATTTTTGGTGGGATGGTTGGGGGACTGGGGCAGCACAATAGTTCTGGTGATGTGGGATATCTCAGAAATCTCTGTCCATATTCTCAGCTGCAGGGTCCTTCACACACTATTCATTGTAACCTGAGCTTGGCTGGGGAAAACCCTGCTGGTGGCTCACCTTAGGCCAGTGATGGCGAACCTTTTGAGCTCAGCGTGTCAGCATTTTGAAAAACCCTAACTTAACTCTGGTGCCGTGTCACATATAGAAATTTTTTGATATTGGCAACCATAGTAAAACAAAGATTTATATTTTGATATTTATTTTATATATTTAAATGCCATTTAACAAAGAAAAATCAACCAAAAAAATGAGTTCGCGTGTCACCTCTGACACGCGTGTCATAGGTTCGCCATCACTGCCCTAGGCCTTCATCTGCCTCTCTGGTTCTGTCTATTTCTGTCTCTTGAACTCCCCCAGAAGAACAGGAAGGAATTGTTCTTATTTGTTTCAGCTCTTGGTTTTTCTGCATGTGAGCCAAGATACAGAGAGAGTATTTATGCAGCCAGGGGACTCACAGTTCTTATAACTGAAGAGATGAGGGGGAAATGAGGCCGAGGGTGTGGGAAGATAAGGGAGAATGGAAATCACAAGTGCATGAGACGGAATGGATATTACAAATCATTGTTCAGTGTATCCCAAGGTGTGGACCACCCATGAAATGACGAGGGTGGGGCAAAGTGTCAAGCAGCATGGGGTTTTCAGAGCATTTTCACTACAAATAACTTGTTTTCAACTTTCCATCAAACTTTCTGATGATTACATTAATTAAGGAGAAAGTCTCATTTTGTTGCTAGCATTCTTTAACACTTTGTGTTCCTTATAAACCTTACATTATATACATATACATGGCAAAGGTATTTTGTGTGTGTGTGTGTATATATATATATATGTATATATATATAAAAATATATATATGCTATGTATATAATAAAGATACATAAATCATATTATTTATATATTATTTAATATATAATAATCATACTCATACTGGCGTTCCATTCTAAACAATGATATAATGTTTTCATTTTAAATACATTTAAGTTAAAAAGGAAGCATTTTTTTTAAATAAAATATTAAGCAAATAAATTATAGGTGGTATTATAGAAGTTTGGTAAACACCACATCACCCAATCTCCTTCCTTTATAGACAAAAATACTGAGGCCCAAAGAGCTTAGCTAATTCACAGCCACAAAAATACTCAATGTGTCGGTCTCCCCATCCAGTGCCCTTTCCAGGAGGTGAAGAAAAATATCTGTGTAAATATTAGAAATTCTCCCCCAATAAGTAAAGCAAAGGAACTGGTAGAGTGGAGAAACTCATTGGCAAATCTATTCTATAGATGAATTCAGAAAAATTAAAGACAGAGAGAGCACAGGCTTAAACGCCAGGTCTGTCCTGGCCAGGAACGTGCCAATGAGACTTCACCAGACCTTTCTGAACTTCACATCCCTCTTCTGTTGTAAACAAAGAAGCAAGCCCAACAACACAAATGAGAACATACCCCTACTGATCTCAGGAGGTTGGAAAATCGAGGAAGATGACCACAGAAAGGCCTGGCATAGGGGGTGTGGTTATATAACACAGCATTCATTGTTTTCTCCTGCTGCTCTTCAAAACATGTTTTTGGTTTTGAAAGACTGGAAAGCATGTGTTCTTCCCTAAATTCCACCTCTCCCATTCCCAGATGATTTTTCTACTCAAATAGGAGGTGGGGCTTTGAGGCTCTCGGGCCAAAAATTATGGCAAACCTAAGGAGCCCTTTCACTGAAAGCAAAATTAATAGCAGCAATAGTGCCTCTGAGGGATTTCTTAGAGCAGATGAAACAGGTAAGGACTGAGTTAAGCACTCTTCCCTTTCCCTCCGCTGATAGAATTTAATCAAAACAGGACACACCTCTCCAACTATGGGCACCCTTTCCTGGAGTCCAATGGAGAAACTGGGGGAGGAGAATCACTTAAACTACACCATTCCATTTCTCTTTTATTGCTTTCAAAGAGTGGAAGGGAGAGGGAGAGAGAGAGAAACATCAATGATGAGAATCATTGATAGCCTGCCTCCTGCACGCCCCCTGCTGGGGATCGAGCCCACAACCTGAGCATGTTCTCTGACTGGGAATCAAACTGTGACCTCCTGGTTCATAGGTCGGTGCTCAACCACTGAGCCACGCCAGCCAGACTGCATTTCCTTTTTCAAAAAGATACAGAGACAAATAAATGCAGGGGTCATCTCATGTCTCCCTTTGCCATTGCCTGCGTACATATCTGTAGTGACCGTGTGTAGGGCGTGGCTGCAGTGTTTTGGCCAGGTTCAAGCCTTGGACTAATGAAAGGACAGGGTCCTCTCATTGCCACGTGCAAGTCCCAGCTGGAGGGCAGGGCCCTCCCAGCACAATCATAGCCAACGGCTGTGGTTGTAAGCTTGAACCTATGGTCCGAACACGTGGCCCCACGTGCCTTGTGATAGAGTTCGGGTGCATGTAGTTGAGTGAGGTTGAAACTCACGAGAATGCTGTAAACAACTTGATCACGCCCCTACTTTGCCTCGTGGCATCTGATAAAAAATAAAGACACGGCTTGTGGGTGCTGTTGTTGTCTCCTCATCAGGGAGGCAGCGTCCCACTGAGACCCAGCTATTATTCTCTTGTCTGTCTTTCCTTAATCCTTTCAGACCCCCCCCCCCCCCCCACTCAGGATCATCCTTTTCATGCTGGCGTGGAACAACCGTGAACATGCATCCTTCAGCTCTCCTGCAGGGGGCGCAGGGGTGACCAAGAGTCCCCATTGCTGGGTCACTTTGGGTCCACCCCTGGATCTGGGGGGAGGCCAGGCTTCCCATGGCCGCTCTCGGCCCGTGACCGAGCACAGTGGGTATTAACTCATGGCCATTTCTGTGGGATGTGGGAACACTCCGATGGACAACTCTGACTCCCAGCTGTTGTCTGGCTAACAATTTATGAGAATGTGCCTCAGTCTGTGACTCTTACTCAGTCCGCCCACCCCTCCTGTCACCCTGGTGTCACACTGACATTGTCATCTGAAGGCCCTCCCCACCTTCTGCACTCCTGCTTTTGTGTTCACAGCTGTTTTCCCCTCCAAATCTCTTATGTTTTTAATCCTGTCTTGGTATCTGCTCCTCTGAGGACCCAAAGTAACACCACGTTGTCCCCAAAGTTCAAGTCCTACCAAGCAGATCATTGTGCAGAAGGTCTAAGAGGAGTAACCAGCCAGGGACTCAGACATGTCCTGTTGGTTCTAATAGAAAGGAAAACAAAAGTTCCATTAGCATTTTGTGCAAACTTACAACCACATTTCATCACCCAGAGTGTACCTTCGCTGACTACCAGATGTGTCATTAACCATTTCTGAAAAAAGTGAAATAAAACCACCCAGCATGAGAACACTGCGGAATAAGTCAATACCGGCAGATGGTGTTGATTTTGTCAACGCTCATGTTAAAAAATTACCGCCTAGTACCATCCAATTCATCCCTTTAAGGTGGAAGCGTTATGTAAAAACTGCTACAGAAAATGCAATATTTTTATCAGCTATCAGTGAGCTCCTGAAAAATAAGAGCACTCATTTTCATGGTTTTCAGTTTTCTAGGACGTGGTGCAATTCACAGGAGATGGGTTTGTATAAATCTGACACGATGGAGTATTTTGCCAGCAGCTCTGTCTTGCAACACGCAATCTGTTTTGTTTTTCAAACAAACTTGGTACGTGAGTCAGTTGGAGAGCGAGTGTTTCCAGGACCAAGATGAAAATACCTCGATTGGACGACCTTCTGCAGTGGGATACAGTCTACATGCCCAACAACAACGCTTCATTTATATATACTGTCCCATGCTCTTTCCCATGGAGTCACAAGGAGAATCGTGAAAAATGATTCCATTGAAGAATACATAGCAACCTTGGGGAAAGCTCACAATGAATGAAGTGCAAGAATTATAAAAGATGAGGCCGTATTTCTTTCAAAACACCCCCCCCCCCCAAGAGGCTGGATAGCAGAGTGCTTCAGAGCAGGTAATCTGGGCTCTGACACCCACTCTCATGACCTTGCAGACCTCGTTGAGGTCACTTGACCTGTCTCTACCCCATCTTCTCCATACATCAGGGAGGATAATAACAGTGTTCCTCAGTCATGGGGCTCTTTGAAGGGTTAAATGGAAAGCATTTTTAAAAGTGCCTGGCACAGAGTAAGTGTTATATAAATATTATTATTACTGTTTTAATTGTTTTATTACATATAATTGTAGAGAAAGCCCCGGAAGCATATTTCTCACAATGTTGATCGTGATTCTTGCTTAATGGTAAGATTGTAAAAGATTTTCAAGTGTTTATTTTTTCTTGGCTTATTTGTTTATTCTAATGTTTTCTCACACATGCAAACAGTACCATCAGGGAAGTAGAAGGGGAGAGAAAGGAACAGGAAGAAGGAATATTTTCGCATGCTTTTGAAACCCAATTTCTGCTACTATAAGTGGTAGAATTGGATGGATAAAGTGGCTTAGTTTTCTGGGGTCTTAAACTCGAAGAACCTTGATCATGAAGAATTTTTCTTAAAATATCTTAACTCTCTGTGAACTCCTGACCTCAGTGCTAGCAGGTAGGTGAACCAAATCGCATGTCAGTCAGTGTGACGCTGGAGCAAGGTGAGAACCTTGGGTACATGGAGAGAGAGGTATTCCACCATACAGAAGTTGAAGAATAAAGGGACTCCATTTCACCCTCCCCTTTAAGATGAAAATTAAACCTTTTTTTTAAAAAAATGTAGAAAACAGTGTTCTCTTTAACCTTCTAGCATATGCATAATTTAAAAAATTATGCTGCATAAAAATACAGGTTATATATGTCTATATGCTCTAAGTATGTAAATAAGTCAGCTGTTGCATGAGTGCCTTTTTGCTCAAACTCTAATTGTTTCTTGTCACCCCGTACAGCAGCCTGAGTCAATTTTCCCTGAGGTTCCCTGAGATCACATCACTGAGGCTCAGAGGCCAAATGCTAAAATGAAAGCAGAGCTGTACCCGCCCCATGCTCTGAGTATCCATTTCCTTAACTACACATGTCTGGAAATTGTTTTCAGAAATTTGACAACAGATTTTTTTAAGAAGCAGGAATCAGGCGAGGAGAATAAAACTGTTCTGAATATGATTTTGTCTCCTCCCCACCCCACCCCAGGATTTCAACAAGAAGTTGGCAAATGAGAGGAGGGCTCTTTTTTTTTTTTTGGTTGTTGACTCACCTAAGGATATTTTTCCATTGATTTTTAGAGAGAGTGGAAGGGAGGGGGAGAGAGAGAGGGAGAGAAAACATTGATGTGAGAGAGACACATCAATTCATTGCCTCCCACATGTGCCTGGACCAGGGCTGGGGATCAAGCCTGCAACCAAGGTACATACCCTTGACCGGAATTGAACCCAGGACCCTTCAGTCCACAGATGGATGCTTTATCCACTAAGCCAGTCCAGCCAGGGTGAGGGGGGTTCTTAAGTTGAGGGATTTTTAGGTGTCAAGAAGATATGTTTTACTTCTTGAGGTCTTCTTTAGTATCTGAGGCATTAGTGCCTTTAACGGCTCCAACATCCCAGCAAAGCTACAGTGGCACTGTGGTACACTAGTCCTATTTTTTCTTAATCCCCATAGTTATGCTGACCATAAAGAATGTTCCAGAACACATCTCTGAAAGTCATCTCTTTCCACGAGAATGGCCCTTGTGATACTGAGTGAGGTTGCCATAGAAACTCATCAGGCCCTACTTATGCGGAGACCTACCTGCTTTTCTACTCTGTAAACACGTTTCCATTTTTAAAGCCCTCGCTCAATCAAAGTGACGCTGAGCAGCCACTACCTGGGGAAAACAGGCCCTCCGCCTGACACTCCACGACCTTTGGGCTGTGGGACATGTGGAATAGATGCCCGAGAGGAAATAAATCTTCACAAATGTGCCGCAGCTCCTTTAAACACTTAAGCCATAAAGACACGCATCATTATTCACCCAGGATAGCGGACTCTTCCATCTCTAATCGAAAACATTTGGGATAAGAAAAGTCATAGACCCTACATAAAACTGTCTTTTTGGTCATTAAAGCGAGAATGTGCATTGCTTAACCATGAAAAAGGAGTGGGCCTAACCTTTGCATATGCCAGCAGGTAGCCCACGTGGCCTTGCAAAGATGTCCTTTGCTGCAGGAGAGGTAAGTTATCTCAGCAAATAATAGTAAGTTCTCATTAAGTTTCAGTCTTCTGATGTGCCAGGCACTGTTCTAAGATATTAATGCACTGTTTTATTTAATCTCTACAGCAATTACATGAGAAACATGCATTTATTCTTCCCATTTTACAGGTGAGGAAATTGAAGCTAAAAGATGGTAAGTGACTTGCACAAGGTAACAGTTACCACTGGTGGATTTGATTTGAACTCAAGTAACCTCATTCCACATACTAATGTCTGATTCTACAAGCTGGGAACCAACCTTTGCACTCTACTGCAAAGCCTTATCGGTGCTCTTATCCAGCCTTTGTGTCCCATCACCTCTATAGCCTTTAGCCATTTTTTGGAAAGATAAATGTACCCTGTAGTTAGTCATAGGGACAAGCTGACTTTTAAAAATCACCTACCATAGGGTACTGTGTATCGTTATGGATCACCTATCTATCATGAATTTCCTCAACTACAAAGTTCTCTTGATGATGCTTGGAATTAACTCATTATGAAGATTTTTGACTCAAGAATGTGTTCATCTTTTCATAGTACTGTTGCAAACTCTGGGACCAGGTAGAAGCTTATGAGGTAGAAGTGAAAATTCTCTGAAAAAGAATTATTGGTAGAGCAATGAACCGACAATACCAACCACGGAGATACTGAAAATGAATTTCCTCCCAACAGTATTTAAAAGATCATCTCAGGGATTACTCAGGAAAAAAATAAATTAAAGAGAGAGGGGGAAAGGAATGAGAATATTTTATGATTGATTACTGGCTTGATTGATTCAAGATAGAATATAAAAGCCCAGAATTGCATGCACTCGGGGTATGAAAACAGAAGGACAGAGTTTGTCATGGCAGATATGGGTTATGTGGAAATAAAAAGAATATATAACTCCTGACCTTCACAGATACATTTGAAGTCGCTTTTCAAAAATATAATTTATACTCAACAGTACAAGCATTACATAATCCTCTTTTCATTTGGTTTCTGAGGCTATGGATTTGACTGCAGTGGAAAGGAAGGTTAACTGTTGATCACTAACAAGTCCACATGAGGCTCTCAGAGTCCATTTCTAAAATGTGAACTTAGGATGGGAACCACCAAGACAGTATTGGGTATGAGTTGAGAGCTGATGAGCTAGATTTTGTGAGATCTCACTTGGGTTCCAGTTTGGCCTCTGGACCTAAAAGGCATGTTATCCTCTGGCTAACAGCTTTAGGTCTCCATGCCACAGTTTTTCTCATCTGTAATATTGTGATATTAACAGAAGCGTATATTCTTAACAGAACTTTCATAAATTAACTGAGATAATATATGTGAGGATAGTTCAGAATAGTATATGCTCAATAAAGATGGGTATTCTTGTTATGAAAGTTACAACAGTGACGACTAATCTTATTACTGACTAGATTATCCAGTGAGGTCCAGTGGGCCCGCACTGATCGGGCTGATTGAGGGCAAGGCCGGTCTTGAAGAGGGGCCATGGGAGGTTGGCCGGCCGCACCACCCCCATTGGGCCGGTTGGCCAGCTGCAGTCCATGTCATAGTGACCGGTAAATCCAGTTGTTCCAGTTGCTTGATATATATATATATATATATATATATATATATATATATATATATTAATAAAAGACAAACATGCAAATTGACTATACCTCCGCTACGCCTTAAGCCACACTCACCATCCAATCAGAGCGACTATATGCAAATTAACCCAACCAAGATGGCAGCCAGCAGCCACGGAGCTGGAGCAAGCAGGAGGCTTGGTTGCCCCAACGATGGAGGAAGCCAAGCTTCACTGAAGTTGGCTCTGAACTCCACTCAAAGCAACAAACTTTCAATTATAGAAGGTAAATAAACCCCAGATACCTGCTTTCAGCCGGCCCTGGCCACAGAGCTGGAGCGAGCAGGATCCTTGGGTTGCCCCTGGCGATGGAGGAAGCCAAGATTCCCTCCTGCTCGCCCTGGCCAGCTCTGAGCTCCTCTCAAGACTACAAAGTTTCAATTATAGAAGGTAAATAAATCACAGAATAAAAAATAAAAATAAAAAAGGAGAGGCTGGGAGCTTCCATCACCAGGAGGCTTGGCCAGCCTGAAAACGGCCCTCAGCCCCTCACCCAGACTGGCCAGGCACCCCAGTGGGGACCCCCCACTCTAAAAGGGGTGTAGCCAGCCTGAAAATAGCCATTGGCCCCTCACCCAGGCTGGCCAAACCTCCATGAGCTGAGGGTCCTCACTGGTGTGGAGGCTTGACCAACCTGCAAACAGCCATCAGCCCTTCACTCAGGCTGGCCAGGCACCCCAGTGGGGACCCCAACCCTGATCTGGGACACCCTTTAGGGCAAACCAGCTGGACCCCACCCATGCACCAGGACTCTATCCTATATAGTAAAAGGGTAATATGCAAACTGACCCTAACAGCAGAACAACTGGGAATGAGTTGTCACTATGACACACACTGACCACCAGGGGGCAGATGCTCAATGCAGGAGCTGCCCCCTGGTGGTCAGTGCACTCCCACAGGGGGAGCTCTGCTTGGCCACAAGCCAGGCTGACATCTGCCAGTACAGCGGTGGTGGTGGGAGCCTCTCCCACCTCCTCAGCAGCGCTAAGGATGTCTGACTGCAGCTTAGGCCTGCTCCCCGCTGGCAAGTGGACATCCCTTGAGGGCTCCCTGGCTACCAGAGGGATGTCTGATTGTCATCTTAGGCCCAATCCCCCAGGGAGCAGGCCTAAGCCAGCAGGTGGTCATCCCCTGAGGGGTCCCAGACTGTGAGAGGGCGCAGGCCAGGCTGAGGGACCGCCCCCTGCCCCCGAATGCACAAATTTTTGTGCACTGGGCCATATATATATATATATATATATATATATATATATATATATATATATGATTTCTGGTGATAGAAGAAAATAACTTAATGTACTTACAATAGAGTAGAGTAGTGATTTTCAACCAGTGTGCTACAATACCCAGCATAGCAATAATGGTCTGGCATGAGTGCTCTATCTTGAACCATAAATATATAAATTATATAACAGTTTCATCTTATAGGTCACATAATATAATAAGGTTGCACCTGGTTGGTTAATTGTTGGTAACAGAAACCCTTATATACAAGTATAGGCATCTGGTTTTTAAAAAAGTCACTTTGGAACAAAAACAGTGGGTCATTACTATTATTATTATTTTTTTTAAACCAACCAAAATTATACCTTTTTTGGATCAGATTGGCAAAAAATTACAATATATATTTTGGTGTGCCACAGAACTTTAGCAATTAGTTTATGTGTGCCACAAGATGAAAAAAGGCTGAAAATTGCTGGTGTAGAGCATGCTGGATTTACACAATAAAATTTTTTACTAAATTCTTTCATTGTTTCCCACCTTGCCAGTGCAGAACAATGGACAATGCACTGAGGAATTTTTCCTTAAATATTTCCCAAGCTCTGCCTGAGGGGACAAGAGTTCTTCATTTATCGCAGAGGCATTCTCCCCGCTTACTTCGTCATTTGCACCACAAATGAAATGCCAGTGTGTGACCTCCTTCCTGACCAGGCAGATGCATAGTGGTGCTTTTTGATGCTGGAGGCACAGCGCATCAGCTGGGAACTTCCAGAACACAAAAGCCTTCTGCTTTGTGCCAATGCTGAGAGAAAGGCTACTCTGGTGCTCACCCACAGGATAACCAAGAACCAGGCAGCATCGTTTGGAAAGACCATGGGCCAGTTGGGACAGGGAGCCAAGACTGAGGCCATCTGTCTCCTGGAGAAGAATCCAGTGGGTGTTAAAGACCTCATCAGAGGGGCTTGGGTGTGTACTTTATGCTTTTCCTCATCAAAATAAATCTGAGTGTTGGGCAGGAGCCTGTCACTGAATTATGACACTACAGATGAGCTGGCACCATGGTCCCCGGGCCAGCTGCAGGAGCAGACCCTCGGGGTTGTCCCACTGCCACATCCACACACACGGTGTGGCTTGCCCTTTGCAACAGCTCACGGGCAAGCACAGTGGCCACCGGGCCACCCAAGAGGCATTTCTTTTATCCAAGTACTACATGCATGTTTAATTTAAAAATACTTCCCATTACATTAAGATCATCATAAATAAGAGTGCAATATGGTAGAGAGTGAAGCTGGCAGGCCATTCACAGATGGACTGTTATTAAAATTGGCATTATTATGATCCCATCAATTATTTCTATACTTTGGAATGTTTCGTTTTCTTCTAAACCTCTTTACATGCTCTTGTGAGGTTCATTATAATGTCAGGTGTCCCTTTCCTAGGAACATAAATTCCATGTCTGACAAATACGGTTTCCGCTATCTCAGGAAAGCATTCTATTTGGGGCATGGGGAAGATGATAGTGTCATTTCTAATGCTGCCCGTGTTTATTCCCTCACATAACTCAATTGTCGGCAGCTTTGGGGACTCCATTACAGTCAACCAGATGTTTACATAACAACAACAGCACACTCTAATTTTTAATGATAAACATAATGGATGTTATTCTATTTCACATCAACAATGATCTTGTCTCCTAAGAGGTTAATGATATTTGTCGAACCAGCTAAGTTAGATGACATCATGGGACCATCCTTTCTTGGAGCAACTAGAACAAAGCAACATAAGAATGGCAGTGGGGGCACTCCTATTTTCTTGACTTTCCTATCTCTCCTGTCCAGTGAGTAAGAGAGACATGGTCCTGCCTGTCACAAAGCTACTGGAGGGGACTGGTGATAAATATTCAGCCAAACACATACATACAATTAATACAGATTAATATCATAGCACACAGACACATAATTATACAAATACAGGAAACTATGCTAACAAGCATCCAATACAAGAAGCAACCAATGAATGCATAAGTGAAAGAACAAATCCATCTCTCTATCTCAAATAAAACAAAAAGTATGTCATGTGTTTTAATAGAAATTAAGTCTTGATAGATATACCAGAATCCAACAATAACAATTTTTCAATATTGTTTGTAATTGTTAACCACAGAGAAGTGAAAGAGAATATTGCATCCATAACCACAGGTTTCTGTGAAAAAGCATTCTCTCTTTGGGTATGCTCTTAGCCTCTCAACACACACACACACACACACACACACACAGCCCTAAGAGAAGGTTTGAATTCCAGAATGGCAGAAAGGATATAGCTAAAGAGTGAATGAGTGAATTAGTGATTTGGAATTAAAGTCTAGGAAATCAATCGCCTAGATATAGGACAAAACTGAATGAGTTGAAACTGTTTCTCCAGCTTGGCTAGTTTTGATGAGCATATGGGCAATTGGGTTCTCCTATACTACTGGTGGTAGAAGAAACTGGCACAACATTTTTGGAGGACAAAATGACTGTATAAGTATGTATTTTATATATATGTATGTATATGTATATATATATGTATGTATATATATATGTTCATATGCATTTTATATGCATATACACAAATAATTGCATAGGAATATAAGTATGTATATAACACATACATAGTTAGACTATATATATATATATCCTTGATCTAGTTAGCCTAATTTTAGGCATATGTCTGATAGAAATTAAGTGTATGTACAAAGATGTCCATTTCAGCATTGTTTATAACAGTGCATAAGATAGGTATAGCTTTAATGTTCTGTAGCAGGAGAATAAATATTATTGTGCTTTCATCTCTGGAAAAAGCTGCAGCTGATAAAAGACATGAGCTAGGATATATTTTCTAAATGGAAAGCTACCATGGAAAAGGAAAGCTACTAGGAAAAGGAAAGTTGCAGATGCATATGTAGTCATAACCACCTTTTTATTGAAAAAGAAGAAAATCAGGATCTCTCTGTGTGTAAATGCTAGAAAGGTTCTAAAATAATCCAAACAATACAATTGGAAATGTGATTTGGACTATGGGCTTAGGGAGCTTAGCCAACAATTCACAAGGATATCTAATTAGAGAGTAAAACCTCCTGTTTTGAACTTTAACTTCATTACTGTTTCAAAATGTAAAAATATAAATAAATTTGGAATAAAAACATGACATAGCTAGCGACTTAAGTCACAACGTCTTTTGTTATAATTTAATGAAACTGTTTTCTGGGAGCACAAATATAATAACATCATTTAAAGACAATTTATAACACAGGATCAATTGAGGTTTATTTTTTAACACATACTAAGCACTTAAAATGTGTCAAGCAGTGAATTAGGTTCTACATTTATTTAAAAAACACACCCGTGGATGTCTCCTAGTTTTATGGGGGATAAAGCAAAACAAGTCATTGTGATTCAGAATGGCAAAGGTGTATGTTGGATACATGCTTTGATCTCAGTGTTTCGCCATTTCTGCCTCCTCAGCATGATGGGCACCTGTCCGGTGCCTGGTGTCTCCATGCCCTCTGGCTGGTCTGGGCACCGCCCTCACGATGTTACAGGCATCTCTGCAGTTTCTTAACCACTTCCTACCTGTCTGCCCTCTTGTTTTCCACACCTTGGGCTCTCTTCGCTGTGGAGCGCCCCATGTCACTGTGCATAAATATATGCTAATCTATTTCTCTGTTCTTCACATAACATCCTGACCGTAACGGAGAGACAGTTCTGATTTCCCTTCTACTTGATCCCCCTACTTCATGTCTACCCTTCTTCCTCTGGCCCATGATTTTTGGTTCTTTAAACCACCGCTTCCTCACTTACCCAAAATGTGATCATAATTCATCTCTGCCTGAAAACCTCTCCCTGCCCCACTCTTTTGTGAATTCCTGCTTATCCTTCCAATTTACCTCTATTATTATTTTCTTGGGGAGTTTTATTTTAACCTATCAGGGTCCCCCATATATTTTTTTCTTACAACCTCTATTCATGCATGTTTTCTCTATAAATCTGTAAGCAGCATAAGGCAGGGATCATTTCTTTATCACCATCCCTAGTGCCAAGTACTGTACCCAGCATAAAATAGGTTCAACATTGTTTGAAAGGAATGGAGTGATTAATTAAATAATTAGGCTGCCAAGCCCATGGGGAGCATGGAAAGTCCGCCACAGCCTGAGGATACTGCCTCCAAAGCCAGTATCTTGAAGAATGACAAGGAAAAGACAAAGGCAAGGCAGAGGCAGACTCTGAGATTTAGCCAAGTGGTTAGAAAATCTGTGTTCCACGATGAAGCCTAAGCCATAATCGCTATCCATTCTAGCAAAGATGCCATCCCACTGCAGGTGACCATTGCAAGAGATCTCGGCTTTCTTTTTTTCTACACGTGGAGAAAGAGACAACACTTTAGACACCTCATCAATATAAGCAAACTCTTTCTGCAGAATATTGGTCCAGAATAAAAATCTAAACTGCTTACCATGTCAGAGAGTAGCAGTTCCTAATAACAGATTTCAGGAAAACAGCCTAAGAAATTCGTTTTTCAGATGTCCCTATTAAATTGCCCTTTCTAAAATAAAAGCCTGCTTTCAGCACCAAAAGAGAAAACTGGTGAAGTGTTGAATTATGAATATAATATATTGAAATTCATCATGATCACATACCCCCTTAACTTTCAAAAAAGTCTAATTACTCCTAATCTAAACTGAATAAAAGAAGTACATCTATAGTACTTGCTGATAACATGTGAATTCATGCCAGCCTCCCTGAATTGAGAAAATGCTTTCATTTTAACAACCAGAGCTTTGGAATCTAATGAATTACTTATTTTATTTTTATCACTTGAATTTCACCATGCGAATGTGGAAAAATAAGTATCGTAGAGCAATGCAGTTTAACATATTATTAATACTATTTTTTCCCTAGGTAGATCTTGAAGACTGCATAAGTAGATGATAACAGGGTAAATCACATTTGGAAGTTAGAAAGAAATCAGAAAGGCTATAGGAAATAGTCCTGTGGCAGCTGATATGAAATTATAGGTACTTCATCAAAACCCAGCCGGCCACAGCTACCTCATAACTCATGCTTAGAGCTTCATAACGGGATTAGGCTGCCAAGAGGGCGCATTTGTGTTTTGGTTTTCTTTTAATCGCTTGATGTTCAGCTCGACTTCCAAATGCCTCCTGATTGACGACCATCATCATGGCGGGAATAAAGAGATCGTCAACTTTGCCCAAGAAAAGTTATTAAATTGCGGTTTTCCTAAAGGGAAACATTCCCTGCAATGGTAATTGAAAAAAAAATCTTTATTGACAGTCTTTGAGGGAAAATACAATATTCAACACTTATGCTGAAGCTAGATAGATAAAGGAAATACAGATTTGAAGCAATTATACAGACAAGTCGGCTAAGAAAATCAGCTGGAAGAGGAGGTGTCCTGTCTGTTCTTCTGGTCTGATTGGCAACAAGGCTGTCTTTCTTACTTTTGCTTCCTCACTCACACACTCACTCACTCCGCCAACATGGACTGAAGGCCTGAAAATGTGATGCATCTTTTCCCTCAGAGGAGATCCAGGCTCATGGTAGGTGGGGGTGGAACCAAGACTAATACAAAGTGAGTGGACTTCAAGGCTAGCTTGACCAACCCCCAGGCGCTGTTACCACTGCCATCGAAGTGAAAAAGGTCCTGCATTAGGTATACAGGGGACCCTTTTTATTATTTATTTTGAGATGCAGGGCTTATCTGCTATAGGTGATAATAATACAAGTTTATTATCTGGCTTTTTAAAAATAAATACTTTTCTGTGATTAGAAATATAGCATTATGTTCATTGTAGAGCATTTAGAAAATACAGGGGGAAAAACTACAAAAATGAAAGAAATAGAAGACTCATCTGTCATGTCACTGTTTGGAGACAGTCATAATTTTATTTCAGGTATTTCTAATCCTTAGTGTGTGTGTGTGTGTTCATTAAAATCGAGTCTTGGACACAACAGGAACAGTGTTAGATAGGCTATTTTGTAACCTGTCATTTTAAATTTTATAATATACTATAAATACTATATCCTATTTTAAAACATTGTTCTACAGCATGATTTTAATAGTCACATATTATTTTATTGAATTAATACATCAAATGATTTAACCAATTGCTTACTGATGAACTATTTTAGACTATTTGTAATTCCTTTACATCATAAACAGTGTACTAGCTTTAATCTTTCAATTTGGGGAAAGAGAGATTAATAATTTATCATATTCTATTCAAATTCATCTTAAAACTCTATCTCTGAAATCACCAATAAGTAGGTTTATAGTATTTTATTTAATATTATATTTTAAACCATATTTTATAACTATATGGTAAAAAACAATTCAAACCTTCTTATACAGTAGGTCCTTGGGTTACATCGGAAATCTGTTCCTATAGCGCGACGTAATGCGATTTTCGTGTAAGTCGGAACCCACCTACATAAGCACCTATGTCACTCACATGGAGCACATACACAGCAGTAATGACGTGAAACAGTAAAAAAAAAAATTTAAAAGAAAGATAACAATTCCTGACCTTTACTTGTGGTAAATAAATAATAAAAAACATAAAGCACATATGTACATACATCGAAATGACGGAACTTTTTTTTTTAATAAATACTGTAAATGGGAGTTGGCAACGTAACCACAAAACATTGTACGTTGAGTCCGAAGTAACCCCAAAACTGCCTGTAGAGCTTTAAGTAAAAAAGCAAAATTTTAAAAATAATGGTGCTATTTAGATGGTGAATAAGAGTTGGAAAAACGTGAAGAAAACAGAGGCAAGTACACAAAATGCATACCATGAGTGTCTACAGATTTTGGTGGAGGGGAGTAAAAGTTTAGATCTGATGTGCCTATCAACTAATCCTATATAATAAAAGCCTAATATGCTAAGTGTCCGGTCGACCAGCCTGCCATTCAACCAATCAAAATGTAATATGCTACTGATATGCTAAGGCCACTCAACTGCTCACTGTGATGTGTACTGACCACCAGGGGGCAGATGCTCTGACTGGTAGGTTACCTTGCTGCTGGGGTCTGGCTGGATGAGCCAGATGTACCGGCTGAGTGAGATGGGCCGGACACACCCTGGAGCCCTCCCGTGGTCCCTCCCCCCCCCCCCCCGGCCAACCTTCTGCATCTCTCCTGGCCCCTGAACGTGCACTGGTGGGGTCCCTTGGCCTGGCCTGTGCCCTCTCACAATCCAGGACCCCTCAGGGGATGTTGGAGAGCCAGCTTTGGCCTGATCCCTGATCCCTGATTCAGCCAGAAGCCGGGCTCATGGCTGGCGAGCACAACAGCGGTGTCAGGGGTCTCTCCCACCTCCACAGCAGTCAGACATTCCCTGAGGGCTCCTGGACTGTGAGAGGGTGCAAGCCTGGCTGAAGGCCTTGCCTCCCCTCCCTCTGCCGCCCAGTGCAGGAATTTCATGCACTGAGCCTCTAGTAGAAACATAAAAATTCTACCAGCCATATAAATAATAATGTCTGGGGAAAAAAAAAAGCATTTGCTCATTTATCCTCTATCCCAGGACTAAGTCGTGAAACATGTTTCTTGGAGAACTTTATAAAGATCTGTGTGATATAATGAGTGACATCCTCAAATAACATAGTCAAAGTAAATGCAACTATTTATTTTATTAAATTTTACTTATCATTAAAAACAATGAAAATAAATGATGCTTAGGGAATCATTTCAGCTTATGTTACCTCTTGAGATAACTGGAAACACCCTGGAATATATTGTTAAACAAGTGTTGAGTGTTCTTATACTAGGAGCTGAGTAAGAGATTTGATGACATTCCTTTGTCCTCCACATGTTGAAAGGCAGATGGAAGAGCGTGAATAGGACACAGAGGGAAAGGCCACTGACCACCTAGTGCCCTGATTGTACAACATGCATACATTTAGTTGAGAGAATTATCTACAGACATCAGCTGGCTCTAAGAGGTCACTTTCAGGTGTGCTGTTCTTACATAGTTTAATTAGTTTGACTTTTTCTTTACAACAAAAATCATTTGATTCCCAAAGAAGGCTGAGTATAATCTCAACTTTTCCAAGGGCATTTCAGGTGTGAAGAAAATGTATGTTTAATTCCATGAAGCATGGTTCCAGCAAGGACACAGTGGATTATTGAAAACATCTTATTTATGGGGTAGGAATGCAGAATAAAGCTGCAGGCAGTAGTTACTTTGCATAAAATTTGTCATCTCAAACTCCCTTCTTAGCTTCTGAAATGGACTCATTTGCCATTTTTCCAAAAGCCTTCCTGAATGATATCCCGAAACCATAATCACTCTCTTCCTGGACAGACATGAATGTAAATATTATAAGTGTAACAGAATAGTTTTATACTTGCCATATTGCTTTGTTCACATTCTCAAATTCACTTATTAATTTGTCAAATTACTCCTGAGTGCCAAGTATTAGAAATAAGTATAAAGTGCTGCTGTATTAAGTTTAGATTTTTTTTTTTTTTTTTTTTACTTAGACTGCATATTCCTAAACAACAGGAACCATGTCTGTTATTTCTTTTTTTTCTTTTCTTTTCTTCATTTCTTTTTTGATGATTTATAGGGTAATTTTTTAGGACTAGGGGCAGAGAAGAATAAGTAAAGAAGGATGTTAGTAATATAAAGATGTTTAATTTCCAAAAGAAATCTGGATTTAAAAGAAAAAGGCCAAAGTTTGTACTGAACATAGCAGAGGTAGAAAAAATATATAATTTAAGATTCATATCATGGACCTGTCATTGAAATGGTGATACTTATAACATCCACATTCTGGAGAAATTGACCATGTGTAGAATAAAAGTGCCATGTAAATAGATAGAGTGAGTTGTTGCAGTGATAAAGAGCTTAGATCAGTGGTTCTCAACCTTCTGGCCCTTTAAATACAGTTCCTCATGTTGTGACCCAACCATAAAATTATTTTCATTGCTACTTCATAACTGTAATGTTGCTAATGTAAATATCTGATATGCAGGATGGTCTTAGGCGACTCCTGTAAAAGGGTTGTTCGACCACCAAAGGGGTCGCGACCCACAGGTTGAGAACCGCTGGCTTAGATGATAGGACCTTTTCCCCCCCTCAAAAACAAACATCAAAAAACAAACCCCAAAACTGGCTCCTTGAATTGAGGCTTTACCTTGCCTATTCTAGGTTGTTGTCAAGTATCATGGGGTCAGTAAATACTCCACAGGTTTTGAGAATCGGGCTGATCTCTGATTACCTAAGATGTGTACAATTATTATCCAGGTTACCTAAGGTGTGTACAATAACTGGGGTAATGGGGAAACAGAGGGGAGAAAAGCTTTCAGTTCAAGTATTACCTGGGTGTAACATTATTTTTCCTGTACTTCATATGAGAATGTGACTCTCTGACTTATAGCAATTTCTGCTCTTTATTGAATATTGAGTATGTGCTAGATTTAATTTGTTCCATTTGAGTTAGGTACTATTATATTTCCCCCATTATATTGATAGAAATATAGAGTCTCTGAATTAAAATTACCAAATTCTAAGTAGCCGAGCTGAGATTCTTTTCCCCTAAACACGTGCATATGGGAGGCTAGACTGTCTCGCACATAAAGTCCTTGAACTGCGTGGTCAAGAAACCATCCTAAGATTTGGTAAATGTGAGTTATCTGCAAATGACCCCAAGGATGCCATGGTTATAGTTGGCCAGTGCAGGTGACACTTACACATAGCCATGGCAGTTTGCTGAACATTTAGGCCTGACCTTCAAAGATGCAGTTCATCCCCATGGTGCAGACATGAGCCATGAATTACATATGACTTCAGAAAGCCAAATATTGTTAATGGAAAGATAGGACCACTGTTGTTTGAACATAGATTCCTTTCTCTCTTACTGTGAACCTCATGTGGTAATTCACCATTAAACTCCACATTCTCAGGTATTTAAATACTAGAGGCCCGGTACACAACATCCATGCACTGGGAGGGGGGGCGTTCCTCAGCCCGGCCTGCACCCTCTTGCAGTCTGGGAACCCTCACTCCTTACTGCCCACCTGCTCATTGCTCCTTACTGCTTGGCTCACTGCTCCTTCCTTAGCACTGCTGCGGAGGTGGGAGAGGCTCCTGCCTCCACCGCTGCACTCACCAGCAGTGAGCTGGCTTCTGGCTGAGCTGCGCTCCCCCTGTGGGAGTGCATGGACCACCAGGGGGCAGCTCCTGCATTGAGCATCTGCTCCCTGGTGGTCAGTGAGCATCATAGCGATGGGTTGTTCTGGTTGTTTCGCCGTAAAGGTCGCTTAGGCTTTTATTATATAGAAGATTAGCTGGGAGGCAAAAATCTTTGTGTGTCACACCAAACAACTGGAAACAAGATACTTTATCTTCTCAATTCAAAGGAAGCACAGCTTATTAATAAACCATGCCAACCTCATTAAACTACATTACTGTTTGAAAAAAAAAGGTCTCAGGATATTATATTGGCATGGGCCTTATTTGATATTTTCAGAGGGCTTACATATTACTGGGTGATGTGTTTCTTTTCCCCTACCATTCAGTAGGCAGCACGCCAGTTAGAATAGGTGTCCTAAGTTGAAGTCTTATTTTCTTGCATTTGTTTTGTGAGACAGAAGAATGAAGGTGTTGGAAATGCAAACTTCAAACTATCTGGGGCTAGAGCTTAAACAGAGGCCAACGACGTAAGGATTGTGGTGTTTGGAAAGAGACATTTTCAAAAGCTTTGACACTGACAAGGTGACTGGCTAGTATAGCAGTGGGGGACCTCCGGCCGGCGGACAGTATAAGGTGGACAGCAGTGAAATCATTTTGTCTGGCCCTCCCAAGGCAACTACAGGCGGGATTCGAAATTCAATAAATCTAGGAGCTCTTCCCATAGCAACATAAATTTATAGGAAGCGAATGATGTTATAAATATTCAAATGGCCCTTGGCAGAAAAAGGTTCCCCATCCCTGGGCTAGTAGGTCAACACAATCTAAATTCTGGGTTTAGGAAGATTACATTTCCGTTAACTGATGTGCCTCTGATAAAAGCCCAGAAACAGTTACTCCTTCCCCTGCATCCATCAAGGCTTCTGCCATTCCTGAGCACTTACTGAGTGTTTTACATATTCATCTCACTGATCTACCCCAAGAGGGAGGCTCTATTATTGCCCCACTCTATCTGCAAGGAAGAAATAGAGACCTACAGAGGTGACATGACTTGCCCTTGGTCACACAACTAATCAGCCACAGAGCCCTGGTCTCAAATTTTTAATGTCTTTTCTTATTAACTTCCCCCTGCTATGATTAATTATGCCTTTCAAATACATGTTTTAGGCTGTCTGTTTTGGGCATCTGCCTCCACAAGAAAGGCTGTGAATGTGTTATAGGCATCAGTTGTGGGTCTCTGCGTTTGAGTTGCCTGTTCTTTCACAGGAATAACCATTTGAGGACACCCACAGGTGAGGACCTACAGAATAAATGTCCAAAGATGCTGAAGTAGAACAAAGGTGATGGCATGACTGAATAATCGGTGTTTGACCCCAGGTGACCTGACCTGCATCATCCTGGAAATGCATTTGTCTCCATTGAAAGGGCAGCTGAGTGGACTAAACTGCATGTGAGAAGGTCAGGTGGCTTCAGCAGAGTGACTGGAGGCACAGATATTCAATGTCAAGCCCCCCTCATAGCCACACACCCTGGAGTTTATTCCTCTTTTGAAGAGAATGTAATAGAGAAATTCGAGCCAGCAATAAGTTAGTCTTCTCAGGAGTCTAATGACATCGTTATAGAACATTCTCACTTTGCTCTGTGGATACAATGTCATTAGTGCCCCTGGGGTTTAGACCGCGCTATCTCAGTTATTCTACACAGCCTCTCCCCAGGTTGTACCTCTCCCATATGTCGGAAAAATGAGAGCTGTTATAGACACAAAAGGGTTTGCAATAGCCCCAAGAGCACACAATATTATTTTGTTCATCAGTTGTCAAGTGCCTGCAGGGTTCAAAGAGATAGGTCAGTAGAAGGGTGTATATAATATGAATTGTTCTACACTCAGGAAAAAAAAAAGGTGTTTGCAGGAATGTGTCTCTAGGGTTCAAATGTAATAGAAGCTGCAGATTCAATTGGGGACTCTCAACCTCTCCCCTTTTCTGAGACCACCAACCTGGAAGTCAGTGTTTGACTTGATTTTTATTTTCAATGATTGAATAACATCTCCTACAGCCCCCACAAACATACTTTATGCTAAACAGTGAAGCTGGCCCATCACATTCTTTTCACGTACTTGAAATTCAGTGCACATAGTGGGTGTGCAATACATCTGAGGTGAAGGAACACATGTTAGGGCTTGGTATCAATCTTTGTTCCAGAGAGCTTCCCAACGGACAGCTATAAGGACGAGCATCCTTCTCAGTTAGCAGTGAGCAAACCTGCTTTGGCATGGGGACCAAGTGAAAGTGTTAATGGGAACAATATTTTAATCTAAAAGTAGAAGGACTTCATTTGTTTTCTCATTGTTAAAGCAGTATGCACACACTACAAAAATTAAAACAATAGTGAAAAATAATAAGACAAGATTTTCCATCACCCAAAGCATGTAAAATATTAAATAATAAAATATGATTTCCACTGAGTCCTACCCACGGGTATTAGTACAGACATGGCCATGTGACGCATGGTGTCTATGCATTGATAAGTCCTATCAGACATGATCGTAAAATAATAGTGAGTGACTGATCCCTAACCAATTTTGTGACTGTGTCAAGTAAATACATAGACTTTTAAATGCTTTTGCAATTATCTCAAAGCTATTAAGAAATAATAAAATGGTCTCAATATAAATGTCATTTTAATGCATATTATCTTTACAAAGCAAATGTCTACCAGTTACCTCTACAGAGGTGTGGGGTGGGATACATGTGTGTGAGACCAAATCATATTAGTGATGTCTTGTGTCTATATTCTTAACACCTCAATAACTGTGAGGCCAAAGGCTTGACTCAAAACGTAGATTAAAAAATGGACACAAGATTTCACATTTATTGTCATACTTGAATGAGTGTGGACAGACACATGGATGAGTCCAGTTAGTTGACTACAGAAGACTTCATACACTCACACGCTAAAGACAGTGCTCAGCTTCCCAGTCACTCCTAACCAAACAGGGATTAAGTTTCTGGGTGAGTGAAATGGCTTGGGGGCCAAAAGTGAGTAGTGATGAATAGAAAAGGAAACTTGCTCATGAAGGATGAGAAAATGCACCACCCAAGGGCTTGGAACTGGTAGAGTTGCCCAGAAGGCTGTTGAGAATAGGATGTGTACCCTAGAGGTGACTGATGTAGGAAAAGATGAAAGAAGATAGCTTTCAAGGAAGAAATGGAAGGGTGGAGATGGAAACTGGAAGGCAGCATGTCACAGGAGGTAATAGAGAATAGCGGTACTGTGCTGTCTTGTTGGAAGAACTTACCTGAGTAGTAATAACTATTATAATTTGAATGATCAGGTCTATAAATTAGTTTTCCTGAGTGTCATTCAGGTCTTTTAATATACATAGAAAATTGGGGTAGGAAGAGAGAAAGGGAGAGAGAGAGAGAGAGAGAGAGAGAGAGAGAGAGAGAGAGAGAGAGAGAGAGAGAAAGAGAATATGAATGTGAATGAGTATACAGTATATCTGGCCAAAGGGAATGAACTTAATAAAATGAAACAAAGAGGCGAGGACGTGGATACACCATCACTGACATTGGATCACATTGCCCTTTATAATGTGTGTATGTTTAGTGAAATTGCACCGCTCTCTTTGTCCTTATCTCTGGCCACCTTGGGAGTTTTGATCCTTAAAATTACAAAGAGGACAGAGAAGGATCACAAAGCACTCCCTCTTGGATGCACTGCCATCCATCTTTTTGATGTGAAACATCTAAAACCAGATTCGCAAAAATAATTTTCCGCTGAGCATTTATTCAGAGCTCTGTTTCTCTGGTGATTCTTCACAAAGGTTTTGTTGCTGGTGCCCAGAGGAAAGACTAATTTAAATGTAGAAAGAGACACTTAAAAAAAATAATGTCATCTGTTGGCAAATCTCTGAGGGTATTACCTTCCTTTCACACAGGTAGGGAGCTAAACCTGATTGCATTTAGGGTTATCTTTAGCAGCTATCTTCGGAATCAAAACATTCTCATGAGGACTATTGTTCTAACTAATCTACTTATTAAGCTTTTATTCTGTTTTAATAGTCTTTTATTAAAAATAAACTCAAAGGGGACAGCAATGGATTTTGCAATTACTAGTGAGGAAAGCACAGCCTATGACCTACAACCACTGGTTTGTCTAAGGATGCTTCTCCTTTGAAAGTTGTATTTTAAATCATTATGCTTAATTACAGGTACTCACTCCCCCTTCTGCACCCCCACCCTCTATCCCCTACAAAGTACAACCAGTATGAAGCCGACTTTCCTCCAATTTGGAGTCAGGGTAAAAAACTCAGCAGGTGTGATGTGTAACTACAGTTTCAAGCAGTGTCATGCAGCAGCTGAGGGTGGCATGTCAGAAAAAGCCAACACACCATGGAATATTTGTGAGTAGGATGCGCAAAGCTTTGTCTAAAGCAATTCTTTGTGCTACCTAATGCGAATCTGTGTCTTTCACTTCTTGTATGCCTCTTCCACCTCACTGTCTTCAGGGGATGGAACAACCAGTCTGTATGCATTGTTCTTCTTGGGTAAGAGATGCTCCCATATTTCTTTGGACTGAAAGCTATATTCCCCAAACCAATGAAATGAAGATTTTACAATTTCTTACTTCTTATTAAGGACTTTCCCTGTAACCTACAAATAGTATAATTTTAAACTAGAAAACTCATTTTTCCATATCTAAACAAATTACTCACTGTGCATCCAAACACAGATAGAAACCACCAAGAGCTGTAGAAAAGAGAGAGAGACAGAGAGAGAGAGAGAGAGAGAGAGAGAGAGAGAGAGAGAGAGAGAGAAATGCACTGTGACTTTCATGAAAACAATGAGAACCATGACAGGTGGAATCTCACCCAAATCCTCCTGGTTTCCTTGGAAATACTCCCACTATTTCTTAATTTATTTCTTCAATTCTACTTGGAAATTCCAAAGGGAAGGAGCAGCCTATGGCTATGTTAAAAGCATGCTCATTAAAAATGCAGGACCACATGACTGCTAATTTATTCTTTAACTCCTGATCAAATATTTTAATACATTAGGCCTTTATTATCAGAAGCCACTGTTTTCCAGATCATTCTCGCTCAAGGTCATGCAGAAAGGTTTTAAGAATCATCTAAAAGCAAAAAGGGCAATTAATCCCTTCCTTGTACATTGGCATCTTTTTCTTTCTAAGAAGCCAGGAGATGCTCAAGGGACCTATCCCTCTATTAGAGAGCAGGGACGATGCTAGAAGTCAAATTAATGCAAATGTGGAACGACCCAACCAGTGACAGCGCTTAACATGTGTGGAACGTTTCTAAAATGTATGAAACGGCATCATCATTAGTTAACGCAACCTTCTCACACCTTCATAAGAGACATAGGATGTAAAGTGAGACAACAGACCTTGATAGCAGAAGGCAAGTCTCGGATAAACACAAGACTGGAGCTAGGATTCTGTATTTCACCAGAGGGTGTTTGTGGAGCTGAGGGAGATTTGAGTCGATGACCTTGAACTCTCATCCTTAAATACACAAGGCAGCCTCAGGAAGGAGAGAGAAGTGCAAACACTGAGCTCACATACAGGGAGTGACTCCAGGAGTCGACGAAGCTTTTCAAAGGCGAGACAACCAGATCATGATTTCTCTGTTGGGGACTTTGTTATGAGAATTGGGGCACTGAGGTTCCAATGAAAGACTTTCTCCCGAGATGGAAGATCAATATCTAATTTGATTTGCAGGCAAGAAATAAACTTCAGGATGGAGAGTTGCTGACTGTTTTCCTTGGACTTCTCTTCCACTTTCCCAGGCTGCTGGCCATGTCTTAAGTAACAGACAGAGAAACTGAGATATGTAGAAGCTTCCTATGAATCCCCTGCGCTTTCTGATCTACACCAATCCATAGATGGTGGTGTACTTGCCACATCCCTATTATATTCAGAACCTGAGAAAAAACAGCAAGAGCCACTCACATCAGTGGGATAAATGACTAAAGAGCAAAAGTGGACATTAGAGAGGGACTGCCCCTTCTTCCCTGTTCTTGTCAGACACTGTCGTTGGCCTACTCAATAGCCATTGGTTGTTTTTCCAATATCCCTCCTTCTCTCTAACCAAATCCCATTTTTGCTTATGCTAGAAGGTTGGCTCCTCCCCTAGCCCAGAGGATGGACTTATGTTTTGTCTGATTATCTAGTGATTCCTTGCACTCGATTGATTGATGGATGGGTGGGCAGATGTATCCAAGGAAACATAAAGGAAAACAGGCTGGGTTAGAGTCTGACAATGATTTTACTCCCTGATGGAAAAAGAGATAATTGGGGTAAAGCCCTTCCCTATGTGTGTCCTTCCTTGTTTGGATGCAGTCATGAGAGAGTGAGATGCTTGAAAGTGAATCTGAATGCAATGGAAGGGGAAACATGGCCAACAGCATCACAAAGACACTGTTGAACTACTGAACTACTGAACTGGTCCAGAAATCATCTACCTCTGGAATTGAAGGCCTTTAACTTTAACCCAGTTGGGTATATCAAGCACAAGTAAAATTTGGACTGAATTTAAAGTAATGTCTTTAATTATCCACTTTGCTTTCCAGATATAAGTTGAGGAATGGAGATCTGGAGATCTCAGACCATTTGTGAAAAATATCAAGTATAGGATAATATTGGGATTAATATCATGAATATTATATATCAATATAAATATCTGAATATATATGTAGATATATGTATACATACATATTATGGAAAATGTGCCAGACACTCTAAGTACTATGCTTGAACTATATTATTTAACTTTCAAAAAATTCTAAAGTAACTTTCACATTTATTCCCATTTTACAGATGAGGCAACTGAGTCTTAGAGAGCTTTAGTAATCTTCTGAGGTCACTCAAATGGTAAGTGTTTGAAGAACAAATCATGATTTTTGTCAGCAAACCTAAGTAGATTTAATTTGGAGTTGAAAGTGTCACAAAACACATAAGTCAACACCTATGTGAACTGAGTTAGAACATCCTAAATGCTTAGTACCATTTTTTAAAATATTTTTTAAATAATTTCTTAGAGAGAGAGGAAATAAGAGGGAGAGAGAGAGAAACATAGCAGTGAGAGAGAAACATAGATTGGCTGCCTCCTGCATGAACCCCGACCGGGGACCTAGCCTGCCAACTTGGCATGTGCCCTGACTAGGAAGCCAACCAGCCACCTTTTGGTGCATGGGAAGACACCCAACCAACTGAGCCAAATGGGCCAGCGCTCACTATCATTTTTTAGAAGTTTCACTTCAATTCCTTCCAACCTACAGATTGCAGCATAAGCCGTGTAGCAAATTTAAAACATCCAGAAGGCCGTGCATGATGCAGGCTCCAGTTGGTACATGTCACCCTCAGGGACCTATTGATTCACAGTCTCCATGCCCAGTGGGAGCAAAGTCCAGTTAATGGCAGTTGCTACCTCTTGCACCTTTGCTGATGGGAACCACCTGTCCTACATGAATCCCTGTGACTTTGGTCCAATAGAAAACCACACAGAGCATTTCCAGCAGTGGAATCAGAAGTTACTGAAGCAGAAGTTATCAGCTGGGACTATTCTGTATTAGCAGCGTACAGGAGAGGAATGAGAATGATGTTGGTGATTTTTGATCTGATTGTATTTAGAAGATAATGTCAATGAAGTTGAATGTTGCTACTAGTGCAAAATAAATGTTGGGGCAGACGGAGACATTTGAGAGAGAGTAGAGTGGCCACTTTCCGGGGAAAGCCATCCAATTGTATTAACATTAGAGCTATTCCATGCCACATGCTTTTTCTTTTTTAAAAAATATATTTTATTGATTTTTTACAGAGAGGAAGGGAGAGGGATAGAGAGTTAGAAACATCGATGAGAGAGAAACACAGATCAGCTGCCTCCTGCACACCCCCTACTAGGGATGTGCCTGCAACCAAGGCACATGCGCTTGACCAGAATCGAACCTGGGACCCTTCAGTCTGCAGGCCAATGCTCTATCCACTGAGCCAAACTGGTCAGGGCTTTTTACAATTGAAGAAACCCAATAACCAACTATCAGAGTCAATTTATTTAAGGGTAAAATCCAGGATGGAACCCAAGTGACTTTATTTACTTGGTTAGTTTACATCTGTCTTTTTCAAAATGCAGGACACCCACAACAACACATCCAAAGATATTTTAGTGGTGTTTTCTGAATGGTTGACGATTTATTTTGTCATACTAGTACCATAAAAATCGAAATAGTTTTAAGGTGTGTTAACTTCATCCCTCTCATAGCCTATTCTGTCCCTCACTAACCATATGTTTTAAAAACTATGAAATGGGATATATGCACTTTTTTTGTGATATTTGTGATTAGGATGAAAATATTCACCAGCTAACAACAATTAAAACATCAATAACGGTACCACGAAGAACCACAAAGAATAGTTCAACTGTTCACTATAAGCCTTGTGCTAGGCGATTTTATATGCACCATCTTATTCATTTTTCACAATAATCCTATGAATGATAAAATCTTTGCCCCTTTCCAGGGAGAGTGAAAGACTTTGCCCAAGGTCACACAGCTAGGACACCAGGTGTATTTGAACACAGCCTGCTTTATTGTAGAGTCTAAGCTTCACATGACTCTACTATATGCCTTCCTCTTCAGAGTCTACTTATACAATAAGATTTATGATACTTAAAATCATATTTTATAAAGACCTTAGGGTTATTTAGCCCATGTCCTGACTAGTATAAGCTCAGTTCCACACAAAGCCATGCCTTCAGGTTGTACAAACCAAAAATATAATGAGAGTTCAGGAAGGGTTTAGAGAAATTCTTAGATGATAGATCTTTCCCAGTTAGGGATGCCCCCTTTGAGGACAATATCACGAAGGGCAACTATCATCATGTCACACCATTGTCCCTTGGTGCTACTATAAAAGACAAAATACTGAATAGTGTAGACTATAAGTCTTATCCCACATGACTTTTTATGTTCTTATGATTCTTAAAATATATCTAAGTAACCCATTTCTACAATTCATCAAACTTAACCATGAGAAATAACTGAATCTTGCTGTTACTTGTCCAATTGGAGGCAAAGGTGAAGCCATTCTTATTAGAAGAAAGCATTGCTATTTTTGTAGCTTGTTTTATTGGACTGGAAATAATTGGACTATGAGAAGATCTGGGTCCTTTTTTCATCTCTGCCTCCCAGGTGCCGTGTGACCCTGAGCAAGTCAAACTCTGAGCCTCACTTTACTCATTAACAGCATGAACGACTTGAAGCTGGGGCACTTCCCCTCAGGGAAAATGTAGAATTAAAACATAGAAAATCATCAGGCAGCGAAGAGCCAGCCGAGGGAATTTGTTTATCTAATGCTGAATTCTAGATGGGGAAAAAAAGTACCTTCTTAAAAATGCATCACCATAGACCTGCCCTTAGGCAAATTTTGGACTCAAAATTTACATACCCAGCATATATCAGGAAACTCCAAGACAAGGAATCAAAGTGGTCTTGACATAGTTATATTTTATAGAACCTGGCAGAAGCCAGCACAAATTTCTCTACAAAGATTGAATGCACCCTCATTTCAGGTCTCAAAAAATATTCACAGATTAATTCCACATAATACAAGTTCACTCTCCAAAAGTGCAAAACAAACAAGGAAGCGAGCGTCCATGAACAGTAATCAGCAGAAACAATAGGAAAAAAGCTTTAGATACAGAATTATGAGATTTAGATTATAACATAAGTATGTCTAAGTACCTTTTTAAAGAAATGAAATAGCTTTGCAGAGAAAGCAAAGAGGAAGGGGGGGAAAGAAGACGCAGGTACAGAATGGTGGCTCAAATTCCCATTGTGGCCCCCACAGCTGGTCCAGGGATAGCCCAGAACAGCAAGAAGAGGCCAGCCAGTCCTTCCCACAGTGGCAGCAGCAGTGGGAGATATTTCTATGTTTTCCCTCCAAGTGTGATATTTCCTGTTGAGTTAAATTATATTTCATTTATTGCCTCGAGTAAAGTCATTTGACAAGAAAAAAAATTAAAATAATGAGAAAGGAGTAAGACGCTATTGAAGAAAGACCAGTCAGATTTGTAATATTAAAGAAAAAAATTCTTCTAAATTAAAATTCAAGAAGTAAAAAATAAAACATTGAATAAAAACTCAATGTATATGTTTAGTAGCATATTAGAATTAGAACACAGAATTTATCTAGAATGCTGAAGAGACAGAAAAGAACACTAAAATATGAGACAATAGGCAAAACAGGGGAAGATAAAGTGAAAATGCTTTGCATAAGTCTAACTTACCTTACAGGGGGAAAAAAAGAATAAATAGAATGTGGGAAAATAATATAGCTAAGAAGTTTTCAAAGGTGATAAAGAATCTGAATCTTCAGATTAAGAAAACACAATAAATTTGAAATGTAATAATAAGTAACATATATCTAGCCACAATGGAGTAAAACTTCCCAACCCAAGATAATGGAAAGATCTTAGTAACAACCAGCAATTAAAAACTTAGATTATCTGCATAGGAAAAACATTTACTCTCAACACATTTCCCAGCCACAACAATTAAAGACAAAAGAGACTAAAAATCTTCTAAATATTTAAATGCCTGTTGGAAACAAGAATGTCAACTTAGAATTTTATAACTGGCTCAACTATTATTCAGTAATGAATACGTATTTTTTAAACAAACAAAAACATAAGAGTTTGTCACCAATTGATCCTAGTTAAAGGAACTCCTCCCAGAGTCGTGGCCCCATTGCCAGAGATTCTAATTTAGTTGGTATGAGGAACAAGCCTTGTATTTATATCTTTATCTCTAATATGTATATATAGAGAGATATACCTGTATGCCTATATATCTTTATAGGAACAAATCTAAAATATCTTCCAACCTATAGCTTTGAGCACAAGTCCCTGTGGCAAATGAAAAACATACACTTGGAAAGGTTCCCAATGATGCAACTCCAGTTGGTACATGTCACCCTCAGGTTATATATATTAAAAATATATTTTTTTAAGTAGGCCCCAGATTCTGCATTTCTAACAAGCTCTCAAGTGACACTGATAATGCTGGTCCATGGACCTTACTTTAGCAGCAAGATTCCAAAGGAAAAGTTCAGGAATATGAAAATTTATCTCAGGAGAATGACTGAGGTTCAAGAAGCAACGATGAACACAGAATTTGTTAAATGTGGATAACTCTACACAAATATTAATTGTATAAAATGGTAATAATGAAGTTTAATTTTGTATGGAAAGCAAGTAAAACCGGGAGAGAATGAGCAGTTAAACTGTTCCAAGATCTTCATATTGTTCGGATGAGACAGAGATACTTATCAAAATGAATATTTTGGTGCAGAGCCAGAGATTTACAATTGTTTTTGAAGCACAAGCAACCCTACACTTTATCAAGCAAATCAGAATTCCTTTGAGAGTAAAGGGGGAGCTATTAATAATTACCCTGGATAACAGCCAGGATCATCCCAGAAACATCAGGACAATGGCCCGCTTCCCTTAAGAACTGAGAGGTGGCTGAGTGAGCTGATCTCTGGGCCCCTTCCCCTCCCACCATCCCTAGGCCCAACCGGTGAAAAACTCCCTCTTTTTGTTTACTTTACACCTCCCAGCTCTAAGGAAATGTTCACTTGAAAAAAATATATAACGGAAACTCATGAACCCAAACAACAGCGTGGTGGTTGCCAGAGGGAAGGAGGTGTGGGGAGAAGGGGGTCCTAATATATGGTGACAGGAGAAGATTTGACTTTGGGTGATGGGCAAATAGTACGATATACAGATCTTGTGACATAGAAACCCACACCTGAAACCTATACGATTATGTTGACCAACGTCACCGCAATCAATTTAATTTAAAAATCCAAAAGAAAAAAAATATAATGGACACCTGTTGATTTTGCCTGTGTGGCATTAATTCCCTCTGTTTTTGGTAGCTGTGCCTGAATTTCCTTTTGGGAAAACCACACCTCCCTCAATCCCTGTCATTCACTCTCATTCTATGCCAACTCCAGGAATGGAAACATCTCCCAAGCCTGGCCAATAAGGTCATTCTATTCTCTTGACTACTATGATTGGCTGCAGTATAAGTATATGAGTCAGGATAGCCAATGAGAATCAAACTAGAGAATCCTTAAAAAAAAAAAAGAGATCACAACTCCCGCTGAATTTTCTGGTTGTAAACATGCAGGTGCTGGGAACCAACAGGTGGAGGGGCATGTCTGAGATCCATGCCAAACTGGAAGGAAAGATACACAGGGTCCTCATGACATGGTCAGTACCAGGGAATCTAGTCTAAAGCAAATTAGACTCATGAAGTGAGATGATATCTCTTAAACCACTTTGGGGTATTGACTTATTCACTTTATTATTGTTTTTACTCTTATTTACTTAAGCCAGCTTGAACTGGGTTTCTCTACCACAAGAAGTAATTAATAAGATGTGTAATTTGTGAAACCAATTGATTAAATTAACTTGGCAGAGGCTTTTCACTTTAGTGACGTCACTGGAGTGGCACCAGCTACACAAGAATGAGACTGAGAATTACTGCTTTTCCCCCCTCATAAGCTATTACTCAAATCAATGGCCTGGAGCTGCTGTGAACTTTTAAAATGCTTACTATTTCTAAGAATAGATTTTCTAACCCAACTCCCCTTAGAACTGGGAAAATGAGCCGGATGTGTACAATTCTAAATTCACACTCTAAGATAGGCAGCTTATAAAATTTTATTGATCAGTTGATTTTTAAAACTTTTGAAGGGTTTGGTTTAGTTCATAGATATTCAGCCAAAGCAAGTGGCTAGAATTAAGCTTTTGAATTTCTTTGCTTATTTGAATGCATCATTGTCGGTATTCCATGGAAAGTCACAACAATAAATAAGGTACCTGCTCAGTTTAAGGTGCTCAAATGACAAGTAATAAAACATACCTATTATTTTTCCTTTATCTAAAACATTACCAAAGATTCTAAAATAGTCTACTTTGATGAATTTGAATAGTTTGATATATATATATATATTATTGATTTTTACAGAGAGGAAGGGAGAGAGAGATAGTTAGAAACATCGATGAGAGAGAAACATTGATCAGCTGCCTCCTGCACATCTCCTTCTGGGGATGTGCCCGCAACCCAGGTACATGCCGTTGACCGGAATCAAACCTGGGACCTTTCAGTCCTCAGGCAGACGCTCTATCCACTGAGCCAAACAGGTTTCGGCTGAATAGTTTGATCTTAAAATATAATTTGTTTCTTATATTAGCAACTAAGTTAACACATATACATTTTAACATCTATTTTGAAAACAAAACTAAAATGTATGATTGAACTAATATGTTCTCAGCACCCAATAGTCCCTGACACAGAGAAGATCTTTAAATATTTGCTGAATGACTGTTAAATGAACAAATATTCCTAAAAATATGTTAACATCATGTATTAGGAGATATAAAAAGTATAATAAAAACAAGAGGGTGTACTAATAACTACTGTAGACCAGGGTTTTGGAACACCAGGTGTCAAATTTCAATTTTAAAAGTATTCCTCTGAGCAACAAGTTTAGAAAAACAAAGCTTCATATACATATTTTCTGTAGGACTTCTGAGAGCCTTTAATATGTCAGCACGCCATCCAAGAAGGAGGATAAATGAAGCAGCAGTTCTTAGACATGATTGTTCTAATTTGAAAACCAAATTTAATTTTTGTGGAATATTCTCGTGCACATCCCTTACTGGAGATCTAGACCGCAACCCAGGCATGTGCCTTGACCAGGAATCGAACTGTGATTTCCTGGTTCATAGGTCGATGCTCAAACACTAGCCTGGCTGGAATATTCTTAAGAGTGTTCTTCAGACCCCAATTTTGAGGAATGCTCCCAGACTCTCATCGCCAACGCCCAGAAAAAGGCTTAACTAACTTTGTTTCCTTTGAAAAAATGTACTGTAAAGTGTAGCAAAACCAGAGAAAACTTTATGGGGTCAGACACAGCATATAATTAACTGTTGTTAGTGAATTATTGATTTTTAATCTTATTTCAGGTATACAGGAAGGAGTGTGAAGTTTAAAATAATGGTTTAAATGGTCAGAGCATTGCTATGTCACTCAATAACCTGGAAGAGAGAGAGGGGACATTTTCTGATTCTTCTGGGTTTCATTATGGCAAACACAACACATGGGGAGGTAGGTGTGTTTCTTGCAGAGAGAGAGGAATCTAACATCCACTTGGTGGGAGAATTCCATTGAATTCTACCGAAAGAATTTTTCCTTAGGTCCCAACAAAATATAGAGAGCTTAGAGGAGCAAGAGAGCATTGCCCTGGTTGAAGAACGGATGTGCATAAATTCATCAAAGGATCGCGCTGTGAATGCACACATTATTGAAAGAAGAAATGTGGAGATCATGTGATGCTTAAAAAAAAATGCCCGAAATAAAAAAGATTGCGTTTCAAAACTCAAATGCAGCTCTACATTTCCTATGTATCAATAAAATGTGGATAAATGTGTCAAAGAGAGTATTGAGTATTTCATTTGCTGCTTGTGTTCTCTCACAGTTTGGATTATTCCTTATTGATTTATGATTTTATTAAAGCCCTGGAGATATGCTTCCCTGCATATTTTTAGTTGATGATTGAATGTGTATCTGATGTTTTCTAAAGAACACGTGGAATGCTTCCTTGCAAAGCTTCGCTCTCTTTTTAAAGACGATACTTATAATAGTTCAATACAACAACAAATAAGCATCATTTGTTTCCCTTTTTATCTTATCTTCGTTCCACAGGAATTTAAATGCAAATGTGAACTAGAATGAACACCAGCAAATGCATCAACTGCTCCCACAATATAATCATTGCAATCTATAAAGCATAACAGGCTCTCGCGTGCTGTCTGCTTACTGTCACAGTATTTTGTGGTTGGAAATACAGTCTGTGGGTGTTATTTTGCAACCAAATTTGAAAAGGAGCTCTCTGAGAAATCCTCCCAGTGTTTATGTGAAAAGAGTGTAATGTTTGCCTGTGCATACGTGGACCAGCTTTATTCTTTATTTAACTTATTTTCACAAAACAATTAAGAGAAATGTATTTTAAGCATCGATAATGAAAACCAGGAGACTCAAAGGGAGGGCTGATCTCAGCTTTATCCAAGCTGAGCTTTTCCCATTCCTACCACAATCCACTCCAACTTATAGGCCAGCTCCCACAACCTGCTCTTGCTCTTAATGACATACAAACCATCTCAAAGTCCTTCTACTTTGAACAAACACCCCACGTGTTCCCCTAGGCCAATCAGCGGCATTTTCTCAGTACTTTAGCAATAGTCCAAGGGGAAAGACTGGGTGTCTATACCAGTGGTTCTTAATTACACGCAAATTTCTCTGGGGTAAGTTGTTAAACAGAGGCTCTCGGATGTCAAACCCAGTGGCTTCTGTTTAGTGTGTCCAGAGGAGGCATAGAATCCGCACTTTCAATGTGTGTTCCATGTGCCACTGGATCAGGGATTGGCACACCAGGGCTGAAGGGCCAAGTCTGGCTGGGTGCATGTGATTCTACGTAAAGATTGGTTGGAACACAGCAACATCTACTTAAGAATCGTCTTGTGATTACTGTTGTAGAATGAGAGAGGTGAGCAGTTGTGGTGGAGACCAGAGAGGCTACAGAGCTTATCATGTTGACTGCCTGGCCCTTCACAAAAATGCTTGCCCATCTGTGCTCTAAATGGTATTGTGTTAAATTTTTATGATTCAGACTTAAATGAATGTTGCAAAATAATACAGGGTTATAACACGGACGTCATCTTCAGTATATCCCTCAACAACTTAAAACCTTCCAGTGGTTTCCCAAGACCTAATTTCTTATCCTGGCTTATAGAGCCTTTACTTGACATGGCCCCTGGGTCCTTCAGAAACCTCATTTCTTCCTTCTCTCAAACCTTTGCTCACTGTGTCCCAGGCACACTGGCCTTTGTTCTGATCCTCAAATATGCCATTTTGATGGACAATTCAGGGTCTTTGCATTTGAGACCACTTTGAAAATGTATACTCTCATATTTTTTATTTTTTTATCCAATGTTATGACACATTTACTATGTACTTAGGAACTGTAGTAAGTGCTTGAAATACATGGGAGAGTAAGAGAAAGTTGGTTCTTTCCCTTGAAAAACTTACAACCTAATACAGGAGAGAAACATCAAATAACTAAATGCATAAAGTCTATAATAAAATTATGAAAATGCTTCAATGTTAAACAGAAGATGCTCTAAGAGAGAATAACAAGAGGTTTGGTTTGGAAAGATGAGGAAGGCCTCTCTTAGCCAGTGACATTTATACTAAGATCTGAACATAGGTAGGATTCAGAAATTTTATTATATTGTTATCAACTTTCTGAAACAGCTATCTATTGGAAGATTTTAAGCGGATGAATAGCATGTTCCAACATCTTGCTTTGACAGAGCACCAGTCTACTATGAAACCAGCATTCTGTTCTTATCCACCTTCTAACTTAACCTTCAATGACTGGTAACTTTGAGCCTAGCAAAGTGCTCTGCAGGCTTCATGTTAAAAATGGTTGAATAAATTAAGAACAAAACTTATTTTATAAAAACAAGAAAGTCAATTCCTCCAAGGAGTTAATTAATACTCACTCTTGAAAATCGAATTTCAAATATCTTCTGTTTCAGAAAATTGATCTGTCTTGGATACGTCGACATGCCTGAGTTCTAGTCATAGAGACTGTGGGGAGAGCCCCTATTCTGGTGGTGAGAATGCGGTGGTGCTCCTCTATCATTTTTTTAAAATATATTTTTATTGATTTCAGAAAGGAAGGGAGAGGGAGAGAGAGGTAGAAACACCAATGATGAGAGAAAATCATCGATCGGCTGCCTCCTGCATGCCCCATACTGGGGATTGAGCCCGTAACCTGGGCATGCGCCCTGACTGGGAATCGAACCATTACCTCCTGGTTCACAGGTTGACGCTCAACCACTGACCCACATAGTCTGGGCTTCTCTATCATTTGTGACCATCCCCTACCTTTGCTTCCCTTCCTAAGGAGAAAGTTCATTACATATGGATTGCACAAAATCTAGGATGGAATTTGTTTAAAAAGAGTAAAGTTTGCAGCACGTTATGGCCTAGGTGGTCCCACTTGCCAACTATTCTGGCTTCCTTGGTTTTGGACTTTCTCAGGCTTGATTACATGATAATCAAGGTGCTTGGTCCAAAATAAAAACAGGGTCCATTTGTTGAAGTTACTAACAACTTCAAGAAAGGACACCAGTATGTTAAACTAAGTGTGAGGTTCTTCTAAGCACTGGGCAACTGCACAGTTCAAAAACTATGAAGTTGGCCCTGGTTTCTCTCTTTACAGGTGGGTCTTTAAGAGTGGGTGAGGTGCAGCTCTCTTGGGAACAGCTCTGATTCACTGCAAAGGTCTGAACCAGGCAGCTCAACTCTGGGCAATGGGGCCAAATAGAATGTTCTTTTTGCTTTGTCTCTGTTATCCTCTGACAGGGAAGGATAGAACCTGCATTTGACTGGCCTTGATTTAAGAGAAGATCAGATTTACAATCACAGAAAAGTAGAAAAACCAGACTTTCAGTATGCATCAGTTCCAGGCTATGTAGCCCTAAGCAACCCAGACAATCTTCTGTATGCCCTCGCTCACCTCATTGGTAGTCTACATTAGTAATTGCGACCAATGACCAAATTAATAATAAAATGTCCCTGTGCCTAGCTTATCTGGATTGTGAACATGTTTTCCAATTGTCTTCCAGCGGGAAAAGAGCTAGTCTAGGATTGCATTTTTGGTTTAAATGTGTGTCTTACACATTCTTACTTCTCACATCTGTTGGTAAAACCATTTCAACACCACTCACAGATAAATTAGTCTGATTCCTAATAGATGGCACCATATGCTTTGAGTAGACAAATAGTTGAACTAAAATACAGCAACATCAAATTTCTGTTCTCCCCAGTTCACCCACATGCTAAAAGACCCAGATTTGTGTTTCCAAAATTTGAGGAAATTTGATGTGACTACCACAGCAAAGTGATAAAGTGATTTTGCTCATGTTCAACCCAAATTGGTAATTGGCCCAGCATATGTGTAAAGTAGGACAGGGAAAGACTTCAGATTCTAACTGCACCAAAATAATGGACATCTGTTGTTTGTGTGTAGTGTTGGTAGAACTTTTCAAGAGAATGTCTTACTTTCTCTTGGTCAAGGGTAGACATATGATCACAACCAGGAAATGAACCTACACTCCTAGGAATTAGTTTTGAGCATAATAAGGCAAACACAAAACCTGGGTGGAATCATTGAGGAAAATTGTTTGTGTAGGTTCTTTCTATTTGTGCCTTTCTGAGACTATAGGTATATGTTCTTATCCAGTTCTTTGGAGCTGTCTTGCTTCCAGCCTGTTCCAATGCTTTTCTTTTGAGTCTGCTTGTTTGTTCTGATATTCCTTTCTAAAACATTTTATTTGGATTCCATTTCCTACATGTTGTTTGCAACCAATGGACTAACATCATCATAAACACAAAGTGGCTATTGATGTCCCATAATTTTAAATAACCAACAAAATTTTATATAAAATGAAGATACAGTGTAGATAGCCCAATGGTGCTAATTGTGTGGACTTTGTTGATTTAATTGTTTCTCTAATTTATTTATTTAACACTCTCTTTAATAATAGGTGCCAACTTGGAAGCAAGGTTACCGCTGAGAATTCTAGTGCAAAAGTAGCACATCGGTGCTGAAAAGATGGCTCTTTAGATTGACCTAGATAAAGAAATGTATAATTCTGGCTCCATAACGGATACAGAACTATGAAAATATAAGTAAATGAATAAAAATTCAATCTTCTACCCTCTATTCTATGTTATTTCTGAATGCATTGCTTAACAGGTTTATTACATCACATCTTTGCTGGGAAATGTGAGTTAGGAGTTTTTAGTGTCATCAGCAAACCTTCCCTATAAACACTCTGTATGGATGGATGACTTCAAGATAAGGAGGTAAAGGTTAAAAAAGTGGTTGAGGTATGTAGGATGAGTATAATGCTAATGAAAATGCAGTGTGGGGTGATCCCCAACTCAATGTAAAGTGAAGAATTCTCTTGAATGTACCAAAAACTTACTGGGTAGTTACTTCGCTAGCATAGTTAGAGGTGAGTGAGGTGCATAGAGTGCAATATTTTAGGAAGTTCTAATTCTTCAGGTCTTGTGTGTACAGAGTTAGCACCTGTGAATGAGTGCTCCCTTAAATGTTGCATCCTAGGTACTCACTTGTCACATCTTAGTCCACATCTATTTGTCAGGCCAATCAAGAGCTCTAAAGAGGAATACTCATCTATTCTAATCTGGTAAGGGACAATACAAGTTCACAAAGAACTCTAAAATAAGGCTGAAGAAGGTATGTATCATAACATGCAAAATGGTTGATGGTAGAAAGAAACTGCATTGAATTGGTAACATCAATAAAGGTTTCATGAAAGCAGTGACATTTGAAATTAGTTGACTAATTTGGAAAATCCAATTTCAACTGACTTAGCCAAAATGAAAATTATTAGTTTATTTAACTAAAAATTCCAGGAGTGTAGTATGACTTGATGTGGGAATCTCAAGAATTGGTTTCTTTTTCCCTATCTCCTTCTGGGTCGACTCTACTATCCAATAGATAAGGTGACTGTGGTAACTCCAGACCTTCCATCTTCTCGAGTTCATATTCTACAGGAATAAATAAAGACTGCTTCCTGGTGTGTGTGTGTGTGTGTGTGTGTGTGTGTGTGTGTGTGTGTGTTCAACCCAAATGTAGTGTGTTAATTGGCTTAGCTCTAGGTCACATGACCCACCTCAGTACAAGGGTGGGATTGAGAGCTTAAAAGATGTGCAGTCAGGAAAAGTATATACTGAGGAGGTGAAAAATAAAAGTTCAATAAATATGCCTTTACATATGAATTAGATAGTGACTAATAGAGACAAGGACATTCTGAGGGGACTATTAGGCAGTATTCTAAATTAGTAAGTTATCCAATTTAAGTGAAATCCAAGATATGTTTAAGTGTTATTTAAATACATAGAATTGCTTCCCTGTTACTCTATTTTCCATTATATTCTTTGTTTCTATTAGTCCGTGTGTGTGTGTGTGTGTGTGTGTGTGTGTGTGTGTGTGTGTGTGGCTTTTTCTCTTCTATTAGACTGGAAGTTTCACATTTGTATTGTCAATGTTGTATCCTTGGGATCTTGCATATTGCTGGCCCTCAATCAGAACTCACTGAAAAAATAAAGGGATGAATGAATAGAATAATGAACGAAAAACAGGAAACTAGCCTTGACAAGTAGTCAGGGTTATATTGTACAGGACTTTGAAAGTCGGGCTAAAGAGTTTAGACTTTATTACGTAGCTAACACATGTTTGAGAGCATGAGCATTACATGATCAGAGCTGTGCTCCAGAAAATAAATGAATCTTACAATGAAAGAGAGAAACGAGGGTGAATTTGGATGACCACTGGGAGGTCATTTCACTATTTTAGGTCCTGAGGACTTGATCTGAGTGAAAATAATAGCAATAGGACAGGGAAAGTACAAATAAAGGTATAAATAGAAACTTAAGCATTTAAAGGGAGCAAGTAGTGCGGAGTAAAAAGGGATGATATTGTGAATCTGATTGCTTGTAAAAACAGAGATGACATTAATAGAAGTCAGAAGCCACAGTGCTTAGTGAAACTCCATTTGCAGAAACTCCATTTCTTTAACAAGACCCTTCCATCAATCCACTCCCTTGCTTAATCACTAAGCCCTTAGGCCATGAGATTCTGGTTGACATCAAACTGTCTTAAGAACAAAGCCTCAGGTCTGTTAACCACAGAAACAGAGTTTCTGTCAAACTAAAGATAACATTTTGACTTCAGTTGTGTTTGAGCCCAAGGCCCATGACAACAGAATGACCCAGAGACCACATCCTCCTGAAAATAGACAGAGTAATGCCATGGTGGACATCAGGCCTTGATATAATAATGATCAACCACTCCCTCCCAATCAGTCAGTAGAGCCCAGGACCTCAACTCCTTTAGCCACCATGGTTAATGATTTTCCTCCTCTATAACTCATCCCCTGGAAGTCAAGGGGGTGGAAATACATTTGAGTATTTGTATACCCCTGACTCTGGGTTTGGCATCATTTCCTCAACTAAAAAACCCTTAGTTTCTTCACTGCAAACTCTTTCATGTTTGACTGGGCTTTGATGCACACAGGCAAATGGACCTCTTGAGTCCAGTAACAGTGGCATAAGGAAGAATATGATTAATTACAACTTGGACATGCTGACTAGATTTCAAGGGGGATATGTTCCACTAGCTCTTAAAAATGCACGTATGGACTGAGCACAGATATGGGTCTAGAAATCTGTCCTCCTGAAGGAGGAAGATCAGGAAGAGGAGGAGGAAGAGGAGGGGGCTGAATGTGTGGAAGAGGATACAGGTGGTGAGGAGGAAGACAGCGGAAGAAAGGAACCCTAGGTCAAAAACTGCTGTTAAATATGCTGAAGAATTTTAATTTTATTTTAAATGTAGTACAGTGAGAAACCATGGTTAGCTTTTAAACAAAGGAATGATATGATTTTATTTAAAATTTTAAAAGATGACTGTGGGTGCTATAGAGTGAAATTGCCAGTCCCAGAGATAGATCCATAATCTTTGATTTCTCAATCTCAACCTAGGCTAGTTGATCAAAGTCCTCCTTCTAGACCTTTAAAGAAAATAAAACAGAACAAAACTCTACCATTAAGTGCTGACAGGGGGAGGAGACTGCAGGGGAAGAGAACAGGATTAGTGAAATAGGATCTTTCATCCATGTTACAGCTGCAGAATTGAGGCTGAGATAATGAAGTAGCTGGGGAGAAAGGCAATGATGACATCCAAATGCAATGCCTGCATCCTCTGCTCTTCACCACTATGCTATACTTGCTTCTAGTGGACTCGGGCTAATTTTTCAAGATAGGACTCACCAGAATTTCTTTGGGTAATGCATGTAGTCGATAAAAATGTGGAAGCTAAGTGCATTCAGAACAGAAATACCTCTTTGTTTTGACATATATTGGAACAAAGATCTCAGATAATTTGTCCAAGATACCACAGGCTCTTAGACTTAGAGGTGGACACAGCGAACAGGCTGAGTCACACGGGATACACTGATTTTTTCATGCTATCATGTGGTCTCTTTCTATGCTAATACTTAACTGGATCTTGAGAGTTATAGGTTGTAGCTGTAAATTGGGATCTATCTTTATAGTAGAATGTCATGCATTTAGGAGCTATAGTTACCTAGAAGGTCTCTTAACGATAAAGAGTGAAACAAGTCAGGAGTAAGACAACTATTTTTTCTGAGGCTGAGTTCATTTACTATGAGTCATCAGCTATCCAGCCTTACTCTTTGTTTCTACACATTTTGCCTGGCTCTGACATATATTTGAATGCGCAAACTCAAATGAAGACGTTGACCTGCAAAGGAAATTACTGTGAGAGGGCTCTTATTTAAAGACTGTTGAAATTTCAAATAGGATTAATAACATTGATTTCCCATGAAATGAGGACACCCTTTTATCAAAGTACAATGTTGATACCCCTTGTCCTCATCTTCTATGTTGTTCCCATGGTAATAATTAATATAACCCTTACTATATGAAAAATGATGACACCATGATTTCGTCTTTACTTCCAAGTCTTAATGATTAGCAAGACAAAGACTATTTAGATGGTTTTGTTTATATTCTCTGGCTTTCATGGATTACAGAGTGGTTGAAGCATAAGACTGATCATTTCTCTACCTGTGGAACCATTGTCACGGAGAACCCAGGGGACAGAATCTTACAGCCCATACCTGATCAATTTCTACTTATATATTCACAGTACAAATATTAGCCATTAATCTTCTGTGTCACCTCTGCTTCTTAAGTGTCCTTTTGATGTTATTTTACCTTTCAACACCACCTGGTTTTACTATCTGCAACTGTTGTTTTTGGTTTTCTAAGAACCCTTCATGTTACAAAAAAAAGGGCTTCATTTTGTTTGAGCAACTCTTACAAATAGAACCAACTGCATTGTAATAAGTCTTAAAGCGTTAGCACGTTCCTAACAACCTTTCAAAGGTAGATCAGCATTAAAGATGTATTACCGGGACCACATAAAAGTTAAATATATTTCCTGGGATCCTTTGCTGAATTAGGGGCAAAGCCAGGAAATAGAATTATTACCGCTACTTTAGCCTTTAGGCCATGTTATAAGAACAGACACCCCATCAAACAACTTCATAAATGTGAAGAACCTAATTAGAAAATTAATTTCCAATTATGCATATAGAATGAAGTCTGCTAAATGAGGAAGGGACCATGGAGGCATGGGGATGGCGGGGGCAGCGGGTGTGTGTGTGGGGGGGGCAGTCAAAGCAAAGTGGAAATTCTTTCAGTTGGGAAACAAACCTGCTTCCTACAGAAGGGCATAGATATTGAGACCAAGGGGACACAATTGATTTTATGGAGAAAGATCCTGTGGCTTCACTTCTCTGGCCTTGGGGACGTTCAGGATTACTTACAGAAGGTCAGAAAGTCCTAAAACACTTTGCAGGATATGCTATTTCCCATGCTGGAGGTGAGAGTAAAGAGAACAAAAACAAACATAAAAACCTTATCAACCATCCTTTTAAATGAGTAATTCCAGTCCCCATGGATGCAAGCTTTATCTATATGGCTTAATTTCCATTTGAAAACCTAGAAAATGCCCATGCATAGGAATGCATATTTTATCTTTGAAATACTCACAGAACTCTGTTGCCTGAGCTGCTTTGATATGAATCTACTACTTATATAAGGACAAGGGATTCCTAGACAAGAGGATCAAATGTATTACATTTGCTAAGATACTTAATACAATGTTAGCACCCTTAAGGTATGATGGTGACAGCCTGGGTAGTAATGGGCTCCTCTGAAACACATCCGTAGTGCTCCTGTCTCTTTTCCAAGGGAGCAGTCACATTATACCACCTCTTTAAATGGGTTTCACGTGCAATTAAAACGAAAATGCCATAATGGGCCATGACATAAGAACAAAACACACTCTCAGAAGGTTTCCTCATGTGTTTTTCTTTTCCTTTATTTTTTTCTGAACACTGAAAATTACCTCTTTGTCAGCCCTGTGGCATGGTCACAATGCAAGGGCCTCAGACTGGGGAAACGTGTTCATTAGGAGAATTGGATGACTAGGCAAGGTGCCAGGTGGTATTGCCTTGTTTGGAAGAGGAAGGAGAGCTGAGTTCTCCTGCACCACCTGCCCATCAAACCCCTGAGCATTGCCCAGCCTTTCAGGTCAACGTCCGGATGTTAAGTTGCATCAACAAAGCAAAGGGCAGGAAATTTGACTCAGAAGCCACTTATTTAACATACTGTCTTACAAATCAAGACTGTGTTACAGGGTAATGCTAACGAAGAGTTACACACAAAAGAGGGATGGGAGTTGCAAATTGAGATCTAAAGAAGGAATTATCAAGTTGTTGGGTCCCTGCAGTGGGAACAGTACTGAACAATCTGATCTGAAAAGTTGTTACTTACTAGAGATGAAACTGCCAAGGCTTTGAAGGAGAAGAAGCACGCTACATTGGCATGGTACCATGGTAGGACAAGAGGCACAAAATCGGGGTTGCCACTAGAGAGGGGCCATGGACTAAGCCCGCTCATGCACCTGAACTGCTCTGAAAACTGCCCTAAAGTTCCTCAGATCAAAGTACAGGCAGTTTGAGAACAGAGCCCTCAAACTGTTTCCTAGTCCCTCAAACCAATTTCGACTAGTAATTAACTGATTTCCAACATCAAAAGGTGAGATATTCCAAGAGGAGTCAAGGCAGATCAAAGCCTGTAGTGAGGGGTCCCCCTGCACCCCATCCATCCCCCGCCTCCTTCCCAGACAGACCTCCATCAGATTGCAGCTAGCGAACCGTCACACTGCTTCTCACCAGAGACCAACATCAAACAGACTTCCAAATGACTTGCTGGAGTTTTCAAGCTCTGTGAGAAGAAAACGAGGAAGGTGCAGCTACATGACCATATGGTCCAGATTTTCCAGGATGGTCTAGGTTTCTAATATCCAGTTCTGTTGTCTCCATCCCTGAGACCGCTCCCAACACACAACAAGGTCACCGTGGTAACAAAAAGCACTGGGCAGTGCCTGGCATTCAGTATATGATGAACAAATGTTCATTCCTTTCTTTTGTGTATCACCATATAGTAGAATTCCTAATTATTAGTTTGCTCAAATATTTTGTGTGTGTGTATGTGTGTGTGTACTTTTACGCTATAAAAGGAAAGAGTATTGCTGGCTTTCAGTCATTAGCCTAAGCCAGGCACTGGGCATGAGCCTGGGCACAAGTCTCTGTGCAGAAATGGTCCTTTTCCCTAACATACTTACTAAGTCATTTTCACATGCCATCTGACACGTACCTGATTGGTCTGGTTCCCTTGCTTTCATTCACACCAGTAGTTAGTTTCTGTGGTTTTTCACAAGAATATATATATATATATATATATATATATATATATATATATATATATATATATATATGTGTGTATATATATATATATATCTCCAAGAAGATCTTGGGGACTGCCTTTTAGGCAGGGAAAATCTATAGCCAAAGCCTTTGCAGAATTCCTTGGAACCAAGCTTCCAGGTCAGCTGTCGAAATGTACCTAAGGGTTGACTACAGGAGAAAAATGAGAGGGAAAATGAGGATAGGGCTCAAGTTTCTAATGTGGGAAGGGTTCTGCCAGTCTCTTGAGCTCAAAAGAACTAACACTGAACCTACAAGAACCTTCTACAGGAGAGTCTCAGACTATGGGGATCCTCCAGGGCAGATGTTTATTTCTCACTTCCCTCGTCCTGACCTTGGCTATGTCTGCCCATGTGAAATAATACATGATACGCTGAATGAACTCAGTATCTTCCCTGGGAAACGTGCTCCTTTCGTTATGGACCAATGTTGTCAGCGGAGCCAACATCTTTCTTGAGAGTCTCTGTCAACACCATACCTTCTTGGGTCTTTACCCCCATCCTGAACCCATCAACTCCTCTAACTTCCCATCTGCCTGGCAGTTTCCAATGCTACTATGCTAATTTCAGTCTTTATGGCCCTTCTGTGGGCTGTAATGGCTCAGGACTGCTTTCCTTCTTTAAAATCATTGAACATAGCACTGACTAATTATTTAGCAAATGTTGGATTTTTATATCATCCACCCCCACCCTTGGAATTCTGTGACCAGTCCACACTGACTGTAAGAGATACATGGAGAAATTGTCCAGTAGTTCCAGATCCTACCCAGGCATCAAAGGGCTTCCTGATTGCTGCCTTCTCTCCCTTTAGCTGCATGCAACCTTATCTTCCTCCAAATTTTGACTGAGATTTTGAAAAGGATGGAAGGAGCAATTGGCTTGAGTTGAATTACAACTGTGTCCTTTTCATGAGCCATTTGGCTTGCCATAGTCTTTCTATTCCCAATTATATGTCTGACACTGGGGTTGAATGTCTGTTACTTTTAAACTTGTGCTATTATTTTTCACATAATAGAGTGAGGGGGGATGTGGAATGTTCTTATTGCTCCCGTGTCTCTATGACCAGTCAGCCTGGTTCACTCATTTATATCACCTGCTTAGCCTTTGTGTCCCCTGCCCTGTCGCCTTTGTGTAATGGAACAGGCTATAGCCACCGAAGCGGAGCAGGCTCTCCTTTAGAAAGAATTTAGCCACAACTCAAAGTTTTAGCACCAAATTGTTCCATTTTCCACGGTTCAGCTTGGCTTCCTCAGAACTACCTCTTGCATTTTCACATTTCTCCTTTCTTTTGGCATTTTAATGGAAATAACCATAGCTCCACAACATTTAATAACACCTTCCAGAAATAAGCCAGCTCTTTGATAATGACCCACTACACTGATATCATCAGAAAATAATACCCAAGGATAATAGCACAACCCTTTTGCAGAAAAGAATAACGACAAGGCGAAACCCATTACATGGAATGAATACAGGAAAAGGTTTCTTGTTGTTGCTGTGATATATATTCTTTTGGTTTCTTTTTACATATAGCCCCTTCAGGAATAACCTTTGTGAAAATATAAAGATATCAAAGTTGAACTTTTTGACCTTTCTTTCTCTAAACTGACATTGATGATATACTGTGAAACTCTTATTTAAACTGGATAGCATCCACCGAAGCGGTAAGGAAAGCATTCTTTTATTTATTTATTTTTGTTAATCCTCACTGGAGGATATTTTTCCATTGACTTTTAGAGAAAGTGGAAAGGAGAGGAGAGACAGAGAGAGAGAAACATGGATCTGTGAGAGAGAAACATCTATTGGTTGCTTCCTGCACATGCCTGACCAGGGCCAGAGCCTGCAACCAAGATACATGCCCTTGACCAGAATAGAACCTGGGACCCATCAGTCCACAGGCCAATGCTCTACCCACTGAGCCAAACCAGAGAGGGCTGAAAGCATTCTTTAAAGCTTCATTGTCTATTTCCTTTTAATCTTTCATGTTTGCATAAAACAACAAGCTTGCTCTCTAAATGACATGTCCCTGACAAAAGGCAAAGAACACACAGGATTTTCTCATGAACAGCATCAAAGAAGCCTCCGAGATTGAGGGGGAATATCTGGGGGGTTGTCAAGCTTAATTTGATTGGTGCTTGTTAAGACTCCTGTGGCAACTGCAACAGTCCAAGCCATTGTATGTTGGTGTTCATCACCGTCATCCTTCTCCCTCCCACTTCTTCCCTGTTTACACATTGCTTCTTCCTCACTGCTGGAATCTCCTTCCATCCTAACAAGGAATTCCTGATTCTTTCCTCCTCCGGCCATGAGTATTCGTTTCAAGAGATTAGGGAAGTGAAAAATCGATTCTACTCAAGAAAAGGCACCGCGTGTAGAATGAATGGCTCATCCTTTAGCTTGATAAACTGAGACCTTAGAGGTCATTTGACTTGTTAACGCAGTCTGGCAGCCAGCAGGGGTGTGTGTGTGTGTGTGTGTGTGTGTGTGTGTGTGTGTGTGTGTGTATGGGGGGGGAGGGCAGGTCTCCTGCCTGCTATTTTGAAAGACAGTTTAGCATAATTGTTTAGAACATGGGCTTTAAGATTAGACAGAGTTTAGTGCAAAGGGCTGGCTCTGAAACTTACTAGCTTAGTGATTTTGGAGAAGTTACTTGACTTTTTTTGAGTCTCAGTTTCTTCATTTGCTTAGTGAAACAGCAATGGAAGCTGTATTATAAGGCATTTATCTCATGGAACCCTGCGAATAACTACAACACTGTGTCTGATATATAATAGTAGCTTCCATTTGTTGAGTGCCTCATTCTACCCTTACTATGATTGTTTGGTGACCACAAACCCACCTACGGACCCTTTCCCAGTCCTCCTGGATTTCTGAGATCCACACTGTCCTTGAAAGAACCTCTTCTACCCCAAGGAGTGGAAGATAATGTTTGCCCCACTTAGAAGAGAAACTGGGAAAACAGAAAAAGGCAAATGTTATGTGCAAAAAACATGAACTTAAACCTTTCGTTGCAAAGGACATTTATGCTGCTCCAGGAACTTCATGTGAAACACCTATTATTACCCAGCTGGTTTAATTTGTTTAGTTAATAAACTTTCTATGACCCGTTTTTATTTAGCATATGTACTGGAAGCTCTTTCATATAATTTCTGAGTCCACAGTGGCATGCTTTCCCTGAACATTTATGACGTTCCACAACTCAACTTCCAAAGAAACCCATTATGAAATTAAATGGATCCAGGTGGGTAATTTGAGAGGGTAAGTATATTGCATGCAGCAAAGACAATATGTAAATATTGCAGCAATCTCTCTGACATGATATTAGAATATGAAAGAAAATGAAATCAACGAAACTATGAGATACTGAATTAATTTACTTTCAAATATTAAAAGTAATGAATCTTCTACTTATTTTCAGGTCCCTATGACTCATCTTAATACTAGGATAATTTTTAACTCCATTACATTACTTAACACATATTTGCATCACAGCACTCTCCAAATGAATGCCTCGCACTTCTTCTCAAGCACAGAAATTGCTTTCAGATCTTCACCACTCTGGGTTTGAATAGCCTATTGCAAAATCATTTTTCCAAGGTGCACCAGGATGGCCAACACTTAACATGGTGTTTTCCTTACAAGATGGACAAATAAGTAAGAAAGTATAATTAGCTATGTTACCTGAGATAGAGAGCATCAAACTATTCTGAAATGGATTTATCTTGTTCTTCCTTGGAAATGTGTTTTAGTATACATATGATTAAATAAATATAGGCCCTTAACATTTTTTAACAGAATCTGTTGGGATATTATTCAGCAATAAAAGGGAATAAACAACTGACACAGGTGACACCATGGATGATCCCTCAAAAAGATTATGCCAAGAAAAACAAGTCAGACAGCAGACACCATGTTTTGTATGATTCCACTGACGGGAAATGTTCAGAAAAGACACATTTATAATTACAGAAAGTAGGTTCATGGTCACCTGGGTGTGGGGATGGGGGAGTAACTGTAAATGAGCTAGACGGATCTTATTTGGGGGACAAAAATGGATGTTCTAATACTTAGGGTGATGGTATCTCAATAAAGCTACTAAAATCATTGAATTATACAGATAGATGGGACAATTTTATGATACATAAAACATACATCAATAAAGCTATTAAATAAACCAACCTGGAAGCTGTTATTAATGTATAGATGATTGAAAACTGTGCAGTCGCACGTGGGGATATGATTCGTGGGAACCCTGATGGCTAGAAAGGACTGAAACTGGTGTGATTCTGATTCAAAATCTCAAATCTTTAAATTTTACTAGTGTAGACATCATGTTTGTAAACACAAGTTTCAACAGGCACAACCAGATAGACGAAAATGAAGGCAAGTAGCATAATGACAGTGCATTGGGCCAGAAATGAGGAATCTTGGGGCCTAATTTCCCAGGTCTGCTCTAACAGGCTCTACCCTTTGGTGACAAATAATGGATGTAAATAGACTTTGGCTCAGTCATGTATGAAAGGAGGCATAGACCAAATAGCTGATATCCCTTCATGCTCTAGTGTATCCATTCGTCTAATTGCTCACTGACAGAGTATTCACTAAGAAATCACTGCACCAGGCATGGTTTTAGGGCCTAAAGATAAAGAGATGAGCGAGATCCCTGACATGACATTCTTAAATGTCATGAAGCTTACACTGAGGTGCAAGATAGAAGATTAAATTAATAAACTAGTTCATGTAAACTAGTGATGCTATTTAAAAATAAAATAAAATTGGGTAAGAGGATAGAGAAAGACTAAAGCACTGCTGTAACTGAGTCTTCCTGGACCCTTGGGCGACAAAAAGGAGCAGCCACATAAGTGGTGGGGAAAGCATGTATAAGGCAAGCAATACTAAACATAAAAATCCGAAGATGTAAACCAGCTTTACTTTTGTGAGAAATCAGAAGTCAGTCATATCCTGGAGCTGGGTGAGTAAGCAAATGACAAAGTTTAGAAGGGTAGGCAGAGCCAGATCATTCATTCATTCATTCATTCATTCATTCATTTATTAAACATTTCATTGATTTTTTTTTTTTTTGAGAGAGAGAGGAAGGGAAAGGGGTGGGGGAAAGAGAGAAACATCGATGCAAGAACATCGATCAGCTGCCTCCTCCTGCAGGCCCTCTCCTGGGGATCAAGCACACAACATAGGCATGTGGCCTGACTGGGAATTAAACCAGCAGCCCTTTGGTGTATGAGATGATGCTCAACCAACTGAGCCACACTGGCCAGGGCACAGGTCATTTAGAATCTTAAAGGGCATGTTAAGAACTGGAGGTCTTCAAGCAGAGAAAATCATGGCCTGATTCAGGCTGAGGTCACCCACTGGTTCCATGGGTGTTGAATAAGTATATAAAAGTGAGCATATACATATGCAAAAACCAATTTCAAAAATTTTGACTGTTAAATCAATGCTTTCCCCTAGTTTGTTTAGCATATGAATGAGTACATACAAATTAATTCACCAGCCAAAACTGTGCCTTCACCATTGATACTTTAAGGATATTACTAAGTATTATAAACATGGGCAACTCAAATAATAATTAGGGGGAAATCATATGGAAATTGCTAACAAACTCATTAGAGTGTGCTTAATTATTGCAGTGAAGGGTTAGCAAGAGGATTGGAGCTTACGGAATAATTCTGTTTGCACATGGATTGATATGCTTGTATCATAATTACTCACAGCTGTTGGACTTTCGAAGTTTATTAGAAACTTAATTCCCAAACTTTCATGCTGAAAAGATTTTTTAAGAGGGGAGTGTTAGCCCAGTGCCAGTAATGCAAGCAGGAAGAATTTTTCTAGTAATTCTTCTCGGCGATTACTTACAGAGTAACTACAGATCTCCTCATTATACATAATGAAGTGGACCTGCTCATTTTTGATTTTCACACACTTTGCAGGAAGAGCAAAGCCTGATTGAAACTGCTCAAGCCCTGTGATGAGACGTTGCATGTAATATGTATTCCAATTACTAAACGATCTCAGAAAACAGGCTTGGTGCCTGATGTATTCATTTGAAAGCAATTCTTGGCTAAATTGATCTTTAAATAATCTATCTGTATGCTTGTTAATTTAATAGATCAACTGACATCAGGAGAAGACAGGACTGCTTCATCCTTCACAGTCTACGAGCTGACAACTAATCCTTCTTCCTCGGCAATTCATTTATTATATTTTATAAATTAGAAGAAATGTACAGGGTCCCTGAAATACAGCTGATGCTATGTCCTATAGCTTCTACTTCCTCATAATCAATCAGAAAATTAATTCTGTGTCTGGGCTAGCAATTTTTGTCTCAGTCTAATTTTTGATCTGTTTTACTGATGGCTGCTATGCTGACTTTCAGCACTATTGAGCGTAAATGAAGTGATCGTTTGTACCTAAGTATTTCCATTGTTTCTAAGGCTCCTTTTCAGATCAGCTTTTGATAAGGGCAAAGATTATCTAATGAGGACAATTTAAAAAGAAAATCATAACTTGAGAATCAAGTATTATCACAGTCAATTTTCCATTTGCATGCATATTTGTGTTCTCTCTCTCTCTCTCTCTCTCTCTCTCTCTCTCTCTCTCTGTCTATATACACCAAATTATAGCATTAAAGATCAAATTATAGCATTAAATATCTTTTATTGTCTGGTCATTTATTCTCGTTGCCAGATAGCTTGCATTTCAGATTCACAAATTACTAATTTTCCTGTAAACTTATATCAGGCTATCATACATCCATGGCTACATCCATTTCATTCCTTCTTCCTGGAATTCCCTTCCTTACTTGAAATCACACCAACTTCAAAGACCAAATCAACATCTCTTCTGGTGAAATGGCAAAATCAATATGTAAATAAACTCTATTTCTAATACTTCTTTTCTCATCAATTAAAAAGCAAATAGCAACAGCAAACTCCAGAGTGATAGCAAACACTTATGTTGCTGTAAATTCTTTGTTTTAAGTTCACTATTCAAAGTTCTTGGTATATTACCGTCTCACTGAAGCCGTACAATAGCCTTATGACATAGGGGATTTCACTTTTCTCCTTTTGCACATGAGCAACAGAGGCGATGAGAGAGCAAACGATTCCTCTGGATCATTCAGATGTTAAGAGGAGTGAGCCAGATTTTGGACTCAGTCAATAGCATTCTGAGTCCATTATTAACTCTTATGCTGTGCCAGAATATCAACCTTGCAAGGGAGTCGAAAGCCATAGAATAAATCTAAAGTGCCTGGCATAGTGTCTCAAACAGAATTTAAGAATTGGTGGTTATCTTCTAGTTATGTGAAATAAAATAATTATGAAAATAAGTTGGAAGAAATTATAAATAAATCTACTATCTTTATTATTCTTTTCTCATGTCAAATGTCAGCCTATCATCTTAAGTTGATGCTTCACAAATCAGCAATTACAGCTTTTATGCTTGAGTCCACAACTCACATACAGGGTTGTGGTGTGGAAAGGCATTCAATAAACATTGAGAAAGAGAATGAATGAATGAAATTAATGAACAAACTAATCCCAGAAGCTTCTGATGGGCTTTTCCCTCTCCTCCACGATTCCCCGAGGCACAATGCTAAATCCCTCAAAAATCAGACAAATATTAAGCCACGGAAGCATGGATTAAATCAACGTTTCCCTTCCATTTCAATGAGTTATTATTTAAAATAAAACCCACAAAGCAATGTTTTTAAAAGTCTACATCCCAAAGTAAAACATGGAAATTGCCTGATTAATGCAGATAGCCACTCACCAATTTATATTCTTGAACTCAAGAGAATCATTTAGCTAATTGTATAGGTGATTATTATGCTTTTCACAGAAGTGTGTATCATGCATTTAGAATTTTTAAATTGCATCTCCAAGAGAATCCTCTCAAATCTAATTATTGTATACTTAGAATTTTCCATAATCAGCTAAGAGATTGATTTGTTTCTTTAAAGAAAAAATCTTTTAAATATGTGGAAATCCTCTTGTGAGAAGATAAATTAAACTTTTAAAAATAATTAAATAGGCCTTTTATAAAAACTATACTGAAACATACATTGAAATAACTGGTTAATAATAATAAATAAAAAACTCTTCCACATATATTTCTTGCCAAGTATTTAAAGTTGAGTGTGTGTTTACAAAAACAACAACAAAAAAACACAGGTTGTATCAATAAGTAAATAATAGTAAGAATTCTATACTTGGAAAAAGTTTCTGATGTTTCAGAAATTATTTTGAGATAAAGTGCTGATAAACTACTGAGTTTGGAGAGTAGGGGAAATTCTTTGAACTTCATGCACTGGTGATCGGTTCAACTTTCAAAGAGCTACTTCTTTAAATTTAGTCTACTAAGAAAACAGATAAGCATTTAGAGAATGTTTTTAGAAAAAAATAGAAAAGGAAGGCGGAAAGAAACAAAGGAAGAAAAAAGGAGGAAGAAAGGGAGGAAGAAACTCCATGTGATGGTTTGTTCCTCTGTGTCCTTGGAGAGGAACAATGAAAGAACTAGTTTTGAGAACTATTGTCGGTGGTCTGAAACCTATTCTTACTCATGTGTTCCTATCAGTCTTTTTAAACAGTCACAAATCCACAGTGTATGACACTTATTTATAAACTAGAGGCCCAATGCATGAAATTCCTGCAAGAGTAAGCCTTCCTTCCCCCGGCTGCTGGCACCGGCTTCCCTTTGGCATCTGGGACCTGGGCTTTCCTCTGGCTGCAGGTAGGCACCCGGGACCTGGGCTTCCCTGGCAGCCCTGGCTTCATCCCAAAGGATGTCCGATCTAATTAGCATATTACACTTTTTATAGACTAGAGGCCCGGTGCACAAAAATTTGTGCACTCGGGGGGAAGGAGGGGGGTTCCTCAGCCCGGCCTGTGCCCTCTCGCAGTCTGGGACCCCTCGGGAGATAATGACCTGCTGGCTTAGGCCTGCTCCCGGGTGGCAGAGGGCAGGCCCAATCCCTAGGTGCAGCCCCTGATCAGGCTCAGAGCAGGGCTGATTGGGGAGTTGGGGCGCCGCCCCATGTCATGCACAGAGCAGGGCGGATATGGAGGTTGTGCTGCCATCCTCAGTCACGCTCAGGGTAGGGCCGATTGGGGGGTTGGGTCACATCCCCTGTCACACTCAAGGCAGGGTCCATGGGGAGGTTGCGGCGCCACCCCCTGTCACGCACAGAGCAGGGCCAATCAGGGGGGTTGGGGCTCCGTACCCTGTCACACACAGAGCAGGGCCGATCAGGGGGTTGGGGCGCCACCACTGTTACACTCAGGGCAGGGCCGATGGGGTGGTTATGGCTCTACCCTATCACACACAGAGCAGGGCCCGTGGAGCGGAAGTTGGGGCGCCGCCCTCTATCACCCACAGAGCAGGGCTGATCAGGGGGTTGGTGCGCCGCACCATGTCACACACTTAGCCACAGGGCGATCAGGGGGTTGGGGAGCTCCCCCCTATCAGGCACAGAGCCGGGCTGATCAGGGGGTGGAGGCGCCTTCCCCTGTCACGAACAGAGCAGGGCAGATAGGAAGGTTGTGGCCCCATCCCCTGTCACACACAGAACCACAGGGCGATCAGGGGATTTGGGCGCTGCCCCCTGTCACGCTGATCCCGGTGCCAGAAGGCCTCGCGGCTCTGCTGATCCCGGTGCTGGGAGGCATATTACCCTTTTACTATATAGGATAGAGGCCTGGTGCATGGGTGGGGCTGGCTGGTTTGCTCTGAAGGGTGCCCTGGATCAGGGTGAGGGTCCCGCTTGGGTGCCTGGCCAGCCTGGGTGAGGGGCTGATGGCTGTTTGCAGCTGGTCACACCCCCTTCAGGGTGGGGGTCCCCACTGGGGTGCCTGGCCAGTCTGGGTGAGGGGCTGTGGGCTGTTTTCAGGCTGGCGGGTGACTGAAGCTCCCAACTGCTCCTTTTTTTCTTTTTTATTCTGGGCCAGCTTTAGCTCTGGCTCCAGCTCTGAGGCCTCTGCTGCTGAAAGCAGGTATCTGGTTTGTTTTTCGGTTCTATAATCGAAACTGTATCAACTCCAGCTCTGAGATCCTGGTGGGCTGAAAGCAGGTTTCTGGGGTTTTGTTTACCTTCTATATTTGTAACAATGTTTCAAACTGCAAGTTCCGAGGCTGGCAAGGCAGGCGGGGAACGTTGGAGTCCTCCGTCACTGAAGCAAGCAAGCCTCATTATAGTTTCAAGCTTCCTGGCTGCCAGCCGCCATTTTGGCTGGCAGTTAATTTGCATATCTCGCTGATTAGCCAATGGGAAGGGTAGCATGTTTCTCTTTTATTAGATAGGACTAGAGGCCTGGTGCATGAACTCATGCACTGGTGGGGTCCATCCAGCCTGCCCTGATGGGTCCCGATTGGGGGAGGGGCCACCATGGGGGAGGGGCCACAGGTGGGGTCAGCCAGGGGGAGAGGCCGTGGGCAGTTGAGGGGGTGGCAATTGAGCCAGATAATGCCAGTTGGCCACTGCAGTGTGCATCATAGCAACCAGTTGTTCTGATTGTTCTGGTCATTCTGCTGTTCGGTCGCTAGGCTTTTATATATATATATATATATATATATATATATATATATACTAGAAGCCCGGTGCACAGATTTGTGCACCTGTGGGGTCCCTTGGCCTGGCCTGTGGGGATTCGGCCAAAACTGGCTCTCTGAAATCCCCCAAGGGGTCCTGGATTGTGAGAGGGCACAGGCCAGGCTGAGGGAGCTCACTGGTGCACGATTGGGGACAGGGAGGAACTGTGGAAGGGCTCCAGGGTGTGTCTGGCCCATCTCACCCAGTCCTGATCGGCTGGACCCCAGCAGCAAGCTAACCTACTGGTAGGATTGTCTGCCCCCTGGTGGTCAGTGTGCATCATAGCGAATGGTCAAACGAATGGTCAGACACTAAGCATATTAGGCTTTTATTATATAGATATTATGTACTGCTGTATTACATCTACTATATTACATGTTATTAAACGTATACAACATTAACAAGTATGCAATAAAGTAAGTGACAGGAAGTTCAATAGCTCATTTCTACATCATATTCAAGAAACACTACCCTAGACAATGGCAATGTCAATACTTTAAAATATGGGATTTTTTCCATAGGGACTTCAATATGTCATTATCTCTTAACATTTTGATTTGCCCAAAATGGGGCCATCCATTAAAACCAATGTCTAAATCTTTTAGTTTACTTCATTAAATAATCTCTTTTTGGTGTTCATCTCTTTGACTGTAGTAAAAAAAAAAAAAGTATTTTCAAGGACAAATGAATGCTTTGGGAGGCTTTTGATGCATTGAAGCTTTGTTTAATAGTTCCTCCCTGGCTGAGTAAGTTGGAGAACTTAGGGGATTCAGGTGGGATTGCTTAAAGTTAAGTACATGGTAAAAGAACTTTATTTACAGAGCCATCAATTTTCTTTATGAAGCTGGGACTACAGAGAGAACATTGGACTATGAATCAGAAGACATGGGTGCTAGCACAAGAGGTAATTCTGCAACTAAGTAGTTGGATGACCTTGACCAAGTCATTTAACTTTTCTCTTTAAAAAAATAAATTCAGCCAAACTCCCATACATTTATAGACCCTTCTATGTGGTTTGTATAATAAAAAATAATCACATGAACCGTAACACTTTTAAGCACCTCTAAGAATCCAAAAAAAGAATTTCTAATTTTACAGATATTTTCTCTTAATTTTGTGAGATTTTAACATTTAAATTATTTTCAAAGTCTATGCCATATCAGCAGAATGCCTTGCTTGTAGCAATAGCCTGGATATGCTTCCCTAGGCTACATGGGAATGCAATCATTGGCCAAATAGTCATAAAATGTAAGTATCTTACAAACAGAAACAAAAGCAAGGGTTTTCAAAAATTCTTGGATCATCAGAATCTCTTGCTGAGCTCTTTTGAATCCCATGTCACAACCTTGGTACCTATGAGTCAGTACATCTGAGCCACAAATTTGTTTCCAAAGCCCAAGTTTTCTAGCAACCAACTCAAAGAGGAAGCCCAAGCAGTCACAACACCCCTGGTCTACACAATACAGACCAAAGCAATTGCTCAGGAAAAGCCCAATCATTCCTTATGCAACAGTAGGAAATTTCTCTTTTGGGATTGAATCAATGATCCAAAGCAAAATTGTTGTTGGCTATAAAAAAATACAGCCTTTCACATCAGGATTACTAAACGGTCTATTTTGTTCTCTGAGCTATATTTCTGGGGATGGAATTCCATTGAGGAATCAAGTCTCTCTTTTGAAGGATTATATTTAAAGGAGGTTACAGTACCTAAATCATACAAGGTTACTAATTAATATTTGTGTAAGGATGGAAGAAAATAAAGAACAGAGGGAGGAAGCCACGGGAGGGTATAACTCATCTGCTAAAATTACATTTCCAGGAGGGAAGCTAAACCACAGGAATGGTTAGGTCCATTGGCACCACCAATTCACTTCTGCTTTAGGAAGATCCCTTAAGCTAATACTTGGAGAGCTTCAAGTGAGACTCTACCTGATATTATGGAGAAAATGTGCTTGGATTAAATCCAGCATTTGCCATGTGTTTTCAAGAATATTTTGACTGATTTGTTCCAATTATCCCTGAATGTCTTCTAAGAGGTTTCCTCTCTAAATTCCACTCATTTTTCAAGGGCCAATTCAAGTCTTAAATTTTTTTTAACGAAAGCTTTTGCCAACAATTCTAGCCCTAAATATTTCTTCTCAAAACTTTCATGAACATGTAAGTGTTGATAAGTATGTCTCATCAACCTGATAGGAATGTAAACTCTATGAGCAGAGAGGCCATATCTGATAAATCTCTTTGCCCAAATTACTTAGGGAGCCTACTCAGGTTCTGCATTGTCTCCTTTTCTATTTCCATTTCTGGGTAGTTACAAAATGCTGCTGGATAACAAATATTTAGCTCAGTTTGAACTTCTAACTTCAGTTATTGCCTTTCACCAACACCTCAAACTCAAAATACCAAAGCTAAACTTATTTCCTCCTAGGTTTGCTCTTTTGGTGATATTCTTTACTATATAATCTAGAAACCTTGCAAGTATCTTCAATTTCTCCTTCTACTAGCTCCCTACTTGCAATGTTTAAATTCTGCTGATTTTACTTCAGAAAATGATATCAGATAGTGGCTGAGTGAAGTGATAAAATGTTTGTCAAGCCATATCAACTTCTGTTTGTTTTTTTGTCAATGTAAACAAGAGTAGAGCATTTCCCCTAAGGGAATAATAATAATAAAAAAGAATGAATGAGTGAATAAGTAAATAAAGAATTAGGTTGAATAAAAATAGCTAGATTTTTATTGTACCTACTTGTGCTGGATACTTTGCTTTACACATATACCTGAGTGTGTGTGTGTGTGTGTGTGTGTGTGTGTGTGTGTGTGTGCATGCAAGTGTGGGCAAACATGCATATAACAGTCACTTACATTGGGTCCAAAAAAGTAAAGGAGGGGAAGTTTAATCACTTCAGAACCCATAACTGGTTATTTCTCTCAACTTGCTTTATTTTACTATGGCTCTGGCAGGTGGTTGCCTGACAAATATGTATTAAAAAGCTGATTCAACATGTAATGCTGAGTAGATTTATTGATTCTCTCCTCCAGTGTCACTTTGGCATTTTATTATGTTTATATGTGTTCACATACTTTGTAACAGGCCACTTTATTCAGCAAGAATATGGAACGATTTTCTCTGAGAGCTTCCTCTTTCCTGTGGGGTTACCTGGTATATTTGGGTCCAGGACACTCTGCCTCACAGATGCTGTCAGGATCAGCAGGACCAGTTGGGCAACAACTCTCTACTTCTCTCTCCTCAACAAGGAGTTTCTACAGCTCTTTCAAGGGAGCTGAAAGTCTGGGAAAGGGAACCTCCACAGGTGCTGTTGAAAACCCTCACTTCATCCTTGCAGACAAGGTATGCAGAATTAGGTCCACTCACTGTCATTTCTCTGGCAGTAAACATATTGCCAGGATCAATAAGTATTTGCTAAACATGCACTGCAGAGCAGACTTCATGGTAGGTTCTGAGGGTCCAATGTGAGGCAAACAGAACCATCTCCTGGCCTCACAGCACCCATAATCATGGGAAAGGAGCAGATAACTAACCTGATAAATAAATAGATCACAATAATACAAAATCTGGGTTATGAAAAAGAAGGTCAATGTGTTTATGAGAGTGTGTGATAGGCATCCTGACCTAGTCTGGGGTGGTAGAGAATTGAGGGGTCAGGGAGGACTTTAATGAAGCAGAGTTTGAAGCAAAATCTAAAGGAGAAGTGGAAGTGAATGGGTAAAGGGTAAGAGGGTAGGAGGTAAGGAGAAGTTTCTTAGGAAGGTGACATGACCTTAGAGTGGGAAGAAGCAATGCCAATCAGAAGACAAGGAAGATGGTCCCTGAGTAGGCACTCAGAGACTAAGGTGAGGCTCATAGGAAGTGAGGGCCAGGCTGTCTAGACCATGGAAAGCAATTTGGTCTCTATTCTAATGACAATGAGAAGCTCCTCCCTAGTGATTTATAAAAGTTACAATACAGGTGCAATGATGTAATTTCTACTTCAGAATGATTGGTCTGGTTGCATGGTAGAGAAGTGATTGGCAGGACTACATGGAGGTGAGAACTGACAGAGACTTGGATGGGGTAGCAGCTGTGAACAGGAACAGTAGAGTAGACAGAGAGGCACTAATAAAGTAAATTCATCAGAATTTGATGGTCGGATAAAGGAAGGATAGAGAAGACAAAAGTCATACCTGGAAGTCACTGTGCTCTTTGTAGACTTAAAAAAAAGTTCTCCTCATCTTTATTTTAAACTTTGCCATGAGTAACTCATCTCCTTGCTCTCAACACTGGATTTTTCTGTTTTAAAATGTGAATACTTGTATGAGTTTGTAACTGAGCTGGCATCCACTTCTTTAGAATGAATGTATGTAGCATTGATTCAGCAATTACTTAGGCTGCATGGTGTAAATACATGGGCTAGGGAGTCAGACAGACTTGGGTTCAATCTCCAGGTCTTAATTACTAGCCATGGGCAATCATTTCACCTCCCTGAATTGTACTTGTCCCATTTGTAAAATGGGCATTGTAACATACTAGAGGCCCAGTGCACAAAATTCATGCAATGGGGGTGGTTGTCCCTCAGCCCAGCCTGCACCCTCTCTAATCTGGGACATCCCTCTCGCAATTTGGGACTGCTGGCTCCTAACTGCTCACCTGCCTGCCTCCATGATTGCCCCTAACCACTTCTGCCTGCCAGCCTGATCACCCCCTAACTGTTCCCCTGCTGACCTGATTGTCCCCAACTGCCTCCCCTGCTGGCCTGTTTGTCCCCACCTGCCCTCCCCTGCTGGCCTGATCACTCACAACTGCCCTCCCCTGCTGGCCATCTTGTGCCAGCCATCTTGTGGTGGCCATCTTGTGATGATGTGAGGGTGTGACAGTCACCTAGGCTTTTATTAGTATAGATCAGTGGTTGGCAAACTGCGGCTCGTGAGCCATATACGGCTCTTTGGCCCCTTGAGTGTGGCTCTTCCTAAGCCTTAGGAGTACCCTAATTAAGTTAATAACAATGTACCTACCTATATAGTTTAAGTTCAAAAAGTTTGGCTCTCAAAAGAAATTTTGTTGATATTTGGCTCTGTTGACTAATGAGTTTTCCGATCACTGGTATAGATGTTCTACAAATTATTTGTGAAGGTTAAATAAGTGGTGTAAAGTGGAATGTAGTAGAAATACGGTAAATACTGAACAAATGTTAGCTAATTTCCACCTTCAAAGACCTCCATTGGAGGGGCAGTAAAAATCCTGTTATACTCCATGCTAAGCCTGGAAGACCATATATAACTTGGGTGCACTTACATCATCTACTATCCCCTTCTCCTCACTCTCTACATTTCAGCCATGTCTAACTTCTTTCTATCTCTGGACACACCCAGCTGGGTTCTATTTTAGGACCTTTGCTATAGTGATTTCTACTTTCTGGAGCGGTTGGATGTTTCCATTGATGGCACCTTTTGACCGTTCAAGCTTCAGCTCAAATGTCACACTCTCAGTGAAGCCTGCCCTGACCACCCTCTGTGAAGTAGCCCCTCTCTTTGTCATCTTCCATCCAATTATTTCATTGTATTTTATTCATAGCCCAGTTCACTAGCTGAAGTTATTGTGTTTATTTCCTTCCAAACCTGCTATCTTTTGCAACTACAATACAGGATCAAGAGGGTAGGGATCTCATTTTCTTTACATCCTAGACAGCTACAACAGAACACGGCACATAGTTGGTATTCAATGAGTAACTGTTGAATGAGTGAAAGAATGAATAACAACCACAAGTGGAACTATGAGAACGGAGCAATCTCTGCCAGTGGCCCACAACCCTGTTGGGGTGACATAAGAGTATTGGGGAGCAGCTTTCTAAGTGGATTGAAAACTATCTTCTTTATCATTTTGCCTGAGGAAGTGATTTCCCACTCAGGCGTTTTCCTGGTAGCGAATAGCTGATCATGGATATAGCTCCACGTATTTCTGCCTTGCTAATTTCCCCTCTGAGAAGTGATGCTCTTAGTACATTCCTAGAATACTGTTTCAGTTTTCCTTTAAATATCCTAAACATGGTGATTATATTTTAAATAATAAATGTTTGGGGAAGTGTGAGGGTCGAATCAGAGATTTTGTTTTTGAGACCAGTAGTCCCTGAAATGACCATATATTGCCTGGACCTTCTATATCACCCAAAGGAATAAACTAGAATTTCCAAAATTATTGTCCCATTTCTTCTTTTTAAAAATTTTTTACATAGAGACTGAATCGCAAGATATAACAAGTAGTGCATTTCCGCATGATTATAACACACCCTGGGTGGTATCATCAGGCACAAAAAGAGCAATAACTTCCCCAAATCCCAGGGAGTTTTATTGCCTTAATGTAGTTGACTCTCTATAATAATGAGAAAACCAGACGTGTGTATCTACTGGGCACTGCAAAGGTGAGCACGGAATGTTATTATCACCCTATCTATGAGCCTTGAAAGTGTTCAGAGTCTGGGAAACACCACCCTGGTTTATGTTCTAGTGTAAAGCCAATTCACGCGCCTGCTCAGTCCTGGATTTTCTGTAACTTACTTCATCTGTTTGGGTCCAGAGAGACTGTGGTGTGATACAAACCAATCAAAAATGAGTATAAGATTTAAGTGCACAGATTGTATGGGGAAAATGATTAAATATTAATAGTTAACGTTTATAGAGCTTTTAGTACTTGCCAGGTACTTTAACATGGGTTATCTCATTTAATTCTCACAAGAACTCTAGACAGTAAATATTGTTAATATCCTCCTTTATAGACGAAGAGACTGAGGCCCATAGAGATTAGGGAATCCACCCAAGGGTATCCATCTAGAAAGTGGTCAAGCTGGATTTATATCGATGTCTCTCTTTACTTATCTCTATTTTTCATTCTTCTATAAGTGAAATTTTTAATACTAAACTACTTAGCCTGGGTCAACCTTTTTTATGCTATATGACCTTGGATCTCTAAGACCAACCTTTCTGATGTAGAAAATAGTGATGATAATAGGATTTACTTCCTAGATTGTTATGAGGGTTAATAGAGCAGAGTACTTGACTTATAGTAAGTGTTTAATAAGTTATGATAATTATCTATTATCAGTACTTTATGGAAAGCTCTATGCCAGATTCAATTGTAAAGATTCAATGGCACAAGCTTCTTTTGGGTGCTTGCCAATATACCTAAAACACAACACAAGAAACTCATAGCAGAAAAGTCAATGAGTGCCTGGCTGATGTGGCTCGGTGGGTGACCATAGACTCATGCACCAAGAGGTCACCAGTTCCATTCCCGGTCAGGGGACAAGCCTAGGTTGTGGGCACGATCCCTGGCAGGGGGCGTGCAGGAGGCAGCCTATCAATGTTGTTTCTCATCAATTCTCTCCCCCACCCCCTCGCCTCTCTCTCTCACACACACACAAATCAATAAAACCATATTTTAAAAGTAAATGAGTCATATAAGGGCAGCAAGGAGTAGATGGTCAACTACAGAATATTAGCAACAATAACACTGTGCTAAAGGCTTTCTCTAGCCTTACTTAACTCCCACTATGTTCATAAAAGGTAGGTATTATTGCCATTGTTTACAAATGAAAATCAAGCCAGGAAGGTTATTTGCTTCAGGTCTTGTAATTAGCAAGTGGCAGAAGCAGAATTTAAGTTCAGGCCAGCTCACTATAAAGCCTACATTCTCTATATCACTTTACACTGCCAGACTGTGCCCCACTGCCATTAAAAATTACATAGATATACCTGGAGGGTGTTATGCAAAGTGAGATATGTCAAAAAAAGACAAATACTTTATCATTTCACTTATGTGTGGAATCTAAAAATCTAAACACACGAGCAAACAAAATAGACTCATAGATACAGAAAAACTGATAGTTGCCCGAAGGTTGGGTGGTGGGGGTATGGGCAAAAAATGCAGGGGATTAAGTGGTACACACATAACATAATGAGAGGCCAAGTGCACGAAATTCATGCACAGGTAGGGTCCCTAGTGGCTACCGGCTGCCGGCTACCGGTTGGGGCCTTCCTTCATTCTATGCCGGCCCCTGATGGTCAGCGCACATCACAGCGAGTGAATGAACTCCCAGTTGGTCGAACTCCCAAGGGGGCACTTTGCATATTAGGCTTTTATATAGAGAGATAAATCACAAGGGTATAAAGTACAGCATCAGGAATAAAGTAAATAATATCACAATGACTTTTTAATAAATACATTTTTATTGATTTCAAAAAGGAAGGGAGAAGGAGAGAGAGCTAGAAACATCAATGATGAGAGAGAATAATTGATCAGCTGCCTCCTGCACATTCCCCTCTGGGGACTGAGCCCACAGCTGCCTCCTGCACATCACACTCTGGGGATTGTGCCCTGACCAGGAATGGAACTGTGACCTCTTGGTTCATAGGTAAACGCTCAATCACAGGGCTACACTAGCTGGGCTATCACAATAAATTTTTATAGTGACATATAGATAGTGGACTTTTTGTGATCACTTTGTAAGGTATATAAATGTGAAATCTCACTATGTTATACACCTGAAACTAATAATATTGTATGTTAACTATACTTTAATTAAAAAGACATTTACAGTCCAGAATAACAATAAGACTTGAAAAATAAACATTAAAAGGTGAGCAGAATCCATGTGCATGAGGAGAAGAATGTTTTAGAAAGTAGGAGACTTGACTGGGACCTAGAGTGTATCTTGAGGACACAGATCTCCATTCTAGTAGGAGATATTCCAGAACATGAGCAAAGAAGGAAGAACATATAAAGCATAGCACCATGAGGGAAGATAATGAAATCAATGTTGGAGTATAAGGAAAATGAGATCAGGAAGGGCCTTACATGTTGAATGGCCAATTTTGGATCACCCCAAAAAGTAAGGGAAACAACTGAGATTTTTGAGCAGGGCAGCAAGATGACAACAATGGCTTTGGAAACAATTCATATGCCAGGAACATATAAGATGGAGAAGGAGAAATCACTTAGGAGCTTTCTGATGGAAAAAATAAAGAGAAATAAAGACCTGAATACAGTGGTAGAAGTAAGAATTCAAAGACAAATGCAGGTGAGCTACTCAAATTCAGCTTCCACATTGTATAAGGCAGCCTTATGAGGGCTTGGGTGTGTATTAAACTTCCCCTGTATGGGCACAGAAATCTGATATGCAGAGAGCAATCTCCATAACACTGTTTTTCAACTACAAAGTTCTTTAGAAATATAAAGCATTTTTTGCGATTATCCTTGTTTTGTGTAATACCCATGGACACTTATTCTTTAGCAGCTTATTCAAAATAATGTGGAGCTCTCAGTGGAACTGGGTAATTTAAGGTAATAAATAAGGTGTGGTGGGGAAGCAAGGATGAGCTTCCTGTCTGGAGGAATCAAAGCCTTGTGTTTTTAAAGATTTACTAGAGTATATCAAATATATATCTTAGGAATCTCCAGGCTGCAGGGAAAATGGTTGTCAAAATTATCCTATTTTTCCGCAGTGTAACATCAACAGGTGAACTCCAGCATTTGGTTTACACATTGATCATGGGACCACACAATCTCTCTTTCAAAGGAAACTTATAGGCTAAATTATCAGAGCCCAGATGAAATTCAGTTAATAGCTGAAATGCTGTTTTCTTTAGTCTGTTGCCTTATCTCTTTTTAACAAGCCTTACCTACTGCGGTAATTGCAGTGAATTCAATCCATTATCTATGGATTAATTCATTAGTGTGGTTCAAACATTGGGGGAAATGGATGGGTCTTAACACTCCTCCCCTCAATTCCACAAATCGACACTGTTAAACAAGCCTGTGCCATTTTCATGGAGGCTTCAATTCACGAACTAGAAATCAATGAAGACATTTCCTTTCCCAGCCATTGTTATGCTCCCTCGGTTGCATGGAAAGCCTTTGGGTAAAAGGAGGACAACTCTAATAAGAAAGAGAGTCATTGTCTTTGGGAAGCGTGGACAATGGATGCATTTCTGGGCCAGTGCCCTTACCACTGTGTGGGCCCCTCATGTTACTGCCTTGGGGGACGTAGCGACAGAACCAGTAGTCATTGTCAGTCAGGGCCTCTTTTGGGGAAAGTGCCTAGAAACCCAGAGAGACTTTTCTGAAAGCAAAATAAGGTTGATTGTCACGAGAGTGTCAATGATTTCCCGTTTCCTTTGCAAGTGATTTGAGTTGGTGAATAAATTTGGTGAAGTATGGCCATGGTTCCCAAACATGGCTCTAATATCAGAATCATCCAGAGCTTTAAAAAACTATAACAATTCTCAGGGATCTATTCCCTAGAACTTATAATTTAGTAGATCTGGGCTACGAGCCAGGAATCTTTCTTTTTAAAAAGCTTCAGCTGAGTTACATGTAAAACCTATGGTTTATAAACCACTGGCCTAGTCATGTTTCTGTTTTCCATTAAAAAACAACAACAACCAACCACTTAGTCAAATGAGTAGGGAAGACTGGAATTGTTTTATATACAGCCCCGACAAATGGTCTTAATTTTATTAAACATATCAACCGCTCTGGGAAGCCATCACTGACCACATCACATTGTCCACCCCGAGGCCATTCTGTGTACCTGGAAAGACCTTGTCTCCCAGTGGCCTTCTGATCACATTTTGAGACTGATGAAAAAAAAATACTGACAATCTATTTACAATACCAATTACTGCTGCAAATTGGAATGGATTGTCAGTATTTTGCGGCAGTAATGGGTATTGTAAAAAATCAAATATTACAGGAATGTGATGTGGTTGTTTTAAAATGTTTACAAATTCTTTGAGGCTTTCCCCTCCCAAAGGCAGAATCTAGACCCTCTTCCCTTGAATGTGGGCTGAGCACAATGATGCCCTTGTAACGAACAGTATGCGGCAGAAATAACAGTGGGTCCCAAGGCTGAGTCACAAGAGAGATTCTTCCTTCTTCTCCTGCTTTGGGAAAAGCAAACCACCATGAGGACATTCAAGTAACCTGTGGAGACATCCCGTCAAGGGGAACACTGGAGCCTACTGCCCACAGCCAGCCCCCACGTGCCAGCCATGGGAATAAGCTACCTAGGAAACCATCCTTGGGCCCCAGTGAAGCCTCCAGATGCTACAGTCCAGGCACGCATCTTGCCTGCGACTTCATGGGAGGTCTCGAGCCAGAACTGCCTAATCCATCCCTTCCCAAATGTCTGACCATTATCAGAAATGATAGTGAGCATTATCAAATGTTTATTATTGCTTTAATACACTAAAGGGGGGGGGTCATTTGTTACACAGCAGTAGATAACTGATACACATGAGAAGACTTTTCTTATCTAATTTACATTTGTTTCTACCTCTCCCTTATTTATTCCTTATCTGAGATAAACAGAGACACAAAAATGATCACCCACCCACACAGCAGTAAATGTGTCATAATTCATAAACATTGTTGTAAATAGAGTCCCTAAAAAACTAGATAAGCAATGATTAAATTATAGAATTTCAGTAAAGTGCTAAATGATAATAGAATAGCAAAGATAAACGTGGATGGAAAGGTAAATCTAAATAGTGGGGGATTCGTTAACCAGGAAACGGTTCTTGTATATTACATCACAGCACAGGGGATTGAACAGGCAGCTACAGCAGGCACTGCGCAAAACCATCTTAGTCCTCGCTTTGCAAACAGATTGCAAAGAGCAAAGTAGGAAGAGCAGTGGCTGGGACCAAGGTACAGGTGGTGAAGGTGAGGCTAAAACGCAGTGTGAGAGTTCTCCATTTTGGGAAAGCTGGCCATGATTCAGGGAGTGATTTGGTAAATGATGCCACAAGGAATGGAACACAGAAAACCAGCAATCAGTTAACAGGGTGAACAGTTCCTTAGTGAAAAAGGATGGGAGTTAATGCCAGAGGCACCTTAATTATAGCTCTATGATACCACGTGATGTATCTGGAGATAAACACTTCAGCTAAGTGGCTGGTAAGGGGATTAAAAATATATCTTGTCATTCCCAACATATTTTCTGGTTGTGAAGTCCTAAGTTAAAAAAATACCATCATCTGGTGTTAAAGTTCTTGAGGCCTTACGTCTTAGCTGAGAGAGTCGAATATGTGAGGCCCAGATCACTCTTTTTAACTAGATGAATAACTTGTTTTATTAGGATTTTGTTTTGGGGGAGGGTAAGAATAGTAGGTAACTTATATGGTAAGTAGTGGCAAATAAAACATGAAAACCACCTAAAAGTTTAAATAGTTGTTGAAATCTCCTGAAGGAGATAGCCATTATCTGGCTATAACTGGAAGGAAAAAAGAAACACCCCCGAAGCAACCAGCTGTTTCCCTAACATCTCTACTCAACACCAACAAGGAACACAACACATGTGCCCACACAACTAATGCATACAACCAAAGCATGCAAAACTGACTTACAACTCCCTGACCTCATTCATACACACACAACCAACACACATTATCAACACATACAGACACAACGAACATGCACTATCAACACATACACGCACAACCAACACACACTATCAACACATACACGAACAACCAACACACACTATCAACACATACAGACACAACGAACATGCACTATCAACACATACAGACACAACCAACACACACTATCAACACATACACGAACAACCAACACACACTATCAACACATACAGACACAACCAACACACACTATCAACACATACACACACAACCAACACACACTATCAACACATACATGCACAACCAACACACAAACCCACTGCCTTAAACTCAGCAGTTGCACAAGCAGAAAGGGAGAGGGAGGTGCAGCTGAAGCTCAATACTGAGGCTGTCCTTGCCAGGATTCCTCCAGAGACCAGTGCGTGAAGCAGCCAAGTGTGAGGCCATGGTGGCTAGCGGGGAGTGGACTCATCCAAAGACGTTCAAATTCAATTTTAAAAACCACTTTGCTGTCTAATCAAGGTTATGTTGGCCATGATGCAGCCTGCAGGCTGCCAGGTGATAATAATGTCAGGTCTGGTGGCAAATGCAGGGTTAAGAAGGAAATTAAAATTGCACTGGCTACATTGTCTAGAGGTGCTGGGAATGAAGCTGAAGAAAGGTAAGAAAAAATCCTCATGTGTTTTTTGAAATGGTGCAGAGAAAGCAGATAGGCTGGGAAAAGGGGAGTCCATCCTGCCAGGTAATTTTCTGCAGAAATCCTGTTATTGACTAAAACAGGACAACAAAAATAATAATAGGGAGGACTCCATGTGAACCAGGGAAACACATCCAGTGCCCTTTTATCAGGGGAGGGATTGGGGACTTGATTAAATGACCCATGTTGGAAGCAGATGGCTATGCAGTGGCATTCTATCTACTTTATTTTTCACGGGACAAGATTTTAAGAGGATTGTGTTTTTAAAAGGCCTGCTTTTCTGTTTTTCCTGCCACAAGCACAAACAACTATGTATTTTGTTGGGAAACAGAGAGTGTAGCAGGAAGTGGACGGTAACACCGGCAGCTTTGACAAGACAGTGAAAGAGTGAGAACAAAACCTAAACCCAGAAGGTGACGCAAAGGGCTTCCCGTCCTCCCGACCTCCTCTTCAGCTTTTGGATTGAAACACACACACAGCAAAAATAGCTCGAAAGCCACATCCCTCCTCCCGACTGAGGGTCTGTCATTTTCCTCCTTGGAAACGCTACTTGAAGAGACTGTCACGCCTACAGTGTGTGAGGGATTTGCGAAAACACCTTGTACTTGGAGCAGGGACATTGCTCCCACTCAAACTGTGTGGTATGGCTTCATCTTAATGTTCAGTCTTTCTCCCTGCTACCTTTCCAACCACGGAAACGGGGGAGCAAAGGAACCCAAGCCTTCGCCAATATTTGGACAGAACTTGCCAAAGGTAGTTTATTCTGAACCTCAACTCACTGCTTCCTCCAATTCTTCTTCTTTTAAACATCAGTTCATTCAGGCACCCTATGCTGTTTATGCAACTCCACATCCCTCAGCTTTTGCCTAGAGATCTCAGTCCTGAGCTCTTGTGTGACAGAGGTATGTGAGCATGGGCACCCCAACCAGGCTGCTCCTTGTTGCGTGTCATCCTCAGCCAACCTCTAGCTTACTTCTGATAATAGAATCAAGTGAATGGAATAGAACAAGAGTCATAACAGAACGAATCTCCCAATTTCACTCATTTTGCTTGAATTAATAAGGATGTGTTGTAAGTCTGCTACAAATTGACACTTATGTCATCTTATTAAGAACCAGTATAGAAAATAGCGTACACACGTGCAGCTGTCAGCAGGAACCTCTCATGAATATACAACATATTAGCCTAAATATTTGTGCCTTTGAGATTTGTGTAATATAGTAGGCACTTCTTGGGAGAAATGAAAAGGAGGTCAGTTCTCACATTTCCTATGCATAAGAGTTGCTCCAGGAGCTGGCTGAAAATGCAGAATGAAAGTTCCACTCCCAGAAAGTCTGGTTCATTAGCCTGGAGGGAGTGCTTGGAAGCCTCATCTTAAATATGCCTCTCCCTGAAGACTTTGATGCAGGTGGGACCTGGCCACACTTTGACAACACTCCAGCTCAGCTTATCAAACATACTTGCTAATTACACACCAGATCCTATGCTGGGTCTCCAGGAATACAAAAAATGAATGAGGCAGAAGCTCCACCCCATGAGCTTATAGTGGAGTGGTGCCATTGGCACAAGTCTACTTGTGTTTATAGGAGATTGTTACAGTTCTACATCCAATCAGGAGAAAAGGTACTGGAGAAGTTCTTACCCCTCAGACATATTGCAGGCAGTGAAGCAATGGTTCCAAGTTCATATCCTTTCCATGGCATAGAAGGTCCAAAATGACCTGACACCGTGCCTCATGTCTCTTGCCATTCTCTGAACTCGACTGGTCTTCACACCTCAGGGTCTTTGAATTTGGCTTACGTTCCCCAGACCTCACCATGGCTTTCTTTTAGTCATTTAGGTCTCAGCTCAAATGTCACCGCCCCTGCACAGCCTTCTCTGAGAACCCAATCTAAACCATCATCCCGTATTATTTTCTTCACAGCAGTAGCACTATGTGAAATGATCTTATTCATTCATTTATGCAATTATTGGCTGGTCCTTCCCATTAAATGCATTGAGATCTTGTCTTCCCTTTTCACATTGTATACTTTGCTCCCAGAATAATATCTAGCCCACATAGTTACTTATTAAACATTGTGGAATGGATGCACAAATGAGAGAATAAGTGAATAAACCCAGTCTTTTCCATTCTGTCTCTCTTCTTACTTTTTAGTGTTTTTATGAGACTCAGAAAAAAAAAAATGACAGCAGGCATAAATGCAAAACATTCTCACACCATTATTATTATTAACTAGAGGCCCAGTGCATGAAACTCGTGTACTGGTAGGGTGCCTAGTGGCTGCCGGCCACAGGCTGGTACTCTCTCCTTTCCCCTGGCCGGCCATGCCCCCTGGTCCAACTCCCAGATAACCTCATGGCCTAGGGTACAACTTGCATACTATGCTTTGGCTATATAGGATTATTCCAAGACAGTCATGCATTGAGACATTACCTTTTTTATGGGGAGAAGCCAAGGAACTCATTTCTGTTATCTTAAGGGTCAGGGAAAGTAGGGGGTGGGGAAGACGAAAAATAACGTGGATCCATGAGGTAGACCAGAGCCCCAGATTTCTTTCAAACGCGAAGAGGAGTAAAAACTTTTCTTCTCTTAAGATTGTCAAGAAGTGAAAGGAGAGGACTGAAGTCTAGGGTGGCAGCTCTCTCATTTACAAACACCAGCATTTCAAAGGAGACAAAACTGAATTGTTATATATCCTCAAAAGACATGGGTTTGCGATAGTATAATTCGAGCTCAGTTCTTGAGAAGAAATAATAAAAGCTGAGACACAATGTTTGTGTCATGGTTTGAGATAGAGATTTAAATCCACAATAGCATTATTAAGAAAGATGTGTAATCCCAACTATTAGCATGTTGGGGGGGAAAAAGGACTGTGAATAATCTGCATCCCAAGAGTCATACGTGTATTTTAAAAATGTTTTTCAGTAAGTTATAATCAAGAGGAATTGAAAGCTAACATACTGAAAAGAGATAGCTTGAGGCCTGCTTATCAGGAATCCATGGATTGTTCTGACTTCTCTCTCCACAAGCTCCCCACAGCTGCGACCTCTCCCTTTGGTCTAAATCGATGATTGTTATTACAGAGATGCTTCCCTAATTGCTAGTACTATCGTCAGATCTAAGATTAGGTCTGAATCAGGCCGCGGCTCCCCATGCTGCCCTGTGTAACCAGCCAGCCGGCCGACTGTTGACCTCTGGGAAGGTTAACAGGTATTTATTGCCTCTTCACATTTAATACAACCCTCCTCTTAAAATACATACATATATTCATTACCAATCACACTTTGCTTCTAATCATCCCAAAGAGATTTCCTCTGGTTCTACAAGCATAACCACCAATGACGTCACATTAGACGGGGAAGGAAAGAGTTAAGGAATTGGATTTCTGTCCATCACCATGAAGCTGTCAGTCCCACTAATTTTTGAAAAATAAGAAAAGGTGACATCTGTAATACTTTCAACAATAAAGATAAGTTAAAAAAGTAAGTGCTGATTAATAAAAAAAATACATCGAGGAGTCATAAGTTAATGTCAACAATTTTAAAAATCAACTTCCTTTCTCCATTAATTAAAACCATAAATCTCAAATCCAATACATTTCATTGGCACTAATTAATGCAGACTGCATTGTATAATTTTAAAAAATATGTTTTAGTTTATTACACAAAGTGAGCATGTGGCAGGAGAAAACATTGAGGAAGGGTATTTTTCTGAGACTTATATATTTTAGTTGAGTTTATACTGCATATGTGACTAATTTGATGATTGGTTTTATGAAAGCTATGATCAGCTGATTTGAATATTACACAAACACTGTCATTAATATTTAAATAAAATCTAGGCAATACTTAAAATGGATGTGTTTTACAAGTTTGGACTTGTATCTTCATGATGAGTTGAAACTTTTATTAGGTGGTAACTGTTTATAGAAATATATCATATTGTCTATTTTGCTTCAGTACAATAAATACATAAGCTCTTTGTTGTTAAAAAAGAAAGAATAATAGAGGAAAAACCTTTCAATGTCAATGGAAGGTAAGTAAAGGAGGAGCAAGCAGGTTTGCCCAATGCTTGAGTCAACAAGACAATGAGACCAAGTACTGGGCTATGCTATGGTTTGCCTGATTTTAGTCTACTATAAACATGACACTCATTAAGCATATCTTTCATTATTACCAGGGCCAGTGTTTTACTACTAAGAACATTATTTATACAATTTAATTTAATCCTCAGGATAACTGTGCAAGTCAATATCTGATATATCCATTTTTCAGTGAGAAAAATCAGGCTCTGAATGCTAAACAACTCATTTAAAATCACAGAGCTGGTAAGTCACAGCAAAAGGGTGCCATCTTCACCAGCCTTTCTCCAGACACCCCGCCTTTAATGCCCTCTACAAGTCTATAATGCCCTCTCTGCTCAATTTCACAGAGGAGGAAGCAAGGTTCACCAAATGCTGCACCTTGTCTAAAGACAGAATGCCCATTTCTGGCAAAGATTAGAACCCAGTGCCCTTGGTAATTTGTGAAGAAAGATTAATTATTTCAAAATGCAAAGAGGTACCTGAATAAAGGCAGCTACTTTCTCTGAACTCTACAGAAGCTCTTTGGTGTTGTTACTGGTGACACAATATTGACCTGTGCAGGGTTGGGGGGGAAAAATGGACCGAGCTACCAAATAATTTTGCATCAGAAAAACAAAATTAATAAAAACAAAATAGATTTCTGGAGTCTCCTGAAAATCTGGAAGATCCAGAACAGTGAGCAGGATTTCTGTGTGCCTACCTTGTGAGATTAGAGGAGGGAGTACCCCTAGAAATGGGACGCATGCTCCTCAGTCTGCCCCAGTGATAATCACCCCTGTCTTTCACAGAGGGAACACTTACTATGCAAAGACCTGTCTTCATTCATTTGCCTGATTTGCCTAACTCCTTTGAACAGGTGAATTTTTAGAATTTCTGCTATAGGACATTTTTTTTTTTTGCCAACAGATAACTTTTTAGAGGTAAAATACTATTAAAATGAACATGAGAGGCAGATGGTGGGGGGTAGAGATGGAAAGCCTTCGGTTGAAAATATGAAAAGCAGGTTGCTAACAAGAGTTCAGACATTAATTGCAAAGAAGGTGGACTTCCAGCTCCATTTCTCCAAAAGTAGATGGTGGGGCAAGTACCCTGCTTTGCTATGGTTAGACCGAGGCAAAATGAACTTATAAATAGAATGAGGAGCTTCCACTCCTCACAGACAGTGAGTGAGTTTTCACAGGCAGGGCAGACGCTCACCATGGCACCTTGGTGGGAACCCCACTGAAAATCCAACAAAGTGCCCACCCAGATAAGTGACATACATGCATGTGGGAGTGGGTCCAGGAAGAGGTCCTCAGGTGATTCTAATGAATCTCTAGGGTTGATAAACACTAACCATTTAAGGGCATAGAACATATATATGAAGGGGAGACCATACAAGGTTCTCAGAAGTTAGACTTCCTAGGTTCAAGTCCCAGATCTGCCACTCACAAGCCAATTATGGGTGACCCTGAACACGTTATTTTACTAAAGTCTGAGCTAGTGATGGAGTAAAGTTAAAGTGTGAGCATACATGCAAAGTGCTTAGAATACTAATCACTCAATAAATGATAACATTATCACCATCGTATGCTGCTGATGGCATTGATTCCCATTTGATGGACAGGTAATTAGTGATAAATTTTGTCACAGTCTTCCTCAATTAGGTATCACTTCAAGACCTCCAATCCCAAACACTGAACCTCACTGAAGCAATGACAATTAATGAGCTATCTTGGATTCTGAGTCCGTCACGAAGTCCTCCAAAGAACAGATGGCTCAGCAGGAACCTGAGTCCCATCTTGCTAAGCTTCAAAACTCGCATGTGAGTAAAATTAATGAATTAACTAATTCCTTCATTCAGGATAGATGCAGAGTGTTTGCTGTGTGGCCAGAACTATGCTATCGTACCAGTTCTTTATTCACTTAACCGTCCTCTTTTATCCCATATTCTCATTGGAATATTCAGCAATCAAACGCTCTGGGAACACAGAGTCCAGAGCCCAGTGTTAGGCTCTGGGACTGAAAAAGACCATTCAGATATGGACCCTTTGCTAAGGTACCAGAGTTGAATGAGTAGGAAATGTACGCAATGTGCTTAGAGTGAGAGGAAGAGAATTATGAGTCCTCAAAAGGCTGGTGGCAGTGGAGTGCTGGTGATTAGAACAAAATTAATTTAATGCAGATCAAGTAGGGATCAATATTGGCTAGTAGCAGTCTAGGAGTTAATGGACTAAAATTATACATTAATTTTTGTAAACACTTTAATTTGAAATAATGTAAGACTCACAGAGTTGCAAAAATAGTGCAGAGAGTTCTTGTGTAGCCTGCAGCCATTCTTCTCCAATGGTATGTTACATAACCAGAGTACATGATCTAAACCAGGTTTACTATTCAGTAAACCACAGACCTTATTCAAATTTCACCACTTTTTACAATCTATGTGTGTGTGTGTGTGAGTGTTTGTGTGTAACTATGGAATTTTATTCTGACTACACAGGAATTTTAAAATGCATAGAAAATAGGTAAAAAAATGGCATTTCAAGGCAACACATTTTAGAGGTTAGGGAACCCAACAATAAATTAAAACTAGGGCACCCACTGGAAAAACAAAACAAAACACTATCGTTTCCAACACAGCAGCTCTGCCCCATCTGAAATTCAAAGCCATGCTTGCGTAATATGTATGGCTGGTTGTATAACGAAGTTTCAAACTGAGACTTGCATTTGTGCAGGCACGGGAGGAGAGGGAGATATGCAAACTGGGAAACCAGATAATGATCCCAGGTGGTTTCCCACAGAACAAATGCTCAGTCTAAGTGAGAGGAATGAGGAACCTACATTCTCAAATACTTCAGGTGTGAATGTAAACTAACAAGAAACAAAAGTACCTGGAGAAATTGTCAGCTCAGAGGAGCACACATTGTCCTTTTTATATCTGCGTAAACCAAAGAGGAAGAAAACAATGAAGCTGTTTCCACATGTTTTCTTGACAGCAAAAAGAATGGCAGCCCTCCATCCCCTTTCTCCCTCCGTTTCTCTCTCCCTTCCCTTGTTTCTTATTCAGGAATAGTTTTGAAGAAAAATTGAAGATCTGGCTTTCATAATACTTGTATAGCCTTTTAAATAAATGCATACATGCTCATAATTACAAGGAAGGCGTTTGCTATTGTGCATTTGCTGTGGAATTTAAATTAAAAACCAAAAGGGGGTTTTCAGGAACACAGCAGAATTGCTTTTTTAATAATAGATTCGGCTCCTCTAATCCATTCTTAATCTAATTAAGACAATGGAAAGCATAGGCTGCCATCTCACAAAGTGGCAAGGATGCTATAAACAGAGTGTAATAAAGTGATCAGTTCACACCCCATCAAATTTACTCACAGTCTGAATAACTGTTCTTATTTTCTGTTTCATTTTTACAAGCGAACAAATGTTTCATTTGATTTCCACAGCTTCATCTTTAGATCTATCCTGGGCTGTGGGACTTCCAGTTCTGGAAAGCGTGTCCTATCTGGTGATGCGACACACAGTGTGGGATTACAGAATCCAACACATTGATGCGAACATCCCCAATAAGCAAATATAATAATTAAGTAGCAAACCTTTGGCAGTGAAAACAGCAACGGTGTTATTAATACCCACACGGGCAGCAAAACAAACAGCATTGATGTAATTTAATTAAATGATTTTATGATTGTGTATTCTTTGCAAGCTCAGCTGGTTATCCTTAGACAAGCATTTAAATAGGGAAGCTAAGATTCTATCTAATGGTCTTTCATTCAAATATTCCTTTGAGAGAAAAAAAGGTGTATATGTTTTTTAATCAAAGTAGAAATGGAGCAATGGAGAAAAAGAATGAACTGGTTTTGTCTCTATTTCCATCACTGACATAAGAGATATTAAGGGGATGAAGGTTCAGTCCAATCGGTGTTATTTCTCTTGCCTTTCTTTTTGTTCTCGAGTGATGAGAAACTCTGGGAGAAAATGGACTGTTTGCTGTTTTCCTTCATTATAATTAAGAGTATCAATGATGACATGAAAGATTCAAAAAAGTCTGCCATGTCACAGTCTGAGTCCCTCCTCCCACCACTGCCGGAATCCATGGAAGGCCAACTGGAAAAGCCCCTATATTCTGAAATTGTAGCACCCCTACAGCACCATCCTTTGCTGTTTGTTTTTGTAGAGGCAAGATTACAGTGAATAATGACTGACAGTAGAGACCACAGGAGTCAAGGGGGCTTACTCTCAGGATCAAAGACCTACAACTTGCTAATTACTTTGTTAAAAACAAAGCAAACCAAAAACAGCCAACCAGGAATCACACCTGTTTGTCAGGAGATACTAGCAGTCAACTTCCCAATCCCTGAGACTGGATAAGAGTCTGATAATATTTACTGTCCACTAATCCTTAAGAAAGATTCGTAGAGATAACAAGATATTTCTAAACATACAGGACAAAAAAAAAGTAACCCCACCCCATACTATTCACAGTAACAGGGCGGTCCAGAATAGAAATATTGTTATAATAAAACCCCTTATTAGGAGACAAAATGTATGTTTTGTTCCAAAGATAAAGTAGTTTGGAATCTTTATGAGGACTGTCAGATGCTCCATGCATCTTCCATAAATTATAATTCCACCCTTAGATTCCTCATTTACATGAAATAACAAAAAAGAAGGATGCTGAACCCCCACAGTGAGATAAAGGCAGCTTTTGCTTCCAGTAGGAGCCATAAATGACGATAAAGTGCATGGATAAACGAGAGAGACAGCCTCTCACATACTTGATGTGATCTTTGTGCTTTTTCTGTGGGACAATGAAAGGAGGAAGGGGGATGAGGGGCACGTGAGCTTTTTGGACACGAGTGCTATGGGGTCTGGTTTGCAGGAACCTGGAAGTGACTTGCTCAATGCGCCCAGCATGCCCACTGCTCCTTGTTCATTCACACATTCCTCATCTCTTCCCATGGCCTACAGATCCTTGTGGATCTGGCTGTGTTTCATCCTCATGCAATCAGAAAACTACAGGCTGGGAAATCTTTTTACTTCCCACAATCCTTAAAGCCACTCCTCTAGATCCAAGCTGGAAGTGTTTTCCATTTTCCAAATATCAATGCCAAATGAGATTTTCTGTCTTGTGTGACTTAACAGGTCACACACTTAACCCTTGTCTTATAACAGGTACAGGTGATAGAATGATGAGAAACTCACCAAAGCACAGAACTATGGGGCCTGGTTCCTGACCTACAGCCACCTGCCTGCATGACCTTGAGGAACTTAGAAGGGGACCCCGACCTTCTTTCTGGGGGAAGGTTTGCACAAATGCAAAATGTGGGGATCTGATTAGAGCTAAAGTAACAAAATGGCCCACTATGGGCCAAAAAATGCCTGCAGACAAGTATTGTTCATCTCATTAACATTTCTTTGAATTAGTTAATGATATTCAAAATCTATGAACTTTCTCAGAAAAGTCAGATAGTAGTATGTTCTTGGTGGTGGTGTCTATTTTTAAAAAATATTTTTTATTGACTTTTAGAGATAGGGAGAGTAAGAGAGAGAAACAGCGAAGTGAGAGTGAAACATTGGTTGGCCACCTCCCACACCCCCACTACCAGAGATTGAGCTGCAACCTGGGCCCTGGCCTGGAATCGAACTGGCACCCCTTTGGTGCACGGGACAATGCCCAACCCACTGAGCCACACTGGCCAGGGCTATTTTGTGTTTTGTTTTGTTTTTAAAGCTGGCATATCCTCAGTTACACCAGCTGGACCTGAGCAGCAGTGTCCGCTCTCCCAGCCCACTCTGGTCATGCCAGTTATCTGTCCAGACAAGACAAAGTACATTCGCCTGAATTAGGAATCTGAAAACACTGAACTCAATCATCTCTACAGTTTCTTAAAATTTTAAAAATCTAATTTATTATTGATTGAATTTCAATTTTTCATGCCTAAGCCAAGATACAGAAAAAGAAAACAAACAATAAAAATTAAAAATTTTCTGTACGCAGAGTGATAATTTCTAGATAAAATTTCTTCCACAGTTGTGTTCTGAAAACATACTTAGGTTTTTCACTTATGAATGATTTCTTTAAAGCTGTGTTAAAAACATGACACTAACTCTCATATAAACACACAAAGCTTGGCTTATTTTCTTCTTCAGAGAGAAAAGGGAGCAAAAATGACAGTATGTTTTACAAACCAACTGCCCAGTGCTGGCAGGACATCAACCTGCCTTCTGTGTGCTGGTACTTGGGTTTGTGCAAGTACAAATATATTTAAAATATATTCTTCTTTAAAAATATATATTTTTATTGATTTCAGAGAGGAAGGGAGAGGGAGAAAGAGGTAGAAACATCAATGATGAGAAAGAGAGATAATCATTGATTGGCTGCCTCCTGCACTCCCCACACTGGGGATCAAGCCTACAACCCGGGCATGTGCCCTGCCCAGGAATTGAACCCAGACCTCCTGGTTCATAGGTCATTGCTCAACTAGTGAGCCACACCAGCTGGGCATGTGCCCCTCACTTTTGTCATTGGGCTGGCTCCTGGTGTCATTGTATCCAGGATTGGTTGATGTAGGCGGGAACTTCAAGTTCAATTACCATCTCTACAGATGAACAAACTGATCTAAAAGGTATTGTCCGTTACCTGACCCCCTATCTCTGCCCCATCCTAGGTAGAAAACTCTGGACATAGTAAGAATCCCTTAAAGTCTCCATGTTTTCATTTGTCAATTAGCAATATTGGTAACCTCCAGCTCACAACACAGTTGGAGAATTAAATGAATGTGTGTGAAGCACTTTACGAAGTCCTGCTATGTAATAACAATAGCTAACATTCATTGACCTCACGTTGTCCTCATAGTGACTCTATGAGGTAAGTAGTATCATTATCCTGACCTTACAAATTACATAATTGAGGTACCTAGAGGTCAAGTGACCTACCCACAGTCACAGAGTAGGAGGTGGAGCCAGCATTTGAATTTACAGAGTCTGACAGGAGAGCCTGGGGTTTAAGCATTTTGTTCTTTGGATCATGCTCTTGGTATAGCGTTTAATAGTTGAGACTTGTGGTTAATTTTAATAAGGAAATTATATTTATAACCAGACCTGATTCTTCCATGCATGTCTCTACCTGCTCAGATATGCCAAAAGGAAGTTTTTATTCATGATGCTTTTGCCTTAACTGTAGTCCAAATTTTCCAAGTTTATATTGAGCACAAATGTTTTTATTTTTCTTACTGGAAACTCTGGTAAGACATTTCCATTTCTGAATAAGCCTCTTGCAGTTTTTCCAAATGCCACCATTTGGAAAACCTTAGAGTTGAATGCTGCCACACTTATCACTGGATGGTCTCATGTCATCCATGAGGTCAGAGAGAAGTCATACATTCAAGTTCTCCTCAAAACATTCCACATGCCAGGGATGTGCTACGTCAACGTAGCATGCTTGTAGTCATTGTATGAAAACAGTTTGTCAAATACAATTCACTGAGTCCAATTGAAATTAATGAAGGGTGTAAAAATGACAGCTATCTGACATATTTCAAATCTCAGTTTGACATTTACAACCTTTGAAAGTTATTTTTAAAAGTAGCAGTGTTTAAAATGTATTGAATATATCATATGCCACTAAGGCACTGATGGATGGTTGGGTGTGTAGCTAAGGAAATTAACACAGAGCCACATCCTCTAGCTTTAAAAAAAAATCATGCAGTGTGTCTGGACATAAAGGAAATAAGGCAAGGTATCTTAGGAAAATTAAATACATGCCCCCTTCTGTCTATCTTGTTTTGAGGTGCGTACTCACTTCCCTGGAAAGATATGTCTCCATGGACAATGGGATCTGGGTAGAAACAGACCCATGTCAGCTTCGTGAAGGAGGGATGGGAGAAGGGAGCAATGGATGGTGGAGGCAGCTCTGGTTAGGAGGCATTGCGCGGCTATGAGCAATGCATGAGGGAAGCAAAAGAAGTGAGCAGGGCTGGACTTGGAGAACTTGGGTTTCAGTCCTGACTCCCACAATATGACTCTGGACAGCACACCATGACTAAACCTGTGGGAGACCAAGATTTCCCTTGGTAATCTCAGAGCTTAGTCCAAGGCTGGGCAAATAGTAAGTGTATAAAATATCTGATGAATGAATGAATTTATGAGGGATTATCTTCTTAGGAATCAGAGAGAGTTTAATCCATTGAGGTTTACTGGTTCAGGGGTCTGAGTAGGTTGCAAAGGAGAGCTAATTATAGATCACCTATTTCTCTAGGAAAAGGATACTGATAGTAACTGAAATGTCCAATGGGAATAAACCAGCGGAAACATCCGGAAACATTAATCTAAGACTTTTGGAATAAAATAAAAAAGGAATCAAATTCTTAAGAAGTGCTGCTTTATTCAACTTAGCCCGTCTCAAGTTGACCACTCCAACCTGTTTCATCCCTTAGAGCAGTACATTCACAAGAAGCCAAAAAGGGGGCCTCTCATGGCTCAACAGATAGAACAGCAGAGCACAGCAAGGTTCAGATTCAACACAGCAATCCCATACTTTTCCAGTACCAGAAGTTCACTCTCTCAAACCAGTATTTAGAGTAGTTGATTCTACTGTATAAAGTATAGTCAGATAAAAGTTTTCTACCCAGTCTGTTCCTTTTCTTTACTTTTGTTTCTCCAATTTTCAAAAATTCTAAATAAAGTTTTTTTTTTTAAAAAAAATCTTTTGATAAAGAAGAGAGAGAAATCTAATTCAAACTGACTAGCGAAAGATGTGGGGAGAAGGAAAGGATGACTTGGAAATAGAGTTAGGAAGCACCAGTGTGTGGCCCACATAGAGTCAGCTCCACAGTATATACTTTATTGGAATATCAGTGACAATGTGGACTTGAGTCAATGGGCATGGACTAGAAATGCAAATCTCCTGTACATATAATCCTGGGCAATAACCTTTTGGTTTCTCAGTTTTGTCATCTCAAAAATGGGAATAAGGGTTCATGGCTAGCCTGCCTCTAAAGGTTGTTCTGGCTGAGTGATGAAACAAGTGTATGCATACCACATGAGGCTTCATGCAAAGCCTGCACCTGTGAAGGCCAAGATGACAGAAAGAAACATTCATATCCCACCTCTTTCACATGATTTTCTTACGTACCCCTGTGTTCATTGCAGTGTTATTTACAATAGCCATGATTCAGAAGCAGCTTAAGTGCCCTTTAGTAGATAAGTGAATAAAAAATGCTGTGGTACATTTACACAATGGAATACTACTCAGCCATAAACAGGAAGGGAATCTTACCTTTTGTGACAGCACGGATGGACACGGAGAGCATTAGGCTAAGTGAAGTAACCTAGTCAAAGACAAGTACCATATGATTTCACTTATATGTGGAATCTAATGAACAAAATAAACGTAAAAAATAAAACAAAACAGAAACTGACTCATAGCTGCATAGGGCAAACTGACAGCTATCAGAGGGGATGGTGGACTTGGTGAAAAATGTGAAGGGATTAAGTAAAGAAAAAGAAAAAACCTCATAGACACAGACAACAGCATGGTGATTACCAGAGGGAAAGGGGGGTTGGAGAGGTAGAAATGGGTGAAGGGGAGGTACATGGTGAAGGAAAGAGACTTGACGGGGATGGTGAACACACAATACCATACAGATGATGCTGTATAGAATTGTATGCCTGGAACCTATATACTTTTATCAACAAACATCACCACAATAAATTTGATTTAAAAAAAAGAAAAAGGAAAAATAAAGAGAGTGAAGGGTAGGATGTTCCCTCACAAATAACAGAATTGTTCCATTCATTTTTTTAAATTATTTTTTTTTTTACAAATTTAAAGTTTATAGGGTCTGGATAAACTCAACTGAAAATCGTGCTATTGCCTCTCTGACCACAAAGAAATGGCAGCAGTCACTAAACAGCAAAGTCACCAAAAAAAAAATTCAACTCTGTCCTCCTTCCAAGAAAAGACCCATGGGTGTCCCATCTGACAAGCTTTCAATACCCCTCTTTAACCAAAGCACAAAAGCATTCTCAACAAACACTGGACAACCCTTCCCAAAAAATTGTGTTTTGTTTTTTGTGGGATTTTTTTGCAAATCTGTAGGCTCCTGCGGGACACAAAGCAACAAGCGCTAGTCCATTAGTATGACAGGTAGCGCTCCTACTAACAACTGCTTTTTACTCCCTCTGACAAATGTGCTTGGTGCCAGGGCTGACGTTTGTGTGGTAATCAGGAGTGATGGAGAGGGGACGTCGGCGCTGCCGAAAGTGCCCCCCGATTTAATGTGAACGATTTGTCAAACGGGCTGTGATAGCAATGCTGTCAGGCCCGCGCAGGGAAGCACTCTGTCATCTTTGCGCCAACCAAGGTCACTTTGGCAGCGAGCGGAGGGCTCTCGCCAAGGAAATTTTCATGTTTATCGGCGACGCACATGGCCTACTTTCCCAACTTGTTTTCCCTTCTATTAACAGATAACCATCTCAGGCTTTGAGAGACACTCCCCTGGAGAGAAGCCTGTTACAAGACTGTCCCCAGGGCAAGCCACTTGGCATCACTGAGCGCCAAACACGCGGGTTACAAACAGAAAAGCCGGGAGCCCATGTGAACCAAATTCATGGGGATGTCTTTGTTCCTTGCTGAATACAGCGATCACTTATTCATTTCAAAGGAAATGTTGACGATGCTAGGGTACTCATTGTTAGCACTGTACTGGGCAGGACTTCCGGTTTTACACCATGACCTTCTGAGGCTCCCATGCGTCAAAAGAACCAGGTTAGATGTGGTCTTCCCACAATGCCTTGTCCAAAAAAAAAAAAAAAGGGAAGAAGGGTAGATAAAAGAAAAGGGAGGGCATTCTCTGTTATTAATTAAAAGAAGCAACAGAGTCTGTAAAGGAGGGTGGGTGACATGTCCTTGTTTCCTTGTCTGTCATATTCTTTCTGGCTTCGTCACTGCTCTGGGCATCTCTCCTAGTCTAGACTAGCAGCAACACAGGGCAGGGACCGTGACTTACTGAATTTTGTATCATTACCATCCAGCGCAGTATCTGCTCAGTAAATATTGATAGCACGGATGACTGTAATCCATAGTAACCAATGCCAGAAATACTGAGCGAGAGGAAACAAGGATCTGTGCCAGGGATTGCCAACTGGGTGCCAGCACAGTGCTGCATTTTGTTTGTGGATGAACAAAAAGCAATGGTTTTGTGGATGGAGGAGATGGAGTATAGGGCTCAAAGGGATGGTCATCAACGGGCAGCGTGCAGGCCAAATGGGGCATCTGGCGAAATGTTTAGTCTCTGTGGGTGTGTGTTTAAATTAGTTACTAACATTTAAATATTGGGAGAATTTACCTAAAAGCATGCATTTTGGATTTTCAGAGGGATGATCTGGCTAGCCTGGACCGAGGACAAACAGCTGCCCCTTTAGATGGCATTCACTCTCTAGCTCTGCCAGCCCTGAGGGTCGAATGCCACCTGCCACTTGTCACAGTGTCGGCCCTATTACTTTTCTAATAGTAGGAAGGCATTTCTCTCTACTGTGTCTCCATCAAAAGTGGCTCAGAGCACTGAATGTTTTTTCTCACAGCTACATGCTCCCTCTTTCCACTTTTACATGATTTGTGAGTACAGGGACTCGTGACCCCTGAGCAACACTGTCTTGTGGGAATGCCTTCCTGGCATTATCAGAGCACCAGCGGTTCCAATCCAGGGCCACCAGAATACCTGGCTGTGAAAAGGTCTGAGCTACAACACTTAAAGTACAAGTTTCATCTGAAGCAGCTCATCAAAGAAAGATAGTATATTAAGACTGCAAGTTATCTACACTAATAAAAGACAAGCAAATTGACCATACATTTGCTATGCCTTAAGCCACGCCCACCAGCCAATCAGAGTGACTATATGCAAATTAACCCAATCAAGATGGCTGCCGGCAGCCATGGAGCTGGAGCAAGCACGAGGCTTAGTTGCCCCAATGATGGAGGAAGCCAGGCTTCCCAGCTGCCACGGCCAGCTCTGAGCTCCATTCAAAGCAACAAAGTTTCAATTATAGAAGGTAAATAAATCCCAGAATAAAAAAGAAAAGAAAAAAAGAAGAGGCTGGGAGCTTCCATTGCTGGGGGGCTTGGCCAGCCTGAAAACGGCCCTCAGCCACTCAGCCAGACTGGCCAGGCACCCCAGTGGGGACCCCCCCACCCTAAAGGGGGTGTGGCCAGCCTGCAAACAGCCATCAGCCCCTCACCCAGGCTGGCCAAACCTCCATGGGGTGAGGGTCCCCACGGGGGTGAGGGGGCTTGACCAGCCTGCAAACAGCCATCAGCCCCTCACCCAGGCTGGCCAGGCACCCCAGTGGGGACTCCCACCCTGAAGGGGATGTGACCAGCCTAAAAACACCCATCAGCCCCACACTCAGGCTGGCCAGGCACCTCAGTGGGGACCCCCACCCTAATGGGGGTGGGAGCAGCCTGCAAACAACCGTCAGTCCCTCACCCAGGCTGGACAGGCACTCCAGCGAGACCCCCACCCTGATCCGGGACACCCTTCAGGGCAAACCAACTGGTCCCGACCCATGCACCAGGCCTCTATCCTATATAATAAAATTGTAATATGCAAACTGACCCTAACAGCAGAAAGACTGGGAATGACTGGTCACTATGACACACACTGACCACCAGGGGGCAGATGCTCAATGCAGGAGCTGCCCCCTGGGGGTCAGTGGGCTCCCACAGGGGAAGCTCTGCTCAGCCACAAGCCAGGCTGACGGCTGCCAGTACAGTGGTGGTGGTGGAAGCCTCTCCTGCCTCCTCAGCAGTGCTAAGGATGTCCGACTGCAGCTTAGGCCTGCTCCCCGCTGGCAAGTGGGCATCCCCTGAGGGCTGCCGGGCTGTCAGAGGGATGTCTGACTGCCAGCTTGGGCCTGATCCCCCAGAGAGCAGGCCTAAGCCAGCAGATGGACATCCTCTGAGGGGTCCCAGACTGCAAGAGGGCATAGGCCGGGCTGAGGGACACCCCCAAGTGCACAAATTTTTGTGCACCGGGCCGCTAGTATTTTCATAACGCTTGAGAGATAACCAATTCCTTAATATCTATAATCTCATGTAGTCTTCAGCAGAGCTAGTAAATACCATTCTCATTTTTTCAGATGAGAACATCAAGGCTTTAAGTAAAGTTGCACCACTAGTAGGCCTGATGAAAATATTAAATCTGAACTTCACAGGCTAAGACATTTCTTAAAGGTCCATAAATGATTTTAATATACAGCCAGGGTTGAGATACAGTCCCTAAGTCTAAAGGACTGAATGTTTGTGTTTGTCCAAGATTCATGTGTTGAAGCCTTAACTCAAAAGGAGGCGGGGCTTTGGGGAGGTGAACAGGTTTGGATAAAATCATGAAAATAGGTCTTCATGATGCTTTTTGTGCCCACATAACAGGAGACCAGAGAGCGTCCCCTTCCTCTGTCTCTCTTCCTCTTCCTCTCACTCTCCTTACACTTTCTGCATTCTCTCCTCCTCTTCCCCTCCTCCTGTCATTACCATGTGAAAACATAGCAAGAAGGTAGCAGTTTGTAAACCAAGGTAGAACCCAATCATGCTGACACCTTGCCCTGAGACTCCTAACTACTAGAACTGTGAGAAATACTGACTATTGGTTAAATAACCCAGTCTATAGTATTCTGTTATGGCTGCACTAGCTGACCAATACATTTAGATTGCAAAGTCTTCCTGCCGCCACCTCTTAGATTAAACCCATGCAACAGAGATGTCTTGGCTCAAAGTCCAGGGCAGGCTGAAGGGATATAGGAAGAGGTAGAGTAATGGGAATGGCTCTGGGCTAGGCCTCAAGAGATTGGACTTCTGGTCCCTGACCTAGCATTACAGACCTCATTGTGTAATAAGGGATATCTGATTGGAACGAGTGGTTTTTTTCAAGTGATTGAATGTATGAGAATCCCCTGGGGGAGCTTTTAACACTAAGAATTTCCCTTGCTTTTACCCTTAATCTGGGATTACAGATTCTGATCTCTTGTGTGGCACCCAAATATACATATTTTTTAAAAGTTCCTCTCAGGATTCTGATATACACTCCCACCTGAGAGTCTTGCATGAGATGATAAAGACCCTTCAGTGGTCACACTCTATTAGAAAAAATGCCCAGTGTACCTCATGCATGAGTAGGTGCAATTACAGGAAGAGGGTGTGGTTATACAAAACATACATATACTGGTAGTTCAAAATGAGTGCCCATTAGAGAGTTTCATTGGATTCGACGTAGAAATTGATCACCGTGTGATATCTATTCTACTCCAAAGAAGAAAAGAATTAGTTCAACACATAATCCTCGGGCACCCATGCAGGTGGCCTAATTATGCGCAGTGGCAGTGACCCCAGGGGAACGTTTTTCAGTGGGGACATATGGCTATATTTAAAGGGAGCACTCTGGGATGAATAGTTATTCACTGGCCCTTTTAGGATAATGTGACTTATTTTAACCATGGTCTCTGAGAGTCACAATGTTCCCTATACTGAATGTTTATTTGGTCTTTATATCCTTATATCCAGTGTATCGACAAAAGCTGATTCATAGTAGGTTCTTAATATCAAATGATAAATAAATAGTAAAAAAAAAAAAAAAAGAGGAATTGAAAAATGGACTTCTGTTTCCACACTGCAGTGTACCAAAGTGGTCTTTAAAAAAAAAATGAACATCCAATCATTCATTACATTCACCTGTTTACAATTCCATAGATTCTCCATGACCTACAGCATCCATCATACAGGGAAGCACTCAGTCTACTTCAGGAGCATGAGCTGGCCTGGACAACATCTTTGGTTTTCTCTCTCACTGCACTGACAAGAGATGACCTTGTTGTTAATGGCAGTCCAAGGAACACACCTTATTGCATGCCTCCAAGTCTTTGAGCAAACCACTTCCTTCTGCCTGGCATATCATCTTCCTGTTCACTTCCCCAACACCTTGCAAAATTCATCTCCATGAAATATTCATGAATCTGTACAAGCAGATTGAAGAATCACTCCTTTTCTCCTTGCATCATCCACAGATTTCACTCATGGTGCATCTTTATACCAGGTGTGCATCTTTCTTCCCTAATAGTCTGTAAACCACTAGAAGCTTGGACTTAGATTTCCTTTTAGCCCTGGCATCAGCCAAAAGAATTGCAATCACCCACCAAAAACATGCTGATATATTCCATTTCCATCCTGGTGCCCTGGTATCAGGAACATACTCAAGAGGACTTATTCTTCATGGATCGGGAAAACAGTGAGGGGTTTTTGAAGGAGAAACCTTATAGAAATCCAAATCCAACATAAGAACTTACTTATAAACACAGAAACCTACTATATACTTAGATCACAAGAAAGCTGCCCCAAAAGATTAATAGTGACAAAAGCACTTAAAAAAACCTCCTGATGACAAGCCAACACAATATTGATCTTCAATATCAATTTGTAATACAAAGGAGGAGATTGAGACAAATGCCCTAATGCCCCATTTTATCAATGAAATGGTAATTCACTAATTACTAACTACTCAATTTGAGCCTCTAGGCTCAAAGTTAAGTCTTAACTTACTAACTTATTTTACCTGCTGTTGTTTTAATTGTAGGGTGTGGACTCATTCTACCTTCTACCATTTTTGACGAATATTTTTTGATCTCCTACTATGTGCCAGAAATTATTTCAGTAGTAAGCAGGGTTGACGGGTCCTACTCTCATGATTCGTGTTTGTCATTTTCTTTTAATATCATTCTACCAATTTTAGTCTTTTCAAATTCAGTGCTTTAAGAAAATTTTAAACAAGCTCGTATTATTTTAGTTCACCCTAATCAGGGCTCTGAGTTATAAAAATGGAGAAATTCATAGCACCACCCTGAAACACACTTCAAAAACACACGCCATATGTTACATGAAACTCCAGATCAATTAAAGGAGGTACTTAATGGAAAATAAAGCACTCTATATAATTTATCTTTCATTTCACACTGTGATGTTCACAGTCCCTCTGCTAACTCTTATTTGCAAGATCTCTGTCTTTAGCAGGGCTTGTGGTACAGATCCTTCCTGCTTCCCCCACATCACCCATGGATGGAAATGATTCGACGGTCTTAAAGAATAGTTTTAAGTATCCTGCGATTATTTCTTAACCTAAAATTTTATTTTCTATTGCCCCAAAGTGAGCTGTGACATCTGAAAGCCAACACAAACTTCCTCCCTGAAATAGATGATGTTAAACAATTCAGGGAAACACTGCTGATCTAAGTTTTACTGATAAAACCTGAAATCATATTATCACCTCACAGTACCTAATGAAATTGAAGAAACCATATGGTCTATTACTTCATTACTAATCCATAACATGGGGGGAAATGACATTCAAGGTGGTTGAGCTTCTAGTGATACTTAAGTTTCTACATCCTTCTCTCTCATACCTAGCTTCCTCTTCTTCATGTATATTTAACCTAATGGATCTCTTTGTGATCTTCTACGTGCAAGAATCCGAAACATCAGAGTCATACCCTTCCGGGATCCATGGCCTTGATGTTTCTTGGAAAGCCTGTCCATATTACTCCCATGACAGCCTCCCTCTGTCACCCAAGTCTCAGTTCAATTGTTCCTGTTTTTAAGCGTCCTTCCTTCCATGACTATCATCTTTAAGGCCCCCTCCTCATGACCAATTACTATCATATCACTCTGTATTCATTTAGTTTATAGCCTTTATCTCTTCAAAATTATCTTTTTTCCCCTTGCTTATGTGTTTATTTTCTCTCTCCTTTCAGGCCCTGGCTGCTGACAGAATGTAAGTTCCATTGATCGAAGTTTCTTTGTCTGACTCGTTCTCTAGCTCTCTCTTTTTGCATCATCAGAATCGAGGAAAGTATGCACTCAATTCATAGCAAGAAAGAGGATAAATGACTTCATATTAGTTTAAAAACATTCATAAGGAGGCAATTTCCTCTTCAACGAACTTGAGCAAAGAGTCTAAAATACTCTCTACAACATATACCGTTCCCACCCACCCGCCAAAGCATATCTGACCAAAACCATGACCCAGAACACTCAATCTTCAGCAGAAAGTGATAAAGAAATATTTTTTTCTTTGCTCTGCTCTCATCAATAATGAAAAATACAGATGGTGAGCCAATGGAAGGGATGGAGGGGTGGCGCCCACATGCCTTACAGATGGCCTGCACAGGGCTTTCTACGAGGCAGTGAGTTAAAAGGTCCTGGATGTCAACTGGAAAGGAGAAGGAGCAGAAAATTGTTTGACTCATTGTTCTTTCTTTAGTGAGAAATAAAATGAGAGAAAAACAACAAGGAGCTGCTGAGGAATGTAGAATCCCAAAACACTCAATTATTCTTGATACCACAAAACTGCAGGGACAGGAATCTGGAGACTCATGAAAATGCCAGAGGAAACAGAGCTGATGGCAACTTGAAAGCTTATAGCTGTATTCATGGCAAAGGCATCCCACATTTCCTCGAAACAAAGGCTTCCTTCTCTGGGTTGTTTTAATTCTGTAAGTGCCTCCTTTGGCTTCCCCTTCCTTCTCTCTCCCCTTCCTTGCTTTTCCCTTCTTCATTCCTCTTTGCATCCTTCTGTAACCCCCAGCTCCTTTTTTGTCTTTCAATTCCCAACCTTAATACATACGTACATATACACTAAGAAAAGAGAATGAGAAGTTGGTTATGGGGGAATGATATCGATTACCTCCTTGGATGAAAATATGTTTTCGGTTTTTACTAGGCAGCAGCATAAGCTAAAGAAGAAGATTCATGGTAATGAGTCACGTTAATCAACTAAATTAATATACAATCTCAGTGAGTCACAGAGCAACAATAACAAATAAAGTACCGGACTTAGGAAAATATCTTCACCAGATTTGGGATTCAAGACATAAATACTAATTTGTAATCTGCTCAGACACTAAGATCAAGGACATTAGTTCATCATCTCTTATCAAATATGCAAACACATAATTATTGTCTTGGTCTTTGAAAATGTTCCCTGTAGCTCATGGCATAAAGAATGAATTAAATTTATATATGCCATGACCTGTTTTTATGCCATAATAAGTACCATTTTCAAGGGTTAAAACAGGCACAAGTAATATGACATATTTTAGGCCAGCACTGTCCGGTATGGGAGTCAGTAGCCTTGTGTGGCTGTTTAAATTTAAATTCATTAACATTAAAAACATTAAAAGTTCAATTCCTCAGACACATTAACCACATTTCATTTTCAAGAGTTACACATAGCTAGTGCCTATATGTTGGAAAATGCAGATATAGAATATGTCCATTGTTATGGAAAGTTTTACTGAATACTCTTCCATGGCAAACATTTATTGTGTGAAGAACGAGTTGCAAATACCGTGTGAATTATTGAGTTGTTTTTCATATTTTACTGTTAGTTAGATATATCGGTGCAATTGTTTAACAACATTTTCCTCCCCAAGTAGATGCCAGCTTCACAAGGATTTTTCTGCTTTGCTCTCACTATAACCTCCAAGCCTGGCAATGGCTTTGCACAAAACTGGCACTGGACAGATCTTTGTAGAGTGAGTGAATGACGGAATGAATGTTAAACGGCAATGCCAAATGATCACTTTACATGTCTGTCTACAGACACACGCTAAAGAGAGAAATGCCATTTAGTTACATCTAAATATAAATAAGTGTCTATTTTCCTCATTGTTTTATCTGCCTATGCAGAACCCAGAAATCAATTCCACCATTAACATATGGGGATCTTCTTGCCTAAATGAGCAAATGAACCCTAACCATATCAGCTGAAGAAACTGTGAAATTAATTGTGTTGACATCTACTTGGGCAGAAAACAGTTAACCCAGCGTGACAGGGTTATGATGGTGACTGAAAACTCCTCCGAGGCCCTGGAGAAAGAGTTGTTTTCATCTCATTATGTCTGCCTTGATAATTATAACCAACTCATCAGCCTTGAGTTGAACACCACATATAATCACTTTCCTGCATATTTTTGAAGGAGGAAGCATAATAAGAAAAAAATCTGCAGACTAATTTATGACATTTGTGGATCTATTTTCAGGAAAAGAAAAACTACTACACTGTGGGGAATATTAAAATTCACTTTAAAATGGTGTAGATTTATTTTAGAACTGTGCTTAAAATTTTAGAAAAGAAAATCTCCCCTGTATGGAAAAACAGCAAACTCACAACACTAGACACTGATTCCATTAAAAAAAACACCTTTTTGACTTGCCCCCCAAATCAGTCATCTTCTTTAATTTCAAGAACATGTTACAAGAAGAAAATGAAAACCTAATATCTGGTTAAATGTATAGCTTAAAATACTAAATACAGGAACCTGCCATTGGAGAGAACACATACGGAAAATGTTATTAGCATAGACTGAACATTAACATACATGTGTATTAAAATGACCTCGGGAAGACTTTTATTCTGGATTCCTTGTACAGTCCTGCCCCCTTATGTGTGAGGATGCATTCTGAGACCCCCAGCAGGTGCCTGAAACCACAGATAGTACTAAACCCTCAATGTGCCATATTATTTCCCTATACATACAACCTGTGATAATGTTTAATTTATAAATGAGGTACAGTAAGAGATCAACACCAATAACTAATTCTAACAATTGTAAGAACAATTACAAGAATACTCTGTAATAAAAGTTATGTGAATGCTCTCTCTCTCTCTCTTCCTTTCTCTCTCCCTTATGGTACTCTATGTACGGCTTCAGTAAGCTGGGCAAAGGGATGATTCATGTCTCTGGTGGGACACAGTAGGTTGGTGAGAAATTCCATTGCACTACTCAGAACGACATACCATTTAAAAGCTGTGGATTGTTTACTTCTAGAATTTTCCATTTAATATCATCAGAACAGAGTTGACCTCGGGTAACTGAAACCATGGAGAGTGAAACCAAGGGTTGGGGACTACTGTGTCTATACATGAAAGTGAAGTAATGAAACTCTTAACGCTCTCCTCAAGTACCTTACTGAGCTTTTATACTCAGCAAGTCAGCTGCTAGCTCTCAAGAGGAAACTTCACTAGCCAAAAAATAGCAGCTCTGGCCTGTTTGGCTCAGTGGATAGAATGTTGGCCCGTGTACTGAAGGGCCCCAGGTTTGATTTCGGTCAAGGGCACATACTTCAATTGCAGGCTCGATCCCAGGCTCAATCCCAGGTCTCGGGAAAATATCCTTGAATGAGGATTAACAAAAAAAATAAATAAATAAGGGAAATTTTTTTTTTAAATCACCAAATCTCTGTGCTAAACACAAAACAAAATCAATCAAACAAATAAACTCCAACAAAACCATCTGTCTATATCTATTTTGGGTCATAACAGCTAAAAATGGAATTAAAGAAGATTAGGAGTGACATGGTAGGTGCTCTAACCCAGAGGGTTTTAAAACAAGAGAACAGGTTTCTCATTTTTGCCATGGGGGCCACCAAACCATTCTTGCTGGTGGAGGCAGCATTTGAGGGTTCCATGGTTTATTTTCAACTGAGAAACATTAGGTGTAGGTGGTTTTGTAAAAATCAGTTAACTTGCCCATCTGCAAAACTTGGAATCTGCATTTGCGGGAAATTCCTAATTAAAGAGCATTGTTCCATCCCTTCTCTTCCTTTCCCTTGACAACTCGCTGCCCTAATAGGACATACACTCACACAAAATACCCCAAGCCCTACCTTTAGCTGCATATCATTTCCCACTCTAAATGCTCCACACTAAGTTCTGCAAAGACAAAGACGCAAGAAGTCACTCCCTTCGCCTGGGCCCGTTTCCCTCCTGTAGGTCTCTTGCCCTTTAAAATTTGCCTCCCTCTTCATTTATTCTAAGCCTTCGTTTCATAGCTTAAAAGAAACGCCTAAAAAAATCTCAGCTGCCTTCTGAAGTGAAACAAAACCTTTTCATCTTCGAGGCTTTTCCAGGAGAGGGCCGTTCCTCAAATGAAGTTCAAAAGATCTCTAATGTGAGAACCTGTCCTGATGGGAGAGGGGGTGATTAACCTCCAGTCGGAATTACTCTTGTCTGACTTAATTTCCAGTTTAAGAGAACCGCGTTTCCCCCCTTTGCTTTGATAACTGCCAACATTTACATACATTCCACAGTGCGTCCTACCTTGAAAACACTCTGACAATCAGCCCTTCAGCTTTAAGTTCAACGCTAGCAATTCAGGAAAGAGAACATTGTTGGTAGGAAGGTTGTGATTAGACATACTTTAAGATTCGCAGTAGGGCTCTGAATTGCCGTAAGTACCCCATCCATGACTGTCACAGCGCTTTTCATCTTGTAACGTGGGATTACCCACCTAATAAAGTGCAATAACATCCTTCCTCTCTAGACATCATTTGCTATCCATATTTACCCAAGCTGGCAAAATGCAGAAAGATGACTCCTCCCAGCCCTTTTAAATTACCAAAATTCAAGTTGCTTTTAAAATACCATAGTCTCCCTTGAGATTTCAAGAGAGCTGGAGATCACCATGGCAATAAGAAGACAGTGCCAGCATCGTCTTGGCATCTCCTTGTTACATATCTCTGGAGACTTTCACACGGGAGAGAAAATGGAACTCCCGTAAAAAGCAGGCGCTCTCCCTCCTCCAATCTTTTATTTTGGGGATAAAATGACAAATTTCATGTTACAGAAGGTAAAGAAGAAATTGTCAAAACCATATGCCTTCCTCTAATACACACAATTAAAATGCAATATCAATCTGTTCTCCTGGTACGTAAAGCAAAAATGGAAAGTTAACAGACAGTGGCCCCTGGTACGAAGTCCGAGTGCCAGTTTGAATTCACTGCACTGATGTCTCATGGAGCAACCTCTCCGACTGTAGGAGGGTTCCTGCATCTAAACCAGCCGTGGGCAAACTATGGCCTGCAGGCCGAATCCGGCCCGTTTGAAGTGAATAAAACTAAAAAAAAAAAAAAGACCGTACCCTTTTATGTAATGATGTTTACTTTGAATTTATATTAGTTCACACAAACACTCCATCCATGCTTTTGTTCCGGCCCTCCAGTCCAGTTTAAGAATCCATTGTGGCCCTCGAGTCAAAAAGTTTGCCCACCCCTGGCCTAAACTCATGGAATGGGGGTGTCATCTTATTGCACCCTGCCATTTAAAGGTTGGTTCATTCATTCTTTCAGTCAACATTTCCTGTCTCCTTGGACTATGTGAGGCCGTGAGAACCAGAAGTGAATAGTGCAGAGTAGAGAGTACACAGCAGAGTGGGAATAGAAACACGTGTGTGTGTGTGTGTGTGCACTTGTGTGTAATTATGAAAATACCTGGTAAGTTTTCTGGGAGAAATCTGTGCAGAATATTATAGAGATACAGAAATATAGTACCACATATAATTTTTAAAATAATACCACAGTCTCATCCTGGTCAGTGTTGCTCAGTGATTGGAGCGTTGGCCTGTGTACTGTGTCATGGGTTCAGTTCCCAGTTGAGAGTGTACCTGAGTTATGGTTAGCTCTCACAACTGGTTGGGGTGTGTGACCAGTTAATGCCTCTCTCTCTCTCTCTCCCTCCCTCCCTCTCTCCCTCCCTCCCTTCCTCCTTTCTCTGAAAAGCAATGGAAAAAATATCCTTAGGTGAGGATTAACAAAAATAAAATAATGCCACAGTCTTATACTATTAATGTAAATATAACAAAATACATACATACAAATTATAATCCAAAACCATACTTCTACATATATATTAGTAGTAATATAACACTATTATTTCTAACTATTTCCACTGTCTTCCTACCTATGATGTCAAGTGTCTATTTTATCTGGTCTAAGCGAACCAATCCTAGGACATTCCAGGGGACATTTTTAAATTTTTATTAAATTTATTGGGATTACATTGGTTAATAAGATTATATAGGTTTCAAGTGTACATTTTTATGACACATGGTTTGTATATTGCCTTGTGTGCCCACTACCCAAAGTCAAATCATCTTCCATCACCATATATTTGACCCTCTTTATCCTTTACTGCCCTCCCAACCCCTTTAAGTGGGCACGAGTCCCACTACTTGAACCTGCAGAAATCCTCAGAACTCCAAGAGGACAGAGGCTGACAAGTGGAGTGCCGGGGTCCAACCCCAGCGGGTCCAGGGGTTCCCCAAAGGTGTGGACGGAGTCGGCGAAGAAGGAATGACACGGAGACAGCGTTCAGTTGATCAGCAGCCTAGCCAGGATCTCTAGCCCGGATCTCCAGCCAAGTTCTGGTCTCGATCTCCAGAGAGGGTCTGCTTAGGCTCTCCAGAGAGGTTCTGTCCAGGTACTCCAGTCAGGTTCAGTGTCCAGGTTCCAGTCAGGTTCTCCTGCCAATCTCTGTAGTCAGGTTCAGTCCAGGATCCCTTGCCATGTTCTCCCGCTAGGCTCTGTCTCTAGGCTCCGAGGCCAGTCCCTCTCCAGGATCCTCCGGCATGCTCTCTCCAGCAAAGTTCTTCTGTCTCTAGGCTCCGTGTAGATTCTGTCTTCTTGATTCTGTTCTAAGTTCTGAGTGTTTCTGTCTTGTTACAACTGTATTTATACCAGTTGATTCAATCCTATCAATCTCTATTACAAAGGTTAGGGCGTTTCTTATCTCCATTCCAGGGGGAAAAGATTATGTAGTTTAAGCATGATTGTTCGTAGTTAAAGGGATTAATTACCCGCCTGGCACTTAGTTGAGGGGTTTTATTCCCTCCCTAACTTCAGGGGAAAATCCCTACCTGGGGATTCAACCTTTCTCGGAGAGGTGACTTTGGTTAAAACACAGCGCCAAGAAGGTGAGCAAACATATTAAGAACCGTATGCCATATATGCCAGGTCCCTTGAAACAGCAAGGATGGACCGGCTCCCGGCAAATTCCCCCTTTTTTATTTTTTAAAAGCAAGCATTAAAAAGAAAAACCTCAAATGCTCTCTTGTATCCATTTTAAGAGTAGGATTGGCACTTTCTGTTATTTGCCGGGGTCCAGCCCCAGCGGGTCCAGGGGTCCCCAAAGGTGTGGACGGAGTTGGCAAAGAAGGAAGGACACGGAGACAGCGTTCAGTTGATCAGCAGCCTAGCCAGGATCTCCAGCCAAGTTCTGGTCTTGATCTCCAGAGAGGCTCTGCTTAGGATCTCCAGCCAGGTTCTGTCCAGGTACTCCAGTCAGGTTCAGTCACCAGGTTCTAGTCAGGTTCTCCTGCCAATCTCTGTAGTCAGGTTCAGTCCAGGATCCCTTGCCATGTTCTCCCGCTAGGCTCTGTCTCTAGGCTCCGATGCCAGTCCCTGTCCAGGATCCTCTGGCATGCTCTCGCCGGCGAAGTTCTTCTGTCCCTAGAGAACGTTCTGTGTAGGTTCTGTGCCTAGGCTCTGTCTCTCTTGGTCCTGTCTTCCAAGCCCTGTGTCCTTAGTTCTGTGTTCTGAGTTCTGTCTCTCTGTCTGGTTCTGTGTTCTGAGTGTTTCTGTCTTGTTACAACTGTATTTATACCAGTTGATTCAATCCTATCAATCTCTATTACAAAGGTTAGGGCGTTTCTTATCTCCATTCCAGGGAGAAAAGATTATGTAGTTTAAGCATGATTGTTCGTAGTTAAAGGGATTAATTACCCGCCTGGCACTTAGTTGAGGGGTTTTATTCCCTCCCTAATTTCAGGGGAAAATCCCTACCTGGGGATTCAATCTTTCTCGGAGAGGTGACCTTGGTTAAAACACAGCGCCAAGAAGGTGAGCAAACATATTAAGAACAGTATGCCATATATGCCAGGTCCCTTGAAACAGCAAGGATGGACCGGCTCCCGGCAAATTCCCCCTTTTTTATTTTTTAAAAGCAAGCATTAAAAAGAAAAACCTGAAACGCTCTCTTGTATCCATTTTAAGAGTAGGATTAGGGCTTTCTGCTATTACCTGAGTCCTGATCTATCATCCCAGGGAGAGCTTGCCAATCCTGCACTTTCCCAGGGTAGAAAGGCTGCAGTGGGGTTAAGGATAAGGCTCCTTGGGCCTACCTTCTCCCATGCCATTACATTTACCTTTCCTTCCTCAGAAAAGCATGGACATACTTCTTGTATAAAACGTTCTGTCTGACTGGGAGTAACCTTAATTCCTCTGCTAGCAAGCACATATGTTAAAAGATCAATACAGAGTCTTTTTTCTTTAGACTCAGTATGGCACATCTTCTTAATCTAAAGATCAATACAGAGTCTTCTTTCTTTGGACTCAGTATGGCACATCTTCTCAATCTAAGTTCTGTACTATCCACCTTCTTACCCTACTTATCCTCTGTAGGGGGGTCTGCAGTACCCTGGTGGAGTCCTATCCGTCCCGAGTGTGGGGTTCTCAATGGGGGGGCTTACCTAGGGGAATCCTGTTCCAGGGGTTCCCAAAGGTGTGGACAGAGTCGGCGAAGACTATCCACCCTCTTCCTACGGTGGAGTCTGATCTGTCCCGAGTGTGGGGTTCTCAATGAGGGGGGGGGCTTACCTAAGGGAATCCTGTTCCAGGCATTCCCAAAGGTGTGGACGGAGTCGGCGAAGACTATCCACCCTCTTCCTACGGTGGAGTCTGATCCGTCCCGAGTGTGGGGTTCTCAATGAGGGGGGGGCTTACCTAAGGGAATCCTGTTCCAGGCATTCCCAAAGGTGTGGACGGAGTCGGCGAAGACTATCCACCCTCTTCCTACGGTGGAGTCCGATCCGTCCCGAGTGCGGGGCGCTTACTTAGGGGTCCCTGTTCGGGCGCCATTTGCCGGGGTCCAGCCCCAGCGGGTCCAGGGGTCCCCAAAGGTGTGGACGGAGTCGGCAAAGAAGGAAGGACACGGAGACAGCGTTCAGTTGATCAGCAGCCTAGCCAGGATCTCCAGCCAAGTTCTGGTCTTGATCTCCAGAGAGGCTCTGCTTAGGATCTCCAGCCAGGTTCTGTCCAGGTACTCCAGTCAGGTTCAGTCACCAGGTTCTAGTCAGGTTCTCCTGCCAATCTCTGTAGTCAGGTTCAGTCCAGGATCCCTTGCCATGTTCTCCCGCTAGGCTCTGTCTCTAGGCTCCGATGCCAGTCCCTGTCCAGGATCCTCTGGCATGCTCTCGCCGGCGAAGTTCTTCTGTCCCTAGAGAACGTTCTGTGTAGGTTCTGTGCCTAGGCTCTGTCTCTCTTGGTCCTGTCTTCCAAGCCCTGTGTCCTTAGTTCTGTGTTCTGAGTTCTGTCTCTCTGTCTGGTTCTGTGTTCTGAGTGTTTCTGTCTTGTTACAACTGTATTTATACCAGTTGATTCAATCCTATCAATCTCTATTACAAAGGTTAGGGCGTTTCTTATCTCCATTCCAGGGAGAAAAGATTATGTAGTTTAAGCATGATTGTTCGTAGTTAAAGGGATTAATTACCCGCCTGGCACTTAGTTGAGGGGTTTTATTCCCTCCCTAATTTCAGGGGAAAATCCCTACCTGGGGATTCAATCTTTCTCGGAGAGGTGACCTTGGTTAAAACACAGCGCCAAGAAGGTGAGCAAACATATTAAGAACAGTATGCCATATATGCCAGGTCCCTTGAAACAGCAAGGATGGACCGGCTCCCGGCAGTGGAGGGCTAAGTCCAGGGAGTTTTTCTTTCCAAAGCTGGATTTGGAAAAGCCAGGCTCTGAGCTGGCCTCTTAATGGGTTCTTGGCGTTCTGTTCCAGACTGTCCTGTGCCCTGTGAAAGTGAACTGATCACTTGAGAACACCTTGGACCCTGTCCTCCTAATCTAACACAAATCCTGATGAAAGAAGAGATACTTTCAGTGCCTCTGTATATTCACTGGTGGGACAGTAGAGAGGGGATCAATGAAATCAATGGGAATGGGCCCAAGAGATTCTTGGGATAGAGGTCTGGAAGAGGCAGCCCCAGAGTAGAATGGGCAAACAGGAATGTGGCCGAGTGGGCCAGGCTTCCTGCTTCCTGGCTACGGGGCACCATAGAAACCACTGAGGCTTTCAGGCTTTAGCTCCTTATCTGGCAAGTAGGGATGCTATTTGCTTTTGTGGTTTAGGTCTACTAGAGATAATGACAGTGTGCTGTCTGGCCCAGAGTTAGCACTAAATCAGTGCTGTTACTCCTCTCTCAGCCCCAAGTTATCTAATATAAAACGTGCCATCACTAGAAGAGAACTAGAGGACTATAAGTATGGTAGCATTGAGGGAACCATTCCAATAAAAAGGGGAAAACTGAATTAGGGTAGGGAGGTTTTGTCTTGGGTCAACAATATTCTTAGGTAGATGAATTTGCACACTGGAATTACATTTCAAACAGTCATTCTGATCTTCCCATAATCTTCATGCTGGGTGACTGCAATGGAGTTTTTCTTTCTTTAGTTTTGGGGGGAAGATGGTGAAGGAACATATTTTGATATGGGTTTACAGAAGGTTATTCTTACTAAGGATTTAAATAATGATCTATTTGTATATTAAGTACACTCTTACCAACTGAAGTTCAATGTCCAAACCAGCAGTTAGTTGCTATGTCATGTTTCCATGTAAGAGTCTTCCTTCCTCACACATACATGTGTTTAAAATTGCTAAAAGAATATTAAACAATGAAGAGAATCCAAACGGTTCTCTATTTATTGTCCTTAATGAGAATAGTAATAGAAGAAATATTTCACAAACGCTTGAGGGCTAGTATTTTTTGAGAAAGTAATTGGTTTGAGAATTAACCTTTTGTTTCAGAATGGGTCTATTTACTGCAAATGGTGGTGATGTTGTGTTTCATGACATAAAGCTTGATCAGAGACAAAAACCAGAGTCAGTTCTTCTTATCAACTCCCTAGTCCTAATTTGCTACATAAGTCACTTCTATTCTCTGGGCCTCAGTTTCCCCATTTTTCAAAGGTCAGCTCTGGGCTAGATATGTACTGGTACCTTAGAGTTTCTGTGATTCTAAGTGACTAACAAAAAATGTAATTTCATTGCTTATAGCCTTTCGATTAAGATTTACTAATTTCTCTGTTGATCACTTAGTCTCTAGTAACTTGTCTTTCCCTTTTTTAATAAGTGAGGAGCTGTCTTGAGAGTAGCTGCCCATGTAAAGGGAGATTTATCTGATAATAACTTAAGATGATTATCTTAAATCCCTGAAATGAATGTTCTCCAAATGAAGGACTCAAAAAAGAGCATCTTGATTTTGCACTAATGGGTCCTGGCAGTTTCAAATGAGTAATTTCAGTTTGGGGACCATGGCAAAGCTTGGAAACATGCTGTTTTTATTTGAGCTGGGGTCAGAAGGAAAATAATGCATTTCGAACTTGAGAGCTAATCTGCCTTTCTCTTCCTAATCTGTATTTGTAAGAATTGCGAGAACTTGGGTGCATCAGAAATTGTGTAACACAGATGAACTGGTCAGACTTTCATCTCGGTCATCTGACATACTAAAGACGGTCACTCCTGGACATTAGTTTTTCCCACATGAACAAACTGAAGTACACACACAGTTCCCTCTCTGCACCACCTGCATCTTTGACTCTGTCAAAATAAGCACTGAAGCATGCCACGAAATTACAATTACGTTAAGAGTGCTCAATTCTTATTCTAGGCTTTAAAATATTCCTTTTGTTTTTTAAATCCTCACCTGAGGATATTTTTTCATTGATTTTTAGGAAGAGTGGAAATAGAGAGGGAAAGACATCGATTGGTTGCCTCCTGCAGGAGCCCCAACCAGGGCCTGGGCCGGGTAGAAGTCTGCAGTCCAGGTACATGCCCTTGAGCAGAATTGAACCCAGGATCCTTTGGTACACTAGGCGAAGCTCTATCCATTAAGCAAAACCAGCTAGGGCTAAAATATTCCTTTTAATTAATAAAAACATCATCTTTTATATTAAACAAAACACAGGAAATTACATGTCTGTATGCAAACACTATTTCTAAGTTGACTATTATCTTGAGAGAACCTAATTTCTAACATACAGAAGAGGGAAACTTGTTTTGAAGTTTCTAGAACCATGTTCAGTCACTACACTCCATGTGAGTCAGGCTAATATATTTTTCTATTTTATATATTTTAAACATTAAAATAAAACGGCATGTCCTTCCTCAAATTTTCATCTATGCACTTATGTTATCTATCAATGAGAAATACCACTTCTCTACTGGCTGGCCAGAGAAAGAGGGAAACAAAATTGGCACCTGGTGTTGTATACAATCTTAATACAGTTTAATTTTATCAAGCCGGATTTAATCTACTAGCAGATTTTTAAAAATGTAAGTTCTTTTAAAATACTGTATATTTTAAAATTATTTTCATTTTATACAATATTCCTTTCTATCTGGCAGGGAATGTGTGACTGAAAGAATGTACATGAAGTCCAGGTAAGCATGAGAGAAGTCACATTTCAGCACAGAGAGGTACCCAGTTATCGCAAAACTTACATGTGGCTGTCATCCAATGACATCTGCATGAGATGATTAACATGGTGTGCCAACAAGAGGGGTATTTTGCTGAGGCCCAAGAGAAGAAAGTTGCAAGCATTCTTGCTATCTACAAGGACCCATTCCAGGAATGCTTCTGAAGAATAACCCAAAGACTTAACAATAGTGATTTATCTCAAAGCCCAAAAAGAAACAGCTCTGACCGGGGCATTCTTTCCGATTTCAGGAGTGTTTCCATGAACAGAGTGGACAGAACCCCTCAAAATATAGTGAATATATCATTTAAAGCAAATCTATAAATCATAGTTGAAGACAAGGAATGAACACTTATAGCTTTAATTTAACTCTGAATTGTCATCTTCTCTTCCCAGATAGAGCAGTGGACACTGATTCGAGGCCCATGGGCTTGAGCTAGGCTCAGAGCTAAGTGGGTTTTAGCAAAGAGCATATGTCTACAGCCCCTACACACAGTTCAAATACATTCTTATTTCATAGGGTCCAAACAGAGAGGAAGAATTGATGTCCATAAGAAGATGACCACGTTAGGGGTACATGACTAAAAGAATTTCTGAAAAAAGATGGCAGAACACTTATATTCTTAGCATGACAGAGAGGGCTGGATCAAATATCCCTGAATGATTCAATTAAGACACAAAGTGATCTTTTTAGTAATTGCTCCAAAATGAAAGGAGGTTCAGTAGAGGGTTAATTCTACAAGAACACAGGGGCACGTGTCTGTTTAATCTTCATAAACTAGGGAAGAACCATGTAAACAGTAAACACTTGACCAATATTTTGTTAAGGAATAATTGTTAAATGAGAGAAATCCCACATTTCATAAGATGAAAAATCATGTAGTTATTAAAATAAAAATTTTAAAGTATAGATAACCAATAACCAATTTTAAAAGATTACTAATTAATAGTGTGATATACATCTCATTTTATTAAAAAAATCTATAATATATGCATAGAAAAATATCTGAGCCCATACTTTCTTTATAATATTGAAATATAATGATTAAAATGCAAAAAATTAAAAAAAGAAAATTCCAATTCATGTTTTCCCCATCTATACACAATATGTTTTATTGATGTAATAACATTTTATCTTTAAAAATATAATAAAAGCTAAAATTTGCCAACATACTTTGCCAATATACTTACCCTAAAGTCATGGGACACATGAAAAGTTTCCAAATTCAAGTGTTTGGAAGTGACCAGGGTTTGGTGAAAGAAAAAATCCAGGAGACAGGTAGATTGTAACCACATCTCTGCGGTACCATTTATATGAGTAAAAACTTCACAATCAATGTAAAATTTTATGTGTAACCGATACGAGGATGAAATGGATGGCTTTAAATACGCTGAAGTGACAAAATGCCAGGAAGGATCTGGGCTGCCTTATCCCCTTCGGTTGCAGCCTATAAATAACACGGTTTAGAAGATCCACAAATGGAGAATTGCAGTAGTCTAGACTTAAAGTAATAAAGACATTTGCCCACATTTCCACATTGTTCTTGCTGAGCTGGGGCTTCCTTTCCTGGGGGATAAAAAGATGCCCCAGTAACAAAGGCAGGAGAGGAGGTTTACCCATGGATGACTCAGGGGTCAACAGGACACAAAAGCGCTTACAACTTTGGGATGTCTTTTAAAATCCCACCCTACCCAAGGGTTACTGAAGAAACGAAACTCAGCAAGCACTCGGGGCTGAGGAATGGGAACTCTGATGCCATTTTGGTTCAGTGCCATCAAGCTGTGTGACAGCCATCCATGTTCAACTTGGGCAAATGCTCCTAGAGTCGTGGTGGGCGCTTCTCCTCACTCAGGACTGGCACTTACTACTGATGGAATAACCACTCCCTGAGAACCGCTGCCTCAGTTCATTTCAGCTCCCTCTCTGCATTTTCCTGTTCTACTACTGCGCTTATCTGAATGTGTACCTTCTCTACCATGTACATTAAGATACATACAAATTGCAAAGCATTATGGAGCTATTACTCCTTACTGCACCACTGTTGGGGCGTTTAGAGCAGGGAGTGTGTTCTCTTCATTTTTCTTGTCAATGATCATTAATTGTAATGCCAACTATATCTCTGACAGTGGCCACTCTATAAAAATTGTACGACAGACTTTCTATGCATTTCTGCTGCTGCTCATAACTTTTGGTGAGATACTGCCCCCATTTTATAGACAAAAATTGGTCCTCAAAAAGTTTTCTTTTTTGCAAACCATAGAGCTTCTATGTATGATGACTGTCTAATACTGTCTACTGCAGCTGCAACTACTACACCATCATGAAATAAATTGTCAGTGAGTGAAATGCTTTGAGACCTGCCTCTAACAAACAAAGTAGAACTATCTTTCATTCTATACCTAAAAAAAAAGACTCACAGAAACAAAAATTAACAGGAATAATGCCTGGACAATTGGTATATTTGGGGTAAGTTTGTTGGTCAAGTAGTAGGTATTGCATTTATCCCACAACAAAACGCAAACCATCAAAACAAATAATCTCCCCTATCTCAAAAATATCACTAGATACTTCTTCAAAGAGGACATACAGATGGCCAAGAGACATATGAAAAATGCTCAATGTCACTAACCATCAGAGAGATGGAAAATTAAACTATAATGAGGTATCACCTCACACCTGCCAGAATGGCTTCTATCAATAAATTAACAAACACAAGTGCTGGCCAGGATGTGGGGAAAAGGGAGCACTATACACTGCAGGTGGAAATGCAAGCTGGTGAAGCCACTGTGGAAAACAGTACAGATATTCCTCCAAAAATTAAAAAATGGAACTGCTGTTTGATCAAGGTTTCCCACTTTGGGAAATATATCCTAAGAATCCCTAAACATCAATCAGAAATAATATATGCACCCCTCTGTTCATAGCAGCATTATTTACAATAGCTAAGATCTGGAAACAGCCCAAGTGCCCATCAGCAGATGAGTGGATAAAAAAGCTGTGGCACATTTAAGCAACGGAATACTATGCAGCTATATAAAAGAAGAATCTCTTACCCTTTGGAACAGCATGAATGGACCTGAAGAGTATTATGCTAAGCAGTATAAGCCAGTCAGAGAAAGACGAATATCACATGATTTCACTCACATGTGGAATCTAACAAACAAAATAAACTGACAAACAAAATAGGTCCAAAGACATGGAAGCATGGGACAGACTGACAGGTCTCAGAGGGTAGGAGTTGGGGGAGCGGGAAGAGATTAACCAAATAATTTATATGCATATTAGACGCCCAGTGCACAAAATTCATGCACGGGTAGGGTCCCTAGGCCTGGCCAGCGATCAGGGCCAGTCAGGTTCCCTGCCTCCTGACCTCCCTGCCTCCTCCTTCCCTTGCTCCCTCAGCGCCCCACTGCCTCTGCTGGTTGCCCACCATGTTCCACGCCGCCCCCTGGTGGTCAGCACACGTCATAGGGAGCGATCAAACTCCCGGTCTCCCAGTTGAACTCAGGAGGGGACAATGTTCATATTAGCCTTTTATTATATAGAATATGCATAACCCAAGGACACAGACAATAGTGTGATGAAGGCCTGGGGTGGGGTGTGAGCACGGTGGAAGGAGGCAAATTGGGGACATCTGTAATACTCTCAACAATAAAAATAAATTTTAAAAATAGTAAATGTTTAATGCTGTTAATTAAATTTGGGAGAGGTAGGGAACAAACAAATCAAAGAACTTTTTATTATAAACTGTCAGAGCTTTTGCTATGATAATAGTTATTATGAAGAACCAAGGTCTATTATAGGAATTATTTCTCAAACTTACTCCACCAAGTAATACTTCCTTTGCAGAGTTTTGTGCTGGACTGAGTTTTGATGGATCATAGCTTAGCGACTTCTACCCCGGGGAAGCTAGAGCCATCCGAGCTCTTCAGACGGCTCAGTGCGTTTAGTGCTGACACACAAATGTATAAAGACCAACTATGTGAGCTCAGCACTTTGTTTTGTGCAGCTATGCTTCAGAAAATATAATCTGGCCCTTGGTAGACTAATATAATGAGCACTTTTGAACAGATATACATTATTTCTTGAGAAGAAAAGAAAGTAATGTAGGAGAAATTTCCTGCATTGTTCTATTCAAATGCATAAGGAATTCATATAAGATTGTAGAAAAAATTGCCTGATTAAGAGAAATGAGAGAGAAATGGGCCAAAACACCAAACCCACATATTCAAAAGGGAAGAAATGTTTTATTGGAGAAAAAACAAACAAATTATAGACCTTCAAGTTAAAGAGAAAAATATTGTTAAAGATGGTAACATTTCTTCACATTCTATAAACACATACCGTTGAATAATCAAAATGAAAATTTAATATAATTGAATATTTATAAATGAATTTAAAATTTTTAATATGATTTAAAAATATATTTTATATTTTTGAGAGAGAGAGAGGGAGAGGGAGAGAGTGATAGAAACATCAATATGAGAGTGAAACATAAATCAGCTACCTCTTACACTCCCCCTACCAGGGATGGAGCCTGCAATCCGGGCATGTGCCCTGACTGGCAATCAAATTGGCAATCTTTTGGTGTATGGGATGATGCCCAATCAATTGAGCCACACCCACCAGGGCTAAAAAAATTTAATATGACTCTATGATTTATTTTGAAAAATAAACAAATAAAAAAAAGTTCGGAAGAGAAGAAAGACAAGGAGAAAAGCAACTTCTGTTACATTAAACTTACTATAATCTTAGTGTACCAAAATAGTGGAGTTAACAGTAAAATATAGTATATACACAAATATATCAGATAGAGCAGAATGCCTGCCAATAGACTCGACTTCACAAGAGAGTTAATATAAAATGAGGTAAAAATTCTAATAATAGATTAACCTTTGGGGAAAATAGATCTTCATCTGACACATACATTTTTAAACAGATTAAATTAATGTTATTATAACATTTTAAAAATTATAATAGGGATTATTTTAAAGATGAGAAACAATTCAATATATCTAAAATATTAGAAGACCTGATTACATAAAGATTTTAAATATCTTCATGTGAAAATTAAAAAAAAAATGCTGGGATAAAATATTAACAATGAAAATGACCAGCATTAGTTTACCAGATCCTAAATATATTAAGAATACGTACAAATATCCTTTTACAAAAAGTATCTATTTAGGTCTGTTGCCCATTTTTTGATTGGGTTGTTTGTCTTTCTTTTGTTAAGTTGTATGAGTTCCCTGTAAATATTGGAGATTAAACCCTTATTGGTGATAACATTGGCAAATATGTTCTCCAATGCAGTGGGCTTTCTTGTTGTTTTGTTGATGGTTTCTTTTGCTGTACAGAAACTTTTTATTTTGATGTAGTCCCATTTGTTTATTTTCTCTTTAGTTTCCATTGCCCTAGGAGCTGTATCAGTGATGATATTGCTTTGGCATATGTCTGAGATTTTGCTGCCTGTGGATTCCTCTAATATTTTTATGGTTTTCTGTCTTATGTTTAAGTCCTTTATCCATTTTGAGTTTATTTTTGTGTATGGTGTAAGTTGGTGGTCTAGTGAAAACATACTCAAAGTTACGAATCATCGGAGAGATGCAAATCAAAACGACAATGTGGTACCATCTCACACCTGTCAGAATGGCTATCATCAACAAATCAACAAATGACAAGTGATGGCGAGGATGTGGAGATAAAGGAACCCTCATGCACTGCCAGTGGGAATGCAGACTGGTGCAGCCACTGTGGAGAATAGTATGGAGTTTCCTCAAATAACTAAAAATGGACCTCCCATTTGATCCAGTGATTACACTTCTAGGAATATATCCCAAGAAACTAGAAACACCAATCAGAAAGGATATATGCACCCCTATGTTTAAGCAGCACAATTTACCATAGCTAAGATTTGGAAACAGCCTAAGTGCCCATCAGCAGATGAGTGGATTAGAAAACTGGTACATCTACACAATGGAATACTACGCTGTGGTAAAAAAGTAGGAATTCTTACCATTTGCAACAGCATGGATGGAATTGGAGAGCATTATGCTAAGTTAAATAAGCCAGTCAGAGAAAGACAAATATCACATGATCTCACTCATTTGTGGAATATAATGAACAACATAAACTGATGAACAAAAACAGATCCAGAGACAGAGAAACATCGATCAGACCCTTAAACCTCAAAGGGAAGGTAGGCGAGTGTGGAGGTAAAAGGGGGAGATCAACCAAAGGAGTTGTATGCATGCATATAAGCCTAATCAATGGACACAGACACCAGAGTGGTGAGGGCATGAGTGGGGGGGGCAATAGGGGGATTAGGACACATATGTAATACCTTAATCAATAAAGAAAAAAAAAGAATACATATAAATAAAGGGAAATCTCTTGCATTGTTTTAGAAAAATATAGTAAAGCAGAAAATTCAGTGGAAAGTAGATCAGGAGAGCAAATGTTTAACCTCAATAGAAAGAATATATAAGTTAAGAAATAAACACTGTTATTAGTTATTACATAGGCAAAGTGCTACAAAATGACACTAAACTATTAGCAGTATTTATTTTTATAGTGTAATTTTAAAGAATTTTTACTTTTACTTGTATATTTTCCAAATTATTTTATAATAAACTATAATTTTATTTTTTTGCTTATGAAATTAATGAAAGTTGCCTTTTAAAAGTCATGATATATATTTTAAGGCACAGACTTTGGGAGAACATTAATATGTTGTTTTTGAGTGCTATTTAATACATGAGAGAATTCCAACAGTGTAACAGTGAATGCTTGGAACAAAATCCCAATTTTTAAAATATTTAAAAGGGTTAAATGAGAAGATTTGGGTGAGATCGTGCGGGGTATGTATAATTGTTTTCTGCATTTTCCAAATTTCCCATAAGGACCATACTACTTTTATTGTTAGAAACTGTATATTTAAATAAAATCTGTTGATTTCTGTGGCTATCATAAGCTTACCAGTTTACCAGAGATTGTGTTTTCAAGAAAGCAAGGGATAGAATGTGGTATAAAATGTGGCATTCGGCATTCCTATGTCTGCCACACAAGAATTCACATTTATTTTTGAATTTTGATACTATTTTTTAAACTACCTTGTCTTACAAAGAGCCAACCTTCATTGCTGATTTGCTGATATTCCACAAATGTTAAATAATGTGTATATTGTGCATGAAGGGAGAGATAACGAATGACAAGTTTGTGGTTTTATAACGATGGTAAAGATGATACATCATTCTCCCATTGAGAGGAACATTAGTGTCATCTGATTTTTATGTTTCTTGGCAGAACTGAAGGAACGTTTCAAGAACAAAGAGACAAGATGAATTACATGAGACCCAAACCTGAGTGAAAAACAGAGGTCCACCTTCTACTTGTTGCATAATCGGGCACAATAACCTATATTGTCCTTTACAAAGCAGACAGAAATTCTGCATGGGTTCTATCTGTCTCCTCTGTAAGTCTAGTAATTCCCTGCCAATGGCCTCACATATATGCTTTACAAAAAAGAGCTACTATTCTATCAGTAGGTACCTATAGTAGGTCTTATTTAGTTTCTGTTTGTTTGTTTGTTTGTTTGCACTTCCCAAGTGGTTGGGGAGTGGTGGTTTGAAAAGGTAATCTACACCCAAGAATCAAAAGGAAATAATATCCTTTAACAATGCTTATTCATATCAATTCATTGGAATGAAAAGTAATTGTGTCTGTAGCTACATAATTATCTTCTAAAATGAATTTCACTCAATGCACCCAACTGACGGAAAGAAATAATACCATCACAGTCTGTCTAGAAATATGATAAGTGATATTTCAAATTAAGAAGAAACTCAATGCATGAATATTCAAGGCAGATACACAAACTATTCAACACCAAGATACCACATCTAAACACTACCACCAGGCACAGACTACTTGCTGTAACCAGGTGGGCAATCAAGAAAGAACATAACGATCGGAAGAAATTTCCCCCCAAACACCAGTTTTCAACGGTGTCATCCAGCACACATTTTCATGTTGCAATCATATTGCACAGTTATTCCACTTGTGATGAAACATATGGAAACTTAATTCTCTGAGAAGGTGAGCAATAAGCCTTGGGAATATCACTCACTTTCAACAGATTGAAATGGTCTGACCACCTCCTGCCATTCCCTGCCTTTTTCCGAGCGCACATGCCTCTTTGGATCCCAGCGTGTGATTCTCATTAATGGCAGCAGAGGGGGGTGCCCGAGCTCTGGGGGACCGCGCGTGTGCATGAAACCAGCCTTCTGCAAACCGCCTGGCTGTCGGGCGAAGGGGGGAAAAGCGGGAATTTCCCAGTTCCAGTAATGCTTTCTGACATTCAAAAAGGGAAAATAGTTACACCTTTCATTGCATCACTGTGGGAAGCTAATTTGTTTTGACATACTGAGAAGTAATCTGATGTTCGTATTTATTCTGAGGAAAGCTGTATTAGCTAAAAACAAATTTCATGAATAAAACTAGGGGTACATAATCAGACAGGTACGTCTACTGAGCATGTCTGATATGTAGGGAATTAAGTATTGCTCATAAAATTCCCTTTAAAGAAATCGAATTCCTATCCCTTGGAAAGCTTTCCCAGTGCCTCTCTCTAGCACTCCTAGGACCCAGGACACAGCTGTCTCCACAAACACATGGAAACATTATCCCCAGAACACTAGCGGGCATTGATCCGACCCGCTTGTCTCATGCTTCTCCTTCCAAAGGCCTTATAAATGATCTTGATTGAAGAGCTATTTCAATACTATTCTTGGCACGACGACAGTCACTGACCACCTTTCTGAGCTACAGCCTGTTTCACAACAAGCTGACACACCACCTTATTTGTTTATCTTCAGCTTATGAAAAGCTAGTAGCTAAAATTCTGTTTAAACCTAAGACTCACTAAATTACTCCCCTCTCCAAACTCTCCCGGTTGGGAAAGGCATAGAGAAATATATTGGCTGTAAAGATAACAGAAAGGGGGGGAGGAACCCCAATGAAACCACAGTGAGTGATAAGGGACTCAGAGTTACAAGTATTAAAAGAGATGAATTGCATTAACCCCTGCCCTTCCTCATTATATTCACTGCCCACTGGAAACAACAACAGAATTACTAAAATCCCACACTCTCTAATGGGATGGTAATAGGATTCAGAGGCCATTAGGGTAAAAGAAATCCATATTTTACACTGTAATAAGCTCAGACTGAAGATACTGCACCCCCACCCCACCCTAGAGATCAACAATTACTAATTTCACATTAACAAATCCACAAGCTACAAAATAAACCCAACTTAAAAAGTCAATGGTCTAATTTTATAATTGCATATATATTTTGGAAGTAAAAAGCATCTCCCTAAATTGAAATACATTTTTTACTCTGATATTGATTTTTTTCTCTCATTCCAGAACACTTTGGAAATGAGGGATACCGTGTTATGGGGTAGTTATAATTTTTTACAAATGGAATCTATTTTCTCATGGCAAGTGCATTTCATTTTTCAAAGAATTGCTTTTTTATAAAAATATCTTCTTATTCAAGGAGAAGTATAAATTATGTTTGGTATAAAGGATTTCTACTAAAGTCATAGGAGAGGATTTGACAGCAGACTATTTGGAGAAGGAAAGGGAGAAGGAAAGGGAGAGAGGCAGAAATGCACATGTGACATCATCCTCATCGAAGCCAAAATTAGGCCAAAGGGCACATTGCAAAAAAATTAAAACAGGTAGAGATTACGGTTGTGAACTCAAATCATTTAATATGCACATTGTCAGGAGGACAGTAAACTGACCAGCCTTTTAATGTTTATTAGTATAACTTAAAATAATTTTCTCATAATTTGATGAGCATTTGCATTAAATTACAATTGAAAGAACTTCTAGAATGGCTGGGAGGTTGTTTCTGTTTTTGTATAATATAAAAAGGCAAGGAATTTTTTGAAATGTTTTTGATGAGTTCTTAAAATTTCACCAGAAATGAAGAGAAGCATTTGTTCATTATTAGTGTCCACATGTTCCTTTTTTTTTTTTTTAACTTTCCCTGACGCAATATTAGAAAGTAAAATCCCTGGTAATACATAGCAAATACACCAAACTATAAAGTAACAGGGAGATCCACCTCCCCCTCCATGCTGGATCAAGTATGCTTTAGTTGTTCCTGCAACCTCTGTTGTATTTTCTGAATAATAATATCATTCTAATGATGCTTTAACCACATAAATATATGGAGTCATCTCACCTTAGGCTTTTTATAAAATATTCACTCCCTCCTTCAGACAACAACAAAAATAGAAAACTGTGCACAGCAATCGATGATAAATGTATAAGGTAACTGAAAGTAATAATAATGACAAAAGACCATATACTAGTATGACTGCTCTTTCCACTGTATTCCTCATCTCTCTCACCAAGCTCATCACACATTTGTGAATTAAAAGGTATGAATATCTGGAATGTAGCTGAGTCAAAATCATAAAAGATTAAAGTTGTCCACCCCTTAATTCCAAATCCATTCGTAACCATATTTCAGGGTACTCTGAGAATACTTTTCTGCTTTGAGAGCAGGGCTCCATTAAAATAGCCAACTAAAACAAACCAGTAGTGAAATGGGTTTGCTGACAACTGCCCATGCTAGAAGCTCCTCAGTCATCTACATGTGTCCATCACAGAGAATAAAAATGTGGGAATCTCAGAAATCTCGTGTTAGAAAGGCAAACACAAGTCTCAGGGTGTTAAAACAAAGACTGGCACCTATTAGGGTCATTTAATTACAAGCAAGCAGGGATACCTCCATCTTACCAAATCAGGGACCTCAAAGACCTTATCAGAACATTAAAGAAGGAGAGTTGGAAAAGACAGCAGCAAAGTATGATTTGGGGGGAGAAGATCCTCACGTAAAGTGACCTCAGTCCCCTAGACCCAATTAAAAATAAATCAAATATAGGGGAGGGGACAAAAGTAGGTTTACAGTTGTGAGTATGCGAAGCACAGTTTTTGTATCTTCCTCATTTAATCATCTGGCAGCAAAGTAAGTAGATTGTTCATGGGAAGTGCTCCATCAATATTTATTAAATATCTACTGGATAGCTCCTGATTATGACTGAAGCCACACTCAGCCTAAAAATTTTTAAAGATACTCCATGTGATCACTCTCTGAAAATGCTTAGTAGGTGTTTGTTTTTGTGTAGGCAGCACTGATTTTGTGTTTATGTATTTAAGATTGTAATGCCGTCTTCATTGCTCCACATCACCTCCTAGTGTCTTATGTATGACTATTGCTGTAGGCATTTATACAGAGGAAATGGAGCTAAAAATGCAATCCACTACAGTGTGAATACACAAATATGAGAACAGGTTACTGATAGATTAGTTCCAAGTGTGAGTGGTATTAATGTGTGCAAGATATATTAAGTTCTAAGCCAAGGCATGTGACCTCAACTTAAGTGACAATCATTCCTTCTCAAGTTCTGAGGAAACATGAATCCTGCTCCTCTGCTTTATCCTGCATGGGATGGAGTGTGAGAGGCACCAGCTACGCTGTGATCAAATAGTTCATAACTACATGACATCACTCTCTTTTTGTACATGACTTTTTTAGAGAAAAACTTGATAAACATGCTCAACTGTGAGGCAATTTGCTAAACTGTCAACTATTTTAGCTTTATATATAAAATAAATCACAATTTTCTACTACATTTCTCAACATTAGAGACATTCACAAGAACAAACAGAATTGTGACTTATAAATCATGAAATCATTCATTCCTAAGAGTTGAGGAGGCAGAATTGGCAGCTAAAATAGAAACAGTATTTCGGATGTAATAGCCAAGTGTTTAATAACAATTTCCTGTTTTGCCCTAGTAACATCAACAATATCTTCAGAAAGGGTTCTGTAGACTCATAGTCTTATAATAGACCCTAAAAAAGTAATTATAGCTTGGGTTTCTGTCAAGGTTCTTGCCATGCAAACGTTCATTTATCTGAAATTTGCTTAAAACAAATAGATTAGATTCATTTCAGGAACAAGAATGACATGAATTTTCATTTCTTTTTGGTTAACACTGATTAATGATTTTAGTTCCTAATGTCATTAGTCGACTGATGATCATCATTTTACCATTTGAAAAATGGTCTCCAGAACATCTAGGTCTCATCTAGATGGGAAAGCCCATTTCTTATATTCTACTGACCTCTAGAGATTACATGTGCATGTATATAAATCACATAAGATACATGGCTATAAGTACATAAAACATATACATCTCAAATGCTGTAGAGATTGAGAAAAGAAGGATCTTAACCACATAAGACCATTTCGTTTTAGAAAAAGACATACACATTGTTTACACACACTTTCCAAAGAAGACCGTATGCGCACACGTTTAATACTAACCATGTTGATAGGACTTTCCCTGTGTTCTTGCCTGTATAGAACTCTAGAAACTGACTATCAGACAAACCAATCTGATCCTTCTTTAGCTTGTGACTTGCCAGCGTAAGGCATAATAGAAAATTCAAACATACTAGCCTGGCTTTTCCGTAAAGCCAGATTTATTTTTGGTAGGGACCACATCACTTTATATGATCTTTCCCCCCAAACCATACTTGCTTTATTTCTGTTCAATCCTCCTCCTGCCAGGGGAAAGCATGTTGAGTGTAGAGGTACCTAGTAAGGCCTCAGATGGCTTTATAACTCTTGTCATTTTTTTCTCTCTCAGTGTTTCCAATTGTTAAATATATCCATGAGTGAAATATCCAACATTAAAATAATTTCTAATTCAGGACTAGCTCCTGAACTGGGTAAGAATGATGTGTGGTTCATCTTCGCATCCCTGGTGCCTAGGACACTGCATGCCAAAAACACAGTATTTTTCCCAGGAATATGGCCACACCATATCTTACCAGGAATATACTCATTTTCTCGCTCTCCACTTCTAGACATAGATGTAGGTACAGATATTGAGATAGATACAGAGTTAGGGGTAGAAATATGCAAATAATATACACAGAGTAACCACATATGTATATATGTATGTGTATATACATATATGTGCATGAAATATGCACACACATATAACTGAAAAGAGGCATTTTCTACATATACAGAACTTGTGACTAGATTTGTCAATGATTTTTCTAATAGTCACCAAGGTTTTCTATCTTCAGTTTTGTGTGTTATATTACTGTTTATTTCCTTATGTATAATATGGATTTAAAATTATTGGTTATTATTACATCCTCAACTACATCTTGACACTTAAAAACTTCAAGAAGCCCTGGCTGGGTGGTTCAGTTGGAGCCACCTTCCTATACACCAAGAGGTTGCAGGTTCGATTCCAGCTCAGGGCACATATCTAGGTTGCAGGGTTTGATCCCTGGTTGGGTGCCTATGGGAGGGAGTCAATTGATCTCTGATTCTCTCTCACATTGATGTTTCTCTGTCTCTGTCTCTCCTTTCCTCTCTTGAGATGAGGATTAAAAAAAAAAAAGAAAACTTCAAGTAAATTTCTTTCTAATAAACTCAATTTTAATCTAGTGATAAAATAATATTTTTGGTATCAAAAGAGTAATAATGTTTATTGTCTTTTCATGTATTTCTGTAAACTATATTACACAGTACATATTTTATCACTTACATTACATAACAGATTCAGCAAGCAAACATATTGTGAAATTTGATTAGGGACTTCGAAGTGCAGCCAGTTACTTATAGACATATTTGTCACATAAGGATAGTACAAGAGAGTGGTGCATTATTTGGTGAGACAAGGTTACAGAGTGGCAGATATAACTATACAATTTTGAAAATGCCCAAGCTACAACTGATGTAGTGTCAACAATAAAAAGAGATATTTAAAAAAGAAAGGAGAGGAAATAAAATTCTGGTTCTGTTGCAACATCCAGGAGATGGAATTCTGTGTCCTGTTCTGCAAATTTGGAAGTGGCTGGGAGTCTGGGCCTGTTGTGTGATTACAACCCCTCTGGCAAAGCCAGCTATGCAACCTCACACTTCAATTGATCATAAGATTAAACCCAAATTTATTAGAAAGAAATGTACTTGAATGTTGAAGTTTTTGAATGTTGAGATGAGTTGATGATTCAATACAATGACCAAGATGTTTCAATCCATATTTTAAATGACAATTTAAACAGTAATATAGTATATAAAACAGATATATCTTATAGAAAATCCTTTCGATTTCTCAGACTAATTCTGGTATCTGGGAGGCTTTAAAATCCTTCAAGTACTTTGGGACTTGGCAGACCTCTAGGGGGTCAAATTCTAAATGTAAATATTTTTTAAGGCTTGACTGTAAGTCAGCTGATGATGGAAATGGGAAAGTAATGGTGTTGGAGATTAATCAAGTGGGGTTTGGGTACCAATAACCCACTTTTGTACTTAATTCTAGAGCAGGGGTCAGCAAACTGCGGCCCCTTGAGTGTGGCTCATCCACAAAATACCGCATGCGGGCGCGCACGTACAGTGCGATTGAAACTTTGATGCCACACACAAGGGGCCAAAGAGCCGCATGTGGCTCGCGAGCCACAGTTTGCCGACCACTGGTCTAGAGGAATATGCCAATCAGAATCCTGATAATCTACATAAGGTACACTGGCCTGACCCAAGTGACCTTCTAAAATTCCAGCTAGGCACACCACCCAACCAGTTAAGTCAAAATGGTAGTTGGTCTGGGTGTAAGAGAGGGAAAGGATATAACCTAGAACAGGGGTGGGGAACATCTGGCCCATAGGCTGTATAAGACTCAAGATATCACTTAGTATAGCCCCGTGGCTGCATTAGGGGTGAGTTAATTAAATGTTTGACCAAATATAGGAGGCTAATTTTTAAGTTGATAATTCTGTGTGGCCTGTGAATGATGTTATAAATATCCAAATGACCCTTGGCAGAAAAGGGTTCCCCACCTCTGATCTAGAACAATGAAACCAATTACTTAGCCTCATTTACTCTGTTTGATTTGCTTTTTGCTTCTTATGGTAAACATGTGGGTAAAATTTTGATATATCAACAGCTATAGAAAGCCATGATTTGTAAATAGAAAGAGACTCCCCTACCCCAAATTGAAATTCAGTTAACTTCTGTGAATAGTTTCAAAAACATAGCCACCCAGACCTTTTCACATAATTAGCTGTTCTAAAGCATACTTCACTGATTTGGATTTTGCTGCTCAAAAACGTCCTTCCCTACCATTATCAGAGGTGCCCATGATTAGGGAAATGATTCACGTCAGGTAGTTAGAGAGAAAACAGGGAGTCAGAGAGGAAATCAGGATAATCCCTGTGCTGGAAATCCAAACCCTAGACAATCAGGACTGGACTATATATGCAATTATGATTCTTCCCAATTAAGAGAAATTTGTAATCCATTCAGTTTCAAGTCTATAAAGTCACATTTCTCAAAAAAAACTTATATTTCAGCTTCCAATGGCATAAAAAGTTCTTTTTGCTAGATTGTCTCCAATTATAGAAATCCTTCCCAAGTACAAGGCAGCAGAAGTGTATTAAACCTGTAGAATACCATGTAGCTGGCTGTTTCACAGACCGTTACAGCACATGTGATCTCAATGCATGATGTAATACTACTGAAGCAATTCACCACAATCTGATAACACTATTTGTTCAGCTCACAAATGTTGTCTTATATATGGGGCGGGGGGTAAATTGTCTTTGAACAGAAGGCTCAGAATAGTAAGCAAAGGGAGGTACACATAGATTTATATTCACTTTAAGAATCCTGTTCCTAACCCCAACACACACACACACACACACACACACACACACACACACACTTCATGGGTAAACAAACATAGCACTGCAATAAAGTCAATAGATTTCTGGTCTACCCAGCACTAATGGAGTGACTGCAGTGACCACAGATGTGTGAGTCAGGAAAAGGTTTGTCCATAATGGTCTCACAGAAGGACTGGAGTCATGGTGAAAAGACAGCTCCAGTGCAAGATTCAACATTGTCACTGCACAAAAATGTGGTTGGCGCCCAGCGAATAACACATATTAACAGAGTTGTAAATTTCCATTGTATTACTACACACACCTCCAGTGAACATAAGGATATGTACATTATGGATCTGTGAGTGCTGATTTTTTTCCAGGGTTTCCAGAACCCTCTGCAAATACACAGAAGCCAATCAGTCAAATAAGGCAGGCTGGAGGAAACAGGGAAAAAATACCCACCTACGTTCAAGGTACGAAACAATAATTTCTATGCCTTTGGGATCTATTTTTTCCCTTGCATTGTAATGCAGTCAAGTGTATGAGTGATGCCTTTTGTGCTTGATAATGTCAAGTGTGAATGTCATGGGCAGCCCCCCATCTCTGATGGTATTCAAATGGTGGAGAGATGAAAAGCTTGGAAAAGGTAAATGGAACAAATCAGATTAAAGTGGTTGGAGGACAAGGCAAGACACTCATTTATGGCTTCATTTCCAGGTGCTGTTGCTGACCCTGTCCACCTGGATAGGCGGCTTAAATCAACGTCAGGGGAAAAGAGGGGCTCTCCACTTACTTAATTGTGCTAATAATTATTTTTGCTCCTTCTCATTATGAAGTCTATTGGATGCAAGAAAATACTTTCTGTATTGACATTAACTTTCTATTGTATAGTTAGAGAAGTCTCCACAGCTGAGCTCCTCAGTTGACTACACCAGGCACCTAAGGGTTTAGGGTAAGTTAGTCAGGTTTTTGAAAGTAACTGACACACAGGCAATTCCGAGTGGCAACTAATTCTAATAAATAAAGTATATCCCTTTTCAGAGACATGAAAACCCTTGAAGGTCCTAAAAATCCGTCCAAATCAATGTCAGGAAATGGGAGATGCCCGAAACACTAAGCGATTACCCCAAATAGTAGAAAGAAATAGCACATCTTCTAAACTACAGGTCTCATCTCTGACGAAGGGTGAAGGCTTGTCTTATGAAAACAGATGCATGTACACAAAATCCTTGCCTAATGAGGCCATGACATCTACAGTACACACAAGAAATTGCAATAATTATAATAGGAAGGTGTTTCTCACAGATACTCTCCCTTCCCTCCAGAGTATTTCTCAACCATACCTCCCAAGTTTAGGCTAGTGCAATGGACTATTCGCTGGTTTCCAGTCTCTACTCTGGAGGTTCTTGGTGTTTTTTTAACAGCATCCCTAAAAGGCAAAGCAATATCCCATTAAGAACAATACCTCCTTAAGGCCACAATGTAATGGAGAGCAGATGGCCCCTACTAAACATTTCAGCATCTCTTGGGTGGGTGGAGGGCATAATAAAGACCCACTATTCCACTCCTTCCCCGTTCCCACAGCAAGGGAACTCCTCTGGAAGCTGCCAGATCACATCCTGGTGGCTACTACAAACCCTGATCTGACATTCATGGCCCTTCAGCATACTGACATTGGTCATTCTTTTCGGCATTATTTCCCCACGATCCCTTTGATTTTGCTCATCAGGATTATACTGTGTTTCCACATTTCACTCCTAATTCAAAGGCTGCCACCCTCGGGATCCCCTCGACCTGTGGTGACCTTTCCTCTCAGCTCTCCTAGGAAGGGAGTCAGGACCTGGCACCTTTGAACCCACTAGCCATTCTCTGAGTGTGGTTCGCATTGTCAGTCCTCCTGAGGCTCTCAGTGAGAGAACGGACATTTGTTGTTGTTGGAGGTGTTATTTGTCCTGTTTACTTCAGAGTGCAAGTGCTTGACAGCGCTAATGAAAGTAGAGAACACCAGAAGTGAGCAGCAAACAAACCAGAAGAATAAACCCAAATCTCTCCCCAAATTATATGGCTTTTCTTATTTAAAGACAGAAAGAAAAATAATAACCACTATGGGTCAAGCACAAAAAATATATATTTGAATCAAAACCAAAAAAAAAAAAAAAGGAAGGAAGGAAGGAAGGGAAGAAAAAAGGAACATCCTTACCCCAGTGGATTTCTAGTGCTAATTACAAAATAGGAGTAGTTGACACTCATGCCTTCTAAATATAAGCTTTTTTTTTCCTCCCAGAAAAGAGAAATGAATGGGTGTAAAATAAAAACATCCTATAGAGCATTTCACACCTCAGGAATAAAAACTGACAAAGAAGGACTTCCATGCAAAAGAAAAAAAAACACACCAGGAAACAGCTTGGACTGCTTATGGTAAGAAAAAACAGAAGCTCTACCTCCTAGGTTGTACCCTTATCCTATCTGCAAGTGCTTTTGTCATATTCAAGCATGTCTCTTTCACAACTGAAATTGGTTAACTGATCATTTCCAAAAATAAATATTCCCACAGATCGAGGTCATTGCTTGCCTGAAATTGCATCAGTTCGTGTCTGGGTACCAAAATCCCAGGCTCCTCGGGGACGTCTTTGTCATTTTATCAGAGTGATCACCAGCGGACGAGTTTCAGCGTGGGTCCCCTCGGCTCCTAGCACTGATGCTTGATCTCTGGAATTCCTCTTTTCTCCATCAAGTCTGATGGCTTTGGCTTTGGAAATCTGGCACTTAATATCCAATGTTAATTACATTTCCTAGTCTGAGGAAAATCCTATTGGGCTAATTTTTCAAAATCATATAATGAAAGAACTTCACTGACAAACCATGTAGGGTTGTGATTGTTTTTTTTTTTAACAGATAGATCTATTAAGCACTTAATATTCAGTGGGAAAACAGTCTCAGAGCAATGAAATTCTATTACTTTAGAGGTTGCATGCTTTTAATTTCTTAATATTTCATTACATGTTGGCAACTGGTGCATATTTTTATAATGCGTTTGATCATTACTCTTCTCAGGGTATTCTATTTCAGTTCTCCCTCTGACATCATATTTGCATGTTAAAGGGTTTTAGCATTCAGGGATGAAATGTTCTGAATAGCAATGTGCAGTTAACTTGATTTTTTTTTTTTTATAAATGGAAAAACAGCAAACAGATTATATATAGGGACTAAAGAGAACAATTTCATAATTTTAAAAATTGAACTCAAGTTTTAATAGCTTTCTTCTATAGACCATCATAAAAGGGAATGATTCAATATAATTCATTAATTAGCAAATTATGCAAAATGCTACCAGCAGAGTTTGGGGAAAAGGATCTTTTTCATTGGTTTGTATAAGTCTACTGCATTTCATCTTTTTTCCCTGTAAAAACATAATAATCTTTTCTTTGCTCTGCAGCAACATCTACTGGAAAAGTCAGAAAAATGCTATTTATATGACTCAGATAGTTTGAGTCAGGATAGTTTTGGTTACCATCTGCTTCAGAGTGTATGCCGAACTACCAGCCAGTGGACAGCTGAATGGTTGCTGCCTACTTTGGTTCCAGTTAGATTTCTAGGAGGACAGCCATTCAGGGATACACATAGCCAACCCACAGCTTCAAATGTATCATCTCCTCACCTGGAAGAAGTCGCTTTCACAAACACAATGCATCTCTGATGCAGACAACATATAGCTCCCGGCCCATCTCCTCAACGCTTACCACTGATTTAAGGAATCATCACCATTGTCGGCGGCAACACAACAACACTCAATAGTTTGGCACGGCGAGAGTCAGAGAAAAGGTTTTCTGTGAGCCAGCGATGTACAAACACAATTGAATGGGAGAAGTGCTACTTCAAGGTTCTGCAAAGTTTCGTAAGTTGATAAAAAGAAAACTATACGTGCTGGGATTTTAAGAACTCGCCATGCTGTCACCAGCTCGATTACGGCAGCCTGCAGCAGTTTCCTGTCCCTATCCACATCTTCCCCTGGTCTTTTCACCAGGATGGGAAAATTAAGTGTCCCCACAGAACCTCCACTGGAGATGCTCTCGAGGATGATGTCTGATGAGGCCCATATTCCGTTTGGTGTCCACTCCCTCCTCCCCCAAATTCAGCAGCTCCCACCTGGTGTCCTTAGAAAACTGGATTCACGGGCTGCACCCATAACATGCCATTAGATGGATGGTCTGGCAGACACGACACATGCCAGGGTCTGGTTTGGAGGAGCAAGTCCAGTGTGGAAACTCGGGGATAAAACAATCCTATCACCAAATACATATATAAAACACCCTCTCACTCATGGTTGCTGAGCGCGACAATGCCACGGCAGTTCTCAGCAGTTCTCCAGGCCACCAAACCTGGCGGAAGCTCTAAAGTCACCTTTCTGTGTCTGATGCCGGAGAAGCATTCTTTGCACAGAATTGTGTACTTTTAATATTCCGATTTCCACATCCAGGAAATAACCATCTAAAAATTATTCCAAACATGTCAGGTGACACCCTCGATCAAAGTCTGAATATGATTTGGATTTCTGATATCCTTAAATGAAACTCTAGCTAATTGGATTTTTTAAATTTTTTATTTTGCATTCTCAAGTCTCGGTTCATTCATGCCAGCAATACAGGTTAGCAGCAGAGGCAATGAACACACAATCAGCCAAGACTGACGCTAGAAACAAATGTATTAAAACTTTAAAAACCAGCAGCAGCCACCAGAGCCAGGTGCTGGGAGCCTAGAAATATGTTGCATTTTCTATTTGTTCAGCGTTAGAATAGATGTGAACCTTTTAAACTCCTTCCCAACGCTCTTTAAAGGAGAAATGCCATCAAATATAATCCACAACTCCCATTCATAGCGCACAAAAGGGACAGGTTGCTAGCAGCCACCTACAGTGCAAATACACACACATTCTGTATTTAGGGTCTGAATGCAAAGTTCGGACCTGAGGGTGATAATCACTCCCCTTCATTATCCAGCCCCTTAAAATCCAAAAAACCTCATAAGACAGCACCCCCAGAGTTAACTCCCATTTCACACTGTCCTCATTTAGCTCCCCTAATTATTTACTGGGTCCTTTTCTGAAACATGCCCTAGCCTGATGTTTTAACTTTATGTTGCATTCGGGACAACAGTTCATCTCCATTTATGAAACATCAACCTGACCCAGGTTAGGAGGTATAAGCAGCGCTTCACCCCCAAGATCCAAACCGAACACACGCCGGCAGCTAGACTTAAATAAACTCTACCCTGGCTTAAACCTCCAGTGGAAAAATTATTATAACGCATCAGAAGTTGGGTGGGAAGGAAAATTTCGAATGCCGGCTCTCTCTCCCAGCGTGTAGGTCCCGGAGTTCACAAAAAACAGGATCAATTGGATTATTTTATTTTCCCGTTAGCGCTTTAGAACTGAGCGTAATGCAAAGTGCTACGCTGATCAAAAGCATCTTTCTCGTCTCTTCCCCTTAAATAAAAAACGGAGGCAAGATCATTCAGTATAAATGCATTTACTATACAAATCTATTTTCAATTGAATTTGCTGCATGCTCTAATTCGTCAAAATTAATACAGGTACTTTCTACGTTAAACAAAAGGAAGCCGGCTGAAAAACCACGGGCTTCTGCCGCGGACGCCGTTCTCAATTACAAAACGGTGCAAACAGAGATTTCACTAAAGCCACTCGGCCAAACCCATGGCTGGGCGCTCTTACCTGTCTCTGCTGAAGGCTTCCTTCCCTTGTTAGCAGCGTGCAGCATCTCTAGCTCGCCCCAATCCTCACCACCGGTCTCCAATTACACCGCTCAATCCGCCCCCCGCCCCCCGCCTCTCCTTTTTCTCTCCCCCACCCCACCCCCCTTTTTTTCCTCTCTCCCCAGCAAGAAAATGCTTATGGAAAGTGATTAGTTTTTGTTGTCCCTTTTAAGTCCCTCCTGCGGGAAGGAACAGGGGAGCAATGTGACGCCACCTTTTAATCTTTTGTAAGAGTGAAAAGGCAGGAAAGGAACGCTCGATCAAACTGAGCTGCACACATGACTCAAACTCGCAGGAGAGGCTGCCGCTGCCTGGCCGGAGCACCGCCAGGCTGGAGTGTCAGAACAGAGGCGAGGAGAGGGGAGAGGCAATGGAATGTCACAACTGTGAGCATCAAAAGCAGGAGGAGAGGGAGGACAATGAGCGAGGGAAGGAAGGAGGAGAGAGGGAGAGAAAGAGAGAGTAAAAGATCGGGGGGGGGGGGGGGGGGGAGGGGGACGGGGGAGGGAGGGAGAGAGAGAGAGAGAGAGAGAGAGAGAGAGAGAGAGAGAGAGAGAGAGAGAGAGAAACAGGGGAAAAGACAGTGGGTTTCAGGCAAAGGATTCTGAGAATAAAGGCACAGAGCAGTGTCTGGCGGCTTCTGTTTTTATCTCCGCGAGCATGATACACTGCCTCTCTCATTTAGACACACACTCGTGCATCTTCCAGGTTAGAAAACTGAGATCATCTCACTGAGTCCCCGGTTTTGTCTGATGGAAATGTGCGGTGTACCTGTGATTTTTTTTTTTTGGGGGGGTGCGTTTAAGTGCAATGTATTCTGCATATTTATTTACGTAGGCAACAATGAAAGCTGCTAATTTCTACGGCAATTTGCAGCGTAGTTTTACTGGCAGATGGAACTCTACTTATCATAACTGCTGACAAACTGCCACGGGTAAACAAAAGAAGGAACAAGTGCTTCGTCTCAATAATGGTCTCGGAGAGAAAAAGCCCACGCCAAAATACCAGCGCTCGCCAAATCCGTGTTCCCGGGGAGAGTTGGAAAGGCGCGTTCTCTCCATTAGTTTTATTAATAAAGGCAAATGAAGGGGGGGGGTGCAAGGTGTGTGCAGGCGAGGCTATTAGGAACGGGGACCTGACATTCCTTCTGGTCTCCCTCCCACGGTGACAGCAGGCTTGCTTTCTGGAGTGTCCTGGAACAGAGTTTTGGAGTCACTGTGCCTACAGACTTTTCCTGCATCTTTCCGCCTCCCAGTACCATGTTATGGGAGGTTCCATTTTTAAAACCAAGTCAAAAAGCAATGATTCCCCAATTCAAACGGTATCCAATGGTGTTGCACCAACGCTGGGCCATCTCTGCTCATCTCCTGCCCCCCCTCCCCAGCACCTCACAGTGAAATCCCCCCAATGACCTCTCTTCTCAGGATGCACATTGCTGATCCCCAGGGGAAGCTGTGGTCCAAGTTAAGATGCTGGTGAAAATGATTACCTGCTTCCCCCGCTGACCTGGCTGAGGCGGTAGTGAGCCAGTAGGAAGAGGAGGCTTTTCACTGGCCATCTTTTAGAAATTTAAGCAGCTTTGAAAACTAAAGGTAAATCCATGTGTCCTACTTATAAGAGATATTATTTTGAGAGGGGAAAAAAAAGACCCTAAAAAATCACCACTCAGTTATTTTACTTCAACTATGGTGTGTCCCAAGCATATACCGCAGACCCTGGGCATCTGGTATTTTGAAGTCCCTGTGTCTGCCGCCAGATATAGAGTGAGAAGCGGTCCAGGAAAAAAGACCTTCCTCCTCCATCCTGGCCATGCTGTATCCAAAGCGGGATTGCTTATTCTGGTTCAACCCGAAGTGTCATGATTCTTGCGGTTTGGCAATAGGGAGAATATCTTTTTAGCTTGGACCCAAATAAAGAAGTAACAACTCCCCCCCTCCCGCCATGTGATCAAGATGAAACCCTATGTATCATGAAGGCAAAGCAGAGACTGGAGAACACACAGGGGCTGAGCAGAAGGCAGCGTGCAGGCAGGGAACCCAGATCTCGGATGGAGCAGGAAAGAGGCTGCAGGGCCAGCGAGGAGCTAGGGAGGGGGGGGGGGTGGGGGCTGGGAATCCAGAATTCTCTGCGGACATTTCTCAGGGTCTACTGGGAGCAGCGTCCTTTAAGTGGCATTATTGCTATAGGTCCTAGAGTTAAAATTAACTTTGTACAAGGGAGTGAGTAGATTGAGAATATTCTGCCAATAGAAATAAAGACCCTGCTGCAAGAATACAACTATATCGTTGCAATAAAAGTGGGAGAGGGGTCTGGGGGGAAGGGAACAGATTCAGCAAGACAAGGTCAAGGCAAGATAAAAAGAAATCTAGGCCACAAAGAGATTTGTAAAAAGCTCTAAATGGCTATCAGTGTTGTTGCTTATGTTTTGTCACTTCCTGTGTGAGGAGGTGGGCACCTTGAGAATACATTTACATGTTGCTATATATGATTTATTTTTAAGATATCTTAGGGGGAGGGGCTATCAGATTAACCCGGGGTGCCAATGTTGGCTCAAATGACATCAATATTTCTTCCCAGAATATGACTTTTACAAGACTTCTCTGTGGGAGAACTTGATGTTTGTGTGCGTATACGGTGGTGTTCACAGTGGTCCAGTGCTCCGTTTTGGGAACCAGGCTTCCTGGGATTGAATCTTAGCTCCACCGCCAGCTTGCTGTGTGATCTTGGCCAGGTTATTTTGCCTCTCTGTGTGAAAATGGGTGTAATAATATTATCTGTTTCATGGGAGGCTGCCATTAGGTAAAAATAATGTATGTGCTATGGGGAATTCCTTTCTTAGCACTCAACAAGTACTTTATGAATGTCAACTCCTATTATCACCAAATCTTCCCAACAGAATTTGTTGTAATACCTCAGATAGACAGTATTTTATCACCCTCAAAGTAAGCCCTTTCGTCACCTGTGTGCAGTGAACACATCTGGGGCTTTCCAGGGCTCCTTAGTTTCCTTCCTTTCTCTCCCATCCCATTCTCCATAGCTATCAAATGTCCACCCCACCCCATGGCTCTCAAAGTTATTCTTTCATCTCTAGGCTCCTGATACCTTCTAGGTCTGGCCATGTGTGCCTGGACTGTTGCAATCAGCCTTTAATGGAGCGCTTCCCCATGCTTTTCCTTTCTGTCCCAAAACACATGAAGGGTGACAAAATGAGGCACCCCCTCCTCCGGGGACATTCCGAGGGTCCCGCCAAAGACCGAACCACAGTGTAACACCACGGCCTTCCCGCCCTTGAGAAAGCACTTGGAATTGCCCTGAAGGAGCCTGATGTTATTCTAGGGATGACCTTGAATCTGCTCTAATGGAGAAAGCAGCTAATCTGTGGCAAACCAATACTTTACTATTAGTGCCTTGTTAGTTGTGACACTTCTCCCGACTGTCATGACACAGCGATTGAAAACAGCCATTTCAAGAGGATTTCTTTTCTTCTCCAATTCATCCTTCACGAGCCAGAATAACCTTCTTAAAATGCCACTCTGAATGACATCTATTCCCAATAGTTATTGATTGGTCAATTGAAAGTCTGTTCTATTTCATCACCTTATGCATCAGCTTAAAAAATCTTCAAAGGTTCAAAAGTGTTAGTGAAAATTCATCTGAAGAAACAAAGAGCACGCAGAAAAAATGTAGGGAAAGAACTAAAAAGGTGTGTCAGGCTGATGATAAAATGATCATGTTACTTTCCTGGCAATTATCATATTTGTGGTTATTGTCAGCCCTTTAAAACTGTAATTAGTGATTTCTTATTTAAAATAAATATTAGTTTTTATAAGAAAAAAAATCCTCAAGTGTTCACTGTTCTTTAGAGAACGAAGTGCAGTTTTCTTTGCCCTCATACTTAACCACCTTTGTGGTTTGACACCAACCTACCCATGTAAATATTCATTCTATCACCTCCTCATAGGAGCTCCCTGCTCCCTCAGCCTGATCCTCACACATTCACACATTTCTTCCAAAGCCTCATGCACTTTCCTTGTTCTTTCTAGAATGTCCTCTTCTCCTTGATCACAACATATTCAACTCCCATCCCTTTATCTAAGACCAGGATAAGTTACATGTCCTTCACAAACACTTTCTGGACCTTCCTACATTTACAGCGATGACATTGTTTTAATCATAGTAGCTACTCAAGCGCTTAGCTTTAGAATTCTTCCTAGTTCTAAATCTTGGCCCTGAAATTTGCTTTGTAATTGTGGGATATTGGTCAAGTCCCCTTCCTCTTTCAAGCTCACTGCCCTCATCTGTAAAATATTGTTATAACAACAATTTAATTAGCTAAGAGAAGTAAAACGATTAGCACAACAGCTAGGCTACAGCTAGCACCCACACAATAAAGAATAGCTAGGAATATAAAAACTTATTATATGACAGGGATTTGGCATTGTTCCTAATTTCTAAACCTTTCCACAACCCCTGAAATGGCTGTTGTTAGAACCATTTTACAGAAAATGAAACTGAGGTTTAGTAAAATTAATTTACCCAATGTCACAGGAGCAAATGTCAACCTTGGGATGGAGTGATTCTTCCAGTTATTCCTATCCACACCTATCATTTCCATCTTAGCCCACACTGCATTGGTTTACTATTAATTGGGTGTTCAGGTTTATGCTCTATTCTTTCAATGATAGTATAGACTAAATAAGAGCAATATTGGTGTTTAAGCATCTCTGAATCTTTATTATCTTCCAGACATCTTTAAACGAAGTAGCTAGCTCACTCAGTAAATGTTTGTTGACTCGTTGTTCATCTATGCTCATGGGGATTAAAGTTTTAACCATATGTAAAAATTCAGCAACACTTTTATAAGGAAATGCTGCCCTCATCCTTTCTATGGGAACCATCCTAACTATACAAAATAATATAAAATACAAACATTACATGTGAATGGCACATGTAGATAGAAACAAAAGACATCCCCCCCGCCCCCCACACACAACTGTACAAAAGTGATATTCATCAATTTGATTGGGCTCCTTATGCCTGTCACTTGTATTCTGCTTAAAAATGGGGCCCTCATGCCGCCCATTCCTTGCATGGGAAAGTGGATGTTATTAGCTGAAAGTCACCCATTTGAGGTTACAGAGAAAGGTAGATATGACCACTCAAATACCATGGTCCTCAGTCACTTTTTCATCTTTTAAAATAAATAAAATAATTATAATAATTATATTCTCATTTATTTTCTCTCTGGCTAAGTCTGTAAAATACTAAAACAACCTGGAATGACATAAAATATTCAATCAAACAATTTTGTTTTATTTATACATATAAATAAAAAGTATATCTGCCTGTATTTGCACAAACAAAAGCATTACAAATGACATGCCCTGTGTGTCCTACGCAGGATGATCAATGGTATCAAACACTTAACCATTCTTTCGATATTTGCATAAACTTCATGATGTCAGAATACATTGTTGTTCACTGCTACTTTCCTATTATGTAAAGTAGTGACTAACATACAGTAGGTGTTCAATATAGGTGTTTGTTAAATGAATGAGTGAAGGAGTCACCCCCATTTTGCCTAAACCCATCTATTTCTAGCAATATTTTTATTATCACCCACTGGTCTATATACATCCATAGCATTTTGTGCTCTGTTACCTCCACATGTTATTTCACACAGAATTGGTTTTGTTAAATGTATATTTCCCCTTGTTTAATATAAAATTTCGTTGTCCTCACCCAGTCGGTGTGGCTCAGTGGTCGAGCATCAACCTATGAATCAGGAGTTATGGTTCAATTCCTGGTCAAGGTACATGCCTGGGTTTTGGGCTTGATCCATAGTAGGGGATATGCAGGAGGCAGCAGATCAATGATTCTCTCTCCTTCTCCCTTCCTCTCTGAAATCAATAAAAATACACTTTAAAAATTTATTTTAAAAATTTGTCCTCAAAGTATGCTTTCTAAGTTATATAAACTCATGGTAAATGATATTTCTCCAATTTCCAAGTACCCATTGCCTGGAACATTTTATTACATATAATTGTACAAATTAATCTTGTCCTGCCTTTGGGTATCTCATACTGTTAGTGACCTTTTATTCTTCTAATATCTCTAGATCACTCTTACTTTATTACATAGATTTTAAGTTTCCTGAAGTTTATAGGAACTAAGTGTCTTCACTCTTTCTGCATATATATATTATATTAATATATGTGCATGCATATATATATATATATATATATATATATATATATATATATTAACAGGTATAAAATTCTATCATTCACAAGGTGTGTGAAAGAGCTTATAATACAGTCCCTGGCCTTTATAAAACTGTTAGAATAAGGCCTTAGGTGGTGTGACATTTATTTACTTCATTTATTTACTTCAGTGTATATATATATATATATATATATATATATATTTGAACACATACTCAAAGTCCACCAGTGTTCAAGTTAGTGTCAAAATTAACTCATGCCAACAAATAGAGATTCTTGCAGTAGGAAGAATTAACAACTGGCCTCTGGAAGAGTAACATTTCCCCCAATCATTTACACATTAGTCAGAAGTCAGTTTATGTTGACCCTGGGGCAACTAATCCTTAGAGAGAGGGTTTCTCAGTTCCATAGGGTCTCGTCTATGGGGTCATTTCAGGCCCAATTATACCCTCATCTATTCTGGGAGGTTTGTTTTTCCTTAGGGGGACGTGATGGGAGTGAACACTGTGGACCTCACTCTGCATAATCCTTATTCCTTGGTGAAAAGGAGCTGTCTTAGGAAAGATTTTTCTTACTCACAGTGGTTCTGCCTGCATTCACTGGAGAGTCAAGCTATGGGAATTCTCTATAAATTGCTGGTCTTCAAAAACAAAGAGATTTCTCTAAAATTAAAAAAGGGCATAACCTCTGACGTTTCTGTAAAACCCTTATGTATCCTTCTTACTTGTAAATTTGAGATAATTCAGGTCCATTTTCATATCTGTTTACAAAATTGCAATGAACATATAATATGATTAAAGGCTGGTGACATAAATAGTTTTCTGTAACAGTTTATTGAATATTTTAATTATACCAGATCTTATTTAGCCAATTAAACAAATTATTTTGCATATAAAATGACTTACATTCATTACCATGTTCTAGCATTTTGATTTTTGCCTGCTGAACAGAATTTTGTCTGGTCTGTTTCACATGTCTGTTTTGCATAGGGATTTGAACACCCCTTAAAGTGAAAAACAAAGTAACAGCCCCCTAACTATAAAGTAGAAATGGAAAGCAAATCCGGAGAGAACCTAAAATCTCTGCTTGCCATGGTGGACCAAGCAGGGTTGGCCTCAATGAAACTCTAAGAATGTATGTTTCTCTCCACTGAGTTGAATACAGGCTTTGGTGGATTCTTTGGTTCTTGTTACTGATGTTTTTCAATACGGAACATTTGAAAGCATCCAACCAGAAGTTGCACAATGATCACAGCCTTGAACGTATTCTTCAGAGAAACGCATTCACTGGTACAGGTTTTATTTTTACAGCAACTGGTGTACTGCACTGTTTGCCGGTTTCTTTAATACTCTTGCCCATGACAATCACAAAAGGCAATTCACAACCTTACTTATCAGATAGTTCTGTTTTACAAGAATCTGGTTGCTATTTGTAAAATCCAGGATAAAACAGTGCAATTTCTGATGCTGACTATCTGAAAAGCTCTGGGAGCTGCTCGGAAGAGATATGTACTAAAATAGGTAACGTGGCGGAATTACAACAAGCAGATGTTCTGGAGGGTGTACACTCAAGTGCATCCCGGAGTACGTGACACTGAATGGTGCTGCTTTTGAGATTTACAAATACATTCTGCATGTAAGCTGCCCCCAACACTCACAGTCTTTAACTCCAAATTTTAACTCTTTTATTAGGAAAAAACACAAAGGTAGAGACTCTCTCAAAAAGAATGATCAGTCAAAACAATCTCCATGGAATAACTGTTTCCAAGCCGAAATGAAAGCAGTGATCGCAATGAAATAGTTTATGTCACGTGCTGGCTTTCAAATCTCTAGATGCACTGAAAGCAGTGACATCTTTCTGATGAGAATTTAACACAAAAAATGGAGATTTTAACAGCTGACAAATTTCCTGTAATAAGGGACTTAAAAAACACATACACACCAACACAAACAGACCACTTTTCCAGTGATTTGGCTGTGCGGATAGCAAAGAACAGTGTGTCATAGACACCCTTAAGAGCGTAGATGCCAGTTAAATCTTTTTTGGTGGAGTTTTCATGACTTTATGTTAGCGTGAGAGAGAAATGGGAATAGCATGCACCACTGAGAGGCAGTGTAGCGCAGTAGAAAAAGTTACTGTATTTCAGTCCCAGGTCTGCCACCATCTCAATGGGTGGCATTGGCCATATCACTTCCCCACACTCAGCCTTCACTTCTCCGTCCACTAAATGAGACTAATATCTCCCAATTTCTGATACTAAGAGTAATAAAAAGTTATTAGCATACTCATAAACACAGAGAACCTCATCCTTGCCCTATGCTGTCAGACTTTACCAAAGCTAACACTACTCCAGGGGAATAAGGGATTGTAATCTAGAAGCGGAATGCTTTTCTTCAGGCGGCTGGGGCACCAAGTAATAGAGTGAGGCAATCAACCACTCAATAATCCTGCATTGGCCGGAAGAATTAATGCAGCTCACCTCTGTTGCTGTGAGTGCAATGCCATGTACTCAGAGGATGCTCAATAAATATTAGCTGATGATGATATTGACAGGGCACCGTGTACAGTCACTTCACTAAGTGAATTACTAAGTTTTCAATTGTTCAGAAAACTCATTGAATAATTATTGGCAATAAAAGAAACCTATCCCCTGACCTCCCTTACTTTTTTTGCGATGTCATCTCATGAATAATAAGAACATTACCAATTCCTGGAAACTTAATAGCTTGGTCCTAGTGACTTAGGAGAATAAAAACAAGACCATCTTTCAAACTATATTCAGAATATAGGCACTTCTGAAAACTCCCACTGTCATCACTCTGGTGAAATTCATCATTATTGCTTTTCTGGATCATTACAGAGCCTCCTAATTGCCCTCTATGATCTCCATTTTGGTCCCCGTGGCTGATTGCTACACTAAGGTCTTCCAATGTATCCTAGCTTCCTGTGTCCATATTCCTATGCAGTCCCCTCCCACACCGATTCTGGGATTACTCTTGTGACCTGCTATGGCCAATGGTACATAAGCAAACATTTTACAGTAAGGCATGATGAGAACTTGGAAATTGGGGCTTGCCCTGTTGGAAGGGTGCCACCTCCATAAAAGGAAGCCTAGTTTGGTCTCTTAGAGGATGAAGGACCATATGGAGAGAAGAGAGAGAGAGAGAGAGAGAGAGAGAGAGAGAGAGAGAGAGAGAGAGAGAGAGAGAGAGACTGACTCAACCATTCCCTGGTCTCTAGCCCCCACTGACCCAGGAGCTAGAAATAACTGAGTAAGCGAGTACACGCAAGCCTAGCTAAACTGCCCAGCCAATACATTTATAATAATAAAAGCATAATATGCTCATTAGACCGGGCGTCCTTCCGGATGACCTTCTGGATGAAGCTGGGGGTGCCAGAGGGAAGCCAGTGCCAGCAGCCAGGGGAAGGAAGGCCTACTCTTGCACGAAATTTGTGCATCGGGCCTCTAGTTGAGAAATAATACATTACTCTTGTTTCAAGCCACTTAGCTTTGGTATAGTTTGTTATCTCCCAATAGATAACTGTTAACATCCCCACCCCCACTGATTATTCTCAATTCTGCAATCAGTGAATTCTTTTTATAATAGAAGCCAGATAATCTTATTCCTTTGCTCAAAACCCTCTAACAGCTCCTTCTCTTACCCAGAGTTAAAGTCAAATTCTTTCAAATGTTCTAAAGATTTGACATGCTTTGTCCTCTCCCCATTTATCAGATCCCAAATTCTACTAATTTCTCCTGCATTCTCTTCCCTTCAGCTACACACGCCTCTGCCTAGAATGTTCTTCCTTGTGAACGTGGGTTACTCTCTCTCCTCATTTATTTCCTCCAACATCATTTTTTTTTTCAGTAATACCAACTCAGATCAATCTATTTAAAACTGAATCACACCCTCACCCTAAAATACCCATCCTCCTTTATACTCCTTCTCCAGTGCACAGTACACTAATAAATCACTGTATAATTTGCTGATTTTTGACATTTTGTGACCCCTTTCCCCAAATGTAAGCTCCAAGAGGGCAGGGGAGTTGTCTTTATGGTTTATGCTTGGATGCCCAGCACCTAGAACCATGCCTTGTGCATAGGGTAGACTTAGTATTTGCCAAATTACAAAATGAATCCTGCTGGGTCAGGTTGATGGAGCTACAGAATTCTACCTTTAAAGATAACACTGAGAGTGAGGAGAGTCTGTAAGGGCACACTGTTGATGCAACCTACAAAGATTTATGGGCCATCACTTAACAGAGCACAGAAGTAGCCTTGTGGTCAAGGAAAAGAGAAGGTCAAGAAGGTTCTTTGGAAAGGATTTCATCAGGGAGTCTCTTTAGCAGTAGTGAGAAGTGCAATCAAAAGCAAAGAGAGGTGACTCCGCATCCATCAGAATAGCCACCATGGAAAGGCTGAGAAGGAACCCAGGGAAGAGAAGGAGACTCTCCAAGCCTGCGTGGACTGAGAAGGCAAGTGGTCTAAGGAGGAAGATATAGCCAAAGGGTAAATTGGGTCTTTTTTGGAAGAAAGTTTGTGATGTGCTTGTGCTCTTTTCAAGAAAAGTCTAAGCCTAACCATAAAGAGGAAAATATCTGAGGCTTTGTCTTTCCCTGCCAATTTCAGAGTTGAGGATGCACATGGAAGAATACTGTTACAGGACCCGGGCACGTGCCCAGGGATGTGATGCATTGGCAGTTACACTCCATAAACACGTATATCCAAGGCTGGCCACTGTTTTCTTAAAATGATCCCAATGCTGGCCGAGTACCACTCCCGGGCTTCCGTTTGAATACTTCCCTTTGTGAAAAAGTCCATCCCATAAAGGCTCAGCCTGGGCTGCAGTGGGGTCTCCAGCATCAGCTCAGGTGTGTGGCTACTAATTGACCTTAGTTAGTGCAGAGCAGATGTGACCTGGGATAACTTACCACCACCTCGCTGACTCAATCACTGTGCAAATCTCATCTGAAACCACCCATTTTCCTACTCACCTGCCCACAGCTATTTTTTTCCTGTTGTTCTGCAATTATTTATTATCTGGCTCAATAATTGCATTGGTTATAGAGGCCAAGCAAACTCAATTGTTAGGGGAGAAAATGCCTCTTTGCCCAACTAGATTCTCCTGAATGGGGAATAAAGGATGCTGGTCTCTTAGAGCTCTCCGTGTTCAATTTTCCAACAAATAAAAATGACCAAAGAGCAAAGGATGCAGGAGATAGATGGTTGGACGCTGATGCAGCTGCATGCTTCCATTGACGGATGGCACCTCCTGCATGTCTGGGAGCCCTCGCTTACTCACTGCCAGGGCACCTGCTTTCAGAACAGCTGGCCACACATGGCCCTTCTATAAGCTAGTCCCCACCCCATCTACCACCTCTTAAACTGCTTCAGTTAGTCATTCCTGGCCTTCTACCAAACCAAAATACCACCAAGGAGAGCTATTACCACAGCCCAGCAGATCCCCAGGCTGATGGTAGGCCCGGGACTGAGTGACATTTTTTTGTGTGTGGTTCTCATGTATATATTTCAGGATTTGAACCCACTTCACACACAATATTTACTTCATGATTTGCAGTGGGGGGTGTCATTTAAAACAATTACTTTAGCTTAATTACAGAAGATATAAATGGGATCTCACTCCTGGAAAAATGTTATCCTTAACAATGAGGTGTAAATTGGTGTCTGCTTAATCTGCTCATGGGAGGATAAGCCTCCTCCTTCTTTCTCCCCTTTGCTTTTGTAGTCCTACCTGGGAAAATACATTCTCTGAAGCATCTCTCATTTCTTAAGGAAACAGGAGACAGGAGTTTCATGCCTGCTCCTTCTATCTGCTGCAAAATAATTTAGTTTACATCATTTCCAGCATCTATTTTGAACTGCAGACCACAGCTCTATTGTCCAGCCTCTGTCCTGGGCAGCCAAAGTCCAGCCTTATTGGTTTGGTCTTTCTCCCCAGATGTGTGGCCTCCTGCATATCTCGAAATTGAGTAAAATGAGCAGGGGAACCAATGTTATTTGCACAATGACCTTGTGCTCCTGGGGGAATGGCAGGCACTATTCTCTCACTTAGGATGTTTTACATTTCAAAGGACCCAGCTCCCTTTGATATTAAAAAATGAAATGTGAAATGTGATTGTTATTGTTTTATGACCTTTAATAGGTTAACCAGGCAGCATCAGGTCTGCCGAGTGTGGTTCTGTTCCAAAGCAGACGTGGCTCCTGGTCGATGAATCCCAACGAGGGCGGCTCCACATTAATATTTGAGAGAATATACATATGGAGGTTCCCAAATCCTCAAGAATAAAGGGTTCCTTTGATGACCGCAGTCCCTCTGTGTGTAACTAGAGCATTTCTCAACCTTGGCACTATTAACAATTGGAGCCCAATCATGCTTTGTTGGAGGGGGCTGCCCTGTGCACTGTAGGACGTTTAGCAGCACCCTCTCTGGGCTAGATACCAATGGCACCCTCTGCCCAATGTGTAACAATCCAATGTCTCCTGACATTGCCATACACTTGTCTGAGAGCAGAATCAACCCCGGTTGGGAATCCCAAGGTTAATTGAAAACGCAGTCGGGGGGAGCTTCCTTTAGGGATTCTGATATGCATAGAATTTACTGGCTTACATGATAATGTAATAGTAGGTAATGTGTATTGAGAACTCACCATGAACCAATTAGCACTATGCTAATGGCTTTATATGTTTGATCTCATGTGAACCTTAAAACAAACCTGAGGTAGTTATTATGATCTGTATTTTAAAGTGAAGGAAACTGAGGCTTAGAGGCGTTAAATAATTTGTGGAACAGAGAAGTATGTTTAAATCCAGAACTCCACTGAATTAGCCCCTGGCCTCTTTCCGGCTTGCCTACTCTCCTGGTTACAGTCTGAGAATCCAGATTCAATTCAGAAGTTGACTAAGTACCACTATGTTTAGGAAATTCATCTACAAACTAGACAGATCTATTAAAAAAAGACAATGCTTGCCCTTAAGAATCATGTAAACAGAAAGTATAAATACAGAAATCCATAAGAAAAAAATGATAAGGCCACTACACTAAGGAGATCAGATCTGAGTGCTCAGAGGAGTGGTCCTCAGGCCTCAGTGTGCATAGCATCACTGTGTTTTACTAAAATGCAGGCTCGGATCCAGTAGGTGTGGGTTGGGGCATAGGATTGTGTATTTCTAACCTGCTCCCTGGTGACTATGCTGCTGGTCTGAGGACCACCCTTTGAGCAGGGAGGCTCTATTGTGCTAGGAAATGCAGCTCCAATGCCTTTGAGAAGTGAGGTCCAACAGTGTGTAGCTGAGATGCCAGGAAATCATCAACACAGAGTGGAATAGGTAGGAGGAGGGTGTGGGATTGCCTTGGTCTTGCAATCCACACTTGTCTCTCAGGCCTTCACTTGGAACATCAACCATGTGCCTACTCATGTTGACTGCCCACATATGCAGACACAGCTACACATCTGTTATCTTAAAGGACAAATATTAATTTGAAGCATGAAAACACCTACCCATGGAACATAACTTGTTTCTGCAAATAAATTTCACTATCATAACTGATTTTGTACTTTTGGAAGATAATATTTCCATCTCTTCAACATACCATGCTGTTGGCTACATAAAAAATAGTTTCATCCCCCTTCCAGACATTGTGACTTAGATGACTATTGAACTAGAAGTAGCCAAGAACTTATATAACAAAGAAAAAAATAAATGTTGGAGGTCAAAACCAAAAATATTTTTTAATCTAGTAAAAGTCCCAATTGACATTATGGTTATGACTGTAGACTGGATTGCCATTTATTTAACTGTTCAGAGAGACAGAATCAAATCCTGTAATAAACATAATAAGAAAATGGTTTCAGGACCATTAGTGGGTGTGGCTTCTTTACCTAGACCCCAGGGACAGCTGCCAATCACAGATTGGTGACATCTGAGTTTAACCATGGGTCATCATGAAGGGGATGATTGTTGAGCCACCTGACTCTGAGCACACTGAGCTAATTCTCCTGCAGGAAGACACGCTGGATGAATGGCTCACTGGAGTGAAGGACCATGTTAAAGTAAAGGCTGAGAGACTGAGAGTCAGAACCAGCCAGTTATTGCTAATGTGCTACTCAGATATAAATGGGAAGGGGTCGTGTATATTTGGGGTAACAGGTACCCCTGCCATTCACACTGCACTGTCCTGGTGAGTAAGATCAAGAGCTTAACTTCATTCATTAAGCATGCATTTCCTCAGCCCCTACTATGTGCCAGACCCCAGGGCATACAGAGGAATTCTCTGTCACCTGTCCTCAAGGATCATCTGGGACAAAGTGTTTCCCATTCATGAGTCATTTGTGTCACACCTTTATGCTTCTTGCTGTATCTACTACTGACTGTACTGATATTTACTCAATATTTTTTCTGTAGGTAATATCACTTTTCATAGTTTTAGCATAGCTGCAACTTAAGCAATGATAGCTGTGAAGTGATATGTCTGAAGTACTTCTCAGGGATGAGCCAATCAATTGTTAAAATATGAAAGTATATTTCTGGGACTTTGTCAGACAAAGCCTGCCCAAGTTTTGGGCCACCACCATCCCAGCCACCTGGCTTAACCCCCTGGACCTCCCCCTGATCCTGCAAAATGAGAGGAGGCAGGCCTAACTCACGAGGGAGCCCCAGAACTCTGAGCTCTGAGCCTGTACTCTGGACAGTGTCTGCTCTGCCTGGCCTGAGCCCATCCCTAACTCTCACTTCCACGAAGTGCTCAAGAATTTCTGATGCGGGAGCTTGTAGAGGGCCTGTAGAAATTCATTTTAAAAACAAAAATAAACCCTTCTGCTCCAAAAGGGTGGTTAGATGCTCTGAGTCTGCAATGTGAGAAGTTACATTTCTCTAAGCTTCAGATTCTCTCTTTCATAATGTTAAAAATCCTTACTTTGTGAACTAAATCAGGGATAATCTTTTCTTTTTAAAATACGTAAAATACGTTTCTATTGGAGAGATAGAGAGAGAGAGAGAGAGAGAGAGAGAGAGAGAGAGAGAGAGAGAGAGAGAGAGAGAGAGAATGCCCCTTACTGGGGATCAAGTCCACAGCCTAGGCATGTGCCTGACCAGGAATCGAACTGCTGGCCTCTCTGTGCATGGGACAATGCCCAACCGAGCCACACCAGCTAGAGCTAAATCAGGGATTTTCAACCTCAGCTCTATTAATAGCGTGTGCAGATTCCTCTTTGTTGTGGGCTACTGTCCTCTCATCATAGGATGTTTAGCAGCATCCCTGGCCTCTGCCCACTAGATGCCAGTAGCTCCCCCTCACCAAGCCTTGGCAACCAAAATGTCTCTAGACATTGCCTAATGTGCTCTGAGGGTCAAATCCACCCGCCCCCGCTCCCCAGAGTATGACTGGATTAAATGCCAGTAAACACACCATGTAACCACACTGGCCTATTACCTGGCATAGACTACAACCTCAGAAATATTCGTAGCACTAATTAAGCGCTTACTATATGCTTGGCACATTTCCAAGCACTTTAAATCTTTTGCCTCATCGAATCCACACATCACCTTGTGAGTTAGGTCCCATTATCACTCCCATTTTACAGACAAAGAATATAAATGTCAGAGAGAAAAAGGAACTGGCCTGATATTCCACCATTAGCGAGTGGCAGAGCCTGGATTCTAACAGTTATCTGCCTCAGAAGTCTGTGTCCTTAGATCTGTGGCTTTCCTACCTTTGGAGGGGAAGAAGTCTCCACAAATACAGGCATCGTGATGAAAGTCATTATAATGATGGTGATGAAGAAATTAGACAACACACAATAGGCTAAGATTTCCATATGAAAAAATACATTCCCAGTCAAGAGACTGGAAAGTGTATAAGGTACCTGATAGAAATTAAAATACAGATCAATTAAATATGAACATCACAATGGTTTGTGTACACACACTCTCTCTGTTCTCAAAATGATTATAAAAGCCTTAACTTTCCTTAAACTGACAAAGAGTAAAAAAAAAATTAAACAAAACAAAACTCAGTCTAATAAAGACAGATGCATTGTGCTAGAATTGGCATTATGAGAGGTTAAGGGTTCTTAGGAAGTGTCAAAAGAGACAATGTTGCTCCAGTACTATGGATGAGCACTTGGATGACCTGGCTGTGGTTAATAGGCCCAAAATAGGGATGATAAGCAAGAAATGGAAGAACATGCTGCACTTCCCTTGGGCATTGAACCTGTGTGTTTTCTCAGGGAGTCTTCCCACCTGAGGGTCCTGGGCAGCCAGGCTACAGTATAGGCATTGACACAGGCCAGAATCCATTTGTCAAGGTTGGACTAAGAGAACTCAGAAAGGCCCATTGGCCTACTGTGGTAGCTTGAAAACTAGCTAACACTCTTGACTGTCCTTGCTTACCAGCCACACACATGCACACAAAATATATTGCGATACTAAGTGCCCCTGGAAACAATGTGCAGATGTATCCAGGTGCACGTATATTGTTCCCCTGGACAAACAAAAATGCATACACACAGATCAACATCAACACAAATTGAAGAAGCAAATGCAAACACAGGATTGTGCTATGGAATATGTATCCATGAGAGAGGAGCTGAAAAGGAGATGAGGACTAACAATTCAGAAAGATGTCGGTATTTCCTTCCTCTGAAGCTTTAGAATCCAGGCTAACATTGAATTATTAAATTTGTCATTGTGGAACAGAGAAAAATGGGAGCTTTTCTACATTTGACTGAAAATCTTTGCATTTCTATAGAAACTTGCAATTAAATCAATTAAGCAATGAAAATCAAATATTCCATTAAAATCTAATTTTCCTCATATCTGATTGGTTATAACTCAGCTGAGTTGGAAACAGATGAGAGAGGCAAAATGACTTGACGTCTGAGACATGGAGACAGGAGAAAGGGAAAATTTCAAACACGCTCAGAGAAAATGTAATAAGAGCATCTTATTTTCCTTCTGCTTGTGTAAGTTTTGCCATTAGGGGTTCCCCAAACATAGGATTTCAGAACTAATTCTGCAGATTGAAATGCGAAAAGCAAGATTCCTTTCTGCTCTGTCTTCTGTTTGCAAACATGTCCTTGAAATTTCCTTTTCCCCTTCAGGGGTTTGAAAAGGCTAGTCCACGCTCCTATTCAGAGGTGCTGTGTCTGTGTGCACTCCAGCGGGCCTGTGATTTAGCTGCTACGGACGACAGTCGGATTGGAACTGGCTGTGTTTGCTGATTTGAGGAGTTACTGAGACCCAACATGTCAAGGAGGGATTTATTCCTCTTCATAGCAAAACGAAGGAATTGTCTCAAGGAGATGCTGGGAAAGAACATGCCAACTGACCTAAATGTTCTTCCCCTCTCTCCCTAGAGGTGACATAGCTGGCTACCTCCATTCCAGCAATCGCCCTGTGGATGGAAGGCTGAATCTCCAAGAATGAAGTGGAAAATGACTCCATATGTTGTCCAAAAAGCAAGTCAGGGAAAAGAAGACAGTAATTTATGAGTAAGATGCCTTTCCAAGATTTGATAAATGCCAGGATACCCAACTGAGTCTGAATTAAATTGACTGAATTTTAAAAATATGTAAATAGGCCAAAAGACAAAAGGAGGATAATATTCAGGGTCCATCGTGTGCTTGAAATTTTAAACACAAAGGTGTTGTTGGTTACTATTTTATTAAAAAATTCAATTGTCAGAACTCTTTTGGAGGCCTGAACTGTTGGGATCTTCCAGAGAGCTGTTCGCATATTTGATTGCCAGGCCAGACCCTAATTATGCGAACCTCAAAGGAGAGACAGCTATGGGACCCTTTCCAAGTGCCCCTGGAGACGTCAAACATCGGCGGGCGGAGGAAGAAAGCAAAGTGTTGAAGGCAATGGCTACCTACCAGTTTCCAGAAAGGTGGGCAATGGGAAATTGGCATTTTTATTCTTCACATTTAAAAAATTAATTTATAAGGATTTTCTTTGCTTTGCTGCTCACACTCCCCCCTAACCATCTGTCTTCTCTGAACAGTTGGAGCAGGTGAGGAGGAGGAGGGGGAGGAACAAAGAAAGATAGAAGTTCCTTTGAAAATAAACAACTGCTCTTGGGTTTGTTATCTCTGCCACCCATTCAGCCAAATCCATTTCCTTGGTGATACACAGTGGTCAAGAATACAAGCTCTGGAACCAGAACGCCCGGATCTGAATCCTAGCCCCTCAGCTTATCAGCTTAGTGACCTTTGGGCAAATTATCTTTAGGGGTCTCAGTTTTCTTACCTTCAAAATGTAAATACAACAAAAACAAATCCCACAAACAAATAGTATATATGCCCTCAGGTTGTTAGGAGAATTAGTTAACCACAAACATTACTTGGAATGGTGATCATCTAAGTACTTTATACACAGCTCTGAATGTACCTATCAGTGCTACAACCACTCTGGTGACAGTACTACACCCTACAATGTCCTTTGCCACTGCACTCATTTAAATAACGAAAACTGTAGCGTGAGGTCATGGAATCCAGGCATCTGATCGGAACAACAGTCAGAAATCTACTGGAAAATAAGCATCACCTCCTTTACAAACACATATGCTCAAGTTTTTCCAAGGAGTTTGGCTCGGTTAAGACCTTTTCTATGTAGAATATTCTATCTATCTTTTGAGTCAAGGAATGGTAGCCTTCCTTGCTTTAATTTAACCATTTCCAAGGCAGGTTTGGAGCAACATCATTCCCGTTTTAGAATCAAGATAAATAATTTATTGTCCAAAAAGTTGAAGGGCAGTACTACAGAGTAAGTAAGTGAGGAAATGGATATTTCTCTGGTGATAATTTGGGACAAAACGTGAAATTGTGTCCAGGAAAGCCCATCTGTCCCACAGAGTGACCCCCAGGAATGCTTCAATGAGAGAGAATTAAGCCCTGTTAGAGGAACTCATTGCCTCATGGGCTGTGCTGTTGCCAGATCTAAAGAGGATCCCTCCGTTAGGACAGGAGACCCCCCAGCCCTCTCCCTCCCCCTCTGAGGGAGACACTTGGACTCCGTCCAGCCTGCCCTGCCCACCTGGAATCTTCCAGGCCTTTCTGTCACAATAGTGCTTTAGAAAAGTCTGTGTGAAGGGGGGAACTCTGGTATTTAAGTCCATCCATCAATGTCAACCCCTCTTTCCCTGCTACCCCAACAGCTTGGTACATTTACCTAAAAGCTGAATAGCCTAAATGGATGGATTTTTGTGCTGGTCTCATTAGAAAGGGAAATTAGCCAGGCACTGTTCAGCTGTGCAGAACGCACGCTGATCCTGAAAGCCTATTCCGCCCCGCCCCCAATCTTTCCTTTATCACATATGATGCCCGTGATTCCTTTAACATTTCTTAAAGGTTTCATTATCCACCACTCTAGTTCTCATGAACACAGAGCTCCCAGTTCACATCTCCTCTCATTGCCCAGCTCCAGTTGTTGGTTCCTGCATTTCCCTCCAGCCCAGTGCATCCCACGCTCTCCTACCCGCTGCTTTCCTGCCACACCAGCCCACAGTCAGCTCCTGGGGCCCCTGTGGTCCCTGCCACCGGGGCCAGTGCTCATGCTGTTTTGTGAGGTTGAAACAGTCTTTCCTGCTCTCCATCCTTTAGTTTCCAGCTCATGACTCACTTCCTGAGAGAAATCTCTGATCCCATTGAGTTTGGTCAACTTCCTTTGATATGTATTCTCTAAAACCATGGTTCTGTCTTTCAAAGTGTTGTTGCTCAATTTGTGGTTATTTTTATTTGTTGCTTATTTGATTGCAGTTTTGTTTCTTTGCTGACTGTAATTCTGTTCCAGGGAGCAGGAACCATATCTCAGTCATTCATTCTTACTAACTTACTGTTGTGCACCAGCACCCATCATAGTGCTTGGGACTTTGCAGGTGTCTACTAAGTATTTGTCAAATGAATAAATATCATGACACCAGCAGGGGCTATGTTATTAGGATGTTTAAGAATGTGATTTATTGCCCTAACTGGTTTGGCTCAGTGGATAGAGCGTCAGCCTGCAGACTCAAGGGTCCCAGGTTCGATTCTGGTCAAGGGCATGTACCTTGGTTGTGGGCACATCCCCAGTAGGGGGTGTGTAGGAGACAGCTGATCAATGTTTCTTGTCGATGTTTCTAACTCTCTATCCCTCTCCCTTCCTCTCTGCAAAAAATCAATAAAAATATATCTTTAAAAAAAAAGAATGTGATTTATCTATCTTTTTTTTTTATCTCCCTAAAGATAGCAAGCGAAGAATGTTTAGTTTTCCATATAACAATCACTTATGGGACATGCGGGTCATTTCGTATACCCAAAGCAGTACATTCCTCCAATGACAATATAGGCATTACAAGCCTACAATGGGCTCCATACAATGCACAATGCTAATGTGGCCCATCTTTGGCTTTTAATAATCTCAGTGGCATTTGGCTTTAGCTAAATGTGACAGCTCCCTAACGAGTGCTTCAAAACTTGGAGACTGATATTACAGGCTCTAGAGAATCAAAATAAAAATCATGTGAGAACTGTAATTCTCAAAAATAATACTAAATGTGACAACTGAAAATACCTGATGAAGTAAAAAGAAACACAGTATCCTCTCAACTCTGCCTAATGTATACCTCAGTGTGTAAGTTCCTATTTGAACTTTAGAACTTTATTGAGTTCTGTTTATTAAACACAGTGATCCCAAGCTATTTGGTACAAGTGGACAAAAGGTTTTGCCTACCATGTTCATTTGTGATCGCTTTGCAATGACAGTGGCCTGGGGTTACTTTCTAGGGCACTTGAGAATTTCGATTAATAAGTAATAGACTAAAGTGATTTATTGCAGGTATTGTATCATGCGTTCTCTCCCCAGAAAACCCCAGCATAGCTGTTCAGTGAATGAGCAATTAGAGAGCAGTCACCAGGGAGCTGGCTCCTTCTGCGCCTTGCTGGAAGGAATGTCCCCATCCTCCTGGCCCCGCACCATGGACCTAGAGTTCAGCCCCTAGTTGGGAGCCCCTTTCACACCAGATCACTCCCCACCCCCATCCCTCGCAGAGGTTGCTAATAGCGGTCCTAATAGAAGACAAGCTAGGGAGCTTTAAAATTTTATGAAAAATTAACATTTCTTTCCTCATAGGAGGTACACAGTAGGGTAGGTTTGTACAACCATTTAACTTACACAAAACTGATGCCTGGCCCTTGGTAAGATGATAGATAGATAGATAGATAGATAGATAGATAGATAGATAGATATAGATAGATAAAATAATCTCAGAACTTATATTTTATGTGTTTATTTAGATACTGTTTATATAGATATCACTACACTGAGACATTTAATGGCCATAGCCAGCAAAATCATATGGAAACTTATATTCTGCTTATGGTTTCATTGGTTTCCTGTAAATGATATGTATTTATACAGATGTTGGTTTTTTGTTAAGAGGTAGATAAAATCTTCCCAACCTTATGTTTTGCTTAGAGATTGCTTATTGCTTATGCGTTTGCTAGGCTTTTCTCAGGACAATGCGAGCACACAGAGAGCAAACATCAGGCATTCCTTGCTCACTGCCTCACTCCCAGGGCCTGGGAGAAGGCCTGACTCCTCAGAAGCACCATTTGCTGAATGAACAAGCACGTCCCACTTCGCAGGCATCACTTTAGCAGGAGGAACCCACACAATGTTACCCTGAACTTCAGGGGTGCCTGGAAGGTTTCCATAGGCCACCTGATCACGCTTAGTCTTGTTCTCTGTGATGACAGTGACTTTCAAATCTCGTTTCCCAACAACAGGGCAGCTCTCCTGTGCCAGGAGGTTATGTGCTGTGTAAAAGTCACCCAGACCGCCAGGGACACACTGGTTCCTTGAGGAGTCCGGAGTGTTGTCACTGTGTCAGAGCTCAGCCTGTCTAGAGCAAACTGCTGGCTGCAGCCCAGCCCAGTGCTATTAACGAGTGCTTGGCCACAAGCAGTGGTGTGCACAGCTTTGTGCATAATGAGGTGACTCTCTCCCCCACGGACACCTTTAGAGCCATGAATGAACCGCCACTTAACTGAAATAGAAAGCCATCTCTGACTCCTTGGTGGAACAAGAATACTCCTGCTAATATTTTGATCCTAAAAGGGAAGGGTTGTGAGAGATCCTGGCAAGAATGTGGATGGAAGCCCAGGGAATCCCGTGCCACACTAGCATCTCTGCTGGGCGCAGTATGCCTCAGGAGAAAAGCCAAGCAGCAGTCTATACCTCTGCCTGTAGCCTGTAGCTAGGCACTTCCACTGCGCCATATGCTGGTGTCTTTAAGTAACCCATTACACAGGAATTAAATATCTCGTGACAGATTGTTTTGACAGTGGAAGAAAAAAAACGAAAGTGGGAGAGAATGGGAGAGGTTTAAAATTTTTTTTAAAATGCATTTGACTGAAGGCAACACGTTAGGTAGATGTTAATTTAACAGATGTCTAGCTTTGCATCATCAGCGTGCAACGGGCGGTTTCTGGCAAGCCTTCCGACCACATCGCAACACAGGCTCCTCTCAATTCCTCCTGGAGATGCCTTTCACAACCTTCCAAGTGAGCCATTTTCATGCAAAGGAAAAGGCCTGAAATTACTCAGGGAAGATGCGAACACCTGGCAATAGTTTGGAAGGAGGGGTCCGTGAATGCAACGAGATGTAAAGGAATAAAAGCCAGCTCACAGCAACTTTTCAGGTGAGGGAGAAAGCAGGAGAAAAGGCATTCAGCCTGCAAAAACAGCTAACACATCACAAACTTCCTGTGTTTGATAAGAGAACCCCAACCGCAACACTGCTAACTGGGGATGCATTCTTTTTGTACATACATCATACAAATACAACAAATCTAAATTGGCATTACTGTGAAGTTGTCTGAAAATGAATGTCATCTGGAAAAAGAAATTTTAGGACCTCATTGATCCTACACAGCTCCTTTGCAAAAAAAAACCCCACAAAATAAACCAAAAAAACCCTCCCCATATTAGGTCTATATATAAATCTGATAAAGTTCTATAAACATTAAATCCTATATAATAAAAGCCTAATATGATAAGTAGTCATCAGTTCAACCAATCAAAGCGTAATATGCTAATGATATGCTAAGGCCACTCAACTGCTCGCTATGACCTTCACTGACCACCAGGGGGCAGAAGCTCTGACAGGTAGGTTAACTTGCTGCTGGGGTCTGGCCAATTGGGACTGAGCGAGATGGGTCGGACATGCTCTGGAGCCCTTCTGTAGTCCCTTCCCAGCTGGCCAACCTCCTGCATCCCTCCCTGGCCCTGATCGTACACTGGCGGGGTCCCTCGGCCTGGCCTGCGCCCTCTCGCAATCCAGACCCCTGGGGAGATGTTGGAGAGCTGGTTAGGCTCAATCCCACAGGCCAGGCCGAGGGACCCCACTGGCACATGAATTCATGCACCGGGCCTCTAGTTTATATATAACTGAGAGAAGCTGACTTGGGTAGCAGCTTGGGTAACATCCAATTGACGTGATGTTAGGTTGAATCTTTGTGGACATTCAGTTAGACTTAATTAATTGTGGTTTTGTAATTTTATGCTCATTTTGGAGTCAATACACTTTATTTTTAGGACACTGATATTTACATAAGCCTTGTAATGTTCAAGTGTACTGGATCCAATGCAGGAAATTATACAGGAAATATCCTACACGAAGTAAAACAAAGCTTAGAGATTTGGATGAATCTTATCCTCACAGCTACATTGCTATTCATTTCTTGGTCGAGTCCATCAGATTACCCTATGATTGGCTGGAATAAAATACCACTACTTACTCAGACCCTCGTACAGTTCCTGATGTGATATATATTTTCTGGAAAGAAGAAAGGAAGGCAGGAAAGGAGGGGGGAGAGAGAAAGGGAAAGGAGAATTCTACTACAAAGGCTTAAGAATCCACTCTTGTAACTCAAAGGCTGCTCTACAATTCTGCAGGATTATTCATTAGCACCACTTATTTTAATAGCCAAAAACATTTTACAACTAATGTCATAAAACATTTCAAGAAACTGCAAATTTTATTGCTGCCCCCCACCCAATGCACAGAAATTTCCAACAATTGCAAAACCCAGCAGACAGCTTGTGTATGTATCTGAGAGAGTGTGTGTGTAACCATTTGATTCAGCATTTTTATTTTTAGGTATTTAAAACAAATGGTCTATATCTTGTTTTCTGACAGAATATGGCAAAAGGCCATCCTGAAGGGCTGAGAGAGATTAATGATATGATGGCAACCTTTGGAGAATGCAACAAAATTGGTCTGGTTTCCAAACAATACAATACAGGGATGTGTGAGTGTGTGTGTGTAGGCTTCTGTGACAAGTAATAAATACCAAGTTATAGAATACTTTCCTCAGGTGATTTCACTATAAACATCTCAACCAGGGGAAATGAGTAAAATCATCCCTGTGAATTCAAAGAGGCTAAGATGCATATTTGGAAAAAAATCCAAAAGGGGGCTAGATGGTTTACCCCAACGCACATTCCTTCTCATGAGAGCTGTGCTAAGTCAAGGGCATGATGTGAAATTGAAGAAACTGATAAGGAAACAAATATTAAAACTCACTATATGATCGCAATAAAAGAATGAGAAAGACACCTGTCAACACAAAAGAATCCTTTCTCCCTCTCTGAAATTCAAATCTAGTAATTGTGTCTGCCTTCCAAAACCCCTTCTTCTTATTATCTCAGAGTCCTTATGGTATCAAACACTCACTGAATCCCTGAGTTGGGCACAATAATTCTAGTCATTTTTCAAATGTATCTATTCTCTCAGACCTTTCATCCTAGGGAGTGGTAAGCCTGGGCATAAAAATCAGGAATCAATGAATGAACAATGTCCTTATTCCTTTAACTTGTGTTGTAATTACTTAAGGGAAACTTCTGTGATTTGCTCTGGGAAAGTGCCCTGGTGCATTAATGTAAGTTTTTTATTTGATGTGAATTATCTTAATATATTCCAATGTATTCTTGCTCCTATCCTTGTTCCCACCTTTTCCTTCATTCCTTTAATTAGAAGGATTGAAGAATATGTTGGAATAGGATAAAAACAGGGATACTTAAGTAATTAAAAGTACAAAGAGTTTAGTGAATATTTCCCCATTTGTGGGTCTTAGAGAATATCTTAAGAGACTACAATTAGTTAGATATGTGACCTTGGGCTAGGCCCATGACCTCTTCAAGCCTCAGTTTTATACATCAGTAAAGAGAAGTTTAAAATATATAAACCCTAAATTCACTGACTGCTATAATATTTTTTGCATGATTCTCTATTTATAGCCAACATAGTTTCTGTTCTTTGACATGATAACAAGGAATAGAACTAAGGTAAGTATCATCGGAGGAAGAATATTGGGGTTCAGATCTCCACAACAAAATGTGGTTGAGAAGCATTTATAATATCAAAACCCTTCTTTGTCCTTCATACGCCACTGTTCCTAATGGGTCCTGAAGAGCAAACACCTCTATTTGGCATTCATGGCCAGGTAGACTCCAGTAGACCAAAATAAGTGACCCCAAGTTTGAGTCTCATTAGAATGACTCCGTGCTTTGGACTGACAGGTTATGGCTGTATTAAGGGCAGTCACTGTGACTGGCCCTTTGAAAGTGACACAGGTGGAGACTCTATACCCAGATTACCCAAGGGGAGGCCAGCCTGGTGATTGAGGTGTCAATTATGGGGAAGGGGAGAGAAATATGGCCTGAGGGAGGTAAGCTGTAAATTAGCACACTAGAGTTGACAGAGAGATTAGTTCCTTCTTTGAGAGTGGAAGAAAGCCAAGGGATCATGGAGTATTTGATGCCTAGTTGTCATTATTTCTGCCTTGAAGAGTGTCCCCTCCCTTTTGGAACTGGAGTCCCTGCCAACATCGCTCTGCAGGACACCTAAATCACGAGACTCTCAAATATAAGCACCCATTCACGATTGATCCTACCCGCTCCTTCCTGATTCAGGCTAACATCTCCAAGAATATTTACCTTCTGTGCAACCTTCTGTCACTTAAATGTTCAGTTCAGCAGTTAGCAAAGACGTAGCGTTAGTTATCTGGGGAGGTCTGAGTGAACAGAAGCATGAGGCTCCATTTCTTGAATTAAAATTCCCTTTTGGGTCAGGGATTGAAATCTCAGCAGAATAAAGTTCACATTATAAGGTGCCTGGGCAGATCATGCATTTAGAGGGATAATTCCAGAAGACAAGGACTCACTCCACACAGAAATATTTTTAAGGTCATGTAGTAACTTCTGGTATTAAAATAAAATAAAAATAGAGGACATTGCATGTCAAGCTCTATAGCAAGTGGCACAATTCACTTAGTTCATGAGTTCTCCAACAGGTGACCTGCAGAGCATGGTGATGATGCATACAAGCATGGGAGGAAGAATACTGGGGTTCAGATCTCTGCTTCCCCACATTATAGACCATGTATTTAGATGTTACCTAATTTCTTTGGATCTCATATTCCCCATCTTCAAAATGCTAATAATATGTCCTAATTCTTAGGAGTGCTTTGAACACTGAATAAACTATTTGGTATATGGTAGGTATCCAGTAACTTTTTTATAGTAATGATATCATTTGCAAATAATTATTATTGGAGATGTATCCTATGTGACAGTACCAAGTTTGTTTCTTACCAATATTATTGCTATTGTTTGCATGTCTGATCTGTCCAGTCTCTCAGGATGGCCAAAATGAACTCATAGAGGCTGCAGAAGGGAGCTTTGTCCAGCACTCTGGGCAGAAGATATAATTAAGATTATTGTGCCCAAATTGGGAAGACAAAATGCAGTCCTAATGCAGGATATTCAAAGAGGACTTTTTAAAGACACACGAACTTTGGATGTGCCTACCAAATAGAAAACTATAAATATTATGTGAAAATGTGAATCAGAGTTCGGTGTAAGTGGTTTTATTAATGCCCTTTTACTGTATTTGTATTTGATGAAGCACCATCAAAAAGTCATACATGTTTGGAGGTGTAAGATGAACTATGGCTGTGTTCTTTATCTGGGACGAATAACACTAAAATCTTTCTGAGGGTATGTTTATTCAGCAAGACCATGCTCTCAATGTTGGACTTGCATTGTGCACACATGCTGGAGTGATATCACGTTAGAGAAGAGGATCTTTGACTGATCTGTTCCCTTAAGAGAATTTTTTAAGTGGCCGTTTAAACAAAAACATCAGGAGGACCAAATTGTTTCCACAAAATTATAGAAAAAAATATGTATTAAGCACTTATTTGCTCAAAATACTGGTTGGCAGTGTCCTGCCTGTCAACTCATGTAAGCTTCAGGACAACCTAAGAATTAAGCACTATTATCTTAATTTAATGAAGACATTTACTAAACTCGGAGAGAGTAAATAATTATACTGCCTAACCTTAGTTCCAACCAGCTTTCTCAGAATCCAAAATTCATGACCTTTGCATAGCATAGCAACAGTCACAACAATCTCTATTGAATTCAATTAGCTTCAATTAGAAAATACTTCCAATAATTTGAAAATGGGCATTGTACAATGACTATATTATTATTGGTGATGGTGGACTAGATATTTCGATGCTACTATAACAAAAAACAAACTTCATAAAATGTGTTTTCACATGATGTCTAGAGCTATTTGAACAAATATTACTTCTATCTCCTCTCCCCCCCATGCCTTCCCCCCCGCCCCCCCCCCCCGCCACACACGCACATACTTCACATGTACATTCCTTCTTGGCACATTTTACTGCCTGAAATTGCATGTTTGCTCTATATTTATTACTATTTTTAAATTTTATGTTTTACTTCTATATATCATCTTTGTAAGGTCAGCAAATTGTTTTATTATTATTTCTGATTCCTTACTCCCTCAGTAGGTACTTAGTCCATAGTTGTGAAATGAAAGAAACAAACAATGAGTATGTGGATATAGCTAGATAAAATACACACATAGACAGATAGTCTACGTGTTCTAAAACCCAGAGTATCGTTACATAGAAGATATAATAGAATAAAAGTGCCCTGATAAGTTCCAGGGCAGATGATATAGAACCATCCCCTTATGCAATGGAAACGATGTATATCCTATTGCAGATGTCAATATTTTCAAACTTGAACATAATATTTTAAATGAGCCCCAGTATTTTTATGCTAAATGGTATCATTGATTGCCACACTATGTAATAGGATACTTTAAAATACACAGCTCAGGAAGATACCATCTTCTGTGGCTTTTCCATCATAACATATGTAAGTATCACATTCTCCACTGACATTGTCTCCTGGGCGCCCTGTCCAGAAGATCACTAAACCATAAAACATTTATGTATCTATTCACACTAGAAAGTCAAGTACAGGCAGCCCTGTGGTGAAATAGGAAGTAAGTTAAGCTCTCTGGAATCCACCCCTCCTCCCAGTATAGAGTTACTCCTTGATTCCAAATATCGTTAATATGATTAACCATCATATGGAAACCTAGATTGTTGTTGGGGATTGAATTGTGTCCCCGAAAAGGTTATGTTGAAGTCCTAATCCCAGTACCTCAGACTCTGATTGCATTTGGAAAAAGGGTCATCACAGATGTAATTGGTTTAAGACAAGGCATACTAGATTAGGGTGGACTCTTAACCCAATAAGACTGGTGTCCAAATGAGATGATGCGAAGACAGCGAGAATACAGATGCGGGGATTGGAGTGGGGCAACGGCAAGCTAACCAGCTTCTAGAATTGTCAGCGAACCACAACCTCAGAAGGGGCAAGGAAAGATACTCCCCTATAGGTTCCAGAGGCAGCATGGTTCTACTGAGACCTGGGTTTTGGCTTCTTAGCTCCCGGGTGCCAGACAATGTTGATACATCTCCACAGAGTTCAAATACAGAAAAGATCTCAAAAAATGTGTCAATCCACCTGCCTGACTGGGGACATGTCTTCCATAAGAAGAGCATCCTTTGGGATGAATTTTCTCTATAGTTATAATCACTTTCCTTCTTTCTTCTTGATTTAGTTCTTAAAATATGGTAGAAATCATGTCCTGGTGAGAGAGTTCAAGGGCTTCTGGTCCACCTCATGCATTGGCAGCATATCCTTCTGTCTGTTGTTAGATTATCCCAACCCACACCCTTCCCTGCCACTCTCCCTCCCTGACAGTTTCCCTAAAAACAACCTGCCCACGGTCCGGAGCACTTGCAGACTGAGTGGGCACACTGAGTACACAGAGTGGCCAGTGAGCAAAAGGGGCTCTTCCAGAACACCAGCTTTCCCTGTTCTTCCCCAAGAATAGCAGCCTCCAAAGCAATTCCTATCTATTTCACGGCATGTGATTATATGCTACTTGTGACTCTAATCCCATCCCTCAAATTACTGACTTCTCTGTCACCTAAAATCAAGAAAATGTCAAAATATTTCCCCAGTGTGTATTGTTTTGGTGAAAATACATTAGTGCTGCTCCTAACCTTCGGAGAGAAATCAAGTCCATTATTATCTTCAGTTTAAAGCTCTCCTTACATGCCTTTCTTCATTTGCCATCTTATTTCCCAAGAACATATAAAATGATATGAATTATGGCCACATTTCAATGTAGATCTATTGATTCTAGAAAGCAGTCTTACATTTCACATCAGTGGACTTTGATGGCTTTGTATGTTTGCGTGTGTATGTGTGTGTGTTGCTTAAAGTCCTGCTGCCGTGAAACACAGAGATGTTTCAGCTGAGAGAATGATTTTTAAAATTTTCCGTTTACCTAAAACCCCTCGCCCTCAAACACCTCATTCTCTGGAAAAACACACACACAAACTTTACTTATAAAAGATAGGCGGCATTTAATGAGTTATCCATTATTAACTCTGCAGGATATGGTCAATAAATTGAATATGTGTGTGCTTAAATGCAAGATGCAACAACTATGAATTGTAAATAGGAATTTGGTATAAACACAGATTTTTATGTGTAAAAAATAAGAACAATATCATTGGATCTCATATCAACAATGAAATTTGCCTGGCTATTTAACTTCCTTTAGGTTTTGTTAGAAGAAGGAACTGATGCTTGAAGGCATCTGGGGACAAAATAAGGACAAAGTACCATGATACTAGAAGCAGGAACTCTCCGGTGAGGTCCTTTTTAGTTCAGTATCTGTCCCCTTATTTATGAAGTGAGACAGTACTGCTCCTTGTTCCAGTCTGTTCGCCTTTTTAAGAAATCTTTAAGGAGAGTGAGAGAGAACCAATGCAGAAACCTAACTTTATTTTGTATCTACGAGCAGATGCGGGTCAGGGGGATGACTTTTTTAAAAAATATATTTTATTGATTTTTTACAGAGAGGAGGGGAGAGGGATAGAGAGTTAGAAACATCGATGAGAAAGATCTATCAGCTGCCTCTTGCACGCCCCCTACTGGGGATGTGCCGGCAACCAAGGTACATGCCCTTGACCAGAATCGAACTTGGGATCCTTGAGTCCGCAGGCTGACGCTCTATCCACTGAGCCAAACCGGTTAGGGCAGGGGGCGGGGGGATGACTTTTACAGATTCTACCATGAGTTGGGTACCAGGTGAGGGACTTTCTTTAAATAACCCTATTTAATTCCTCAACGGCCATAGCTTTCATACACCTAGGAAGAGATATAACTCCCATGTTGTAAACTGAGGCTTAGAAATATTAAATCACCTCCCCAGAGTCACACTGCTAACAAATTATGGAACTGATGTCGCTCTACTTGACTCCCCAAATTGATCGGATATATAACAAATATTCATCTTTCAATTCAGGGTGGGCAATTTTTTTTCTGGGGCAGAAAAATAAATATTTTAGGCTTGAGAGATGTCATCCCTGTTGGAACTACTCCACTTTGCCACTGTAGGCAAAAGCATCCACAGACAGTACATAAATGAATAACCATGCCTGTGTTCCAATAAAAGATTTTTAATGAATGCTACAATTTGAATTTTTAATTTAAAATTTAATTTTTATATATCATGAAACTTTCTTTGTTTGCTAGTTTTTTAAATTGTCGACATTCAAAAATGTCAAAACCATTCTTAGTTTGCAGACATACAAAAACACAAGGCTGGCTGAATGTAGCCGGGGACCTCAGTTTGCAAGCCCTCCTTCACTTTTCTCTAAGCAACTGGAGGTGAGGGGCTGCATTTTATGATTCTCTGACTTTGCTGAGGGCCTCCTACATTGCCCAAAACAGAGAGGCTCCTAGCTCACATTCGTGATGGACTGAATATGTAGATATCAGTGGCATCATTATTTTCTTTTCAGTTCTGTATTCCTAGCTCTCTTTTTACTTGAGCCTAAATTTACTCTAGTGCTGCAACTTAAAATCTTTTTCCCCAAAAAAGTTGTATCATTTAAAGTTACTGTACCTTAACAAAGGCACCTAAGTGGCACTGTTTTTGCATGCATGAAAGCTCAAAGCCTCAACAACTCCCATGAGCGATTAATCTTCTAACACTAATTAGATATTTGCTAATTAGCGTCTGATGTGTGAAATGAAAAAAACATTTTGAAACTGAAATGAATAGGGTCTAGAAAGATAGGCCTGTATTCCACTTCCCCTTTTCCCATATCATTATCATATTTCATAAATATTAATAAGACCACATGACACCAGCTGCTCTATAAAATTATCTCTCTGAAGTAAGGCTTTTGTTGGATATAATGGTGATGTGTCAATATTTTGCATATGGAAAAAGCACTCAATGAAGCATTTTTTTCTTCAGTGTTAAAGAGATGTCATATTTCATGAATTCTTTTTATGCTTGATCACCCAGGCTCACTGCTGAACCTAGACTTCTTCCCATAAGGGAAGGTAGAAAACCTCTCTTGAAATCATCACTTTCCTTCCTCTCTTATACCTTAATCTTATCTTGGTTGAAAAGAAAACTTAATAGAATGGCAAATACCTTAAATCTATGATTCTATGCAAATGAAATAATAGAAATCATTGTAGAATAGTCAATTTCAATAAGGAATTTGACTTTTAAAAGAGACAGAGTTGAAATTTATTAATTACATGCATGAGGACAATCCCCGTATGCCATCTTAGTAAAAACCAAAAGCTCTAAAGAATGGGACATAGGTCTGTGTCAGGGCTTCAACCCTCCTCCCCTCTAACTCTCCCCCCAAACAGTCTGGAATATTCAAGTCATAAATATTGTCATGTCATATTCATAAAATATAACATTTTGATTTGGAATATTTCTCAAGTGAAAGCCCACATGAAACACATTTGGTTCTGAAAGAAAAGACCTATAATAATAAACTATTTTAGTTGGTGTGGTATTTAAAAAACACACAAAAAACCACTCACCCGTGAATGCTGGTCATATCACAAATTATATCTAATTATAGCATTGATACAATAATTTGAAATGATAGTTAAGCACAAGTTGACAAAGGTGACATTGGAAAATAATGACGATGAGATTGTCATTTTCTTAGGCTGACATTTTCTGATGATAATAATGCTGATCAAGATGATTAAAATCATAATGAAGGGAAAGCGCCAAGAACCTGAACAAAACATACCAAGACTTCAGAGAGGCTAACTATCATTTTGTCTCCTGCTTCTTTAAACGATTTCTTTTTTCCAGCCAAAAGTTAGGCACATGTACCTGTGGGAACTGCAACTGATTGATGGTGACTTCTACCTACTTACAGAGGCTTCTGCAATGAGAGGATAAGGTCATTTATGCCAATTTACCGATTTACAATGAGGGTTGTTTTCTAATTGACTTTGAGATTATCAGCTCCCAGATACTAAACAACAATATACCTTCTGTATTGATAGTCGGTTACCAGGATCCTCAGTATAAAATTCATGGTGATTTCAAGACTCTGCACTGTTGCAAACACCAAGCGAATGGAAAGAGTCTGGCAGACATTACCCTTTCACTTATCATTAAGTGAGAATAAAACCAGACGACTTTTAATTATCAACAACAGAGAAATGAGTCAAGGGGAATCATACCCAATCAAGACATCACCAATTGGCAAGCAGACTGGCAGAACCGGGGAAATGAACGACGTTCTGTACTTGCTCAAATGAGCCTATTTAAATTGTATCAAGTTCAAAGTATTTGATGTGACTTGTAATTCCAGCTGAATTCTGAACGCCATTTCAAAAATAGAGGATAAATGTGTCTCAATTATTTAAAATCGCCTCCTCAACTATGCATGTGTTCTCAAATTTGGTTTTCATTTACCTATGGTATTTGGTGTCTCAACGGATCATCATAGAGTCATGGATATTCACCTGAAAGCAATTTGAAAAAAATAAATTCTCTACTATCAGCTAGATTAGGTCCAATTGTCCCATTTTGCTGATGAGGCAACTGAGAAGTAGACTGATAGGTTTGGACTACACATACTGCCTCCTAATGGGAAACTGTCCGTTATCATACAGGATCCTACATTCCGCAGCATTTGAAAAGTACCCTTCATCCTAAAGGGTCACCCGACTGCTTGTTTTATAGCTCAGATACCATGGCTTTGTTACCACCACCAATTTTGCTCCAAGTACAACAAAGGGATTGTTACAGCATCAATTGCCTGATGTCCAAATGTATCCCATTCCTCAGTAAAGTCTGTATGTCATCTGTGATCTTCATCCTTACACATTCCATGCTAATACTACCCACCTGGGATGTATCACCCATACCCAAAGAAGACCTATGATTTTAATCTTTGCAACATGCCCAGGAAGATGAAAGAGGACAAAGGTCATGAGCCCTAGTAAAGACTTACATGTGTCCACACTCAGCGGTAGAAAGAGAAGTCCTTCTCATAGGTCTTTTTTTTTTGGCCTTCTTTTTTCAAAAAGAAGAAATCACCATCATTCAGAGATAACTATACTCTTCCTCACCTGTCATCAGCCTATCCTTAGAACTTTTAATTTTCTTAGTTTAAATCAACTCTGACTACTGAAACAATAATTTGAAATGATAGCTAAGTACATGTTGACAAAGGTGACATTGGAACATAATGATGATAATCATTATGTGACTGGCAATACAGTGCCAAAGGATTCTTGTTCATGGCATCAGGTGTTCTGCAAAGGTATATATGACATCAGGAATAAGGGAGCATAGAAATGACAGGGGAGTGTGGAAACATGGTTTGAGAGAAGGCAGGAGGAAGGGAAAAGCTCATCAGCTCTTACCTGTCTTATTCCTAGACCATCCTCCTTCTTCTCAGACTCTCCTCCTCTAACCTACACACCAAATTAACCACCTAAATCTGGTTTCATCATGTCACTTCATTGCTCAAACACTCTTTAAATGGTTCTCCCTGAAAATCCAGTCCAATTGCCTTCCAATGGCATTTAACATAGGGCTGTCAGAGAAATGCTAAAAATTGCCTGTTTATATGAAATTCAAATTTAACTGGATATTCTGAATTTTTATTTGCTAACTCTGCAGATTCAAAGGCATTTCTAATCTACCCCTACTTCACATTGGAGCTTTATCTTCTTCTTACATTTCATTCAAGTGGTTTTCTTGCTCTTTGAAATGCACAAGGGATATTCCAAACTTTGCTCACACCGTCACTCTCACCTGGAATGCCTATTTTATTTTTCTCTCTCTATCCACTGAAGGGCTACATCTGGTTCCCCCATGAGTATTCTTACATAGCACATACTTCCATTCCACTTAGTGGTAACTAAACTTTTCATAATTCCTATGAAACTAATAAAACTTCAGTGTCTTTATACAGACAAAGAACTTCCATGGTTGTCAGATCAGAGGCAAGTTACCAACTTTTTAAAATATTCGTTTTCCTCACCTGCAAATGGAGGAACTATTGGGTCCTCCTTTATGGTGTGGCATGAGATTGAATGAGACCCCCACAGACCTCTCAGGGCAGCTGATTAGCTGTTTAAAGAAAATTCTAAGTAGAGACATACTGAATACGAGAGTGATGTTGGGAGAGAGGTACTCCGTTTCCCAGCGTACCTAGGAAACTGGCTCTGACTCCCAGCATAAAGGAGGCTGTGTAAAGAAAAAGAGCTGTGTAAGAAGGTTTACTGGAGTTCAAGTAAGTACAAAGACAGAAGTGCCTGGTTCTCATGCCCATTTTGTATAACTTGTTGGGCCATTATTTATTATAATAAAGTGAAGGAAACCCAATGGCTTTACACCTTAGTTGATTTTATGATGAAAAACAACAACACAACCTTGTATATTGTAGTCTTTGAAAACAATACAAAGGAAGCCTGCAGTTTTGGCCTCCTGCTTTGAAATCACCAGTAGAGAGACATACAGGGTATTCTAGTACATAGAGTCGCTGACATCCATAGCTCTAAGAAGCAGGAGTGGGGAATACAGCATTAGAAATCCCTCAAAAGTAAGGGGAGCCACTGTTTCAGCAACTTCTAAGGTTTCACAAGGTCTGTACACAGAATATTAGACATCCTGTGATCTCCAGTATCACTTATTTGAAGGCAGTAAGTGAGGCCTCTTCAGGCTCTGTGTGCTCCTTGCAGTCCTGGACTTGTGTATTGCGCTGTGTTTTCTTCTCTGCAGCTCAGCCCAGCCATGCACCCTCCTCAGCCATCTCCACCCAGAAGGAGGAGCTAATGCAGTTAGATTGCTCCTGGGCTTCTAGCAGGACTACTTCAAATGATATTACTTCCATTTGTGCCGCGTGTCACGTTGGAGGGAAACAGCAAACAGACATGGAAGTTGCCTTGCAGAAGCAGAAGCCACACGTCCCTGCTGAGAAGCAAGGCAGCAGACAGGGCAATCAATTTGTCAATTTCCTCAATAGAGAGCAGAGCCCTGGCCACCACCAGAAGGGGGCTCTTGAGCAAGGCAACCCATGGCTCCATGTGCACAGGATTTGGGGGGAACATTGCTCACAGGTCACAAGCCCACTTTAGGCAACAAGGGATCGGTGCAGAGAGAAAAAACTTAAATCAGGGCTCTCTTCTGATAACTGCCATTTGGTGAGAAAATCCACCTTGGGCGCAAAGAGAAGGGCCTAAATAAAGCAGCCACCACACTGGGTTCTGCGAGGAATAAACGGTATAATGGAAGTAACTATTAAGTTTAGGTCCTGACATAGAGTCAAAATTAAAGGGCACCGGGGTGCCAGGGTTGTCCGCACACCTACCCTCATGCACACACATATCTGTCCTTTGTGAGCCCCTGGGTAGCCATCCCCAGTTTTGTTCCTTCACCTCTTACACCTTTGTTTTAAAAAGATATATCCTATCTAATAAAGAAAGAATATGTTAATTGACCCTCAAGCTGTCTCAGATGATGGCATCCACAGCCAATAAAGAGGGAATATGCTAATTGACTGCCACACCCTCAAAGATGGCGGCACCCACAGCCACAAGATGGCAGTGCCCAGTTCCCCTCAGCCCCGCCGGGGTGGCAGGCATGCGGCAAGGCCAAGCTTGCCCACTCCATGTGCCTGCCTCTGGAGACCCCCAGTCCCCTCAGCTCCCCAGCCTCCCAGGGCAGCCCGAGGCTCAAGTAACTAGGGCCGGCCAAGGCTTGCACCGCCGGCAGTGCAGCAGCAGAGGTGTGATGGAGCGTCGCCTTCCCCTGATCGCTGGGTCACCTCCTGCCCCTGAGGGCTCTTGGACTGTGAGAGGGGCAGGCTGGGCTGAGGAAACCCCCCCTCCAGGGAATGAATTTTCACTGTTCTACCATCAGCTACCAACTTATATATAAATTTTCACAATTTATATATATATACTAGAGGCCCCATGCACGAAATTCATGCACATTAAAAGGGAATTAATTAGAGGAAATATTTTAATATTGCTATTTGCCCTTTCTCTTTAATAGAAGTGTCAGAGATGAAAGAAAATTAGTAAAATGTATATGAAAATCTCCCTCCTGGCAGAGTCTGGGGCATGCTGCAGGACCCAGAGTCAAGTCCCTGCCCACTCACATGCTGTGAAATTGCATGAGACCCAGACCTGGTTGGCCCCACCCCCATTGTGCGAGACCCAGACCCAGCCATCCCCACACCCATCAAGCCCCGCCAGGCAGGGTCGCAGCCTCAGGTCCCCCAGCCAGGCACTGAGGCAGGGGGCGTGGCCTGAGGTCCTCCACCCAGGCCAGGCACCATGCAGAGCCTCAGGTCCCTGCTGATCGGTCGTTACAGTGTCATAGTGTGACAACCATTTGCATATTAGTATATATATATATATATATATATATATATATATATACACACACACACACACACACACATACATACACATACATATATATATATACATACATACACATACATATATATATATGTATATGATCGATTTCAGATAGGAAGGGAGAAGGAGAAAGAGAAACATCAATGATGAGAGAGAATCATCCATCAGCTGCCTCCTTCCTGATGGGGAATCAAACCATGACCTTCTGGTCCATAGGTCCATGCTCAACCAGAGAGCCCTGCCAGCCTGGATCTTATGCCTTATTTTTAATTTGATTTCTTGCAGATCGGTGTTTCTCAAATTATCTGTGGGAACAATGATTTTCAAAAAAGTTTTAAAATCTGTCACAGAAATAAAATGTAATAAAAAAGGAATTGCTAGAAAAATGAATATCCTGGTAATGGCAGATTGCTCTAGAACAGTGGTTCTCAACCTGTGGGTTGCGACCACTTAAAATACATCCTGCATATCAGATATTTACATTACAATTCATAACAGTAGCAAAATTACTGTTATGAAGTAGCAACGAAAATAATTTTACGGTTGGGGGACACCACAACATGAGGAACTGTTTTAAAGGGTCACGGCATTAGGAAGGTTGAGAACCACTGCTCTAGAAGTTTCTCATCATCTCACTTTCTCTCTGGGTCTTACTGTGGATTGGTCGCAGTGTGCTGGAAAAATCACACATGTTCTAGATCACTTAGGGCAGAGGACCGTTCTCACAGCCAAGGTCAAGGATCATAAATTTAGGGTGTCCCTCCAAAAGGTATACACACTTTAAGAGCTGATATCTCAGTTTTGAAAATGAAATGTAATTTAATAAACACTGCCTTTATGATGATTCAAAGTTGTGTGTACACATTTTTGGGGACACCCTATAGCAGTGATGGCGAACCTTTTGAGCTCGGCATTTTGAAAAACCCTAACTTAACTCTGGTGCAGTGTCACATATAGAAATTTTTTGATATTTGCAACCATAGTAAAACAAAGACTCATATTTTTGACATTTATTTTATATATTTAAATGCCATTTAACAAAGAAAAATCAATAAAAAAAATGAGTTCGCATGTCACCCCTGACACGCGTGTCATAGGTTCGCTATCACTGCCCTATAGTTTGGTGATAAAGTATATAATGAACTAGTTATAATATTTCACTCTAATTAAAATCATTTTGGAAAAGTAGCCATCCCTTTCTTTTCTAGTCCACACATGAGCATTTACCATGGTGGAAGGAGGTCCCCAGAGGACTCACCCATGCTGCCTGGTGATGCTGTGACCTCTGTGACTGTGGTTTCTAATATCACAGAGGAAGCAATCACACAGTGTAAACAGGCCAAAGAAGAAACACGCAATCTGCACTTCCCAAGTGTTCAATAGCTGTTGTTTCTGATTATATAAGGAGTAATATGGGCTTGTTACAGAACATTTAAAAAATACAGAGCCATGGATTCCTGCTGCCCAACTGTTAGGAAGCTGTTACTGAGCAGCCCATCCTTCTTTGCTAGGTGTGTGTGCATATGTGTGTGCATGTGTTTGCATGTGTGTGTGTGTGTGTGTGTATTTTTTCTTACATACACAGGGAGCAGTACATAGTTTTTATGTTGGTAGATGATGGTAGGCACTCACACCCTGAATAGTTTTTCAGAGATGAGTCCCTGTTATCCCACTGTTCCAAATTTACCTATGCACCTATCTATACAGAAATTTTTAAATCTCTATTTAGAATTTTTTTTATTGCTTAAAGTATTACAAAGACTATTACATATGTCTCCTTTTTTTCCCCCAGCCCTTGACAATCCCCTGGCCTCCCCTACCCCCCAGTGTCTTATGTCCATGTCCATTGGTTATGCTTATATGCATGTATACAAGTCCTTTGGTTGATCTCTTACCCGCCCCCCTCCTGCCCTCCCACCCTCCTTTTAAAACTTTGGATTTCTGCAAATAGAAGCCTTTTTGTTGTTGTTGTGCATGAAGGCCCAAGAAGCTGCTGTTCAAGTATTGAATACTATTTATGTTTTCTTCTTGTTTTTAAGGTCATGAGTACATTTCTTTCTTCATAGGGCAGGTCTTTCTTCCTTTGTTAAGCAGGTTGGCCATTTATGAGTAAATTGATCTCTGAATATGCAGAAAGACACATTCACTCCCAATTTCATTCCCTGGTAACTAGGAGATAATAAATAGACATGCCTTAAAGCATATAATAATGATAATAATAGTAATCAAAAAATACAAATTGCACTCTCCTATTAGTGTCAACCTAGTCACATAACTACTGAAAATTGTCCCTAGAAACTTAAGCAGGTATCATTATTTGCTTCTCTATTTTCCCCTCACACGTCTCTAACCTGCTACAAATGTCAAGTCTAAGGTGATTTCTACAACAGTGTTCCTGACCTGAGACTACAGAAGGATCTCAGTCTAAAAAGAGACCCATTGAAACATTGCCATCGGTGCACACAGAAATGAAAGGTTAGAATTGGTCCTCTAGGTCTCAGGTCCACGGAACTTCAGTAATACCCAGGGTGTCTTTTACACAGAGGAGTTGACCCTACGGAAATTTCCATGTTCTTGAAATATTATTTTACTTAATCTTTTGCTAAGAAATTGCTAGCACATTCATGCATTCTTTTCAATATTAAACCCCAGTAGAGCTGAGCCATATGTTATCCCTTGGTTCTTAGAATAGAGTGCTTAGGTTGGTACTTTAGAGGCTCAAGACCTATAAATAACTCAAGGAAACACCCCTATATAAAGGAGTCTCTAACCTAAAAAAGACTGATATTTGAATATTGGTCAACATATTACTCCTTGATATTCAAGGATGTCATCACAGTGTCATAATATTGTGACACATTGTGGTGTTGCATCGGAGCAATCCCCTACAACATACCGGTCTCAGTGATCTACTTCAACAGATTTGCACATTCAAAGGAAATCCTTTCTGATATTCTAAAGGGTGGTGAGCAGCTTGAAGAGAGGGCAGTGTGTAATTTATGCATGCAATTTGGAAACTGGCCAGCACAGTTTGGGAAGATCAACACAGAAACTGCTCATCAAGCTGATTACAAACACAAACAAGGGAGGATTCTTGTTAACAGCACCAGGTTGGGAAATACTAAAATATCCAGTTTCCAATAAGATGCTTGCAAGTCTAGCAGCAGGCACCATTTCAGATGTGTTATTGTTGATGCTGCTAGCTTCTTCCAGGTGGGGTGAGGATTAATTCATAATATAGAGGCCTGGTGTTTCTTTTTACCCCATTATTTGGGAGAAAGTGAACATTTTTATATAGAAAGAATGTGGTTCTTAAATCTGGCTGCATGTTAGATATCCTTGGTGTTATAAACTAAATGTTCATATCCCTCCCCAAATTTGTATGTAAAACCCTCATCCCAATATGATGATATTTGGAGGTGGGGAATTTGGGAGATAATTAGGCCATGAGGATGGAACCCTTATTAATGAGATTAGTGCCCTTATAAGATAAAGCTAGAGAGCTAACTCACTCTTATTCCTTATCTAAGGATATAAGTCATCAGTCTGCAACCAAGTAGCAGACCCCCACCAGAACCCAAACATACTGGCACCCTGATCATGGACTTCCAGCTTCCAGAATTGAAGACATAAATTTCTGTTGTTTATTAGTCACCCCATAGTTTGTTACATCAGTCTGAGCTAAGACACTTGGGTTCCCACCACCAGTGACTTTGATTTAAATGGTCAGTGGGTGGGGAGAGGGCTATGCATTGGTGTTTCCTGGAAAGCTTTCTCAGATGGTTATAACGTACAGCCAGTTTTATAGGCTGTCCCAAGTGCGACTTTCAGAGAGGCAGCCTCAGCCTCACATGGGACCCTGTTAAAAGAATTAGGGCTCACTGGGACCTACGGAGTCCGAATCTGCATTTTAATGTGATCCCCAGGTTAAGCAAACATACATTATATTTCAAAAAGTACTGCCACAGGGGAAGTGACTAATAGAGGTACTTACTGATAGTTGGGAATCTACACTAATAAAAGACAAACATGCAAATTGACCGTACCTTCTCTACACCTTAAGCCTAGTCAACCAGCCAATCAGAGTGACTATATGCAAATTAACCCGACCAAGATGACAGCTGGCAGCCATGGAGCTGAAGTGAGCAGGAGGCTTTGTTGCACCAATGATGGAGGAAGCCAAGCTTCCCGGCCGGCTTTGAGCTCCACTGAAGGCAACAAAGTTTCAATTATAGAAGGTAAATAAATCCCAGAATAAAAAAAAAGAAATAAAAAAGGAGAGGCTGGGAGCTTCCATCACCGGGGGGCTTGGCCAGCCTGAAAATGGCCCTCAGACCCTTACCCAGACTGGTCAGGCACCCTATTGGGGACCCCCCAACCCTAAAGGGGGTGTGGCCAGCCTCAAAACAGCCATCAGCCCCTCACCCAGGCTGGCCAAACCTTCATCGGGTGAGGGTCCCCACTTGGGGGGAGGGGAAGGGCTTGACCAGCCTGCAAACAGCCATCAGCTCCTCACCCAGGCTGGCCAGGCACCCCAGTGGGACCCCCACCCTGATCTGGGACACCCTTCAGGGCAAACCAGCTGGCCCCCACCTGTGCACCAGGCTTCTATCCTATATAATAAAAGGGTAATATGCAAACTGATCCTAACAGCAGAAAGACTGGGAATGACTGGTCACTATGACACACACTGACCACCAGGGGGCAGACACTCAATGCAGGAGCTGCCTCCTGGTGGTCAGTGGGCTCCAACAGGGGGAGCTCTGGTTGGCCACAAGCCAGGCTGACGGCTGCCAGTACAGTGGTGGTGGTAGGAGCCTCTCCAGTCTCCTCAGAAGCGCTAAGGATGTCCAACTGCAGCTTAGGCCTGCTCCCTGCTGGCAACTGGACATCCCTCAAGGGCTCCCGGACTGTCAGAGTGATGTCTGACTGCCAGCTTAGGCCTAATTCCCCAGGGAGCAGGCCTAAACCAGCAGGTGGTCATCCCCCGAGGGGTCCCAGACTGGTAGAGGGCACAGGCCAGGCTGAGGGACCCCCCTGAGTGCAAAAATTTTTGTGTACCAGGCCTCTAGTAATTAAGATAATGCTGATTAAAATAATAGTCATGGCTAATGCTTATTAAGTTCTCACTATGTGCCAGGCATTCCTTGAAACACTTCACATTCATTTACCCCTTTAATTCTCAGAACAACGTAAGGAGGAAGATATTCTTACTATTTCTATTCTTTCCCCTTGTTTTATTGAGATACTAGAGGCCCATTGCACGAAATTCAGGCACATGGGGGGTCCCTCTGTGTGGCCTGTGCCCTCTCACAGTCTGGGAGCCCCAGGGGGATGTCCAACTGACGGCTTAGTGGGCTTAAGCCATCAGTCGGACATCCTTAGCATTGCCACAGAGGCGGGAAAGGCTCCGACCACTGCTGCTGTGCTCGTCAGCTGTGAGCCTGGCTTCTGGCTGAGCGGCTCTCCCCCAGTGGGAGCACACTGACCAGCAGAGGGCAGCTTCTGCATTGAGTGCCTGCCCCCTGGTGGTCAGCACACAGCATAGTGACCGGTCATTCCACCATTCGGTCATTTACATATTAGCCTTTCATTATATAGGATACGCTGTAGATGAGGCCCCTTTGAACCATAAGAAATGCAAAGAATTCACTGTTAACTCATTCTGGAATTGTCCCCACTTAAAATCAAATTGCCCGCCCCCCCTGTGGGGTGTGTGCTGCACCTTGGGAACCACTGTGCTTGACACTTTTCCTCTCTGAGCTTCATTTCTGCATACGCATATACCATGGGAATTGTAATCTCTTCTCCGCCTACCTCACTGGGTTGTCATGAGGTTGTTCTGAGCTAATAAACCTAGAAATGTTTCATCAAGGAAGTGATGTCTAAACAGGAAGGGATTGTTATTTTTTTAGCCCATGGGTACCCTCGCAGGTAGCAGGTGCTGATTAGGGGAGGAGGGCATGATTGTTTCCTGTGACTGTAGCTATGGAAGCTTTGCAGAGGGTTCCACAGGCCTTGGAGGGGTGGGCTCTGGCCAGCAGCCCTGTAGGCGCTGGCTAGGGGGTTGGGGGGAGTGCTAGGGGGGCGCTAGGGGGATGGCAAGCCTGAAGGGGGAGTAACTGTCAAACCTCCCCACTTGGCACCATTCTTTAAGTTGTACATGGCCTTTTCGCAGCTGTATGTGCTCAGGGCGGGGCTCCAATATTCTGGAGCAGGGCAGGGGCCAGGCCAGGCGGGCTAGGAGGGCAGGTTTAGCCGCACCCCTGACAAGGTTCAGTGCACTTCTGCTGCGGAGACGGTGCCACTGCGGTCAGGGAGGGGGTGTTGGGAGGCATGAGTCTGACCCTGAGGGGCCACTTAGGCCTGCCTCCACCCGGGTCTGGAGTTGTAGGGAGGAGAGGCGTGCCTGGCCCCAGTGGAGGGGGCCCAGCAGCGGCAGGCCACAGGCCTCGGGTGACTTGGGGGCGCTGACGGGTTGTCGCAGGTATGCTATTGTTGTGGGTGCCCCTGGCGGGGGTGGGAGGGGAAGAGATTGGGAGTCAGAGATACAGGCTGCAGCTACCCCCAAGGCTGGGTCTTCTTCCTATCTGGTCAGCCTCCCCATCCCCCTGGGAGTATGGGGGCTGGGGTAGGGTGTCTGTGCAGGGGGATTGGAAGAACTCCCCGTGGCCGCTTCCTCTTCCTTCTTTGCAGTCCGGGATCCTGACAAGCACTCTCTTCAGACCCCTGGGAACTTGGCTCCGGCCGCCCTGCCCCTCCATGGCTCCCTGCAGCCCCTGCCCCACTCGGCTCTCCCCGCCGCCCACCTGTCAGGAGGCTGCCAGGATGCCCTGCTGCAGGGCTACTGGGGAGTATGCACTAAGCCTTAGCTAAGCCCCCCGGCTCACCACACGCTGTGGGCCCCGAGGGCGTGGCGGAGGCCACAGTGCGCAGCAGGCCAAGGGGCTTAGCTAAGGGCCCCGGGGGCATGGCAGAGGCAGCAGCACGCACTTCGCTCGCTGCTCCTGCCCGGGGCCAGCCAGCTTCGCTCTGTCGCTTGGCGCCTATGTATGCAAATTAACCACCATCTTTGTTGGCAGTTAATTTGCGTATCTCCCTGATTAGCCAATGGGAAGTGTAGCGAAGGTATGGTCAATTACCCTTTTTGTCTTTTATTAGATAGGATAGTTGATATATAACATTGTGTAAGTTTAAGTTGTACAAGATAACATAATACTTGTATACATTGTGAAATGATGACCACAATAAGTTTAGTTAACATTGATTACCTTACACAATTTTTTTCCTGTAAGGAGAACTTTTAAGATCAACTCTACTAAATGAGAATGCAGAGGTTAATTAACTTAGGCAAGGTGTCACAGCTACTGAGGGCAGAATGGGTACTGTGAGAACTTTGTCCTGCATATTAAAGAAATCCACAGTTAAGTAGCTAATGATGAATGAATTGAAGGGCTTGGCATTCTGATCACGGTGGCCTAATTCAGTGAGGCTGACTCAATATGGATGAGGGGCTATATGAAATGTGAATGGCTTTGTCATCGTCATCTGTAACAAATCACAGTCCAGACAGCCAAGATGAAATGTTAAGATATTAGGCCACCTAGGGGCACCATTTCCTCCAAGGTACTCAAGGATCACACCATAATTAAGATTTTGAATTTAAATCTCAACTTCCTCCTGGGATCATGAAGCCCTGTTGATCTCAGTGAAGGACACAGACTCATAAGTAACATCTCCAGAAAGAAAACATGGAGCTAATGCTTTGTGTGCTTTGCTTTGTTTTCCCTTAAAACTAGGCGAGTTCCATTTTGGGAGTTATTTTCTCAAAGAAGCAAGATCTTACTGGCTAATTTAAAATAAATATTATTCTAGCCTGGTTGGCATGGCTCAGTGCTTGAGCATCAATATATGAACCAGGAGGTCACGTTTCGATTCCCAGTCAGGGAACAGGTTGTGGACTTGATCCCCAGTGTGGGGCATGCAGGAGTCAACCAATCAATGATTCTCTCTCATCATTGATCTCTCTCTCTCTCTCTCTCTCTCTCTCTCTCTCTCTCTCTTTCTTCTGAAATCAATAAAATATATTATAAAACCAAAAAATAAAAAATATATTATCCTATTAGATGCTAAATAACATCTGTTGAGTTAATGAGTATGGGTACAAAGTGCTCTCATAAAGGAAATGTTATTGTTTTTCTGAGATTGCATACTGGTAGCCCTAGAAGTGAATGTGGCCCATACCTGGATTTTTACTTTCTACAAGTAGTAGACATTTTTCCTCCAATGATCCAATATAAAATATCAGGGTATTTTATTCACAAACACAAAATTAAAATTCAAGTTTCTAGCTTTTTTTTTTTAAATTGGAAACTGGCAACACTTAGCCTGTGTCCCTGTGTGCAACAATTATGCAACACTGTGGGTGTCTCACAGTAGTGAGATACATGCTCACTAGTTACTTCTTGTCACGTCCATAGTGGGCTGAATGGTGGCCTCCAGAAATATGTGTGTGTCCCAGTTCCCAGAACCTGAAAATATCACCTTATGTGGCAAAGAGTATTGTGTGATCTTGAGAGGAGGAGCTTATCCTAGATTACCTGGATGAGCCCTCGGTGCCCTCACCTGTGCCCTTATATGAGCTAAGCAGAGAGACACACACATAGAGGAGGTGATGTGAACATGAAGCAGAGGGAGATGGGACTGCAAGCCAAGGAATGCCAATAGCCTCCAAAACCTGGGAAAGGCAAGGAAGAGATTCTCCCCTAAAGGAAAGCAGCACTGTGGACACCTTGATATTTGCATTCTGGCCTCCAGATCTGTGAAAGAACACATTTCTGTAGGTTTTTTTTAAAAATATATTTTTATTGACTTTTTACAGAGAGGAAGGGACAGAGATAGAGAGTCAGAAACATCGATGAGAGAGAAACATCGATCAGCCGCCTCCTGCACATCCCCCACCAGGGACGTGCCCGCAAGCCAGGCACATGCCCCCGACCGGAATCAAACCCAGGACCCTTCAGTCCGCAGGCCGACGCTCTATCCACTGAGCCAAACCGGTTTTGGCGACACATTTCTGTAGTTTTAAATTTAAAATACTACCCAATTTGTGGCATTTAGTTATGGCATCCCCAGGAAACTAATATACCACCACTTTCTCTTAGATGTCCATGCATTTGCACAAGTAGGCATAGCATTCTCTAAATCCAGGCATTACTGCTTATAATGGATCTAGTTGAGAGTCACTGATTTTTGTTGACTGCCAGGACACTTGTTATTTTTTAATATAAACGGTATAGCTTTTAGAAAGATTTATATCTTTATAACCCAACTGTAAAATTCCAGAAGGAATGTATTTCCCATCAGGTATGAAATAAATAATGTAAGAGGATAATCATTAGAGACTGAGTACTTCATAGCCCTCATTTTACAAATGGGAAAACTAGGCCAAGAAATAAAATGAGGGGCCCAAGGTCATACAGATAATTAGGGGAGAGTTCAGCATAGACCTTCTCACTCTTAGTTCAATGCCCAGACCGCTTTCATGATCATCTGAGTTTTAACTCTTATTTTTTGATCATTGAAATAAGGTTGACTGTGAAATTCATTTAATATAATAGAATTCCAATTTTGTTCAAAAGTAAATGTAGACATGCCTTCACTCTACCAAAGGTAATGCTTCAAGTCTATCTTCAAATGGGATTTTTTTCTAAGCAAACTAATTTATCCAAAACATTTAAGTCACTTTATGTTTAACGATAAAAGGGTCTTATCATGATATAAGTAGTGTTTAATACACTAAAAAGTAGGGATTTTATAAAAATAAATTGGACAGGAACAACTCAACAGGTAGCTTTCTAAAGGGAAGGGAGAAATGCAAGAGAATAGATCCTAACCGAAAGCACAGAGTTGAAAGGCCCTAAGAAAACATGATTGCGCTACACAAGTGGAGGGTTAACATAGAGAGTTCAGTACTCAAAGAACACTATCCTATATAATAAAAGGCTAATATGCAACCGAACAGTGGAATGATCGGTTGCTATGATGCACACTGACCACAGGGGGCAAACGCTCAAGGCAGGAGCTGCTCCCTGGTGGTCAGTGCACTCCCACAGTGGGAGCACCGCTCAACCAGAAACCGGGCTCATGGCTGGCAAGCCCATCGGTGGTGGTGGGAGCCTCTCCCGCCTCTGCAGCAGCGCTAAGGATGTCCAACTGATGTCTTAGGCCCACTCCCCCTGGGCTTCCAGATTGCAAGAGGGCACACACCAAGCTGAGGGACTCCCCTCACCCCCTGAGTGCATGAATTTCGTGCACCAGGCCTCTAGTAAATTAATACTGTGCACTAATGTTCTTTTTGGTATATAAGAAAAAAAGTAGAACCTTTTTGAAAAATATTTTTATTTATTTTAGAGATGATTTCAGAGATGATGGGAGAGAGAGAAATAGAAACATCAATGATGAGAGAGAATCATTGATCAGCTGCCTCCTGCATGCCCCACAATGGGGTTAGAACCTGCAACTGGGTCATGTGCCCTGACCAGGAATAGAACCATGACCTCTGATTCATAGGTCCACGCTCAACCACTGAGTCACACCAGCCGGACTAGAACCTTTCAATTAATGTTTCTTTCTACATATAATTTTTTGGGGGCAATCTTAAATACTTCAATAAGGAAGGAGCTGACCAATGTAGTTGGTGTTGCATTAGCTAACTTTTATACATTTCTAAGCCTTAGGTGGCCAAGTCACATTTGGAATCTATTCTGCATAAATGTCACACTCCAATAAGATGGCATTATTTTCTTTAGTGCTGATCCCAGAACTCCCTAAAAACACTTGAGTCTGCATTGCTGGAACTAATTCATGAAATAAGAATTTCTGCAGTTAGTCAGAAGGCATATTAAAATGCCATGTCAATGTCAATATTAGGTTGTGCCAACAACTCACCAGTGACAAGGCTGATACTGTTATAAGCTTGATACACTAACACACAAAACAAACCTATACATGGTAAATGCTTTTCCAGAGTTTTTGGAGAAGTTCAGTGGTTTCACCATATCTAGCTCTAGTCATGCCATACACAGCCTGTTTATTCAGTCAAAGGATATTCAAAATTTGAGTCTCACTTATGTACCTCTCTTCTAGGAAACAGAGGTGCTAGAACTAAAACCAACTGACCCTGTCTCAAAAACAAAAATTCAAATATTTGAGTAGTGATATACTTGTCTCTTATTGGCTCAAGCAACGGATTTGACTTAATTCACTTAATCTGAGATACTGAAATTTAATCTTGACAATCTATCTCTGGCTATTAATAGCTGGGATGCTGTTTGTTTTTGAGGCCTGTCTATCATAGCACCCAATTGCCTAAAACCCCCTCTGCAATAACAACCACAACTGTAGTTCTGCCAGAATGGTCAGCTCCATAGGACCATGTTATTGGCCATTTGACTCTTATATCACCTCCATCTCGCCAAGATCAAGTAAATAAAGTAAAATGTGAACTAAGCTGCTATTTCAGGAGTTTGGATTAGTAGTGCAGAAGGGTTAAGTAGTTTACAATTGATGATGAAGATGAGAGTTCAAAATGAGAGACGAGTCAGACAGGCCATAATGGGCTACGTGGCAGCTGAGTTATGAGGAAACCAGAACAGTGAGTGAGAAATACCATGAAGTTGAGAAATGATGGACAAGTGACCATGGAAAGAATGGAGCAGAAAAAACACACATAGAAAAGCCAAGCTACCCACATCATGGTCAGGGCACTAAAGTGATGAACCACAGACTCTAATCTGCAGAGGTCATGGGAACCTTCTTGTCCCTGGAAAACTCCATCTCAAGAAGAGTCTACCGTTGTCTGGAACAGCTTTCTCTTTTTTCATCTTTGATAGACACTATGGGCCAACTTTCTATACTCTTATGCTCCTACAACTTACCACTTGCTAACCCCTTACCGAAGGAACATGAGTGAGTCTGTTTCCGGCAAGCGAGAGAGGGAGAGAGAGATTAACTAAAAATATTACAGATACCGAACCATTCATCAGATGCTGCTACACCATTTCCAGGTTTGATTATGCGCTATTTGAGATATCTCTTTGCTTCCTGCAGAGATCCTGCTGTTTCATAACCACTTTGTTTGATGTTATATGGGCAGCTGAAGTATCAGCATCTTGATATGTGTTGCTTGATATAACCTAGTCTAACACAGACACACAATGGCTATGGAAAAATACCAAAATGCTTTAAAGCTCAAATGTGCACTTGCCCAACTGCTCCTTGCTGGGACTTTTAAGGCATTGGTTGATTAAATATCTGGTATCATTAACTCTAATTTTAACTTCAATTAAATGTTTAGGCTCCATTAAGTCTATCCTCACAAAATGGTGAATCAAGGTTCTAATTTCCAACATTTTGTAACATCATTCTTCAGTTTTAGAATGTTTTCTATGTTGTTTTAGACATCTTAAAGCACTCATTTACTAAATCTTAAGTTATGCATCTTATAAATATCATATTAAACTCAAAAATAACATTAACTTAAAATTTAATTTGACATGCTTCTTGGAGTGCATATCTAAATCCAACCTGATTATGTTTGTGTAGATGTGTGTGTGTTTGATTATGAATTATACATAACAAATCATTTCTAAAAAATAATGAATTCAAATAATTTTGACATTGAGATGAATTGGTTATATTCTTTAGAGTCTCCATTGTCTTAGTGCACTGTAATTCCATGTTTACTTTGAGGTTTATGAGAAGAGACAGTGATCTTTGGACACCTGGAATTTTTCCCTTCTTTCGAAAGTAATGTAACAATTTTAGTTGCTGAGCTATTGGCTCCAACAGGTAATGAGTGGGTGTTACACATGTAGAATCCTTATTCAAGAAAATGTATTGTTTTGGCATAGATGACAATATTTCCGGTTGAATAATTCAGTGTCTTAGGAAGAACTTCTGAGGTTAATATTTAGTGTCTTACTATATAAAGGGATTAAAGGTAGAGATGGGATTGAAATTTAGAATCAAAGACCTTAATTGATCAATCAGTCAACAGATATTTAGTGATTTGTTACCTGCCCAGTAATGGGACAAACTCCATATAAAATAGAAAATAAAGATAAGACATTGTTTCTGCCTTGACAGAGAGCGGTTCTAACATGCATGAGGAGATTATATTGAGGAACTAGAAGCCATCAAAGAGCCATGTAGGACAAAATGTAATAAAATGCATGCTTGTTTGGTACAAACACATGTCAGAGCAGGGAAATTACTGGGGCTAACAGTAGAGGGGAAAACATCATGGATATGAACCCCGCCCTGGAGGAGGAAAGTGTGTGGACTAAGTAAAGCTTTGTTCTCTCCACATTCTATGCAGAAACACTGCTGCCTACAGTTTACAAGAATTAAACCACCATAGTATGTCATATGACTTTTCTTCATCAAGTAGCCTGAGTGCTGCCTACATATATGATCCTCAAGGCCCCAAACCTCTCCCCCTCCTTCTACTCACTGGTTCCCATTAGTGGCTCTATCAGAATCAGGCTCATCATTCAATTATTTGGACTGTTTTGGAAACAACATAAAATGAACATGATCTCCAAAGTCAAAAAAACTTTAGCCTAATTCTGACCTGGTTCTTGCACTCTCACTATGTGACCCTGGGTTGAACATTTAGTCTCAGCCTTCATGTTGGTACATTAGATTGCCAGAGAATTAAACAATAGACTATATGACAAGTGCCTGGCACATACATGCAGTATTGTGGAAAGCACTAGAGCAGTGATGGCGAACCTATGACATGCGTGTCAGAGGTGACACGCGAACTCATTCTTTTGGTTGATTTTTCTTTGTTAAATGGCATTTAAATATATAAAATAAATATCAAAAATGTAAGTCTTTGTTTTACTATGGTTGCAAATATCAAAAAATTTCTATATGTGACACGGCACCAGAGTTAAGTTAGGGTTTTTCAAAATGCTGACACGCCAAGCTCAAAAGGTTTGCCATCACTGCACTAGAGTGATGAACCATAAACTCTATTCTGCAGAGCCTTCTTGTCCCTGGAACACTCTGTCTCTAGAAGAGTCTACCTTTGTCCAGAACAGCTCTCTCTTTCTTCATCTTTGGTAGACATTATATTGAAGACTCTCACATGGTCAGCAGATGTTCTTGACTTCATCTTTCTTATTAAAACCCCATTCACCTATTCACATTATCTGGAAATTTCAGAGTGAGCTAAATTAAATTATAAACATTCCACTGTTTTGTCCTACAAAAATGACAATTTCAGATGATTGAAACTCACTAATATTAACACATTAACCTATTTCCCATTATTAATACTTTTCCTTTAATGCTATAATCAAATTGAATAGAGCCTGTGATCTTTTGGGATGCTGAGGAAGGGACATAACAGACAAGTTTGGATTTTGGTTGAGGTAGACAAAAATCCAAGTTTTGGAGGTTAGATGTATTGGCATGTATAATAGGGTCATAGGCAGACCGAGCATGTCATTCCTGACTGTGTATATTTGAACAAGGGCTAGAACAAGAGGCAAAATGAGTTTATACTATTCAATATTTCTGCAGAAGGCAGGCCCAACTCCCTCCCTCTCAACCCTTCCTCTCCTCAACACAACCTGCACAGGGTACTCTCTTTAGAGGGCACACCAGAAGTCAGTTGACTGCTACGTTGGATGATATCAGCCTTTCCAAAATAGCACCAATCCAGTAAAGGACCCAAGCTAGGCAGGAAACCATAGGTCTGTTTACTGTATATGCTTTGCAGTGTGCCCAGATAAGCCTCCATTTGTCAATGACCCTGCAGGGAGTAAATGAAAATGCTTTTTCAGGCCCCTCAGCAGAGAGAGCTCCCTGAATCCGCTCACTGATGAGATAACGCTGTAGGATCACAACAATCAACTTGCAATATGTCCTCCATTAGTGCTTAAAACTATAGCAGTTCATAAGCACTAGACGTTTCCTCATTTACATAATATAGTGACAGAATTTCACCCTTCTGAGACCATCCATTATCTCCCGATCCCTCCCCTGACATATTTCAAATAGATACAATTATATTGAGGGCCATTTAACAGTCACTTTATAAAAGCCTGAATTTAAAACTATATATTCTTCCATATATATATATATTCTTTTATGTGTGTGTATATATACAAAAGCGATATATATGTGTATATACTTACTTAAGTCACCAAATTATTAACATATCTAGCTATTAGCAGTGACATTAAGCGTCTCAGCTTCCTCTCCAAGCACGAATTACAATGAAGTGTCTGTGAGACGGGTATGTAAATAGGGAAAGTAATAATGCACAGGCTCTTCTTGAAATACTTTCCATATCACTATTAGTTTATGTGGTGACATTTTAAAGCTATTTCCCTCTACATCCTTTCCTAGTTAGCCAATGTAATGCCCACTGACAAAGAGAGAAGGCACTTTCTGATGCACTTTTTAAAAAAGTTAGTTAAAATTCATGTTATGAAATTGCAAAAGTTTAGATAATTCATTCAAACTTGGCTTCTTTCCATGCACTTTTCTAAAGAAAATTTAAAGTGTCAAAAATACATATCTTGTGCTCATTATTAAATGTTAAATACCACAGTGTTTTGAGCTGCCTCGTGGCCATTGTAAAGAAAACAGGTGTTCTGATAGATTATAAAGTGTGAGTCAGATGATGTGTAGGACAGAATTTTAATGAAGCTGCAAGCACAGAACTCTGACTGGCCTCTTGAATATGATGCTGAAAGTAATCTTAAAGACAAAATAGCAGGAACGCAACTCAAGAAGTATTCATTAATAATCAACAACAAAATGAGATGTGGGAAATCATTACTTTGAGGTGCCTCAGCATTTCAATGCAATTTAATATGGCATTAGCCTAAGGAGAGGGTGGGTATAATTTGAAAGGACATCCACATCTTTGTATATACGCAAATATAGAAATATGTGTCTTTATCGACACATGAAGTTACTAGTCAAGACCACAAGCAAAAGCCACAATTCTTCTAGACTCAGAGATGCCATTTGAGATCGGAAAAGACGCATGAACATGGCATCAAGGAGTAATGATCAATTTCTTTAACTAGGTCTCTATTTAGAGATCTGTGAAACTTAACTTTCCTACCATTTGGTTTTCATTAAAATGTCTACAGAAGACATGTAAGTGAAAATGCAGTTGGAGTTTCAGGTGTGATGAAATTTCAAAAGAAGACCTAGGCTACAAATGTGAACCTTCCAAGGTGGGGTAGTCAAGAGTATGCATTGAGTTAGGTAATATCTTTCATTAGCAACTCTGAAGTTGGTTTGTTTTATAGAAAACTAGATCATATTTGGCATTCTGGAAATTATTCCTTCTACATTTATTTCCCTCCACTTTTAAAGATGTTTATACATCATTATATCAATAGTTTGAATACAAATATTAGCATTTTGAGATGTTTTCTGCTACTTACATACAATTATTATTAAAAGAAATTTCTGGGGAGAAAAGTCTGTGTCCTAAGGCTAATATTTCAGTTACTTCAGAGCACATATTACTATAGAGTTCATCAAAAGGACAGACCGTTCACATGAATGAAATTTCTTTTGGCCAAATAAACATAATTAATAGGAAAACTGGGAATGAACATGCCCCACATATTTATAAGGTAAATGAAATATTGTCCTGTGATTTGCTTGTCTAGCTTCTTTAATTGACTTGAGGATCTTTGAGGGCAAGTTTCTGAAGATAGCTGCCTGGGTATCCCCAGCACTTAGCATAGTGCCTGGTTCCACAGCCATTGAAAATACTCCATCAAGATTTGTTTGCATGAATAAAAGAGCTTAATAACTACGCGTGATATAGAGTACTGAAAAAAAAATATTAAGACTACATGACAAGGTGATCTACAAAATGGTTTCTAAACTATATGCCTCTTGATTTAAAAATCATATAATATCTGAATAAAACAACATTTTATTTAGGCTATAATATAGGCTGGGATAAAAATAATGCTACTCTCCTATTATTTGTGTTACAGCGACGCTTACTAGTACACATATACTTGTAGCTATATTTTGAAGACCGTCAAAAATACTAACTTTGCCAACTGTGTTTATGTACATATAGTCAGAATAGAATATAGCTGCTGTTAAGTATTTGTTTTATGAATAAATGCACTTTGGCAATACCATATTACATATCAGATTAAAAAGGAACTATGTACCATGTGAGAAAGAGCCAAAATAACTTTACAAGTATCATTCTCAATATTCAACTTTAAGAACTTGCTGGACTAGACAGTTCTCCTTACCATCCATGTGAGTTGTTTGCCCCTTGTGGAGGGAGTACCCTTCCCCTGGCTTGCTACCTATACAAGTTCCACCTGTAAGTCACTCAGGCCCTGCATTTCCTTGAAGAAGCTTTCCCCAGAATTCTAAGGGAATCCCAAATTCCTCTGATATCTTTAGTACTTCCTTCCTGATCATCACCTGTCACTTCTTATTGAATAAATATTGCCATTTTTATGGGAACTCTGGTATTTCCAAACCCTTAAGACATTTTTGTGTGTTCCTCTGTGAATGTGGTTTATGGACGGAGCCATTTCCTGAAATTCATCTGACATAGAGAAGTTAACACCCACCAACCACAGTTAATACTGCTCTGTGTTAGGGAAGATGTTAAGAGAGCAGATCCTAAGAGATTTCATCACAAGAAACAACTTTTTTCTTTACTTTTTATTGTGGCAATAGGAGATGATGAAAGCTATCTAAACTTATTATGGTAATCATTTCACAATTTATGTAAATCAAACCATCCTGCTGTATACCTTAAATTTACACATTGATTTTTGTTAATTACTTCATAAAATGTGAAGAACACAAGAAATACTGATCCACTTATTGTCTTGTTAGCCTGCCGATCCCTTCAGGAAGTTGATGGGGCCATGGTCCTAACTGCTGTTCAGTTCCCTGTCTTCTCTATGAGGCAAATGTCTTCTTAAGAGTAGAGGAGGGATGGTGTGTTTGTATCTCTAGCACTTTGAATAATACCTACAAAACATGGATTGATACTCCATGATAGCTCTTAGAATGAGTTAAAGGGAATATTGAGAGCAGTAAGCTATGATATCCTATGCAAGGTCATGGGTCCAGGGCATTGAAGAGAGTAGGGAAAAAGCCATGGGTTTGCTTCCTAGTAACATACTCTCAACTGCATAGCACTGCAGTCTAAAGTATAGGTAATCCAGACATTTAAAGAAACTGCTAGAAGAACAGATGACTAGAGAGGAGACAATACTCAGGTGCCTTATCATTCTTCCTTCCCAGAGAATTGTGGCATTGATCTGACCGCAATGAGACCCAGGAGAACAGATTCTTAGTCAGCAGGATGAGGACTGTCGGCCAACTCCATAGCCAAGCTAACAATAGGATGTCAGGGAAGGCTGAACCACTTTTCCTCCCATGCAAGTGGCTCCTGACTGTCTAGGATGAGATATTTTGAGAAACAGGAAGGCTTCTGCTGAATGGCTATGCAGGAGTCACAGAACATCGCTGACTACCCCAGACTTAGAATAAGTGCGCTTCTTTAGAGCAGATTGGAAAAAAAAAGTGTGTTCATTTCATCCAGTCAAGCACACCTGCTGGTATGTGGCCATTCTGGTGGATTCGACGAATGACACGGTGCCAAAAAGAGCACAATATGCCCAAACAAAAATTCAGAACGTCAGTAATGAGGTGTCGCTGAGGATAGACGCAGCTAAGTGTTCCCACCACACAGGCTTATAGGCATTTATATGTCTGCTCTGAAACTGAGCACTTTTGCTCTGGGAAGCAGGCTTCACTTTTATTCCCTCAGTTTTCAGCTGATATTTGCTATTTACCTTCCCTTCATTGAATTTTGCTCTATTATTAAAATGATGTTCTGTATTTTATTGGCCCTGAACATCTCAAAGTAAAAGATATTTTAGTGCCCAAAGAGGCACAGGCACACTCGAAAGAGGTGATTTTGAAAACCCTCACACCGTCCGTGGGTCACGTAGGTGACATGTCACTAAGGGAGACAGAAGAGGGCTCAAAGTCAGCCATTATTCCTTGCTTTCTATCCAATTAAATCAAGGCCGACAAATGGCCTAAACCACAGCAGAATGAGAGTTACAGATTTTATCTCATGTCTATGAAAAATGAGACTTTGGGGAAAGCTTTGTATTTCAACTCTTCCACAATCAAATCATATCTTCAAACAAGTTACACACAGTCTCATTTTCTTTCACAATCCAATCCTCCAACCCTTCCTCATTCGTGTACTAATCAATTATCATTCAAGGGCCCTGACAACTAGAAGTGCTCTGTGATCGCTCTTATCATTCTTGCTTCAACAGAAGGTACAACACTGCAACTCCACCTAAAAATTATCAAAGGAGAAAAAAGAAAAACATGAGAAAATGATTTCATAAAAATAAACACCACGGAGGCTCAGATACAGACAGAATTAAATGGCTTTCGCTGGAGTTCCATAGGTAATTCTGACATTTGTGTCACTAGAGGGCAATGGAGAAACTATATTTTAAAAATAATTTTGTAGTAAATCTTGGTCCTCTTCTAAATCTAAGAGGTATAGTTAGGAGCTAAATATACTGCCAAGGAAACATCAGTGAAAAGAAAACAAACATATACAAAAGAGGCTCTTCTTCTCTGTTTATTTAGAGAAACTGCTAGCGCTCTTGCTGTAAATCCATTACTGTCAATGATTCGCCTGTGTTTCTAGAAGGGTAGGCATTGTGATTTGTACAAAACGAAATAAAAACTGTGCCTCTTAAGTGTAGGGAGCGGCTACAGTGTTAGGCACCACCTGAACCTCATCCAGCATGACCAGGAGTGAACCTGAGGAGGGGCAGTGAAGGATTAAAGAAAACAGACAAGAGAATATAGTTGGGACCAGGTGGATCACTGCCTGGATGAGGAAACAGTGACACAGCCTATAAGCTGAAGCTTTGTTTTATAGTCAGATCACACAAAGCAAAACAAGGGGAGTGGTCAACATGTTTACAATGTTCTTGTGAGTTTCAAATCTATTTCATTACTCAAGCCTTGTTTGGGCAGCACTTGCTGCACCTCCCACAGCCCATTAGCTACCTAGGAACAAGGGGGGACTATAAGGTCAAGCTTAATTGTGCTGTGAGGGCTCTGCCCTCCAAGCAGGGACTTGTATGTAGCTCTGCCACAGGTCAGTCTAAAGCTTGACTCTATAGCCGCTCCCTACATCAAGTATCATCATGTGCCTTAGCATCCAGTGATATGGTATTCACTCTAAATGAGCTATTTTGAAATAATGTTGATGAAACTTGTAATTTAAGTAACCAAGATTTTGAGTTGCCATGCCTAATTCTATTAGTGGCCACCATATATACCTCAGTTTCTATTAGGGATCTCTTATTAGATATATCAGTCATCTAAGCACATGAGTATGGGCACTCTGAAGTCCTTTCCATGGGTCCTCAGGTCACATTCCTTGGAATACCAAGGTAATCCAACCATCAACTTGAGATAGCTTTTGCATTTATTTAATAACCAAATCCAACTACTATTCAAGGACTTTCAAATCTTGAGCTTCCCAATTTAATTCTGAGGTTGGCTGCCTGCTTAAGCTCTCTCTAAAAAAGAACATCACAAGACTCAAATGCTTAGTATCTCAGCTTTGTTTTAAAATCCAGGTGTGTTGTCTATAAAGGCTCATAATGACTTCCTGCGGTTGCCTCTACAAATGGCTTAAACGGAGATATTCTACCTTGAAGCCCCCTCCTCATGGAAAAAGTTGGGAATAAAGGTTTCCCTTGGTATTTTATGAGCTGAAATATGCAATCTCACCTTGCTTGAACTCATTAAATGTGTGGTTGGAACTATGCGGCAAGTGGACCATCAGCTCTTTGTTCTATGCAATGAGAGACATAATTAATAGCTCATTAATCTCTTTGTAACTAGTTTAGGTTTGCCTTCCTAATGTTGACATCATGGCCTGCCAGGCATAATAGGCAATCACAGAAAATAAGTTGGAGGTGGGATTACCAATCCCAGTTCTTGTCTATTTTTCTTATTCATAGAGGAGAAAATTGAGATTCACCAAGAAGAATGAATTCCTTTCTGCCACAAACCTAGTTAATAGCAGAGTCCTTAAGATTGTCTTTATGGAAAATCCTTTTCCACAAAGTCATGCAAACTCCTTACTACTGTAGGAATAGTTTGCAAAGGAGCTTTAAGGTTGATCAGTGCTGGGTGTAGGTTAAAAGGAAGCTGGTTCTACTCCCCAGCAGAGGAGCAGGAAAGAGACAGTGTACAACTGCTCCTGGCGTCTGTCTGGATGAGGGTCAGGAAGAGCTGAATCCCACTCTTTCCTCTAGGGCTCAGCTCACATTTCATTTTCTCAGTGGGGTGTTTCTTACCCTATGGGTCTCCCTGAAATCAAAGACGGTCTCTTTAGTTAGAAATTTCCACCTTCTTTGATCTCTCCTTCTTAGAAGACAATTAACATTGTGTTTGGGTATGTTTTATCTCCTCCCTACTAGATTGTGGATTAGTTAAGGATATAGGGCTATTCTTATTTATCTTGGAATTTATGCTAATCCCTTATCACAGTGCCTCATCCACAGCATATGTGCAATCAATGTCTGCAATGTCTGTGCAATGACACAGATCAAATGCAAAAGAAAACGGGGTGGCAGCAAGAATAAAATGATGCCATGTTCAAACATGATCTTCCCCAACTCTTCTATCTGTCTCTCTTTATCTCTCTCCTTTCCTCAACCATCTTACAGAATAGTCAGTATTCCTTTTATCTTAAAATGAGACATGAAGAAAGACAATGAATTAATACTTGTATTTGGGAACATAATGGGACTGAGGAGTACATATGTATACAACAACATATCGAACGAGGCACAATTATAGTTTAAGAGATGTAGATATAATCATAGTGGAGTTCCCAGTCTAAAAGCAAAACAAAACAAAACTAAACTGTATTAAATTGTCAACCTCTTTTCTTTCAAAGAGCATTGACTTTTAAAATATACTAACAGTTTGAGAAAATAACTTGAGAAATATTTACAATATGAAATATAACATGTCGAATCTCTGTATCTATTTCCCTTTTCATTCAAAAAATCTGTCAGAAGCCATGGCATTTTCAAAGAGAATAAGGTGGGCTTGTGTCTGTGTAACTTAGAAATCCACTGGTTGCATCATGAGGTGCCACAGGCCCCATCATGGACACTATTTCATGGAAATTCCTAGCAGTGGGCACCCGGGCAAATTGCCTTAGGAAAGATGTTAGCAAGCACAGTGCTGCATTTAGAAGACACAACAAAAAGAGAGTGCCGATTAACTTGAAAACTTTGGAGGCCAAATCGCTCATGTATCCATAGAGTCACATTTCAAAGTGAGCAAATACACTCTGTATATCAGTATATTTAAAAAAATAAACATCAATTAAATTAAACTGAACAAATAGTTATGGAGAGCGTCTTTGTGCCAAGTGCCGTGCTGGGTTCTAGATGCCAATGTACATGACCCACTGACCTGCTTTCGAATGGTCAGTGCTGTGATATAGATAAATAGATATACACATCAAATAGTTTTCAACCACAAGAAAGGACATCATGCTATTTATGATGATGTGGCTGGAACTCAAGAGCGTTAAGCTAAATGATGTCAGTCACACAGAGAAAGAAAAACACTGTTTGATATTACTTATATGTGAAATCTTAAAAAAGCTGAATCCATAGAAACAGAGAATAGAATGGTGGTTACCAGGTGCTGGATGTGGGGGAGATGGGGTGAGGGGACCTAATGTACAACATAATATTATAGTTAACAATACTGTACTATATAGTTAAAAGTTGCTGAGAGTAGATATTAAATATTCTCAACACAAAAAAATAGTATCTAGGTGATGTGATGCAGGTGTTAGCTAATACTATGGTGGTAATCTTTTTGAAATATATGTGTACTAAAAACCAACACTTTGTACGCCTTAAACTTGTACAATATTATATGTCAATTGTATCTCAATGAAGCAGAACATTTTAAAAGAATTTAGCAAAAAATATGTTGACAGTGGAAAGGCAGCCATATATGATGAAAACATACTTTAGTCACCCTGAACTGTTTTTTAGGTCTAACTGTCATACATCAATCTATCATTTCATTTATCCCCACCATATGGGCTGGGGAGCTAGATATGGTTCGAATCCTGTCTCTGCCACTTAATAGCTTTTAAACTGCATTGGGTTACTCAGCATTCTTAGGCCTAGAATGGGATGATAAATAATAAAAATATCTTTATTTAATAGTGTTACTGTTAAAATTATGTGAGGCAATGCTTAGCATTGTTGCTGGCACATGATAAGTACTAAATAAACATTTACTCTTATTATTATTATCACTAATAATAATGACCTCAGCTAGAAAAGTAGAATAGCTTTAGTTATCCATTAAATTCCCAGTTATCAGATTTTTAAATAAAGTATTTTTAAATCAAAGTATTCCAACTGGGATGAGAAATAAAATTTCAAAAAAGACTTGACCAAAAGTAACTGTGTTAATTCAGAGTCAGTTAAAGGCACCTACCTTAAAGGTTGTATTTGAAATAAATCTGCAGAGCAAATAATGCTTTTCAAGTTAATCCAATCACGTTGGCTTTTTGAATGTCCTCGATTATTTTAAGTGACGTGCAACTAACTCTAAATAAAGCTCCCATGTGAGAAAAGTGAATCACCAATGACTCAGGGGGAAATACAGCATCCCTTCTCAGCACCATTAGAAATTTTAATATATTTAATTTAAGGACAATTAGCCTACAGTCAAAGGAGCTTACACAATGTGACAGTTACGAATAATACCCTGGAGTAGCAAAAATATAGACAAGAAGAATGACCTTTATTTGTCACAATGAGAAAGATTACACTCTAAAATGTTAAAGATATGTCAGATATGAATGAGGGGAAATGAGCTTGATGTTCTAATTTCTACATAATTTTGAGAGAGGAGGGTTATGAGACCACTATTTGTTCAGTAAAATTGACAAAATAAAAGGGAATGTCAACCATAACTTTTTGAAAAATTCAGGATAAACAGCTCCTAACATTGGCATATTTCTATTATGCACCGACAGGTGACAAAGCAAGTATTATAACTGTTCTTCCAGTCTGTGCCTTATAGTGGCATTTTTGGTCTGATGACATATAAACAACAGCTGAGGCATTCTTTTGTCCTTACTTTATTTATTTTTTCCCCTTCAAATTCCGTAAATGTGTGGAGCCATTGGGAGATCTGGTTTATAATTTAATTTTGCTGAAGTTTACACTCATAACTAAACAATAAAAGTTAAAGTAATGAGTTTCAATCACTGGACTGAAGTACATAGTTTAATTTACATAGATAATTAAAATCACCACTCCTACTGTCCTTTCTTTGTACTTGGAGCTGTACTAGCAAGATAGCTGGATACTACTGGTATCCCTTTTCTATTAAAGGGAGATGGAGAAGAGAAAAGGGGTGGGCAGGGCCATTTTAATGTAATTCACCCGCCCCTTTCAGAGCTGAAAATGCTTAAAGTGAAAAAAGTTTAGGCCAATTGGTTTCAGGTCGCAAGGGAAAATTATTCTGATAATTAAGGGAAGTTTAATAAACTGGCCTGAGTGCCTCATCAGAAAACATTACTTCAGATGTACTTTCCGGCATGTTCAGTGGGGTTTCCTTGGGAAACTTGAGTTGCATCTCTTTACCTGCTGAGTCACAGAGCTCTTCCTATGGCCAGTGATTTCTCGTTCCACTCATTGTTTGCAAAGTGTTATTTAACTGTCAGATACCCATCGTGGAGAGACAAGTCCTAATTTTACGGTGCAAAGGAAAATGAAATCTGCAGAGAAAGAACCTTTATAAGTGTCATTAGAGAAAAGAAAATTCCGATTCTGTAATCACTCCTACAGTAATTGCTATTTAGTGTTGAATGGCTGCACTAGTGAATCCAGGGCAACCTGGTACCTGCTTTCTTGTTTCTTTTAGTTTTCATCAAGCTCTACAACAGAAGTTGGAGCTTAGCATCCTGATATTGTTTGACAGAGTTGAAGGGGAAGCCATCATTACTCATGACAATAATGCCGCCATTCCCATGATGCCACTTGGCGCAGGCCAGGGCTGGGATGCTTACATTCATCCCAACAGAAAGCATGTAGTGGTGACTGGTATTTCTGAGGCCCTGCGGCAATTCATGTTGCAATTTTCATAGAGATGGGGAGCTTTATTAAAGAAGTATACTCTGCCTTATATTTCTTAGGCATCTTTGCTGGATTACACTGCATTTTAAATATTAAATACACTATGCCTTTCATATTGACCAAGTACTATGAAAAGTGAGAAATCCTACTTTTAATGAGGAGTGACAGGGAGAGTTGATAGTATATTCTATAACCAATGAGATATTTGCTCTTAAAAAAGTAAATGACAAAGTATTTGGAAATAATACAATTTAAGGATAAGATTGAATTAATTTTTTTCCTTTTGATTTCTTGAGAGGCAGATGCTATCCGGTTTATCTGAAAGCGTGGCATATTTAACAAAATTCTAATTAGTTTACCATTAAGAAAGCTGATCGTTGAGTCCTGATACTTAAGAACAACACACAGCAATCCAATTACAAATGCAAAAAAAAAATGCTTGGGGCAACTTGTTTTACTTTTATAATATGTATTAACAATTAACTGAAATTTTACACTAGAAACGTTGTTTAAGTCTGATGGCTAATTATGTAAGTGAAGATATAACATTTATAAACACATTAATTTGATTTAATTCAGACACATTTAAAAAGTAGATTCAAGATGACAGATAATTTGCAAGGCCAGAAACTCATGTCTAGAAATATCTTTGAATAATATAGAGCAAATACTGCTATGTGCCATTAATAAATGATTCAAACACACACACAAAAAAAACAGTCACTCATGTTCTACAACTAGAATTGAAGCAAGGAGTCAATGAAGTGAAACTGTTAAACTGACAGCTTTCAACATTTACCCTTTTTATTTTCACACTCCCTTACCTGAATAATGGGATTGGTATTAAAAAAAAAAATGGACTAGAAGTCAAGCCACCCTTAAGTGTCATTAGACCAAATGAACGCTATGCCAGCAAATCTGACTGGATTGCTGAGTCTTATTTACTAAAAATAACTTGAAATAAAACTTCAGACATCAGCATATTCGTAACAGTAAGATACCGCATTATTCTCTTTTTCTGAAAAGTATTGACATGTGGGTTCCAATTGTTTTTATTCCATCCTGAACTGAAAAACAACTTTCACAGTTAGCTGTAGTTATAGCAGTTCTCCCCATGTTATTCAAACCAGAGCTTTCTGAGAAGAATCATAAAGGTGTCTGAGTATAGGTAGAAAGAGTAATACAATTGGATTGCATTGCATTGTTCTTCCTATATAGTAGTCAGTTCAGTAAAACACTTGCCTACACAGTTCCCATGAAATAGTATCTGCTTCTCTAAAAACATAATGAAGCATGTAATAAATAAAAAAGTGAGAACTCTTTTAAGACACTCCTATCACAGCAAATCACTGCCATGTGGGTATTTCTCTGGAATGCCCTTCTTTTGACTGGTCTCTTGGTCAATTCCTACTCATGCTTTAAGCCTAAGCTTAAATATCAGTTCCTTAAAACAGATTTCCCTTGTCCAAGGTCAAAAATAGCTTTCCCCCTTGAATACTTTCTCATCACCCTCTTGATTTCTCTTTACAGAACCTATCACAACTGGGTTCTGTGGTTTTTCAATTCATGTCTGTCTTTCCTACCTTCATGAAGACAAAGTCTGCTTCCATTTTGTGCATTGCTATGCTCTCAGAAAATGAGCACTTTTTGAAGGAATAAGTGAATGGATAGCCAGCTGTATCACTGCTATTTCCTAAATACTTTATAAAACATATAAACTCCATACAAATTGATGTTTTGTAAATAACACATTTACCTGCATTTTCCAATTCCCCTCCTATTTCCATTAGTTTTTGTGTAATAACAACTGTTTGCTTGACATCAATCATTTTCCTTGTATCCATATACACCCCTTGTTTTTCTAGGTTCTCCGTACTTTATATATTTAAACTCTATATAACTAATTAGCGGCTAAGACCATCATATATTCTTCTGCTCTTGTGTGAAGCCTCAAAAATAACACTAACGGTAGAATAATAACCATGAATTTTATAAACATATTTTGCATTTGACTAATTTGCACATGTTAAAGATTTGATGTAACTAATAATTCATCAGTCTTTTCTCCATGCAAACCAAGAAAATGATAACATCAGTTTGAATATCAAACATAATGATACTGAGGCAGTTTTCAATCATCACTAAGAAAATAATAGCATCAGCTTGAATTTCAAACACAATGATACTTAGGCAACGTTCAATCATCCATGTTAATAGAATAGATACAATCCAATTCCACCAATAAATGCAGAGCCTCACTTTACCCTTGATTTGTTTTCCTCTTTAACCCATTATAAGGTCTGCAAAAAGAAGGCGAAAGATGAAAACCACCACTTCCTGGTAAGTCAAAGTAGAATAATGCCCTTTAACCAAAAGTAGTCTACTATCCTTCAGGAAATAAGAGAAGGTGGAGAGGGAAGAAATACAGAAAAGGAAGGACTCATGATAACTCACAAAGAGAATAATAGGTCCCTAGGTATTCCAGAATTATATTTTGGAAGAAATTCTGAGCTATGTGTCAGAGGTTTGCCAATAACAGGAGAGATAACACAATGACATTAGGCATGAATTTTGGATCAAAACTAAACAACTAAAGGCAAGTCTATTCTCAATACTACAGAGAGGCATAACCAAGTTCAGTGAAGTTATACGTTCATGGACACAGCCTTCCTCTACAGTCACATGGCTCTTCCTGGTCTCCCACCTCCAAGTGGTTAAAGCAATATTACTTCCAGGGAGATGCATGTAATTTTTCATTATATGGTTTCAAATCAAGCTCTAGTCTTAGAAAATAGAAACAGAAAATCAGCATTGTGAAGTATTATAGATTTTGCATGTCTAAACAGCTGTGATGAATTAGTCACAGTTGCAATGAACTGTAGGAAAAAATCTACAGGCAATATATTGCTTTTGCAAGTTTTATATTAAAGTAAAAAAAACCCCTCAAGTAATATTATATAATAAATTATTGTAACAGTGGCTGGCAGTAGGAGTAATTTAAATAAGATTAATTTAACAACCTTTAAATATCAATAAGTAATAAATATCTTCATGCATGGGGGTCCACACTTCACTTTATTTAGAAATAATGAGTAATGCCAGTTGCCTGATTTAACCCTAATAACAAAATAGTAATACTCTTCAGCTTTTAACAAGTTTTTATTAGAAGAGCTTGAATATTGCTACTATTGGGCAGAAACAGCATCTGTTCCATATGAGGCATGAAAAAAATAAGTTTTGGAAAGTTGTTCCCAGATTAACTTTGTGAAGGAAAAGCAAAATAAACCCAAACACTAAACCAAAGCAGGTGATTGACTCCACTGGCCCTACTTTTCTAAAGATCTGTTCTAAACTCTAAGGAGAAGTAGTTGTCAAACCTCAGAGATACCCAACTTTTGACAGGGAGATTCCGGAGCCTTATAAAATCTAGTATATAATTTTTTAAGTTACTTTTTTCTTTCGGAATACAAAAATAAAAATGAGAAGGATCAGTGTTAGTCTATTGATATACACATATACACACATTTGGATTGACTTTCAATTATTATCTTCCTCCTCATCTTCTCTTGCCTCTCCCTTCTGTAATCTCTCATATCACTTCTTACCCTCCTCACTAAAGACTGCACTGCCACATGGCTCTGTTGAAGTTAAGTATTCCATTTGTTGAGTAACAAACAGGAAGGTGAAAAACTATAGAGACATGTTCTAAACAGTTTTTCATTAAGTTCTTTCAATTTTTTAAAATTATAATAATGGTGTCAGCCCGCATGGCTCAGTGGTTGAGCATTGACCTATGAAGCAGGAGGTCACGGGTTCAATACCTGGTCAGGGCACACGCCTTGGTTGCAGGCTCAATCCCCAGTGTGGGGCATGCAGGAAGCAGCTAATCAATGATTCTTTTTCATCATTCCTGTTTCTATCTCTCTCTTCCTCTCCCTTCCTCTCTGAAGTCAATAAAAATATATTTAAAAATTATAATAATGGTAAAGATTTTGTATAGTATAGTTTAACTCAATTTTTTACTATAGTTCCAAGTTTTCCACAGTAAAATGTTTTTGATTAGTGAATAATCCTATCTAATAAAAGAGAAACATGGTAATTAGCGTACGACCGCTACCTTTCCCATTGGCTAATCAGGGAGATATGCAAATGAACTGCCAGCCAAGATAGCGGCCGGCAGCCAGGCAGCTTGAAACTAACATGAGGCTTGCTTGCTTCAGTGAAGGAGGAAACCAACGTTCCCTGCCTGCCTTGCCGGCCTCTGAGCCTGCAGTTTGAAACATTGTAATAAATATAGAAGCTAAACAAAACCCCAGAGACCTGCTTTCAGCGAGCCGGATCTCAAAGCTGGAGTTATACATTGTTTCGATTATAGAACTGAAACAAACCAGATACCTCCTTTCAGCAGCAGAGGCCTAAGAGCTGGAGCCTCAGAGCTAAAGCTGGCCCAGAATAAAAAAGAAAAAAAGGAGCAGTTGGGAGCTTCAGTCGGCCTGAAAACAGCCCTCAGCCCCTCACCCAGACTGGCCAGGCACCCCAGTGGTTACCCCCACCAAGAAGGGTGTGTGACCAGCTGCAAACAGCCATCATCCCCTCACCCAGGCTGGCCAGGCACCCCAGTGGGGACCCCCACCCTGGTCCAGGACACCCTTCAGGGCAAACCAGCCAGCCCCACCCATGCACCAGGCCTCTATCCTATATAGTAAAAGGGTAATATGCCTCCCAGCACTGGGATCAGCAGAGCAGCGAGGCCTCCTGGCACCGGGATCAGTGTGACAGGGGGCAGCGCCCAAACCCCCTGATCGCCCTGCGGCTCTGTGTGTGACAGGGTAGAGCCATAACCCCCCCTGATCGGCCCTGCCCTGAGTGTGACAGTGGCAGCGCCCCACCCCCCTGATTGGCCCTGCTCTGTGGGTGATAGAGGGCAGCGTCCCAACCCCCTGATCCGCCCTGCTCTGTGTGTGACAGGGGGCGGTGCCCCAACTCCCCTATCGGCCCTACTCTGTGAGTGACAGGGGGGAGCTCCTCAACCCCCTTATGGGCCCTGCTCTGTGCATGATAGGGGGCAGCGCCCCAACCCCCGGATTGGCCCTGCTCTGTGCGTGACGGGGTGGCGCCGCAACCTCCCCATCGACCCTGCCTTGAGTGTGACAGGGGGCGGTGCCCCAACCCCCCAATCGGCCCTACCCTGAGCGTGACTGAGGGTGCCATCGCAACCTCCCAATCAGCCCTGCTCTGAGCCCGACCAGTGGCTGCACCTAGGGATTGGGCCTTCCCTCTGCCACCCGGGAGCAGGCCTAAGCCAGCAGGGCGTTATGTCCCGAGGGGTCCCAGACTGCGAGAGGGCACAGGCCGGGCTGAGGGATGCCCCCTTCCCCCCCGAGTGCACAAATTTTTGTGCACCGGGCCTCTAGTCCTATATAATAAAAGCCTAATATGCAAATCGACCGAATGGTGGAATGACCTGTTGGTGGGGGCGGGACCAGCGAGTGGGCAGCACCAAGCCAGCCAAGGCAGGTGCCAGCAGGCAGAGGGAGGAGATGGCTATCTGGGGGAGGGGGGCGCAGTGACTGGTGGCAGTGGAGGGGCTGTCAGAGGGCAGGGCTGGCCACTCACTGGCTGGCACCTCAGCCCACCAGTTGCCTCCCACAGAGGGAGGCCAGACTAAGCTGTCAGTCGGAAATCCCCAGAGGGCTCCTGGACTGCCAGAGGGTGCAGGCTGGGCTGAGCCTCCCCCCCCCCCGCCCCCAAGTGCACCAATTTTTGTGCACTGGGCCTCTAGTAATAATATATAAACCCCCCAAATGTTATTTTTAAGCTAAACTTAGCTATGGTTCCTCTCTGGGAGAATTTATGAAGATCAGAATCTTAAATAGCTTATATAAAAATGTATATAATAATGAGTATTGATTTGGGATTAGAAAGGATAAATGTGGAGTTGGTGGGCTGATGACTGCTCTCTACTAACCAGACAGCTGGACATATGATAAAAATGAGAAGATAAGACAGAATGGCTCTAAAGAGAAAAATATCGCAGTATAAAAAGAGAACAAGCAGGTGTAGGTACCAGCTCCATAAGAGCTGGGTTTGACCGTGAGTCTAAACAGAGCCTCCAAAATTGAGGAAAGGTTGCATTAATTTATTATAATTAAAAAGGTAAAGTTGAACCTGCAAAGCAGTACAATGAACTAAATAGGTAAAATTTATTTAGAAAATTAGGAGTTTGAAGTTTTATTAATTTCCATGCTTAAACCAGCAGTCTTCAAAATTTGGTATGAACAGACTCCTCAATAGAAGTTTGTTAAAAATCCAGATTTCAGTTCTTCAGCTGACACTTTGATGCATTTGGTCTTAGAATTGATACAGGAATATGCATGGTTAGCATGAATCCCCACCTGAAACCAATGCAATTATTCAAGGACCACACTTTGTAAGAGTAGATCCCAACCAGGATTCTGGGATTTTTTTTTTTTTTAACTAAAATCAACCATTCAATCAGTATGTTTTTTCTAGGCTGATATACTTAAACATCTTGAAAAGAAAGGAAATAACTTAACCATGCAAAATGTAATGTTCTATTATAACTAAATACTCCATTGAAAACAGTGAATATAAAAAATATGATGGAAGGAGCTCAACAAAGATTTAAAAATAACTAAGCTTTTTTGCATTGTTTGTCCAATGAATATTAAAAGATGTAGTTGAGCGAATTAGCAGTTAAAGAAAATGCAGCAAATAAATCGATCGTAGAAACTGTAATCTGAAAGTGGCCTTTTATTTGTGTCTTGAGCATATAATACATTTTTCTTTCATTAAATAGTTGCATGCTGTTTTCTTGCATCTATTTATCCTATTAGTTCCTGATTCATATTTGACTGCTTATAGTCCTGATTCTTAAACAACAAAAATGAAGAAATAGGTCACTCAAGTTCTTCCACCAACAGCTTGCATATGCACTCAGCTCAAATGAGTCAGTGGAATCCTTAATATGGCCACAGTGCATCACAATATCCTTATCACCAGCCCTACTGGGCCTTGGTTAAATACATGCATCCTGGCCATTTACAAATGAAAGGTCGTCAGAGTTCATGTCAAAAATGAAATATTCCTAGCACATCTTCACCATGCCAAAAATATCTAGAGCAAGCAACATGACCTAGTACTTTTTTATTTTATTTTTCACTTTTGCTTCCAAGTTCTTTACTATCTTTGTCAAATGTCAAGTTTGGGAAATAGTTTATTTTTAGGGGTGTGGCAATTACACAAGGATTAGCAAACCCCAAGCCTTCTCTTGATATATTTCTATTTCACTTTTTTCTTTCCCCTAAAATGATTGATTGATTGATTGATTGACTCAATCCACATTTACTTCTAAGATCTGCCACCCCAAACCAAAATAATGTGTGGGGTATGGCAAAGTCTAGTTACCCCAAATTCTCAAATCTTACAAACTAAGAAGGAAGAAAGCTATTAACACTTTATCTCAACCCAGTTCAAGGAAACCAAAGAGCTCTCACTGTTGGTCCCAACTATAGAGTGGGTAATGTGAAAATAGGCAGAGGGTTGGGAGGAGCAACGGGATAGTAGGGTATAAGGATTGGAAATGGGGAGGAATATGTCCGTATAAGTTGAAATATGAGAATGTACTAAACGTATACCTTTGACCACTAAGATATAGGTTAATACAACTTTTTGAATATATCTCTACAAAGCCTGCAATCAAGATGAACAAGTAGCGATGACATGAAATGCTCATGGAAAATATGAGTGTGGATGGGTGTAGAGGATGAGTGACCACCTGGTGCAGGTTGTACGGCACAGGTGGCCAGAATAGAGAAAATATGGAAGGTGAAGGACATGGTCCCTGCTCTCAAGGAGCTCTCTCTCTAGCCTGAAGAAGGGGGGATATGCCCATTCGCTAGGACACTTTGAAAAGACCAGCCTACAGATTTCTAACTATGTGCAATGGAACATGAGTCATGTAATAGGGATCAACAGAAATGAGTAAGGATTAGTAAGGCCAAGAAGAAAAAGTAGGCGGCTCAGTTAGAAAGAGCAGCTTGATGCAAACTGGCTGGAAATGAGAACAGGCAGCATGTTTAGAAATAAATCTTTGGGGTGATGAGGATGTATAGCCTATGTGTGGACTACAATGGCTGGAAAGAAAAAAGAGCAATAGATTGGGGCTGTTGATGAAAGTCTATGCTTAGATATCATACTAAAGAAAGATGGAAATAATTCTATAGAAATAGAAAGTACTAAAGATAAAGGCGAAGGGCAGAATGAGCGGTTGGAAGTCATGAGGAAAAACTGAGGAGGGCAGTTAGTGTTGGGGTTACCTATGAGTTTTCCTTCTGCCAAAGAGCCTGCTATCTTCCTTTTAAAGAATTACCAGGCTTCCCTGGTCTCCCCAGTTGTTGGTGGGTGCTGGTTATTCAAATACCCACTGTATCTCACCACACCCCTGGAGGGTCCCATTTTCTCCCAGGATCTTCCACTCATCTTCTAGATACAGCTAAAAACCAGGCATGAAAACATGCCAGTTCTATTAGACACCACCTGCCTGGAATTTGGACTTCAGCCCAGGAACCAAGGTAAGTGCTCATTTTACCTGCAGTTCCCTTACTGGGAAGTTCTTCAACTGTATAATATTTTCTCCATTTCCCACTTCTTAGCCATTCAGGTCACCTTGGTTCCTATCCATTTCTTTTTATTTAAAAAAATTTGAGACACACTATGGGAAATTTAATGACAACAGGCGACATTGCAGGTGCTTTTTTTTTTTTTTTTTTTTTTTACATTATACTACACTGATTCAAAGCATACAAATGGTATCTTCAGAATAATAGAACATACTTAATTGGGGGAAAAGGACATTTAAATTTTGGGTTTAGAATTCACTGAATGGAAACCTCAAAGGCTGAAGTTATTAACAAACAGGACAGTTGCCAACTAAACATGGGGAAGACCTGCCATGAAGGACAAAGACACTTCAGCTCTGTCACCTCAGTTCTCAGGCCTCATACAATGCCAGGCCTATCACACCGACTTACACACATTACACATACATGCACACATCTCATAGAATACACACACTCCTATGTTCTGCTCCCCATATACACTTTGTACAATGCAGACATACATATAGCTATAAATACATACTCATATACCTAGACACACACACCTTATTTACAGAACACATGTTCATATACATGCACACACATACACCCTCAAGCACACACATTTGTTGGCTGGGTCAAGCAGAACAAATACCTGTGAACAAAGTATGTCACCCATTGAGAGCCTCTGAGATCCAGTGGACAGTCACAGCACTCATCCCTGTGAACTCAACGTAGTTGGGAAGCTCCCAGGAGCAGCAGCCTTGAGTCCATCCTTTCCTTTTGATGTTTTCCATAGAAATTTTAAACATGCCCCCAAGTAGAGAGAGCAGTAAATGAGCTCTCATACACCCATCACCCAGCTGCAAAACTTATCAGTTCATGGCGATTGTTGTTTCCTTTATAGTCCCATCTGCCCTCACCCGACAATGGAAAATTTTGAAGTGAATTCTAGAGAAGAATGTGTTACCCATAAATATTTCAGCATGCATCTCTAAAAGGGGGGTTTGGGAGAAATGTGTCCCATGCCCATTTGTAGCACTGGTTCTGCAGCCTGCCTAGCAATTCTAAGCTCCCACACTCCTTCCACGAGATTCCTGTTTTGCTCAGTTGCCCAGAGCTGTCTGTGCTATACCTGATGCAGTACCTGTGGCAGGAGTCATCTCATGGTGGGGCAGTGAAGGGCACCTTCTAGGCAAATATTAAAGATACAGGAACATGTCTTAGCAATAGGAAGAGGTCCCATGAGACACGGAGGAAGGGACTGAGAGAGGGGTATTGGGATGAAGACAGGTGAGGAGAGGGGGCTGCCCGAGCTCAGGGAGGAAGCACATAGGTGGAAGTCACTGTATTCTGGCAGCAATGGTACATTTTGGTTACTTCAGGAATTATTACCTTGGCATTGGACCCATTTTTACTTTTTAAAAGCTAAAATCTTGTTACAACCACAGTAAATGAAATTCTCAACTCTGGTTATGTAACACAATGCAAACAACTGTACATTTTGACGACTCCCCAACACAGGTCATCTTCCCTTAAAACCAAAGACAGAAGATGGTGAGATCCTTTAACACTTGGACTAAAACTTAAAAAGAAAACATGGAAATGTAGTTTTTCTTAATCCCTGTTGTCCTTGAGAAAACCCAAAGGCTCTGTGATGCAGTCTGCGGAGGGGGCTCTATTTAGTGCTGGAGTGTGAGCATGTGAGAGCAAATGCTTCGCTGACTGTCTGCACCTCCCAGCACCTGGGTTAGAATGTTCACGTAGGCAGCTATGCAGTACGAAACATTTAGAGCACAGGGTCAATGTCTCCACTAGAAGAATAAACCTCTTTTGGTTGAAAATGAGAATCATTGAAATTCTCACAGGAATGTCACAGCCTTGGAAGTTATTCTATAAAATCTGAAATCTCAAAAATGTGAGCTAGAAAGTAGCAAAAAGTAAGTATGGTCACCGGAGAAAAATTCTTTCAATAGATTGACCTAAATTAGGCTGCAAATCAAAACAGGGTCTGGAGAAAGGCGGAAAGAGACAACTTGATTCTTTCTATGTGTTCCAAGTGCCTCTACATCCTGAGATCAGAGATAGACAACAAGAGGGAACAGCAGATGGCATAGTCAACAATGAGATCCTAGAAACGCAGAGGTCTCCTTTCAATGTTGGATGCATGCTGCTCATTAGGACAACAAACTCACCCCCACCCCACCCTAGGAGACCAGAGATTTGTAATCTGTAATTGGTTGGAACTGAAAGGCTAGCTCACACTCTCTGGTCAGCCCCCACCAAGAGCTTCTTACCATAATTTGGAGGCTATCAGGGTCCAATGATCTGAAAAAAATATGTTTGACAGGAGTTGTAGCAGATGGACAGGTAACAGTACAATATCACAGGGATAGATGCTATTTCTGTGATCATGAATGGACTGTTCAAAGCTAAGTCCTTCACATTCAGTCTCAACTCAAAGGAAACAACTGGCACACTGGAGCATTTAATTACCAAGTCATCCTATCCCAAGACACTCACCCAGTGGGTACCCAATAAATATTAATTACGGGTGATGATAAAGAGAGCAGCTCATTCTGGGGTGAGACAAGTTTGCTGTTCAGCAATGCAGCACCTACCCTGATAGGACTCCACAGGTAGAAGAATGAGGCAAAACGATTTCCCTAATTGAAACAACGGGGGTTCTTTAGGTAACAGAATGCAATTACCTACCCTGGAATTTGGCCAGAGCAATGGGGTGTAGGCCTCATGTTTTCAAAGAGGAGGTCACCATGGTGCAAAAGCGGGAGATCATCCATCCACATTGACATGGAGTGCCCAAACTCACCATGGTGAACGTGCAGTTGTCAAAGGTAAATGATGGTGCTGCTATGATAATGCATCATTGAGGTACCTCTTTGCAGAACATCTACTTGGAATAATTCATGAAAAGAGTCTGAGGAATGAGACCCTGCTGCAAGCCAGGTATCTTTCCTGTCCTGCCCTTCATTGTGAAAAGTTGCTCTAAGTTGGCAAGTGTTAATAGTTCATCAGGCACCAGGAGAGAGTGAAGTGAGGGCAGGTCTTTTCTCTTCTAAATATCCCATTCGGACTAGTTTGCCACTCATGCGTCTCTGTTCATCCAGACAAGTCCTTTCCGCTTTGAATACCTCATCCCAATTCCTCAGTCTGATCTCTTAACACTGTCACAGTGTTTTCCATTTTAGCAGAGAAGAACATTCGACATGAGAAACTAACACTGACTCCTCTTCAGCTGCTCAGTGACCACCTACAATGATTAAAATGCCCCGTGATTCTAATTATGCAAATACTTTTGATAGAGTCTTTCAAATGTAAATTTTAAACTGGCCTTGTTTTTAAATCTGCAACTGATGCTCTTCTGGGCTTCTCTTATTTTGTATGTCTCTCTAGGAGTACTGATTTAAACTGCTCCATTTCTGAGGACCAGGAGGGAAAAAAATCAAATCTACAGATGGCTAGCATCTGTGGTTCTACAGTGTTAACATGTACAATAACACACAGCATCTAATTGAATACAAGAATGTAACTCAATTGAGGGTCTGCGCTAACATCATAAACCATGACAGTGCAGCCCGAGCAATTAATAAATAGTAACAGCATCTCTCAATTGAATTCTGTCAGGAAGAGGCATTGTAAGACAGGTTTCTGCAGTATACTGTTCTTGGATTACACCTGCTAAGAAAAGGAAAGCAGATACTCTTCTAAAATCAAGTCACAGCCATTAATTTTTAATATGTAACACTAAAGACAAACAATGTCAACAATGGAGAGGAAGACATATAATGGACCAGGAGCAAGTGATTAAGGACTGATTGTTGTTGTTTGGGAAGAGTTTTGGTCTCTGACATTCAGTGTCAGCTTACTGAAATCCATCTGAACCTACGCGTCCCCTCAATGTCATTTTAAAAAATCGAAGTAAACATCAGAGTTGAAAGAAGTAATACAAAGAGACAGGGCAATCTTCTCAAGCTACCAGGCATTTCTTCCTACTGCTGATAAACATATCCTTGAACAGTTCAGAGCACTCGATGAGGAAGGAAAATTTGGTGAATATTTTGGGCAAAAGGCCTAAATGAACCATATTAAGACAGCAATGTTACCCTGGAAGTATAATTTTCTACCCTAACTTCATTTAAAACAGGACTTGCCCTGGTTCTGTTTTAAAATCCATTCCCATTGATTGAGAGGTCAAGATCTTCTGTGTTTGTGGCCTTGCTGCATTTCCTTTGTTGGCACTAGGAATTCCCTTTACTCGGGGTTACTACACGAGTGAGCCTATAAAATATTCTGCAAAAATCTTAAAATCACTGAAAAGTGAAACTTGGCATTGAGGGCACAAGAATTAATTTCCAGACAGCCAATGACTTATTCTTTCTTGAGATGAAAAACACTTTATGCTGACCATAGACTGTTAGGCTAACCTAAAAAATTCAAATTGTTATTGATTGCAATTGTAAAAGGACTTTAAAAATCAAGTTCCTTTTGTTCAGTTTTGTTCTAGGTTTCAAATAATAAAAACTAATTCAGGTTATTCTAAACCAGACAAGACTTGTATTGCAAAGATTCTGTACCCCTGAACAGAGCCACATAAATCAGGAGTAATTAGGACCTCAGGAAGGGCAGAAACCAAGGCACCGCCACAGAACTTTGTCAGCGTTATTCTGGAACCTTCCTTACCATCCATTACTTCCCAACTTCCATTATCTAAATATGCAGAGGAATATCTGCTGGAATCTGCTGGCTCATAAAACATACATAGCCACTCTTGTCCCACCCTTGTGATCCTGTGATGAGAAGCTTAAAGAGGTTGCTGTTGCAGGGTGAGGAAACATCACCCTCCAAATTTTCAAGCACAACTCCCATTTTGCTATTGCCAAGTTTGACTCCATATTTGTGTCTACTCTGGCTGCTTACACTCTCAATTATGTGAACATTTAACTTTGTAGGGGAAACTTTACATTGCTTTGTGGTTTTATAAGGAAAGCAGCATGATTATTTACCAGCCTTTTTAAAAAAATTTATATTTCAAATATGTTTTTATTGACTTCAGAGAGAGGAATGGAGAAGAAGAGAGAGATATAAACATCAATGATGAGAGAGAATCATTTATCGTCTGCCTCCTACATGCCCCTTATTGGGGATTGAGCCTGCAACCCAGGCATGTGTCCTGACCACAATGGAACTGTGATCTCCTGGGTCATAGGTCAATATTCAATCACTGAGCCACACTGGCTGGGTGCTTTTACCAGTTTTTTAACTATGAGTTTGCATTAGCAGATAACACTGATAGCGATGTTCGACAATATTGACTTTGAGGGCTTCTCAACAAATGTGTGTGGTGTTCATTTTAAATTATTAAAATAAAAACTTTATATTAAAAAGTTCCACTACTAGAAAGATTCTACATCATCTAAATAAATTCATTTGCCTTTGTGGACGGAAAATGTCACCTAACTACAGTTCATAAATTTTAGAGGCCGTATATTAAAATTATTCATAATTGTCTAAATTTAATCTTAAAAATATAAAAAAGTGAATTATTGTCATTGGTTGAATATATTAGGTTTTTCTTATCCTAGTGTTTTTATCTAGGGTTATCTATTCAGTTCAACTTTAAGCCTTGCTCATAAAAGACTACGGTAGACAGTAAAATGGCCTAATTGGATTTTTAAAAAATCTTCTATTTTTCTAACAAAGAATAGAGAAAACACACATACAGTTATTTCTTTAAACTTTCATTTCACTTGAAATTATATTCCTCTTCATGTGTTGGCTTAAATTTTTCTGTTTCATACCTGTTTATATTTGTAACTCTCTATTCTAGTAGAAAAACTCCCTACTAATCTTCTTGGTCTAGACTGGACACATATAGTCAGTACTTACTTATTGAATGAATGAATGATTGAATGAGTGAATGAGCAAGAAATCACACATACTAGCACGTGAAGGGACTGAGTTTCCTAACTGTCCCCACACTGATTTTTTAAACATTCTATCTTATTACTTCTCTGTTCAAAAGGTTTTTCAATGACTCCTTCTTGTCTAAAGAATGAAGCTCCACATCCTTTAACCTTCAAAACTTCAGATAAGTTTACTTTTCCAGCCTTTTCTCCAACCATTAATTGTTATGTTTTCTGCAATAAGTTTGCCGTCTTATCTTTGGTCCCATTGTTACTCTCTTCCATCTGATTGAGACAGCTGCATGCTCTTCATCATATACTCCTAGATGTTCTCTTGCATTTCTTGTTAATTACAGTGACTCTCACAGACCCATGAAGTACTGGCTGAGTGAAAAATCTCATAGATAGATTATGAAATTCTAACCATCCTTCAAGAATGAACTCTAATATGTTTTTCCATGAAGGTCACCCTAATTATTTCATTTAGAAATCATCTTTCCTACCTCTAAACTCCTTTTCATAACCCAAGGCAACGTATCATGCTGCCTCCTCAGCCAGGAGGCTCCTGACCACCCCTGCTTTCCCCATGCCATTCTCTATGCCTACTAGCATATCACCTATGTTTTTCTTGTTTGCTTGACTTTCTCTCTCTACTATGACATCACCAACTCCATGATGTCAGGGACCTTTTCTTGACTATTTATAGGTATATAAACATACATTATAAATAAATGAGTGGATGCCTACAGAAAACTATGCACATATTATGTATTCCCTTGGGTTTTATATATGTGTACTCAAATCTTTCAATTGACCAAATTCTTAAAAGTTAAGATGGTACGTAATTCATCTTTGACTTCATATCTCAGTACTTCCATTCATTCAATATTAATAGGAATAGAGCAAACATTTATTGAGTGCTTACTAGATGCCAGGAACTGTGCTAAGATTATTACATGCTACATTTTATTTGATACACATAACGATCTATGAGGCAAAAACTAATTTTATGACCATTTTCATGTAAGTAAAGGAAGATTTCAGGGAAGTCATGACATTGGCCTTTACTTTGAATGAAATAAGGAGCCATGGAAAGGATTTGAAATAAAGGGGATATGGTTTGGTTTAGCTTCTAAAGGGATTGTTCTGGCTGCCATTTTTGAGAACAGAGATTGGAAGAGGCAAGAGTAAAAGCAGGAAGACCTGTAAAGAAGAGGCCAATGCAAGGACCCAGGGAGCGCACTGACCACCAGGGATTAATTAGCTCCTGTGTTGAGCGTCTGCCCTCTGGTGGTTCAGTCGACTGGTCATAATGGTCGCTGCCGGGAGTCGGTCCATCCTTGCTGTTTCAAGGGACCTGGCATATATGGCATACGGTTCTTAATATGTTTGCTCACCTTCTTGGCGCTGTGTTTTAACCAAGGTCACCTCTCCGAGAAAGGTTGAATCCCCAGGTAGGGATTTTCCCCTGAAGTTAGGGAGGGAATAAAACCCCTCAACTAAGTGCCAGGCGGGTAATTAATCCCTTTAACTACGAACAATCATGCTTAAACTACATAATCTTTTCTCCCTGGAATGGAGATAAGAAACGCCCTAACCTTTGTAATAGAGATTGATAGGATTGAATCAACTGGTATAAATACAGTTGTAACAGGACAGAACGCAGAACTTAGAACACAGAACTCATGAGACAGAATTCAGAAGACAGAACCTACACGGAGCCTGGAGACAGAAGAACTTCGCTGGAGAGAACATGGCAATAGATCCTGGACTGAACCTGACTGCGGAGATTGGCAGGAGAGCCTGACTAGAACCTGGTGACTGAACCTGGCTGGAGAACCTGTACAGAACCTGGCTGGAGATTCTAAGCAGAACCTCTCTGGAGATCCAGACCAGAACTTGGCTGGAGATCCGGGCTAGAGATCCTGGCTAGGCTGCTGATCAACTGAACGCTGACTCCGTGCCCTTCCTTCTTCGCCGACTCCGTCCACGCCTTTGGGGACCCCTGGACCCGCTGGGGCTGGACCCCGGCAGGTCGCTTAGGCTTTTAAATATAGATGATGATATTTAAAGGCTTCTCTGCTGTCTCAACTTCTCTCTGGCTCAACCTAAAGCAATAAGTTTTACATTTAAAACAGCCTTTCAGCCTTTAAAATACCAGTAACACAATTGCCATAAAATTGAAAAATTTTCCCATCACCCCCTTGCTCTCTGGTTCTTTTTATTTACGTCTTCTCAATCTGGTTTTATTCTGCTTTGTCAGGGCAGCAATTACTTGGGATAACATTGCCATTCCTATTATGTGATACCCAAAGATCTCCTGTACTTTGTTCATTCTCTTGATGACTTCTGCACTCTTGGTATTTTTCAGATCAGGTAGTTAGTTGAGTGTGGGTGAGGAAGAGGGTAAAGAGATGAATGCACAGGTGAATGGCTGTACACATTTAATTGGAACTTTTAATAGAACACCTTTTGGACTGTTCAGACAAGAGAGTGGAGAGCTGGGTATCCTTGACGACAATGCAGGCACATAGCTAAACAAAGGAAAGACTGGGAGATTCACAGTAGGAGATTTAAGTAGTAGATCATTGGGGTACTGCTGACAGCCTTTTGGTAAAAGCCTTAAAAAATTTCAGATGCATTTGTAAAATTTACCTTGGATAATGGCTCATTAGAACATTTGAACAAACAGCATTAATAATTGGCATAATGGCTGATGGATCACTGTAAAAACTGATGCTGTTAAATTTTCTGTATGGTTACAAATAATGGTTATACCTAATGCAGCTATGAATCGAAAAATGATCAGTGAATAAGGAATAAGAACTGGCTTTTAGCACCAGTTAACCATGTGTCATTGAGCTGAGTTCCCCCATAGGTAAAATGGGGTGAAAAATGTTTATTTTAGAGGTAATTGAAAACAATTTAGGATATTTTATGGTCTGATCCAAATTAAAGTGGATTTATTAATGATCAATCCTGTCTGAAATCTAACACTAGTAGGCATTTATTATTTAACTCCATGGCATTCATACTCATTCCAGTAAGTACCTCACAGTTTTAATGTAGAAATATACTTTCTCCCAATCTCAGTACATGAGATTCCATCTATCCTAGGAGTGGACATTTGACCCTGGAAAAGGCCATTCAGCATAACAATTCCTCATGTCACTGTGATTGGCTCAGAAATAAATACGTGATCCAGGAGATTTTTGATGGAAGTCCTCTGGCCATCCTGCACACAGCGATAGATGAAGTCAGTGAAAAGACTAGAGAAATACAGAGATGCCAAGTCCTAATGACAAATACTATATTCCCTGAATTTAAGTACCGTATTGCAAGACTTCGTGTTATATCATATGATTCTTTAATTACCTTTTGTGTTTAAGCAAGTTGAGTCAGACCTTCTGTCATTTGCCACAGGGAGATTACCCAATAAGTCAAGAAATAGCTTTATAAATTATTACCCAATAAATCAAGAAATAGCTTGAATCTAATTAGTCTTTGTTAAAAAGCCATGTTTGTATTATGTCATATATTAATGTTTCCCAAATATCTAGGATAAGGCAACTCTTTTGTATCATACCCTGTACTAATTTTATAGGAATAACTGTAACATGATAAACATTTTGAGACGTGGGTATAAATTATCACTGCTTTCAATAGATCCAAGGTGCATTTCACGGAATGCATCTGACATTTTTCGAAGCTTTTACCAAAAGGCTGTCAGCAGTACCCCAATGATCTGCTACTTAAATCTCCTACTGTGAATCTCCCGGTCTTTCCTTTGTTTAGCTATGTGCCTGCATTTTAAAAACATACAATATTAATTCATAAAAATATATTATACAATTTAGAAAATGTAAAGTGACATACAATTACATTTTATGCATAAAATACAGAAAAATGACAGATGGGGAGGGTAGCATCAAATTTTGAAAAAAAACACAAAACAGATCAGAACATTCATAGATGGAGTTAGTTAAGAATAATACACTGATGTTAATTTCTTAGTTTTGACAAATGTATAGAGTTGTGATATATACATACAATAGAATACTACTTAGGCATAACAACAGATGACTGCCATTTGTGACAACATGAATGGATCGTGAGAAAATCTTGCTAAGTGAAATAAGTCAGAAAAAGTCAAGAAACATATGATTTCACTTATATGTAGGATGTATAACTGAAAGCAACAAGTGAACAAACAAGTCAAACAAACAAAAACTCATAGACAGACAACAGTATGGTGATTACCAGAGGGGAAAGGTGGGGTGGCTAGTAAAGAGGGGTCAAATACATGGTGATGGAAGATGATTTGACTTTAGGTATCACATAATAGGTATGGCAATGTTATCCCAAGTAATTGCTGCCCTAATACAATGCAATATACAGATCACGTATCATAGAATTGTACCCTTGAATTCTGTATCACTTTATTAACCAACTATAGGTCCGGTGCATGAAATTCGTGCATGAGGAGTAGGGGTCCCTCAGCCCGGCCTTCACCCTCTTACAATCTGGTACCACTGGCTCCTAACCACACCTGCCTGCCTGATCTCCTCTAATTGCTTACCTGCCTGCCTCATAGCCCCTAACCACTCGCCTGCCTGCCTGATTGCCCCTAACCACTCTGCCTGCCTGCCTAATTCCCTGAACTGCCTCTGCCTTGGCCCCTGCCCACTATGGCAGCCACCTCTGCCTTGCCCCCACTGCCATGGCTTTGTCCAAAAGGACGTCCAGAAGGTCAGTTGGCCAGTCTAATTAGCATATTATGCTTTTATTATTATAGATATCACCCCAAGAAATTTAATACAAATTAAAAATTGAAAAAATATTCTCTATACTATCTTTACAACCTTTATAATCTAAAATTATGTTAACTCATAAATTTATTATATATATTTTGAGTATCAAGTTGGCAAAATTATTTTTAGCAGTAATATACTAGCAAACGTAACTTACAGTGCTGGGAAAAGGGGCCCTTATAACTTGCAATGATAGCGTAAGTTAATGTCAACTTTCTGGATGTTAATTTGGTAATATATATATATATATATATATATATATATATATATATATATATGTATATATTTAACTAAATCCATTAAATCAACATACACTTTGGTCCAAAATTACCTCTTTCAGAAAAATAATTCCTAGGAAATGAGAAGGATGTACAAATATTTATGTAGATGTATTTATGTAGGTAGTATTCTTTACTCGAGTTAAACATTTAAGCTATGTACATATCCAGGAATAAGGATCTAATAAATGATGGCACATTAATAAATGCAATACTGTTATACCAGAAAAACATATCATATGATAGTAGATAAGAGTGCCCAGAAAATTAGAAGATTTATTGGGGAATATTAAGTAGGGGGAAAAAGCATGTCTTATGTATATGTAATATATATTTTACAATGCCAATCATATTAATATTATTATTAATTTCTAACAAGAATATATGTCAGCATCTACTGTGCTTGCTGTGCTTGGCACTGGAACTGTAGACAGCAGCAAACAAAATGCACAGAATCCCTGCATTAATGGAGTATACAGTTGTGAGTACAATAAGAGCACTGCACAAGTATGTTGCATAGTATGCTAGGAGGTGGCACATTTCATAAACATTAAGCAGAGTGGGGAGATAGGGAGTGTGGGAAGGCTAGAGAGACAAGTGGCAATTTTAAGCTGGTTGGTCAGAAACGATGTCTGAGAAAGTGATATTTGAGCAAAGGCCTGATGATAGAGAGGGTGTGCAGCTTGTGGCTTTCTATGGGAAGAGTGATCCCTAAACAGAAACCAGAAACAAGTGCCCAGGCTTGGAGGTAAGGGCAGGCCTGGAGTGCAGAGGGATAGGGAAGAGCAGTAAAAGTTTAGCAGAGGACAGACTGCATTGGTCATTGTCAAGAACTTGGCCTTTACTTTGAGTGAAACAAGGAGCCATGGAAAGGATTTGAAATGAAGGGGATATGGTTTTATTTAACTTCTAAAGGGATTGTTCTGGCTGCCATTTCTGAGAACAGAGATTGGAAGAGACAAGAGTTAAAGCAGGAAGACCTGTTAAGAAGAGGCCAATGCAAGGACCCAGGGAGCAATGAGGGGGCTTGGACCAGAACAATAGCAATGGGATTGGTTAGACTCGGGAGAGTCTAGAAATATTTATAAATTACTAGAGGCCCGGTGCACAGATTCATGTACCTGTGGGGTCCCTCGGCCTGTCCTGTGCCTGCTAGCAATCCAGCACCCCTCAGGGGATGTCAGACTGCCAGTTTCAGCCAAATCCCCCAGACCAGGATGAAGGACCCCACCGGTGTACACACCGGGCCTTTAGTACGCATATAAGATCTTTGGTTAATTTCTTCCCACCCTTCCTCCTCCCTGCTTCCCTCTGAGATTCATCAGTCTGTTCCATGTTTCCATGTCTGTGTGTTGAGCGTCTGCCTCCTGGTGGTCAGTGTGTGACATAGCTAGGCTTATATATATAGAAAATAATAACTGACAGAATTGGATATGGAATGAGAGGTGGCATGAATCAAAGACCATCTTAAAGATTTTGGCCTGAGAAAATAGGATGTGAAGAAGGTTATCGTTAGGATTAGTCAGAAGATAAGACCAAGAATTCAACTTTGAATATGTCAAATTTGGAATATTGGTTAGACTTCTAAGTAGAAATATTAAGTAAGCGGTCGCATATTTAAGTATGGGGATGGGGTTCAGGGTAAAACTTATGTCAAGTTGGATGTCATAAAAATAGAGACATAAGACCAGGTAAAGTCACCAAAGCAGGGGGATGTTAGTGAAAGGAAGGTGCCAGTGAGTGAGTCCAAGTAAATGCCAACACTATGAAGTCAGAGAAAAGACAAGAAAATTGCAAAGGAGACCCAGAAAGAGCAGCTAATGAAGTAAAACCATTCTGGAAGCCAAGGGGTGAAATATTTAAGGGCAGGGGTAGGGAGTGATCTGCTGGGACAGATGTTACATAAGATGAGAGGAGGATGGACAATTGGATTTAGCCACAAGGGGGTCATTGATGACTTTTATAAGGTCAGTTTTAGTGAATAGAGTGTGTTTTAAGAGAGTGAGACATAAGACAGGGAGTGTAGAGAGTGATTTCAACACATTTTCCTATTAAGAGAAAGGAAGATTTAGGGCCATTGCTAGCAGGGCAAGCGGTATCAAGAATAGACTCTTAAAAAATAATATGCAATGTAATAGCATATCTTATGCTTAAAGAATTTATGATAAAAGAGAGAAAGGAAAATTCCTGGAATGAGATCTTAGAGCAGAAGAAAGACAATATGATCTAATACTCATTGGATGTTGGCATGTGTACAATTCTATCTCTCCATTCAAATATTATCTGTGGATTCTGTGGGGTTTCATGTAATCTCTGTTTTCTTTATTTTTCAAAAAATTGTCACAATGTTTTTATACATTATACATTTATTACCAGTAAATATTATGGTAATAATTTGCAAGAAAGCACCAAATGTTTCTTTCAATTTTGCATTATATATTGTTGCAACAGACATAGAAGAAAATGATTGAAAGCACAATAGTCAATGCAGACTTGGGTGTGGAATTCCATCAGAGGTTTTCAAGAGTAACACAAGGAAGGAACTATCCTACATTTCTGTCTACCATTTCACATGTCATATAGTCCTTCATTTGTTACTTAAGTAGCCAAAAGATTTAACAGATTTGGGTTTTGAAAGTAGAAATACCATTAGTGAGTACTATGGTCTGAATATTTATTGCCCCCGCCCCACTAATTCATATGTTAAAATCCTAACCCTCAAAGGTGATGGGATTTGTAGGTGAGGCCTTTGAGAGGTGCTTAACTCAAGAGGGTGAAACTCTCATGAGTGGGATTAGCACTGTAAACAGAAGCTCCAGAGAGATCACTAGCCCCTCTCACCAGGTGAGGATTCAATGAGAAGCCTGCAACCCAGAACAGGGACCTACCCTGACTATGCTAGTGCCTTGATCTCAACTTCCAGGCTCCAGAACTGTCAGCAATGAATTTCTTTGCTGTTATAAACCTCCCAGTCTGTGGCATTTCATTGTAGCACAGCAAAAAAGCTAAGACAGTTAATTAAAAGGAAAAAAAAATTAGGAGAATTGAAAAGGCATCAAACCATACTCATACACACAGAATTCACAAACATAATCACATATACATACTGCACATTAAAAAATAAATGCATAAACACACAGCCACGTGCATACATATAAACACATATAAACATGTACAAGTAATACATGCAAACACATGCACCCATACCCCCAGCACACAAACATACATGGACACACACTCATGGATACACACGGATACAGAAAAGTCTGTGAAGCTCTGGTTTAGGTTGAAGGCTTTTGGTTTTCTCTGGTGCTTCCTTTTCTCAGAGATAATTTCCCACATGTTTGTGCAAATTCAGGAGTTATTTTGAATACTTAACATCTTAGATAACTTCCTAAAGTGATACAGATATCCAGATCCCTAACCCGAGAGAACTGGGATTAGACTAAATCATGGTCAGAGTCCTCAAAGAAAATATCTCCACAGACCACTACACTGTACCAAGACCTAAGATGAGATGCCTCAGATCCTTCTATCATAAGTCCCATCTGATTTTTTCCCCACTGAGAGAATGCAACCATGTCTCGCTACTTATATATGTATATATGTATATTCATCTAAACTTTTGCATAAATCTTTTCATCAATTTATTCATAAATGTGAAGTATAATTGCTTTTTTGATGTTTTTTTCCCTACCCATTTTAAGTCATTGAAAAAAAATTTTTTTTAATATATATATTTATTGATTTTTCACAGAGAGGAAGAGAGAGGGATAGAGAGTTAGAAACATCGATGAGAGAGAAACATCGATCAGCTGCCTCCTGCACACCTCCTATTGGGGATGTGCCTGCAACCAAGGTACAGGCCCTAGACCAGAATCGAACCTGGGACCTTTCAGTCCGTAGGCCGATGCTCTTTCCACTGAGACAAACTGGTCAGGGCTGAAAATGTTTTTAAAAGTGTACATCAGGCATTGATCTGGTACTTTGTTTAATGCCCATCTAAAGCATATATGTGATGGAGTTGTCACCTCCAATTTGTATAGGCAGATCAATCACATGTGATCCAGTAGTTAGGTGATGGGGAAAGAAAGCATTAAATTATATACTTCCCTCTAGTGATGCATTCTCTATATCCATATACCCATGCACTGGTAAATTGTATTTAATATTATCTAAGGAAAGGTACAAAACAAAAATATCAGACTGTGAGCTCCCTGAGGGCAGAAGCAAAGTCCTATAAACTCATTTCTATCCCTAACTCAAGGACAGCTCTGATTATAGATGCTCTTGTTGAAAACATTTAACATGTATGAAATTAATTTTGAATCAACTGATAACACAGGGGCCCCACTAAAGGGTTCCAATCCATTTGTGACACCCGCCAGAAAGTCTCGATGCTCGCACAGTGCTCAAAGAGGCAGACACAAAGGATACGTTGTGTTAAATGGACCAACTTTTCTTTAAGGAAAAAAAAATTATTGTATGTTCATGTTTATTCACCCTTTGAGTAGAATCATTATTGTTCACTTATTGCTACACTATACCATGCTCTCTACAGAAATCATTCTGAAAACCAGACACAAGTTCATTTTCCTCCTTAGAAACTTGAAGGAAACTTGACAGATAACAATGATAGTGAGAGGCATTTCAAGGAAATGTTGGGCAAAATTTCACTATGAGGGTGGGTTACAGATGTGTATTGTGTATAGAATCTGTTGCAGACATACACGAAGGCAGGGACCTCTATCAAGCCTCACGTATGTGTGTATATGCATATACAGGTGTAAATCATTATAAAGTTGGTCATCCCCTACGTCAAAAGGAAAGCAGAATCTTGACTCAACAGCATTCTGTAGCCAATAGGCCCTGAGATACACAATGTGGACCTTATCCCACCCTCCATTTGCTCTTCTCTCCTCCCTGTAGCTCATTAGAGCACTTAGGCACCTGGTGTCATAGGGGACATCTTTTCACAGGCTTTGCTGCCTTGTTCTCCAACCTAGGGCCCTTTAGAAGTGACAGAAGCCATTTCTCAGGGAGCTCAGTAACCAAGGTCTATTTCCCCGCCCCCCTCCTGCCCCAAATTCCATCCTCCTGACACAGAAGCACAGTTAGAGATGAAAAATATGGTTCATTATCTTGGTGGCGCAGAGAAAAATGTTATGGCTTTATTTAGCAGTTGCTTTTATGCTTTTAAAAACATGTTAATTTCATTTTTTTATGTAATTGTGCATTAAATCATCTCAGACAATTGTGTGATTTGGAAATAAAAGTCCAAGAAAATAAGTAAAAGCCATAATGTGGTTTTCTCCGTGCCGCTTTGTGGAGTCTGTGTTTATGTTCCTCGAGCATTAGTGTCTCTGCTCCTTCCTGGGGAGATTAATCTGGAGGCTCAGAGAGACTCTTGCCTTCCTGTCTTAGTTCTCCCAGAGCTCGGAGCTTTTCCCTGTGGTTTCTGCATCTACTGCCCATGAATTACCAGCCCTGACAACATTAGGACTTATAAAGCCTCATAATCCTTTAGTCTATTTCCAAATAGGGCCACCGGCTGGATGAAGACCTTGACCAGGGGGTGGGGGTGGGGGAGAAATTTGAAAGAGACCCACTCTGCCTAAAGTAGAATTTTAAATCCCACACTACAGAAAATCGCCATCCTCACACAGAATACTGGTGATAGATTTACTCTCTATCTTTTTCTTTAAATTATGGTAGAATATAAGCAATAGGGTGCATGCAATGCTATTCAGCATGGGTGGGAGATGTTTTTCTTTAAAGAAAAGTTGGTCCATTTAACACAACCTCTCCTTTCTATCTCCTGCTTTAAGTATTATGTGAGCGTTGAGACTTTTTAATGGATATGAGTGATGCATTGGGACCCTTGAGTGGGGCCCCTGTGTAATGAGTTCATTCAAAACTAATTTCATACATGTGAATTTTTTCAAATATCAATCAATACATATGAACAATTAAATTCTCTCTTTCATCTTACCTTTCTTACTTTTTTTTAAAGAGCATTTTAATGTAGATTATTGCTGTAAGGCGTTATTCTACCTTTGTGGGAATGTGTACTAGTTTGCTAGGGCTGCTGTAACAAAGTAGTACAGACTAACAACATAAATGTAAGTTTCACAAACAGGTTGGACGTCCAAGGTTAAGGAGCGGATGGCAATGGCTTGCTCTGAGGCCTGGGAGGGAAGGACCTGGTCCAGACCTCTCTGCCTGGCTTGTAGTTGGTTATCTTCTCTCTGTGACCCTTCACTCTGTCTCCCAACACCTGCCCCCCGCCCCCCAGCCCAGTGTCCAAGATTCCCCTTTTCATCAGGACACCAGTCACATTGGGTTAAGGGTGACCCGAATGACCCCTTTTACCTTGACTACTTCTTCAGAGCCTTATCTCCAAATGAGGCCACATTCCTAGAGGGTGATGGTGAGGACCTCAGCACAGGAGTTTTAGGGAACACAGTTCGTGCTGCAACAGTACATAAACCTTTTCTCTGTTTCGCAGTGATGTTCATTCAAGTTAAAAACACACAGCTTCCAAAGACTGGCATTCCGCAAACTACTAAAGATTAACTTCTTTTACAATTCTAAAATGAATTCTTATATGATATAGGCAGGAGTATACATAAAAGAAACAAACAAAATCACTCTGAATTTACTGGTGGTAAAACCCTCAAGACAGATATATGTGTATGTATGTACACATGCTCCAACCTACACAACAACCAAAGCATGTATATATAACCAGCGTGGAAATTAACTTCCGCCTCAGGCTACTGTGAAATGTCAATTAAACTGACAAACTTTCCGAGCTCGCTACTCTATCTTCCTGCCTTGGGGAGCTTTTGTAGTCAATTTATTGTTAAACAAAACAGCCAACTTGGCAGTAGAGTTAGATTAACGAATTATAATAAACATTTTTTTTTTTGGCTTAAAAATAAGGTGAGCTAATATTCCTGCAGAACAAATGTTAGCAAGATTAAAGATTTTGTCAGAGGGTATTTGTTTGTTATCGCTTCAAATTGAGCAGGAGCAAAAGAATGTGCCCACTAGCTTGTTTGGATTAAACAGAGTCTAAAAGGAAGTTGACTAACAACTAATAGTGGCTTTGTTTAACGTTTCTTTTATTAACGTTTAATATTTAATTCGGAGGAACTGATGTCAGAAGCCCAGAGGAGCCACGGAACAGCTGTGGGCCTCAATTTAAATGTCTTTCATTTGACCCATTTATATTGCTTTTTTCTTTCTTACACACACACACACACACACAGCTAATTTAATCGGCTAGTCTGCAAAGCCCATTCATCTAACTGCAGCTGAGGCTCCTGTCTCTCCATTAAAACCCCGTGGTTCTACTATCCACCAGGAGAGATAAAGGTTCCAGAAGGCCACCAGCGGCAAGGAGACATCTTTTGTCTAATCATAGACTTCTAAAGTGTTTGTTATTGGTGTATGCAACAAGGCATTGGTGAGCCACCCGCTCACAGGGGCTGGGCTGAGTGTTTTACATATATCATCTAATTTAATCCTCATAGCAATCCGATAAAGGTGAGCCAAAGGAGAATTTAATAGAGATTAAGGGACTGGGTCACGGGCATAAATATCATGAGTGGCATTGCTGCAGCTCTTGGAAATTCGACAGTGTGAAAAAGGGAGGAAGCTGAATTTAGTAATAAAAGAAAGACCTCCTTTTCAAAATCAGATAGGTATTTCTTAACGAATGTGTATTCCTAAATGTGAGAGAAGAGGCCTGAATATTTCTATTTTATTATACGGCATCTAACATTTATTGAGCTCCTACTGAGTGCCAGACACTGATCTAAGCACTTTATGCATATTACTTCACTGAATTAACTCAGAAGACAGTTGCCCTATGTGATAGATTCTGCTATTTTCAATTTCCAGAGCTTAATAATGTTACTTAGGTCACACCGTTGGGATTTAAAGGCCACCAGCTTACTTGAGTCTCTCTTAACCACTATTTTACTATCAGGCTGTAATAGGCTAAAGCCACCTTTGTTTTATCAAGCAACCAATGATTTGCTTGACATATGCATAGGGTGTGCTTACAAAAATTAGGCTGGTTTGTCCAAACACTTCACTTAAATTACATATTAAATGATTAAAAGTAGTATATCATTTAAAGAATACTGAAAAAATAATCTGAAGTTTGACCAACTAAATTTTTCATCGTAAGGTAGTCATAGTATTAAAAACGAAAAAAAAAAGTCAAAACCAAAAAATTCTTAATTATCTTACTAAAGGGGAACTTAGACCAGGGCATATGCATAGGGGTTAATAATATTAAATCATAAAAATTGCAATTGCAAAAATTTGCAAATAACATGGGAATCTGCTCCTCATAAAGTCTTAAGTTGACTTACTAGGAGCAGCGATTCAAATGTGCAAGGCAGAGAAAGAAAAGTTGGGAGTCAATCATAAATCAGGACTTTCCCCAATTACTGCCTACAATTGTTTAAGGCAACCACATTCCTGGAAGTGTGGTCTGAAATGCCTGAGATACTTAAAAAAATTTCAGATTCCTGCACCTATCCCAGATCTATTGATGCAGAATTGCTGCATTTTGTCCAGAAATCTGTATTTTAAACAATCTGGCCAGCCATGGGCTAAATCCATGGACAGACGGGTAAAGAAATTGTGGTGTATTTATACATAATGGAATATTATTTGGCCATATGCCTTTTGTGAGAACATGGGTGGACCTTGAGGGCTTTATGATAAGTGAAATTAATCAGACACATAAAGACAAGTACTGTATAATGTCTCATGTACGGAATGTAAAACAAACAAACAAACAGAGTAACAAAAAATAAGCTCAGATTGTTGGTTGCCAGAAATGGGGAGTGGAAGGTGGGCAAAATGGGTGAAGGGGACAAGAGAGCCAAACTTCCAGTTATACAATAGATAAATCTTGGGGATGTAATGTACAGTATGGTGACTATCTATACTAATCAAAGTGTAATATGCTAATTAAACCGGGAAACCTACCAGGAGACCTTCCTGACGTTCTTCTGGACAAAGCCATGATGGCGGGGCCCAGGTAGAGGCGGTTAGAGGCCAAGAGGGGAGGGCAGTTGTGGGTGATCAGGCTGGTGGGGGGTGGGGCCGTTGGGGGTAAGCAGACCAGCAGGGGGGCCAGTTGGGGGCAAGCAGACCATCAGTGGGGGTTAGTTGGAGGTGATCAGGACAGCAGGGGGGTAGTTTGGAGTGAGCAGGCCAGCAGGGGGGCAGTTGGAGGCAAGCAAGCCAGTGAGGATGGAAGGTGGGGGCAAGTAGGCCAGCAGGGGGGGAGGGCAGTTGGGGGCAAGCAGGCCGGCAGGCAGGCAGGTGAGCGGTTAGGAGCCAGCAGTCCTGGATTGCGAGAGGGATGTCCGACTGCCGGTTTAGGCCCGATACCTGTAAACCAGCAGTCGGACATCCTTTGAGGGCCAGATTGGAGAGGGTGTAGGCCGGGCTGAGGAACACCCTTCCCCCATGCACAAATTTTGTGCACCGGGACACTAGTAGTTAATAATACCGCACTGTATATTTGAAAGTTGCTAAGAGAGAGTTGAGAAGTTCTCATCATAAGACAAAACATTTATAACTGTGTGGTGATAGAAGCTGACTATACTTATTGTGGTGGCCATTTCACAATATATACACATATTGAATCATTATGTTATACACCTGAAACTAATATAATGTTACATATCAATTATACCTCAATTTAAAAAAAATGTGTTAAAGTGGCTCATTTCCTGGACATGTGATTGTGTTTTTCCTTTTGAGCTGTTAAAATTATTTCATTTATTAATTTCAACAAACTTCTTAAAGATTCAGTTATTGTCAAGGATACCACATAAAATTTAAAAAAATTAACTTGCAGTGGTGGTCTAGTAAGGAAACGCAGGTAAATAGGCTGCCACAATGTAGAGGACAAATGTGGTGACATCGACAAATTTCCAAGGTACTAAGGAAATACTGAAAAAATAAAAAAAAAAATTGTGTTCAGGTAAAGAGCCCATTTTCCCTTTGGGGATACTAGAATATGTTTCTTTTAAGATAGTTTTTCTAGGTAATGATAACTTTAATCCTAAATTATTTATTCATGATTGAAATCTACTTATGTTTACCACATCTTTGATGCTGTTTCTAAAAAGTAATCTATGAATTACATATATCAAAATTAGTCTGTCCTTGGACTTATTTTGAAGGCTTAATCTATTCTAGATTGTTCCTTGTGAAATTTGTTATTAGATAGTTTGGGATAGGAGAACCACAAATCTTGTACTTTTATATTTAATTATGCTTAGAACAATAACATATGAAGAAATTTCCAATGTTTTGTACACAACTTAAGTGATTTGGGAGTTGAATAAAGGAAACACATCAAAAGTTCTTATTTTCAAATATTCTGTTCCAAGGGAGAAGCCATGATAGCTCAGAGGTTTAGATAAACCTAGTTTTGTTCCAAGGTCTAACTTCCTAGCTGCCTGTCCTTGGAAAGCTTATTCTGAACTTTATCAAGTTTGTCTCTGCTTACACCATCCACACTAGATTTAATAATACACAGGTAATGTCAATAGTGTGCATAATTGATACATAAACATATGACACACATAACAAGTAGTCATGCATAACCATGCTTATATTGTGAAGATTAAATAAAGTGATGTATATAAATTTATTAATTTAGCACCTGACTCATAGCAGGTGCTCAATAAACTGATGGTAGAAATGAGAGAGAGAAAAAGAGCAAGAGAGGGAGGGGGTTGAGGTTACAGTGAAACAAAACATAAATATGAAAACATGTCAGAAATAAGAGAGAGGAAGGCAAAATGTAAAAAAAAAAAGGAGGGGGGTTACTCCTAACTTGAATAGCTTTACTTTTTTTAAATTAGATGCAAGATTGCTCCTGCGCTGTTTAATGTGGTAGCCACACCATCGTCTCATTGATAGAATGGACATCATTAGAAAAAATAGAGTGACCACCGAAAGGTTCCTAGTATTTCATCTGAACTCTGAAAATGTCAAGCTGTGCAGGTAGGGCTGGTGGAAGGTGATAGGAAACCCATTTCCAGTTATCATATGTTAATGAAGGGGAACAAGGGGGAAAACCCAAAGTGAGCAGAGTGCAGAGTCTATGCAGTTTCCCCTATCTCCAGCCTCATTAAAATATGCAGATCGCATCATTAGGAGACGGGTTCATCGCAGAGCCTTCTCCGAGAGCTGTTATAGGCACTCGCTGGCAGTTGTTAGTACAGTGAGTTGACCCACAGCTATATTCTTCTATGTGAAAACGAACAAAATAGAAGACCAAGAAGCAGGAGCAGTGTTTACAAGCCATGTTTTCATTTAGGGTTTATGTCTTTTTCAAAGTATGAGTCTGTATTTTTTTAAAAATGCCACTGATACTTGTCTGCTTTGTTTTTCTAACAACATACAGAAACCTTGTTGGACAACTTCCTATCTTCCCCACATTTTGGCTTTTCAGTTTTGGGTGTACAGTTATATTTAATGAAATGACACACATTATACCTATATTTAATTCAGCAAAATGATCAAGAGTAACTATCGAATTAAACAATGATTTCAAAGACCTTCCTAACCAAACTTCAGTTTCAACCAGATAAAAATAACTCTACTGTTCATCTTAATTCCTTACTTCACCCACAACTTCTGTAATTTCCTCATTACTGCCTTGGTTCTCTCCTCCCTCCCTCTGTTCCTTCCTTATTGCCTCTTCTTCCATCTTTCTTAATTTCCTATCTATCTATCTATCTATCTATCTATCTATCTATCTACCTATCTATCTATCATCTATCTACTTACCTACCTAACTATCCTCTATATTTTCTTTTTTTTTTCTGGTGGATAAGGCAATATTGAAAATCATTTTATGAACAAAACCTCACAGATGAACACTTTTGATGTGAAGGCCCAGGATAGATTACCACCTTGAGAAAATTTGTTACTGAATAAAAATATAGAATGATAATAGTTTGATGACTAGATGATCAAAATTATTTAGTGGATGTCAGCATTTAATTGTGTAACAATGTGAAAGTGCATGTCAACAATGGATGTCAGCTATTAATGTTAGTCCATAGAAATGCCATTGATTTAGTTTTTCATTTTTGTTTGGATTTTTTTTTTCTGTTAGTGTTTTTTCAAGTGTAGTCTGAGACCTCTGTGGGTCCCTGAGGTCAAAACTGTTTTCTTAAAAAATGTTTACAGATTACTTGTCTTTTTCACTGATGGTGCAAAAGCAATGGACGATAGAACTGCTGGTGTCTTAGTGTCAGTCCAGGCAGTGGCCCCAAAGTGCCCTGGCCACTGTATTTTCATTGCCATTTTCTCACAGTTAAAAAAAAAAAGCTTAGTTTGGCTCAAGAATGCACTTAATGAAGCTGTAAACATTATTACTTTTAGCCCAGTTGGTGTGGGTCAGTGGTTGAACATTAGTGGTCACGGTTTAATTCTGGGATTCTGGTCAGAGTACATGCCAGAGTTGCTGGCTGGATCCTCAATAGGGGGCATGCAGGAGGCAGCTGATCAATGAGTCTCATCATTGATGCTTTGATCTCTCTCTCCCTCTCCCTTCCTCTCTGAAATCAATAAAAATATATTTAAAAAATTACTTCTTTGATTAAATCTTGACTCTTGAGTACATTTGAAAATAATCCATATGATGAAATGGCAAATATACAGGAAGCATATTCTGCTACAAACCAATGCATGAAGGTCTTCTTGAGAAAATGCATTTGTGTGATTATTTGAGTGATGAGCTGAACTATGCACTCTTTTCTGGGACATTATTTTTATTTAAAATAACTACTTAAAGGCAATCTATGGCTATTCAGACTTAGATACAGGGTGAAGCAAAAGTAGGTTTATAGATGTTCGTAGGGGAAATAATACCATAATTAATAAATAATAATACAATAATAAACTGTTTCATGTACTCACTCTGTAAACCTACTTGTGCCCTACCCAGTATTTAACAGATATCCTCTGGAAAAGAAATAAAGTGGCCTAGGCACACGAAGGAAATCAACTGTAATAGTATTTGTTGCCAATGATAAAATGCAAGCTTTCAAGAAAAAGTAACTCTTGTGCAAAGCACGAGTCCATCATGAGCACACCAGCTTCCCAAACCTAACAACTTTTCTGAGGAGATTGATGGTGATATTTCCAAATGTGATTTTTGACATTCTATAATGAAATGTGTCAACATGTGGAAGATTTGCATATTTCAGTGAAACAATATTTTCTAAATGACCAATGCATTACATTACAAGTTATTGCATAACATCCATTCCAACCTCAAGAAAAGGCCAATTAAAGAATTTTCATTTAAGAGAGTAAAAATTGTATTAATATTGTGTCAAAAAGATTCGACACTGTAATCTTTAAGAAACTACAATTTGTTGAGTTTTTGTATGGTTTCAAATGAAAATATCCATAATTAACTACAAATGCTAATAGAAATGTATCCATTTTCTATCTAAATATGTGTGTGAGGCCAGATTTTCTCTATATTCTTCAACAAAAACAATGAACCCAGATGTACTAACTCAGAATTAAAGATATTTAGAGAGAATAAAATAATGTCACTTTTCTTATTAAATATTTTTGGAAATATACATGCTTTTCATAAAGTATATCCTTTATGGTAACATGTAATGAGTTTATTATTGCTGTTTTTAAACTAAAATATGAATAAATATATGCATTTAAAATACTTCTTAGTTTTAATTTTTGTAAGTAAATATTTGATTCAAAAATTTGTAAGAAATAAGAGGGGTCTTGCAATCAAAAGGTTGAGAAATACTATTCTAGTTATAAGCAATATTATCTTATATATTTAATTCTTTAGTAGTCTAGATATTACTTAATAATTTTAAGTATGAGTTATATTACCTGTTTTAAATATTTCTCTCTATATACCTAAGTATAAGGTAAGGCCCCTCCAAAAGAAATGTCCCTTAGAAAATAGGTGTTGCATACATGTGTGTTCACCTTTTTTTATGGTGCGCTATCTCAATTACACCATTTTCAAACATCATCTGCTTGGGAAAGATACATTAGCCTGCCGGGAGCCGGTCCATCCTTGCTGTTTCAAGGGACCTGGCATATATGGCATACGGTTCTTAATATGTTTGCTCACCTTCTTGGCACTGTGTTTTAACCAAGGTCACCTCTCCAAGAAAGGTTGAATCCCCAGGTAGGGATTTTCCCCTGAAGTTAGGGAGGGAATAAAACCCCTCAACTAAGTGCCAGGCGGGTAATTAATCTCTTTAACTACGAACAATCATGCTTAAACTACATAATCTTTTCTCCCTGGAATGGAGATAAGAAACGCCCTAACCTTTGTAATAGAGATTGATGGGATTGAGTCAACTGGTATAAATACAGATGTAACAAGACAGAGACAGAACTCAGAACACAGAACCAGACAGAGACACAGAACTCAGAACACAGAACTAAGGACACAGGGTTTGGAAGACAGGACCAAGAGAGACAGAGCCTAGGCACAGATCCTGGACTGAACCTGACTACAGAAATTGGCAAGAGAACCTGACTAGAACCTGGTGACTGAACCTGACTGGAGTACCTGGCCACAGAATCTGGCTGGAGATCCAAAGCAGAACCTCTCTGGGGATTGAGACCAGAACTTGGCTGGAGATCCTGGCTAGGCTGCTGATCAACTGAACGCTGTCTCTGTGTCATTCCTTCTTCGCCGACTCCGTCTACACCTTTGGGGACCCCTGGACCCGCTGGGGTTGGACCCCGGCATTAGCCTAAAACACCTTAAACAATGCTAGATGTGCAAACTTTTGAAGTTTCATTGATTACAATGGACTCAGTAAAAAAGAGAAAAGGTTTTAAAATAATGTACATTTTATCTTTTTTTTTTTCAGGACTTATATTTATATAGCTTACAAATAAGCATGCAAATTAATCTTTTAAATATCATTTTAAGAAAAAAAATATGATAACCACTAGAGAAATATTTGCCTATAAAATGAATGAATAAACTAAGATTTATAATGGTTTTTGTGGCATGGAATAAAATAGACATCAGGCAGGTGTTAATAAATAGCTGTAACCCAGAACCCTCATATTGAAGTGGAGGTGATTTCTGAAAACGAAAACCTGCATTAGTTAATAAAGACACTAATTTTGAATACAAATGTGAAATTAAACAGAAGTATCTCAAGAATGGCAGGTTAAGTTAGAACAAAGATAGAGAAGAGTTAATTTTTTTCATATCTAAATTAATAAATTAAAGACTATACGCGAACACTTGACTATTTCATCTATATCTCTAAAAGTTTGCATAATGAACTGGGCCAAAAAAGGTTTTTATTTTTAATTTTTCATCATTTGGAAAATGGCATAACCTTTTCAGTATAGTTAAGACTTCTTTATATTCAGTATAGTTAAGATTTCTAATCCTTTACAAATCCTGCTTTAAAGGAATAGTTTTACAGACAGGAATCTGAGAATGAGAGTGTATAAAAACCCCCTGACATTTCACAGTTAGTATCCATGAGAACTGGGATTAGAACCCAGGTCCACTGCCAAACCTGAGATCTTTCCATATACTCAAGATCATGAAGTATTTCCTATGGTCTAGAGATCTACAGGACACACAGTCCCCACGCATTCACCCATCATTAAATTATCACATGAACCCACATGACAAGTGCCATTTTGGTTCTATTTTTGAAATAAGGAAACTGACACCATGATTCCTAATTAGCAGCGATGGCTGTTGAGCCTGGTCCTGTTTCAGAGTCAATACTCTAATGCCCTCTTTCGTACCACCTCCCAATCTACTGTATTACTTCTGCTTGATCTCATATAGTCAATTCTATGAAACACACATCAAATTGGGATCTTCAAGTCACTTTTTTTTCAAGGATTCAAGTAGAATATACACCTGTAAAAGCATAGCAGAAATGATGTTTTTAAATATTAAAAATTAGTATAATCTTTATTTGTTTCCTGGCTCTTTAAAGGAATTTGATGTTTAGCTCAAGTTGGGAAACTACTGCGAGGAAAAGTTATATGGGGCTGAAAGGACCAGGTCATGCCTGGGATTAATAGACTCACTCTTCTTCACATACCTAACTAGGAAACATATATAGATATACATGTTCTTTTATTTTTTATTTAGTTATACATGTGAAAGGAGGGACTCTCTTAATCTCAGAGATTCTATACATTTAATATATACTCTATTTTTCTATCTATATATCTACCTACATGTTATCTAAATATGTATCAATCATCTTTCTGTCTGTGTGTCTATCTAGCTACCTATCTATCTCATTAACAGAAATAACACAGTGAGAATGATTATATACATTTCACAAACAATTTGGGCAGGGTGGATAGTCACATCTTCATAATATGCAAAACCTAAAAAGCATTGATTGCTCACAATGGTAAGCCTATGCAAGGATGTGGCTCAACATTAATCATGAAAATATTAAGGTCTTTATTTTGGAGAAAATGGTACATATAGTTGGCTAAAATGACAGCTGTGAACACACATATGATAGTGTTATCATCCAAGAACTGAAATCATATTCAGTTTTTTGTTAGTGTGCTTGTTTTCAGTCTTTCAATTCCCAGCCCAATTTGTTTATTGTCCAGACGGACACAGCGAAGTTATTAAGTTCCTCAAGGTCACCCACCAAGTCACAGCTGTCCTTGGGAAAGGGGCTTATATAGTCCTGAATCCCAGCGAGGTCCTCCTGCTTCCTGTGGTAGGTGGGTCCATGTGGAATGAAAGAATGCTCTTAAGCAAATTCCAATTATGGTTTATTAACTTCGCACATAGCATTTATCTCCCAGTTTCCAAAAATAGAACCAATTAAACTGTCTGTTTAGCACTAAGTTTTTTTTTAAACTTTTAATTTTTCTTTAGATAAAGCCTTTATAGAAAACTAAATGGAACATTACAGATATGAGGGCAAGGGAGGAAGCCCTGCCACCACTTCCCTGCCACCACCACTGTCTTCCTTCACCATCGTGATGAGACAACCAAGGGGAGATCTCTGCTGTTCCTGAACTGACAGTGTAACATTATCTGTCAAGCAAACCAGGCCACGCTAGGCATGATGGATAGTAGTGAAAAACTTTGATTCAAGACAGCTGCTAATGTGAAATGAAAGCCCAACAAATCCTAGTGTTTTGCCCCACTGTCAAAAACAAGTTTAAACAACTACAGCAAGAAAAATTGCAGGCTTGTAAAAGAAGGCCTCAGAGCAGTATTTTCCTTTACAGCTAAAACTCTTTCTAACTTCCAATCAGTGGTGTAAAAGGGAGACTTGGTGAAAAACCTACAGGGATCTACTGCTATTGAGTTGTCTCCTTTAAGTCCCTCATTTACAACTATCCCATTAAAAAACCGCCTTCCTCCCTAACCAGTTTGTCTGAGTGGACAGAGCATTGGCCTGTGGACTGAAAGGTCCCAGGTTCGATTCCCGTCAAGGACATGTACCTTGGTTGTGGGCACATCCCCAGTAGAGGGTGTGCAGGAGGCAGCTGATCGATGTTTCTCTCTCATTGATGTTTCTAACTCTCTATCCCTCTCTCTTCCTCTCTGTAAAAAAATCAATAAAATATATATTTTTTAAAAACCACCTGCCCAGTAAGGACCACAGAGGGGTAGAGTTGGAATTTCCCCGTTGATGTCTTCAGTGAGCAAGAGAATGTGGGAAGTGCTTGCCCTGACAGTTAAAAGGAGAATAAATAGGAGACATCCACTCTCAAGGTGCCTAAGTTCCCATTAGCTTCCAGGAACCACAAAATATCTAAAGAGCAAATGATTGGTGAGCAACAAAGTCTCCAGCCCCTGTGGCAGGGAATGGGTTTGCAGATGAAGGCAGAGATTCTCTGAAACGGAGGCTCCAGGAAAGAAAAGGGTTTCCTTGGGTCACGCTGCCCAGACCCTATCCACAGCCGCCAGACACCCAGTCCAGTTCTTTCTGACTGGACTGCAGTGCTGTGAATTAGAAATTACTTTTCTTTTTCTCCTCTAAGTTTTCAACACGAAACCTCCCTCGAGTTTTTCACTGTTACAGGTACCGTATCCGTGTGTCTATCACCACGCTCCTGCCTGTCTAACGAGAGCTCGGGGAATGTCACGGGATGTAGTCATGCTATATGCTTTGCCACACGTTTCTGTTGAATGTGTATGGTACTGATTTGACACTTCTCAGAGGTGACAACTATCTTTAAATTATAAAATTACAATTATCTTATCAAATTTAATATTCTGTATACTTCAGAACTGATTTTTTAAAATCAGAAATTGCTAGTTCAGTGTAGCTGATTGAACTCAAATTCTTAGAGTAATGTACCTTTTGTTATTTTTATTCCTAGAGTTTTGTTGCTATATTAACCTGTTCTTTCCCATGGCCATGCATTTACTTACTGGTGTTTTTTTCCTCTTTAGAACTGTGTTAATGATCAATTCCTTCGTTATACATTTTCAGAAAACCTGCTTAATGGGAAAGGGTACAAACTTTCCCCCAAAGGGACAACAAACTATGATTGTATTTATAAGTCTAATGCACAAATACCCCAGTCTCCCTTCATCTATACAACCTGGCAAAGAAGAACAGTCATCAATATGTAGATTTAGGAAAAAAGCCGTTCCCCTAAGTAGTAGTGTCTTCATAAAGCATAATACATGCTTTTTGAGTTAAGAAATCCTCACTAGAAAAGCTAGGGTCTTGTAGATTCAGAATTTTTTTTTTACACCCCCTTCCAGAATCCTAAGAATCAAACATCTTTCGAATGATGAAACAGAAGAAGACCACAGATTCCCTGGCAATCAATCAGTTGTTCTCTCATCAAATTTCCACAACCAAACCGCCAAACCCTTTCTAGAGACTTGGCCTCCATCAATGAATCTCTATAAATAATTTAAAAAGCATTAATAGTTTCTGAATTTTACCGTCGGATCCCTTTGTTCTCGATTATAAATGACTCACCACCCGGTGTTGCTTCCATGAGCCTCTGTTACGGGCCATGTGATTTCTGATGATAGTACTCAAGGCATTGATTGGACTCCTTTCAAATAGAGGAGTAAAGACAACTCCTTTAAGTTCCCCTGCATGGAACACACCACCATTCTCAGAGATATATGCTGCTCAGATTAGCGAAGAAATAGTACATTCCATTCTTTAACCCTACTATTTGGGAAGAAAAAAATCTTTTTTCTCTAAACTGAAACACAAAAATAAAAATCAAGCTAAATTAATTGCAAATAGATTTTGAGGAAAAGAATACCCTTCCTGCTTAAAAAGAAAAGCAATAGTAATAACAAAAAGCAAGAAGCATTGTGAAGACTGCTCACAAGTTGTGAATACGCCATAACATGGGATTTCAGAATCCTAGAGGAATTTCAAAGGCTCTACTGACATATATGGAAGGACAGTGTTGATCTATAATTGCATTGCAGCACATAAAAGAAGCAATTATATTTGTCAATACAGATAAATATAATTTCTGTGCTTAAGCTCCGCTAACTTGATTTATGTGTTGGTCATCATCTATTACTGCAAAACTTTCTATCACTGGCTTATTAAAGCTTCATTATGGTAGGAAATTTGAATGCCCATTTGGTTCTCATTCATGCAAAAAAGCATTGTATTCACAAATGATTGACACAAATAATCTTTTCCAGTAGACCGGGGGCTCACTGATCATAGCAATACTTTATTGTGGATAAATAGGACTTCAACTATTAAACTTGTAAAGATCATTCCTTTAAAAATGAGTCATTTTTGAAAAATACCGCCTGTGCATATAGAGAAGGATAAAGAAAATAACAAACACTATGAATAAATTTATGAGATGATGATGAATCTAAACACATTTGCAGTTTTTCTGGAATAGAAGTAAGGGACTTCTAGTTCTGGAGAATAAACATAAAAATTCCATTGTGATCGCCTTCCATACCAAAACTATTCAGCACAGTTTCTTTTGATAAACAGACACAGGAAAATAATCCTGATATCATATTTTTTCTAAAATAGCTCAGGTTTTCAATTGCCAATAAAATGGATTATAACTAAAAATCTAATGGGCTAAGAATTAAATAAAAACATAACTGGCGATCAGAAAAATAGTCTCAGAAGTAATGTGTTATTGGCTAATGACTCATTAACCCTAACACATGCATCATAAACCCTGCAAGCACTAAAAACTGGGGTCCCAATTAAAAGGTTACGCACAATAATAATTATTCTAAAAACAATGTCAGAAAAGCCATACTTTGCTATAATAGATAATCAGACCTGTTTGTAACATATTGCATGTAAGCCTCAAATATAGAAAATTGATTTATAACATTAATCTTTTCTTAGGAAAATAACAAATGTTTATCATAATCAGACTGTAATTAAAAAAACAAATAGTTTTGCAAGGGTCTCTTTTTACTGTATTTTTACAAGATGTCATTTAGGTATTGAAAAACATGTTTTTTAAGTAACCATCAAACATGTTTATTAAAAACTAATTACACATGCACAAAATGTGCATTTTGATGCAGTGTTAGTACTAATCCCTAGTTTGATGATCTTCTTATCAGCCTAACTTTAGATTAAACACACACACACGCGCACACACACACACACACACACACAAAACACTTACTTTTTATCTGTGTCATGATTAAACACTCCTGGTAGAGTGGCTGACAAAATAATTTGATGGGGTTACTGTTTAAAGTTCCTATGCAAATCTGAAGGCATTTCTCATTTTTATACAGGAAAACAGGAAGTCAAAATTAAAATATATTTAATTGTGCATCATATGGGAGAACAGAGATGTTCACAAGTGGCATTCTTTTAATATGGCAAAGGTAGACCAGTCATTTGAGTATAATAGAAACGTTTTCTATCACAAAAGCATCACATTCTTAAAGACTATTTGCCTATTCTTCCTGCTCAATTGTTTGAGAACTACACAGACAAAATTGAAGTGCATATAGCACACATTTTGTTCAAGAAGCAATGACTCACTGTATAGGTTCCTATAAATTGCCTAAGTGAGAAAGAGGTATCAGAAGAGCACATATCCGTATTTGATGGTTGAGTTCATCACAAAGAGAGAATTGCTACAAATTTTAGAAGAATAAGGTTAATCACAACTTTGCCTGATTGAGTTAGATTGTAGATTTATGAAAAAAATAATAATGGGAAAAATAATAATATCCTCGTAGGCAAACTACTCTAGCTATCAAAGATATGTGTGAATGCATTACAGAGAGCCTCACTATTTCCTTTAGATTTTCACTACAAAGTGGACAGTTTCTAGACACATGGAATTTTCTGATATTTTAGAGTGTATCTCATGCTTCGCTTCTGAGAGTAGCATATACAGGCATTCCAGTGTTGCCTGGCAGAATATTTTTATTTCTGAAAATGAAAATTCAAGAACTCCTACAAGCCCTGTTTGCACTCATGCTAGGCATTCCTTCCAGAAAAGCTCCTGTGATGAAATGTGAAAACCATAGATGTCAGTTTATGGGTTTATATTTCTGATCAAGGTCTTAGTGAACTTTATTGCCCCAGAAATACCCATAAATATAAGATTTGACCAAACATGTAATCAACTGTAAGGCAGACACCTGAATGCTATCTTGTATGAAAGCTTCCACCATAGAGATAAATCAGGCAGGGCCAGTAGAATAACCTACCGCATAAAATTTTATATCAGCTGATTCAGGACCAGGGTGTTCTATAAAATGTTCTTATCTTCATCACAATGCTAGACTTATTTTGGCTGCTACAAATATGAGAGGAAAAAGCTACCTTCCCCGAGTCCATGATGTTTGGAACAGATTCTACAGGGGACATTTTAAAGGGTATCTTGGAGGACTTCTTGAATGACTTATTTTACCTTCGTTTCTTTTTGTAAATTTTACTTTACCTCTGGTGAGAGTAAGTTTTAAGGATCAAGTTATTGAACTTACTGTTGCATCTGAAATTAGGATACCTTTCCTCATAGCTGGCTGGGCAGGCTGTTTCATTGCCCTGCTGGCCTATATGTCACATGGGTAAACTCAGCAGAGCCCTAAGTCTCAAACTTGACACAAATCCCTATGCAGCTGAGGCCACATCTCCACAGTCAAGGGGCTTGGGGGAGGGCTTGGCTCCAATGACAAAAGCATGGGTGACAATTTACAAACGAATTCAGAATTTTGCCAAAACATAAATAAGTCTTTCATGATCCTGTTAGAAAAAGTTAAAGATATGCTTTCAAAAATTCCCCTTCCATTCAAAACAGTATTTTTGGAAAACTGAACACTGATATACTCACAAATGAAAACTTTCACATATGTTTCTTTATGTTACATAGCAGGAGGAGAAAAATAATCTGGTTATCATTTGTGAATACAATCCTGTGAAGAAGTTATTGCCAGGCAAGCTATCGATGCCTATGATAATTACAATAAATAAGAAACCTCGGAAACAATAGCACATAAGAAATCTGTCCCATTGTATGTGTTGAGACACAGGTCGTGTTTGTACTCCATTCATTTAATTTGCTCTTTTCTGTTGGATATCAGACACCGTGGAACTCCAGGACAGAGCCTGAGTGTGATGCTGAGTTTCCAGTGCCTCTGGGAAAGCAAGGAGCTGTATGATGAGGACAGGAGGTAGGGAGGAGGGTTCCTGGGCCCACACACAAAGCCTTCTGCAGGGGAAATAGGAGTGGAAGGGAAGGGAGATGGAGGAAGAGGAGGCAGTGAAGGAGAAGGGTGAGAAGGGGAAGAGGGAGGAACTCAGCTGCCTCTGATAACTGGAATAGGCAGTGATCATAAAAAGGGACTCATAGTACTAAGTTCTCACTTTACCTCCTCTTCAAGGATATTGAATGATCTTATCTTCATGAATATTTCTTACAGTTTACCCTTGAATAACGGTTTAAACTGTGCAGGTCCTTTTATATGCAGACTAGAGGCCCAGTGCATGAATTCGTGCATGGGTGGGGTCTGGCAGGCTGGCCCCAATGGGGGCCAATTGGGACCAAGCCAGCCAGGGGGAGGGAACATGGGAGGTTGGCTGGCTAGCCCTGTCCCTGATCAGGGTGGGGGGCTGATTGGGGGCTGGGCCAGCTGGGGGTGGGGCTGTGGGAGATTGGCCGGCCAGCTCCACTCCCAATTGGGGTGGGAAGGCCTATTGGGAAGCCAGGCTGGCTGGGAGAAGGGGCTACAGGAGGTTGGCTGGCCAGCTCCACGCCTGATTGGGTTGGGGGGGGGGTAATCAGGGGAAGGGCTGGCTGGGGGAAGAGACCATGGGAGGTTGGCTGGCCAGCCTCCCACCCCTTATTGGGTCACTTGGCCTGCCGCAGTGGGCATCATAGCGACCAATAATTAGGGTTATTCCAGTTGTTTCAGCATTCTGGTCGCTGGCTTTTTAAATAGAGATTTTCATTAGATTCTGTAAATTAATTTTCTTTCCCTTATGCTTTTCTTAATAACATTTTATTTTTTCTAGCTTAATATAGTGTAAGTATACAGCCTACAATACATATAACATACAAAATATGTGTTGACTTTATGCTTTCTGGTCAACAGTAGGCTATTAGCACTTAAGTTTCAGGCCTGAAAAGTTATACATAAGTGTTTGACTGAATGGGATCGGCACCCCTAACCCTTCCATTGTTCAAGGGTCAACTATACTCTTACTTAAAGAGTAGAAAATACAGTGAAACCTGGGTTCTAGATGTGAAAAGTCACCATTCAATTTTTCCTGCCTTAAGTTAGATCACATGTAGATCAATAGCATTAAGAATCAGAATTTTCATTTAGTCATGCACCCAGGAGGATCGTGGACTTAGGATTAAGGCCCAGACTGATGAACTCCAGCTTTGTCATTCAGTAGCTCAGTGACCTTGCATATGTTCCTGATCCGCGCTGACACTCATTATGTCAATCGGAATAATAACACTTTCCCAGGGTGGCTGTGAAGTCCAAGTGAAGTCATGCAGGCTGCAGATCAAGTGCTTGGTGCAAAGTCAGAGCTCAGCTCATGCTTCTCCCTTCCCCATCTCTTCTCCTCATTGAACCACAGGACAAAAAGTGCTTGAGGGGAACATGTGAGTTGTTTGTTTTCCAGTTGAACAAACTAGATACATTCACCTTCCACAACTTTTTACACTATTTCTGAAACTCAACTACATGAAGAGAGTCCTATTAGAATGTGTAAATAAGTGCATGTGTAAACATTAACCAATCCAGAATGCTGGCTATGGATTAGCACCAAACATGAAAAGTGCAGAAAACCTCTGCTTACAACTGATGTCAGAATGAAACTACCCACAGCATCATGTAAGCACCTCTAATCAGATGTGATTATTTTAACCAGAGAGGGGTGGACTCTTTGGGGGATCTGGGCTCTAAAATATTTCCCATGATAACCACATCGCTGTCACATGGCAAGTTTGAGACATTTTATTGGGAAAGTTATGGATCATAAGTTAGATTCAACTGTATGTACTTTGCATGCTAATTATCTAAATTAAATTTAAATAGATTAGCATATTTCCAGTAAATGCATAGTTATATATATTTTTAGAGAATTTTCTTAGAAATGTGTCTCTATCTACTACTAATAAAAGAGATTTGAAAACTGAAGTGGTATCCACTCTTTTTCTACAAGAGAGATTGACCATAACCTCCTATAAATTAATACAGTCAGACCTATTGTGAAGGGCCAGGGCCTGTCTTCAAATTTTGTAGAACAGGTTTACAGATTATTTGTTCTCCTACACTAAATTGAGCACATTTATGGTTCTGCACCCTAAAGTTATAATAAAACTGTGTTCCATTCAAAGCCTTCTATCACTAATAGTGGATAATAAGAATCATAAGTAATGCCTAATATGGTTTTCATGATACAGGTTCACATCAGCAATTGATCATTAAAGATTCTGACTCCCCCACCCTCTAGCTGCTATGAAAACTGGGTATCCAGATAGATGATTAGATTGCATCAGCTGTTAACTTCTTTATTACCCGTTTATAAAAAGAGGATGCATACTTGTCAGAGATATGCTCCTCAGTAATCTGAGGATGTTGGTGGCATCAAGGTTTACCTGCTTAACTGTTCCCTTTATTGGAGGGAATAAAGGAAATAAAAAGAAGAGAAGAGAAAAGGATGCACACTCTTGACTAAGGCAGTCCTTCTTCAGATGTATTGAACTCTTCACTCATTCCTAATAAGCAGAAAGATTCCCAAGGGCGGGAAAATACTACTGTGAGTCAGAAATGAAATCACAGACAACGAAGATGAAAAATTGTCATTATTGGTAAGTTCCCTGGAACAGTTCTGGTCCCCATTTATTCATCAGAGAGTTGGGGAACCTCCATGGGACTCTACACACAGCTATCCTCATTCTTCTTCCTTGAAATTTCAGTGAGATCCCAACCCAGAGCTTCCATGCACCTGCCTACTTCCTTACCACCACAGTCAGCAATCTAGATGCACACTCTAAATGTTTTCCTTCCTAGGAAATAAATACAAGCTCTCTGACCTTCTAATAATTAAAGAAACATGTATATTGTTCAGAAGTTGAAATGAAATGAATATACCATGTATAAAATTTAATGTCTTAAGATCCAAAAATACTCATCTACACCTATATTATTGAAAAGACCTTCACCTGAGTTCAAAATAGCTACCCTAGAGTAAACGCTGTCATATGGGTAATAACTAGCTAGTTAACAAAGGTGGTCCAGAGTGAAATAATGACCTTGGGTTGGAATTCTCATTCTGCCATTTGCCACCTTTATGACATTGGTTTAGTTTCTCTTAATCTCTGAGCCATGTTTTCCTTACATGTAAAATGAGAATAAAACAACAGAAGCATCTTACAGGAGTGGTGCGATGTTTAAATAAGATTATCCATGTGAAGGGCTTATCAAGGTGCCTCGCACACAGCACATGATCAATCAATGTTAGCTACTGTTGTTATCAGCAGGCATGTATGCATGGTTATGTTTGCAATAGGTGATGGTACTACTGAGAAAGAGAATTATCATACACTGTTTTGAGCTTCAGTATCCATGATTTACAGGTAGGGAACTAGAAAACATGGTCTGCTCTTGTACCTTTGCCCCTGTCCCTTTCTGGCCTTCCATGAAAGAGTAGTACCTTATTCTATACCTTAGGCTCTGTGGGGACTGCAGCGTTTATGCATTAATTATTTACTTTGGTACCCTATGAACTGTCTGAACCTGAAGAAATCCAAGGAAGTGTTGCGTGTGTGTGTGTGTGTGTGTGTGTGTCTGTGAAATTGATCAACCAATTGGCTTTGAATCCTGATTGTCATATTTGTCTCTTGAGGATCCACTGCTTTTGGACTATGTAGCTTATTTCTGTCTCTAATTTGCAACTATTGTGCTTTTCATGGGCTATTAACCACTCAAATATGTTAAATTTAAGTTCATCTCAAGTCTACCATAAAACACTGTACAATCAATAGGCTATAAGTATCTGCAATTACCAAGAATACTAATTTCTAGGTGAAACACTCATGTTACCAGAAATAAATGAAAATGTACATATTATAATACCAATGTATTTGTTAGTAGTTTGTACCATATGCATGTTTTTCTTGCATAAAACCTTGGTTTCTTGGATTTTGATAGATTGTAGTGGATTTATACATAAGGCATATGCAATACATGTGCCATTCTCTTAATAAAATATTGAGTGCCCATCTATGTAGCAGTGCTGCTGAATAACCAGAGTTCAAGGCAGTGTAAGATGTCTTGTAAATATTAAATAGACTTTCTAGGACAAACTGAGTTTGTTGGAAAGTAACCAACACATTGGCATTAGCGTATCACACCATGTTCTACTGAGAGTGCACCTCAGCGAATCTTCAAAGTGTGCTGAAAGGTGCACAGTTAAGTCTCAGAAGAACGTTCTAGAGGGGAACCTTTATCTGCCAAGGGCCATTTGGATATTTATTACATCATTTTTCAGGCCACTCAAAATTATCAGTTTAAAAATTAGCCTGCTATATTTGGTCAAACATTTAATTAACTAAACCCTAATGCCCTGGCAGGGCCAGACTAAATTATTTTGAGGGCTTTATACGGCCCACAGGCCAGATGTTCCCCTCCCCTAGAACACGGACTTCAAGGAAGACATTATAATGTGGTTTCTAAAAAGGAAAATAGTCAGTATCTCTCTTTTATCCATTTCCCAATATGTGAAAAGAACAAATAACTTCAATAAAAGGAAGTTTTAAAAATAGTCTTTCTGGACTTCTGTTGAGTTATTTTTTACAGCACAATAAAATACCTAAATACAAACTGAAAAATTGTATACCCTTCCCACCAAAAATAAAACACCAAAAAGCCAATAGTGACACATAGGGTTTAAATAGTACCATGAGCCGTAGGGATTTTCAGGTTACATACCAAAACACTACACCTACTCTAAGCTTTCCTTCCACCAAGAGGTGCACTGTACTAACTTAGTAGTTGCTTATTTGTGGGTTAAACTAAAGTGGAGTTCACAATTTTATTTACTTGCAAGTGGATGAGCAATGGTGGTTCATTCCAATAGCGTGAGATGCACAAATAATGCAATCCCGATGTGATAAATTTTAAAAAAGTATTAAAATAGGAGGAGTCCCCTTAAAGCCCAGCTAGGATGCAAATGAAGTAGACATGTTTCCCAATTGAAATTCAGTATATTTTTTTTAAAGCACTTCTTTTTGGTGCTTTAGGAAAACCGACGTTGTCTTTGTTAGTGTTTTACAGAGGCGTGTATTTTTAGTTATACAGCTGAGACTCTGCAGCCCAATGAACTGTGGCTGCCTGTGGTGGATTCAGCAGAAGGAAAGAAACAGACACTTTGCCACTAGCTCTAAAAATATCAGTGTCATGCCAGGGTCCTCATCTCTATGTTAAGAACTACAGCGAGTCAGAAAGAGATGAACTTATGTCTTTCACACTCAGCATCTTCAGTGCAAATGAAAATTTAAAAGAACCTTTCTCAGTTTTTAAGCAGAATTATGTATCTCAGGTCAAACTCTAAAAACAAGCACACCTACAATAAATCATTCAGCTGGAAAAATGGTGGGAGATGGCTCATGTCTGAACTCCATATGGGGGTGGTGGAAATGATTTTAAAAGGACATAGCTTGTTAACATTTATAATATATTATGTAATGCTGTATATTATAAATATTATAATACTATTATGCAGGGAATATAAAAATAGTGAAACCGTTGTGGAAAACAGTATGGTGGTTCCTCACAAAATTACAAATATATGTTTCATATGGACCAGCAATTCTAGAGATATTTGTACATCCATGTCCATAGTAAGATCTCTCACAATAGTAAAAAGGTCTACCAAGGATGCATGGATAAACAAAATGAGGTATGTGCGTACAATAGAATATTATTCAGATATAAAAACAAAGGAAAACCTGATACATGCTACAACATGGTGAACCCTGAGGTCATTATGCTGAGGAAACTAAGCCAGTCATGAAAGCTCAGATATTACATGATCCCACTCATAGGAGGAGCCTGGAACAGTCAAAGCCATAGAAATAGAAAGCAGAACATTAGTTGCCAGGGGCTGTGGGAGACAGGATTTAGGAGTTATTGCTTAACGGGTACAGTTTCCCAATGGCTACAGATGAAACATTTCTGAAGATGGACAGTGGGGATAGTTGCACAAGGTATGAATGTGTCAATGCTACCGAAATTCACTCAGAAACAGTGAAGATGGTGAATGTTAGTTTATGGACATTTTACCACAGTTAAAAATAAATGTGAAAAAGATAACATTGGACTTGAACCTGAATGCATCCATAGTTTTTAATGCTTTAAGAAAAAGCATTTCATACTGGTAAGAGGAAAGATTCTGGAATTCGATGGTCTGACTTGGAAGTTGGACTCCGCCTTCCCGCACAGTGTGCAACCTTGGGTCAGTTTCACCAACTCTTTGTGTGTCTCCTTTTTCTCATCTGTAAATTGTGCGTAGCAATTGGACTCTCTTCATAAAACTGTTGTAAGGCTAACGTGCTGATGGAGAACAGTCTTTACAAAGATATCTGGCAAATATTAAGAATGATGTAAGTGTTGCCCCTTGCTATTATTATTATTACTGTTTTTCCTAGTAAAATTCTGCTCGGATGTTTTCTTTTGTATGTGAAGTCGGCTTTATCTTATTAGATACAACAATAAAATCCTTTCCACTTGACATTTTGAAATTGCTCACAATTATAATAAAAAGGTGAATGGCTCTTAAATTAATAGGAAAATTAGAATATTTTCTTAATTGTCTTTTTTTATTGTAATAAACAGTATTTATTTGAAAAGGTTGGGAAGTAGAGGGTCATTGTCGATGACTAATAGTTTGGTTTCTGTGACCTGAAGAACTAGCAGGATCAGCATCTTAGACAGTTAGTAACATGACATCATATACACAAAACATGTGAGTCCCTTAGCTCTCTCTCTTGCTTTCAATGATGGCACTTGAAAATCATGCCATTGTTGGCTTATGTATGCTTCATAAATATTTTGCCTGAAAGTTGCTTGGAAATAGGAAATTCTGCTGTTGCCTCAAGGAGGGGTGTTACACTAACTCAAGGAAAGGTCTCTAAAGCAGGTTTTCATTAGAGAGAGAGAGAGAGAGAGAGAGAGAGAGAGAGAGAGAGAGAGAGAAGAAGAAGAAGAAGAAGAAGAAGAAGAAGAAGAAGAAGAAGAAGAAGAAGAAGAGAAGAGAAGAGAAGAGAAGAGAAGAGAAGAGAAGAGAAGAGAAGAGAAGAGAAGAGAAGAGAAGAGAAGAGAAGAGAAGAGAAGAGAGGTTGCTCTTCTTTTGTGAGGTGGTGTTTACAGTATGAAATGGGCTGCTTTCAAACTCGCTGACGAGTTGGTTCTTTCAAATAGGAATTAACCATTTTGCACAATGTTTGGGGAGGCTTTAAAAGCAGGAGGCAAATAAACTTTAATTATCTTGTAAGCTTTCACCTCTGCAATATGATTCCATTACTTTAAAAAAAAAGTGATCTTATGGTACTAACTCAATCACTTGCTAGTGCAATGGAGATTTTCCACTTCTCCACCTGATAGAGATATTAAAGAAGAGAGAAGAGAACTCTCCAAGTTGGTTCCAAGGCTAAGGAGAAAGGAAGCTATTGGAATAATTTTACGTTCTGCCTAAGGCAGTGATTTTCAACCCTTTTCATCTCGTGGCACACATAAACTAATTACTAAAATTCTGCGGCACACCAAAAATATATTGTAGTTTTGGCCCATCTGACAATAAAAAAAGTTATAATTTTTATTCCACACCAGATGGCTATTGTTGTGTTGGCTGTTGTTATTATTTTTAATTTGACATTATAAAGGAAAAAAGGTTAGTGCCCCTCACTCAACAGTCAGGTATTGCATGCTTTAAAAATTCTTGTGCTTTCCGCAACACACCGGTTGAAAGTCACTGGCCTCAGATATGAAAGGCCCGTGAGAAGAAACCATAGGTTTCAAAACACCAGTGGAAACAGCAGAGGGGACAGAGGGACTCTCGAACTTGTGTTTAGCTCTGGTCACATGATTCTCCCAGGGAGAAGCCTAACAGTGAATGCAGTCATTCTGCGAGCCAACATGGCTTATGAATGTGGATATTCAGATATTGAAAGTACATACCTTTAATATGATCTGCCTGAACCTCATGAACAGATGGCACAGGCGAAAACCAGCTTACCACAAATATTTATACAGAAAGAAAATTAGATGGATGCAATCTAAAATGTGATGCTTTCTATATTAAGTCAAAATTAGAAATAGATAAACTCATTTATGTAACTAATAAATTGAAAGCAGAACATCCATCTTGCGTAAAAAGGAATGCTGCGCTCTGAAATGGGAAATAATATCTTACTGCATAAACACTTAGAAGCTGAGTTACTGGTACATTTTGTCTGAAAAATCATGTTTTACTAAAACCAAACAGTAAAACCTCTTGTACAAAGACATAGCACATAAAACACACAGACTTGCTTGTGTGTGTGTGTGTGTGTGTGTGTGTGTGTGTGTGTAATTAACAACTAGAAATGTATGTGGTGAAAGTAATAGAGTTGAAAAAGAGTAACAGGTTGGATTCAGTTCAAGTTGGTTCATCAGTAACTTCTAGGTACCTACTACCTGCCATAGACCAAACCATAATGGGATTAGGTTAAGGAATTTAAAGAATTCAGCCTTCCTCCCTTTTTCCGGGATGCTCACAGTGGTTTTTGGCCCCCATGTTACCACAATATTCATAAACAACCAGACACAGTGGTTGTTCTCCTCTGAGGACGTGCCCAACTCCATACTGCCCACCCTGAGATCTCAGGGTTCTCAACTAAAGAATGCACATCTTTGCTCTTTTCTGCCCAGAGATCAGTGTGGTATATACTAGAGATGTTGTATTCAAAATTTAGGGCACAAGGGTCCCCTCTTAAGGATAGTCAGTGAGAAAAAAAATGAATAAGACTACTCACAATTCATGATCCAGTTGTTCTTTCTAACCTCTTAAGGACAATAAATTGGTGTCCTCCCATCATCTTGCTACCAGAGATATTCTACATTATTTTGCAGTGAATCTATGAAATTGATTTGTAATAAATGTCCGTTGGAGGTCAAGGTACAGCTCAGAGCAGCTGGATGTGTTTAGAGAAAAGGTCATGGCTGTTGCATATAAACAAGCTTGAAAACTATAATCACCCTTGAATGATCTCTTGGGTCAATGACAACTTAAAAGCTATGTAAACCCAAGGAGATATGGGAGACACAGACAGTCTTTAAAAGCAAAAGCCAAATGAACTTGAATTATCGGAGATAACTGGGACAGAAGATTCAGTTAACTTCTTTATCAACCAAAATTAATGTACTGACAAATTAAAAGCAACAGTGAATTACATGCATTCCATATCTGGCAGAGACATCACTTGGGGGAAAAGAGGATGGATAATGAAATGTTATATTTTAATGTTCCCAGGAGATACATTAAAAATATATATACACATAAATCAGCAACAAGGGGATAAGCCATGACTATGACACTTAAGAATGAATTATTTCAACATACAGCCTTTTTCAGAAAATATGCTATTTTGGTAGGCTTGAGACAAAATGCATAGCTTAAAGAAGAGCTATATTTTCATTTCAAAGGTCAGAACAGAACCCACATAATAAACTGTATATTATGAATTTGACTAGTTAGAAATGTATTTGTTCCAATGTTTATTCAGTGAATAAGAAATTCTGTTTAATAGGGAATTTCTTTGATTTCCGAAAGGAAAGAATTCAACATTAATGAGTCCATGTAACACTTAGGAGGATGGCATGGGTATAGAAAAAACTGATAAATTTGAGAGTTAGAAAAATCAGAAAGAGACCTATGGAAGAATTTATGATTATGCATTGCTTTGTTTCACACTCATGTGGGCCAACAAACACAAATTCTGTTTTATGGAAGGAAACTAGGGCAGTTGACATATGCATACTTCTGCTATCCCTTCTCTTATCTCTGGTGACAGAATTACAGTTCTCTTTGAAGAGGCATCCCTTCTCCAACTTTATTCAACATCTTTTGTGAGAAGGTAACTCTACCTTAGGCTCCCATCATGGACAGGCCTGGATAATCATAATCACAGAAATTCAGGGCTGAAAAGTGTCTAAAACCAGGCCAATCAGAGTATTAGGGCTTTTGCTGGAATTATCGTAGAATATAGATCTGATGTTAATTAGCCAAAATTTCAAGGTAAACTGTCCTGAGAGCAAAGGTAACACACAGAGGAGAGAGAGAGACAGAGAGAGGGAGGGAGAGGGAGAGAGAGACTGATTGATTCTTAGTGTCATTGTTCTTTGAACCCTGGTATCCAGCCATGCCTGAAGCCATCCATACTCACTCCTTGATCATCCTAATTATATGAGCCAGAAAATTCCCTTTCATGTTTATACTGGAGGCCCGATGCATGAAATTTGTGCATAGGTAGGGTCTGTAGGGCTGGCCAGCCATCAGGCCAATCTATGGGCATCAGGCGGGGTGATGGGGGAGGGAGGGCCATGCTGTCACCCACCTTGGCCAGCCTGGCACTACCTACTCGTCAGCCTCGCTGCCAACCACCACTGTTTCTCACCTCCCACAGAGGGAGGCAACCAGCGGGGCAATGGGGGGGGGGGGCGGCCCTGCCCTCTGCTGCCACCTGACCCCGCACTCCTCCCTCTGCAGGGCGACTGGAGGGGCGATTGGGAGGCTCCCACTGGCACCCGCCTTTGCTGGCCTGGGGCCTGTGGGCTGGGGGCAGCTCCTGCATTGTCTACCTCCTGGTGGTCAGTGCACGTCATAGTAGTTGTTCTGCAGTTGGGTCTATTTTCATATTAGGTTTTTATTATATAGGATTGGTTTGAACTGCAGCTCCTCTCATTTGGGAAATAAACAGTTTTAGGGCTATTCAGGTTGAGAGTGAGTACTATGCCTGCTGGGAGGGAAAGAGAAGGTTCCCACCCCCTCCAGCTTTCCAAGAACAAATTCTGCTCTTGTATTACCAAGGAATGACTCAAGGGCATTGCACTCACTCCCCCGCCATTCCTTTAATATACCTTTCTGGGTGCTCCCTTGTGATCCCATAATGCAATTATAGACATTGATGATTTACAAGAAGTGAAAATTCAATTGGAATGATTCAAAGTGACTTTGACAAACTACAATCTTGGGGACATGCGTATTCTTGAAATACACACTTTCATTGATTACATGTCCCTAAGCAGTGAAGAGATGGAAAATTATAAAGCTTAAGACCATTACAGGCAGAGATGGAGGAAGACTTTAATACATGCTGGTAATTGGCTGGAGCCTGATTATTCCGACACTGATCCGAGTTCCTACATACCAAAGATTCATCTCCCTTTTGAAATTCACCAGAAGAAAAGTGAATGCTGAGAGGAGTGGGTGACTGAACTGAGTTTGATGTTTTTGCATTGGCTTAATTTATAGTTCATGACTCAGTTCCTAAATATCTCTTCTTTTGATCCTGAATTAAGGGCAAATTTGGGCTCTAGGGCCTGTTCTCTCCATGGCCTATGAACTACATGAGAATAAAAGAGATCAAAGGAACCTTGGCGAGACTATAATTTAATGACTTCTTTTAGAAATGAAGAAACTGAGGTACAGGAAGTTCAATGTGATTTATCCAAAGTCACACAACCAGTTAATGATAGGGTCATTCAGAAGCCTCCTTTTATTTTTATAATGAGATTCAGAGATGTTCGGAATGCCATTTCATTATCAAGAAAAAAGGGTAGATATGTCTTTTTTATTCAAACAATAGTGACTGGGCATGCTCAACCATTCTTTTCTTCAATTAGAGGAGATGACAGAGAGGTGGAAGATGGGTTTTCTGGGACCAAGAAAACAAGTGCATTATTAGAAAGAGGATTTTTGATTCTCTACAAGAACTGTCTCTTACTTGTTGTGCATTATATACTTCCTGAACTTATGGATGTCGGAAGTAAGACTTTTAAAACTCTAATTAAAAGGTCATTTAACCTGTTGCTCCCAGCTTCTATTCTACTCTGTTATATAAGGAACTGAAGCTTCCAAAAGCAGTTGTCAAAGTCTCTCTCTGGGCTGTTTTCAATATTTCACCCCCTGTTCTTGTGCTCCCTACCTCTTTTCTTCCAGCCACGGGAATCTGACATGCTCTCGGAAGCTCAACCTCTCATTCTGTTCCCCGACACCTCCAGACATTAATTTACATTTCCACAGCTGGCACATTGATCTCTGACAGCAAGAATCTGAACTCAACATCCATGAACTTGACTTACCATCAGTACAAATGTATATTAAGCTAAACAGACCCAAGGGTCAGGGTTCGAAGTAACATGAGGAGGCCATTTTGAATACGGCGTGTGCCTAACTAACTCTCTTTCCAATTCCAAAAATCTTACCCAGTCACCACATGTTGGTTGTTCCTGATACTGTGGAAAAATCCACAGTTTTCCTGGGTTCCAACACAGTTTACTGGGTCCTGGTCTCATTTTTGCTACAAACAGAACCTATCACCTGGACTACCCACATTTCTCCTCTGGCTTTTCATTACCAAGCATAAGAGGTTTAATTGGGCATTTATTTACTCACAAATCTGCCAAGTATTTAGTGAGTTACTACTATGTCCCGGGCATGTGTATTCACCAACAGAAGAAGAATGAGAGTCATATAATACACTCAGCCCTCATGGAAACTTCCAGTGGAGGGCCATGCTGGTCGACAACTTCCAATGCATGTGTATTTATAAAAAATAAACTCTTCAAGGGGGAAAGAGAAAGTTGTTCATCAATGTACTCAAAAGCCTGGCCAAGCCCTTAACTGACTCCAGCTAATGTTTGCAATAATATTAGACAGTTTTCTTAAACCAAGATTTTTTTTTTCATAAGTCACTCTTAGGTCTCTTCAAAGAACCATGCAGGTAATGTTTTATGCTTCGATTTCATTCTTTTTAAGGCAGAGAAAAAGCCATCACCTCCCCCACCCCATATTTTAAGGGAAACTTCACTGACTGTAGCCTTAGGGAAAAGCACTTGCGATTGGACGCCTCCTCCCCCAAAGCACCGTTGGGAAAGGCAATGTCATCCCAAGAGGTCTCCAGCGGCACCCAAGGGAAGAAGGACGGCTATTCTTTTCACTTTCTCTTATTTCAGCACAGAATCCCAAACTTCCCACAGAGAAAAGGAATCTTAACAATAACGAGTAGGTGATCCTGGACTAGAGGCCCAGGTTGCTGACCCATGAAGACAAACACCCTTTGCATAGTTCTCAACTGTTCCCTTCTGGCACCGCACCGTCTAGCCCTGTGAAGCTGTAAGTGCAACCACGTGGTGTGTGCAGGGCGTTCATTACGGGCTCCTCCAGAGCAATCTCCTGGCCCAGCCTGCGGGGAGCCTCTGACAATCTTGGGGTCAAGGTAGTGTCGCTTAAATATGAGAGACGGCGCATGAGCTTGCCTCCTCAGGGAAAACTGAACGGGTTTGCATTTAGTGTGTGCAGATAAATACTTCTGTTCCCAAGTACATGTTTATGATTTTATTGACATCCACCGCAGAAGAGGAAACACGTTTTATGAAACGGTTTAGTGATTCATTATTTCAATATAAAAGGCAGCCGTTGTAATAATTTTAAAAACAGTGATTTTTAAGATAAAATATAGGAAACCATATATTCTTGCAAAATATTACATTAGCAACGGATATCAACACATTAAAGAGTCAGAACAGTGAAATATGATGGGATATTAATAGTCATATCCCACAGAGAAACATCCTTAGTTTTTGGACTAATAAGTCATACCACCCATTAAGGTATCTAATTTAGCACAGGGTGGAAGTCATGAAAGCCTAACCGAGCTAACGCCGGCTGAGAACGAGGGGAAAGTTGAGAATATTCACTCTGGTTTGAACCTGAAACCCCCTTGTGAGTTGAGATCATTTGTGCCCCCCAGGCTACTTCCTTCATTCCAACATTAGCTCTTTTTAAAGAATCACTAATTTAGGAGAAGCCATGGATCTCAGAATATAAGTACACACATAGGAGAAGGTTAAAGAACAGCTTGAGGTTCTGAAAGTCTTAACCTCTGACATCCAATCCTCATAAAGTCAAGAAATATACAACATGCACCAAATGACACACAGTTCTTGGCGCAAGGGAACTAACAGGAAATTTGCAAGGTCCTTGCTCTCCTGGGACTTAGGTTGTAGCAGGAGAGAGGCTGTTAACAGGAAAACAAACACGATATGTTTAGAAAATAATGAGCTAATAGCAAAGTGAAGCAGGAGGATGAGACTGCATGTGTTAGGGATGAGGAAGGTGAGAAAGAGAAATTTGGGTTGTCTGCTCTATGGCCAAAAAGATAAGCCGCGTGAAAAGCCAGGATGAGTGTACTGGTCATAGGGAGAAGCACGTACAAAGGACCTGAGCTAAAAATGAACTTCATTTTTGAGGAAAATAAAAATAGCTTTTATATTTATATGGATACACTTTTTAAAGAATGAGTAAAAGGAAGTGGTATAGCCCTAGCTGGGTGTTCAGTGGTTAGAGCGTCAGCCCTTGGACTGAAGGGTCCTGTGTTAAATTATAGTAAAGGGCGTATACCTCAGTTGCAGGCTTGATACTCTGCCCTGGTTGGGGTGCGTGCAGGAGACAACCAATCTATGTTTCTCTCACATTGATGTTTCTCTCTGTCTCTCCCCCTCCCTTCCATTCTATCTCTCAAAAAAAAAAAAATCAAAGGAAAAATATCCTAGGGAGAGGATTAACAACAACCAAACAACAACAAACAAACAAACAAACAAAGAAGGAAGCAGTATAGTATTTGAAGTTAGGGAAGTAGGCAGGGGCCATAACATGAAGACATTTGAAAGCTATGTTAACTGTTTTTCCTATCCACCACCCTTCCACTAAGCCATTCCACTATATACCTATACTAGTCCAAGGGATATTTTATTTCTTTTCTTAATGAAAATGTGGTTCAACCCAGGATACATCTGAAATTTTAAAGCACCAAAATATCAAAAAATACAATGATATATACAGATCTACACACACACACACACACACACACACACACACACACACACACACACTCTCTCTCTCTCCCATATCATCATGTGTGTGCACGTAACCACAAAGGTAGCCAACCTCAGCTGTTGTTACAATCCAGAAGGTAACCTTCACTTCCGTTGAGGTATTGTGTCTGCAGAGGGCCTGGAGCCACCACCCTTGGGAGCCTCCCACCCACCTCCACCTCCTGCTCACCATAAATCCTCATTATCAGGTTGTCAGCACCAGGGTCTGTTAACCTCTCAGTGCCCAGCTGCCAGGCAAGCTCTGCTCATTCCCCGGCCCATGCTTCATTTCACTGTTGTCTGAAACACCAAACTTTTTTTCTCATCCCAAGGACCAGGGCCAAGCACCCCAGTTAAGGCCATGAGCAAACACTAGAACGTCACCTACATTCTTCAACTTTTACATCTAAATCGGCCTCATTTGAATTTTAGTTGAGAAATTAATTTTAAAAATTTGTTTCCCCATACCACATTTTTATAGTATACCTTTAAAAACTATATAAATGCCTTATCAGCTAAGAAGGTGCAAATTCCTTTATAGATGAAAGACAATCAGGGGACATTTGAAAGCTAGGCATCTTTCCAAGCGCTGGGCTCTTGTGTTTTTCTATTGCTTTTGGCATTTGTTCTGCTGCTACTCAGAATAAGCTTGGAAGCACAAGACTTGAGTTCTGAGTCAGTCTTCTCATCACCCTTCAGCTGCCATGGGAACTCACGCGAGGTTACCACTTCACATTCTGAAATAACATGACCGGAATTAAGGAGCTGCAGTTCCTATTTATTTGCGCCTGCGAACTTTCTTGGTGTGTTTCTGCAAAAGCAGTGTCTTTGATAATAAATGCATTTAATTTTCATTCTAACATGGTATGGATTGCTCCCTGGTGCTGTGTGTTGGCTGACAGCATCAGCTTTTGCACATCCCTAATCAAATTTTTGTCTAACAAAAAGCTGAACTAAGCATATTTGTCTTCCTATTTATAGCAGCATGTGCTTACATAACATATGAGATAGCAAGATTAAAAAAAACACACAAAAACTGATCCAAATCTTAAAATGCATCCATTATGTTTAGTGTAAATAAAAGCTATGTTCTGCCATTAAACAAGAATATTAAAAACAATTGGAGACAGACAGAAGCTTATTGCTTGTTTTCCAACCAGTTTAATCACTGTGTTCATCCTCAATAAAATAGAACAGCAGGCGGAAATTTATCGCTTGTGGGGAAAATGTTCTTCCTCACCCTCCCCATTGGCCCAATGGCCCTGGCACTAACTACTCCCCTCTCACATGCGTGGTGTCGTTGGTAGCACCGATATAGTAATGAATTATTATAATGCAGCCTTGGTGGTGGTGGGGGCATGTCATTGTCCTCCATATAAGTGCAATTTCACCAAATCAATAATTCTGACTACCACTGGGAACCACTGTGGCTGAAACAGATGTTTCATGTTGATAAGTAGGGACTGGGAAAGGAATTTTTATCCCACTGTTCATTTTTCTCTGTTTCCACTCCCCATACCTGGCAGCGACTCCTCCAGTACAGCTGTCTCTTGCAAGCCAATCTGTTCAATCCGGGCTCCTAGGTCTCATTTCATAAATCAAACTCAGCCCTGGACAAGCCACGCTCTCAGAGTACCCTTGCCACTTTCCTTGGCGGAAACGCCTCTGTCACAATGAGAGACGCTGGGCCAATTGTGCTGAAATTAGTGCATTGTCACAATTCATTAAGAGAGACAGCGTGGGCACGGGCTCTCTGCAGTGTCCTACAGTAACTGTGTAGTGTGGAGAGTCACATTGGTGGCACTTTGCACAAGGCACTCACCTTCAAATGAAGCATTTGGGACAGAGCCCAGAAATTCCACAGGAAACAGTTCCATGTGGTCCCAGTGGGGTCAGGTGCTGCTGCTCATGTTTGCAAAGCATTCCCTGGTCCTCTTTATTGGAAATAAAACTTTACTGGCTGAGCCTCAGGTCAGAAATGCTCGAGACTCTGGGTTGTAACACCTCAGTAGCTAAGTGAGGATCAAGGGAAATGCTTGCTACATTAACTAGAGAAAGAAGAAAACACTGAAACACACACACACACACACACACACACACACACACACATTCCTCAAGTCCAAACTATTTTAATACACTTTAGTGTCTACTAATTTAAGTGCAATTTTATCTTATTTAAATAACTAAGTACATGTCATGTAGTAATACTTTAAAGCAGCTACCATTTATTAAGCACTTATTTGGCTAGGGATGTGCCCAATTCTTAGCACACATCACCTTACTTAATCTGCAGAACATTCTGAGGAGTGGGGTTTGCTCTCCTCATTTCCTGGAGGAGGAAACTGGAGAGATTCTGAGCTCACCTAGAGCTACACCAACTGGGTAGGCTCCACAACCAGGTCTAAGAGATCCTCAAACCTGTGTTCTTGTCCATTTGTTAATTCTTATCTCTGTGTGTATGTGTGTGTATATGTGTGTGTGTGCATGTGTGTTAAAGATTGAAGTGGGGTGAGCAAAAAAGTAAATTAGGAGAATACCTGTGTTGCTAGAGTTAGACATTAAATGGGTATCAACTCTCTAAAAAGTTTAGGTGTTCACTGCATAATTTTACATTATTGTATGTTTGAACACAGTCATAATGAAAGCTGGGAAGTGGTTAGTTGAGGCAAAATGGAATTAGAGGAAGGACTCTGGGGAAGTGCTGGTGGGCAGTGGTGCATGAGTTCCAAGTCACAGCTTCAGAATGATGTCAGAGAACCCACACATCTCTCTGGCCCAGGAGATGTGTGGACAGAGTCCTAAATTATAACCTTGCTAAATTGGAAGGTGGAGTAGTTTTATCGATGCCAAACAAACAGAGGAAATGGGGCAAAGCACCGCTATTTATATCTGGAAGTCTCTTCCAGGCTTTAGAGTAGGGAGTGCCCTACATTTCCTCAATCTGGTCTGCATGGATCCAGTCAGCAGACCAGAATGTTTGCACTCATTTTCATTCCAACGCAAAGGATTTCTATTTCTATATCAGTCGTTAATGGATATTGTCAACAAGTGGCTACATAAAGAGGAGCAGAAGCTCTCCTCCCACTGCTCAGCTTACCGCTGGCCCAGCGGCCAAAGATGTCCACCATACCCTGGGGAAGACTGAGCCTTTCGCCGGGACATTATTACTTACGATGACAGCATTTAGCCACAGCAATTAGCATGTCCATAAGCACTGAGAAGAAACCAGGCCAGACTGAACAGACTGCAGTCAAGAGCCCTAAAATGAAATGGCTTCTCTCCATGTTTCTTTATGCTCCATTTGTGGTGTCCAGAGGAGGGAATGTGTGGGCAGCCCCACCATGGAGTGAGTGGTATCCTGGCCAACATGCTTGGTCTCCCGAGCCAGGCAAGCCATGGCTGAGCCGTTGGTTGTGAAACCATGGACTCGGGTCTCTGAAAACCTGGGTTCAATTCCACCTTTGCCACACCTTGGGTGCACAAGTCCGGGTTAGTGACTCCACCTCTCAGATATTTCCATGTGTAAAATGGGGGTGGCAAGGCTGGTCTTGCAGGGCTGCAGGGAGGATAGACTGTATGTCTAAAGTCTCCTTTACAATAGTTTTTAGTTATTTGCTACTGAGTTAGTCATAGTTTTTATATCCATGTTGAATACAATTGCTTTGAAATGACTTGTTCATAATTTGTCTCCCCTTCTGGGATGTACCTTTGTCCAGAGCAGAGACAACCTTGCTCATCTCCATATCTCTGCCCAGAAGTAGGGCAAAGCCTACTTAGTGGTTCTTGAATGAAAGAGTGAATGCCTTACATTTCTCTTATGAAGAAAATTCTAGACAATGTATTTGTTAATGTTGGCATTATTTACTTACACTCTAAATTAGGAAATTTGGAGACATTTAAAGAGGCCTTTGACTATGATTCTTGTTTATCACTACCAGTACTACCATCACTTCTATGACTATAATTGCTATTGATCCTATGAGCAGGTAGTTGATGGAGCACAATACATCAGGGCTTTCTCAGTATTTTTTGTATAACAGCTCTTCATTTTCAACCCAATCCTATAAGGCTGTTGCCATTATTATGCCAACTTTTCCAAGTGGGGAAACTGAGACACAAAGAGGTTGCACCTGTGCTTACAAAAATCAAAAGGAAGAATGTATATAATTCAAAGTTCACATTATTGTCATTCTAGTTTTTGTGGCATTTTGCTGGAAACCCAATTTCAGTTCAATAATGTGTTTTAATATTTCCTACATGCTCATTTATTGCAAAACTTTACTCAAATTCTTGCCAGGCATTTTGTCCACAGATTAGAAAGAATTCCCTTATTTCCTGGTCATCATATACTCTTACCAGTGTTTTCTCTGAATAAAATCACTGCTAACAGTATGAGAGGAACTAGTAAGAGTTGGAGAATAAGGATTTTTGGTAGGGAAATCTGGTTTTATTTCTTTAGGGCCAGTAACCTACTTCTGGGCAAATTCTTTCTCTACATGAGGTATATATTGGGATGCTTCCTTTAATTTGCATTTATTTTGGGTGCGATTATTTCTGTTTTTATTGTAGTTATTTTCTAATAGTAGTTTTTGATTTGTCTCCAGACATTTCATTAGTTTTATATTGAAACGTGATTGTCCCCAAACATCTGATTTCTCTTGGTTGAGAACTTTTTCATTTGTTATATATGAAAGTCATCCATATAATTTTTTTCACAAAAGCACTGAGGACAGTGTGTGTGTGTGTGTGTGTGTGTGTGTGTGTGTGTGCATGCATTTGACTTTGTGACAGGTCTACTGGACACTGAATGTGTGGAAATATGAAACAAAATTAATATTATAATGTGTTTCTTGAGATTTGATTATGGTTTCTTTTTATGACTAAGGCATACTGCTGAAATATGAGGCTGACAGTATCTTCCTGAATTAGTAAAGTCTCTTGAGACTATTTTACTTATCTTGCACCATAATACCAGTCACTATGAATTGAGGAAATATGAAATATAATTATTAAACATTTATTTGCCAATGAATATGCTAATATTTTAATGCTATTTTAAGTAAGTCTTTTTGAACTTAATGAATTAACTTACTGGGATAAAAAGACAGATGTTTTGAGTAATCACAAGACAGATTTTTTTACCATTAAATTAAAACTACAGAAATCCATAACTTAACCATTATTTTACTTTTAAAAGTTAAAGAGTTACTGTGTATAATAAGCTACTTTTATCAAGTTAGAGGAAATATTATTTCAGTAATATAGAGAATATAGCAAACAACTACATTGTTTAAATTACTATTAACCACCGGTTAAAGTGTTTGTTTCTCAGATGAACTTGTACTATAATCCTCACTTCTCTTAGGACAAACAAATATATTTTCTAAACAAAATTCACTATAAGTCTTCAGCCATTATAATCCATCTTCCAAGAGAATTATTAAAGTTTCTTTAAATATTTCAAAGTAATAAAGACCACAGGTCTATGTATCTCTTCACAAACTAGTTATTCAACTTTCAAAATGTAGTTCACTTCAGGCTGTGAATAGTGGACCAGGAGTCAGTATAAAGGGCCAGGCAGCAGATATTTTATGTTTTGCATCAGATGGTTTCACAGTTACAACATCTCAACTCTGCCTTCTTAGGACAAGCAGCCACACACAACACATAAATTAAGTAGGTGTCTCTTAGGCATTCCAATAAAACTTTATTTATAAAACAAGCTTTGGACTGGATTCAGCACCCAGGCAGGAATGCTCAGACCTCTGCTGGACCAGCACCATCAAATTCCAGGGAAAAGCAGCTATCCATGCACACCCAGTTTCTCAGTAACCACCACAACACTCTGTTCCTCAGCCTGAATGAACCTACTTAATTCATGATGGGTTTCATGACCCATCATTTCAAAGCACAGAACAGACAGAGAAAATGTGCTATTGAAACCTCATGATCATTTGGAAGATGTTCACAGAATAACAAACCTTATCATCATCTCCTCCTTGACCTAAATAGCCTAAATTTTCAAAGGTTATCAACCAGTGCGATGTTTTTGTGCATTTGCAAAACTCTATATACAGCAACTTACGTTTTAGCTCAGATAGGATGGTGTTTTTTTTAAATATATATTTTATTGATTTTTTACAGAGAAGGGAGAGGGATAGAGAGTTAGAAACATCGATGAGAGAGATCGATCAGTTGCCTCCTGCACGCCTCCCAGTGGGGATGTGCCCGCAACCAAGACACATGCCCTTGACCAGAATGGAACCTGGGACCCTTCAGTCCGCAAGCCGATGCTCTATTCACTGAGCCAAACCGGTTTGGCTCAGATAGGATGTTTTATAACTTGTTCCTGCATAAGCAAGTTGAACAACCCCAAGTCAAGATGCTGAGTAATTGGGGCAGGTTTGCTATGTCTTCATAACTGACCTATGGCAAGTCCTTCGGAGATGCTTGTGAAAATGACAGGTCTTTTCACAGGCTTAGAAGTGAGAACTCTCACTGAAAATTGACCACATTATGCAGTTTATCTTTGTAGCCATCTAAGTTGTGAGAAAATAATGCTATTTCTGATAAAAATGCTTCAGAGATCTCTTAAATCTCAAATATATTTCAAGCTCTTTAAAACTAACTTTTATAATTTCTATTAGGAAGGTTAACTTGCTCATTTTATAAACTAAATAAAAACGGAAGAAATGCTAGTAAAATGATATACTTTTAAATAAAATTGGCAGAAAGTCAGATTTCCATAAGATCGATACTATCAAGTGTTGGTGAGATTTTAAGGAAAGTACATCTCATGCTATTGGTGGAAGCTTTAGCAGTATAGCCACTTTGAGGGCAACAAGGCACTATTTATTAAAATTAATAAAGTGACATTCTTGTAATCCAGTAAATCCATTTCTAGTTATTAGTCTTAGAGAATCACTCACATGTGTGCAAAGATGTTCATCACAGCATTTCATGTAATAAAAATGCAAATAATATGAATATTCATCATTAGTAAATGGTTAAATCAAACATAATTAATTCAGCTAATGGAATGCTAGAAACAATACAAAGAATATAACCCAATTTTGTGTCAGCATGTCCTCATCTCAGAAAACATTGGATGAAAAAGCAAGTTACAGGATGACAGGGATTTATAAAAATGATTACTTGTAGAGAAACAAGGAAAAGGGCTTGGGTTGACATATGTACAGTTTTCAGAATGGAGGAAATTGTTTAATAATCTATTTTTAATGTTTTTTTCTTATTTGTTATAACTAAAAAATTAAAATGGAAAAATCTGAGGCTTGAGATTGACCCAAGGACACATGTCAAGTTAGAGGCAGAGGAGGCATCAGATTCTAGGCAAACACACCAAGTGATGCTCCCGCTACAACTGTTCTCAGTCATTGCAACATCCTTCCAAGAGAAAACAGACTAAAGCCCTTCCATGCTTCACCCGTCTTTCCAAGAGAAGCACAGAAACTCATTTTCAAAAGGGGACAAATAAAAGTATTATAAAGTAGAGCACGAGAAACTGTTCATTAGCAAAAGGCTTCTCACACTCTTCACCAACACAACCTATAAAAGGTCCAGGTCATTTTCCTCCCTCCCTTTCCTACCTAATAGAAAGAGTTGAGACCAGCCCATAGGACTCCTTCCCAATAATAGCAACTTGGCTGCTGATGAAATAGGGAACAACATCACTGTGCAATTGATTTCCCTCATTAGAATAGAGTAAAAGGGGATTTATGGGACTTAGTTGATAGAAAAGTAGAAAAATAGCTGAATAAACCCCAAATTACATTTAAGGAAGCACATACTAATAAAGTGTGCAAGATGTACAATAAAATAATTAGACTTACTTTGATGAGTTCCCAAAACATCCACAAAAAGAGTTTTATAGCAATTTTACTTGAAAATATAGAGTTAAGCTAATAAAACATAGAAAATTATTATTAGATCCGTCTAATGTAGAGACAAGATAATAGCTAGTGACTAATGCTAAATTCCTTTAGAATATTACTTTGACCTATTTATCCCACACACAAACAAGCAAATAACCTCTGCTATAAATTGTTATTTCTCTTAGCATATGGTCAGCATAATGGCAAAAATTACCTCTAGGCTGGGCTTGGAAAAGAGTTAATATTTAGGTAAATGTTAGATTAATACCTAGGAAACCCAAAGATCAATTAACTCTCCATGAAGGAGAGGAGTCCTGGGAAGATTACACGCATGGATGAGCATGCAAGCATTTTCAAAGCAGCCAGCTCCCCATTACCTTTAGGAGTTGGGTGGGAAATGGATGCCTCCTGGGTCCTTAGCTTGCTGGGCAGTTGAGGAGGAGGTTAGCAAATAGCAGTGGGGAGCATCCCTGTGCTCATCAGGGAAAACTAGCTGGAGCCCTCTTTATGATCAGGACTAATTACAAATGACCAATTAGATACAACCTCACAATCTACCATTCTAATGTGGCACAGACTGTTGATTTGCTTGGGCACCTGGCTTAATAAGTAAACATAACTATATATGCTCAAAATTTTTGAAAAAGAAGAGAAATGAAAGTGAAGAACAAAAAGTTAAGGGAATCTACAAGCAGAGTAGGAGGAGGGAAGAAAGAGGAATAAGAAAGAGGACAAAGACAGGAGCTATGAGAAGAGATGTTAGAAGAGGGGAAAAGGGCCCTGACGTGGTGGCTCAGTTGGTTAGAGTATTATGCCCATATGCCAGGGCTGTGAGTTCAATCCCTGGTTGAGGCACATACAAGAATCAACCAATGAATGTATGGATAAATGGAACAACAAATTGACATTTTACCTCTCTCACTCTAAAACCTATCAATAAACAAAAGAGGGAAAAAGGTTCGTTCATAATTAATAATACACGGTGCCTTTTTCTTGTCAGGGAGTTCAGTGGTTGCTACAACATTAAAGTGAAAGTAGTCTAGATTCTAGGTATTTCATATTTTTACATTTCCCCAATTACTCCTAAATTACTCCCCAATTTTACATTACTCCTAAAGGTAATGGGGAGGTGGCTGCTTTGAAAATTATAGATATTACATGGCTCATTTGGACAAGAATAATGAATATGTGCTTGAGATTCCCCATATCCTGCTCCTAAACTCGTAACCACCACGACACTCTGTTCCTCAGCCTGAATGAACCTACTTAATTCTTTTCAATGCAGGGATCCCGGAAACCAATGAGTCGCAGTTGGCACACAAGATGAGCACTATTTTGATCTCTCTATTAGGATCAGCATCCTAGTTCTGCCTTTCACTTGCCATTGAAGCTTTCACCTCAGGAAACTCATTGTGTTATGGAAATTCTATTCAGTAACAAAAAAACCACATTTATTTTCATAAAATTGTTATAAGGAGAATGATCTCAATATATTATTCAAGAGACATGAAAATATGGCCATGTTATGTATAGTTATCTCATTAAAACAAGATCTGGTTATAACATATAAAGAGCTGGATAGACACTTTTAAAATAAAATCTATTTATCAAAAATAAATTATGTCTATAAACATCAGACAGCGGTAATTGGGGTAGGGTTAGAGATGCCATGTGAAATAGGACATTATTCCAGCCACAGATGATGGTCAAAGGTATGAATTACATTAGATAATGCCTTCATACTGTAACTGAATTTGAATTGGCAATAATGCATTATAGATAAGATGCTCTATCTTTTAAAATTGTGGCCTTGGTAATGATTTATTATTATATTCTTTTCAAGGACAATATAGGTAGTTAAGAATGCTCATGACTCTCAAAGTGGTGAATATTCACGACATGCTACTGAATTCTTTGTTACTGTCTAAGAGAAAGGGCAGCAAAAGAATGAAGAGGGGTAATATTATTAGTACTTTTGCTACATATAGAGAACTTACTACATGCTAATCTTCCCTGTATTTATATACAGTTTATTATTCACTCATTCATGGACTCTTGGAAATTGGTATTATTTCAGAGATATAAACAGGCCTAGAAAGGTTAAATAAGTTTCCTAATATCATAGTAAGCAGAGACAGATTTGATTGAAAGTATTTTCATCTTGGATTTAGTGCACTTAAACAATTGTTGAATCATCGAGTCCCAGCTCAGAAAGCAACCCACAGGCATTTATATTTCTTAGTCACAAAAGCAAGTAGGGCATTTCTGTAAAGCAAACTGTCTCCTTTCCAAGTCTTCCCACTCATTGAGACAGGTGTTGCATGAGCTTAGAGCTTCTCATCACATTTACATTATTTTGTCAAAATATAATTTATGTCCTACCCTCTCCATAAAAGCTAGCTTCGTCATCTTTGCCTCCTGGGAAAAATTCAGAGCTGACCCTTTCATGTGAGGCATATAGAAAATCTTAATTGTTATCTTTGTAATAATTCCTGATATAGTATACTTTGCTCTGAAACCATTAAAATATTTGTTCAAGCCTCATTTGATACATCAATTGCATAGATGCACCCCTAGAACCTCATACCCTGGCAAACTGCTTATGTGTACAATTTGTGTTATAAGCACTTAGTTTTGAACATGCTGAGATGAGAAGGGAGAAGCAATGGACATTGTATATGGAGGGAAGAGCATGAGCAAAGGCACAAAAGAGGGACAGCTTGGGGATTCATGGAGGCCAAAGTACAGGTTTTCTGGTGAAACTAAAGTTGGGAAGAAAGATAGAAGATAGGTTATAAATAGCTTCGATTATCAGGTACCTAGTAGACTATAGTAGAATATTACTAAGGAATGATTAGTTGATGATATTTTGGGAGACGCTGTTTTAAAGAGATGTGTCCTCTATTACAACAATGAGAATTTCAATGAATTAAAGGTATCAAATATGTAGCATTCCTCATATCTCTTTGATCATACTATGTTCCTCTCACCCCCATGAAACAACTCACACATTAGCCTACCTAATGAAAAAGAATTTAAAATAATAGACAGGTGATACAATAAATGAGACATATAAAATTCATCTAGAGTGGAGCATCTATTAGATGGCCAGCATGCTGGCATTCAATTACTAAGTAAGCAAAGAGTTAGTAACCAAGTGATTCTATCTGGTATTTTGCTAATTTTTAGACAAGTTGGGACATTCTTAGTAGTTGGGTCATGTAGCATATTCAATTCAACCTTCAAATTAACCTAAATCATGTCTATGATTTTCTCTTTTTTCCCCTAAGATCTAAGAAACTCAGAGAACTTGAGCTAATAACATCCTACATATGTGTGAGCAGATATTTCCAATAAATATAGTCTAAATTTTAGCTACTTTATTAATATTGAATTATAAATTCAATGTCCTCTCAGTACTTCTAGAATCTTTAGTATAGTAAACCTGGGTAAAATCCAGGGGTAAGACATTTTGTGCTGTGGCTTTCCTAATCATTTTTAATGACTGTTTTATAATTGCTGGATGAGGTTCATAAATTCAATAATTGAACAAAAAATTATTTTTGAGATTATATCTGAACTACAAAGTAATTACTTATTTAGAAGCAATTTGGCTTGGGTATTTTAATAAAATATTAATGAAAAATTACATTTTATAGTTTAACTTTTTTCATGTATTATTAAATTACTTGATTACCTTAATGCATTACTATAATTTCAAATATGTTTTTATTTAGGAATAGTTTATAATAAGATATTTTAGACTATCTGGAAGGTACCTTGTTCATCATGTTAATTAAAACTCATACATATATTAAATATTTTTATTAGTTAAGAGATAAAGGGATTCCAAGCCAAAGTAATACAAAGGTATGTTACCACATTGATATTTTTGTAGTTACTTAGACATCCTTTTAATTAGAAAGAAGACATATTTGAGTTTTTTTTTGAGGTTCTAAGATCTGGACTATATGGTACTTTTTGCAAGTATGTTGATTTAAAACCAAGAGCTTTTTCAATGAAAAGGCAAAATTATAATGTGCATTATATTTTATACAAAAATATTTCTTAGACTTTATATTAATATATTTTGCGTTCAGCTAATATTCATATTATATTTTCACTTTGGGAGTTAAAGATAAATGTGGAGATAATGTAAAGACTACATATTTTCTGCAAAAACACCAGTAGTACAAATGTAATATTGCTCTACATTCAGGTATTTACTATGTTCAGGCTTTAATGCCAGAAAATAAATTTAGTAAAAAGCATTCCCTAAATTGCTTCAGCTTACCTGCTAATTAGCAGCTCAAAAAATCTGAGAACATTTAAAGCATTAAAGGAGAAAAATTCCTCAAAGGAGCAATAGCATAAACAGAAAGCATTTAAATATTTGTCAGAATCTCAACCTGCCACCACTACCCTTCCTGAGCGTAAGTTCTGAAATTAATTGTAAAGCCGTGTTTGGTTGTTTTCCCTGTAACAGTACCTACTAGTAAAATAACACACTGCACAGTAGCCATTTAACAATGTTGGTTCAAGTTCTAAGCCAAGTAGAGAATGCTCACAGGTTCTGGAATGTGGCCTCAGTATCTAATCTGTATTAAAATTGACTTGAAACTAAACAATGTCTCATAAATTCACTCTAGAAGCAAAGACTATGAGTTGCCTGCTGTTAATAAATTTAGCCCCTGTAGGGGAATATGGAAATGTATATGCCTATTATTCAAACTTCACTCAGTGCTTACTACCAAAATTCAATTAATCCTTTGGGAAGTGAAAAGGCAATATTTTTGTTGTTGTTGGTTTTTCTCTTGGCAGCGCAAAAGAAAGAGAAATAGTCTAATTATTATATTTTAAAACTGCCTAATAAATTCTCAGATTTCCCTTCAAATATCAAAGCTTAAATCTGTATTTATTTCATTTACTGACAATCTAACACAAAATTCAATCTTTGTCCCAAGGCTCATACTATAAAAGTTTACATTTCGGGGTGGGTGCATGGTTTTCACAGATTATACTCTAACCACTTTGACGTTTGCTGAATATAAGTTTCCTTTTTTCCCCCTTCCTTTACCAATAATTCTCAGAAGTGTTGAGGAAATGAGGGGGAAAGGTAGCATTTAAAAGTTAACCGGAATAGAAAGGAAAAATGTTTCTCACTTCTGAAAAGCAGCACCGATAATTATTCAATGAATTTGGAAATCAACTCCCGCAGAGAAGTATATGAGATTCCTGCTGATATTGGTCATCTGAGAAATAATGATTTATTGCTGTTTGGTATATGCTTACTTATGTGAATACAATTTTCCACCGTGGAACCAAAATAAAATAAGGGTTCCAACTGCTTGTGAGGTTTCTTCAAAGAGACGGAGTGCAACAAATCGGCACTAATGAGCACGTTTAGCAAAGCTGATCCACTCGGCGACTGTGAAATGTACAACAAGCAACAGAGAAAGATGCGGTGGTGTTACCTGAGCCCGTTCTCATTTGTTAAGCACAGAGAAGAAATGATAAAGGCTCTATCTAGGGAAATGATTATTTACAGTGATGGTAGAAACCATTGCGTTTCAATCTGTTGTTGCTTCCTGCTGCAGAAGTTAAGTGTTTGTCATTCCGGTTTAAGCATGGGGAGCCCATGTGCGTGCTGAGCTGTTTTGTGGGTATAAAGCACTCACTGAGCTTTGCCATGTTGGGAATGTCGCATAAAAAATGGGTAATTGAACAGGGGTAAAAGTTTAATTCCAGGAGGGGTTTTATTGCATTAGCATTTAACTTGCGCACATTTTCTTTTATCTTGGCCATTACTTTCCTCAAGTGTAGACGGGTACCTAAACTTTCATTTTATAGAAAGCATGGAAACATAATGAAAAGATAGCTCAGATTCATAACTTAAGTGCAGAGCGGTAATGATTCTCACAGTAAGTACCCAAATGATTAAAACTCTTATTTTTGTGATGTAGTAGTGAGGATATTATTTGCAGGCATTCTGTCTGAGCATAGCCTTTGCAAGACAGTAGGTGATAGGAAAACCGAGTTTATCTTATACTTCCTAAGTTATGATAAATAGGTAGATAAATATATAAGTTGATAGGCGTGTGGCTGTGTACAGGGATAACAGTGTATAGGTCACTAGGCATACTTCATCCTCAAATGCAATGTATTTTACAGAAGACACTGGCCAGGCAAGGAGGGAGCAGAGATTCAATAATGTAATGCAAACCAAATATTTTCTATTTCCTTCCTTTTACACTTTTCCCCCAGTATTGGGTTTGTATAGATATAATCCCATTTTTTAAGTAACTGTCTTCATTTTATATCAAAAAGTTTTAATGATTTTTTTCCCTAATAACTGGGATATAATTTTGTCCCAGGCTTAACATTCCACAGAGATTTCCCAGCTTTCTTTGCCATCAAGTTAGATATGGGAAATCCGACATTACCTGTCTCACAATTCTCTTCTAAAAATATCCTTCTTTTCCCACATGCTAATATTAACCAAGCAGTGAAATAAAGCATATCATTTGCCTCTCTATGTAATGATTTAGATAAAAAGAAATCAGCAATCGTTGTAATGACCTGCAATCTAACTATTATGCCCTCACTATGAAAATTTCATAGCAATATTATGGCTGGCCCAACAATATAGATTCATGGTTCAATTGTCTTACAGGATAGGGCAAAAGTAGGTTTACAGTTGCTCATATGAAAAATAATACAATAATTAATAAAAACAATACAAGAATAAATTCTGTTTCAGGTACTAACAACTAAATCTACTTTTGCCCCACCCTGTATATGTAAATGCTTAATTCTTTTCTTTAGGTAGAGCTTTAGGTTTGGGATTCATCAAATAAAACAGAAGACAAAATATACCTCTTAAATATTTGGATACTGTTTCTATAGAAGCCCTTCAACTCGATATTTCACATCATTAAAAAACCTTGAATTGCTCAGGTTCCCTGAAGTGGTTAGCTTGTACAGAAACACTGGAAAGATGAAATAGCAGCAGATCACTGATTTCTACTTGCTCCTACCTGTACCCTTGAAAACTGTGGACCAAATTGTCTGCTAGGTATTGTTTGGCTCTGACATCTGTAGGCAAAATGAATGATTTTGGACTAAAAATGGTTTTGTTAGAAGAAACTTTTTGAGAGCTGTCACGTTAGCGTTTAAGTGATATGTTATTAATGGGGAAAATGTCCATTTTTGAACCCCCTAAAGCTCAAACCTGTTCTAGGACGCTGTTTGTTTTGATTTTTGCTGCTGGGGCCGCCCTATGGGGCCACTTAATAGGCTGCACCACCTCCCTTCTCTCCGTTATTCTCTGTGTGATGGCACTTCCAGCGGAGAACAGCCAAAATTACCAGACGGGCAGCCAGCACCCCTGCCACCCCCAGAGGCCCCAGTGCAGGAATCTCAGAGAAAATTGCCAACATGTTGTGATACTAAGGGACAGGAGGAGAGGACAAAATAAATTAATGAGTGGCCCAGGCTAGAGAACGAAGGGGACACTTAAGAGACACCCAAGTGTTTTCTGGAGTGCCTCCATCTGCTGAACGCTTACTGCTGACAGAAGAGATTACCTGGATTGTCATATTTCAACCTTCCCAAGGAGTTATGAAGATCAAACTGAGGCCCACTTTACAGATAATATTGTAGCTTAGGGAAGTGGCAGAGTCAGAATACAAAGCTTATGGGTTTGATTCCTGATCAGGGCACATGACTAGGTTGCAGGTTCAATCCCACATTGAGGTGCATGTGGCAGGTGGCCATTCTCTCTCTCAAGTTAATAAAGGCATGTCCTCGGGCAAGGATGCCTCCCCCGCCAACTCCTTATACTTCATGGCTCAACATGGTTTTGCCCCGTCCACTCATTAGTCTCATCTCATGCCCTCCAGCTGCCATATAAGGATTTATAGAGTTTCCCTTTCCTTCCATCAACATTCCACATCCCTTCTTCTCAAGACACTTGTGTGTGGTGCTTTCTTCCCTGTTTGCCTGTCCTCTTGGCTCAAATGATGTATCTTAAGAGAAATGGCTTTCCCTGCCCCTCCTAGACTATCTCCTCTTCTCTACTCACACGTCTCATGCTGTTTTTCCATTCTGCAGTGCTCACCTGTGATTTCCGTCTTGTTCATTTCTGGCTTCCCCCACTAAAATTATATTCCATGAACACAGGGACTCTCTTGTTTACACCTGTGTCTGTGACACCTTGAGGGGGACCAGGCACCCAGTTGGTGTGCAGTAAGTAATTTGGGATGGGTTAATGTAGTCCTCACAGCCGCCTTTTGATTAACATAGGAGGCAAGCTTACAAATGAATTCCCTACTATTCAAACCACAAAGCTCGCTGCAAGGAGAAGGAACAATTAAAACAAACCCGGAGGCAAAATCATGACCACTTTCCTACAAACTGATGCTAGCCACTCATCCCTGCCAGAAGCAGTCTTAATGAGAGGCATTGATTTTGAAGGGGAAGATGGCTGATTGCAAAGCAGGTAAAACTATGAGAAAGCTTTCAAAGATATTTATATCATAGGATTGCCATTCAAAATTCCATTTATAGATTTGCCAGGAGAGAGAAAAAATATGTATGTGTCTATAAATACTTGGTAGAACTGTGGAAAGTGATGGCTGCACACCTGGAGGGCACTGCTGACAAAGAAGGACACTATTTTTATTGGTGATGGGACAGGTTATCAGTGAGTGATTGTGAACATTAGGGAGTCCCAAAGAACAAAACATGAAGCTACCTTGTTTCAGGCCCTGGCCACTAGTAAGCCGGGGGCGGAGGTGGGGGGGTGCAGATTCTTCTCTATACACTGAGTTCAGCTTCGACTGAACAATTATTCAGGGTGACTAGCATTTATAAGAGCAACTGGGGATAAAGAAAATATTTTGTTTTATTTTTTACTGTTCAGGGTTTTATATTAAAACAAGGCTATTCAATTTTGAGGTAAATCAGATACGTCACTCAAGTCTGCAATGAAACAGCCATGTAAAGCATCTCAGCCCAATGAATCAGTTTTCACTTTTGCAAAGGCACAGGTACATTTTTAGTATTTCTCAGTTTCAAAACTTCTTCAATGAACCAATGAGGATGAACATATCTATATATATAAAAGCCCAGTGACCAAACATCGGAACGACCGGTCGACCAGTCGCTATGCTGTGCACTGACCACCAGGGGACAGATGCTCAATACAGGAGCTGCCCCCTGGTGGTCAGTGCGTTCCCATAGTGGGAGCACTGCTCAGCTGACTGGGGTGAGAGGCACTCCCACAGCGGTGTGATCCCTGCAGGCCACGCCCCCCACCAGTGCACAAATCCTGTGCACCGGGCCTCTAGTATGGTATAAAGAAAGAAAGTTTAGCCTGGATGGCATGGCTCAGTGGTTGAGCATCAAACTATGACCCAGGAGGTCATGGTTCAATTCCCAGTCAGTGCACATGCTCAGGTTGTGGGCTCCATCTCCAGTGTGGGGTGTGGAGGAGGCAGCCCATCAATGATTCTCTCTCATCATTGATGTTTCTATCTCTTTCTCCCTTTCCCTTCCTCACTGAAATGGATAAAAATATGTATTTAAAATAAATTAAAAAAATAAAATAAAAATAAAGAAAGGAAGGAAGCTTAGTTGCTACCCTGGCTCACAGTTCTACTAGCACAGTTTAGGTATTCAACAAATGATTGCTACTGCTAATGAACATATTGAAAGAACAACATGCTATTTATTTAATAGAGGTGGTGAGATTTTTTTAAAGGATCTCAGTAACCTGTGAAAGAATACAAAGGAAACAATGACTGAACTGAAATTTGGTTGCACCGGTCCAAGACACCGGTCTCAAGCACTGGGGCCTCATCACTTTAGATGTGGTTGGGCTCTGTTTCCTGCTAATAATTTCAACGTGGCTACAACAGTAAGAGTAATTGCTTTTCTGAAAAAAACACACAATCTTTGGGAAGATTTCATTGTCTCTATTTCTATACCGTTTTGTCTTCTGCAAGAAGAGGGTATTTACTGGAAATATTCACATACTTATAAAAATTAATAACAATAGACAGGAACAAATGAATGCAGAGGACATTCTGAATTAGTCAACGTACATAGAACACAGTAGACCACCAGATGTTACAACCAGAAACTATTACCTCTCCCTCCCTCTCACTTCTTCTCTCTCTTTTCCCTTCTTTCCATTTTCTATTTTTGAAAATAAACACTGAGCACATGAACCCACTCTGACCAAGTGACGTCCTCTCACCGCGCCCATGTTCCTCGCAGGCTCCAGCTGGGAATCGACAACCGGAACACATCTGTCCTTGTGGGTTTTATTCTGAGATCTTGAAAGGACAAGCTATTTATGTAACCGGTACCACTTTTTGTAGTGAAAATTATCTCTGCGATAATCATTTCTGTATCAAAATAGATTTCACTGCATTTTTTTTTCTAGAATTCAATGTGCTGCTAAGTCTCCAAATTCTCAATGAACATTTACAGACAAACTCTAAAAGCAAACATGGATAGGTCTGAGGAGCAAGTAGATGGTTCCAATATTGCAGACACCTGCCTATGTTTGGATAAAGTTGACAAATCATTTCAGTTAAATACTAAATTAATAAATACAAAGTGGAAACCAATCATGCTAAAGTAGTTAAAACAGGAGCTGCAATACGAAAATATTAGCAAAATGCTTATATCTAGGTATATAATAACATACCAGCAAGGTTATCTAAAAGTATAACTTTGAATAGAAAGGTCCACCTTTGACATGATGTCATAGACCATTTTTTATGGCATGGCTAATATTGAAATTCTAGAAAAATGTATTTTACTGGGTGACTTTAGCATTTCATACTCACAACAACTACCCATATATGTCTCAGAGGTACCCAAAGACCTTTTTCATTCTTGGAAAATATTATGTTAACCTTAATTAAAGATAGCAACAAGAAGTACATTTGTTAAGCATTTGCTACAAACCAGGCAGTGTGTAAAGAAGTAAAAACAAACAAACAAACAAACAAACAAACAAAAAACTATAATATTTACAGCGAATGAGGAATTCAGGTGAGGTTTAAATAACTTCCCTAATATCATATCACAAGTTAGTGACCAGTGTGGATTGCAACCACATTATCCTGATTCCAGAGACAGGCACTATTTGGCCAGAATGAGTTCACAAATAGAACAATCTCTGTAATCTCTTTGTAAATCACAGCCTCACTGACAACATTTTATTTTTGTGCGGTATTTTCTTCTTCAGACAAAAATGCTGCATTGTTCCAAAGCAATGCTGGCCAGATAGATGAGAAGCATATCAAATGGAGTGGAGTTGTAAGCAATATGCCTTTCTCTAAGTGGGGCCAGAGGTCCATTCCCATCTGGGAGGACTGAGAACACGCACATGAGAGATGGTGTAGGAGCAGCGGGGAAGAGACACTGAGTTACTTTAGTAACGAGGAGGACCTTAAACCTGGGCTGACTGAGTGGTCAGACACACATGTTGGACAAAGTAGATGGAGAAAGTGGATGACTGGGGTACTCAGCAGGTATAGAAAAATGGGTAATTTTGTTTCATAAACATTTTCCCACCCTGGGCATTTGTATTATTGTCCCCATGAGACTGTTATGTCTTTTGTGTGATGGTCATTCTGTAAACTTGTGAGACATTTAATACTGTTTAAAGGAAATCCTGAGACAGTGCTGACTTTGGGCTGCTCTCCCCATTACAGTGAAAGATATAAAATATTGCAGCTGCCACAAACAACCATGAGAATAATAAGTTGTCTGTTACAAGTGTGCACACAGGAGTCACAGAGGAAAGCAAAAAAAAAAAAAAAAATGGGGGGGGGGAGGAAGGGACATCAATAATACTTCCAACAATAAACAAACAAACAAACAAATAGAAAATGATTGCCTTGTTTGACTTGAGGGAAGGCTCACGAGAAAAGAGGAGGTGCTGTTGGAAGCAAGAAAGGATACATTTAGGGCCCTGGAGATGTCTGGATGATTTGGGAATGAGGGCCACAGTTAGGAGGCATGACAAACTCATGGCTGGAAATATGACATCATGAAAGTCTGAGTGATGTGGATTAAAAACACTTTTTAAAATGTAGATTAATTAGAATTTCAAAGAGATTGGCAGCAGTGTCCTCCTTTTGGGACGTGGTGTCCATGGTCAGAACAAAAGGCTACTTTGAAGTCCCTTCTATTCCTAAGAGCAATGCTGCGGGTGCAGGAAGCAAAGACAAAGCCACTGTTCCTCAGAGAAAATGGACTGTGAAAGGGTTTAAGATAGCGGGACCAGGGGAGGACAGGGCGGCTCAGCTCTGTCACTCCAGGCTTTCTGGGTCTCACACATTGTGGAAGGGAGAGAACTAACATGAGAAGTCTACTAAGAAATAGGAGAGAAATGTGATACTCTAAAAAATGATGAGTCACAGACTCCTTCAATTGACCTCTTACCTAGAGCAGGGTTTCTAAAGATCAACTATCCTTGATAATAATAGTGATAATAACAATATCGCATTGTGGAACCAACAATGACAATAGCAGACTGAGCACGTGCCCTGTGTCAGGTGTGGCACCGAGGGCTTCACCAGGATTATGTCCCCAGATCTGCACCACAGCCCTGGGAAGTGGGTGCCCCATGAGCAGCAGCATCACAGTTTCACAGTTGAGAAGACTGAGATGTAGATTCAATAATATTCCCCAGTTCATACAAAGTGTAGAATTAAGGACTAAAAGGATCCGATAGCTTCTACTTTACTTATTTCTTCCTAAAATGCACAAGTCTAAAGTTATCTAAGAGGAAAATAAAAGCCAAGACCACGTATCAAACAGCACAAGCTATATGCTCCATGGAGATGGAGATACAGAACTCGGAGTATGTGTTACACTCTTGCCTGGCACATGGTGAGCATTCACTGGGTCTCACTTGTTCAGTATCATCAACCCATTGAATCCACAGGGGCATTCTAGGAGCCAGGCAACAAACATCTCTGCCATTTATAGACGAAGGAGTGAACACCCTGGGAGGCCAAGACACTTGCTGTCCCCAGAGCCCGGCTCTCTTCATCATGCCCTCCTGCTTCTCAAAAGACCAATGCCCTTCTTTTCTTTTAGTTTATTGGATTATTTCCTCTGATTGCCCAGCTTGCTTTATCCGTCACCAGAATTACAGCTTCATGCTGCCCTCCCTCATCTGTCTTCGGAGGAGCTAAGTGGTATTTAGAAATAACTCACAGATACTTGGAACTCTCAAATTTCCATTTTCAATACTTACAAGTAAATTTTTCAAACTGCAGAGCAGGTACTGTAACCAAACATATAAAGCCATCTATATTTCTCCTGGACATTAACATGAAATTGCACCATGCAAAACCTTATGATAACTACATTTCATTGGCAAATATTTATTGCATTTTTGATACACTTATAATAAAACAGCTTAATCCATCATCTCAAATAGATATTAATGCATGATTTGTCTGTCAATTAGGATATTTCCTTTATGAAACACTATAACTCCCAGAGCTGAGAGTATGAGGTTAAAAAAAAACATGCAAGAATAATATTTTCAATAATTTTGGAATAAGTAATATGCTAACAAGTCCACAAGTCTCCATGCTCAAAGCTGAACAGGAAAAAAAAGATTTTTTAAACATAAAATACCAATTTCACATAATCAAAACATGACTTTCACAAAACAAAACAAGATGCAATTTCTCATTTCTGGGGGGAATATTAAGAGCCTTTAAGATATGTCTACTTTAATTGTACTGTGAGGTGAAGCATTCTTCAAGGAAGGCTCTCTCCTAATAACTGTGTGGACAGAATTCTGATCATAACAATTAAAAATAAAAGTGATGAGGCTGCAGCAAAATTATTATCCTTATAAACATTGGGAACCATTTAATAATCTTCGTTTTATTATAAAACATAAGTCTGAGCAGAATTTCTGCAGGAGTGTCAGGAGGTGGCTCTTTTCTAAGACGGAGAAACGTGATTCGTGAAGATGGATATGAGGCAGGCTGCATTCTGAAGGCGCTCACAGTTTGTGGGGGGACTGCTGGGGAGACAGGGGGTGGAGATGGTGGTAGGCACTTCGGTCCTTTAAAGTTCTTTGGAAATATTGCAAAAAAGGATTTGCTCTGCCTGGGGAAGGGCAAGAAGAACTATAGAGGAAATAGCTGTATAGGTCCTTGGAGGGTGCCTGGGAGTGTATTAGGTCAACAAATTCAAGAGCACATAAAATGAGGAAAAAAAAAAGAACAAGATAGAAAATGAGTGGATGCACTGGATATTGGCCATAAATAGGCTATTTTTTTTTCTGGGGTCTCGGCATAGAATAATACTTTTAAAGGAAATGTTTCCAGTTTGACAATTCAAAACCACAGAAAGGATTTGTACTGAAGAGGTCATCTTGAGTACTAAGAAGAGACATGGATTTGGGACAGCTAACATTAGTTTAGGACATTTAAGGAAAAGGGGAAGCAATGTTTTCACCACAGTAGGTGGTTTCCAGTGGGAAGAAGGGAAAAATGTATATCCCACCTGAAAATCCTGGTTACCCATGAATTTCAAAACATTTCAAATTGAACTTCACTCATGGCCAAAGTGAATGAAAATGGCTCCAGAAAGACTAACCTGAAGCAAAGCCCTTCCTGAAGCCAGATGTGTCCTATTCTCACTACAAATGGCTCAAAGTGGGGGTGTTCCTTTACCACTGCACACCTCATGGGAGCAGTCGGCACACATCATGGGAGTGGTCGGCACACATCATGGGACAGGTCGGCACACATCATGGGAATGGTCAGCGGTAAAGGAGAGCACGTGTTTAAGAACATTTATGAAAAGAGGAAATTATTAACTTTGTAATATCTCAAGGAGGCATTTTTAACTCCAGGCACATCAATCTTTCAATGTCTCTTTCCTTAATCTGCATAAACACCATAATTGACAGCTTGTTAACAGTTCATTAAGAACACTAAAACCTTGTGATAAACAACAGCCTGCCCAACCACAGGGTGAACAGAATACTTAGCCATGCATTTTATCCACCTCAGAAATCAACCCAGTTTACCAACAATAAGTCCAAAAGGTGGCTTGGCTAATCAATATGTTCATACAGACAAGCGCTTAAACATCATGCCATCAAGCTCTCATTAAGTAGTCATTAGTAGTTAATTCATGCTTTTCAAGCTGGATAACTTAGCAGAGTAAATACATCCATGACCCTGAAAAATGCTAAAATAATTGTATTTAAATAAATGCAAGTGTTAGGAACATCACCCAAATCATAAGGCGAAACAAACAAACAAAAAAGACAATGGCAGACATGAACAATTTCTTTCTTCTTAGTCGCTAAAATTAAAAAAATAAAATCTAGTTTGATGTGCAGCTTTTTCTTCTTTGTGGTCTAAAATAAGATATCTTCATGGATGCACTTTGCAATATGCCATAGGGACGTGAACACTACACTAGGCAGAGAAATCTATTTGAGCCATCCTGTAAGAGTGCTTCTGAAACTACTGGGTGTGCTCCTGCCTTACCTGTGGATGAAAGCCTGATTGTAAGCTCATTTTAGTTAAACAAATCTCTCTGACCTCCCTGCTGAGCAGGGCATTTAAACGTTAAAGCCCAGAGGTCTTTATTTCCTGTGCCCTGAGAGTGTGCTATTAAGATGTATGGGGGCATCTCACATTAAGGCTTTCACCACTCCCCTTTACATCTTTCTTCTGAAGATGGACATCAGATAGACTATTGCTATCAGCAGCATGCATCCTAGTGACTCCCTGTTCTCCCTACCCAGAGCCATCTTCTCACAGGACAGGAAATGGGAGAGAGAAACAGACCATTCAGGAGAACACCCCAGCATGGACAGAGAGTCAGTCTGCTGGCTTTTGGCTTCAAAGCCCCTTTGCCATATAAGATATCGGGAGAGAGTCGAAAATCCCTTAAAAGGGTAGGTACATATCTTTCCACCTACTAGCTTCACGATATTGAAGTTCATAATGCTGCAGAACTTAAGCCATGGCTATGTTTATTTGTTTGAATAAATGCATGTCGTGGGATGCTGATGAGAAAAAAAAGAAAGATAAGTTATTGTGTTGAACTATCAAGGCCTTCTAAAGTATTTTGAATATTGTGAAACTGAGGGCAATTTTTTTTTTTTGGACTAGGATATTAGGTTACCTCCAATTGGAACAGAATAACTTGTAATTGTCAACTATCATCACAACTATTACCAATGCTAAACAAATATGACAACCCTATATGATAAAAACCTAATGTGCTAAATGTCCAGTCGATCAGTTGGCTGTTCAACCAATCAAAGCATAATATGTTAATGATATGCTAAGGTCACTCAACTGCTCACTATGACGTGCACTGACCACCAGGGGGCAGTCAGTAGACTGGTCAACCAGTCACTATGACGTGCACTGACCACCAGGGGGCAGAAGCTCCGACTGGAAGGTTAGATTGCTGCTGGGGTCCGGCCCATCAGGACTGAGCGAGATGGGCCAGACATGCCCTGGAGCCCTCCCGCAGTCCCACCCTGGCTGGCCAACCTCCTACCCGGATCATGCACCAATGGAGTCTCTCGGCCTGGCCTGCGTCCTCTTGCAATCCAGGACCCCTCGGGGGATGTAAGAGAGCCTGTTTAGGCTTGAACCTGCAGGCCAGGCCGAGGGATCCCACTGGTGTATGAATTTGTGCACTAGGCCTCTAGTTACTTATAAAATTCATTATAAGATGGAAAAAGTAATTACAGCATTCCTAGGGATACTCCCCAAAGAACATTGTGGTACTTTAAAACAGTGTGTTAACATTTTTATATGGATTAGCTTGTAATAGTAATAATAATCTTATGTGGTAGATTTTCCCATTATCTTTAGGAAAATCTCACAATGAGCTGCCCAGGTGTTCACAGAACTAGTGAAAGTAAAAGAAGTACCATTTTGACCCAAACTACTAGTCTCCAAAGTCCTGCTCTGGACTAGCACGTTCAACTGACCATGGAGTCTGTCTCTATTCACAGAAGCTCTAGAGGGTCAAGTGGGTGCCGCCTGTTGAGTGGACTTGACTGACTCCCTTTGAGCACCTCAAGGATGACACCCTTTAAGATGCTACATGAAGACTAGTCTGATCTCTGGTTACATACGGCTATCATAGCACTTAAGTTAGTTGATTGACCAAGAGCAAGGTTAATGTGCAAACCATGGAAATGTTAATTGTGGCATTTGTGGCTACTCTGTCAGAACCATGTTTTGCAAAACAACTGTTAGCAGTCAAATATAATCATCTTTATTGTTATTGTCAGAAAAACAACACTGGCCCAAATCAGAGTGTTTCTTTTAAGATGTCAACAACACTTTTTAAAAAATATGTGTTTAGTTAATTAGGGAAAACTCTAAGTTTTAGCATCAATATTTTTACAGTTTAACTGTAATCTCAAAATACTTTACAATTTCATAAGCCTACTCTAATTTTTACTATTCTGAGCCCTCCAATCCTAAATTTGAAGGTCCTCTCTGCTCTGGTTAATTTACTGTAGTCTTCAACTTCACCGAGGTATATCCATCTCTTTCCATGATCGTCTTTAAACCATAAATGAATTCATTCACTCATTTCTTTTCGCAACAACTATTTCGAGTGTGTATAATCGATCAGGTATATTAGCAAACAAAACAAAGATTCTAAGTATATTAGCAAACAAAACAAAGATTCCTGCCACCTCAGAACATGTCAGTGGGGAGACAGATAATAAGTGGATGTAGTAATAAATATGTAAATTATATAGGACAGAGGGTAATAGTACGATGGGTAAAGGACAAGGGGTAGGTATTATGGTAAAGCAGAGGTGGAAAGGGAGTTGCAATTATATGTACTAGCCTTATTGAGAGGGTGACATTTGAACTTGAAGGAGACAGCCTTAGACATGAAGATGTCTGGGGGAAGACCACTCCAGGTGAGAAAGGTCAGGCCAAAATTTCCTAAGTTGGAGTGCATCTGCTTTGTTCAAAGATAATGTGCTGGAAAAGAGGGAGGCGGGGAGGACTGGTAGGAGGTGAGGTCATAGAACTTCTAGATTCCCATGATGGAAAGAGTGGAAAAGCAGCTACACCTCACTTATTAAAGGTAGGCATGATCCTCATAGTATAGCACAGGTAATCATACAGTCATTCACCCAATTCTCTCATCTGAGCCCAGAATGCTTTAATAATTTAATTACCATTACTCAAAACTCAGAGGATTTCTTCAAATATTGGATTTCAGGATTCTCTAGAACAGTGGTTCTCAACCTGTGGGTTGTGACCCCTTTGGGGGTCGAACAACCCTTTCACAGGGGTCGCCTAAATACATCCTGCATATCAGATATTTACAATTCATAACAGTAGCAAAATTATAGTTATGAAGTAGCAATGAAAATAATTTTATGGCTGGGGGTCACCACAACATGAGGAACTGTATTAAAGGGTCGTGGCATTAGGAAGGTTGAGAACCACTGCTCTAGAAGAATCAGAAAATCTGACATTCCATGATTTTATTTGCACAGGATAACAATTAGCAGTTGTTGGCACTTTTCATGGACACATGCTTCTCAGGTTGGGAAATACTTTTGCTTCTGATGTCCTTATTTGTTAGGTGGCTGGCCACACGTTGTAGAGTGTAACTCCCTGTACCTACTACAGTACACGCTTAACTTTTCCTTTACAATTTTAACTAATATTTTCCCTTCAAAGTACAACTTAATTCTAACTCTCTTTGTGAAAAAAAAAGTAATTGAAATGTCCCAACCGTGTTGTCTATTGCTGCAGAGTCCTGGCATGTTTACTGTGAGGGGAACTTGGAATGAGTTTCCTCTTGTTACTTGCAACATGTCTTTGAACCTCATTTTAGTTTCCATGAGGGCTGTGTTTCCCCTCCTTGGATCTTCTTAGTCTTATAACTTAGGTGTTTTTATTCATATTTTACTACAAAGTTGCATAACTCATCCAAAGAAATAGAGAAAATGATGTGAAAATTCAGGATTGTAACTCAGACCTGTCTGGCTTTTAAATGGATGCACTTTCTATGATGTTAGGCAGGACATGTGCTGAAAATACATAATGTAACTTTTTAAAAAAAGCATTCTCTTTGTTTCAGGCCTTCTGAATGAGCAGGGCTTTTCAGAGCATTAAGTAAAATGGGAAATGTTGCTGATGATATTTTATCATTGTAGATACAAAGCCATCAACATATGTATTTAAGAGATTATCTTTATATTTAGGTATACACATTTATATATAATTATATATATATATATATATATACACACACATTTATTTATAACATATAGTCTTTCATATATAGACATAATGCTTTATATTTTATAATGTGTATGTAATATTGTTTGGATTACTTAACATGGTTACTTACATTACTCAAATTATTTAACATCCAGAAATTGCTTTGTTTTATTTAATGCTAAAGTTTAAACTATTATGAAGCAATTATAACTTTTAATGACGTGTTTATTCATATATATGATAATGATTTGTATTCAAGGACAGTATGTGATTTATTCCTCACCTTTAGCAACAATTGCTTTTACCAATTTTCATTTCCTTATTCTTGACCTTTCAAAACAAAACAAACGGTAGAATCATTAAGTTTTTCCTCCTTCCAGAAAACACATTCCTAATATTTTTATGGAAAACATATATATATGTTATTTAAAAAGTTACGAACTCAATCTAACATTAATCACAAACAGTTTTGCATCCAAATATCTATGTCCTCCAAATGGTCACAGATTCTTACCATTTATGCACTGCTCATTGTTCTGCATATTGCTAGATGGTCAGGGTTTTATTTGCAAAACTTTGCTTTTTTCAACTTTCATAATGGAAGAAAATATAATTAGTCTGTGGTTTAACAAATGGAAACAATAAAATAAAATTTAGCAACAAAGCATTCCTTACAAAGGGACACAAATAGTGAGTTGAATGTCCACTTTCATTAGGGACTATGAGTACAAAGTATTGTATTAAAGAAGGAAAACTATTTTTATTCTGTTCCTACAAAGCAGTTTAGTTTGGTAGTGATGGGGGTTAGGATGCACATGGACAAGCACAAATATTAAGTGACACGTTATCCAATGCAAATTGGAGATCCAATGAAAGTTAAAGGCAAAACAGCCACACCGCCAAGGATGCCAGGTAGCATGGTGACTTACTGCAAAACCAGACAGACTGACTTTCCCTCTTAAAGCTGCATATTGATGCACATGTGGGTTTGCATCTCTGAGCCTCTGTTTCCTTGGGTCTAAAAAGGGAATCATTCCACTTTTCTTGTAGGAATGCTGTGAGGCTTAAACTAGATAATATATGTAGCGCACTTAGAACAGTGCCGGCCTCAAAAAATTATAAATGACATATATAATGAGCCAATTATGTGTGCTACGAAAAGGGGAAGAGAAAGGAAAGAAAAAAGTGCATAGTTCCGTAAGCTGAAACAAGAATAAGCAAAAGGCCCAGAGCCACAGAGCCACGGGGAGGCAATATGAATGGGTATAATCAGTATGTAAGAAAGCCATCTGACAGCATGGCATATAGAGGTTCTAAGGGCATGGGGAGAGGTGGCAGTGAGATGGATGGGGAAACTGGCCCAGTACTCCAGGCACAGTACCCTGGGCACAGTACTCCAGGCCCAGTACTCTAGGCCCAGTATTCCGGGCACAGTACTCCAGCCCCAGTACTCCAGGCCGAGTACTCCATGCACAACACTCTAGGCACAGTACTGAGGCACAGTACTCAAGGCAAGTACGCAGGCACAGTAGTGCAGGCACAGTACTCCAGGCACAATACTCTGGGTACAGTACTCCGGGCACAATATTCCAGGCACAGTACTCCAGGCCCAGAGAGATGAAAGGGGATAAGGATGGTGGTTACAGAAATGAAAGAGAAGGGGCGAGCTCAGAGATTCTGCTGGGAAAGGGTCAGCAGGAGATAAGGTGGACATGAAAGGTGAAGAAGAGGAGCTGGAAATACTCCCAGACAAGAGTGTTAGGGAGCCAGATGAACAGTGGTGACAGAGACCAAGGGAGGAGTTGAGAGGTGTTCTCCTATTGCCTTCAGTGTGAGTTACCCAACAGTTAGGTTTATCAAGCTCTTGCAAATTTGTAATTCCAGGTAATTGAAATTAAGAGCAAGGTGAAGGGGCTAAAGCATAAATAAGGTACTAGGACAACAACTTCTTACAGATTTGCTTTGAAATTTTAAAATAAAAAAAAAAATCCACCCTGTTTCTTTAAAAAATACAGTAAAATGAAAAATAAAATAACAAAATTAATTAATTTTAAAAAGAAAATTTTGAAATAAATGTAGCAATTAATGAAAATGACTATAACAAGAAGCAAATAAAAACCTTCCGTACTTTGTTTTTTGATCAAATGACAATCCTGCCTGAGAAACAAAAATGATCAATCATAAAAGTCCAATTGCTGTAACATGCTAAAAGGAAAACAGAGTAGTTTTCTGCATATATCTCCTTTAGAATAAGGATGTCAGTATCCATTTCACTATTCCACTGAATATGATCTCAATAATCATTAAAATAAAACCACAAATGAAACCGAAACAAACACAGCAAGGAAATAATTCTCAGACAATAGTAGAATCAGGGCATATTTATAGTTGTGCATGGTTTGGTTATCCTGCAGTACATTTGGCCTAAGGTGGTATTGTACCAGTATCTGTATTGCCCACCACTGTCATCATAAGCCTTTTAGAGCCACCTGACAGTCCCTTAACTTGAAAATAATTGGAAATGAAAAAGAGAATAAATAAAACCTAATGTTATTTTTTTAAGTTGCTTAAAAACTACTTGCAATTAGGAGCCTCAAATGTATCTTAATCAAAACAATTCAGAAATGTTTTCGAGATTGTTGCCGATGCAATACCTAGCTGGGAATTTACAGTGTTCCATAACCCAGGAAATCGTGACACCAGATTGCATTTGCTTTCATCTTACCCACAGTCACATTATCTTCTGCAACCATAAAGAAACTGCACTATCATATAAATCTATTTAAAGGAATTGGCACCGTTACAAAAAAGGCATCCGTACACTGTGGTTGATTCTCTGAAAAATCACCCAAATGTCAATGTCTAAGAACAGACTTTGATTTCCTTCTGGATTGCCACTAAGCACCCCACCCCCACTCTTACCCACATATACCTCAAATGATGCAAAAGCAGGAATGCATTTCCCACCCCAAACTGAAGAGTCCTTGGCTCTCCAAATGGCTATAAATTGCGTGGCTAAGTGCATATGGCCACAGACTGTCACAGTTACTTCTCCTGACAATTCATCATAGCATACTAATTCTATAATATCATTACGGTGTCTCTTCTCACTGTACTGATCCAGCCAGTTAATTTAATCAAATAATAATAGATTCAGAAATGGATGCAAGGGGCCCTAGCACTTCAAATTACATTACCGGAGAGGTGCATCAGGGAAGAGGATGCATTCCTTGCCATTCAACATCACCTCCAGAAGTTAGTTTGGCCTCATAAGGTAGGCTGCCTCTGCATATTTATGTGAAATATTACAGCCGTGGAATTTTAGTTGAAAAATTACAACCACAGAATTTTATTTCAAAATCAATGCATCCCTAAAATATATTGACCACATCAAAAGGACAGAAACCAACTCTTTTTCTAAGCTCAGGGTTCATTTTGAATATTAATAAGACGTGTGAAACTCAGAAGTTTCATATAAGTAGGAAAAACCAGCGTTCTATGATTAACTGCAAAGTGAGCCACTCAAGGATGGACAATTAATTTTATTAAATTTTAATCTTCTCTGAAAATGTCCATGATAATTAGAAAACATTATTCTTTAACATCACAGTCCATCTTGCATGTCACAAGGAGTAATAAGTTAATTTATTATGAAGAAAAAATAGCCTGAAAATGCTAGAAAATATATGCCATTAAAAAAATATCACAAATATGCACATATAGCTTATCCAAATGTTCAGTAAAAGCTGTACTATTTTTGTAGAAGAGTTGCTTACTTGATAGAATAACATGACTTCCTGCCAATGCTTTTCTGTGGGAAAAGAGTTGCCTCTCTATTCTATCCGTGGAGCAGAGTTCAAGTGTGGTAGGTCTGTCAGCCAACTTTGCATCTAGACTTGCTTTGCAATTAACATGTGGGTTAATTAACTGTTGCTCACTTATCCTGGCAACATTCTTTACTATACTGACTTATGTGGAAGAAGAACCAGCTTGCAAATTAACTTTTCTCACTAGAGTCTAGAAGTCACCACCCATCTGATGGAAACTTATGATACCACAATATCCCTTTGGTATAATATGAACTGATGTTTCATCAAAGTGATATGATCCGTGTCAGTTATGAACACAGGACTATATCTGACCCTCTCACTGATTTTTCTATCTAAAGGAAAGATAACTCTTGCTACTGGGTATGGAGCTAAGTTCTCAGAGACCCTGAGGTGGGACACCATGAACCAGCAGAGAACGTGCTGAGAATTCATCTAATTCATGTAGGATGGGTTAAATATTGTCTGTACCCTTCACATTATATTTAAATTTACTTTCAATAATTTTAAATCAAGAGAGTTCACATAAAAATCTGCATTTCTGTCTTGTGTGGCATATCACAAGATCTGGCATTGTCTTCCACCAGAGGCAAGAGCTGGATGAAGTTGAAGTTGGGGCGCTCAGTCTCCAGTCGATCAGGGTCCCCGGCATTTTTGAACAGCTCCCTAAGTCACAGGCTGAGTGTCAGTTTCCCTTTCTAGCCTCATAAAGAACCAAAGTTACCCACTGCTGTTTCCTACATTACCTGGATACCTGCGTGAGAATTTCCAAATTCTCCTCAAACCAATCAAAAATTGTTAAGCATAAATATCCTTCCAATGCAAATATTTTTGTGCTTATCATAACTCTTTTTTCTTCTTAAAGATGTTTTTAGATTTCCTGAATGTGATGATATTTTTATATGATAGACTGATGCATTTAGAGATAGTGACCTTAAAAGTCCATGTGGCATTGCTTTTATCAGTATCTGAAAAGGTAGAGCAAAATATATTTCTACCAAAATTCAGTACCTGCTCTGGGTGAGTCTTTCCTCTTTGTTATTAAAAAAAAAAAGTGAGAAAGCTGTCATCATGATAATGCTTCCGTATAGATATTTTGAGAAACAAGTGTAAATTCAGGAAACTGTCCATTCAATGTCACCCTTTGCTAACTGGGATTCAGATCATGTTTGCCTAGCCTAAATGCAAGGCATCTCCATGAGCACTGTAATATAACAAAACAAATAATTTTCCTTTCATCAATATACAACAGCTTTGTTCATTATTGAGCACCGTTAGGTGGTAAAGTATTGAGTGCTATGCATTTTATGCTTAAATCAATGTACTGTCTTGCAGTTATGCCACCTAATGTGTTTTTAAGTCATCCGCTACAGAGATCAATGTGATTCTTATTTGATATTCAGTGTTAAGTTCAGCCTCATAAATTTAGAATTGCACTCTGTTATTTTGATGGTTATATATTAACCATGTCCTGAAAGTTTTATGATTTTATACTCAGCTTGGTTGTAAATCATACCGGTTCCATATGGAAGGCATAGGGTCTGGCTTGGGTGTTTTATTGCTCTGTTCCGAGGGTAACGGCTGGCTGGCTGAATATTTGAGGGAGGTAAACTTACATTGTGTTTGGATAAATACCTGAAGTATGTAAGCATTAAAGGCATGGTCCAGAAATTTCAAATTAGTCAACTCATTGCAACCAGACACATGGGCACGGATAATAAGACTACAGCACGGTATTACACATTGTCAATCTTTGATATTAGTGCCATCACTGGCAGGGGCCTTGACCTCTTACAAGTTCACGGTGCTCACTCTGTGGTGAGTGATGCTGACAAACACGGCGCCACCTGGGCTAAATGTAAAAGGAGTGGCCTCATTAAGAGAGACAGGGAGAACTGTTTAACACTGTTACTTAATCTGAGACCTACATATCATTTCTGAGATTAAAAAAAAATAAGGATAGATCACTGGAATAGATTAATACTCTGATAGAACAACTTACTTGTGTAGAAAACAGATAGAAATAAATTAATAATGATCATCAGAGCCAGTGAATATTTTATTTTATTTATTTTATTTTTATTTTATTTTATTTTTTTTTAGATTTTAAGCTGGGGCCAGGTGTGCGCCATCCTCTCTGATGGAGAGGCGGCAAAAAGCAGGCTGAGCCACACAGCAGGTTTATTTTAAAGGCCTAGATTTACATATCTAGTTCCTCCCCTGCCTGATTAACATGTCCAGCCTTATTGGAGAAGCATGTTCCCAGGGCATGGCTCTGCCTATGCTCTGAGTTCAGCTGACAATTATTATAAGAAAATGCCTAGGTGCCTCCCAGGTGGCCCTCTACATCTCCCCCGTTTTTGTTTTTTAAGCTACTATAATAAAAGTAAAATTTTAAACATTAATAGTAGGGCTCTAGAATTAAAACAATTGCAAACAATGCAAATGCAAAAACTAAACTACAGCCAGTAAATATTTTAAAAGCCAGGATACATCCTTTTGTAAAGCAAGATGCCAAAGTGATGCAAGAGTTGATTCAATCTTAAAAATTTCTTTTGCATAAATGGTGTTCCTTAGTTAAGTTACAGAAATGTTTGAAAGATGACCCCACATAATGCTTTTCACTGATACCCTTTACAAGTAAGAAATGTGATTACCGCAGATTACTTTTTACCACCTAGATTTGTGTACAAGGTTAGGCATTATTGTCACATTGGGAGTGTAGTGTAGTGTAGATATTTATTGAATCCTTAGTTCTGTTGCAAGTGCTGAATACTTGGCATGGTCTCAAATACTCATATTCTTAAGGTTTTCTGTCATAAATTAAAGTCACTATTTTATTTTTGATGATATTTTCAGACTCTGCACTCATCTCCCCAAGTTAAACATGCAGCATCTTAAACTATGACTAACTAAATGACAGGCATTATAAAACATTTCAAAGGGAGTAATACTGGGTGGGGCCAAAAGGTGGATCCAATTTGCTTTACCAGCACTTAGTAGAGATGTAACAGCCACTGTTTTCTTTAAACCATTGGGAAGTACCAGTTGCCCGAGCTTTCTATTTTGTCTATACAGTATTTCCCTGACTTCTGGTTCAGGGACATAGTCAAAAAGTATTCCATATTTTCTTTCATTACTTCCAAGATTGGTAACAGACACTCTCAATCCTATATAATAAAAGGCTCAAATGCAAATTGTCCCCTCAACTGGGAGTTCCACTGGGAGTTTGACCAGGGGTGGTGCTGGCTCACCAACTGCCCGTGGCCCCTCCCCTGGCTGGCATGCAGCCCCTACCCTCACCAGACCCGCCCCCAATTGCCCCCCTACCCTGATTGGGGCAGGCCAGCCAGACCCCACCTGTGCACAAATTCATGCACCGGGACTCTAGTATGACCATAAGTCTGACCTTGCACACAAATCTAGGTGGTAAAAAATAATCTCCAGTAACCATTTTTCTTACTGAAAGGGTAGCAATGAAAAGCTTTAGGTGGGGCCATCTTTCAGTAATCTTTCAAATATTTCTGGAGGAAGAGAACACACACACACACACACACACACACACACACACACACACACGTTTTATTTGCAAAGGTTGCATTTGGCTCACAAAATTGGAACCACACTAGTGGCTCTCAAACTTGAGTATGGGAATCACCTGGAGACTTACTGACACTCAGATCACCCCCCCTCCCATAGCCTACCCTCAATTTCTTATTCAGGAGTTGTGTGGTAGAGCTTGAAAATTTGTATATTTAACAAGTCCCCTGGTGATATCAATGACAAACCTGAAGAGACTGGTCTGGTCTGGGATTGCACCTTGAGAAGCATTGCTAAAAACATGTCCCAGCTACACCCACTCCGTTCTCTGTGAGACTTTTGCAAAACAAATGTGGTCCAGGAGTAAGAACTTTGGGGATTCTCAAAACTCACTGAACTGAAGAGATTCAGGTCACCTGTTAGAGGGAAATGAAATTTCCCTAGAGCTTCCAGGTTAACCTTCAAATCCCACTGCACGCAATTTGGAAGCTAGAGATTTATGTTCCAATCAAGGACCCAGAAAACATTTCTTGGTCAGCCTTCTGAGAAAGCATTTTAGAGGAAATATTCACATTTAAGTAGTTAATGTTTTTCTGGTTTTCCAGTTCTGTATTTTATCTTTCACCACACATATGTATGATTTTATCAGCAATAATCTAGTCAATACAGATGCTTTTAAATGTGAACTCCTCATGGTTTACAGTGATTCTACAATTGAGGATTATTCTTGCTCAAATTTTGTGAACTTTGGTATGAGATTTAGCATAATTAAAGAGAGAGTTGATATAGATTGGTTATTTTATAACTTTCATTTAAAAAATATATGTATATTTATTTATTTCAGAGAGGAAGGGAGAAGGAAAGAAAGATAGAAACATCAATGATGAGAGAGAATCATTGATCTGCTGTCTCCTGAATGCCCCCTACTGGAGATTGAGCCAGCAACCCAAACATGTGCCTGACTGGGAATCAAACCATGACCTTCTGGTTTATAGCTTGACACTCAACCACTGAACCACACCGACTGGGCTAACTTTGACTTCTTAAAATATCTTGGGACACCATGAGCTAAGTCATTTTAAGCTAAGTAATTCAACTGTATCTCATTACACACAATGGGATAATCAATATTGTAGCTTTTGGAAACTGATTATTTAGATCAGGTTCTTGGTCTCACCTCTGATACTGATAGTTTCTCTTTTAGTTAAAGACTCAATGTACTCTAGAGAGATTCAACTTCTGTTTGTGTTGTACCATGAAAAGCAAAAAAAAAAAAAATACTTTCTCAAATGTTATGTGTTTCTAGTAGCAAAGGAATTAATAACTGATCTATTAATTTTAAAACTGATTCCCTAGATAATAAGAAACAGCCACACTTATAGAAGTATACATTCACACATGCAAAGTATAATTTATTTTCAAAATTGACTGCAGTTTTGATTACTTACATCATTATACTCTCTTATTTTCTCTCAGCCTCAGAGAGTTTAACCAACTTGCCCAGTATCACAGAGCATCAAATGGATTTGAGTTTGGAACCCATCTCATAACACCACTTCCCCAAATTGACTAAGTTAGTTCCTCTTATCATGGAATTTATACTTTTAAAGACTTTTTCTGGGGGCACAATATTTAAGACAAAAGGACACATATCCAACATTGGGTTTCCAATACGGGATTATTTGAATGTGGCTGAAGGTAGACAGGTCCAGTCTCCATTTAGTCATACACACGTAGCTGTCTATTTTGATAGGACGTTCTTTATAATACCAAATATGAGGCACTGAAGAGTACGTCCAAGTGCATAAAATATTAAATGAACTCTTGCCTGAGGACCCAGAAACATTGTAAATTCCTTCTGCGCCCATGGTCAACCTCTGACTGAAACAAATAAGAGTGACAGGGGAGTTGCCTTTCCTCCAGGGGCCTGTTCTGGAATAGGTTTAAACCTGTGTTGTGCATATCAAGGCAGCTGTCATTTCATCTGATCTTCAAACACACTGTGAACTCCATGGGGAGAATGTCTGGCAAATCAGAGACTGTTCACTTAATCCCTGCCCCCCCCCCCCTTTTCAATACAAATGCTGCATTCCCTATGACTATTTACCTCTTATTTGGAAGCCATGCTAATTTGTATAATTGAGTTGCAGGGAGTCTCGATATGATGAAGATATTCCAAAGAAGAGTTTTCTGTCTATACCACAAAATGGAATAAATCAATTCATTGAGCATATGGCTTATTAGGCTTAAAGAGCTCTTTTCCAAGATGATTCTGAGTGCCATATTTTGAAAGATAAGGTAGTGGGTTGTTGTTTTGGGATATTTGCCTTCATAAAGAGGGGCCATCTGTCCCAATGAGTGAGAAGAGTGGAAGGCTTTGATTGCTATTTTGCTAATCAAGACTAATTCTAATATATTTTACTGTACCGATTAAAGACCTAACATTGTATCTTGGAGATGTTTTCTGGTTATATAACTGAAAGAATTTCATGCTGCCCAAAAATATTTCTATATACTAAATGCTGAAAATGTAGGAATTTTATTTTTTGATGATAGAGAGAAATCATGCTAAAGCAACATAGGTATATCATAATGAAATCATAGAATCTGTATTTTGTTTAACTGGCATATGAAATTTACATTTAATTACAAGTTTCCACTCCTTCAAATGATATTTTGATGATTTCCTTGTGACTTACAAAAGCCAAGAAATTTCAAAAGTACAAGGAAATTCCACTATGAAATATCCTCATCAGTGTTAGAGATTCCATCAGGGGTCACTCATACAACTGGTATTTCCTTTATTATCCATGTGCTTAAAAAATTATTTGAATAAAAATGGCATAAGTACATTTAAACCACCATTATACCTAAAATTTACTTAAATATGTTTTCTCTATATAAAGAAATTATATTCTAGTTATTTAAAAAATAAGAAAAATAGAACAACACACATAAAATCATCCTCATCCTATAGTGTACGCGAGCCACTGTTAGTATTTGGAGCACATGCTTCTAGTCTGCTTTCTATGTGAGTAGCTTAATTGGTTCTACAATATGCATGCCAATTTTTCGACTGCTTATTAACTTCACAATAGATGGGCGAGCACTTCCCTATGTTATTAAAATTTCACAATTACCTTTAAAATTGCCCCTGCAGGATACGGACGTTTTTTTTTTATTCTGTTTTTGCAACTTTTCTGTATGTTTGTCCACTTTGTTCTCATATTCTCATCTCATTTTCTTGACACTAAAAGTCAAGAGGAAACAAATTCCTATCTTTGGGCAATACACATCTCTCTTCACCACACACAATTGTTAGCCACTCTGTGTAATGAGAATACACAATTAAAAAATAGAATTGGTTGGTGACTTATCCTTCTACCTATTTCATTTCAAATGATGGCTCTTAAGTCCCTCCTAGGTAGGTAGACTTGAGTTCATTTTTGCAAATAGCATGGACCAAATGACCTTTGAGTGAAGTTGTCTTTCAAGATATTCAATGAACTTGAATATTCTATTCCACTCCATTACTTCATTGCATTAAGTGATAGTGCACCCTACCAATACTACAAATATGTTTATTTTTTAAGAACGATATATACATTAGAATTTTGGGAAAAAAAATACACCCAAATCATGTAGGTCTAAAATACTATTTCTTGACTGATACCTGGCCCAAAAGTAAGCGCTTGAGCACATTTCTAACACACTCAATAAGCTCGCTATTATTAACTAAAGACTGCATTTCAAGTACATTATGGCATCACTTGAAGTAATAGCAACTGAAATGCACCTACTTAATGGAATCGATCTTTGCTAAAGACTGCAATAAAGTATGATCAGAAGTCACTTATTGAACTTTATTCTCCATGATATAATAAAAAGTCGCATGTCAGTAATAAAAATGTCACTTGTCACCTGAATCTTTGGCACCTCAGAAATTTTATCAAGAAGCAGGGCATTCCACGAGACATACAACGAAAGTAAGGATTTTGCGTCTGCTAAAGCTTCTGGCCCAAAGACCCTGAGTTCATTCAATACTCAGATTCAAACCCTGAAGTACGTCATACATATATAGAGAGATGTTCTTAAGAGCAATATTTATTGCATTTCTTTTTCCAAGTGAACCCCTTGGCACCTCTACTTTCAAGATTCCCTGTGACTTTGAGAGTTGAAATGATATGAGAGGTTATACTCAGGTGAAGACGAACCTATTTTCTCTATTGTGTTTCTCCAGTTTTTCTTCTGTATGTTCGGATTCCATAGTGAACTTGTTAGATTTGATGACTTTAAGTGTAACAGGGAATCACAATGGGCCACAGTAAAATTAAGGGGATGCAAGAGAGTTTAGGTTTTTCCCCAGAAAAGGAATGAGGGTTTGGTAAAGACTCTTTCTTTGTATGAATTTCCAAACACTGAAATGATCAGAATGTAAGCACTCACAACTCTTTTCACCCTTTGTACCTCAGTGTTCAATGGTGATATGTTTTCTTTCTAAGAGGAAGGTTCCTGTAGTGAAAGATGAAAATAAATAGCCTTTGGACCAATTCCTGCTGCCTTGTGCTTTTTGTTTGTCCTGCAATGCATTTTCATTTATTAAATTTAATGAAGTCAAATATTGAGATGTCATAACTTTTTAAAAATGTATTGATTTTTATCCTAATTTAAAAACCCTCATCTAGAAAAAACAGATGCTTATGTTAAGGTAGGAAAAAAACAAAAACAAAAACAACTAGAACAGTGGTTCTCAACCTGTGGGTCGCGACCCCTTTGGGGGTCTAGTGACCCTTTCACAGGCGTCGCCTAAGACCATCGGAAAACACATATTATCGATGGTCTTAGGAACCTAGACACCGCTCCTCTATCCGTCTCCAGGCGGGTCCGCCCACATGCAGATATGCCCACATACGAGTACCCGGCGTATAAAAGGGTCGCGGCGTAGGAAGGTTGAGAACCACTGAACTAGAGCAAGGTACCTCTCCTTTACTTAGTAAACAAGTTCCAGTCCTCAACAGTTCCCACCATTTGCAGGACACATGCATATGTATCTATAAACACTATATGCCCAGCCTTAGAGTTAGCTACCTGGCTCCTATAGACACTGGCATTTTAGATCACTGCTTTCAAATATCCTGTATTTCTTCAAACCAGTCACCACAAACCAGCGCTGCAATAGTAATTCTCCAACACAATGACAGTGATCCCAGGAATGAAGATGAACTTGACTGTCCCAGAAGCTAGTGGAAGCAGTGGTATTTTTCAAATGTGTATAGAATTAACCTATCCTCATTTCTGTTGTTTGCTTATTTGCATTCAGTGTTTTCTCAAATGAATTGCTGGTGGGTGTTTTCCTTGCATGTTTAATTAATACTGTAAACAAACACCTTATTTTTCATTTAATTATTAATCAAGAATGACATTTACCCTGGCATCAGGAAATGCTGCATTCTGTCCACTTCCAAGTGTCCATGTGGCTCAGTGGCCCGACAATTAAATGGACAATACTATAATATACACACAAGCCACAATAAAAATCTGAAATAGGTAGGTAATTTCAAATCCACAGGAACAAGTCATTCCCCAGGGAGGTAACAGGATGCAGAAAATGTAATAAAGAACTAAAATTCATAAGTGTCTGGCCCAACTGGTGTGGTTTAGTGGTTGACCATCAACCCATGAACCAGAAGGTTATGGTTCAATTCTCGGTCAGGGTACATGCCCGGGTTCTGGTCTCAGTTCCCAGGAGATGGCATGCCAGAGGCAGCTGATGGATGAGTCTCTCTCATCATTGATGTTTCTATCTCTCTCTCCCTTCCTCTCTAAAATCAATAAAAATATATTTTAAAAGATAAAAAATAAAAGCCAGCAGTATCTAGGTTCTAATCTTGCTACAGTATTTTCTGTGTGATCTTAGGACATTTTCCTTGCATGCCAGTCAGTTTCCTCATCTGCAAAATACTTTTTGCTCAGTTTTGTGGAAAAATAATTCTGTGTTTATTATAAACTAAGACATTTTGTGAACTATAAATCAAAAGATAATATTGAGGGTAATTGTTCTAAAAATTCAACTGATGGAGCAAGGATGGTGGTTTCCTGCTGATATTAGTCTCATTCACATGTTATTTTTCAAGGATTTGACCAAGTCCTGAAATATTCCATCTACTCTACCTCAGCATATGCAACTAAGCATTCAAATTCAAAAAAATAATGGAGCTCTTTAAGTTCATCGATAATACTTAATTCTATGAATATTCATGTGAAGAATATTGCCATTTCCACAGGCTGCTTAATGTCAGGCTGTAAAGAGCGAGAAGCTGATTCTGATTTGGAAACCACTGCAAACCCATCATTAAACATCCTGGATGAGAACTGACAAGGTGAATTACCACACCTCTAAGCAAACGTTACAAGTAAGTTTAATTAAACAAAAGTCTATTCGCTTCCTGCAAGCTGATTTAGAAGCATTTATTTAGGTGCATTTCTACTTGAAGTCTTGGCGAGCCACTCTCTTTCACTCAATTACTAAAGAAACTCTCAGCACGCTCTCAGATTTGTTTAAAGGTTCCCATTTGTATCCTGTGTATTCTTCTCTGGCTGAAATCAAAATGAGGAAGTTTTAACAGCACATGCTAAACATCGCTTTAGGTCAAAGATGTAAAAAGGCTTAGTGCTTAGGTTTCTGAAATCCTGGATTACCTAGTGAATCCATTACTTTACCTTTGCCTCAATAGATAATGCTATAAAATGGGAAGACCCATGCTAGCTTCTCATTTGGGCAGGTTGCTGACATTTTTTTTAATTGCACTATATCTAAAGCAGGGTTTGTGCGGTTTACTTCCTGGGATTACAGGGTGAGGCTGAGCTAGGAAAAGATGAACAGAAACAATTCTCAGTGAGCCTTGCCAGTCTCTTGTGGAGCACACTGTCAATGCCAGGATATGTCTCTGATGTCTTCTTTTGCTTGATTTAAAATAGAGAGTATTAACCTGGCATTATCCAGATTACTTTTATATAAAATATACACGATCTCCATGGGAAGGCTCATATTATGTGACTACCTATTCAAGAAATAGAAAATTACTCAACAGTTCTCTCACTTAATCTTCACACCAAGCCAAAGGGGTGGTGTAGGATATTTATTTCTACCAAAGGAGGAAATAAGGGATCATGAGGCTGTATAACTTCTCCAGGATCCTGTAGCTAATAGGCAGCAAAACTGGGGTTTGAGCCCAAATGCAGGCAACCCCAAAGCCTGCAGTCTTTACACCACACCATTCAGATATCACTCATGATGCTAGGGATCCAGAAATTACAGGAAGTAGACAAAAGGCGGGAACAGCCCAAAGGTCCATGAACTGATGAAGGAGTAAATAAATGTGGTATATCCACCCACTGGACTATTTTCTGTCCATAATGAGGAATGAAATTCTGATGCATACTGTAACATAAAATTCACAAACATTTTGCTAAGTGAAAGAAGCTAATCATTTGCAACAGCATGGATGGAGCTGGAAAGCATTATGCTAAGGGAAATAACTCAGTCAGAGAAAGATAAATATCACATGATCTCACTCATTTGTGGTTTATAATGAACAACATAAACTAATGAACAAAAACAGATCTAGAGACAGAGAAGCATCGATCAGATGCTCAAACCTCAGAGGGAAGGTAGGGGATGGTGTGGGTAAAGGGGAGAGATCAACCAAAGTACTTGTATGCATGCATATAAGCATAACCAATGGACACAGACAACAGGGGGTGAGGGCATGAACAGGAGTGGAGTAGTGGGGCAATGGGGAGATAAGGACACATGTGTAATACCTTAATCAATAAAGAAAATAAAAGAAAGAAGCTAATCACAAAGACCACCTATTGTCCGAATCCATTTTTATGCAACATCCAGAATAGAAAATCTGCAGAGATTTAGTAGTTTGGATTGCAGAGGGCTGAGGGTTCCTGTTCAGTGGTGAAGTAGGTGGGGGCGGGGGAGTGGCAGCTGCTATAGGCTACTGTGGAATCCTAGAGGGAAAGTGGGGTTGGTGTGGGAAGAGATTAACCAAAGAACGCATATGCATATATGTATAACCCATGGACACAGACAATAGTGTGGTGAAGGCCTGGGGCAAGGGGGTGGATGCGGGTTAAAAGGGGTCAATGGTGGGAAAAAAGGGGCATCTGTAATACTTTCAACAATAAATATTCTAAAAAAGTGTTCTAAAATGGATTGTGCTGATGGTTGTACAACTCTATGAACCTACTAGAAACCTCTGAATTCTGTAATTTTAGTGGGTGAATTGTATGCTATGTGAATGAGTTCTCAATATGGCTGTTTACGAACAGAAGTCAGGGAACAGTCTGAAGAAGCCTGAGCAATCGCTGAGGGGTGCTAGGAGAGCAAGGACATAAGCAGCACCCTGGTCATCACGGATTTCCGTGGTCAGCACCCCTGGGTTCACCTGCTCTGGAGAATGTGGGGAAAACAGTGTCACGCAAGAGCAGTTGCGATACACTTCTGAGGGACTGTCTAGTGGCCTTGCAGACGAATGTGGTTAAAAGGGCCCCCTTCAAAGGTTTCTCTCTCTCGAAGGGCTACACCACAGTGTTCTCATTTTCAGTAGCTTCAACTCACCTCGCTTGAGACCCAAGTGATAGTCAATCATAATATTTGCCTGCAGGAATCCTGCCTCCCCTGAAATGACAGGGCCCTCTGATCTTACCCTATGCTGATGGATGCTCAGTCATTTTTCCTAACCCCAAATCACCATCATTAGGCCTTTCTGAGGGAAAAGCACCAGGCAATTCTCCAATTTCAGAGGCCTTTCATCTCCCTCACGCCTCTCAGACACGTGCCTCTCTCTGCTACTCCTCTCTCCCACCCATCTTCAAGTTTAATGACTTTCTGTTGGCCTAGAGACGAGAGGAGAGGCACAGATGGTACATTCTGAGAGCTAAATTGGTTTAAAATTTAGGTGTCATTTCCCTCATGAAAGGTGAGTAAAGGATGGAAATACTTCACAGTTTTCCACGAAGCCATTATTTTTCAGTAGAGGGGGAACGGTTGGCGAGGGCATGGTGTGTTAAAACACGCAGCTCTTCTCATGCATTCCCCTCAAAAAGAAAAAAGGGGAATCTTTCTGATGATAAGGAAATGACATTTTAAAAAAATAGGAGCGGTGCCCTGCTATAAACAACCTTGGCCAAGGATGGGAGGAGGTTAGTGTTATATCTGTACTCATTTCAAAGTCACCACCAACTTTCTGTGTTATCCCCTGGTGTAAGTGTGTACATTTTTATAATGCCTTCGGAATAATTTATCACATAGTAAAGATTTTTAAAAAATCATTATCCTTTTGATCTAAAAATCCTTATACTTCAACTTTAATATGTTCTTTCTGAAGAAGTTGCCACGTGCATTTTGCTCCTCGGAGAAATCAACAGCAGGGAGCCAAGCAAAGTTTTGGGATCATCCAAACCCATGTTTGAAAAGTTTATAAAAGTGTGTGTGTGTGCGTGTGTGTGTTTACTGTGACACCTACTTTCAGGTGCAAAATGTGACCTGTGAAACGTAAACACAGAACGAGGTTGGTAGAATCATTAGAAAGAATATCCAGACATTTAAACTAATGGTTTAAAGTTAGTTTAATATTGACAAGTGCTTCTTCTTGCCCATGGCAAATATGCTAGAACAGCATAAGGAAGCTGTGAACAGCATTGATTTATGTGTCTGTGTTTAGGCGACTTCAAACTCTTTTTTTTTTTTTTTTTTACTACCAAAAACCAAGGGTGGCAGACATTTCAACTTGCAAAAGGCATCTTCATGACAGCGTCCCAAACCACCCACCTGCTGCAGTATTATCCCCTTGGTATCAGTGATGCATCATCCTAAGGCAATTACGTTAATTAGCCCAAACTAAAGGTCATCTTGCACACGTATCCACCCACATGCATGCACACAGCCCTCCCCTCCCCCCCCACACACACCACTAAGCTGATGAGTCTTCTTTGAAGAAAGAAACTAGAACCATAACCAAATCCATTCTCCCTGCTTCCTTGTAAAGGGGTTTAAATCAAATCCACTGAAAGCTGCACAATTTGGATCTTTCAGGCCTGCCTATGTATTAGCTTTAAGAAAATGTTTCTTTTACGAGGCTCTTAGAAGACTACAGAGAGAGACCCAAATTAACTCAAACACTGCATCGATGCATCATCGGAGCAGGGTCACCCAAGGGTGGATTAGGAAATAAGGCTGCATGTCTCCAAGTTCGGGTACTGCCGGCTCTGAAGCAGTCTCTGCAGACCCTTGTTAAGATAGAAGGTTTGTTTGAAAATGTCTTCTATTAGGAGAACACAAGGCATTGCAAATAGCAATGGCTACTTTTTGAGTGTTTATTATATGCTAGGAACTGTGGTATGCCTTGGGCTCATGGTGGTATCCCTCTCTCTGCATCAAAGAATGTCCCTATGGTGGCGGATGGAGGAAGGAGAAAGCACAAGTATGCTTCAGCGAGCCTATGGGACAGGACCATGAATCTATCTGCTCATATGTCAGGCATGTCATTGCCCTCTAAGCTCACAATGTGTGTGTGTCTCAATACATGGAATGTATTCCTGCTTAGTACATGTTCACATTATGCTCTGTGTAGTACTGGAAGCAGTAAACTTTTACACATGCTTACCACTGTACAGGGTTGCACACAGAGAACTGTGCATTCTCTGTTGAGAGCCATTTTAAGAAATTTTCCGGGACGGGGTGCGGGGGGAGACTGTTTCTATATATGAATATTGTACCTCTTGTTTGAATATAGAACTAAGAGAAATCCGATGTTCTTATATTGCACCAGTTCCTATATTCCCTGCGATGACCTTTTCCAGTGGGTATTTATATTCTCTTTTGTTATTTTACAAATGGCAAAAGAGAATTTCAGAAAGTTTAAGAAATTGGCTGACCACCAGCTTTCAAATGGAAGAGGTGGAACTCAAATCCAGGTCCATCTGAATCCAAAACCTAACTTTAACTGCTTCTCCTATTTAAAAAAAAATGGTATTGCCAATCTTGTCTTATTTGAAAGGGATTATTAAAAAGCTGTAGAAATATATGACATGTTCTATTAGAGGAGAGGGGAAGGAGGGAAGCTGCTAACTGCATTTTCGGAGTGGGGAAGGAGAAAATACCCTCGCTAGAGTTCCGTTCTCCCGTTTGTTTCTCTTCTACTTCCAGGGAAACAGCAAAGATAAGCTGCAGATAGAACTGAAAACAGTCAGACCTCGCTAACTAACTACAACAAAAACCAATTTGTTAGTGAGTTTTATGCCATCTATGAAGATGTGGAATACCGGGGTTCTGAAAGGAAAACTGAACCCCACACCGAAGACTGGGAAGTCGGGGTCTTCTCCTACAAAGATACGGGATTGATGCTAAATGGATCCCAGAAGCCTGTCTATCACCCACCATCTGGTGCCGCTTCCGCGTAAGTACAGCCGGCTTCATGGAGGACGGAGCTGATTAATATTCACTGCTCAAAAGAGCACAGGAGCGACATTTGTCAGTCAAGCTCTGCAGCCTTTTATTCAGAACATTTCATACTCTGTCCTTTCAGAAAAAAAGAGAGAGGTTTCTTGGTTTCTAATAATGCCCCAAATGCTGCATAGATTAGGAGACTCCTCTTACCGACTGTTCACGGTTCTCAGCAAACACAATTCCTAGAGTTCTAATTTCAGTAAACGGAAGCCTCTGCCCTCCTCCTTAGGGATCCCTGCTCTAGATCAAGGTTCTCCTGGACAGGCTATAATGAAACTCCTTTAAGGTGAAGACTGCAACACACACACACACACACACACACACACACAGAGAGAGAGAGAGAGAGAGAGAGAGAGAGAGAGAGAGAGAGAGAGAGAGAGAGAGAGAGAGAGAGAGAGATCCTCTGTTGTATTGGAAGCATGGGTACAGAAAACACAAGGTCTTCCCATATATTCAGGATGTGAGGCCCGCTGTCTGCTTTCATTTCTTCACACCCTCTCCTCTTTGAGCCATTCTAACCAAGCCTGTGCAGGTGCCTCACTCCAGAATGCCCCATTCAATATTCCCTGTCACAGCCAAAGGCCTCCCCTCATTCTTTATCCTAACTGAACACTTTGCAGCGTATAGCACCATTGACCTGCAAGAGAACAGATTCACCTCCCCTTTTCCCTGAGCATCCTTTCCCCAACAACTCTGCTGATTCCTTTGCCTTGGACTGCTCCCCAAAAGGCAGTGTTTCTAGGGTCCTTGCACCTGGCCACTCTATGTCCCCTGTTTCAAACATCTTACCCCTTATGTAGCGCCACTTATAACCTATGGATGACACTTTCCTTATCTCTAGTCCCAGTTTCACACTCTGCCTCGTGTTCACACTAGTACATTTCCAACTGTCTATTTAAAATCTGCACACAGAAGTGCTAGATAATCTACACTCGATATTTTCCAAAACAAAGCTTCTTGTTTCCCTGCTGGGTCCTCTCTTTCTAGCCTCTATCTCATTTTACAAACTTTCTTCTAACCTGGTCATCCTGGTTGTAATTCTTATAACCTCCCTTAGATCCTCTGCCCACCACAGTCACTTGCTGGCCACTGCCAAGTTGCCTCTGAAACCTGCCTTTGCTTTATTCCTCCCCATCACTCTCACTGCCCTGGGTGGGACCATTATTGACCATTGGCCTTCTAATTTCTCTTTCTGGCCCATGCTCTCCTCCTCCTAATAGAGATTCCACAGCAACATTTTTTTCTAAAGTGCAGCTCCCACTCACTTGTGGAGTCAAGTCCAAATGTGTTTGCTATGCAGTTCAGGGTGGACTTCCCAGTCTCCTCTTTGTTCACTTGCAATTTGTCTCCCACCCCACCATTCTCTTCTCTGTTGTGAGATTGTTCTTTATTCCCCAGTCCTACTAACACATTAAGAGCTCTGAATCATGATTCTGCTGTTCCCTCTGCTTAAGACATCATCCATTCTCTTTCCCCAAAAGACCAATCTTCTGGCTTCAAAGCCCAGACCAGATATTAATTTCTTGGTGAAAGTTTTAATCACACAGCAACATTTATTATGGTCTACAATAATATGTATCATTGCCCATATTAGAGAGTAGGTATTTCATGAAGCCCATTTCCACATCTTACTTATTTACTCTTCCCAGCAAATCCAAGAGGAGGTACTTCCATTTACCAATGAAGAAACTCGGTCTCAGAGAGATGCAATAATTTTCCATGTCCCAAAAGCTAGGGAGTGAATGAACTGAGCTTTAAACCAACACAGTCTTATTACAAAGAAATGTGCTTGCCCTGGACAGTTTGGCTCAGTGAATAGGGCACTGGCCCTTGGACTGAAGGGTCCTGCGTTTGATTCCAGTCAAGGGCATGTACCTGGATTGCACATGTGGAAGGCAACCAATCAATCAATGTGTCTCTCTCACATTGATGTTTCTCTCTACCTGTCTTCCCCCTCCCCTCCACTCTCTCTAAAAATCAATGGAAAAATATCCTCTGGTGGTGATTAACAAAAAAAAAAATAAAAAAAAATGTGCTTAATTCTTGTGCTATTCTACCTGCTGTCACCAGATGGGTATTTTTCTTCCTGCTAGGATGTGAGTTACCTGGGGTCAGGGATTATGTGAAATTTATCTTTAAATTTACATTCCCAGTTTCCAGCAGGCAGTGGATATGCAGTAACTGGCTGATGCCTTGAATGAGTGACGCTGCAGTGCTCTGCTGTAGTGCAGGCGATCTGCACTGCAGACCATGACTGGCTTCTGGCGCATTTTGATCTCATCCCAAATTTCTCTCTCTGCTCCTCACTCTGCTCATCCTAGGTCATTATTGGCTTTGATCCCTTTCGCTGCTCCTTTTTATCATAAACTCCGTGAGTCTGGGATGGTTGCATCACCCTATTTACTGGATTAGACTTCTTATTTAATATTTAACTCCCTTTCCTTGAAGAACAAAATGAAAGCACAAATGAAATCACCTTTTTGAATCCCTTCTTGATATACAAGGCAGCACTCCCACTTCTGACGGCTTCCCAGAAAAAGAGGACGGCCAATCTCAGTTAAGAGTGATATAATCCCCATGGCTTTCACCGCAGGATCAATGCAAGAACAGGGATTTATACTTCTGCCCAAGATTCTGATAGCTGAGGGTTATGAAGGAGACACCAGAAATCATGTTGAAATGACTTGCATGTGAAAAATCTATAAACTTTAAAAGCAGTGTGAATTGATTAAATATGGTGACAAAGAAATTTATTTTGAAAATGGTACTACAAAAATAAGTAGTACTATGTCCGAAGTGTTTTCCATGTACCAGGCACCAAAGGTATTATGATTTCATCATCTCATTTTATAATCACAGGAATTAGGGAGAGGTACAACTATTACCCCCATTACACAGAAGAAGAAACAAGGGTTTTAAGAGATTAATGGTAACTTGGCAAGTTCACGGAACTGGTAAGGGACAGAGCTAGGACTCAAATCATTTTATATCTGGATTGAAGATTCCTGTGCGTGATAGATATGCCATCGTGCATCCAGTGTATTCCTATCACAAATAATGGTACTGACATCTAGTGAGATTGGGTCTGCTGTCCCCAGCCATACAGCTAGTTAGTGGCAGAACCAGGGGAAAAACGTAGGTCTCTAGAATTTTTCTCCTAAATCCTCTGACCTCTCCCATTAACATGTTACACCATCATAGGACACAGAGTATATATTTTTTTCATAATACCTTTTTGTTTTGTTTTGTTTTTACAGGGACAGATTGGAAGTTGAAAGCACTTACACCCATGGTCTTAGATATAGGCATGGTTTTCCTAAGAGAAATAGTGATAGGAATTTTGGATATTTTTAAAGCATTCAGCCCACGTATTGAATTGTAGAGAAAATGACCCTGAGTCATGTTTTGACGTCTACTTTTTTGGATTCATATTTCAGAAAAGCAATATTTCAGGTATATAAGATCAAACTGTCATTCCTGTATCTTCAATGTGCAGTCATCCCTCTTCCTTAACTGAGTATTTCAGCAGGAATACTACCGTGCACCCTAGTATATATATTTATATTTCTTTAGAAGGGATGAAATTATCTTCCTGTCATTCCCCAAGCCCCTAGTCCATTGGCTTGTTATCACAACAGCTTAAAAAGTTTCTACACAGCAAGGGAACTGTCAACAGAATGAAAAGACAACCTTTGAAATGGGAGGGAATATTTACCAATCATATATCTGATAAAAGGTAATGTCCAAAATATAGAAAGAAATCCTGCAACTTAGTAAATAAACAAACAAATGAAACAACCCCAGATAACCCCATTAAAAATAGTCAAGAAACTTGTAAGTCATCCTTGATGTCTCCTTTTCACATACTTCTCAGACAATACATCTGGACATATTACTACCTCTACCTCCAAAATGTATTAAGAATCACACCATTTATCACCACCTCTACTAGTCCTAGACACTATCATCTCTTGCCTTGGCTACTATAATAGCCTTCTGACTGGTCTTCCCATTCTTGCCTATTGTACTCTATTCTAAACGCAATTAATAGCCAAAGTGATATTTTCAAATGGGAAGTCAGATCATGTCACTTAAAAATATCCGCATAGATCTCCATTTCCCTCAGGATGAAGACTGCAGTTTTAATTATCTATGATGTCCTCTATGATCTGTCTCTCCCTTTACCTCTCTGACCTCATTCCTATTATTGTTCCCAATGTGCCATTTGCTATAATCACAATGACTTTCTCAAATACACCAAGCGTGATCTTACAATAAAGTCTTTGCACTAACTCTTGCATCTGCCCGGGATGCTCTACCCTCAGAAATGGGCACAGTAAATTTTATTTCAAAACTAAATTCCTTTCCTCCTATAAGGTTTTTTTTGCTCAAATATTACCATTTTAATAAACCTTTCCCTGACATCCCACCCTTTTTAAAACTGAAAAACTATAAACACATACTCCCAGCTACCTTTATTCTCTACTTTCCCTTTTCCATGGCATTTATCACTTGCTAGCACAGTTTTTTTTTCTTTCCTATCTTTCTTCCTTCTTCCCTCCATCCCTCCCTCATTCCTTCCTCTCTCTCTCTCTCTCTCTCTCTCTCTCTCTCTCTCTCTCTCTCTCTCTCTCATTTCTTTCTTTCTCTATGTCTTTCTCTTTCTTTCCTTCTTCTATTCTATGTTCATTTTTTACTGTCTCTCTCTCCAACTAGAATCTAAGTTCCAAGAAGGAAGGACTTTTTAAAATAGAGAGTAGTTGCTCAATACTATTTTGAATGCAGTAAAAGTTTCTAGTTAAATGTTGCCACCCATTACTCAATCCATTTTGAAATGACGCTAGAGACCAGTTTACCAGTCATATGAGACAGCCTATCCCATTTATTTAGGTTCTGAGGCTGTGCAGTTTTGCCTCCTTTGATTGAGGCAGCAGAGTTATGGAGAGAAAAGAAAAAGAAAACTTTTGAGTTGCGAGATTACGCAGCCACACCCAAACTGGAAGCCATTAGTAGCCTAATGAAAATCATGTAAGAATGAATGCAGAACTACTGTGTTTAAGCCAAAAATATGTTTCCAGTCTCTTTTGGGTGCTCCTTCTTCTCTGCCCAACTTAGAAAAAAGAGCTAGTCAGAGTTTGCCCCTACCTCTACTCTTCTTTCTTCCTTTCTCCTTGTGGGAGCTCATCAACTTCCATGGGTATGTACCAGTGTAGACCACTGTTATGCTGTTGATTCTCCAGCTGATGTCCCCAGTTCTGACCTCTCGTCTAGGTTCCATTTTTAGTTATTACACAACTATACACATACCTTTCTACTTGGATGTCTTATGCCACTTAACAATGAACAAAATGGAACTCTTGGTTAAACCCTACCCTTTCTAAGGTCTTCTCTTCTATACAATTAGGAATCCATTCCATTGCTGAAGTCAGAGATCCTGGATTGCTGTTTTTCATCAACTCCTACATTTAGCCATTTCCCAATTCTGTATATTCTATCTCCAAAATACATCCTAATTCATTTACTGCTCTACCTTGGTGAAGGCTACACCATTTACCCCAAGTTCCAAAATAAATCAATAAATAAAATGCTATAGAATTCTAAGGATTGGGCATTCACATACAGTTGAAGAGATCAAAATGGTGTGATAGAAGACCCAGCATCTTAGATAACTCTGTGATGATAGATTAGAAGGTGACAAATGCGCGGGCTTGGGGATAACAATAAAAGTGAAGGGAATAGGACCAGGATGAACAAAGACACAGAGGAGGAAAGAATATGCTCTAGAAAAAGGAAGTAGCCCAGTTGGGCTGGAGCTGAAAGTATATTTAGAGGAGAAGTGGGAGCAAGGGCTAAAAACATAAAATTGGACTATATTGTGGAGGGCCTGAAATGCCACAGAGGGACAGATTAAGTTGAGTTGTATACTTCCTGCCTTCCCAATGTGCCTTGTTGTTCATAGCCATAAATGTGTATCAGCGGAAGTGGAAGAGGGCCTGTATTCTCTTAATTGTTTTGCATTTCACTAGGGTCTTTTCCATTCTGAATGTACAAAGTGTTGCCCAGAATAAATAACTTTTTCTACTCTTTTTTCTCCCCTGTAACATCAATTATTAAGCAACACTCTATATTAGCAGGACCATATGCTTATTATAATAGCAATTGCTTCCACATGATTATTTTCAGAGTATTTCTTTCTGCACTGAGATATTTATCTTATATGCAGACCTACTTCTTTTGTAAAAATACCAATAGCTGAGATACCACTGTGTTTATGATTACTATCCTCATTGAATCAAAGTTCCCATAGATGGAGGAAGTTTTAAGAATATTTAATACATCATTTACTCCATTTTATCTCCTCAAGGTGCCTTGCAGATTGTCTTAGCATATGTGAAACTCCTTTCATCATGTGTAATTCAATTCTATCCTTGGTTTGTTATAAATTAACAATCTGAAATAATGTCCCGCGTTCTGAACAACAACTGAGATATTTGTGATGGAAAAAAATCCCTTCCCCACTCAGAGCTAACCTTATTCTTTGTTTAATACAACCCTTTCAAATGCTTTTCCAGCTTTTGAGCCTGACGGATTAAATGGATTTCTGAGATCTTCAGGTAATATCTATCTATCTATCTATCTATCTATCTATCTATCTATCTATCTATCATCTATCTATCTCCATATATATATAACCATATACATTTCTGGTTTCTACCCCACAGAAACAAATCACATGATCTTGAGAATGTAGCCAAATGACTTTCACACCTGTAAATGAACATTTTTAAGCTCTTTGTATAGATAAGCACAGCAGGACTTATTCAAAGATCACCTAGGCATTGTAAAAAATAAATACAAACCTCAAAATGAGAAGACTCATTCCCGTATCTTTTAAAATAAGAAATATAAGTAGACAATAAATTCAGGGAGAGTTGAAAACCATAAATAGGAAGCACATTAGCACAGTTTTCTGTGCTCCTGAGCGTGAGTGGGTGCCAGGTCATTCCCACAGGGCGCCTGGGCCAAGGCCAACCTTCCTCCAGGAGACCCGTGGGGAAGAATGACAATTTTGTTTAAAAAAAAAAAAAGAATGACATTTTTGTAACCGTGTATGTTCTGACTCTTCTAGGAATTTGTTTTCAGAAATAAGTTAGTGAGATGCATAGGAATTTAGCTACAAAGGTTTATTCATAACACTATTCTTTAATGCTTCCAGAATGAAAATAACTTAAATGTCCAATGAAAGGAAACTGAGGAAATTTCATGCTAAAGAAATACTATGAAGCCTGTAAATGTTGTAGAAGACATTTAATGCCATGGAATATGTTAACTGAAAAAAAAAAATAAAACTACACAGGGCTTGTACACATGATGCCTACTCTGTAAAATATGTATATTGTGTATACACATATATACACAAGCACACAGCCTGAAAAATAAATGCACCAACATATTAACCATGCTTGTTTCTGGTGTCAAATTGCAGGTGATTTCTATTCTTCTTCAAGCTTTTCTGTGTGTGTATTGATGTGTGTGTGTTGGGGGAGTATATATACACACATTCATATTTCCATATGTTTTAGATATACTTTGCAAACTTTTATTATATAGTTTAGCCCTATATATTTACATATTTATATATTTACATAGCATATGCTATAATATATTATTATATGTTCCTTGGAAACCATAAAGGATTAATTAAAAAATGGTCTTTTCAGCACTTATTAGTACTAAAGTGAAGACTGATAGCATTAAAATGCTGTTTTACTTTGAGAGTGCACAAGGCTAAGACGCTTTTGAAAGCAACGAAGAGGCCCTGGCCAAGAGGTGGCTCAGTTGATTGGAATATTGTCCAGTACACCATTTTGGGTTCAATTCCTGGTCAGTGCACATACCTAGGTTGGTGGTTTACTCCTTGGCTAGGCGCATATGCAATAATGTGTGCTCTCTCTCTCTCTCTCCCTCTCTCTCTCTCTCTCCTTCTTACTCGCCCTAAAAATCTATAAACATCTCCTTGGTTGAGGAGTAAAAGAAAAAAAAAAAGAAGCAATGAAGATACCACTTTGTATTAAACCTATAGAACCTGGTAAATATACTTACTATTATTAAATAAGGAAGACTGAAAGTACCAAAACTTAATACTCATCTTAAAATGTTAGAAAAAGTATAACAAAATATACTCAAAAAGATAAAATGAGAGCATTATAAAGGATGAACATAACAAGAGTGAAAAAAATTAGAGTAAATAAAAAACTTGAAAGATAAATAAATATATCTCTTTGAAGCCTGATTTTCTTTTTTTTTTTAAAAAAAGCATAAGAGGTGAAAATAGAAATGATTAGGGATGAAAAGAGAGACATATACTTACAGAGGAAGTTAAACAAGTTACATAAGAATATGACTTCAAGAAGGATATAGAAACAGGAATAAACTTCAAGAAATTGTTAATCACCCTGAAAGAGTTCTAGGCAATGTTCACCTATAATAACACAGTGTTTCTTTAAAAATAGTATTATGGCCCGTGTTTTCCTACAAATAGCAATATTTGGTGCTATTTTATTATCTAGTCATGTAATTAGTATAAACACTTGAGCCCAGCTGTTTTAACACTTTGTCGTATGTGTACGCATCATAGATTCCTCTGTAAGAAATGTTCCTTATACTCAATGAGCTTCAAATTAGATGCATTTCAAATGTTAACATCTTAATTACAACTATACAACATTCATATGCTTGTCGGTGGTTCATTTCTCTCACTGAAAACTCAAAAAGCAGAAGCCTCTGCAGTCCAGCCATATCTTGGGTCCTCTGACCTGGATGACTGTGTCCCTCCCTGATAGCACGGCATCTAATTTTGTTACCTTCCTGTCCAAACACGTGTGTGTGTGTGTGTGTGTGTGTGTGTGTGTTTGCGTGCACGGGTGTCCACATGCACACTAATCAGAAGCTTCCTAAAACGTAATAGTTCCTGTTCAATTAAACCTTGTAGCTCTCTAGTTCTTCTTGGTCAGACCATCGTAATTCCTAGCAGGAAGCTGCATGCTCCGGGTCAACTGGTTCCTATATCTCCAGTGATATATATGTGCTGCTGTCCAACCAAACCACCACATTCCCACTAGTATGACTGCAGCTGGACTTTTTGGAAGAGAATGTTCCTGAAAAAATCATCATCATCTTTGCACTACCTCCTCACGCTCCGACCACCATCCACATTGGCTTTTCTTCATTTGGAACATCCTTCATCTCAGTCCCACTCATATAAACTCTAACCCTCATTTACAACCTAATTAAAACTCTATCTCCTCAAAGCCGCCCTTCCTCTTCCAGCCTGCTGACACATACAGTGCTATTTCCTTATTTCTCTGTTGAGAATAGACAGGAAATTCTCAGTAAACGTGTAGGGGTGCTTGCTTCCTTCAATAAACAACGAAGGGGGTATTTTCATCTACCCGTGTAAGAAGTGAAAGCTGACACAGGGAATTGAGAGAAGAAAATAGGGATTGTGTCAAAAAATAGTAAAGTATGATCAGTGCGGATAGCCATGAACAAAAAGACAAAAACTAATAGGTTGCCACAAGGTAATGGATTATCCACATATTCTGGAGATTGGTTGCTTAGACTTGAGCTCAATCCCTCTCAATAACATCCCTCCTCCCAACAGCCCTCTGTATACATATAACACAGATGCCTGCACAGAGACGCACAACGGTTTTGTATAAGGCTGAACATCCAGCAGCCACTCCTTAAATTTTTTTTTTCCAAAATAAAATAGGAATTCTCCATATTAAAGTATCTCCTCCTTAGCTACTCTTTGTCAAAGCTAAATAAAACAGAACATAATTCTATCAGCTTCACATATGTGTGTATTAAAATATGCATATTTAACCAATGCACATTAGCTTCCAAATACCGATTTTCTGCTTCTAATTCATTGCAAAGACGCTGTTTGACCGGTGAATGTATGAGAGTGTATCTCTTGCATAAAATATACTGTGAGAAATACTTCCCACACTTCCTCATGTGCCTGGCTCTCTCCATGTAAATCCACATCGCCCTTTTTTTTTTTATGTTTAACACAAGCAGAAATACTGCTGCTGTGTCGATCTTTCTAGTCCCCTAGGGCTGATATAAACCTCCATGAATGGAGAGGTTCCAAGGAATGCTAACTCAAGTATTTCAGTCCTTCTATTAGTAAACAGGCTTGCATTTCAATTATCTTTTTTCCTTCACAAGTATCCTTGGGATGCTGAGAGAACTGGGAGTATATTGCACAGTAGGCGAGAGTATCCCTGAATAATACTTGGTCCTCTGCTTATCCACTTGCAGATAAGGGACATTTCTCAGTTGGGGGAGCACTGTCCCCAACCCGGCATTATCCTGCATGGTTCCCACTCTTGTGGGGTGCTGGCTGTCTTCATATAACCCTGCATTTTGCTTTACTGTCTTCCACTTCCCTATAACAGATTCCACAAACCACTTACTTGCCTGATCAAAATGGAACATAATGAGTACAAAGTCATTTTCCTCCTCTTTTAAAAAGAATATGTTTTCATTGATTTCAGAGAGGAAGGGAGAGGGATAGACAGATAGAAACATCAATGAGAGAATCATTAATAGGCTGTCTCCTGCACGCCCCCTACTGGAGATTGAGCCTGCAACTCAGGCATGTGCCTTGACAGGGAGTTGAACCTTGACCTCCTGGTTCATGGGTCGGCGCTTAACCACTGAGCAACACCAGCCGGGCAGGGCATTTCCCTTCTCTTTAAATGGCTTCCTCCTGAAAAGCCCTGGGGATTTCCCCAATCAGCTCAAGTATCTAAAGCTTTTAAAGTATGTTTTCCCTCCACCTATTTCCTAAAGGTCCACCTAGATCCTTTTACATTAAAATGGCTTTAAGTGTATGTGTTAAAATAAGAGATTCTCACTTTAATTGTTCAGGACTTCAGGGTACCCACTTAGAAGGTGGGAGGGCATATCACCCACTTAAGATCCCCTCTGACACTTATACAATTCCCTTATTCATTTTTAAATTAAGTTGATTTTCATATGATTTCACTTTATTTTAGTTTGCCCTTAAATTTTAGTTTATCCTGAAAACTATTTTAGAAATTTGTTATAGCAAAATTAACCCCATTTTACAGAGAGGTCAAATTTACCCCAAAAAAGAAAAGAAAAAGATCTAACATAACTGTTCCAAACACATGTTAAATGAAGCTAAAATTGCTGGTTTCCAGCTTTGTTTCTACCATTTTTAGTACCTCTGAGTTTATATGTTGGTTAAGGTTGGTAACTCCAGTGCCTACAAAGGCTACAGTGAACCTCAAATGAGAGGAGGTACCTGGGGAAAGCTTGGGTGACCCAGGTGACAGGAACCACCTAGAACCGCAGGGTCACTGCTTCTAACCCAATACGAAACCAAACCTAAACAGGTGTCACTGGGTATTGTAGATCTGGAGAGAAGCCCAAAAAACAAATTTCTAATATGAAATCTCCCATTTTTCAAATGTTGCTTAGTAATGTACAATTTTTAGACACTGCCTAAAACTAACCACATAGCACAACTCCTGGGCCTACAGTTCGTGACCTCTGTTGTTAATGACTATTCTTTGGACCTTTTACTTCCGCCTTTAATTCTTTCACAGTCCTAAACCCGAGTTTAATGAGACTGGGAGGAATAATTTCCTAGGCAGTTCTTTCAGCCTGTGCTAAATAATACTCAGCATTAAGTAATAAGTAAACGTTTTGTCCTTCTGTATATGCATACATACTGAACACCTACATATCTGCAATGCCTATCCTGTTTACAAGCTTATCACTTAAAATTGCCTCCTTCCACTTGCCCTGTCCCAGTTCCAGAACGGGTCATTGACGTATCTCTTTACTTTTAATACGCACTTTTTAGTTTGCTATTATTTTCTGTGCAAATTCATCCTGACTCAGGTGTCTAGAAAATTTATACTATCAACGTCCTTAGCTTTAACTCATATTATTTATGGACTTAATAACTTATTCCATCTCTCCCCAAAGTTAAAATTTAATTTGATCCCTGACAAACAACAACGAAACTAAATGTGGCTGCACACTCAGCAAAAAAGTTGAGAGTTTTCTGCGTGAAGAGCCTTCTGATTGTGAAGGGACAGAAACATGTGGCCTCTCACCGGTTTCCTGCCTTTGCTGCTTAACCGAAGTGAAAGTACAGATATCAGGAACTCAGCAGCTTAAAGCCAAATGATTACCCAGCAAGCCCAGTGTCTCCCCAGAGGCCTGGAGATTACACGTGTAATAATCAGGCTGGCCCTGCCAAAAGGAAGGCTTAGCGCTGCATTTTATTTATTGTATTTTTTGAATGGAGCCATTGCTTGATAGCCCCTGGGAGCGTTAACAAAGATGAAAGAAACCACCAAAGGAAAGAAAGAAATATAAATACCTAAGAACCATGCAACTGAAGTTTATAATGTGGAACATGCAGCGCTGGAATCAGCACTTAGGCTAGGGTCCTTCAAGTTCACTATGTTACAGCAATGGAAGCATGGCTTAATCAGCCGGAAATCTAGATCACCGAAGTCTCATCCAGGTTCATTGGCCAAACATCGAGCCTCCCATTTCTTGCTCATTTATCACGCCATGTGACAATTTGATATTCCTAAATTTTGTCTCTGATTGTCTATTCTTATCAGCTGTATCTTAACACTGTGATAATTACTAGTATATAGTTGAGACTCCTATTAATTTTGCAAAAAGGCAAAATAATTTTTTTTTTTAGATAAGGTAACTCTAGAGCAGCGGTCTCAACCTGTGGGTCAAGACCCCGTTGGGGGTCGAACGACCCTTTCACAGGGGTTGCCTAAGACCATTGGAAAATACATATATAATTACATTTGTTTTTGTGATTAATCACTATGCTTTAATTATGTTCAATTTGTAACAATGAAATTGGGGGTCACCACAACATGAGGAACTGTATTAAAGGGTCGCGGCATTAGGAAGGTTGAGAACCACTGCTCTAGAGCCTCTAATATCTGCACTTTTAGGGAACCAAATCAGAGTTATCAAAATCAAATCATCCTTTTATTTAGGAGTAGACAAGGCTGGGAGCTTGGGACATTTTGTTCTCGCATCTTTTTTTTTTTTCAATCCATGCTACCTCATTTTAAGTTCTTTATAAACATTATTCTTTCAAATTTCCAAGAATAAAAAAAAATAAAGCTCATAATCACACTTTCAAATAATTGTCATTTAAATGGATTTAAAGTTTGTTTTGTTTTCTTTCATTTTTGTTTTGTTTTGTTTTGTTTTGTATTTAAGGAATTAAGACAATAAGTTTCCATGTAAGTTTTTTCCATAAGTTTTGCCTGGAAAAGAAATCATCCGCATACCAATATCAAAAGTACAGTCCAATATTACCTTGTAATTTTCATAGCCACCTCTTTTACTACTCTTACTCCCAACTTCAAGGGAAAATTTATGAGCCCTGGGCTACAATTATCTGGTGCTTACAGTAAGTTTTTACTTCTGTTCTAGGCATTCGGTGTAGCTCACACATGCAGGATGGGGGTGACGAAAGGAGTAGAGTAGCTTCTAAAACACAAAGGAAGTTTAACAGCATGCAAGAGGAACAGAGTGGGGTCGAGACAAAACCCCACAGCAAGTCTTAGAGGTGTTTACTTAGGGGGAACTCCAAAGTGAAACTTACCGAGAAGCCACATTTTGAAGAGAGAGGAAGAAAGTCACCCCATATGACAAATGAGTGCAATGTGGATGGCGGGAACCACCTACAGACACTGTTTCTGGTACAAAGGAAAATCCTCCGTCCCTCCGAGTTCATGCCTCATGTCTCAATTAACATGCAGCCAGTAGCCGTGTGCGTAGGCCCTTGGAGGAGACATGGGCACCGCAGACCTGCCAGGAGGACTCACAATCTAATAGAATCTATGTTCCACAAACACACTCTACACAAATCCATTATGTGCCCAGAGCCGGCTTGTTTTATAAATGCATTTGGTGAAATGCAATGGAATTAACCCAACATTTATAGTTTCAGCCTCAAAGCGCATTATGAGAATTATAAATGTCCCAGTTGACAACAGATGAAAATGAACATTGTCCTTATTTACTTTGGGTGGAAAAGGAGAGGAGAAGGGAAGGATAATTTTTTTTTAAAGCTTTAACCGAGGACAGATTTCGTTTTCTGTAATGTCTGGCTCCCTATCCCATAGCCAAGCTTATTTTCTTTGTCTTTTCTTCTTCCTGGATTTCCAATAATATAACTGAAACTTATAATAGAACTGTGCTGGGGGGAAAAAAAACACAACAAAAAAACCTCAAGGATATTTTCAAGTCCCCAAGGTGAAGAAACTGCCTAAGGGAGTCAAGGGTACACAGACTAGATTTTTTACAAAGTGTGCTTCTCCGCATTTTTAAGAAGGCAATTAGTTATTCTTGTGTACTAGTGACTGCCCCATTTTCTCCATAACTCGGGCGACACAAAGGGCCTCAGAGAGGATATATTTTAAGTGGGACATTTATTACCCCCAAAAAGGAATGTTTCTAATTTAAAGTCACCGGGAAAGCCCTTTCGATAGATGCAGTGAAATTTCACAGCGGCAGAAACTTGGCCGAGCTGTTCTCAAATCTCATTGCCGTTTCTAACCAAGCCATCGTTAACCTACAGACCGAGGTAAAGAACCTGATAAAATAACCCAGCCCGAGCATTTCATCTATTGAAAGAAACCCAAGCCAAGCCCGATGCTAATCTGGTGGTCACACAGTGAGCATAAGATGCAGAGCTACGAGGGGTGATGGTTCTGAAATGTTTATGCTGGGGGTAAAAAAAAAAAAAAAAAGACAGACTCATCTGTGTGCTCAGTGTAATAGGATTTTCAAGTGACTAGTGGGTCATTTTTGTCCCAGCAGCAGACAGGAAGGATTGCTGCCATCGGAAAATTTACGACATGAGTTTGAAGGTTGGATACATATTTCACATTAGAGAGAAGTTGGGTTTTGAGACCTGTCTCCATGTTCTACCTATGCTTCATAAAACCACACTAGGAATTTTTTAAGGGCGGTTTTCAAGAAGCACTGGGAAACTCTATGTACCCCGAGACCCCACCATAAACATGCCATAGGAATATATGGGATCCAAGGAATAGATTCCTTTTTATGACCACATCTCCTTACAATCTAACATGAAAGTGGAGAGCTTCTTTTTCAAAGCATAGATCCTTGTTACTTCCTGTTCACGAGAGGCATACCTAAAAGGTTATCGATTTGGTTCTGAAGGACGGAGTGTTTATTATGGAGGAAGCCACTGCAGGTACAAGTGTGAGGAAATTAATGACGGCTTGGTGAGTGTCCATGCTGTGGTGAGGAATCAGTGGGGCAACTGTCAATCTATATGATAATACATTCCCAAACTTCATAAAGTCAGTGATGTGAAAATGCATTGATTTCTCCGTGAGCTAAACAGAATTTGTTGGGGAGTGAGAGCAAGAAGTGGATGGAAGTCAATGCCTCGTTGTGCAGAGGAGTGTGTACCTGGTTGTTATTTGCTTAAAGAGCTTATGACATGACATGCACAGTTTTTTAGTTTTAGTTCTGGCTGCAAAGGAGAACAGAATATGCATTCTGCACATCTTTTGAATATGGGAAATACTGAACAATGGTTAAACAGAGAAAAGAAAACACGTTCTCTCTATTTTAAAATAACCATCTATTACCTAACCTTGGACTATGGCTACAATACCCCTCCGTCCTCTGCCAGACACAGGTATGAAAGGGTTGCGTAGGCCTTCTATCATTTTTCTCTATGCATCTGACTGCATTATAACTAGCAATTCCAGAAAAAATAATGACACTGTGTCCAAGGGTTTATTTCCTATGAGTACCCAGGGATTTATAGAGACTTCCCTAAGGTGAAAATTGTTCAGACATGATGTTTCAAATAGTGTTGAAAACAAAGAAACTGTTGGCCTATCAAATACATCACTAATTATAAAGTTCTCCCATCCATACCAGTTCTGGGTAAAGTCAAGGCAAGCATTTTTGGCTCCCTTTGTTCATGGAAACCTCTCTTTATTAGTTGAGTTTTTAAAAGATGTATGTAGCTTTCAAAGAGAGGGTGCAAACTCCATAAGTATGTATAAATAATTCTGTGTATTTGGTTCCCATAAGACCAGTGAAAATACCAAACAAGGAAATTTTGCTAAAATACCTTGTTTAAACTGTTCCTGAAGTTCTTGGATTGCAAGGGATTTTACTTATTAGCTAAGCAAACTGCCTCTGTTGGAACTATATCCGACACATACGGAAGCTGAAAAAGTACATCAGGAAATGAATTCAATGTATGCCTTTCTGGAAACTTCTAAAAGTAATTTCCTATCAATGAAGCACCTTGGAGTGTTGAATGTGCCAAGTGGCAGAATTTTGTCAGAATTCAAAAGGAGTCAAGTGCGGATTTTTCCTCGAGAGCACACCTTGATTAACTATGCGAACAAAGGCATAATTAAGACACATCCCCTTGTCCCCACCATGGAATACATTATTTCAGAATTAAACCTAAATTTAAATGCAACAAAGTGACACCTTTTGGATTACATGCAACTTACCCAGGAAATGATGTATTTTCAACAGTTTTGAGATCAAGTAATACTTAGCTCTGCTTTTGCATTGGCAACAAGCTGTCTGCCTGCAAGTTTCCTTTATTTATTTATTTATTTATTTATTTATTTATTTATTTATTTATTTATTTTTAATGCAAGAACATACTTAAAGCTGCTCTAGGATAAGTTTATAGCATTTTATATAAACGCCCTTAACTGATCTACTTGGATGCATTTTAATGGTAATTCCTTTATCAAACACACAATATATTCATAACAACCCACATAGCATTTGATGTTTTCTTCATAAATCAACTGTACCTAATGCGATTTCTCTTTTTTAAAAAATGGTTTTGACTAAACATAGTTGTGAGTTGCTGAGAAACCCACAAATAAGCACCTTATCTCCTTAATGACTTTCTTAGGTTTCCTTGTATTTACTGCTTAATGATCGGAAGCATTTAATTTTCAAAGTTTCATTAAAGCCTGTCTACAAAGCTGATGGATAAGCCGTAGCGATCTGTGATAGAAGATGTGGGAAGTCGTTAGCCCACATAGGTACCAAGGAGAAAAGTACACCCAGAACAGAACTCTTTTTTGAAGACAAACCCCTTCCTATTTGTCATTATTAAAGTCCAGAGCATCTGTTCTGAGTTTGATCTTCAATACGAGGATATGAGGCATTGCCGCCTGGAAATAAAAGGCTAAGATAAGGTAGGATTCTTAAGAGATCTTCCTGAAAAAAATAAATATATAACCCAGGTTGCCATTTACCAGGAAGGGGACATCAATACAAAGACCTAGAAACTTGTGGAGAGAGGACATTTTCTAGGCACAGGTCATGGTTTATGTTTCCGCGTATGCAATGTCATTTACTTGTTCATCAGACCAACCAGCTCTACCTGACAACCAAGTCATCGTCAAAACGTGATTCCTTATGCACTGGAGGTTGGCTGGCTTATTTCCTCCCCCAGCTCAGCGTGGGTAGACAAAGTCAATTTCCAAGGAAATGAATGGTTTTAGATGCCTCTTTATTAAAAAAAAATAATGAAATCCCCCCAAGCCCCGCAGTGTGCAGTGCCCAGAACATGTAAAGGTATGTAAGAAGCAGGCCTACCGTTCTCATCATCTGACTTATTCTCGTTGTCAGAATCAGTCAGGGTCAGGGCTGAGTTTTCACGGCTGGACAGGCCGGAACTGCGCCTGGATTTTATCCCTCTCCCCCACAGTCTGATGGCGTGTTCTGGAGACATCCCTCCCTCGGTGTCCGAGTCGGCGTCAGATCCCGTGCTCAGGGAGTAGCCCTGGTGAAGGATGCCCATGTCCGAGCAGTAGCCACTGCGGTGCGGGGAGGGCTCACAGATGCCCAGCTCCGCAAGGGTGAAGTTAGTTCCTAGGGTGACAGCAACAGAGAGGCCGTTACAATGGCGGAAATGCTTTACAGGGTTAAAATGTTTTTTACAAAAAGCAGACAGACACTTTCCCATCCAAAAAATAGACCAGGTTTGCCACAGTACACAGAACTAGGTCTTGGGCAAGTGTACTTAGGATATTGGAGTCAATTTGAGAACAAAAAACGTAACCATCTAAGATTAATTTGAATTCTAGGACAGAATGCTCAGGTTTTATTTAAAAATAAAAATTCTAAGCATTTCTCGTTGTCTAGGGAGCACCACGTAGATTAGTGAAAAAACACTACATCAAAAGGAATAGCTAATATATACCGAGCACTTTGCTCTAAGTATCTTTTATTTTGCACATTTCACATTTTAAAATTTTTATAATAACTTTAGAATGATGATACTATTATTGTAATTATTCTTTAAATAAGGAAACTGAAGGGTAGAGGAACAGAGAATTCAAGTGACTTACCCAAGGTCATACATCTAGATTGTAGCAAAACCTGGATCTGATCTTGAGCAGTCTGTCTTCAAGTCAAAGAACCTTAATCCTCCAATAAATGGGAGTGGTGGCCAGGAGACCTGGGTACCAGTCCTAGCTTCCCACTGGTAAGTCTCATTGTGGCAAGTCTCTTACTCCTTGAGCCTCAATGTTCTCATCTGTAAAATCTGGGTATTAATCTCTTAAATTCCTTTCAGGATAGCTATGTGTATTATATGTGATCATCTACACCAAACTGTTTTGTTTAAATGAGTTATATAATGTGTTAACTAAGTCAGCATCCTAGGGATGAAGAGTCGGTCATTTTGTTTTTCAATGATATCAAACAATTTCTCTTTGCTCACACAATTTAACATCACAAGTAGGTTTCACCTATGGAGAGTACATATGTACACATGTGGGGTATGAGGGGTGTTACGTGGTTTTAGGGGAAGCAGAAGAGAACAGGCATTTGTTGAACACATATATGTTCCCATGAGTCAGGCATGGGGCCAGGCAACGTACAGCTTTATCTCATTTAAATCCCACCGTAGCCCATCAGTTCAGGGGTTGAACGCTTTACAGAGAAGTTAAATACTGGATCCAAGGTCACACTTGGGCAAGTGGCAGGTCCCGTATTCACCTCTAAACTGCAGACTCCAAGCATTTGCTCTTTCTACAATGTCAAATGGTCTCAATCAAAAAACCCACTTGAACAACATTTTTTGCATAGTGAACGCTCTATTTGTGTGCTTTAAAAATTCAGCTTCTTTCAAGACATTTTAAGGTTCCAAGGCAAATTACATGGAATCATATGGAACACGCAACTTATTGATGCATAAAGCTTATTTTTGTAAAATCTTTAACCAATGTAAGGACAATGAAAAATATACAGTGAAGAAATGCACTTCTACACTGTAAGTGAAGAAAACCTTGCACAACTGAAGCCATGGGCTTGCTCACTATGTCTACCAAATACACTAGAGGCATTCCTAATCACTCAAGTCTGAAAACTCATGCTAAACTTCACACTCCGACAGTCCACATACACGCCATCACTGCTCTGCTTTCATTTTTAAAAAGCACCAAGCAACCGTTTATATTAATCCAGTGTGACTTTAATTTGTAACAGACAAGTATTTTTATTCTGAGGTTTTATTTTTCTTTCTTTACTGCACATTGAACCTCCCAGCCTTATTTGGCTGTGCAAATGGAATCAAACCCATTTCTATACATAATTGTCTCTGCAGAGTGAACCCATTGGGGAGCTAACCCAAGCAGAAGTCCCCATGGGCATGGGATGATTTCCAACCACCTGTGACTGTGCAGGAGGAGGGCCAGCCTTGCCACCATCACCACACTGTCTATTCCCCAGGCCCATCTGTCCATGCTGCTGAAATTCTCTGCCCCGTGTACTCTGTTCCAGTTTGCAGCCTTGGTAACTAGGTATTGTCTCATAATTGTACATGAAAATGTATATTTCAGGTTCAGTAGTCTATAAAACTGAAGTTGTTGAGTTCATATATATCTGGTACTACAATACTTTTCTCTCGATTGTTGCTTTTCTCATTCTTAAGTCAATGGGGAAAAAAAAGTTGTTGAATATGAACATTTCCCCAACTTGTCTTTAGATCCCATGCTTGTTCTGGAAAGTCATGAGATGTATTGCTTCCTTTTCCTACAATTAATGAAAACAAGCCAAATTGAGCATATATGTTTTTATTCCACATGTGGGAATTTTCAGCTCTTGGATTCCATTGGAAATGGAGTACATACATACACTTTCCTGATGGTTTTCCCACATTGCATTATTGGGAACTAGCTTCAAAGACCTCCTTGGGAAAAGAGAAACATCTGTGTGAGGGGAGGAAGGCTCCGTTGCAGAGCTTCCCACGTACTTTTCAGTCTGGGGACTGGAAGGAACAGGCGGTCAGCCTGGGGCATGGGAAGCTGTGGAATAAATGCAGTGCCCCTGCTTTGCTTATCAAATTTACTTGATGATAAGGAATTAAACTATTATTTTTCTCATAAAACAAACTTGAGATCATCATGAATCAGTAAAAATTTGCATGATTTTTTCAAAGTAACCACACATGTTAGAAAAGAAAGAGTATATTTCATGAGTTTCCACTTCAAGCTCACAGCCCTGAAGCCACAAGCAAGCAATATGGAAAAATAAAACCTGAAGTACCATATTGAATTCACCAGGAAAAAGTAACTAAATTCACACTGGTTTGTAGAAAGATAGGTTTTCCTCTAAAAACAGAATTGTTTCCTTGGAAATTATATCTTGTAGACTCCTCATCTTCACCTTCCCATAGGACCACACCTTCCTGATGCCACCCATTCCCCACAATTCCTGGTTGGCTACTTTTTTTTAACCTTAGTTAACACAAAGAATAGAAAACTCATTCTCAATACCTGGGGGGGCAGATTCTGGACCAAGCCTTTCCCAAGCTTCCTGGCTTAACATAGGAAACAGGTAAGCCATATTCATTGTGGTCTATTCTTTATTAAATCATTCAACAAATATTTATTGTGCCTGGTCCTAGGCTAAGCATTGGGGATATAACAGTGAGCATTATAAAAATACAGTCCATGATATTTACAGTCTAATCGGGAAAGAACATTAATCAAATAATCCCATAAACCAAGTACAATCTATGCCGTAATAAATATTATATAGGAAAAGGACAGGGAGCCATGGAAGGTCACCTGGTGGTCCAGCCCTTCACCCTTTACCAGCATGCTGCACTGATGTTCATTTAGCAATAGGTTCACTGCTTTCAGGGACTAGACATTAATTTCATGGAGAAGTTCTCATGTCTCCTTCGGTTTGCTCTTTCCATACCCATCTTCCCAAACATTCCTCTATGTGAATGTGTTTCAGACAAACATGTTTCATGTAGTTTGTCTTAGAGCTTGGAGCCCCATGCCTAGCACGTAAATAGTATGGGAACATTTTAATACTGTGTCAACTTAGTGTTTGCACTTACTTTTCTCATTGAAGGAAGACTGCTTTTGCTTTAATTCATCTTGTATAATTATGTCTTTATTAAGCTCCATGGCAGCTTTGGATGAAATAAAGAGACTAGTCATTGTATAATTCCCTAGGCTGAGGTGTCTAGTGGAAAGCAGTCAACATTTCCTTCCTCCTTTACTATCTTGCAGAACAATAAAAAGAGGCACTATATTTTAGTATTCATGAAACTCATGTTTACCCTCTATCTGCCCCCAATCTCCTTGATATCACTGATGAGAGTAGATGTGGGCAGTGTGTCAAACCTAGGTCATCTCAGGGATGTGTTGTATAGCTATTGCCAATTAACTTCCCAAGATGGCCACATATTATATTATCAAGTTGAGTCAATATTTTTGTAGATGAACTAGAGGCCCAGTGCATGAGAATTCATGCACTGGAGGGGGATCCCTCAGCCTGGCCTGCCCCCTCTCACAATCCAGGAGCCCTCAGGGGTGGGAGGCAACCTGGTGATCATAGGAAGGCGATGCCCCCATCACACCTCTGCTGTTGCCACTGCCTGCAGTGCAAGCCTTGGCTGGCCCTGGTTACCTGAGCCTCGGGCAGCCCTGTGTGGCTGGGCAGCTGCCATCTGAGGCTTGCCTGCACTTTGGGCTGGCCCTGGGTGGCTGGGGGGCTGAGGGGACTGGGAGACTCTGGAGGCAGGCGCACGGCAAGGCTGGGCCCACCTGCCTCGTGCCTGCTGCCCAGGCAGGGCTGAGGGGACTGCGTGCTGCCATCTTGTGGCTGTGGGCGCTGCCATCTTGAGGACATGGCAGTCAATTAGCATATTCCCTCCTTATTGACTGTGGGCACCGCCATCTTTGCAATGGCATTAGGGTCAATTAGCATATTCCCTCTTTATTAGGATGATTACACAAAATCTATGATATTTAGATCATGGAATTTTAGTATAATTTAAGGTGACGGGAGAGAATGTTAATGTCTAAAAACTATTAGGTGATCAGGATAGCAGAAAACAATCTTTAAACATAACTCTCTTGATAAATCACTTTTGCTTTAAGTTGTCTTTTTCTTGATCACAACCTATGTATAATACAGATTCGTTTCCTCCAAAAAATTAGAGAGAAATTTTTGCCTTAGATATCAAGTGTCATCACTTGGCCAACTAATTGTACTTGGGGATGCAGCTCTAAGGAGGGATATGTCAGCACGTTGTGATCATGGCTTTATTTTATAAGTTTTTACCAACTTCTCACACTTTCAAATAACCTTTAACTAGGAGAAGCACATATGTTGCTAAGTCAGAATTATCATGTCATGGGTAATACCAGGGAATACAAATAGCATTGAAAATGTCAGCACTTGAATAGATTTCGTACTATGAGGGCAGGAAGATAAAAATTAACTGTAGTAATGGTGGAGTACAATACAGAATACTTTTATTATCTAAACATTTACTATGTAAGTCCCCTGAATTTCAGAGAAGAAATTTAACACAGGGGAGCCCAAGTTGCTATACCATGAAAATAGTTGCTAATAGTCACTTATAAAGTTAATCCCCACCTGTTCCCACTCACTTACTGCTAATATCTGATTTCCTATCAATCATATAACAATGCCTATGTCATCAATTAGTTGCTGATAACAGAAAGTAATATAATGCTAATTTGAGATTAAATTAAAAAGTTCATGAAGATGCAGATTTTCCACAAAGTCAATACAAATGTAGCTAAAACACACACACAAGGATCATAAGCAGGGCCACAGCATAACCAAAATCTAACAGAATTAAGCTACTAAGAGAAACTAGAAATGGATGTTGGCATGATGATGTACTCTTCAAAAGATAATTTGATGGACTTCTGGTTCCAGACCAAGATTGAATTTTCCACTTCTCTATATTCCTCCCACTAAGTACAGCTAAAAACCCTTGACAGTACATATAAAAATCACCTGGGAAGAATCTAGAAGGAGTTGAGAAGAAGTTAGAAATATTAGGGTCCTGGGACCTGAGGAGGAACATACTGGTGAGTTTCTAGGATTTTATTTTTTCCTCTTATATTCAATTTTTTTTGTAAAAAAAAAAAAATGACCCTCTGTGATCATGTTTCAAAATGCAAATTTAAAGTAAAAGAATAATGTAGTCATACAATTTGACTGTAAAATGTATAGTATGCCCCCTTACTTGGTATTCTTTTCTTTTAAAATAACTATAGCATAGTTGGAATAATAAGTTGTATTCAATATTAAATTATACAGTACATTTTATTTTTCCAAAATAAAGTTGCTATGAATTATTTTTTATTATTTAATATAAATTTTGGTTCTTTTAAAACATTGATTCCTTTTTTTAAGTGGCCTTTTCTATGACCATTTATTCTAAGAAAACGAATCTCCTGTAAATAAACATGGGTCACTTATCTTTAGCAAATGCTACAAGTCTATATTTTACAGTCAGAAATGAATATCCAAATTTTTCTAACAGGTATTTTAGACATGGATATAAACTATAATGTTATAGTTCTTATCACAGTAAACAAAGTATTTTCACCCGATGCCTTAAAACTTTGCAAAATAGAGTAATCAAGAAAAATGTGGTAATTAGAAAAAACTCTATTTTTGTTTAATTAATCAAAGCCTATCACCAAATTATTTTCTCATATTAAATACCTTATATTTAAATTTTGAGCAATTATAAATATGTATGAGCTACACAAAATAATCAGTCCAAACAATTACCAACATTATCTAAATTATTATTTTCATACAAGTCTAAAACCTATATATTTTATATGCAGTAACAATTTTGAAGGCCAGAAGGAACTACTTATGAATTCTAATGTTTTATGCTGTGTTTACTAAAATTGTTCACATAAACTCTATCTTAATGCCCTTCTAAAGTTCATCTGATTTTACATATTCAGATATTTTCCCAAATGTTGACAAAACTGTTCACAAAATGATCCCGTGGCTTAAAAACACAGAGTAGGTGCACATACATTATTATTCAAAAAAATGTAAGTCAATATTTATAATTCAAAAATGCACTTTAAGGATAACAATGTTCTTTTATGTGTAGCACCTAAAACATTAATATTTTAGTACTTCTCCACTTTCAGATTAAGAATTCTAATCTCTGTCTGAATGTCAGATATGTCACAACTTTTTACAATCTGTAACTAAAGTCATTCCAATGCAAATAAACACGTTTCCAAATCAAGGAGACACCAAAATGGCTAGTGAAGAAGGGAGAGTGTCCTATGGCCTAGGTTTCTCTGTAAGCTTTGTAACTTCACAGAGAAAGGTGAAAGGGGCATTCTCTGAAATGGTGGCATTTTGAGGTTCCAACCCGAACGAAGTCCGATTTGGAAAAGCACAAAGCAGGCACAACAAAAGGTTCTGCTGATCAGCTGCCAGTTCAGAAAGAGAAATGAGATGTCCAGTCATCTGGCTAGCTGGAGACTCCTCTGCTGATTAAAGCTCAGACAAGATTAAAAATCAATGCTGCTATTAAAGATGGTACCAATCACGTATTCTATGTAAGAGCAACACGGTGGACATCTGGTGGTGGGAGTCTCTGCCTCTCCAAACAGTATTTTTACTGGTAATCAGAAAAAGAAAAGGACAATAGTGAGTGAGCTACAATAGCCTAGCTGTCCTATATCTGACAACAGTTACTAGATTAGCTTACTGAGGACTTCAGAGTGTGGCAGGCAAAGTCCAAAATGCTTTTATGTAGTTTTCCGATTAATTAGGACAACAGCCCTATCAAACAGTCACTATAGAGCCTAGGGTTAACGTGGGAGTTCCAGTGTCTCTTTTAAAAATACTTATTGACCATATATTCTTAGAATTCATTTGTTCTGGTGAGTCTACATTTATTCATTTATTTATTAAGGGGTCGTAAAAAATAGCACCTACCTTCATAGGCTTGTTTTGAGGCCTGAATTAGGTAAGGCAGGTAGAAATGCTTAGAACATGGACTGCCAAAGAGTAACTACACAGCAAATGATAGCTATTAGGTGGCCATCAGTATACAGAGGAAGAGACCTGCTGTGATTTTGGTTTATTACTATAAAATTATTAAAATTTTATATTTATTTTTTTCTTGAAATGATTTCAGAAGTTTTGAAACAATAGAGTTTTTGAGGAATATGCCCATTTCAGCTATGTTTTCAACTGGTTGGACTAGTTTTCCAAGTATTTCTGAGTTCTTTTAATGTCTGCTAGATTTGTTATTTGCTGTCTTCATTTTCATTCCTGACATGATTTGTTTGTGCCTTCTTTCTTTAAGCTGGATTGGTTTCACCAATGATTATGTCTGTCCCTCAAAAAACAATTTTTTTTTTAATTCTTCCTTTCTGTTGACAAGTTATCACTTTCTCCGCCTTTCTTTAAGTTCATGCCATTGTTGTTTTTTTTAAAATATATTTAAACTTTGCTCTTTATGCTAGTATTGTCCAGCCATTCTTCTTTTGTTAAACATTCCAGGCCATATATTGTATTCCTCTCTAAGGACCACTTTCAACACATCTCCCAACTCTTCATTCATGGTATTTTCATTGTTGTTTTGATCTAAATATTTCTATATTTCTATTGAACTTATTAAGTTTATAAATGTATTCAGATACTTCGTTTATATTTTTGTTTGTTACTTCTAATATAATTGCACTTGGCTAGAGAGCATAATTATATCACTCTATTTAGAATTCTATTCTTGCTTTATATATACTGTGCTCCAATTTCTGGGAATTCATAATTTCTTTATTCTAAATATTTCTCTGCCATTGCCTTTTAAATACTTCTACATTCTGTATTTTCTCAGTAATTAAACTAAATACTATCACTTTCTCTAAATGTCTCTATTATATTTTTTGATCTTTTTTTCTCTGTATTGTCTCTTGCTAATTTGGTTATTTTTTTCAGTTGACTGATTCTTTCTTTAATTGTGCCTGATCTCATATTTACTACATATACTAAACATTTTAAAAATTTCAGCAATTATACATTTTCTTTCAAAACTATTATAGCTTTTAAAGTGTTTCTGTTCAGTGCTTCCATTACTTGCTAATCTCTATATTACACACAGTTGAAAGTATGTATCTGACAAATTCTAATGTTTTAGGATTTTAAAGATCAAAATTGGTTGTTTGTTGCTTTGCTTGCTCTTAATTATGAAGGTGTGTGCTTTTATGTACTTAATTACACTTAATTTTAGTTGAGATTGGTTTATTTTAATTTTCAAAAATCACAGGGGCCTAAATTGATGATTCTTGTGTCCTGAATTTCTGTATTTGCTTCTGTCTAGGCCCCGTGGTACTATTAACCACATTTCTCTTCTCAAATCTCTTGCTCATTGCAGGAATCTCAGTTTCAGGTCCTCTTTCTTGCTCAAAACCCAAGGCCCAGTCTCCTAATTGCACTCTGATAGCAGCCCTTGCTCTCAATGAAGAGCTTCTGTCATCTCGCAAATCAATCTTTAGATTGTTGTCTTTAGCTCATTTTTAGTTCTTATTTTGTTTTGTTTTAGTTGCTTAGAGATTTACTTACTGTGAAAACTACTTGCCTCATATAGTAATTGTATATATATTATGTATATATATGTTATTATTATTATATTATTTATATTATTACTGAATTATTACTAGATACCCAGTGCACGGTGCACCAGTGGGGTCCCTTGGCCTGGCCTGTGGGGATCAGGCTGAAACTGGCTCTCCGACATACTCCGAGGGGTCCCGGATTGCGAGAGGGCAGTTCTCAGGTGACACCCCAGAATTGGGCTCCCTCCTCTCTGGTTCTGGGTGCGTCATCTGAGAACCGCAGCTGCCAAGTCATGGCAGCTCAGCAGCTCCTGCGTTGAGTATAGCAGTCCCCTGGTAGTCAGTGCACATCATAGCTACCAGTCGGACAGTTGAATGGTCGGATGGTCACTTATGCTTTTATACGTATATATAGATTATTACTATTATTATGTTACTAGTAAGTGTAAAACTACAAAATGACGAGCATGCTTCCATTTTCAAATTTTTCTACTACTATACAAATGAAATCTTTTTTCCAGTTAAGCTGCATATATTTATATTTAATGTTTATTCCATTAAGGGATGTAATATCCTACTTTCCCAAAGTAATACAGGGAATGTTTGATATGTGAATAGAGAAGCTACCAAATTTAACTGAAATTTTGACAGAGGCACATGCCATTGGCATTCTTAGCACTCATGAAGGTCCCTGTCTCCATCACATGCTTGATGTTTGGAAAACATTTTGACTCTCCCATCATGGAAGGATTATTCTAGATCTTAGCAGTTAATTAACTCATCCACGGACTGACAACTAGTGAGATAGATCACAGTCCATCACCAGGTGAGTGTATGTATAGCTGATATTTTTGCTTCAGCAACTAATCAGCATCTACATTGTAAACAAACATATTTAGGGAGAAATATTAATGATATACTCTTATTTGTAAATCAATCAATTCATTACATCAACTACTCCGTCACCCACCAATCACTGTTAGGGTTTAGGTACTTGTCTAAAACCATGCAAAGCATCCAGCCACTTAGCTTGCAGAGCATAGTTTCTTAGTGCCTGTTCACATCTGTGAAACAGGGAGAGGATAACTGAAACTGAGTCAACAGCTTCCCTTTTCTTCCTCTCCCACCTTGCTTCCTGTGTTCCTAACACATGTCCCAGGTTACAAATACATGTAAAGCCTTACATTTAGCATCTGGCAGCTGTTGACTTACAGAGAGTTGTTGAATCACATAAATTCAGTGTCGAAAAGAAGTTCAGGAACAGAATACAGAAGCTTGCACAGTGGGGTAAAAGAGCCCCATGTCATCACAGCTGAACGACTCCACCATCAGCACTCTTACTATGCTCAAGGTGTGAGCGCCGCTATAATGGATCAGTTTCAGCAATACCGGAGACAACCGCCTCACTGAGATACATCATTCCCAATGTGCTTACAGCCATCAACCAAAGGGCCTTACAAGCATTACTTTCACCACGTGATAGATGTGTTCACCTGTAATGGAGACAGCAGCCTTACGAGAATTTCAGCATATCCACAGGCATCAACCGGTGACTTTTTTTAAAAAAAATATCTGCATACTGTCCCTATAAAACTGTCACCAAAGTTAGATTTGTTAAGTAATTTAGTTACTACACTGCTTATTTTGGAAGGAAAAAGTCTCCTGAGAAACTGACAGGCTCTACAAACCTCTAACACTGACCATGTTTTGCCACAAAATGACAATTTTATGAGTAAAGAATTATCAAAAACAAGTCTTAGTCTTAATAGAGGTAGATCTCAAAATCCAAAGGTCAAGTTCCTTATCACAATAGGAAGAATATAATGAGAGCTGTATGTTGTTTATAGAGACACATACACTAATAGGATAAATTTGAACTGGAAATATATGCACCAAATTCTTAACAGTAATTCATTCTGGAGATGAAGAGGGAAGAATGCAATGGGGGATAGGGGGGTCTGTAATAAAAGTAACAAAATATTAACAAAATTACAAGTGCTGAGTATTATGTACTTCATTTACTGTACTTTTCTGTGACATAAAGCTTTTTTTCCTAAAATTTAAAATAATTTAAGAATTGAAGCCTTGGGCCAGACCATCTCTATTTCATACCTTAAAATATTTACAATATCATAATTTTCCTATTGAGTCATGACATTTGAAATGCTCATGATTATATTTTGAATTAAACTACAAAATAAGCCTTTGCTTGCATGCCTCTTGGAGTCCCAGTCAATTAGGGTTAACGTTATGAAACAAAAGTAAATGCAACCAATGAATAACTAAACTGTGGTTCATCTAGACAATGAAATATTATTTGGCATTAAAAATAAATGAGCTATGAAACCATGAAAAGACCTGGAGGAACCTTAAGTGCATATTCCTAAGTGCAAGCAGCCAACCTGAAAAGGCCGTGTATGCATGATTCCAACTATATGACATTCTGGAAAAGGCAAAACTGTGGAGACAGTGAAGAGGTCAGCGGTTCACAGGGGTCGTGCAGGGGGAGAGGACTAGGCAGCACAGAGGATGTTTAGGGCAGTGAAAATACTCTCTATGATATTATAATGATGGATACACGTCATTTTACATTTGTCCAAACCCATAGAACGTACACCAGGAATGAACCCTGATGGCCCTTATGGACTTCGGGTGATGATGATGTGTCAGTGTAGGCTCATCAGTTGTAACACATGTTTATCACTGCAGTGGGGAATGCTGGTAATAGGCCAGGCTGTGCATATGGGGGAGATGGGGAGATGGGAAATCTTGGTACCTTTCACTCAATTTTGCCATGAACCTTAAACTGCTCTTAAAAAAGTCTTAAAAAAAAAAAGTAAATGCAACCAAATCATTACATGATGAATATACTGCCAGAAAATATGTGCTCTTTACTTCCTAGGAGAAACCCTCTTTATCCCCGTGGTTAAAAACACCTCAGGAGAAAGTGACCCAGAGTCTGAATCCCTACTTCACTATGTAAGATTTGATCTTGTGCAGGTTAACTGACGCCCCAGAATCTTCTGTCTCCTCATCTATAAAACAGGTACAATGACATACATGCTCATGAGGCTGTGCAGATAAAGTTATCCAAGCCCGTAATAGGCAGGAATGCAAAGCATGTGGGTGCAGTTGGGATGAGTTGATTTTGGAGTTTGCCTCCAATCGAGGATGGGGAGGAGGTGCTATATAGGTTTGGGGGAGAGGCGAGGGAACGAAGCTGACAGCTAAAAGAGTGAGGCAATGCATAGGCCAGACAGTTTAGTACAAATGCAAGTGGAATTAAGGAACCACTTGAAATTTAATAAACTTCAAAAACTTCTGAGAACAAATGTATTACAATGCACACGTTAACACTGAACTCATTCATCATTCACTAGGGCTACCTTGATTCACATGGAAAAAATTACATTATGGTGACTAGATTCAGTTTTCAGAAATGAGACAATATTAAGTGCAGTGTAAAAACACTGTTCTTAACAAAGCATGTCTCTTACGTTGGGGTTGGGAAGAGAGCTATTATGGTGATGTTATATGTGGACCAAATTAAGTGTAAATTGTAACAATGAATTATGAATTCACAGAAATTAAATAGCATGTGAAGAGTTCTACTTTTCATCAGATGGAGGTACCATCTTTAAGAGAAGAGGTCTTTATCTCAAAACACTGAAATTCACTTTTTTAAAAAATTCTAACCCAAGGATTTTTTCCCCCCATTGATCTTTAGAGAGAAAGAGTGGAAGGGAGGGAGAAAGGGGAGAGAGAAAAAGGGAGAGAAATATTGATGTGAGAGAGACACATCCACTGGTTGCCTCCTGCACATGCCCCAAATGGAATTGAACCTGTAACCCAGGTACATGCCCTTGACCAGGAATCAAACCCAAGACGCTTTGGAATGAGGGCTGACACTTTAACCACTGAGAAAAAACAGACCAGGCCTGAAATTCACAGTTTTAGATTCATGAGTGAATGGAACAAGAACAAAAATGTCAGTTTCAATAGGACCAGGGCCACCTTATCCAGTAAGCATAATAGACGTAGTCACTAGGGCCCATATGCTAGTAGGGTTTTATTAAAATGGTTTAATTTCTTTTAAAATCAGAAAAAAAGTAAACTTTTTGCTTATAGAAAATGTTTTCATTTATGCTATAATAGATTTGTCTTTACAGTTGTCAAATATCATTTTAAATGTTTTTTGTTGTTGTTGTTGTTGTTTTTTAGGTAGGAGCGGCAGGTCAAGGCAAACGTGGCTGGGCCAGTGCAGCTCTGCTTCCTTCATGCAACCCCTACCTGGTGGAAGGCCACAGTTACAAGGAATCTACCCACCACCCCCCTTACAGGATTTTAATAAGAAATTCAGATCATGCTCTAACAGTGCTGTCAGCCTGCAGTGCAGAGAGGACATCTTCCCTACATCAACACCCAATGCTCTGGCCACCTGGCTACTTGAGAGGCATAGGGACAGGGCCTGGTTTCCGTCTCCAGGTGTTCTGGCAAACGCTGCCCAGCACTAATGTCACCTGCCTCCTCTCATTAGTGGAACAAATGCTTAGTCATCACAGGCCAATTCCTTGGCCCTTCCTCATTTCCTCAAAATATCTCTCAGAATCCAGCGAACCGACCCTACTCTCTATTTCTTCTATTTGCTATCCAGAGAGCACACGTACTGAAGATTTTCAAAGCAAACTGCTTTAGGAGTTAATATCATCCATGGAAAGAGCAAGAATTACCTCCCCCTCATAGCAGAGAAATGGAGGTTGCTGGGCTTCTTAAAGTCACAAAACATGCCTCTGACAGAGCTGAGAAGTGAGGTGCATCTCTCTGTCTTTTTTTTATTTTGTGAGTTTTGTTTTTAAATCAAGGGTCATTGCTGGCAGATTGCTCTCTTCTTCAAAGGCCAACTTTTGCCCGGCTGGCATGGCTCAGTGATTGAACATTGACCTATGTACCAGGAGGTCAGGGTTTGATTCCCGGTTAAGGCACATAGCTCAATCCCCAGTAGGGAGTATGCGGGAGGCAGCCAATCAATGATTCTCTCTCATCATTGATGTTTTATCTCTCTCTCTGAAATCAATAAAAGCAATTAAAATTAAAAAAACAACAACAACAAACTTTCCCCAGCAAAACTACGGCTTCTCTAGAATGACAGGCCATGAAATTCAACAAGACACTTAGTTGTCTTCTGTGAGACTCTCCTCTTTGCTCTGTGGAAATCGCCTGTACTACCTGGCACATGGTGAGCCTTCGCCTGAGAGTCAGCCTTTCCCTTGTTAGCAGAGCTTTGCTTTCAGGGGGGCACTGAATCTGTATGCACCCCCCTAGCCTGTGAAAGAACCACCGGGGAAATTGCTGCTTCGCTGCCATAAGTCCCCTGTGCCCATGTCACAAGGGGTGTGGGGCCTCATTAATTCAAGTTGTTTAGGGATCAGCAATAGAAGATTATTTCAAACACTTAATTTCTTGCTTCAATTTCTTCTCTCTTAGAATTGGGTCCAAATCACTCTCTCGTGTGCCATGTGATCAATCTCCATTTGGGTTAGGAAGTCCAAATAGTCCTTTCAGAAAACCTATCCTTCAGCCTTAACAGGAACACACCCTGCAAACGCTATTATGCTTGATGTGCCTGCCTATCTGGCAGGTTTTATGCTTCTTTGTACTTTGGTCTCCCCAAGAATCGCTGCCTTTGTCGGGCTCACATACATACCGAGGGGCACCCGCCCTTCATGTTTCCAACAAATTAATTTAGTTCAGTTCTACAAAAGGACAAAAAGGTGTGCTGAGACCTGACCGGGATACAGAGATGGGAAAACTGTGTCCTGCTACTTGTGATTGCAAGTGAGATCAACACATAAATATACAATCATGATATCATACCTTATTCCTGATGGATTTATTTCCCACTACACTTACATTGATGGGTGCGAAGACAGATGCAGGGGGAAGGTAATTTTATTTCTTTTTTCTCTAGAAAACCTGACTATGGGTGGCAAACATGAACTTGGGTAAGCTCCTTCATACTCTGAATCCTCAGTTTCTTTTTAAAATTAAAACATGGGGTCAAGAAGATCTGTCATCCTTCAGCCATTCATTTAACCAGCATTTTTGGCTAAATATTTATTATTTGTACTAAATGCCCGATGCACGAAATTTGTGCAAGAGTAGGCCTTCCTTCCCCTGGCTGCTGGCACCAGCTTTCCTCTGGCACCTGGGACCCAGGCTTCCCTCACAGCCCCAGCTTCGTCTGGAAGTATTCTGGAAGGACATCAGTCTAATTAGCATATTATGCTTTCATTATTATAGATAGTATGTGCCAAGACTAGGTCACAAACACTTTATATGAACGCTCGTATAATCTTCAGAACAAAGGTAGGAAGAAGGCATTATGCTCAAAAGGAATAAATAAGATCCCTAAGGCCACAAAAAGTGTAGGTGGAATAAGCTTCATGCATTTGCCTTTTTGGCTCCAAAGCTCTTGTGGTATCTCACATGCCATGCTTTCTAGTTAAGTCTAAAGACTTTCCCTTTTAAGCTACTGTGATTATATAGCACTAGAGGCCCAGTGCACATATTCATGCACCAGGCCTCTAATATGCATGTAAGATCTTTGGTTAATCTCTTCTTACCCTTCCCCACCCCTCCTTCCCTCTGAGATTCATCAGCCTCTTCCATGTTTCCATGTCTGCCCCCTGGTGATCAGTGCGCATCATAGCTACCGCTCAAACTGTCTAAATTTGAACGGTCAGACAATTAGCATATTAGCCTTTTATATATATATATAGATTTCTCAGGAGATATTAGACATCACAGCCACTTTTCCTAACTGTGAAGGTGGGCAGGATGGTGGGATACTCTTTGAAAAATCTGTAGAAAAAGGACAAAAGAAGAAAGTAACCCTTTTCTAAGAAGATAGCTTATGTACTCCTAGCTTTTCTTTTTTCCAAACTTTTCAAATCAATGAAACATTTGGTAGACTGTCAAAGTGAATAATACTTCTTTCTTTCTTTTGTATTTTTTCAAAATATATGTTTACTGATTTCAGAGAAGAAGGGAGAAAAAGAGGGAGATAGAGGCATCAATGACAAGAGAGAATCATCATCATTGATTAGCTGCCTCATGCACACCCCCTACTGGGGATTGAGCCTGAAACCCAGGCATGTGCCCTGATCTGGAATCCACCTGTGACCTCTTGAGTTGATGCTCAACCACTGAGCGACACTGGCCAGGCTAGGCTTATGTCTTTAAATGCCATTTTTGCTATAAATAAATGAGCATACGCATATGGAATCTAACATAAAGAAGTAGGAAACTGAGCATCTCTTGGTCAAGGAAGTAACAATATGTGAACTTGTCATTGACTTTGACTTCTCAGCCTTCCCTAACACATCGGGTCCTCCTCAACAACTCTGACTGACCTATACCATTGTAAAGCCAGGACTAGTGTAGTAACTGCTCAATAAACATTTGTGAAATTAATTAAACAAAGATACACAGGTAGGTTAAACATGCAAAAAATATACCAGTTTTATTCATAAAGAATGTGTATTTTATATATGCCCCTTCTTCATCTTCCCTGACATTCCTTCTACTTGTTTTTATATATTTAAAAATCCAGATAAAAATATAAAACAGCTTTCTACTTAGTGGTTTTGACATCTCTCCAACCATTCTAAAAAATATGTTTAAAAAAAAATTTTTTTTTCAACAGACACTTAGTACTACCCACTGCCACTGTATGGTCACTCAGACCCAAGGACTTAGACCATATGAGAGGTAAATGTAAATATTTGTGTATTTTAATTTTTCTGCATTTTACTTGGTTTTATTTCAAGCAGGAAATTATCTGCCCCTCCCTAATTTTCACACATCATGGAGCCAGGTTTGCTGTGTTACACCGATTTCAAAATGTTCAGCATCATTTATTCTTTTTTTATAGTTCATATAAAGACATGGCTCCAAGACCTTCAATAACAAAAAGTTTATTTATGTATTTATTTTCGCACGGCATGCGTCGGTGAGCCAGGCTGCTCAGCACGCATCGCAGATTAGACGCCCGAGTGTGGTTTCAGGCAAGGCTCCCTCATGTTTCTGCGCATTGGCTGATAAACACTTCAAAGTAAACCCGCTCATAAATATGAAATGAAAAGCCGAGGAGTTGTTATGCGCAGCTTTGAGATACAAATCTCTTTATTCCCTTCTGAAGTGGGGTTTGATTGACATAATGAGTCATAGACCCTGTCCAGGGACACGCTGCCTTTCCCCCCCTTTTTCTCTGGAGACAGGGAGACTTTAAAGAAATCCACTTCAGAACTTGGTGATAGACAGCTCACTTGAAAAAATAATAAAGTTGAATCCTATATTAAATAACTTATTATTTTGTGTTAATGCTGACTTTGACAACCATGACATATGTCAAAGTTTTACTACACATCCTCTGAAAGCCGTTATTAGCTACCACTCTAAGAAAAAGATTTGCGATTTTTAAAAAAAGGGCCATTATATCTTTTGTCATATATATTGTTGCTATGTAGAGCCTTTGTCTGGCAAGAGAAAATCACTACTTAAATTAACTCAGAACAGAAGCCTAAAACCCTGTAAGCCAAAAGGCTATAGGGAGTCACATAGGCAATGGGGAATATTATTGTGGAAAATTCATTTAATAAATAAATGTCTCCCAAAAGGGAGGACCATACAGTAGAACCTTCTATCAAAAATAATAGAGTGAAGAACAATTGAGCATGGAGATTCAATTTATTCTTGCTCAGAAGTTTTCAATAATTATCTGCTTGCCTGAAAAAGATAAAAATTTCAAAGAGGTCACATAGTTTTCCATGAGATCATATTCTGTAAATTTAAATGACTTACAGAAGCTAAGCAGTTAACACAAAAGAGCTAAGTCAGCCAGTGTAAAGGGCAGTAAGGAGTGGAGGGGGCCTGGAGAAAAAGGGAAGAGCTGGTTGACATGGGTCAGTGATTGAGCATGGACCCGTGAACAGGAGGTCACAGTTCAATTCCCGGTCAGGGCACATGCCCAGGTTGAGGGCTGGATCCTTAAGGGGGATAGTGCAGGAGGCAGCCGATCAATGATTCTCTCTCATCACTAATGTATGTTTCTCTCTCTCTCTCTCTCTCTCTCTCTCTCTCTCTCTCTCTCTCTCTCTCTCTCTCTCTCTCTCTCTCTTCCTCTTCCTTCCTCTCTGAAATCAATAAAAATACATTTCAAAAAAAAGAAAAAAGATAAAGGGAAGAGAGTCTGGTATTCAAAGCCAATAGATTTCTGCCACTCAAGGAGTGGAATTAATGTTGCCGGGTCTTGCACTTTTTCTAGAAAAACGTGAATTCTATATATATATTTTTTTACTGATTTGTAAATGGTTGCCTAAAACATGCAATTCCAAAAAGGTGCAGTCCAAATAAAATAGGTCTTTGGGCTGCGAGTCTTTAGTCTCTGATCCAGACTTTCTATAGTGATCATTTAAATAAGCCTTTCTTAATAAAAGAGAATGGAGAGAATGAGAACCTTAAATCAGGGAATGTTGACAGAGGAAGGATCCTGGGATCATCTCCCCCAGTGTCCACCCATGACCCCTGGGGATTCTCCTGAGCGCCTGCTGGAGTGAAAAGGACCTGACCCTCCCAAAGCCCCTTCCGCCAGAGCTGTTCTGCCATTTTATTTATATAACGATCGGGGGCCAGAAAACTTTTGAAAACAGATAATTCAGACTACATTTTCAAGTGAAGAAACCAAGTGATTCACCACCAATTCTCCCAATACCTAACTGACCCAAGGTTCCAGGTTCCACTAGGTGTCAGGGTCAGATTCTGTCTATTGTTCTGCCTGGAGACTTAGCGTGAGAGAGAGTTAACTGTCCACCTTAGTGTGTCCCTTTCCTTGGTAGAGAACACTGCTAGACAGTGGCTGCCCACCAGGAACTATCGCTCCTTCTTCCCATTGCATCTCCATCAGGTCTTGTGTCTGTAATTCTTGTCAACCCAGTGATGTTAAAGTGACATGTGCCATTTAAAGGTCAGAGAGCCTAGAACAAATGATCCTGCTCTATGTTCTCTTCCCCTTATGATGCAGGGGATACTGGCAATGAAAAATTTAAGATGGCAGTGCCATGAGATGAGAGAAACCTTATTCCCTGGAGAACATGAACCTGGTCATCAGAATTCGTGATTTCCGATGCCACAGGAATGAGGAATTAATTTTGGTTAATGATTCTTTATGTACATTCCCTTGTTCCATCAGTTAGATTTACCCCAACTAATGCAGTCCATGTTGAAATTTTTGAAGCTGTCTTTTATAGGTAAATTATTCATCTACTTGATCCAAAAGACAGCATTGACTTCCTGTTGAGAACTTTCTTAAGCCAATAACTGCCAATTAGTCAGACCTCTTTTGTATGAAATGACAGAGGAGAAGGGGAAATTACATGACCCGCTAAAGGACAACAAAATGGTCAATAGAAAAGCAAGATTTAGTCTTTTCTTCCACACATTCACAAAGGCAGGTGGTTTTTGCCTGGGAGTGCTGAAGTCGGGGGTGTTGAGGGGGAGTTCCTGGATGACCTTCTAGGGTGGGTTGCAGGTGGCCAGTATGCAGCTGAGGCCTATATTGAACCAGAGCTTGTTGGTGCAAGCCATCTGCCGAGTTGGGTGGAAATTGGTGAAAGGAAGGAACAAGTGATGAATAACAATTTTGAGAGGGACTTGGAGAATCTGAATCAGGAATGGATTACCTGGACTACATAATAGCATCTGCTTCAACTATAGAATATTGAAAATCAAAGTGATATCTCTTCCTTGGGTAGGATCTTATTTAAAACTCAATGTGTCCCTAATCACCTAAATGGAGGCAAAGAAATCCTAGTAGAATATGTGTCAGTTCACTTAAAGTGCTCAAGCAAGACATTCATCCAGTGACTCCTCTTTAGAACCAAGACCATTGACTTTAAAAGCTATGTTTACACAATGGAATATTATGCAGCTGTAAAAAAGAAGGAACTCTTACCATTTACAACAGCATGGAGGGACCTGGAGAGTATCATGCTAAGCAAAATAAGCCAGTCAGAGAAAGACAAGTATCACATGATGTCACTCATGTGTGGAATCTAATGGACAAAATAAACTGATGAACATAATAGACCCAGAGACATAGAAGCATGGGGCAGACTAACAAATTTCAGAGGGAAGGCAGGGGTTGGAGGTGTGTGGGAAGTGATTAACTGGGAAACTTATATGCATATATGAACGTAGACAATAGCGTGGTGAATGCCTAGGAGGGGGGTGGATTAGGAATGGGGGACAAAAAACAAACAAACAAAGGGAACATCTGTAATACTTTCAACAATAAAGAAAAATAAACAAATAAAATTTTCCAGGGGTGCAAAACAAAAAGCACAGCAAAAAGCTTATAGATATATATGCATAGCCCATGGACACAGTTAATAGTGTGGTGAAAGCCTGGGGTGAGACAGGAGCTGGGTGGAGGGGGGAAAGTAGGGGGGAAATAGGGGGCATCTGTAATACTGTCAGCAATAAAAAATACATATTAAACTAAATATAAATAAAAGCTATTTTTGAAAGATTCAAGAAAAAGAAATGTAAAAAGAGGAAATATGATCCAACAGGAAGACCAAGGGAAGAACAAAAGGAAGGAAAAACACTAAACCACAAATAAATAAGAAATAATTTAAAGATAAGAGACCTCACTTCCTCTTTTAGAATCAGACACTGGATGAAAACCATTACTTTGGAGAAAAAGTTTAACCTTCGAGCCAATAGTGGCAAGAAGATTTTTCAACTATCTTGAAAAACTGAAGTATGAATACCACCTCAAGGGATCCTCAAAACAGATGAATGCTGGTGAAGATTTAGAAGAAAAAGACCCTGACAGTCATAGATATAAACACTTGGATGACAGTGGATCTATCTCTCCCACTGAAGAGTCAGCAGAGAGGATGAGGTTGCAACGAATCTTGAATCTGGTGATGAATGTGATATCAAACTGGTAGAGAATAATTATTTCATAGTAAGTTCTGAATTACCAAAGAAGATGAATGCATCGTTAGAACAGGAATATGCTGAAGAAGCTGCTTTGTCTAAAAAAGAGGGTATCAAAGTCCAAAAACAATGGACTGAAGATAGAGTGGCCTGAAAAGAAGACAGGCATATGAATGTCATGGGTTTTATCTTGAGAACACAAAGTCTGGATTTGAAGGTATTTGGATAGTCTAAAGATCTGTGCTGTTCTAGGAGGTGATGGCTTAGAAATGACTGTGATTTGAACTCACTCAGGTTTAGAGGGTGTCTGAACTTGAGAGACCAGGCAGATCCATCTAATCTGACCCTAACAGTGGCCCCAAAGTGAATTACTTGAAAAATAGAGTCCCATTGATTATAGGACTGACTGACATGACCACTGGATTGAGCAAACATTCTTTCTAAAAGGGATTAAGCCTCAAATTCAGGAGGAACTAAGGCAGTGGAAGGAATCAGAACATGTGAAATTCCTTAAATAAAAATTTATTAACTTTAAATAATTGTGCCTAGGTCACACATAATATCATCCTATCTAATAAAAGAGAAACATGGTAATTAGCCGTACCTTTGCTACCCTTCCCAATGGCTAATCAGGGTGATATGCAAATTAACTGCCAGCCAAGATGGCGGCCGGCAGCCAGGCAGCTTGAAGCGAACATGAGGCTTGCTTGCTTCAGTGATGGAGGACTCCAACGTTCCCTGCCTGCCACTGCTGGCCTCTGAGCTTGCAGTTTGAAACATTGTTACAAATATAGAAGCTAAACAAAACCCCAGAAACCTGCTTTCAGCCAGCCAGGATCTCAGAGCTGGAGTTGAAACAGTGTTTCGATTACAGAACCCAAACAAACCAGATACCTGCTTTCAGCAGAGGAGGCCTATGAGCTGGAGTAAGCCTCAGAGATAAAGCTGGCCCAGAATAAATTAAAAAGAAAAAAAGGAGTGGTTGGGAGCTTCAGTCACCCGCCAGCCTGAAAACAGCCCTCAGCCCCTCACACAGACTGCCCAGGCACCCCAGTGGTGACCTCCACCCTGAAGGGTGTGTGACCAGCTGCAAACAGCCATCATCCCCTCACCCAGGCTGGCCAGGCACCCCAGTGGGGACCCCCACCCTGAAGGGTGTGTGACCAGCTGCAAACAGCCATCATCCCCTCATCCAGGCTGGCCAGGGACCCAAGCGGGACCCCCACCCTGATCCGGGACACCCTTTAGGGCAAACCAGCCGGCCCCCACCCGTGCACCAGGCCTCTATCCTATATAGTAAAAGGGTAATATGCCTCCCAGCACCGGGATCAGCGAGACAGGGGGCAGTGCCCAAACCTCCTGATTGCCCTGCGGCTCTGTGTGTGACAGGGGGCGGGGCCACAACCTCCCTATCCGCCCTGCTCTGTTCGTGACAGGGGAAGGCACCCCAACCCCCTGATCAGCCCTGTTCTGTGCCTGATAGGGGGGAGCTCCCCAACCCCCTGATTGCCCTGCAGATCTGTGTGTGACAGGCTGCGGTGCCCCAATCCCCTGATCGGCCCTGCTCTGTGTGTGACAGGGTGAGGTGCCCCAACCCCCTGATCGGCCCTGCTCTGTGTGTGACAGGGTGCAGCGCCACCCCCTCCCCACAACGGGTCCTGCTGTGTGACGGGGTAGAGCCACAACCTCCCCATCGGCCCTGCCCTGAGTGTGACAGTGGCTGTGCCCCAACCCCCTGATCGACCCTGCTCTGTGGGTGATAGAGGGCGGTGTCCCAACCCCCACCCACGGGCCCTGCTCTGTGTGTGATGGGGTAGAGCCATAACCTTCCCATCGGCCCTGCCCTGAGTGTGACAGGGTGCGGCGCCCCAAACCCTGATCCGCCCTGTTCTGTGTGTGACGGGGGCGGTGCCCCAACTCCCCTATCAGCCCTACTCTGTGAGTGACGGGGGGAGCTCCTCAACTCCCTGATTGGCCCTTCTCTGTGCCTGACAGGGGGGAGCTCCCCAACCCCCTTATGGGCCCTGCTCTGTGCGTGACAGGGTATGGAGCCCCAACCCCCCTGATTGGCCCTGCTCTGTGCGTGACAGGAGGTGGCGCCGCAACCTCCCCATCGACCCTGCCTTGAGTGTGACAGGGGGCGGTGCCCCAACCCCCAATCGGCCCTGCTCTGAGCCCGACCAGGGGCTGCACCTAGGGATTGGGCTGCACCTAGGGATTGGGCCTGCCCTCTGCCACCCGGGAGCAGGCCTAAGCCAGCAGGTCGTTATCTCCCGAGGGGTCCCAGACTGCGAGAGGGCACAGGCCGGGCTGAGGGACTCCCTCCCTCCGGAGTGCACAAATTTTTGTGCACCAGGCCTCTAGTATGTGAGAGTGTGTGTGTGTGTGTGTGTGTGTGTGTGTGTGTGTGTGTGTATATATATATGTAAAGTTCAGTTTGATCATTCAATATGATGTGCGCTGACTACCAGGGGGCAGCGCAGAATGAAGGAAGGCCCCTGCTGGCAGCTGGAAGGCCTCAATCAGCCCTGATCGCTGGCCAGGCCTAGGGACCTTACCCATGCACAAATTTTGTGCACTGGGCCTCTAAAATATATATATATATATATATATATATATATATATATATATATATATATTTAGAAAAAAACTTTACATCTTTTCTAGAAAGTCAAAGAGAGAGAGAGGGAGGGAGGGAGAAAGAGAGGGAAGGAAAGAAAAGCAGGAACTCAGATTTTGACAGCTCCAAAGAAGTTCTTACCATCATACATTAATTTCTATTGCAATGACATGAGTTGGTGTCTGAGTTTTTATTAAAATCCTTACTGGTTCAAATTAATAAAATTTAGCAGCATCATTATATGTCAGCTGTTAGATTTCTGATTATTGTTACTACAATTTAAAAGTAAAAAAAAACCTCTAACACAAATATCTCCAAAAAATAATTTTAACGTAAAGAATTAACTAGTCCATATGTAATATTATAATATTGTATTTCAATATTAGAAATTTTATCTTTAAATAACAAAGTATTTTTGAGATGTTTTCATACATATAAGAAAAGTGATGATAACATAATTTTTAATAGTAAAGAAAATAACCATTATATAGGTTAGCATCTGGAAACTGTCAGCCATCCAACCCTAACACAACCCAAAATAAACAGAGACATGCCATGTATGTATGTCTACATACATATACAGGGGTGTGCAAAAGTAGGCTTACAGTTAATAAAATATGATAACTATACAATAATGCATTAATTAATGAATAAATAATACAATAATAAACTGTGATTTACATACTCAAAACTGTACACTTACTTTTGCCCACCCCTGTCCATGTGCACAAATTACGTATATTCTAATAATGAGAATTGAGAAATTAGAAAAGTGAAATGCTATATATACACATAAAAATGATCTTTTATTAATATCCAACTTCTATGAAGGTCCAGCTCACTTTCAGACTAGGAGTAACTGTGTGTCACAGTGCACAGGGGCTTTGCAATCAGACAAGACAAAGTCCCAATCCTCAGCTTCTCCAAATTCCAATGTCCCCACTTATAACATAAGGATGATAATAGCTACAATATTCAACATACAGACTAGAGGCCACATCCAAGGAAACTAAACCTAGACCCTTTGGGAGATAAGCATAGACCATGATAATGTTCATGAGAACTCTTAAAGTTAAACCAGTTGTCTGGGACAGGAGCTGGGAGCAAATGAGCATGAGAAATCCTCTTGGGATGATGGACATGGTTTAAAATCGTATAGTGGTGATAAGTGTCCACCTCTGTTAATTTACTAAAATTCATGCAATTGTACACTTGGAATTGGAGGATATTATGATGTGTAAATTATACCTCAGTAAACCTGTTACAAATTAAGGTGGTGATATGTAAGCACTTCTCTGTATGTAGGTAAAAACTGCACGTGTAAAACCTAGAATAAAACAACAGCACAGAATGAAATAACAGTGTGAACTCTTAAGATATATAGATTGTGGAGTAAACTATTCAAAGCTAATCTATGACTCACGTTGCATAAATTGAAAAGAGAATTATTATAACATTGTGACTTTTCTTTTGATTCTATCATGAATTTAATGGCTAAAATATGCGTTGGATAATAGTTACTCATTAACTTTTGTTTGGAAATCATGAAGGCACAAGTGCCCTGGGACTAAACTATTCTATGCTAACCATCAGGGTAAAATGAACAGCCTTTCTTTCCCATCTCAAGGTGTTTTAATCCTCTAGACTGAGAACAGTTTGATTACACAGGCAGCACTGGGATCAGGAGTTCTGTCTCCATCTAGGAAGAAACAGCTGTCAGTCACATCTCTGTTCTCCTCCCCTGCTCCCCAGAGGACAACGGAAGCAAGCTGTCTCCTGGATAAGCACTCCTCCGAGAATTGCTGGCTCTTCATGGCCTGCAGCTGAAAGGCAGCCATTCTGCTCACTCAGTCTATTAGCCCTTTGACTTCCTTCCTCTGCACACAAATATAAATATAATGCCTAAGTGAATGATGACTGCTGTCCCCAAAGAAATTTCAATTAAACACTTGGAATCCTTAGGAATGGTACCTAGGGAGAATCCCAAACAGAGCTGCAATTTGTTATGTATTATTAAGTCTGGCTTCGGATTGTAAATCTTCCTGTTTTTTTTTTTTTTTTTTTTCTTTTCTTTTCTTTTCATGTTAGCTGGGGCTTTTAAAGAACCACCTCCCATATGATTTGAATAATTCTTTCCCAAATGCTAAGCGGAACAAGTATAATGGAGTTATTCCTGGATAGTGAGCCCCTGGTCCAGTTTAAAAAGCAGAGGGGGAAATCCCTTTGCCTGCTACCAGAGTTTGGAACGAGACAATCTTTCCTCTCTTCTCAAAGGGAGTGGAGGACACGGATGAATGGTGCTTGTCTTTTGTGTAGAGTTGTGTTTCCACCGACCATAATCCTGCAGCATCATATGCTTGAGAGCAAGTTACCAGAATTTAAGCTCCATGAGGGAATATTTTGTCTACTTACTTCTGTATTTTGAGGGGGATATACAGGGTGTCCCCCAAAATGTATGCACACTTTAACAGCTGCTAGTTCAATTTTGATAATAAAATGTATTTTAATAGATACAACCTTTATGATTATTCAATGTATGTGTATATATTTTGAGGGGACCTAAATAGAAGGTTTTGCCTAAATAAATGTAAATGGATGAATGGAAGGGAGAAAGGAAGAAAGGAAAGAAGGGAGGGAGAGAGGGAGGGAGGGAGCGAGGGAGGGACAGACTTCGACAGAAGTCCTTGACAACTAGGCCAGGTCTTTCTGTTCCACTTCTGCCAAAATTTCATAAAATATGTCCTTGGCTACATTTACTATAGCATTATTTTGGAAGAATTTACTTAAGAATCAGATATTTGGTACAACTCATTCTTTCCTTTTACTGATTATTTGTTTTTCCCTATGTGTTATTCAGCTGAATGAAATGATTAGAGCTAATCAGATTATATTCAGAGATAAGAAATAAAAAGTTCCTTCTCAAAAATAAAATAAAATAACTTCTATAGGGTCAGTGGGTTGCCAAATCACATTTGCTCCTGTGTTGAGAATCTATGATTCATCCTCTTTGGGTTTGTCCAAATATAGTTTTTATAGAAATCACGATTATTAGCTCCTTTCCAGTACTGGGGTTTATGCCAATTACTTAAAATAATGTTAATACAAGAAATGTAAAGGCCCCTGAAAAACCTTATTTCTACCAAAGGCAACTATTAATTCTCCTACTAAAGAAGCAGTTTCAAATATTCAGCAAATAAAAATAAATAATTGAAAGAAAATTTAGTAAGTCCTCTCCCTTTAATACCAACTTTCTTTTTGTCACAGGCATATGCTTGTGGCCCTCAAACACAACTGATGCATAAATGATAAATGATTGAAGGTGAGTTTGTTGACATTGTTGACTATACTTCTGTCCCCTAAAAAGGAAAGCTTTGCGCTCCCCAGCACTCAGACGTGGGCTGATGGACACATGGCAGCTACTGAAGCCTGAATGGAAGGGAGGGCCTGTCAACATGGTTTCTCGAGTAGCAGTTCACCTCCTGGAACCCTCAGTGATTCCTGCTTTTGGATATCTGACACCAAAGCCAAGAGAAACAGATCTCAGGAACCGGGGTTCTATTCCTCTGTAAAATGCCTGTCAGCAATGCATCAGGAAGATGAAATTCCCTCTTTATCCTCAAAAAAAGCTGCACTTCCTGTCCTTCTGTCTCTCAGGGCTTGGGACCCCAGAGAGACAAAGGACACTTGTGATGGGCTGTTTGGAAGCTCAGTATGTGCAAGTTCCCCCCCAACCCCCCCCCCCTCCCCGCCGCTGCCCCGCCAATCCATCTTTATATAAGTGCTGCAACGCTCCTTTCTTCTGGGGAGCCCAGGGGTTGAGGAAGCCTGCTCAGAAAACTTAAAGAGCAGACCTGACATCTTAACCCCCTTCACATTTCTGGTGTGCCCTATCTTTCCTGATGTTTTCCCAGCCACCAATCCCTGGAATCCAAAAGAGGAAGGAATGAGAAGTCTAGTCATGAGATGCAGAGTCCTGGCTGACTTCTGGAAGGATAAAGACAACACAGTCATGTGGATGGATTTCTTCAGGGACTTTTATCTTCATTCATAGTGTCATTCGATGGGATATCTCCTTAGTGAGCCTTCAAAAGAAGTCTAGTTAGCTGTGCATTTTCTTTAATCCTCACCTGAGGACATATTTATTGATTTTAGAGGGACAGGAAGGGAGAGGGAAGAAGGGAGGGAGTGAGGAAGAGAGAGAGAGACAGAGACAGAGAGAGAGAGAGAGAGAGAGAGAGAGAGAGAGAGAGAGAGAGAGAGAGAGAGAGAGAGAGGCAAACATTGATGTGAGAGAGAAACATCAATCCATTAGCTTCCATATACACCCCCACTGGGGATCAAACCTGCAACCTAGGAATGTGCCTTTACTGGGAATTGAATCCACAACCTTTTGGTGTAGGGGAAGACATTCCAACCAACTGAGCCACCTGGCCAGGGCTCCTTTTTTAAATTTATTTTTATAAATTCTGTAGATACATTGACCTACCAATTCTAGTTGGATTTCTTTTTTCCTCACCCCTGAAAAGACTGAAGAAGAAAGCTTAGTTCTCAAACTAAAAAAAGGAACAGCCTTTTCTTTGGTGGTCATATCAGTCTGATTTTAGATTCTAGTAGATAAAGCAAAACATCTGGAAGTCAAATGTAAGCTTCATATACTACATAAGTGGGAATGAAACAAAAGATCAAGTGAAGTACTTCATAACTTCATAAAAGATCAGATAGTGCCTCCAAACTGCATGGTAGAAACATCAAGTTCTCAATGGCCGACCAATATTAAAGCTAAGCCCAAACAGAGAACGGAAGATAGCAAATCACAACTGATTTTGGTTTCTATATATTATTATAAAAAAAAAGGCAGAAGAAGGAGGAGGAGGAGAAACAGACAGAGAAAGAAACGAAGGAAGGAGGATGGAAAGAAAGGGAAAAAAATAAAAGAAGAGAGAAATATATATTTCTTGGAAAAATGACTGATTCTAGGGCTGGGACAGAAATTATAGTTAGCCCGCTATACATCTGAAGATTCAACAAACCAGAGATTTAAAATATTAAAAAAAAAACTTCCAGAAAGTTTCAAAACAACAACAAACTAGAATTTGCCATGTGCCCAGCTCTATGCTGAATATGTGAGAATGAAATTATATGCAGGCACACCCTGCTGTACCCTATATGGAAGTATGGGTTTCAGGCAAATACTGTGTTGTTTTATATACGGGACTTACACATATGCAGATTTTTCTATCTGAAGGGGGCTCCTGGAATCAGTCCCCCATGGATACTGAGAGATGATTATATACAAGAGCCTGGAACATCTTGTATGCCAGAAAGTAAGAAAGTACTCAAAACAAAACAAAACAAAAGCCCACAATGATGGGTGTACATCCAAGGAACCCAACAGTCAACTGAAGGAACTCCTAGGGGCCAACTGGAACAATTTAAGCAACCAAATAGATAAAGCTGTATTGGTGTATAACTCAAAGTATAACATAAATATCTATGAGTCCTTGATAGCAGAAATTAATAACTGAGTAATAAAAAATGTGTAGAATGACAACTCTCACATGCAGAAGAATTCCAAATCATTTATGCAAATGCTCTAAACTCAATGAAGTGGAACATAACCCCTCACTCCCTAAGTATGAATGGCTTTCTTCTAAAGACTTTCTCTTCGATGAATATCAGGGTTAACATCAACAGTGATAAGTCTTGTTGATAGACTACACCCTTCATATAATACGATACTGTGAGAATGGCACTTGTACCTCCATAGCCCTCCTCCTAAAAGCACATTACCTTACTGTAATCTGCAGAAAAATATCAGACAAAGCCCAACTGAGGAAAACTCTATGAAATACCTGACCAGAATTCTCCACACCTGCCAGGGTAATCAGAAACAAGGAGAATGTGAGCAACTGTCACAACCAAGAAAAGTCTAAGGAGACATGACAATGGAATGTGATGTGATGTGGTGTTCTGGATGGAATCCTGGGACAGAAAAAGGACATTAGGGAAAAAGTGAGGAAAGTGAAATAAAGTACAGACTTTAGTTAATAATAGTGTATCAATATTGGTTCATTAGCTGTGACAAATGCAGCATACTATTGGAAGATGTTAATAAATAGGGGAGATTAGGTGTGAGGTGTACAGGTACTGTCTGTATTATCTTTGTAATAATTCTATAAATCTAAAATGTTTTAAAAGTTAAAACTGTTCTGAAATAAAAAAGTTTATTTTAAAAAATTTAGTCCAGATATGTTCCATAACTTAATTTCATCCAGAAAGAATAAAAGAAAAAAGAGTGATAGAAAGGAGGAAATTATCAGAATGTAGGGCAATGGACTGGGGAAACTATTTGGCAAAATGTAAATTTCACTGTTTTCTTTTATCGTAAATCACATCTAAATTCCCCAAATAATGTCCCAACTGTTACTTTGCACAGTAGCCATTCTTCGGTGGAGAATAAGAGGTCTACAACCTCATCTTCAATAATAACCCACAGACACATGGTTAGTCCTTTATGAAATTTAAGACAGAAGGTTTCTTTAATCATCTCAGATGAGAAGTACTTCATAAGAGATCATGCTCTGCCTCTATATGAATCACTTAATGTCATAGTAGAAACCAGGTGAATGCAATGTCCTCCGAAAAATCAAGGAACAAGCATAAAAAATTTAAAAAAGAAGCAGTCAAATGTGTTCTTTGATAAAATAGGTAGGTGACTCGGTTTAAATATAACAAATAAATAGGTCTCATAATTAATCTTGACTGACTTTCTCACCAAATATCCTGGCATTTTGGAGGATGGAAAAAAAAAAAACCCACCCTCAACCATCCTTCAGCAGCAGAAAGCACAGAAAGAGAATTTATCCTTAGGACAAAACTAGAACAACTTATAGGTGCGCTTGTCGTGACCTGTTTGTGGAAAAACCTCTCACTTGTCTAAAGTTAGTCCAGGGCAGGAATAGCAGGGGCCTGCGAAGCACACTGACAGTTTCTGCAGTGATGGCCTCACATCAAATGAGAATTAGTAGAGTGTCAGCAGAATTGCCTTCATTCAGCAAAGAGAGGGAAGGAGGAGAGATGAGAAATGACAGCTGAGCATGCTTCCCGCATGACTTGTCTTTTTTAGAATCTTGTTTAAATAAGTAAAAAAATGTAAAAGCCTATACAAGAAAATTTTAGGGCATTAATCTTGATGAATAGTTACTAACAATTTTTAGAGCACACAGTTTAATGGTTTGTCAAGATACGTAATACGGTTTAGGCCATTGTAAGATCAATCCAACTTGTCTATGCATCAAATAATTTGAGAGTGTCATTCCCAAAGTTTATATTCAATCAAATTTGTAAAAATATATCTTTATTGATTTGATTTCAGAGAGGAAGGGAGAATGAGAGAGAGAAACATTAAATGATAAAATGATAAGAGCCCAGTTGGTATGGTTCAATGGATGAGCATTGTCCTCTGAACCACGAGGTCATGGTTTGATTCCCTGTCAGGGCACATGCCTGGGTTGCAGGCTTTATCCCCACTATGGGGCATGCAGGAGCCAGCTGATCAATGATTCTCTCTCATCACTGATGTCCTATCTCTCTCTCCTTCTCCTGTCCTTTCTGAAATAATAAAAAAATATATTTTAAAAAAACACATCAATGAATTGAAATTGGTCTTATTTAAGTGTGAACCTTTTATAATCTCAACTCTATTCCCAAGGCTAACATTAGTCTCCTTCCCCATTGCCACTCCCTGATGTCACCCCATAACTTTGAACAATCCACCTGTCTCTCGATGGCCACATCGGATACCACTGAATCGTCAGCCAGTGGGCTTCCTCTGCTTTGGAGTCCTCACTCCCTCCCTTCACAATCTGGATAATGACTGTTGGTTCCACAACAATCATCTCAAATGTCAATTGCTGCTCAAAATCTTGGCTAAAAATCTCCAGGAACAATTATTTCTTCCTTTAGATTCCCAAATCACTTTATGGAGATCTTTATTGTAGCACTTATTCCCCTTAATTATAACTTACCTGTTAATATGTCTATTCATTGTATTATGAATCTTAAGTGGGCTAAACTATCTCTCCCTCTTTGTATTATGTAGCTACAATATACTTGCTCAATGATTGGGTGAAAGTGTCACATTATAAACTATTTCTGCCTGAAAATGTTGAATACTTAAAAGAGGTGAATAATTATGTTTATAATATTTTATTTTTTTCTCCAAAGGGAAAAAGATCATAAACATCTTTGCCTTTAATTTTCTTGTTTCTGCTCCTTGGGTTGTAGATGCTATTATTGCAGGAAGTTTAGATATACTCACATTTAAGTTGGCTGGACTATGTCTGGTAACAGCTGATTAGAAAGAATAGAAGGAGCCTTAGAAGTCTCTACAGTTCTGCCTAAATTTCTCTTTGCAAACTCTGACATGTGATTTATATTACTAAGGTAATAATGGAGCTTTCTTCAACTTTCTTCACAGCCAGCCTACCAGACATCTTTAGTCTCCATCCCTGCTACTCCTGTGAGCAACAACAAAAGCAGAAAAAAACCCACACAAAAAAGGCCAGGGACTAGAATGCCTTTCCAAGCTCTTCCTCACAGGCTGTGGCTGACTGAGCTTGGCATGCACGGCAAGCAGCTCTCCGGAGCAGGCCTGGTCCAGATCAGCTGGCCACAGCGTGAGGCCAGCAGCACAGAGCAACTATAGATTGCTGTACCTACCCCCCATCCTGGAGAAAGAAAGGAGAAACCAAAAAGACTGGCTCCGGATAAGACTGTGGAGAGATTGTTGGGGTGTATGTGTTTACATGTGTTCTAGTTTGGGAGAAAGAAGAAAAGGACTAAAGACACTTCAGGGGGCAGCACAGCATGGCGGTTGGCATCAGTAAGACAGGGGCTTAGAACTAGACTCCATCACTTACTGGCTGTGGATTTCAGGGAGTTACTTAATATGATGGGTTTTTGTTTCTTCATTTATAAATGTGGGGGTAATTACATTAGATCCCCAGTGAGGCTGCTGAGGTGCTTTAGTGAGAAATGTTGACCATGGCACATGGCACATCATATCTCACTCCCATCCCAGCTTAGACTCCTCAGAACAATACACAGGATCAGAGTGTTTGTTATTAACAACCATTAGCATTGTACTAGCAACTTATAATAGCTTGATTTGTTGTGATGCTATGGGATGGAACTCAATTTTTATTGATTGATTTTTAAAGAAAGAGGAAGAGAGAGAGAGAGAGAGAGAGAGAGAGAGAGAGAGAGAGAGAGAGAGAGAGAGAGAGAGAGAAGTTTGTTGTTCTACTTATTTATACATTGATTGGTTGCTTTTTGTATGTGCCCTATCCAGGGATTGAACCTACAACATTGGTATATTGGGATGACACTCTAACCAACTGGGCTACCCAGCCAGGGCTGCAGATGGAATTAAGAGAGTAGAATGTGAGGCATGGCTAAACTTCTCAGGAGTTGTATTACCTTTCTCAAGTTACATACTCAGCTTTAGTTTCTGCATCTTTTAAATAAATGGGGCTAAAACAGTTGGTCTCCCCTGCAGCACTAATGTTGGAATCTCTAGAGTGAACTGGACTTTATTATGCTGCTATGCAAAATGGAGTGGTGATAGTGATGGGCGTGGCAGTGAGTGGGTGTGTTCATAAAACAGGTATCCTAAGCGAATCACAGTCCAGGGGTTTGCTGGCCAACCCAGTTAACATGGTCAAGCCCTGTGCACAATAACCTAAGAGGCTCCAATTTGAGTACACAAATGAGTTATTTGCAATGAAATTTGTATTGAATTTCTATTCAACAATGGATTTTGTCACCTTCCTCTACAGTGATATTTTAAACTGGGAAACCATCCACAAATTCCAATTTCAAAAGACAAATATGGCTTTAGTGACAACTGCAAAATGCTTGCATATCAGAACCTCAATTCAGTAGCCTTTTTAATATGTCAGGAGAGCTTGCTACTTCAAATACTATGACCTGCAAAACCAGAGAATGTGCCATAAGAGGGCCATTACTGCCAGAACGCAATGTACTTATAGCATGCTAACTCCAAGCTGACAGGTTTGAATGACATTACAAGAACAATGAAAGTAAAGAAGAAAATGGAAGGGAGGAAGAAAAGGGAAAGGAGGGAAGAAGGAAGGAGAATGCATTATTAAATGGGAATTCCTAGAATAGCAAATGCATATTGTCTGCTTGGCCCAAGTCTAAAAGGTACCACTTAGCTCTAATTTTCAGAGAAAGAGGCGGGGCTCCTACAGATATTACTTCATAATTTTATACCATTAAGTGTAGCTGAAAATGAATTCTTTTATTTTCAAATGATGAACTATTTTAATATTAACACAGAAGGCATATTTTTTAAAGTTCACCTAGTACCTTTAAGGAATTTTAAGCAAGTTTCACTGCCCTACATCGATATCCAGATGGCAGCCACTGGTCTATTTAAGGCCAGTTTCTGCTTTAAGTTTGGTTAAAATGAGGGGGCCAGAATCAAACTTCCTGGGCTAGGGCCAAACACCACTATTTTCTGTGTCAACTTTAGTAAGCTACCAACCATCCCTTCATATCACTTTTGCCACTGTTAAAGTGTAGATCATGAAAGTATTCTGCAGCATAAGGTCTTGATGGGATGATAAGCAAAACAATTTATAAAAACTCTTAACATAGTATCTGGTACATAGTAAAAACTCAATAAACATAAGCTGTAAACATTTGTAGGGATCTTTTAAATATTTTTAAATGGTATTGCTTTGTTATAAAATACATGCACACACCAATTCACAATCAGATGTAGACATGATAACCCATATCATTGACTTACTGAGTATATTATAATGCCACTGAACTAGTTTCTCTAACCGTGCTGCCATACAGAGTGAAGGCAAGGTAACCACTGGATTCATGATCCTAGAAGATCTACCTGGAGAGGGTGACATCGATTTTCTAAATCTCATTGATTTCCTAAGAGGCCAAATTCCATCCACATGTATTGTTTAGAGACCTACGTTTAAAGACACACTTTCCTCTCCATGCAGGTGAATTCACATCCCTCACCTTGGAGTATAGGGGCAAGAGCACCAAACATGTTCACACCAACCATACACTAGAAAGCAGCAACTCTAGTCTCCCTTCTATGCCATTGGAAGTCTTGTACCCAGTTCCAAAGCCATCATTTGCGCATTCCCAAAAGAATATGCCCTATACTAAGTGGCCCAAGGACATGGTAAATAGTGATGATTCTAAAATTCCTTGAAATAATTTTTGAGTTGAAAGACTCAAAAAAGTTAGGAGGGAGACTTTCTGATCAAGTTGTCTAGAATAGTTATTTTTCTGATAATAATAACAACAAAAACAGTTACAGTAACAATAACAGCAACTACTTAATATATACTAGGTATTGCTTTAAGAAATTTATGTAAATGCTATCTCATTAAATAGCCTTACAAGATGATAAGATCATTATTCCCATTTTATACACAAGGAAGTTGATGCTCAGAAGAGCAGTAAGTAGTTCTTCCGGTTTCACAGCTAGAAATCGGTGAAACCAGAGCCCTGAAGCACATATGTGGCCCTGCCTATTCTTGTGTTTGCCCCAATAATAACAGAAATTCAGTCTAGTCCTCTTGCCCCTCAGGAAAGGCTTCTCTGAGTACTTTTCCCTCTTCATCTATTTCAGTTGCTGCCCATATCACTGAGACAATATTGCTTTTATCTTTGTTAATGACTTCTGCATACTTTTTGGAATTTCTATTGCATGTCCCATTGTTTCTGGGCTCAAATTCACATCCATTTCTTCCTTATCTCCTACTACCTTTTAAACACAATCCTTACCTGGTTTTGCATTTGTATTTGCTTATAATTTAGAAGAAAGGTTTGCCTCCTCAGCTTGGGACTCGGCCATAATGCCTACATGCAGTAACTTCCATTCCTGGCTTCCTGGATAAGTGTGTCCGGGTAGAATATTATTATTTTACTGGAATATGTAGGCCATGAAATATACAAGATAACTAACTGAATCAACGATCCTGAAAGATGATTCCTAAGTACTCAGGTGTTCAGTGCTTCCATTTTCATTGTTGAACTAATTAGTTTTTGTGCGATTAGAGTTTATGAATTCAACCCAGTGCAAGTACATAAAACACTGCACGGGATATTTCTGAAGTGATAGGCTACATTATGAACCCCAAGGAATGAATGCATGCTCCTCAAGGGAATGAAACTGGGGCAAAGCCAAGTGCCCAGTGCCAGGTGAAATGAACTCTCGCCTCCTGACCCCCTCCCTGCAAGGCAGAACCTCCGGCTCAGCTGTTACGAAGCTGATCCCCAGGGAACAAAGCCTTTTTCACTGAGATGGGTGCACCTACCAGCTAGGAAACCGCACTGTGATTCAACCATCGTTCCGGTGCATGCACGACGAAGGAAGCAATTTTGACAAAGAATAGCAAGAGCTATCCATAAAAATGTAGAACAAAAACACAAAAAGCATAAAAGGTATTGATAATTAATTTAAAATACCATAAGGAAACCATAGCTAAATTGAGGGGGGAAAATAGAGACTCAACAAAGACAGAGGGAACGGCCAAGGCTATGAAAGCGAATGCCCCAACACTTTGGATGGCAATTGCGATGCCCAAATTTTTTCCTGTAATTATGGTTCTACTTATCCCATCTCAGATGCATAGAAAAACTTGAGTGGATGGGGGATGACTTCACGCTGGGAATATAGAAATAAGTTTGAACAAATTGCCCATTTGTGATTATTTAAATAAAACATCGTAATTGTAATATGTTGGTCGATAAAGGCAATTTTTTTTCCTTCTTTCTCTTTTGTAAAAGAACAATACACTAAATGCTATCTTGAGTTTTTTTACAGCGTTTCTGTAAATACAGTATTTAATGCCAGGTGCCCCCTCGATTTTACATTGTGATGGGCTCTGTACGGGGAGGAGTAAATGCACTGGGAGCTGTTTGCCACACTAGTTGGGCTCTGACAAATCATTAACAACATTCTCTGCCTGGGCATTGTCTTCTAGGATGATTACATGCAGCTTGACTCAGTGGCTCACATTTAGCAGGCCTCACTTTTATCACATTTATTTTACCTCATTTATTTCAATGGTGGTTCCCTTACATAGTTATATTGGTCATCCCTGTTCTATTTTAAAATAGATCTTTTAGCCTTAACCGGTTTGGCTCAGTGGACAGAGCATTGGCCTGAGGACTGAAGGGTCCCAGGTTCGATTCAGGTCAAGGGCATGTACCTTGGTTGTGGGCACATCCCCAGTAGGGGGATGTGCAAGAGGCAGCTGATCGATGTTTCTCTCTCATTGATGTTTCTAAGTCTCTATCCCTCTCCCTTCCTCTCTGTAAAAAACATCAGTAAAATATATTTAAAAAATAAAATAGATCTTTTATATTTGTATATAAGTTTCAAAATATAAATTTTATTTTTAAAATATAGCTTTTAAATTGAAGAGGTTGTCCTTCTTTTCACTTATTCCAAACAGAACAGAACAAAACAAAACAACACATATTCTGTTTTGTTCTCAATAACAATAATAACAAAAGATAGTTTTTTTTATTATCTTAAAAGGATGGAACTTCCTGCTTTGAAAATAAATCTTTCTCCGGTATGGCTAAGGAGGTTTAGACTCCCCATGTCATCACTTCTGCAGGCACGCATATGCCTTGAGAACAGTTAAAGGGCTTGGTCTTATTTCCCAAGGTACCTATTTTGATCTTCAAAGATTTGCTAGTTGATTGGATTTTTCCACTTTTTAGATATATATTTTTGAAATAATTTCTTATTTTAAGTAGAATTGAACAAGCTATTTTTGGTCACAATATATAATAAATATAACATATGGCTTAAAAGCCCATTGTGAATAAAATGGAGGTCTACATATTAGAGACCTGAAGAAGAATGAAATATAATCCCTGCTCTCAAAATTAAGGGGAAGACATAAGATAATGTCAAACATAAAAGCTGCTGTGGAACTCAAATGGTATAGAATTAAGAGGAACTAGAAATGATGATGGGTGGTAGAAAACTGCACTGCTGCTGACTCCTGGGTTCTCATATTTACACACAAAACAGAAGGAAATCAAAGCCACCTAATTCAGCTGCTATTTTAGGTCTTGGATCTTCTTGAGAAATGCTTGGTGAGTGAAAGCACTAGACATCCACAGATACCCATACTCTGCTTGAAGCTATATTATGATAGGGAGGTCACTTTCTGTTAAAATAGCTCAACCCCACTGCATTCTGAAAGGTGTTCCCTGTGGTGAATTGGAATTCTGTAAGTATCCTACTTCCTCCCTAGGGATCATGCAGTTTATGACTGTGTAGTTAAGACCATGGGATCTGGAATCAGCCTGGGCCCAAATCTGGTCTTTGAAGACAACTCTCTGATGTCCTCTTTCCATGATGCTCTTTTATACCATAAGGTGACAATATTGAGAAAAGTTAGGTGATATAATTAAAGTCACATGTCTGTTAGGTAACTGACAGAAACATAGCAAAAACTGGGATAGCCTAACAGTCCAATGACTTTGCCATTAAGAAACATTTCAGAAAAGTTTCAAAAGTTCTAGCCAAGACAATAGCATGATTTCTTCTAAAATAAATGGCACCACAGGGATCAAGATAGATTTCAATATTCCTAATAATCAATTGACTCAAATGTTTTGTGAGAAATTAAGGATATAAAAAACAAAATAAATTATCTTTAAGAGAAAGAAGCTTATTGAAACTAACCGGGATCTTTGCTATAAGAGCCCATGGTTTCCATTCCCCATATCTTTTTTCTTTTTCCCCCATTTCTGTTTTGAAAACTAAAGTTTGGACATGTGACATACACCTCATAGTTGGAGTGACTCAGTAATTTCCTGATAATTTTTTCCTAATTCCACAGTCTACCTACTCACACTGCCTCCTTCACATCCCCCCCCCCACCCAATTATTAACATAAAACATAGGACAGAGTGTGCTACCTACCTCTTTAAAAACTTTCTGATGAACCTTAAATATCTATTGAATTATGTCCAAACATGTTGGTAAGCTATTTAACATTATTCTGATTATCCCCAACTCTGCCTACCCCTACCCAGCTTCATCTCCCACTGAAAAGATCATCCTTGCAAAGAGTTAATAAACTCAATGCCTGATATATTCCAAATGGTCAGTAAACTGGAGCTATTATATAATAGCATTTATCTTGGAAGACATGGCCCCTTCTGAAACTATGTCATTTATTTATTTTTTTAACCAATATGTATTAGAGCATTATTCTAGGCACCAGGTATATGGTGATTGAAAAAAACACACACAATACTTCTCAGTTTATATTTTAGTGGGGAGACAAGAAAAAATGAAACATATATTTTGTTACATAGTGATAAATACTAAGAAGAAAAATTAAGCAGAGAGAGAGGATAAAGTATATTGCAAATGAGGGCTTAGACATTGAGACGGGTGACCAGGAAAGACCTCCCTGTGAAGGAGACATCTGAGTCAAGAGCTACATAAAGTGAAGCACTGTCTCATATCTAGGAAATTCCATCTAGAAAGAACAGCAAAGACAAGTAGCAGGAGGTGGAGTGTGATGGTTGTGTTTAAATTCTGTGAGGCCAGTGCAGCTAATCAGATTAAGTAAGGAGGACACTAGCAGGAAAATGATTCAGAGATTTCACATGGGGGAAGAGCATTCAGGGGCCTGTAGGTCATATGGAGGATTTTGCTTTTTCCTTTGAATGATATGGAAGGGACTTTGGAGGGTTTTGAGCAGAGGAATAAGACTGGTTTCCTTAACAGATTCACACTTGATGCTATATCAAAGATAAGTGCAAGTGTTTTTTTTTTTTTTTAAATATAGTTTATTGATTTTTTTACAGAGTCGAAGGGAGAGGGACAGAGAGTTAGAAACATTGATGAGAGAGAAACATCGATCAGCTGTCTCCTGCATACCCCCTACTGGGGATGTGCCTGCAACCAAGGTACATGCCCTGACCAGAATTGAACCTGGAACCCTTCAGTCCGCAGGCCGATGCTCTATCCACTGAGCAAAACTGGTTAGGGCTAAGTGCAAGTTTTTAGGGTAAAGAAGAAAAATACCTCATCCCACTACATCCAGTGACTATATCTATAAAGTTTTGGGATCCATCCACATTTTTCCATATAATTCTTACTGTCTTAGCCCAAACCACCATCATTTTTTACTCTAATTTAACACAATATCATCATAAATGGTTTTCCATCATTAGCTCTAGTCCTCACTTAATCTGTTTTTAGAAATTAGGATAATTACTTGATCATATGAAGCCCTACAGTGACTTATTGACTCCTTACAATCTGCAATGTCTTATTCTATTTTGCCACTTTTTCTCTCTCAAATCGTATATCTCTAGCATTCTGACACATTCTAGAACTTTTCCCCATATCTGGACCTTTACACATATGTCCCTCTACCTAGAACTCCCTCTCCCCCAGGCTTCTGAAATAATGCCATCACTTCCTTCTGATCACAGCTTAAATGGTAGAACCTATTCAAGGTAGGCTTTTTCTGACAATTCTGTATAAAGTATGTTACTCCCTATTATTCACCATTCATTCATTCATTGATTCAGCTGATAATTATGTGCCTATGTGCTAGATAATGTCCTAAGTGCCATTTTTTCCTCATTTCATTTATTCTAACTTGTGATCATATTTCATATTTTATCCTTGCTTCCCTACTAGATCCCAAACTCTATGAGAACAAGAGTCATCTGGGTTTTGTTCTCCACCACATTCTTATGTTACAGGTGATCAAAAAGTGCTTGTAGAATACATGAATAATGTTACTCAGGACTTGCTATTTTTTTCCTTTAGGATTCTACTATAGAATTTCATTAAAAGTTTATATCATAGGTGGTTATAAAGAGCTCTTTTACCAATGGCATGCAACTTACTTGAGACAGATACTATCATTACTGTATCTTTTGGAAGTTCTAACTTAGGAGTTTTGTAACTATAATTATTTTTGAATTGATGACTGGGTAGACATTTGGGGTTTTTCCCAGTATCTCAAATGAAAACTTGACTCAAGGAGACTTGACTTTATTTCATTTTAAAAGGGTATGTAGAAAAGTACTAAGATTCTTGGTCAGTTTAACAACCAAGTAGGTGTACTATCTATACTTCAAACCTCATGACTTTCCATTAGTACATGAAACAAAACAAAACAAAAACAAACTCTAGTGCCCAGAAGCAGACAATCTGTGCTGCTTCTCTCACCTTACTTACAGAAGGGTTTCCTTCTTTACCCACAAAGGTCCAGCCACACTGGTCTTTCTCTAACCCTGAACTATACTGAGCATGTTCCCTCCTTAGGCCTGGGCACGGTGTGCCCCTCTATCCAGAAAGCTCATCCTCCTGACTTCCACAAGCTTCTGCTCCTCCTTCCGTTTCCAATTCAAATGCCACCTTTGCAGTGATACCTCTTCAGAGAGCTCTGTGTAGAGAATCTTTCCCCCACTCATCTCCAAAGTGCTCTATAAGTGCTCCAAATATATTTTTCCTTTACATTCACCACTCCCAGAAATTACTGAATTTATTTATTTGCAAATCCATGGCTGATCTCCTCACTAAAAAATGTAAGTTCAGTGGAGCACAAGTCTTGGTTTGTTCACTGCTATTTTCTGTGCCTAGAACAGTTTCTGGCACATAGAACATGCATAATAAATACTTACAGAATGAATGGACTAATGCATTCGCAATTAAAATACTCCACTGGCATATATTACAAACAGTTGCCCAGTGACTAGCTCCTGAACTGTGTGTAAGCTAAAAACTACAAGATATCATTAAGAACAGAAGTGGGACAACTCTAAGTTCTAACCTGGAAGTCACATAAGTCCCCAAGTATCGAATTTTATTCAAGGAAGAAAGGTTTTCTGGGGTAAATGGTGATGGACTCTAACATGGGCAATTACTTACTAAATTTCCAAAATTGTTCTTTCTCCTCCTTGAGTCTTCAGGAACTAATATACTTCCTGGCTCATAGGAAATCTACAATAGATGCTTGTTGAATTGATCTGAAATTAGAAACAAACCTACACTAACTGCCATAAACTCCAGCATCACTCAAACTATTTTTAAACCATATTTACTTATTTATAAGTACCATTTAAATAGATGAATATAAATTTTTGTCGGCTAATTTCCAGTGATTTACTGAAATGCTCTATTTAAAAATGTCAAGTGGCCATTAGCAGTAAACTTCCAAGAATGTATCTGCCATAATATTCCTACTTAAATATTGTCATTGCATTATTTCATTTTATTGGTTTATTTTTAAAATTATTTCTGAAATCATCAAAAGTTTTTAGCAATTTGTTCTCAATTTAAGGTGATTAGAACATATGAGGCAGAAATGGGGAAATGCCCCATAGATTTACTAAAACATCACCATACCTACTTGACAGTAGAGTCTGCTAGAGACAGGCTTATACTTGACTAAAACTAACAGGCATACTTTTTGATATTTGCCACTTGAGACCAAGTGAGGCCAAATTCAGTCAATTTGGACCTTTCTGTACAGTTAGAGGGAAGTTGTTTGGTACCTTACTAAGTTCATCCTCTTTCCTTTATCCCATAACTTATTTCAGTCATCTTTCATAAGATCAACTTACTGGGTCATAGAATATCTATAAGATGAATATCTTCAGACATTACAAATAAAACTAAAAACACTTACATATTTATTTTTATTTCTATAGCCTTTTCTTTGGTTATACCAAATACATTGTGGCCCAAATAACAATCTTCCTAGGAAGAGGGATTTAACCAACTGGGACTATTTAGGTCTTTCTATATGTGGCAAGAGAAGAATGGAATCCCAGACATTCTCACATGTGCATTTCAGAATTTTATGATAAAATTGGCCTATCTCTAGGGAATATCATGTCCAGAATCATTAGCTCAAAATTTATAGAATAAAGCATTTTGAAAAAAAATAGCTTCCCTCTTTTAAATGAAGACTTAATTGTTGAAGAAGAGCCACATGTTACCGAGGAGCACAAACTCTGAAATAGACAGTGATTGTATTCCTCTGGCTGCAATGCTATTTGCAATTTTTAAATATTAACAACAGTGTGTTTTTATCCTACAGTGCATACTACCATCTCTCTCAAAAATGAGTAGTACCACTGAATTGCTGATGAAAGCTATGATGGCCTCATATAATGACTATCATTGCTTGAGCTCCTACAATAGGCTACTAGGCACTGTATTCAGTACTTCACATAATCTATTTCTAATGTACACAGCAACATTTCAAGGTAAATATTGTCTTCACTTCACCACAAGGAACCAAGGGCTCACTGTTGGGTGACTAACTTGTTCAAGGTCACAATCTAATGAGTGGCATAGACAAGATGAATTCAAGCTCAGATTTCTCACATCAGTACACCAAATGTTCTCTGAGTTAATGAGAACAGTCACATAGGCTTGCTAAGACCCAGATTACTGACTTTCTGATTCAGTTGGTCTTGAGTGCAGCCTGATGATTTGCATTTCTCTTAAGTTCAGATGTTGAGAACTATTGTCCTACATTCTGCTCTTGTTAGAATGTAAGCCCTGATAGTAAAAAACCACAAAAAACAAAAAACAAAACAAAAATTGGATATTAGTCTTACTCCAGGAGTTTTATGTATACTTTTATGAAATTTAAAATATGTCAGCATAACATTTATCAAAATATTTATAGATGTTATTTCTGGAATTTCAGGCAATTATGACTTTCTTTATATTCTTCTGAATTGCTTTACTTTAAGAAAATGAACACATAATTTTTATTTTCAGTGAATAAAATGCTGATTGCATTTAGGAGAAAAAATAAAATCACAGATATCTCTCATGTATGACACAAAAATAAAAGCTTCCTTTTTCAGCCTACTTGGAGGTGGAAAGATCTGAGTCCAAATTCTGAAACAATGGCTTACTTCATTTAGCCATGTCCAGTAATTTCACTGCTTCCAATCTCAGTTTCTTCATCTGTGCATTCAGAATATTGGACTAGAATCATATATCTCATAGTTAAAATACATTTAAAAGACTAGTCTCAAAAGTTCAGCCCAGCACTATACACTCTCTTAACGTAAATCACCTTTTGGGGTTTGAAGGAGAAAAAGAGCAAATATCAGGCACCTTATGATGTGAGGGTCACTTAGTTCAGACCAGAGCAACTGAAGGGTGTTCAGCAAGGTAGTTAAAGACGCAGGGTCACTTGGTCAAATGCCTCTGCTGAAGTTTTACATTTTTAAATGATATCACATTACATAATGATAGCACATGACCATTTCTAGTCTGAAAATTATGCCAGCTAAAGGAAATACCCTGGTATTTATGAGATGCTTAGTGCTTCTGTCACCATGGCCTTATGGCCCAAGTCAAAGTGATCGGAGCTATTAAGATGATTTCCCTGTTTAGCTGAGCTTTACAGACTATAGTTTTGGAGTCAGTGGAAGATGACCTCCTAATGGTGTTTAATGGTTCTCTCAACAAATTGTGAAGTACCTTGAATGACCCACTGGTGAAGTACATAAGAGGAAGATTCCAGCCTTAACCATTTAATCCTTCGCTCTTGTTCTTTTGGACAAGTGTTTTATTTTCAGCCTTCACGGGGGAATGGGCAGAGTAAAAAGGGGGAGAAAAAGGGAACTAATATTTCTTGAGCATTGGGCTCAACATTTGATAGTAACTATAATATTTGATCTTCACAACACTACAGAAGAAGGAAATATTATCTTCATCTCGCAAATGAAGAAAGGCCCAGTGAGGTTGTTGAATGTGATGCATCTGAATCTAGAGCTTGTGTTTATGATGTTTCCCAGAGAGAGAAGTTCTGAGATTATTTCTCCATGAGGTGGGTGACCCACAGGGCCACGATGAGACCCCCAAGTGCACTGAGGCTGAGATAGGACACACAGTGAACGCTTTAGAAATGAGATCTTTGGGTTTTGTTCCTTACATATATTTTTGGCACTTAAATGAACATCATAAAGAAGAAAATCAAAGTGAGTCAAGAAAATAAAAAAATAACAAAGGCAAGAAATTAAAAGTCCAGGCAGGCATTTAGGGGAACAAAGAAAGAACAGTTTGAGCAGGGGAGACTACCTAGATCTAAAATGCCAGGAAAGCACAACACAGACATGGATCACAGAGTAATGTGGCCATACTAGTTTTAGTTGTCTTTATTCCCTTCCACCTTAGCCAACAACCTAATCACTGACCTAGAAACAAGTTGTCCCAGGAACCAAAGTCAAGGAAAGTTAGAGCAGACACATTCCTGGCAGAGAAGTTTCTCACCCCAGGAGTTGATGATAAATCCTGTAGACGGGGAAAAAGGTCTGCAATCCACACAAAAGTAACTTCAATGTCACTTCTGGGGACCTTTGAGCCTCCAGATAGAAAAGGGGGAAAGAAGGCTCTAGAGAGAGAAACGTCAAGAATGATGCCCATTTTCTTCCCCATCCTGGCCTGAATGCCCCCATATGCCCACCCTTGTCCTTGGTATATTTTGATACTCTGGCCAAATAAGTGAGTTTGCATTTGACTCTTGGATTAAAAGTTCCTCATTTTATGAATATGAATATGAGCTAGAACTGCAATATAACCACCAGTGAGGAGTGTCAATTGTTTAAAATAAAAATCTTTTCACTGACCTGGCAATTTTCTAGTCAGTTCTTGTTTATAAGAGAGTTTATATGAAAGTCGATTATTAAAGAGTAAGTGCTCTTAATCCTAAGAAAGTGAGTTAAAAGCACAAAAGAGGGAATCAATGTTACAGGTAAGGTCCAGATGTGCATTGATCATTATTAGAGCAAGGTCCCTTCTAATAGTAAATGGGATACTTGAAAATGAAGCTCTGACGATCCCTAATATAGACATCGTTACTACATGGCTAGGCCCTGATGGATGTGTTTCTGCATCTACCAAAAAAGAAGGCAAGAATCTAAAATGTGCTTTAAGAAAGGATTCTTCTGCATATTTAAGAACCTATCTTCTCAAATTTCTCCTGAATGAAGTCCATTCCTCTTTTTATCCCTAACTGCACTGTTGTGTGTAGGTTAGTGTACTGCCCACAGCAGTTTTAGTGCATTTTTTCATACATATCTCATTCCCATTAGACTATAAGCCCTTTCACTCCACAAATATTTTATTGAGCATCAACTATGTGCCAGAAGACAAACACTATAAGACAGATGGGACTTGCATCATATTTGCTTATTCTTCATATCATAAAATGGCAATAATAGTAGTATTTATTTCTTATGGCTTCTGTTTCAATCAAATTAGATTACACAGGCAAACTTCTTAGTCTATGGCCTGAAGTGTCAAAAATGTTCTACACGAGTTAACTATCAGTATTGCTAGCAAAGTGCCTGGCATACACCAGGCGTTTAGCAAGCATTTGCAGAATGAATGCTCAAAGATTGGTTGCTTGTAGTAAAATGGTAGCAGCCTTGCTTACTACATACAATTAGTTATATCGTTGGTACTAACTGGCCTGTTGGTTGACACTGAATTTCTATTTTAAAATACTTAAAAAGTCCAGATAATTTTTAAGTTGATGTTTAGGAGAGCCATGTTTCAACTGCAAAATGAGGAGAGTTAGACTAAATTTTTATATTTCCTTCTAGCAATAACTGTCTCATTCTAAGTCATTCTCATAGTGAGATTCTAAAAGGCCATTACAAAAATCAGATGGATAAGTTAAGTCTGCCTCTGGTTTTTCTTCCATGGCTTTCCTAGGTTGTATGGCAAATGGAATTCACAACATAATGATCACTGCTAACACTGCATGAGGACTTCTAAATGCCAGGCAATGTGTTAAGTGCCTTTACATGAGTTTTCTCGTTTAATACTCACAATCCAAAATAGGATATCACTATGCCTCCGGAAAAACAAACTCAAACTTAGAGAAATTTACTAACTTGCCTATGGTCATATAGTTAGCACAGCAGAATTTGGACTTGTGGCCTCATGGTAGATACCCTTAACTATATAGTATGTTCTACAGCAGTGAAACAAATACAAGTCTGCCTCTCCCCACACAAATATGCTTGGTCTGAAACTTTTTTTCCCTGGTGGGTCCTTAGTGGAGTAGTTTACCATTCTATATAGGTAACGCTTATAGATAGATAGATAGATAGATAGATAGATAGATAGATAGATAGATAGATAATGTTAAATCTCTAATCACGTATGTAGACGGTGTGTTTGTATGTGTGAGTGTGCACATGATTCCCACACACATGGCTGCATGTGTGCATTGACATTCCAGTTTTGCATACAAGAAAGCTTCAAATGACAAAGGACTCTGCAAGACATGGCTGATCATTCTCCTGAGAAAATATCATTTATCCATTCTCTCATTGCTCTTCTCTCCTTCAATTTAAGGATGGAAAACCCAAAGCTGACAGTTTCAAAAATGCAATTTTCAATTTTTTTTATTCACTTTCTAAACTAGTATCACATGTTCGGATCCCACTTGTTGTCTCTGTCACAAAGCAGTTAAGTGGGGATCCCACAAGAACATGGAAATTGCCAATGTTCAGGGGCCTACTTCTCTCAAGGGGCCAGTGGGGCTGAGCAGGAAATGAAGGTGGATATTCCTGGCGATGAGAAGACTCTAAACATGATTTCTAAGTGGAAATTAGAAAAAGTAGTTAAGCCCTATTCTTACATTGCAGCAGCAGAGGCCTCAACATTAATTACAGCCTTCTATTTACTCTGACTCTGTTATCTGATATTTACAGATGAAAAGAAGACGGTTTAATCACTGAGGTGGTTTAAATATGCACTTATCTCATTTTATTCATGCTGCAGGAAAAAAAAAACCACCCACCTACATATTTGTATTTTTAATACAGGGAAAAAAAAGAATGATGTCATCTATTCTTCCATCCCTTAACATACTATAAGTGAACCCAAGTTATTGTAAGTGCCTAATATATTTAGTACAGCATTTTTCATTTCTCTTAAACATAAAACCTCTTTTAAAGACTCCTAACTTCTGAAATGGTTAATTTCAAAATACCCCTAGGTACTTTCGGCTGAGCCCCTTTATTAACACATGATTGTCACTGTAACATGGTTTTACTGACACATGGGTGTTAAAAGGCAGCCACAGAGCCAACAGGAGTGAACCGAAGCCGTTTATATATTGTAGCATTGCACTGACAATCCAAAGGAACATGCCATCTGCATTCTGTGTCGCCGCACCCTACTGAACTGTGAGTGTGCAATCGCAGAATTCAGAATGTCATGCCATGCCCGGCTTCACTTTGGGGAGCTCCCACAGCTGCTACTTTTGCTTGCCTGCCTTCAGAATTCTGATGCTGAAGTTAATATATGAGGACTTCGCTGTGTAGTGATGGAGACTTGGCAGTAGGGCATGCTAGAGCACCAGCTATTTGTGTGTTTATTTATTCAAGCTGTGTGGCCTTCCCTCCCCACCCTCTCCCTTTGCAACTTATCAGCCTGAGCCCTCGGACCCTCACACCCACACAAGAATCTCAGCAGGCAAGAAGGAAAAGCACAAGCAAATGCACGTTAGGAAAAGATCAGGAAACCAACACTGAAATGGCCTTAGTGGGCATCTCAATTTTACCTGTGGTTTCTGCTTGCTCCAAGAGGATGAAATGAATGTGTCTTGATTTCCTTAATTCAGTAATACTGGCAATAATCGCAACGACAGGCAGTGCCCAAGAGATTCCCTTTGACAGCAGGCAAATAGTTGGAGACAAGAAACATTTCCATTGAGTAAAACACCCAAAAGGAAGGACACAGAGATCCAGATCCTGGTAGAAGGGAGATGGTGAAAGAGTTGAATTCACTGTGATGAACCGTAGGGTTGATGAGTTGTTGTTTTTTATCGGGCCCTTCTAGCATTCTTCTCAGTTCTAGCAGAGGATAAAAGAAGAGCTCAGATGTATAATCACCATAGAGACATGGTGATTATTTGACTTAAGATGAGGAAAAGGAAGTTTTGTTAAAAAAATACAAAAATAAAAATCAGTTGTTTTCTAAGGCAAGATACCCAGGACAATTCTTTGAATAAGAGTCGTCAGGAGCCCATTGAAAGAATCCTTCCTGGCTGCATTACTGACTGTGGAGAATAAGCAGGTTTTCTGTCCTTAATGACGATGGCCATTTTAAGTTAGAGAAGTCTACTAGGTTAGAGGGATTGTAATTAGATGAAAGTCAAGCTTTCATGATACTGTACATTATCAATGTGATGAAAAAATAGGCAAAGAAGTGACCAGTAGAAGACAAGAAGACTGAGACACAGGATACGTTGGTGATGGGGGGTGCAGAGGAAGGCTGTGGAGTCACCAGACTGCACTCTTTTCCCCCAGCACGCTTAGAGCATGATCATTAGCATAATAAAGCATAATTCTCCACAGGATGCTTGACCTCTGGCCTACACAGTGTGAGCACCTGGACTTGAACTGCAATTATCAATCGAAATTTACTTGTTACAGGCAATACTCCCAGGCAGTATCTCAAGAAATTCTTAAAAAGACATTTAAGAGATAGGAAAATATTCATTGAGATTAACTGTCTCTACTAAATGGGATATCCCCGATTAAGGTAACTTTAAGTTTACTAAAGTTACCTTAATCAATACACTCATAGAAACATCCGTGTGTGGGTGTGTATATTCACAGATATATACTCATGTATATGTGAATATGTATAACTATCTCGACCTAACTGAAAATAGTACAACAGTGAGCTTCTGGAATCGACCTCCAATCCCTCCACAGTAATAAATGAAGAAACACTTAGAATGTGTCTACAGGAAAGGTTTTGTTCCAAATGCAATCTTATCTCCCATTTCAGTGTTTGCCTTCAGTTGTTAGTTGCTGCATGGTTTCTTGGTTCCACTACTGTATCTCTTTCTATACCACTCTATACTAAAATGGGCATGTATTTGTAAAAGGTTTGGCATAGCAACCAGTTTGGACAATCTTTCCATCTGTGATTTTCTTTTTATTTATTTATTATTTATTTATTTTTATTTTATTGCTTAAAGTATTACAAAGGGTATTACATATGTGTCCTTTTTTCCCCCCGCCCTTGACAATCCCCTGGCCTCCCCTACCCCCCAGTGTCTTCTGTCCAGTGGTTATGCTTATATGCATGCATACAAGTCCTGTGATTTTCTACAATTCATTCATTAATTCCTTTACTCAACAAACATGTATGAAGCAACCATTATGCACAAGGTATTGTACTATCAGGCCTGAAGGACACAGTTGTGCTCAAAAGAGAACCTGAAAAACAAACAAAAAAACCCAAACTGTGTCCTTATACAGTATACATTCTTTAAGTAAATAAGCAAGTGTCAGATTTTGAAGCATGAAGCCAAATAAAGGGGAATATGGAGTGAGTGGCAGGTGGAGCGTGTCAAGCTTTTAGATGTTACAGAGAGTAGACAGGGATGTACTGAGAGATGGTCTGTGCACTTTAGCTATGCACTTTGTTAAAGCCCTCTGTCTGATTCTCCTTTCTCCTACTTGGAAATAGGGAATTTTATAACTTCTGAAATATTAATAGAAAGGGTCATTTTTTTTTATCCTCACCCAAGCACATGTTTTTGTATTGATATGAGAGAGAGAGAGAGAGAGAGAGAGAGAGAGAGAGAGAGAGAGAGAGAGAGAGAGAATACATGGATCCGTTGCCTCTCCTATGTGCCCTGACCAGGGATTGAACTTGGGTATGTGGTTTGACCAGGAATCAAATCCTCAACCCTAACCTTTTAGTGCCCAGGATGACCTCTCTAAGCCACTGAGCCACACTGGCCAGGGCCAAAGGATCAATTTTAAAGTTGAGTACCACTTGAAAAAAATTATCCTCACTATGCCCGTTACTGACTTCATAACACTTCTCTAAGCACTATCTGTCTTGCACTACCAAATATTATTCTTGGCAACAAAAACTTATTTATTCCATGGGTATCTTTGTTTGTACTAAGTTCTATGAATATCTCAAAAGCCTGCTAAAGAAAAATTATGGCATCATATATGGGCCACCTTATATATTACCACTTGTCAAAGAATAAGATTCAGAAAGTCAAATTAAGAGAGAAAAGTGATTGTTATTTAAATTCTTGGGGCAGATTGGTGAAAAATAAGTTAACCATATGGTACCATTTTACCTATTAATTTTGCAGAAATTGTAAAATAATGATGCAGTCTAATACTATCATTTGTAGTTGAATTAAAACCATAGTTAAATTACTGGTGTCAGTATAAATGATAAAGGTCATGTGATAGAAGTTTGATGTTTCAAGAGCCACAGAAGCATCCACTGTCTTTCACCCGTGATCTTTTTTCTAGAAACTTAATCTATATATATATATATATATATATATATATATATATATATATATATAATTGTTTATTGAATCTCATTTATTATAGTAAAAAAAATGAAAGGGACCTAATTACTTAACATCTAGGGAGTGGTTAAGTAAAATATAGTGTATCAATCCGATATGTGGCATTCAGTGATTGAAAAGGAAACCAGTGATAATATATAAGTATAACTGAACGAAAAGCATGCAAAAGCATAACTATTCTATGTAAAATGTATCCAGGTGGATGAGAGCTAAACTGAAAATGGAAAAAGAAAAATGTTTTGTTAGAAATGGGTGATATATAAATGTATATATTATTTATTCATATTAATATTACACATATAATAGGAATAAAATTTCTATATTAAATATTATGAATATTGTTCTAATATTATTTCTACAATTAAAAATATAATTTTCATGTTTGAGGCAAGCAATTTATTAACCAATTCTGTGAAACTGCATTAGATGGTGATGTCCCAATTTTTGTTAAATGTGTCATGTCATCTCTAACATGATATCTATCTCATTTTATGTGAAGATTCCAGGACTCCTCACTATATTGAATCACATATTAAACATATTTTCTCATTTCTCCAAATTCAAGATTTTAATTCCGTTTAATGTCCTATTTTAATTGGAATGTTGCTAAATCCGTTGACAGTCTTACCAACCATTTTAACAGCCTTTTAATTTGCCATCTAGAAAATTATAACTCTTCATTAACTTTGGGAGACACAGCATTGCAGTTGTGATATATCATCCCTCATTTTATTAACAATCTACTTAATGAAATCCAGGCTGCAAGCAGATGATGGTGATAATGTAAGCACTTGCCCTGGATTTTTTTTTTTTTCAAACAAAATCAAGAATTTACTGATAAGCATATTAGGAGAACAAACATTCAATTTCTCAGAAGTGCAAGAAATTGAAATCTAAAGAAAGAGATTTTTGAGTCTGCATAGGTACAATTAATATCCACATGGATTTTATCAGAACGCTCAATCTCTTTGCAACACCATTTGTCACGGTAAAGCAATACTGCAAGGCTATGTCAGTCACACAATATTTATAAACATCACCCCCTTGGATCAAGGAGGGGCGATGACATAATCTGGTAGAGGGTGCTGGTGAGCATGAAAATGACACTCAGGGAAGGAAATATGTGGAGTAGAATGGACACTCCTTTGAGCCAATCCAGAGGTTCTTTAACTTCAAATGGCATCCACTCTATTTGTACATTTAAATTTAGGGGCAGTTCTCACACATCGGATTTCACATACCGTGATATTAATAATACGAAATTAGATATATTCAAAGACCCAGAAAGACAGCTGGAGAGCTAGGTTGAGTCTACATAGAAGCAGGGATAGAGGGGTCTTATTGATCATTCATGCCTTCTTTGGCCTCATTTTAGGAAAGAAAATTTGGGCCTAAATGTGTGTCTTGCCTTGGCTGGTGTGGGTCAGTTGGTTGAGCATCATTTCATGCACCGAATGGTTGCAGGTTCGATTCCCAATCAGGGCACATGCCTGGGTTGCAGGCTCAATCCTTGGTAGGGGTGTGTAGGAGTCAGCTGATTGATGGTTCTCTCTCATCTATGTCTCTGCCTCTGTCTCTGTCTCTGTCTCTCTCTCTCTCTCAAATCAATTTTTAAAAATCACATTAAAAGGGGGGAAAAAAGAGTACACGCCTTGCCAAGGCAATTAAGCAAATTAGTGCCAGATCCTTGTGAAAGGGTTGAGGCTTCAGGAGACAGTGCCCGTCTCTTACCAGGGTCCTGCCAGGCACCGCATGCTGGCTCCTCAGCTGCTGAAGCCCTGAGAACCTTGCACTGGATGCCCCATCGCCTCGCAGTGTCACACAAAACTGAGAGAGGGTCACGAGAGAGGGCTTCGGAGGGAAAAAGCGTCCTCTCACAAGTGTTTTCCTTTTTCTTCTTTTCTCCAGGTTTATGTAACAAATGTTGTACCACACTGAGATTAATTTTCACATAAGACCTATTTTTCCCATGGGAATCCGACATCATTTCATTTTTTTGCTCCTTTCTCATATCCTGACACTGCCCTCTCTGGGGAGGATTTGTTGTATAGGTGGAAAGCTTCCCACAGATACACACAAAATGAGACAGAAAAATCCAGCAAGCCCTGCCTTTGTCTCGCGACTCCATCTTTTCTGTGTGCTTCAGCCCATGATACAAGATCAACTCCAAGTAATACGTTACAGGTAGGGCAGATAGAGACCAGCTTTCCATAGGGCTTATGGTACTTATTATTAATTGTGGTATTGGTCAACTGATTAAAACACATCAGAACCAAACCCCATGCAAATCACTTCACTCTTTGCACAAATTATTTAAATAGTGCAACTTACTTTTAAAATGTGTTTTTTATGTATGGATATAAATACATATTTTCATGCATTTTAATATATGTAATGTGTTCAATTTGGTTTAGCTAATATACATATTTAATATGCGTATTTTATGTACATATATAAAAAACTATATATGCCTACTATCAAGTGAGAAATTAAAACTAGCTTCATGCTCCAATCCAAACTTCCATACGCTTTAACAATTAAACTGCCATTGCCAAAAGCCCAGGTTTGGAGGGGTATTTAACGGGCTCTAGAGAAATATGCCAAAGAATCCCTACATTCACACACTTTAAAATTGATTTGAAACTATTATTACAATACAATGATAAAATAATAGATGTAAAAAATAAAATGCAATGAGAAAATTTGATGCTGGAATATAATTCGTAAGTAAAGTTATAATTTTGCTCTGAATGGCATTTTCAGTTTACATGAGTGTCCTAAACATTTAGACCCACATATGAAAGCCTAGGTAGCCCAGTCGTTCCCTTTGTCCCCTCTACATTAGTCTAATTTAAAATACTCACAAATGTATTCTGAGGAAATCAGTGATATGTACAAAGATTTATGTAGAATTTTTCTCACTGGAGTATTATAACCAAAAACGTAGAAAACTAACATTCTAGTGGAAAAACAGATTACATGAAAGGGATACTGTGGGTATATCCATATGACAATGTCACAAAGCTGTCAAAGAAATCTTATCTCAGGAGAATATTTTTTAAGAAGAGGAAAATATTGACATAATAAGTAAAAAGAGCAGGGTATGGCATCGTATAATTCCAATTCTGAAAATGCGTTACACGTACACACAAACAGCTGAAAGGCTGTAGATAAATATACCAAAATGGTAATAGCAATTGCTGTTGGGAGCTAAAATAATAGGTGGTTTTAATTTTCCTCTTTATGTATTTGTTGTTTTCAAATAATTTACAATGGATATAAATTGCTTCTATAACCAGAAAAAAAAATTCAACTCAAGTAATTTCAAAAACACTTGAAAACTGATCTTTTAAATTATCCACAACCACAGGGAGCCTGTGTCCTAGCCTTCTGGCTGGGGAAGCCTGGTTACGCAGTCACGTCAGATGCTCAGGAACCCCCAAACTCTGGGCCAAGCCAACCACTAATTTTCCCCAAATAAATAGTGAAACAAAGATAGACTCTGAGTACTGAGCTACACTAAATATTTATTCTAACAATTAATAACACAATTAACTACTTAATAAAATAAGTGGGGTTTAAATGAAGTCCTTAGCTGTCCAAGGTTCATTTGGGTCCCAGCTTAACCATTATTTGCATTTAGTATAAACTAATTTACTGCTATTATCATTTTTATTAATGTCATCAATTTCTCTGCTCCATTCGCACACCTTCAAGGGGAATCAACAATACTGATTTTTCCAGCAGAAAATTTGTATGTAAGAGCCACACCTGGTGTACATCTCTCATGGAAAATTAATTCTTTTCTCATTTCAGTTCTTTTGGGTTCAGTCCTAGCAAATGAAATTCAAAGCAACTATTTATTTTTTTTTCCTAAAACACAAAACCTCCAACTTAGGGGTCTCTGCCTCTGAGTAAAATGAGAGGCTAATTAAGGTGTTTGCTAAGTTTTCTATGAAATAAACACATATATACAAGAGTGAAAAGGCTCCCCCCACCCCCACCCCCTTTTTTTTTTTCAAACAAGTGCAGGTGATAGCTTCCATAACAGAAACACTGCATCCTCTAAGGGGGACTTTGTACCAATATTTTTAAAGGCTCCTTTTGGCTCTGAATAGAGTGATATCCTGGGGGTGCCAGAGGAGCACACGTAGGGCTGTGAGAAGCCATAATAGGAATATGCTAAGAAAATGTAAGCAAAAAATTGCAAATAAAACTGCTTATATTCATGTAACTTGTTTGGCGACAGCCATCTAGCATAAGGAAAGCTGCTATAACTCATAACAGCATCTTGTAATAAAACAGCTCCATGCATCCCTCTCAAACTGTTCAGAGCTCGAATCTCATCAGATGGCTGAGTAAGCATTACACTTTGGGACAGTAAATCTGTTTCCAATATGGTGTACATTCACAGATACGCGCTTCAGCATTCATCCCGAGACACTTCCAGCTAAGCACTTATGAAGAAAGGGTGATCATATATTTAAATATCAGGATGCTATTTTCTCTGTCTATTTGAGTAACCTCGTTCACACCGGAGCAAACCTAAATGGATCTTAGGAAACCTTCAGCAAACGCAACCCCGATGCCCAACACAGAGTCTTTACCTACAAGGGTCTTTGGGAAGCCTTCCCTTCTGCTCCCACAATACACTGTGCTTCTGTCTGCCAGGTAGTCTGTGTATGGCATTAGCACTCTCAGTCTCTTTCTCCCTCCTCTGCATTCGTGTGTTTCCTGAGAGCCAGTCTGTACCTTTTTCATGTCTGTATCCCCAGCTCTGCAACAAAACTAGAGACAAAGCCAGCCACGGGTAGGTGTTGATCTCCTGTGGTTTAAAGTCACCAGCCTGGATTTGAGAATCTGAATCCTTTCTGCAACCCTAAGGTTTGAATGGTGGGGAGGATAAAGCAAACAGCGGATGAGGGTTTCAAACTGTTTACAGACCTTCGCTTTTTGGAGGGATCCATCCTGCTTTGAGCTTTGGTGGGGGGAGGGGTTGCTTCTATTCTGGTACCAACCCACTGGGATCAGAGAGGCGGGGACAGGGGTCTTTGATCTTCCTTAGTTTCTTTGTGGCGCTATATCCATAGCAGGCTCACCTGCCTCAGCAGTGGCACATAAAGTAGGAGACTTACTAGAGGAAACAGGAATGTCCTCCTAGAATACTGATTTTTTTTTTTTAATTTAAAACCACCCCCCAAACAGATAAAATTTTAAGCCTCTACAAAACTAGATCGTGTAGAACTCTAGGCGATTCTAAAGCTAAATCTATTAAGTGGCTAGAGAGGTCTTAGATGAGTCTTGGCTCTGATTGAGCAGCAACACACCCAGCTCCCTGCCCCACCCTCACCTCCACCATGGTCTCGCTTGCTTTCAGGTGAGACTTGTGCACATATGCGTCCATTTTCACGCCTGGAGACATGGAGCATGTACACTATTGTCTCAACGTTAAGGCTACCCCACAGTAGACTTATCTATCGGAGAGTGAACGCCATCTAATGCAGAGCCCGTTGGCACATTTACATGAGGGACTTTGTGAGATTTGTGCCACAGAAATGATATTTCACCGCCAAGTGGGTGTGGAACTCAGAGTTGGGAAGGCATCAGCCCTGTGTCTGGTGGACATGGAAGGGCTTTGGCGGGCAGCTAGAGGAAAAGAAAGCACTCATCAACACCTGAATGTTCTCATGGCTTGGGGAGCCTCTGGGCTCAGTCTACTTGGCTGGGACAGGTCAACCCTAGGAGGTCTGTGTTGACACATGAAAATGGGGATTTTCACACAGAGTCGTGGAGTTTACAGTAACTGGTCACTGGGCACATCGGCCACAGTGACAATTTTGGGGTAATGAAACACTGCTTATTTCATCATCAATGAACTTCATTCCCACAATTACATTTAGGAAGAGGTTCTAGGACACCAGTTGTGCAGAGGAGCACAGTTAACCCCAAAGAGACTTGCCTAAGGCTTGCCAACATCACATGGCTCACTGTGACCTGGCTTAGGGTTGGAGCCACGTCTTCCTACTTCAAATTCTGTGTTGTCTCACTGATTTCAAGCAGTTCAGAAGATCTCAGTTGCTGAAAAACCTGTGCAGAAGAAGTGAGGGAGGAGGCAGGTGGTGAAGAGATGGGAGCTTGGGATTCTCTGCAGGCTGGAACTCCCGCTTGCTCTGATCCACCCTCTCTATTCCACAAGAAATGGCAGGAGAGAGACAGGAGATGAAGAAGCTGAAGTAAGGATGGGTGAGGACACAGCAAGGAGCAGGCAGAGAATGGCCCAGCCCATCGCTTAACAAGGGTGAGGAGGTGAGAAGTAAGAAGGTTCTCTTTTGTTTCAGACCAGGGAAAGGAGCTAGCAAAAAAATATAACAGTGAGGAGAGCCCAGGGCCACAGTTCTGGGATTAAAAACCATACTTGCATGGGTGCTGAAGGGCAAAAGGAATAATTTCCAGCTCCTACTTTTCATTGCTCTTGTTAAAATATAGGCAGATTCTTTATTTAATGTAAAACTCAACTCTGAACTTAGGGGAAGGCACAATGAACTTGTCCAGCAGGGGATGTAGCTGGATGAATACTGAACTGGGAAGTGGGAACTGGGGTTCTAGCTCTAATCTTAGGAGCTGTGTGACCTTGACTACCACAGAAGCTCTCCGAGTTTAAGTTTCTTTATCTGTCAAATGAATGGTTTGAAATAGACAGGTCCCTAAGGTCTGACTGGTCTGACATTCTACGGCCATGGCACTTTTGAGAGAGGTTCCATATACTCACCGTCTACAGTTTCCAGAGAAATAGCATCTGTCACATCAATGACACAGCATTTGTATCCCTCCCTTTATTTTCCCTGCTAAGGTGTTTTAATCCTGACAGTATAATAGAATAAATCACTGCCATCAGAGATGGGAGTGACACTGGCCACACACATTAGAGATAAACAGTCAAAAATCACTCACCCATGCCTTCCACTTTGCCCACAGCCTCTGCTGTCTGACAACACTAAGCTTGAACTATGATTTCCATCTGGCTGCGCAGATCTGAGCACTCTGCATTTCTGAACAGCTGTAATGATACTCCGCTCTCCAGCAGTCTGCCTGTCTAGATCAGCTCGACACTGGAATTGGATTTCTTCCCTCCAGCAAATGTTGAGGGAAGTAGGATTGTTACATAGTCAATCAACAAACATTTCCTCACACCAACCAAAGTAGCCACTGAAGTCAGATTATGTAGGTTTGATTCTCTTTCCACTTCTTAGATACAAGTTGCCTGTCTTCTAAACTTTGGTTGTCTTTAAAAATAGTGATGATTTTCATGTGTGAACCTCATGGGCATACTGAGGCCCATGGCCATTGTTCAGCAAATTTAAGCTATTAACATTAGTATTATACTCTTTTCTCTCTGGGTTAAACAAGAGAAGGGGGATACTAGAGTGATGCAGAGTTGGAGAAACCAATGATGGTGACAGAAAGCTCCAGAAAAGGAAGTCCTCAGAATAATGTAAATGGCAGGTTTTCAAGATGAGCTCCTACCCCATTTAGTCATTTTCTTAGGTTTCCTCAACACTTGGCTTAGCTGGCATTCCCACATCTATGAAGGCTACCTGTGAACAGAGAGCTATGAATACTGAACTGGGAAGTGGGAACTGGGGTTCTAGCTCTAATCTTAGGAGCTGTGTGACCTTGACTACCACAGAAGCTCTCCGAGTTTAAGTTTCTTTATCTGTCAAATGAATGGTTTGAAATAGACAGGTCCCTAATGTCTGACTGGTCTGACATTCCACGGATGGTATGTCTGTGGATGACAGAGGATTTCCTGGTCTTTAAAAACAACAGTAAAATGGATTCTTCCCTCCTAAGAAAAAGGGGCTGTGATACACCTAAATTAAATGCCCTTTAAAAAGCTAAGGGATCACTGTCTACTAAGGAAGACTGAGGAAGAAGAAGTCAATATTCCCTGCGCACAGAGGCGAGGGAGTGGAATCCAGCAGATAGGCCCTGGTTTGAGATAAAGCACAAAAGGTTTGGACCCACTGTCTGGAGTTGAACACTGCTGTGGGTGACTAGTGAGGATGGTGCTGGACTCTTCCAAGGAGCCTGGAGCTGTGCTTCTCAGGATGCAGGGGAAGGGCATTTATTATCGGCTTCCTATCCACTGGTCACAGGAGCCCCACAGCTGCTGACTCTGGGACTGCCTACACTCGATTGTTCTCATCCCAAGGGCATTCAGCACCTTGTCTTCAGCAAATTTTCGGGCATGAAATGGGGCCAGGATCTTGTGCAGAGCCTGTGTAAACTGCTCTACAGTGGTCACTATAGCAACATTTAAAACCTGAGAATTTTAGGGGAGAAAAAAAGTCATATTTTTTCAAGTTTCGTGAGAAGTTGGGAGATTTAACAACACTAGATCTGAATTCCCCAATGGCACTGAATTGCCAGAGCTTAGAGGCACTGCCTGGACATACAAGGACCCAAATCAAGACAGTTTCCACCAGGACACACACTGGACACCCAGCCAGCTTCATTCCTTTATCTCACCTTCCTTCCCCTCTGAGGCTGGGCTTTGCACCCTTACTTGAACCATTGCTATGCTTAATAAATATTCACAAGGAAAAGCAGGTAGGACCCCCTCCACTAAAAACATTACCTTTCCTTACTGACTTCATCTTTCAACATAACCAAACTTGGTTGTGTTTCTTCCGATGGTAGGTTTAAACTCATTATTGCTTTAATGTTGAAAATGTTGGATCCATTGATATAATTAATTGACAATATGCTATATTCCAAGTCAGGTACTCAAATTAAACCCTCACTTAGAGACAGGAGTGCTAAAGGAATCAGTCTTCTTGCTCCTTCTGACTCAGAACAACAAAAGGCGGACCCTGGCAACCAAGGTCCTAATACCTAACACCCAGGGAAACAGTGGCTCATTATTGGCCCAGAAACACTGCATAATGAGCTCCTGGCGACATGGCATTTATTAAGCAAACTCCTCTAAGAATTAGAAAGCTCTGTTAAACTAGAATTATGGGTTTCTGAGTGAAAAGTGAGATTCTGAGTTACTAAGACTCTAAACTTAAAATGCTAATAGTTACCAAAGAAATGGTTATATTCTATAGAGTGTGTCCTGTTAAACTCAATCCTTCAAGATGTTTTATTTGTATAAGAATACAGTTTTAGAAATACTAATGCCTGGGTCTGACTTCCCAAGGATTCGTATGTAGTCAGTCTCAGGCAAGGCTTGAGCATGGGGACTTTTCAAAGCTCCACAGAGAAGTGAATGTGTTGCCACTGGTCCAGAGACAGATGTGGCATGTGGCCACACTCACTGTCCCCTCACTGCTCAGCTAGGACAGCTCAGCACCTTGCTGGAGTCTCCCTGCTATTCAGTCTCTGAGTTGGTGAAGCAGAGAGTGCTATGTGGGTCATCTCCAGGCAGGGATTTTGCAACACACACAAATGGGGGTCAGCGTTGCACATTAACTGCATTGTCACTAGGACCTATGGAGAACTTGAACCCAAGGCTGCCAGGCAGACAGAGGTCTTTGTGAAGTCAATGGGGATTGCCTGAATTTGCACTCATGTTCAGCAGAATTGGTTTGGGCTGTGGCTATTTGTCCTGCAGTTGACTAGATTCTTTTTATTGTGAGGACATTAAAGTAATAGTCCTCTCTTCTATCAATGCCCCAGCTACACCAAATAGACCCAGAGCGGTACATTTAATCCACCGTAATTACTCTCTGAATAAATTCAACATTCTGGTTCAAACTGCTACAAATAAATTCAGTCCTTTCATTCCCCAAGCGCGGCGTGAACTTAACTGTACAAGGACGGACCGGGAAGCATGTATCATGCGGCCAAGGTGGCAGTGGACGTGAGGGAATTTAAAAAGAAGTGCTTCAAACTATTTTTAAAATAAAATGCATCCCACCGGGACAGCAACTGTCCGATGCCTACTCTTCATAAATCAAGGTGAACAAAGAGAAGCTTCACATTTCCTAGCTCTGGCCAAAGACCTGGAAAAGGAGGGAGAGGGACAGGTTTAGCTGAGAATACAAGGAAGCCCAACCGATTTCATTGTTTGTTTTCTCATTTCCAAAAAGGCCTTTCTGTCTTGGAGAAGACACAGTAAACATAACGCTCAAAGTAACAGATTAGTAACAGATTCCAAATAGTATAAAAGGCTGTGGGACATTATAAATAAGTCCATGTTGCACTTATTTTGACACCTTTGCGCACGCTCAGTATTTGTTCTGATCGAGCCCAGCAGAGATCTATTACTAAAGCAGATCTGACTTGAGGTTGAGTGGAAAGGAAAGCAGTCAGTGCAGGAGGAATAGCGAGCAACTTCTTGGTGCAATGGAGTTTGGCTGCAGTGGAGAGAGAGAGGGCTGCTGAGATATGCGTGCCCATTAAGGTGCTCAAAAATGAACATGAATTCATTCTGGGTACCCATCAGCCCCTTCCTCTGCTTAAGTCCCTAGGGAGGCTTCTGGGATTTCCAGAGCTGAAAATTAAGTTATAAACCTAAAACATGACACTGAAAATGTAATATCTCTTTTGATAATATCAGTGAGATGATTTATCAGTGGGCGGGGCAGCATTCCTCCTGGACCCAGGCCCTAAGCCATGGTAAGACAGATATTGGCATGTTTTTCATCTGACAGTATACTTTAAAAAACAAACAGACAATAACTTCCAGTTAGAATTGTGTCCTGTCACCTATCACATGGCACCCATATGACAACAGATAGTAGGTCCCTACAGAGTCACAGTGACAATATGAATCACAAACCCAGAAAAGCTGATAGCATTATTGGGTCAATAATACTCAGAAAAAGCAAATGATAGTGCAATCGAATGTGTGAGTGTCAGAGTCTTGTAAAATAAGTAGGCATTTCACAGGGTGGGATTTGATCCTATCATGCTAGACACACAACCCACATGTTCTAAGTGGAATGCTGGTCTGAGCAGTTCTTTAAATTCTTCTCATTAAAACTGGATACAAGCCCCTAATAAGAAGACATTCTCTTACATTTCCATCTGTGAGTCAGAGCACAAAAACTGCAGAGTACTTTGCTTATCTCCCGATTCACAGGAGTCATGGAACCATGTGCTGAGTCACTCACAAAGAGGATAATAACAATAGCAACACATTGAGGGCCACTGGAATTTGGAGGGCAGAGATGTCACCAAAGAGGTTAAGTTTGTGGGATATATGGATTTGGAATAGGTAGATAAGCATTTTACAAAGAAGGATTGAACATAGGAAGGTCTGTGATATTTTTGCAATTGCAATAGCCTTCAGGGGCCTAACATATACATTAAATGACTCAACAGGAGGACTTAAACAAAAGGCAGACATGAAGTCTAAGGCAACTGAGATATGAATAGACTGGCTACACGCACTCTATTCAAATTTTCTAAAGAAATCTGTAGGCCAACTAAAACATATTTAGGAGCCAAGAATCATCTGTGTGCATTAACTTTGTAACCATTATTTGGGATAAAAAGGAAACCAACTCTGAGTAGTAGATTGGTAAATAAAACTAATGTTTTGAATGATAATTCAAGTCTGGACTGACTGAGTAGACCATGTAAGGAAAGTAAGGTTTTTTTTCTATTTACTCCCACTGAAATGTCTTCTTCCTTTTCCTGTTCATTGATTCCCTGTGTTCTCATGTGAGCCCCCTATTTCTTTTCCTTGTACATTTTTTCTTGGATGATCACACTAATTCCCATGAAATTATTAGCTGTCAATTCCTAAATCTCTACTCTGTTCATCCCTCTCTCCAGAATTTCAGAACTGTACATTCAGCTGTTTGTTAGCTATCTTATACATGCATGGCATAAAAGCACCTCAAATTCAAAAGGTCCATTGTCACAAACTGGCTCATCCTCCACTTCAAACCCTGGTGATTATCACTAACATTTAGTCAGTTTTTGTAACCACAAACCTTTGTAAGCAATATCCTTGACTCCTCTCCCCTACCCCACTTTGCTTGTCCCATCAGATGCCTGGAAGTACTGATTCTGCTTTCTACACATCCTCAGCTTTGCTAGTCAACATATCAATTGGCAGGGATACAATACATACTCACTTGTTCACACACACACACACACACACACACACACACACACACACACACACACCTCACATCTGCTGTGTCCCTGATTTATTTAGCGACTGGTGGAAAATTAACAAGGTATGTAGTCACACAGAGAAGTGGTGTATGCAACACAGTATTTTCCTTGCTTTGGACCAATATGAGGTGTTCTGTTGCTGGTGCTACTCTTTGAATAGGTGGGAACCTAAAAAGTTGAGAAAAAAAATGCAAATTCCTGTAACAACACATTTTTATATTCAGGCTTATGTCACCATTCCAGGAGGACTTGACCTAATAATCTATGCATTCTCGTTTAAGAGTTGTTTGCAAGCATTGACCTCTCCTGGCTCTTTAAGGAAATTCAGCATCAGAAAGGCAATAATCTTTTTGTAGGAAAAGAAAGTGGTCGATGCACAAAAGTCCCAGAATAATATATCTACCTCCCCTTTTTCAGTGTTCTAAAAAGTCAATACTTCCCAAACCATCTCCACTATCCCAGTTCAGGTTTTAAGACTCCTTTGCCTAGGTGAAATACAACTCCTAACTCATCTCACTGACCATCTTATCTCCCTGTAACGTGTTCCATAAAGCAAAGCCAGTATGATCTCCCTGAAATGCCTTTATGATCCAGTTCTTCCCTCTACCACTCTAGCTCGTCTGTCCGCATTCCACATTCAGCTAACCTGAACTTCTCATAGATCCTTGGAAGCAGGGTCACCTCTGGACCTTTGGCATACAGGTGTGGGCAAAAGTAGGTTTCAGTTGTTCATAAGGAAAATAATGCAATAATCTTACGTAATAATAGACAAACATGTAAACTGACCATCCCTCCGCTACGCTCACAAGCCAGTTAGGAGAGTATCAAAGATGGCAGTTAATTTGCATACAGAGGCATGAAGCTGCGGAGCGAAGACTGAAGGCTCTGGGCTGGAGTGAAGGCCTGGGTCCCGGGTGCTGGAGGAAAACCGGTGCTGGCAGCGAGGGGAAGGGAAGGCCTATTGCACGAATCTCTTCATGCAATGGGCCTCTAGTTAAATAATAATACAAAAATAAGCTCCGTGTTTCATGTACTCACAACTATAAACCTACTTTGCTATCCCTGTATCCTATGTTTGGCTTGAACACTCTTTCTTGCCTGCTTGATCTCCCAACTTCTCCTCATTCTTCAAGTGCATAAAAGGATGTCACAATTTCTGACATCCTTACTGTGAAATTCTAAGTTGGCTATCTCTCCAAAACTATCCAATGTTTTCCCTTCCTTGGTGTTTCTCAAACTGTACCTAGTTACATGTCTATCATACCTGTCCTCTTCAGAATTTCCAAGCTTTTTAAGGCTAGAAACCAGGCCTTATTCATTGCTAAGTCTCATAATACAGTTTTCCCACAAGTAACCACCCCCAATATTTTTGAATTAATTTCAGTAAATAGACAAGTACAGGGAAGTGCTTTAAAAACCTAAGACTATTCATTCTATGAAAAATATATGGAGGAAGTCTGAGAAAGGGAAGCAATTTAAATGGTGAAGAAAAGTTGGCAACTTCTCATGAAATGTGAACATCGGAAATGTGATAAATTAAGAAGGAATAATGGTTGTGATCTGGTGAACTGCAATATAAAGAATCAAGAAAAAAAGAGTGAGTTTTGGCAGACTCTACCTAAAAAGCAAGAGTTGTGATACTATTTCCCAAAGCTGGGAAATAATAAATGGAAATATATTTTGAGGAAAAAATATTGTTTGCCACTTGGTTATCTAAGAAGAAATACTCCAACAGCAGTGAGGAAAGTAGAAATGGAGTTTGGAAGGACCATACTTATCTTAGATTTCAGCATCACTGGGAATGCGAGGATCTGTTATTAAATCAATCAGTATCTGTTACCTACTTCCCTTTCTTTCCCATGTGGAATCTATTCCATTGGATTTAGGAGGTGTTCACTCAAAGCTATCTCCAGGCACAGGGTAAGTCTAAGTGCAAGACATAGCCAACTAAAGTCAGAGTGATAGGGACATTGTCATATGTCCATGCCAGCCCTACCTGAATCTTTCTTGGAAATGTTCTGCTCAAATTTGGGAAAACAAACAAACAAACAAAAATAAATAAAACAAAAACATCTCTTACCAATGATGCGACCAAGGGAAGAGAATATGAGAGTGGGGTTGTCAAAAGAAATCTTCAAATAAACCTTTTTGAAGGGTAAAGCCAAGTAAAGGGAATGAAAAATATGAGATGAAAAGTGTTGCTATTCTACAGTCCTATTTTTGAAATAGCTAGTCTCATTTGGGATATTATTATCTTACTTTCCCTTGTAACTGAAACAATTTTGGCAAGTAGAAACAGTGAATGCTGTACTTGTAAGGACAATATCATTCTCAAGAAAATGCCATGGAGAAGAACAAGTAGAGGATTAAGGGTGGAACTGGTAAGTTACTACCAGAGAAGAGCAGGAAAATGACTGAAAGTTAGAGCCAATGTTGAATGCAGAGTTGACTGTACACAAAGGATAATGAGTGGGCAAACATAAAGACTGTTACCCAATGGCCACAATGACTGAAATATATAGATGTAATCCTAGAAGGGCAGTGAATATAAACAAAGAAAATCCAGATAAAATTGACTGACACAGACCTCAAATTATTACATATGAAGTGATAAGAATGAATTAATTTCCATCCAGAGATTATATGGATGGTCTTCTCTTAATTAAACCCATTCCTAAGACTTACATTTAATTATCTGCCACAAAATGCACATCTTTTAAAAAAATTGTTTGTATCCAATAGCACGATGTTAGAGCATTTTCTCAATCTTTTTTTTTTTTTAACTTGTAAAACTGTCTGACTAGCAACTCTATTACAGTGTGTTGGCACGAGTTGACAGCTGTTAGATGGTATCTTTCATTCCTTTCTAAAAATAGGGAAATAAGGTGTGAGTTACATTCATCTTTGGGAGCAAAAGGTATGGTGCACAGGGAGTCAAACACACTCTATCAACAACTTCAGGAGAAATTCAGGGTTTGAAGATGTCAGAATTTTTCAAGTCACGGGAAACAAATGCAAGAGAAGAAATTTCTGTTGCACACAATATTATGAGAGCAGGAGAATAAATGACCACCACTTTTGCTGGCAATAGGATTGAAATGACACTAATTATAATAATAACCACTAGCCTTTAGTCATCACTTATTAACAGAAAGACAATGTCCATAGAGTGACAAACACATAATTGTTAGAAATTATCCCAATAATTACATTGGTGGGAACTTTTACAGATAGAGAAAAGGAGAACCTAACAGGGGTGGGGAACCTTTTTTCTGCCAAGGGCCATTTGAATATTTATAACAAAATTTATCAGCTTAAAAATTAGCGTGCTATTTTTGGTCAAACATTTAATGCACTCACCCCTAATGCCTTAGGAGGGCCAGAACAAATGATATTGCAGGCCTTATAAGGTCCACCCTGGTAGAACACATGAGTACTAGGATGCTGACACAATTTAACTCTGGTCTGCTTCTAACTATTCTCCCAGATGCCTCTCATATGAAGCAACATAGATTTAAGTTAGCCAGCCAGAAGACAACAAGCCTTATTACATTGAAAGACTGTAGAGTGTTTTTTTTTCCTCTAAAGTTTTTTAAAAACAAACAACACAACGGAAGACTAAGAGGCACATGTATTCTCAGTTGAGTTTTGAACAGAACTCCCGCCTAGAGGCAGGAGAATAATTTGAAAGCAATCTTCTCAAGGTACTTTTCAGCCTTCCAAGTATTGACCAAACTCTTGAACTTCACTAAAATCTAAAAGTTGTTCTTTGAAAGTAAATTAAATTAAGAGATTGGCATTTTTCAAAATAAAACCTTTCTAACTGTTGCTTTGGGTGCCTTAAAAAATAACAATTTTACAACAATGGTGTACACAGAAATGCTCACAGGTTTTTCAAAGTGTGTCAACAATTACATACACATTAATTGAATCAATACAGGTAACACTGTTGCTTACTAGTTGTTCATGGGTTTTAAGCTCATTAACATGGGTTAAATTTATGCTTTGGCAAATTACACAGAGCAAAAAATTATGCTCGAATTGTTTTAAAGATCACAGGAGTGAGAAATGGTTTATGAAATACCCAAATCACACCAAGCTTAATATGTATATGTGTGTATGTGTTTATGTATTTGTGCATCAAAGGGCTGCTGAAAGTTATTTCAGTGCTAGAACTGATTGAGAGAACTGGTGCAAGCATTGGCTTAAAAATCCAAACTTCCCCCAGTTCTTTCTTGAGCCTTGACCCAAACAGCCCGCCTGAGGTGCAGAGAGAGAATTCGATCTCAGGCCCCTCTCTAGAGACTTGCACTGCTAAGTGGGACAAAAGGCTGGGCTGTCTGAGGAATGAGAAGCCTGGCTGACCTCTCTGGGCTACGGGGTCTTGGCTTGCTCAGACACAGCCGGTTCTGCTTACCTGAGCAATAACATTTAGATAGCCATGCCTTTCTTGGTTAGTGTTCCAGGTTGAAAGGTTGTGCAAAAAGGTGATGACAGTAGGGGAGGGCAGAGTATTTGGACAGTAGAAAACTTTTCCTTTAATAGTGGTCCATTGAGAGGGACCGCAGCTAGAAACACTTTCAGGGAGTCTGGGGTGGTGATAGAAATGGAGAAAATGGGTGAGAACAGGACTACAGATCTGTGGGATGCCGGTATACTCCTCATGATCTGTTCAGTCAATATTAGTGACTATAGGTCCTTTATTATTAAGGAAGTTTAAAGGGGTGGACCCCTAGAAAGTTTATGAACTGAACTTCATAGACTCTTCCTAGCCTCTGAGCCTTTAATGACTTGTCTTTTGGTTCTCTATTTATGCATCAGGGAGGTGATCAAACACATTAAATCTAACTCTGATTGGAAGCCTGTCTCTAACTATTCCTAAGTTAGTGACCTTGGATGATTTAATGAATCTCTCCATGTCTCAGTTTCCTAATCTCTAAAAAAAAAAAGGGAAGTAATAATATTGCCCATCTCACACCATCATTGTGAATCTTAACTGAGTTAATACAAGCAAAATGCTTAGCCCAGCACCTGACATGTAGGAAGTGCATACTGGTATTAGACATTATTCTGTTACTGTTACTGTTATTTTCACTGTTGTTCACCATAGCTGCACACTGTGTACTAATCCTAGCAAGGCACAGAATGCCTGGTAGAGTCACAGGCACACACATATACAAAAGTCAAGGTCAAGTCCAAATTCAGGCTCTTAAGACATGGCAACGTGACTTGTATATCATACTGCTCTATACCTGCACTTCAGAGTCCCAAAGAACAAGCTTATACAACTTGCCTGGGAACTCGGCCGACCTCTATTATTCAAAGTGGCACCTCCTTCACAGGGTGGATTGGGCCTGGGTCTGATCACAAATCAGACCACTGGGCACTTTTGTCAGGGGCATTAACACTCCGACCACTGGGATGCTATTTATTGCAGGATTAGTCATTAACTAATTACTCATTACTCCAATGGCCACAGACGTAAGGTCAGCCATTTCCTCCCCTCACACCAGGAGGATCCAACATGATAGAGGTCAGACAGGTAATTTGCATCGTCTTTCTCTGCTTAAGAGGCCCCCAGAAGAAGAAGGCAGAAGAGGATTTGGTGTTGAAAGCAAGCAAGAAGGTGTCATTTTGACAGGAGCCTCTGTAAGCTTCTCAGGGGAAGACCTGGCCCCTCTCTCCTGCTGGGCCCCGCAGCCTCTCACATTTGATACCTTGCAGCTGGCCAGCTAGGGAAACTGGACAAGGTCTGACCCTAGCCTTGCATCACTTCACTGGCTGGCAATTCCTTTCCACTCAGAGCATCTGGAGAGTCATCCAACTGTGTTTGCCAAACTTGCGTGGATGTGAGAAGCGTGTTTGTTTTATAATCAGTGTCTTGGGTTTTAGATAAGAATACCACAGGAGATGATCGTGCTATGATCCTCGCTAATGTACCTCTAGGCTAATAAGTACCGAGACGATCCTGCTCTTTGATTTCATGAATAGGGAAATAAAATGGGAAATGCATGACATTTGAAAAAATGATTGTTATTACTGAGTGTAAAATTTATTTTAACCCTCTCTGCAGAGGCTAAGTTTCATGTCGAATGCGTTGCTCGCCAGATTGTACCTCCCGTTCCCCCCTCTCCTTAAATATGTGCTTATTTACTTCCTGCAGAGTTCAATTTCAGAACCCATCAAAGTAGATCCACTCAGACCCTGACTACATTTTCATGCATAAATTCATAGATGTCTTCAGAAGGAATGGCACTTGCATATGCAAATACTTTCCAATGCCTTTTCATTTTTACTTTTGGCCTGCACAGTTTTTAATTCCTGCAAACACATTACACAAACAAAGATGGGCTCAATAACAACACACCATGGCATGTGTGAATTGTTAATTGCAAAGCGATGAGTCTGATAGGGCCAAGCAACTTCCACTGTTATCAATGGAGCAAGGTTAAACAGGAGGAATAAAGGTATATTGGAAAATAAAACCCCAAGCACGTGGCTTCATTGTGCGTCCATATTATTAAGGGGGAAGGTGACAGGCCCGTCCACAATTCAACAATGATCTGGGCCTACAGATCAGCGCACAAGGATGCAGAAGCCAGGAAGGAGAGCACACTTTTCAGCACAGAACCAGGAGACACAAAATGTATGCGCAACACGGCAAATGAGACCAGAAATACAGCAGAAGACGAAAGGCTTTCAACCAAGGTGAACGTGCACCACCTTCCCAAATATCTGCATCTTGTATTGGTGATGCTCTTGGAAATAACAGGAAGGTGTCACGACTTTTCATACTGGACATTTAAACACTCCCTTCAAGAATGACGCTGTGCCTCTTCTTTTCTTTTTCCACTTCCCACTACATGCACTTTGGCTTTCTGGTGAGAACTTGAAGTAAAACACTTGTTGAAGTCGCTCGGAGATCAAAGGCATTTGATACAGAGCAATTTTCAAGCAACACCCACCCCCCCTGTTTGAAATGTGTTTCATTTACATGAAGATAACTTGGAAAATAAGAGTGAAGATTAAATGAAAATTGTATCTTGCAAGGGTCTATAAGTGCAATGGAAACACAATTTTAACTGTTTCTTGGCTGATTTGGGGGAATAGTTTATTAAAGCTGGAGCTAGGATGAACTGGGAACATATGGAAATATGTTTTTTAGAAAAGCTGCTGTTATAGATTTTATATATGTTATATATATATATATATATATATATATATATGGTCTTCTAAGAAATAAAGAAAAGATAAGTAAAGTAATTTAAGGAAGTTAAGCAACTAGAAATGGAATTTAAGCTGCTGTAGACTGAATGCTTGTGACCCTCCCTCCAAATTCCTATATTAAAACCTAATCCCTTTGGTATTTGGAAGCAGGGACTTTGGGAGGTGATTAGGCCATGAGGGTGAGTGCTCATGCATGGGTATCAGTGCCCTCATAAAAGAGGCCCCAGAGGGCTGCCTGATCCCCCTCAGCTATGTGAGGACACAGGAAAAGACAGCTGTTCCTGATCCAGAAAGAGAGCCCTCCTCAGACACCAAATCTGTCTGTCCCTTCGTGCTAAATGCATTTCTGTTGTTTGTAAGCCACCGGCTGTGGCATTTTGTTACAGCAGCCGAAAAGGACTGGGAAACAAGCTAAGGTAGCCAGAGGAAGGAAATTAGTTGCAACATGTACTGTAACAAGAAATAAAGACTCAGTAATGTAATAACCAGGCAGGCGGGGCCTCGACCCCTGGCACTGGCAGGTGGACCTTCCCAGTGCATCCACTGCATTTCTGCGCATTCACTTGTAGCTTTGCTAAGCCATTGATGCAAACTGCACACACAGCAAGGCTGGAAGGCAACACACAAGACTTCGGACTGGTGAATCAACTTGGCTATACTGCTTACACCCACAGTTCCATACACTGACAGCAACCCTGAGGGGTGATAACCAATTCCTTACGGATATCGAACATGAAGAGAATGTCAACTGTTAGTACTTGGGAGACAAATGTTTTCTTCCCCCAAGAAATCAAAATACTAGAATTCAAGAGAAATATATCCTATATGGAGCTGAGGGTCTGCAGTTAGGTTTCATCGGTCAAACCCTACCATGGCGTGTGCCCAAAAGCAACCACCAAATTGTCAAAGAATTTAGTATCCAGTACCACAGAAGCAATTCTGTGAAACTCACAGGCGCTTGATACAGTGGATGTAGAGGACCGCTCTTGAATAAGCTCTAAGGGACCGCTCAACGGCGCCAGGCTCTGCCCCAGTTGTCACGGGCCTTAGCCATCAATGACACACAACACGGCAAGTCAGGAACAAAGGACAGTGAGTCAGCGGGCGCCGCTCCACATACCTTGTCTTGGGAACTCATCCGACTCCCGGTGAACGAGGTCTGTGACTCGGTTCCCGTAGTGCATCCTGCTGTCATGGTCATAGGCCTTCAGGGTCTCGCTGGAGCTGTAGGACTTCTGCGTGGGCACGCGGCAGTCCTCGCTGTCCAGTGAGGAGCTGGTGTAGCGGCACTCCTTGCCACACCGCCCGCGGGTCAGAGAGCGGTGTCGCCGGTCCTTCACATCCATTATTGGAGATCAGGCAGAGCGCTGATGATTTCAGGAAAGTCAGGCCTGAGTGTTGGCACGGGTCACGTGGCCACCTAAGCACACCAAAGGAAACAAACAACACTGTGATTATAAGAAAATGCTGCCTTCTCTTCTGACTCACGTTCTGACTCAGATAACAACATTAAAAGGCAAATTTGGTCAGTGCCGCATAATCTCCTGCAAATGCTTAATGTATACTTAAACCATCGGCCTAAATAGAAGAACTCGATACAGTAAATTAATTTTCTTGCTGTTTAATTTAATAGATTGGGGGAGGGGTAATAGCAAAAATAAGTCATCTTTTGAGTTTCTCTATGTGCACCGATGATATGATATGTCTGTCATTCTCATGCAAGATCTTACTATGAAACAGTTGAAAGCAAGACTGATTTTATCATTCTTTAATTATATTCTTTTTGCTATAGAAGAGTTGGGGGAAACAAAAATTTAAAAAAAGTATATGAGGCATAAATATCTGCTCTCGATGCTTTGCAATGATACCAAATCAACTTGATTGACCTAAGCTTGCCTGGCTGGGACTGGAGAATGATCGTGTAAGGCATTCTTGACATGCAAACAATCTTCCTCCAATTCCTTTAATAAGCCTTCAGCATAGTCCTAGTCAGTTTTTTCTCCTTTGCAAATCTTTGTGTTGGACACACCTGGTCACTTCTTCTTCCTGGTTATCTACCAACTACAGAGTTTGTTGACAAAAGTTCTAACTGGCCCAACAACTTCATCCCCAGCCTGAACCCACCACCCATTGTGTTCATTGCTGGGATATCCATTGCAGGAAAGAAACTAGGGGAGGAGCACTGTATAAAACAGGAAAGTGATGGAAAGGAGGCTCTCTAACATATAAACTGGCAACCAGGGAGCCCCGCAGTCTTCCCCTTGACACCCTGGGTGTGTATGCCCAACATCACTCGGCAAACACTAGCCTTCTGCTTAGCAAATACAACAGGAATGCTGAGATGCATCCACGTTCCAAACCGCGGGTTCTTATTGATTTCATGGGCCATGAAAATAGTATGGACTACAGGGCCAGGGACTGGACAAAATGGACAAATAAGGATTTGAATTAAAATGGACAGTGCAGCCAGGGTACTGATTTTTCTCTAGGCTACTGTGGCCCTCTGATTCCCCGATGTGTCAGGAACTACTTAGGGAGCAGATCTGTGGTTCTGAGCTTCTCTGCTCTTCTGTGCTTATTCAACACCCTGTAGTGGGATGTCTTTGTATACCAACGGACCAGCCTGTATACACACAACGCGGACAGCATTTCTCCCAAGATAGCAGGCACCTAGTCCCTCCCTGTCTTTTCACACCAAGAGGGCCTTCTGCATCCTGGGAAACTCAATTCATTTATACCACTTGTACATTTTATCACATATTTCCTGTTATCATGGACAAGTCTGTTTGGTGATGCAAAAAACACCAAGCACACCCATGCGGCTGCCACAGCCCCTTATATAAAAAAAAGCTAATAGTTTCCCTGACTCAGGACATTGAGAAGCAACTTGGAGAGTCCCAGTCAAGATTCCAGGACCTGCTTTGAGGACACACATAGTAAGTGTGGGCATGGAATTCTTTTCTGTGCAGATTTAATTCAAATGTCTTAACACTAATGCAATCTCTGAATGTTAAAATCATCTCCTGTGATTTCCAACAAGTGATGTCAACATTTTAGAATCCGTAATACAGGCTGGTTAAGAGCTGGGCCATTGAAGCCTGGACTGGATGCCAATGTTACCATGGCCGCTGACCAGCCGAGGCCCTTGTAAAAGAAATCATTCCTGGCCTTTCAAACTCAGTTTCCCAGTCAGTGAAAATGAAAAATAATAGTATTCACCTCATAGCGTTTTAGTAAAAATGGAAACGGATCCTACGGTGAAGCTCCCAATAGGCTGTCTAACACACCCGTGTAGGGACCTATGGGAAGAAGGTGTTTTTTCCCTTCTCTGAAAGATTAACATTTTGTTTTTTTCTCTTAGCTAAGTAGTTCACAGACTTGCATCAGAGGATGGAGATGATAATATAAATTCCTGAATCTCAAAGTTCTAATTATAAAACTTGATACTTGAACTACAAGCCAGAAAAGGAGGGTGTTCAGCACCTATGGAAGGTTATACAACTGCACCAACACCAAGAGCTACACGTAGTTTTGGGGGAAATTGGGTGTGTTGAGTGGGTTTTATAATATTCCTTTCTCCTGTTCACTGTAAGTTTGTATTCCTTAATGTTTTCAGTGTTCCTGACTCAGGAAGTCCCATCTCCTCTAATTTGCATCCTGCTTAGGAAAGCGGGCTGACTCTCTATTACGTGTGGGTATGTGATTTTATTTTATTTTTTGAAATCATGCTCTGATTTACAGGCTTATTTAAAAAGCCTGAAGGCTTATTACCTAGTTATAAAGTACAAGAACTTTTCTGTTTGGACATTTTGATGTCTAATTTGGTTGCTCAGTGATCTTTTCCTGCTAAATTCCTCTTTCTTGGCTATGCCCTTGATAGTTAAGTTTGTCAGCAATGTCACATCCAGACAAATTATAGCAATTTTTTTTTATATAATGAGATAAACATGACAAATCTTAGTCACTAAAAGCTAAATTTCTAGGAAACTGAGTAGAATGTACAGGCTGCTAGCCTATAGACATTTTGCATTTAGCCTGCCTATTGTTTAATTTTTTTCAATGTTTAAAAAAAGATGGGCCAGGAAAAATTATATTAAAATCTGGATGTGGATCTATAGCTTATCATTAAAAATTAGACTGTTTAAAAAGTTCTGCTCCCAGAAAGATGGAATAAACTTACGTTTACTTATTCCTCCCAATACGTTCAGCTAAAAACCCTGGGCATTGCTGAAGAATAAATGATTAAAACAAACATAAGAGTCATCTGAAAAATGGAAAGAAGAGGCGGATACATAGGGCCCTCAGGACCTAAGGAACAATACTGTGGTGAGTTCCTGGGATTCTTTTTTGCCTTGTACCAGTATATCCCAGATTTGTAGCTAAAGACAATGGCAACCGAGAAACATCAATAGACACAGAGGACAAAAGCTACCTCCCTCTAGTCAAAAAGCTATGAAAGGGGCAGCCTAACAAGAGAGAAACATTGAGATAGTAGCTACCTCACTAGCCAAACAACATGGGGAAAACTGTAGCCCCATTCCCATCTTTGCCAATAAAAGCCAGGTGGAAACCCTACATTTCCATGATGCTGAGGAAGGAGGGAGGCACTCCCAGTACCATCAAGGTAATTTCAGAGAAGGGAGCCAGGACTTTCATCCCTCCCAGGAAGGAATGAGGCCATCTTCTTCCTCCATGGGGAGCCTGGGCTTGTACACCACTGGGTAGTAACAAGGTACCTCTCTCCTTCTCTGTAGGGGTGGTGTAGGAGACCTAGTGGAGAGTCAAGACTTCCACTCTCTCCCAGTGGTAATGAGTCCTTTGGCTCCTTGTTAGTGGTTACTGTGTCAGTAGATGCCATGTGGGGAGGAATAATAAGGTACTCCTATCTCTTCACCGAGGGAGGCATCAGTGCAGGCCTAGTAAGGAGCCAGCACTCCCACATCCACCTCTCCCAGCTCCTTACAAACAGCACCTTGTGCTTGGGTGCTGACAAGGACTGAGTGGGGAACCTGGACTTCTTTCCCAACCTAGCAATAATGAGATGGGTATCTCTTCTCCGACAGAGCAGTGTCAGAAGAAATCAGCTGGAATAGGAGGTTTAAATGAGATCCAGAATCTCATAATATCCAAGTGTCTACTTTTCAATTAAAAAATAATCACCTGGCATACCAACAATTAGGAAGATCTCAAACTGAATAAAAAGATACAATTAATAGATGCCAGCACTGAGATGATAAAAATTCTACAATTATTTGAAATAGGTTTAAAAGCTGCTATAAAAATGCTTCAATGAGCAATTATGAGTGAAAATGAAACAATAGAAAATCTTATTTAAAAAAAAAATGCACAGAAAGTTTCAGCAAACAAATGAAAGATATAAAGAAAACTCCAATGATAATTTTAGAACCAAAAATCAAAGTAACCAAACAATAAAATAATAAAACGCCCCCAAAACTAGAGAACAAAAAATCCTCAATAGATGGGCTCAAAAGAAGAATGAAGGATAGAATACAGAGTGAGGGAATTTGAAAAAAAAAAATGAAGAATGGATATTACCTAATGTTTACAACACATTAAGAAACAGACTAAAGAGAAAATGATGAACAGAGCTTTGGGGCACTTAGAATGATAACAAACGACCTAATGTTTATATTGTTAGAGTCCCAGAAGGAAAGTAGAAAGTGAGAGGGGCTGAGAAAGTGCTAAAAGCCCAGCTAAATATATCCAAATTTGCAAGAGACATAAAGCAACACTCAAGAAGCTGAATAAATCACAAACAAGATAAATCCAAATGCATCCATATCAAGATATATCATAATCAAAACTCTGAAAACTTAAAGAAAATCTTGAAAGCACTGAAAGAACTGACACTTTATCTACAGGGAAAGGCAATATATTATAAGAGTAGATATCTCATTAGAAACCATGGAAACATGGAGACTAAAAAGAAATGACAAAATACTTTTCAATTGTTGAAAGGAAAGATCTTTCAACCCAGAATCTTATATTCAGTGAAAATATCCTTCTAGAATTTAGGAGAAAACAAGAAATTCTAAGATGAAGGGAGAATAGTTCAAATACTACTTATCCAAAAGAATGGTTCAAAAATTAGTTATCTAAAACAGAAAGGAAACAATGAAGGGAAAATTGTTGGGACATCATGCAGGGGGAAAAAAACCATGGCAAGCAAAAATATAAATAAATGCAATAGACTTTCTCCTTTTACATTTTCCAAATTATTTTTGATGGTTGAAGTAAAAATTATAACACTGTCTGATGAGGTTTTAAATTTATGCAGAGGACATATTTAAGAAATTGTATTGCAAATGGATAAAGATAAAGAGACATAAAAGAGAAAGTTTCCACACTTCATTTGAACTGGTAAAAGGATGAAACCAGTGAATGGTGATAAAATATGTATGTATAATGTAACAAAAACATTCAATAACTAAGAGGAAAGTAAAAAGATGAAAAAAGAAATAACAAGAGAACAAAACGTAAAATGTCAGACTTAAGCCATAAAATAGCAATAATTACATTAAATGTGAGTAGTCTAAATACACAAATTAAGAAGCAGAGTTGGTTAAAAATACAACCTATGTTTATTCTGTCAATAAGAAAGTCACTTTAAATTTAACAATGTAGGCATGTTGAGAGTAAAACTGATGAAAGGGTATTTAATGCAAACATTATTTTTAAAAAGGAACAATTATATTAACACTGGAGGTCCAGTGCATGAATTCATCCATGGGTGGGGTCCCTTGGCCTGGCTGGCAATCAGGGCTGATCGGGGCTGTCTCGCCCAGTCCTGATTGGGGCCAAGTGGGGATGATCAGAGACAGCCAGTTGGGGGGAGGGGCCATGGGAGGTTGGCTGGCAAGGGGGAGGGACCGTGGGAGGTTGGCCAGCCACAGGAAGTTGCCTATGGGAGCACACTGACCACCGGGGGCAGCTCCTGTGCTGAGCATCTGCCCCCTGGTGGTCAGTGCACATCATAATGACCAGCTGACCAGTTGTTCGGTCAACCGGTCATAATGGTCACTTAGGCTTTTATATATATATTAGAGGCCTGGTGCACAAAAATTTGTTCATTCAGGGGGGTCCCTCAGCCCGGCCTGTGCCCTCTCACAGTCTGGGACCCCTCAGGGGATGACCACCTGCTGGCTTAGGCCCACTTCCCAGGGGATTGGGCCTAAGCTGGCAGTCAGAAATCCCTCTGACAGCCTGGGAGCCCTCGGGGGATGTCCACTTGTCAGCGGGGAGCAGGCCTAAGTTGTAGTTGGACAGCCTTAGCACTGCTGAGGAGGCGGGAGAGGCTCCCATCACCACCGCTGTACTGGCAGCCATCAGCCTGGCTTGTGGCTAAGCAGAGCTCCCCCTGTGGGAGCACACTGACCACCGGGGGCAGCTCTGCATTGAGCGTCTGCCTCTTGGAGGTCAGTGTGTGTCATAGTGACCAGTCATTCCCAATCATTCTGCTGGTAGGGTCAATTTGCATATTACCCTTTTATTATATAGGATAGATAGATTAGATAAAGTGGACTTCATAGGGAAAGAAAATCACCAGAAGCAGAGAGGTCATTACATGATAATGAAAGGACCCATCCACCAAGAAGAAATAGAAATTCTAAATATGTGTGCACCAAAAAAATAGGAGCTACAACATATGTGAAGCAAAACATAGTAGGTTGAGATGAAAAATAAATAAATCCACAATTATATTTGGAGGTTTCAACATCAGAGACTCCAAAATTAATAAACAACTAGACAGAAAATCAAGAAGGATATAGAAGACTCCCCCAAAACCATCAGCCAACAAGTTCTACTCAACATTTATAGACTATTCCTCCCAACCACAGCAGGTTATATAGCCTTTGTAAGTGGCCAGGGAGCACATATCAAGACAGACCATAGTCTGGAACATACAACAAACATCAGAATTTTTAAAGCAATTGAAATCATACAGAGTATGTTCTCTTACCACAATGGGATCAAACTCAAATTACTAGCAAAAAGAGAAGAATATCTCAACTACTAGAAACCTAAACAAAATTTTTCTAAATAATTCATGGGTAAAAGAAGCAGATCTAAGCAAAATCAAAACATAAAGTGAAGAAAAGTGAAAATATAACATAAAAAATGTGTGAGAAACTGCTCTGCAAAAATCCTGTTAAAAGGATAAAAAGATAGGCTTAGAGAGAACGTATTTGTAAACAGTATATCAGATAAAGGACAAATATTGAAAATATATATATTTTTGAAACTGTAAAGAAAACCCAAACAATGCAATTTTAAAATAGACAAGACATGAAGTGACATGTCACCAGATCGTACACACAAATGGCAAATGACATAAAAAGATGCACAAAATTATTAGCCATGAGAAGTGAAAATTAAAACCACAATGAGATATTACTATGGACTTGTGAGATGGCTAAAACAATGATGATGATAATAATTAATGATAATAATAATAAAAAAAACCTAAGTACTAGCATGGAGGTGAAAAAAATGAAGATCACTCATGCATTGCTGCCCCAGATGTGAAATGGCACAGCTACTTTGGAAAACAGTTTAGCAGTTAAAAAAACACCACCACCAAAAACTGAATGTACAACTGCCTTACAATTCAGTAATTGCCCTCCTGGGCATTTCTCCCAAAGAAATAAAAAAAAATATGTTCACAAATGTTTGTAGCAGAATGTTTTTTTCAATACAGCCAAACTAGAAGCAACACAGATATCCTTCAATGGGTGACTGGTTAAACAATACTCGGGTACACCCATGACATGAAATATTGCTCTGCAATAAAAAGGAATGAACTACTGATAGACATAAAAATCAGGATGACTATCTAGAGAATACTGCTCAGTGAGAAAGCCAATCCTGAAACTTACAAGCTATAGGCTCTTTTCATATGGCATTCTTGAAATGAGAAAAGTATAGAGATGACAACAGGTTCATGGTTGCCAGGGTATGAGGGTGTAGCAGCGGTTCTCAACCTGTGGGTTGTGACCCCTGAAAATACATCCTGCTTATCAGATATTTACATTACGATTCACAACAGTAGCAACATTACAGTTATGAAGTAGCAACGAAAATAATTTTATGGTTGGGGGACACCACAACATGAGGAACTGTATTAAAGAGTCACGGCATTCGGAAGGTTGAGAACCACTGGAAGGGAAGTGAGTATGGCTCTAAATAGACAACAGCAGAAATCCTGGGGTGTTGGAGATTTCCTGTGTCTTGGCTGCATCAATGGAAAATCTTGGATGTGATATTGTACTAGTTTGCAAGATGTTGTCATTTGTAGAAGTTGACTGCAGGGCACATGCCTTTTCCAGGAGGTCACTTGCAATTTTGAGCTCGGCATGTACTCTCCTATAATTATTATTATTATTATTATTATTATTATTATTATTATTATTATTACTATTATTACTATTATTATTACTTTACTACTCCTTTTGATTTTATAGCCAGTCAGCGTCACTTATTTCAACCCCCCGGTTGGCCAATATAGGTCATTACATTTGTGACTTTGGGTATAAAGGGGAAAAATCTGCTGCATCCCCTGGTAAAGATTATAAAAGGCCAGTTACAACAGAAGAAGCAGCACTTGCCAACCTATTTTTCTTAAGACAATTCTACAATCATAAGATGTTGGTTTTCATCCTAATACGGTTAAATATCCATCCTTTATCTAATAAAATGCATGTATTACCTACGATGGACAAAGCACTCTGCATAGTCGTCCTTGAATGTGAAGGTCAACAATTCATGCGGGGAAATGCTAGTTTAGAGGCTGAATTTACAAAGTAATTAAAATTGCCTTGAAGCAGTGGGAAAGATGGTAACCAAAATTATAAACCTTTTCCCCAAGCCTCTGCCTTTTCCAGCACTGACAAATGGCAATTGCCGGACGGCGGGGCCTCTGTCAGCTCTTCCCTGCTCGGCTGAGGCTTGATTCTGTCACTCTCCACATTTCCTCTCCTGAAGAGGGTTCACACTGCTTTTTTCATCAGTTGCCTGAGTGGGTTCCATCACTTTAGCAGAACAGACTACAGAGATCTTGCCTGCAAGCCTTTGTCTAATTAACTAATCCTATGAGCTGTAACACTGTTCACTATTAACTTTTCAGCTTATCCTACTACTTAAGGGGGTTGACTTGTTAATCACTGACAGCCCATTTGAGATGTGTTTGTATGTGATTGTGTATGTGAGTGGACCTGTTTGGGTATGTAAATATGGGAATGATGCCTGGATAATTTTGGACACATCCAAATGGAGAGCTGTTACTATTACCATTATACTGAGGCCAATTAGTGTCAAAGCTTGCCTCACCCTCATCAATGATCTCTGACCCTCTGGGCATCATTTCATTGTGCTTGAATCCTATATAATAAAAGGGTAATATGCAAATTGACCCTAACACAGAATGACCGGGGTTGATTGGTTGCTATAATGCACAATGACCACCAAGGGGCAGATGCTTGACACAGGAACTGCTCCATGGTGGTCAGTGGGCTCCCACAGTGGGAGCTCCATTCAGCCACAAGCCGGGCTGATGGCTTCCAGTGCAGTGGCAGTGGCGGGAGCCTCTCCTGCCTCCTCAGTAGTGCTAAGGATGTCCGACTGACAGCCTAGAGGAGCAGGCCTAAGCTGCAGTTGGACATCCCCCTAGGGGCTCCCAGGCTGTCAGAGGGATGTCTGACTGCCAGCTTAGGCCCGCTCCTACAGGGAGCGGGCCTAAGCTGGCAGGTGGACATCCCTAAAGATTGTCCCGGACTGCGAGAGGGCACAGGCCAGGCTGAGAGACCCCCCCTCCCCCGAGTGTGCACTGGGCCTCTAATATATATATATATTCTTATAAACTGGCTATAGATCTTTGAGAGGTTTATTGCTAGAAAAACCAGCCATTTCCAGATACCCAGATGGATTGGGACTCTGTCCATTCTGAGAATAGGTCAATGTGACCACCTCACGCCCCCAATTCAAGTGATGGGAAATCACTGAAGAAGTTTGTCCAGAAAGGAGTGAGAAAATAATCATTACATGTGAATCAGTTTTTTGTTTCTGAATTTGAGCTGATGTCACAGATATTTCAGAAATCCGATTAAAAGTTTCATTATATGAGCATGTTTATAGTGAAATAGTTAAAAAGATTAATCAGAAAGCTCCTGTGGAGTACCTTTCTTCCTTCTGATGGCATGTGAACTGGATTGTCTACTTGTTTCTTAGATATTGTAGGTGCCATGTTTAAAAAGATGTGATGGATAAGGCCTGAGCCCTTTATCCTTAACTCCTTTGCTAATTCTGCTCTTACCAAAAGCAAAAATGCTAAGTCAACTGAAAAACAGTGGCTTCACAGATTCTTCCCTGTGTATTAGAAGCCTTCTATAAAAGTGGTTTATTTCAAAATATTTCAACACCAAATAAAACATAATAACAGAACCCCACTCATAACAGAGAGAGGAGCTGAGAAAGGGGAAGAGAAGTTGGGGTCTCACTCACTTGGCCTCCCCAGACCCTCAAGTCAGGCTCAGATGGACTTAGCATGAAAAGCAAAGTGTGTACCCAGAGATTTTCAGTTTCTCCTCTTAGAAACACCCAAGAGCAAATCTGAACATGGGTCCACTCCAAATATCTAGAGACAGAATGTCTCTGTGGCCTCTGGGTGGACCAAGGAAAATCTGTTTTAAAATCTACAAAAGTGGAAGAGAGCGCCCCCATAATTTAATGCACTAGTAAATAAGAGGTCAAAGGCGATTTGTTTTCCGTTCCCCTGTGCAGTTATACTGTTATGTCTGGGGATAAAAAGCCAACTCTGGCTAATGTTCAGAGCCAAAAAGGATAAATAAATTCACAATCGTATTTTGCTCTCTGGCATCAGAGCCTTTTAGAATCTGTTGGGGGCCCTGTAGCCATCTGCACAGGAAATGATAACAGTGGAACTGGGATCTGCTATCTGTGAATTCCATGAATCGGGAAATGTGAGGGCATGTCTATGTGCTCGCAGCCTCAGTGAACAAGAGCCATGAGGGGACGAAACACAGCCTACATGTCTAGAGATTTGCCATCGCAGTGCAAGCTTGTGTGCCTGTGGATATTCTTACTCCTGATTAGCAATGAAAAGTCAAAAGTCTATGTTGGGCTCCAGCTGTTTTGGTTCATTGGATGAAACATTGGCTGGCAGACTAAAGTGTCCTGGGTTTGATTCTGGTCAAGGCCATATACCTAGGTTGCAGCCCTGGATGGGAGGCTTGCAGGAGGCAACCAATCGATATGTCTCTCTCACATGTTTCTCCCTCTGTGTCTCTACCCCTCCCTTCCACTCTCTCTAAAACCCAATTGGAAAATATCCTTGGGTGAGGATTAACAACAACAAAGTCTCTGTCAGATTTAGTCTAATTCCATGCCTTTTGCCCCCTTTCCAGTCTAAACTGTTTAACATTCAAGAAATTACTATGGTTACACCTGCTGCTAAAATTTCAGTGCAACATGTGGAAGTTCACTGGAGCCTTTGCCTCCTCAGCTCCACCTTCCTTACTCACTTCCTTTGCCCCCCCTTTGCTCACCTCCCACTTTTCCCTGTGCCTCCTGAGAGCAGGAGCAAGCAGGTGGCTGTACCTTAGGCACTGGCTAAGTTACTGTAAGCAGAAAGATAGTCCCTCCCCTCTCCTCCTCCCGCTATGCAGAGCTCAGAGAGACAGCAGAGCAGACACATGAGCCTGCAGCCACAAAACCCAACGAAGGAGAGCCCTTCTCCCTACCCCGTCCAGTGGGGCCTCCTTGTACATGACACAGAAGGCCTAGCAGATCATCAGAGAGAGTATAGGGGCCACAGGCTTCTAGGCAACACATCAAAGTCAGAATCACTGTCAAGTCAAGCTCGCATGTATGAATGCCTACAACACGGCAGGCCTCGAGTTGGGCTCCTTATGTAAGTGTCCACTAATTGCACAATCCTCCAACACAGGTCTCCTTGTGTGTGCGTGTTTCAGAGATGGGAACATGGAAATTCTGGCAGGCTAAGTGACTTGCTAACACCACACACTTGATAAGTATTCATGCCAAGATTGGGACTGAGAGATATCTGACTCTGAGGCCTCCCTTCATTACAAAAAGAGTAACTCAGAAAAAAGGGTGGTATCAGACATTGTATCATGTCCCTTTGGGTCATTGAATTTATAAATGAGATCCCAGTCCCTCAGTCCAAGGCAGTTTCCTCATGAAAGTCACTAACTACATCACACTCCTGATATATTCCATAAGGAAAACTTCCAATCCATTGACCAGTGTAGGTGTCTCTTCTACATTGTGGGCAATGGAAACAAAGGAGAGTGAGTGACATTATGAGACACCTCATGAAGAGTTGAGAGGGACAAGCCTCAGTCTCCACATCTGGAAAATGAGAATAAGATGCCTATTTTGAAGGGTTAATGTAAGAATGTTAAAATGAGGTATGTGTATCTCCTAATAGTACTAGATTATCCTCAAACTGTGACAGGCTTCATCCCCACCACCATCCACCTCATCACTACTATCAACCATGAATAGCATCTAGCCATCAAAAATTGCTGTAGTTGTTACTTACATGATCCCCAAAGTACAAGAACTGCTACTCCAAATAATATCTCCTGGGGGGAGGGGGGGGGGCAGCATGTCTGAACAATAGAGGGTTGGTATTGAAGCACTTTGTGAGAATGAACACACAGATACTAATATCCCCATTTAGTATTCTATTTTTGCCTCAGGAAACAGTTTCACTAACACCAAAAATCTGAAACAGAGGTGCTCTAACATCACCCATCCTCTTACAAAGAAGATGCATTTTGCTCTGTATTGTAAACAGGAAAAAATAAGTGCATCATAGAAATAATACCTGCAATCAGGAGAAAGTGCCCTGAAAAGGTTTGGTTGTTCAGAAAGGTGGGTGCTGGTGACTGGAAAGTCTGTTGTTTGCAGGTACTAAATGCTGGATTTGGAAATGTTGGATTTGAGGAACTGGGATGAGTCTAAATTACTCTGCACAATAAAGGTTTTGATTCTGGTCATGTAAAAAGGTCTTGTGAGAGGAGGCAAGTGCAGGGGCTGGAACCAGAGAAATTTAGACATGTGTGCATGGAGTATGCAAAACTGGTGCATTCAGAGAGGGAGAAAGAGAATGAATGGTATCTGGGTGATGCCAACTTTGTGCTCCATGCCTTCACCTAAAAAGATTTCCAGTGCAATCTACATTCTTCATTTTAGTTATGAATTTTCTTACGTGTGTATGTGGAGATAGACTCAATGTTTTCTATCTATTATTTTACTACTAGAGGACCAGTGCACAAAATTTGTGCACTTGGGGGGGGGGGTCCCTCACCCCAGCCTGCGCCTTCTTGCAGTCTGGGAGCCCTTAGAGGATGTCTGACTGACTGCTTAGGCCAGCTCCTGGTGGAGAGCAGGCCTACGCCAGCAGTCGGACATCCTTAACGCTGCCACAGAGGCGGGAGAGGCTCCTGCCACTGCTGCTATGCTCACCAGACATGAGCCCAGCTTCTGGCTGAGCAGCGCTCCCCCTGTGGGAATGTACTGACCACCAGGGGGCAGCTTCTGCATTGAGCGTCTGCCCCCTGGTGGCCATTGCATGTCATAGCAAGCAGTTGAGTGGCCTTAGCATGTCATTAGCATATTACATTTTATTTGGTTGAATGGCCTACCGGAAGACCAGACAATTAGCATATTAGGCTTTTATTATATAGGATTATGAGGAAGCAAATAATGCTCATTTAAAATTTACTTCAGTGATGACATGGTGCAAGGACTGATGTGATGCAAAATCCAGAAAGGGATGATGAAAAGGAGAACATTTGCTCTGTATCTGAGATGCTCCTTGAAGGCAGGGACCTTGTCTCTGCCAGCAATCTATTTCTAGGAGTTGGCAGAGAACCTGCCTTAAAGAGCACCCAATGAAGCTTTTTTAAAACAGGTGGTGTGGCTCAGTGGTTGAGCTTCAATCTATGAACCAAGAGGTCACCAGTTTGATTCCCAATCAGAGCACATGCCCAGGTTGCAGGATCGATAATCCCCAATAGGGGGTATGCAGGAGGCAGCTGATCAATGATTATGATTTTTCTCTCCCATGGATGTTTCTTTCCCTCTCTCTTTCTCTCTAAGAAACCAATAAAAACAGATTTTAAAAAACAGCTATGTATTTACATAGAGGCATCTGAAGGCAAAAAAAAAAAAAAAATTAAATGAGAAAAATATTTTAAAAGCCTTAGGCCATTTTTGTCTCTCTTAGTGTTTAACTGTCCTGAACATATTTTTTAAGTCTATTGTTAATTTTCAGGATTTACATAAGAAGTTTCATATGAATTTTGTGACAAATTTGATTCTGCTTTGTCAAACGAATACAATGTAAGTGCTTTCTTTCAAAATAGCCTCTGCTTCCTTACCTAGAAAATAAAAAATAAATATTGCTGTTTGGAAAATTATTTGAAAAATCAGTACTGGGAGCTGGCTATAGATAGGACATGAAGTCAGAATCAATGACCTACTTTAAATCATCTTTCTGTTTTGGAAAGTACGTGCTGAGACCTGGCATGGCAACATGCCAATAGTCAACAAACATCTGTAAAGATCCAAGGAGTAAATTTTGTCCACATCATTGGGTCTGTTGCAACTGCTCAGCTCTGTCACTGTAGTACAAAAGCAGGCACATGAAATACTCATGTGAAGAGGTATGTCTGCATTCCAATAAAACTTTATTTGTAAAACAAACAAACAAAAAAACAATGAGCCAAACAGCTTGATTTGACTCTCTGGCATCAGTATGCCAACCCTAGCTAGGTGTAGACAGGGAGCAACCAAATGCAAGAAGTTTGGAATTCTGGCCAATTATTAGCTTGAAAATAACCATGCCTCACCAAGGATCTCCCAGAAGAGAAGGACAACCTAAGCACAACCTTTGTGACGATGTTGAATTAGCACTAGACATTCATGGTGGACTCGTATGGGGGCACTAACCAGTACAGTGTAACTAGAGGACATTGCTTATATTTAGGAGGTCGCTATTATAAAACTGATATAATTTCGTAGGCTATACAAGTCAAAGCTGTGCTTCTCCTGAGAAGATAGACTTATAAGTTAACTGCTCTTGTGACAATAGTTTGACAGTTGACCTTTTTGAACAATGTTTTTAGTTCTAGCCTGAATGTTCCTGGTAATTATTATTTTGCTAATTATTTCCTGGCATGGATGTTTGTCTGTAAATATTAGAATCACCAATGATGACATCACCTTATTTATTTTTATATCACTTCTTATTTTAATATCTCCATCTTTTTTTACATGTATGAGATAGAAGACAATAATTTATTTACCAAATGACCAGAAATGTTGATAGTTCAAGTTTCAAGATCCAGCAGAACACAAAGCCCCAAAGAGCAGCTCATATTAATTGTGGCTGAAAGGGGTATTTAGATGGATGTGTTAATTAACTTAATGAGAGAGTCCTTTCACAATGTATACATATATTAAATCACCATGATGTACATTTTAAATAGGTTACAATTGCCTTGGTCAATTATACCTCTATAAGTCTAAAAATAAAATTTCCTAAAAATTAACAACAACAACAAAAAAAACCAGCTAAGGAGCAAGAACTTGGGGAACACCTTAAGAGTTCATTTAGACAAACCTTTATGAAAAGGACCCTTGGTAGCCTGTGCTTACTGTTGTATTTTGATGGTAAATCAACAGGTAATATGCAAGAGAAGGTTTGAAAATGCAAGAGCCTGATACAACATTTTCATGTGCATTTAAAAATAACTCGATGACATCAACCTCAAAATTATGTACTTGCATTCCTGCATTTCTTAATGATCCCTCAAGGTATATCATTATATTTTTACAGCCATTAGCACTGCCATTCACCAGAAACATAATGCTGTAATCACTCAGAGGTTCAAGGAAATGAAAGTCTCTCCCATTTGCCTATAACCCTCTGTTGTCTAATATAGTATCAGATGCTACAACAGTGTAAACTCGTCCATACATGTGGATAAAAGCCTTTGCAGGGGAAAGACAGCTATGATGAACTGCCTGAAACACAGAGGTAGCTTCTGATTTTTGAGAGGGGAAAGTTCCCTCCCAAAGCAATTACCAACATCCCTCATGCCATGCAATGTGTGTGTTCTCGTGCAGCTACCTAGAAAGTGAATCTGGCTTTTTTCTTACCTTCGATGATAAAAACGAAGGGTCACTTTTGTGGAGAAAAGAATAAAGGCTCAAAGAAGTCATCAAAACCCTGCTTTCTAAAGATACACTTTCTATACATCCTGGAAATGGAAAAAGAAGCCCAGGCTTGTTAAATTCATATTGATCCTCAAAAGAGGTTGCTAGAAACCCTAAGTAGTCAGGATTGTTGGGAATGATGGCTAAGGACCCAAGGATAAATGGGCATGCCAACAAAAGAAGGGCACACACAAAAATCCAGTGTCAGTCAGAATAGATCAAGTATCTTCCCAGCACCAGCAGGACAACATGCAATGTTCTATGGGGACACCAATACAACTTCGTAACATTTTTATGGAAACAGCAGGATTTTCAAAAGTAACAGGTTGATTTGGCCAGTAGGATTGGCTGATGACACAGAGCAGAGGCGAAACTCAAAATATACTGAGGGGTAAACAAGTAAAGGAACATGTTTGCTATAAACCCTATTTGAAGAGATTGCAGATGGAATTAGATTGTCCGTACTTATAAAAGGTCAGGACATTCCCACTTTCTGACTTGGCATGAGTTTATGCCAAAACAGAAATCTTCTATGTACCTGGGTATCGAACACATTTTATTGAAATGAATGAAAATGAGCCAATCACAAACCCATGTTAAGGACTTCATATTTACTGGCTCTCTAAATTACACAACAACCATTTTATTTAGGTACCCCTAACCCCATTTTACAGATGAGAGATAAAATAGACACATGGCTTAACATTGCATAAAGGCAGCAGAGATTGGATGGGCATGCAGACATCTGCTTTAAAATCCAGATTTCACCCAGAAACGCCAGGTCCTCTGGTTTCTCTTCCATGTAGTCTATTGTTCTCTAACAACACATAAAAAAATGACCTCTTTGTAATACTTTAAGCAATAAAACAAAATATAAAAAAAGAAAAAAAACACAATAAAAAAAGATGACCTCAAATGCCAAGAACTTAGAAAGTATTCTACATTCAACTACCTCTCATTATTAGCTAAATTTTGGAAAATTAAACTTTATCTCCAGTAAGAAGTCACTTCAAAAACAAATGAATGATTTTCCAAGGCTTAATCACAGTAAATTCCATGACCTCTCTTTCTGAGTTAACCCTCTTTCCACTATACCCAAGTGTTTTCCTGTGATTTGATTTAAAAAATAAATTTGAATTAAAATTGATTCCAGGAGAATTCTGTACCTCTCCTTGAGATGATTAGTGACAATTTGCAGTTTCACAATCATGATAAATGACCATTGTAATAAAGAGATGCTGGAAGGAAAGGCTCAGGTGGTTGGAATAGGAAAGGAGTCAGGCATCCCATCACTGGGACTTCACTTCATTCAGTCACTTGGCAAGCACGGACTGCGTACCTCCGGAGAGGAACCAGAGTGAGCACATGACCCGAGCTGGGCCAGAGTATCTTCTCCAGGACTATGGAGATATTTGGAGATGAAGAAGAGGCTAATTGACATTCACTGTCCTCCAGCAGTTGTATTTGTAATGTACATGGTAGGAAATGTGAGGTCAGTAACCCCTCCCATACACAGATAAGCAGGTGTGGAAACCAGTTTGCAGAGTGAGAGAAGTTTACAGAGAGACAGATGGAGCGTTTATGCAACTTTTCTATACTAGCTCTAGTACCTTCTAGGCCTGAGTTTACCTCTGCAGCTGGGTTCACAGAGTCAGTCCTATACCCTGAGAATAAATTTCCCATTTCAGCTTAACCCAACTTGAGTTAATTTCACATTTTTGGAACCATTAAGAAGCTTAAGAAGCTTCCACCTGAACTTACATGAAGTAAAATTATTTGATAACACCATGCTAAAGTCCCAACATCCCAGCACCTACAAAACCCCTTCAGAATGGGGTCCTGTCCACCCTTCCTTTTGTTTTGTTATGGTATCTTCAATGTCTCAGGAAAGTCTTCATTATCTTCCTTTCTGCTTGACTCACATAAGAGTTAGCTGTTTCCAAGAGCAACATCTTAGACTGAAAAAGCTACTTAGCACACTTTCTGTCTGACCTTGCACATATCCTGGGCATCCAGATGCCTGGGTACAATTTGATGATGCTAACAAGTCCACCAGTTTGACTTGCTAAGCAAACGTCGGCAACATTAAATGCCCAAGATGTATGAACTGCTGAAGACATAATAGTCTTCAGACAGAAAAAGACACGTGGCCTGGTGACAGAAGCGTGGCTCTCGCTGCGTAGGGAAGACATCCAGGTGGAAACATCTGACTCAGTGCTTGCTTGGTTCGAGTGCGGGAAAACTCAGCAGTGCAGGGATTCCTAACCCAAACCCCCATGAGGGTTTGTGCTCCTCTGCAGCTGCCAGAGGGGAGAGGCGGATGTGACACACTCCATGGGAAAACAGCCCAGAGTGGAGGAACAAAACACACACTACTCAAACCATCACATTTCCTAAATCACTCTGGAATATGTTCCGTACGCAGTGACAGCCCAATTATTCCAAGTGTTCCCCATCTTGTCTACTGCATCAGGATTTACAAAACAAGAGAAGTGGGGCAGGTGGGTGTAGGTGGGAGAGAACGTGTCCCCCTGGGCCAGGAGCATGTGCTCACAAGCTTAGCATTTCCACGCTATCCCTATAGCCAAATATATATCTTTCCATGCCTTCTGGAAAACAAACGACAATATCTAAAACATAAAAATACAGCCTCCTTTTTCAAACCAATCCTCCATCAAAATCATGAGACTATCAATGTTGCATCTAAAATAGGCACCCTGGCTACTAAGAATCCTGTGTTTGACCTAGACCTAGTGGCTGTATATGCAGCACCAACTATGACAATATGATTTTGCTCTTTGTTAAAATGAGCAGACTTGCTCAGCATTCCTAAATGTTTTATACATCAACAGAGCTGACACCAGAATGGTGAAGGCTGGCATAAAAACAGGCATTATAGAAATATTTTCAAATTATAAAGATAGGATTATGAAAATTTTTGTGATTTTAGCATATGGGGAATTGTCAGAAAGCAGATTAAAACCAGAGTAGGATATGTGAAAATCCATGGGTGGGTCCATCCTTAGAATTCTAGTCTGAGGTGAAGACACTCTTAATTATCTGCTTCCATCTGCTATTTCCTTTCTTGGGTAACATTCAAGAGTTCAAGCTCCAGGTCCACACACGGGGCTCTGAATTCCAGCTAGAACTCCTTTTTACTAGCTATTTACTCCCAAGCAAAATTCTTAGCCTGCCTCAGTTTTTCTTTACTCCTCTGCAAAATCATGAGAATCATCATCTTCACTTTACTAGGCTAGTATTGTAAGGAATCAGAATGACTATTCCTATGATGCATTAACACAGAGCCTCACACAGAGTAAGCACTCATACATGCTAGCAAGTCTACATTCATTCTGTCAGTCATTCATTTACTTAACCAAATGGTAGAGGGAAGGTAACATGAGTTGCCTGAAGTGATATATGTAACTGGATTGTAACACAAGTATGTTGAGCATCTTAATACTCCGGGAGCCCATAGCCTTGCACTGTACTTCAAAAGTTCCTGGAATTCTCTTCCAGGGCAGGTATTAGAGACCAGAAAATACATCTTCTTTAGTCCTCTTGGTTGGGTCTGCAGCAACCTGTCTCCTGCCCTCCACCTCTCACCTCTCCTGCACTCTCCCTACCTACCACCAGTGCTCACACACTTTTTTATCTAGGAAGAAGAATGGGAAGAATTTACAATTGTGCCTTGTTGCTTTCTTGCCCTGTCTGCCAAGTCACACCATGCTGGAATTTCACAAACCCATGACTGGGGGCCTTCTTTAACTCACTGGGCACCAAAAGAAATTAAATATCTAAATAAACCTGTTTCTTTAAAAAACAACAACAACAACACTTGAATTTAATATCATCCCCATTTTAAAGATAATAAACCTTGGGTCACTGGCCCCAAGTCATAAGCTCATGTGTGACTCCAAGATAGACACTGTTTGACCCTCCCTGGAACACTAAAGAAATGAGAGGCCCAGGGACTTGGCTGTCTAGTCCAGGGAGATAACCTGTGTGTCTTTCAAATTAGAACAATTACAGGGAATAAAAAAGAAAGAGCATTTATTCAGGATAAATGCTGCATCCATACATGTTGGAAGAAAGTGCACACACACACACACAAACAAATCCCTGTGGGGGAAGATTAGTCAAATAAGTGTTTTGAAGGATATAAATATTGAAGCCTTAACATGTCAACTCATTATTTGTGACTTGCTTTTGCCACCAAAGAGAGCAATGGTCCCCTTCGGGAAAACCATCTACTCCCTCCTCCTTGCCTTAATCCGTGCTTCCCCCTTCACCTGGATGGGGATGACAATGACAATGATGATGCTGATGACAGTGGTGGATTCACTATAATAAAAGCTATCATTTATTGAAAGGTTATGTCATGTTAGGTCCTGTGCTAAGAATTTTATGTGCATGATCTCACTGAATGCTTAAAACAGTGACAAGGGGTCACTACAAATGCCTTGCCATTTTACAGATGATGAAGATGTAAACAAATTTGTTCAGGTAGCCAAACTAGGTTTTTATTTTTATTTTCCTCCAGAAATATATGTTCCTTGATTATCAACTTTCAGTGGCTCTTAAACAAACATGCTTAGAGTCAAACAAATTAATTTAACAGGCATATATTGAAGACCTACATAGTTTTAAAATGTTCAGGACCACTTGGGAGTTATAGCAATATTAGGAGATTAAATAGTTAAGCTGCATAATTGTGTTTATATCTTTAAAGACATTAATGACATATTCAATGTCACACATGCATTAAGCAGCAAAGATGGGACCAATGGCCAGGTATCATAGCCTCTATGTCATACATCACGCTTTTGCCACCTTTATTCTTTTTATCTAAGGCTGTGCTTCTTGAACTTTAGCGAACATCAGTCACCTGGGTAGCTTGTCAAAACACAGACTGCTGTCCCACTTTCAGAACTTTCTACTCAGTAGGTCTGGGATGAGGAGAGTACAGGAAGTTCCCTAGTACCTCGGATACTTCTGACCGTGAGGCCATACTTTAAGCCCTAACCTAATAGAAACGCCCTTGCTTTTGCACTGTGAAATGGGATGAATGCAGGACCACACTCAGAGAGGTTTGGCGAGGATGCAAAGACACAGTCTATGGAAGGCTCTTACAGGCAGAGGGAATGTTCAGCACACCATGGCCTTGGTCATTATTGTGATTGTTTTTACTGTTGGAGGCCGGGCTGAAAGTTTATTCAACAATCTAGCCAGAATAACTTTCCTTTCTACATCCTAATATTGCCTTTGCATCACCCACGTCAATGATTACATTATAGTCTATGCTGATTATATAGGTGTCTACCTTTCATGATAAACTGTCAACACTACTAGGCAATACATGTGTGTATGTTACTTTGGATTGCCCCCTGTTTTCTATTCCACAGTGCCCTGACCACAGTGCTCTCTAAGCATTTACCGACTTGCTTGTTGCTTTATAATAAAATGATTCAAAAGCAGAGAGTGAAACAAGAAGAAATTTAAATTATATTATTAGATTCAATTTAGCAGAAGATTTAGTAAGATCCCTTAGGTATCTCGCTTCAGTCGAACGCCAGCCCTTCCTTTGTTGCGCAGAGAGAGAGCGAGCCATGGAAGGAGAGATAAATAGTCGATGTAATTACAGTGACATAATGGTTAAACTTTTATAGCTGAGGGGAGCAGCAAATAGGATTTTAAAAATCAAATTAAAACTGTCATTCCACAACATTAAGTTTCCAGAATTTTCATTTTTTAATATTAATAATTTTTTTCTTCAAAAAGGAACAAACAATGCTAATTCTACTGCTACAATGCTGTTAATGAAGAAATAAAGAATAATTTATCATTGCATAATTAACACAGTACAGTTAAGCATGTTTTAATGATTTTGTATAATAGCCTCTCATAACTAGATGATACTTGTTAGGTATAGCAAAAAAACAACAACAAAAACCACACACACAAAACAAAACAAAACAAAACAAAACAAAACAAAAAACTGCTAGGAATCATTAATGAAGATGGATAAACTGACCAGAAATTTACTTGTTTTATTCTTTTATATAAAGTGTTAACATGCTTCCTTGGTATATTTTGGCACTGGTTATTCATGAATCTGTAGGGGACCAGATAGTAGCACATTTTAAGTGAATCTACGCTAAGAACTAAAAGGCTAAGTACACAACTCATGTGGATCAGTAAGTTTTCTTCAGCTTTGCTTACAAACTGGCATCAACTCTTAACTTGGCTGGTGCATTAGACTTTGAAGGTAGGAGAAGATTGTTATCTCTAGCCATATAAAATAACTTACATTTATCAGATGCAGTAAGGCTATTTACCAGAATTTTCTATTCAAAACAGTTAAGGGGCCAGGAGAAAAAAAAATCACAACAGATGAAATACAGGTGGCAATCAACATAATCTTAAAGCTACACTTTCTTTTCACGTTGTTACCAAACACCGATGTAGGAGTTCTTAAAGACTGTATCTCTAGGAATTCCTTCAAAAACATCCACATCCACCTAATCAAAGCAGATGCATGTGCAGGTCTGAGTTATTACCCAGTCGGGGAGTGACGGTGTGGGATGGACAGAGATACCTTTAGCCATTGGACAGGTTTTAAACAGGTGACTCTAGCCCAGTGGTTGAGCATTAACCCATAAACCAAAAGGCCACTGGTTCTATTCCAAGTCAGGGTATATGCCCAGGTTGCAGGCTCCATCCCCAGTAGGGGGTTTGTGTAGAAGGGAGCAGAGTTCTTTCTCTCATCACTGATGTTTCCCCCTCTCCCTCTCTCTTCTCTCTCTAAAATCAATAAAAGAATATTTAAAAAATAATAAACAGGTGACCCATATGGCCACATCCAGTGTGAAGACACATTTAGTTGACTCATATTATGTAAATCATATTTTAGTTAGTGTTCAACATATGCAAATTGAGAAATTATACAGGAAATGTGTATTTCCAGCTGTCCTTTAGAAATCAGATCATCCAGCAGCACTGAAGCCGGGGCATACAATCTGCAGAAGCGTGTGGGCTGCTGTCCCCATCAGCAGGGACTTGTGTCCCCAGATCTCTAGTTTTCAGTTTTCCTGTTGTCTGACAACCCTATTTCATCATATCCATTACCTGCTTGACCCTGCTGACATTTACTGCATTTTGGATCTCGGTCTACTACAACTCTAGCACGGTGCTTCTCAAAGCATGGTCCCTGCGCCAGTAGCATCAGTAGAACCTATGAATTTGTTAGAAACACAAACTTTCGTTACTCTCCCTGGCCTCTCATAGCAGAAACACTGGTTCTAGGACCTGGCACTCTGTGTTTGTCAAGCCCTTCCAGTGATTCCAGTGCCCACTTAGGTTTAAGAATCACTATTCTAGAACATTCTTGTTGCATAGTCAAGCCTTAACACTTTTTAAAAATATATATATTTTATTGATTTTTTACAGAGATGAAGGGAGAGGGATAGAGAGTCAGAAACATCAATGAGAGAGAAACATCGATCAGCTGCCTCCTGCACACTCCCTACTGGGTATGTGACAGCAAATCAAGGTATATGCCCTTGACCGGAATCAAACCCGGGACCCTTGAGTCCACAGGCCAATGCTCTATCCATTGAGCCAAACCGGTTAGGGCCTTAACACTTTATTTATTATTATTATTATTATTATTATTATTATTATTATTATTTTACTTATAGATGAACACATTCCTAGCTGATATGGACAATGCATCATACACATGAAAAAAGAAAGCACATTTTACATACAAAGAATATACAAAACATACTATCTCCAAATTGTGGTTAGTAAAAGACTGCTATCTCCCCTTTATTTCTTAAGACTATTAGTATCAAGTCCCAAAGGGTGTTTCAAGCCTGCTCTTTGTTTCTTGCTTTATGAAATATGGAAAGCAAATAGATATATGTCTCTCTTCACACACACCCCCTTGGCTTCATGACTTCTTAACTTTAACCATATAAGCTATTTGTCTTTAGCTTTTAAAGCGTGAGAGTATAATTCTTGGAATACATCTTATACAAAATTTGAGTCTCATCCTTCTTTGGATCTTTTCTAGCTCCTTTTTCTCATTCTTGACATGTTTTGATTACTACATTACTTTGCATATATGTGAACCAAGTATACAGTCTATTTCACTTATAACATGTTTACATCTCACTGCTCCATTTCTAGTACAGACTTCAGGGAACACTTTTTTTTCCTCTCTCTTTTTTTTAATCCTCATCCGATAATTTGTTTATTGATTTTAGAGAGAGTAGAAAAGAGAGAGAAACATCGATCGATTGCTTCTCATACATGCCATGACTGGGGATTGAACCTGCAACCTTTCAGTGTATGAGACAAGCTTCCAACCGAGACACCAGGCCAGGATTGGGAATCCTTTCTTGATTCATCTTGTAATGCTTTTCTAAGTTTTCCTGGCTTAATTTTCATACTTTTCTATGCTGAAGCTCTTCCTTCTTTTCTAGATACCTGGATTCTGTCTTTGCTTTGCCTCAATTAATTTGGCATTTCAGATCCGGAAAACATTAGACATCACTTATCTGACTCTTTTCTTTCCAAACTATTTATTTCTCATCATTTCTTGTCCCAGCAAAATAAAAATGTAGTATATACCAAAAAGTTTAGCTAAATAGGTACTGTTGCAATACCGTTTCTAAAAAAGCAAGTGCTTGGAAACAACTGGCTGTCCATGAAGAGGAGAATGAATTACTCAATTGTAATGCTACCTTCTTATGGAATACACTGAATCATACCAGCATATAAATATATCTACAGGAAAAAGCAGGTTACAAAGCATTCTACAGAGATGGGCAAAAGTAAGTTAATAATAATTACAAGTAATATAATAATTAATAAATAAATAATAATACAAAAATAAACTGATTCCCATACTTACACCTGTAAAGCTAACTTTGTCTAACCCTAGATATGGTAGGATCTTATTGTATGGAGGGGTAATAGGGGAAAGTTACATTATTATTTTTGCATATTCTATTTTACCTGGATAACCTAATTTATTGATATAGTGCTTTAAGCTCTTCCATCAAAATCTTGATCTATACTCCTGTCAAATAGAAAGATCCCATCTCAGCATGCTGATGCATGAGAAAGCAGCACAATTTTAGCTCCACGAGTGTTGAAGAAAAATGTAGATGCCTTTACTGAAGTGTTGGCATATACGAAGAAATTGATGGAAAAGTGCATCTCACAATATTCAGCAAGCCGCCTTATGTTTTCACACAGTAAAATTTCCTAAAACCCCTGGTCTTCCCCAAATTCCACACCATGTAGCAGTTACCCTACTTTCTTTTTTTCCGAAAGTCCTCCAAAATGTCTTCCCCTATATCTGTAGTTTTTCTCTTCTCCTAATTTCCCCTTCCCTTCCTAGCTAATTTTTCACTAAGTAAATAAAATCTAAATATATTGTCCTCTTCCTGTTTACTTATATCTCCACATATTTGGATTGAGAAGCAGACAAACAAAAGACCTTCTTTAATACTGTGCAGGAAACGGTTAAAACAAAAGAATAAATTGCACTGATTCTTCAACATTCATATTACTAAAGGTCCTTTACATTATACTTTGAGGTTAATACAATAATTTTAGTACCAATGACATCTCCTATAAACATCTCTTACCTTTATAATCACTAAACACCAAAAGATGAAACTTACAGTTTCTATTTCCATGGCTGTATCAGGAGAAGTGCCCATCACTTCTACCTCTGCTTCTTTGCTTTGGATCAGCTACTCAGGATGAAGCATGGGTTGACTAGTAGATTTCATTTCTCATGGGGGGCCGGTAAACTGTTGGAGAGCTTTCACTATTCCTCATGGTTTTAATGTCACCCCGCATGAAGGGTTCCTACCCCTACACACCCGCTTTCATTTGTAACCAGGGACTATGGGAATACCAAAACCAGACAGACAATATCTAGCTCATTCACTTGCATCTTATGCAATGCGAGTGGGCTGGCTCCAGAAAACATCGCCAAAGGCACTTCATCACTTATAGGGTGGGCACCACTTAGTGGATCACATCCAAAAGCTGAAAACTAAAGCCAATGCTAAAGCCCAAAGAATGCCTAATGAATGGGAATAAAGAGCAGTAGCACAACAGCAATCACAGCCTCATCAAGTTCCCCAGCAGTTTAGGAACCACCATCAAAAACTCATTGTTTCCAAACATCTCCTTAATAATGTTGAGTTCCAAAAAATTCTTGGAGGGCTAAAAAATGGGTGTAGCATGTGTCCCACTGGCCTCACTGTGTACCTAATGAAGAACAGGCAGAGTACAAAGTAAAACAAAAACTGAAATCATACCAAATCTCAACTTTCGAACACATGTACCTCAGAGCTACTGTTTCTTTTACATCAACGCTGACTTGTTTTGTGGTGTGGTGGTTTTTTTTGAGTTTTTTGTTGGGTATGTTATGCCTTAATTGAAATAGCCCAACATTTCTTGTTCTTTCAAAACTTTTACTTCTCCTAAGTAGACAAACATCAAACAAATAAAGCTGTAAAAATCAAAGCAACATATAATTGAAATATGTTTTCAAAAACAGTAAAGAATTTATAATAAAGACCAATGGTGTGCATAAAACTCATAGAAAGCATGCCAAGAAGAAAAAGGAAACAAGAGTATCTAGTGAGCTCCTCATTCCTAATTAGCCCCAATTCCCTTAACCATTTCATTCATTCCTGCCAAGATAAGTGCTTTTAAATGAGAAACATGCCTTAAAGAAAGAACATGGCTTTTAGCAATCACTCTTTGGAAATAGGACCTTCATAATGGTATAATTTCTGATACATTAAATAAAAGTCCTCATTATAGTCATGTAGAAAAAAAAAGACTTTACTCTTTATTCTATCCTAAATGTAAAGGGTATTACAAAGAAATAAAGTTTGCCACTCAAGAGCTTGCAATTTGCAAGTGTCAATAAATCTTATTAAAATTCTTTTTATGATTCTCCATTTCTCTTGCAACTTGACAGACTTAGGGACTAATAGTTTGACTGTAGAGCTCAAAACACTAAAAAAAGAACTTTCAGTATTACAGAATATTTAACCACATGGAACAAAAATAAGTGAATAGGTAGGTACAAATATTTTTTTATCACACTTCCGATAACATCTAAACTAGTTCCTATGACCTATGAGGAACGAATTGATCTGACATCTTCTGCTCTCACACCTTCAGCCATATTGACTCCTCTCTCAACACAATGGTCTTCTTTCTGCTCCTTGATCTAGTTAAGAACATGCCTCCTGTGTCCTTCTCACCATTCAGGTCCTAGTGCCCCTACACAGGAGGACTTTCCTAGGTCACTTTATCTAAATGCAACACTCATTCTTTACTTCCTATCAGATTTCCTTTTTTATTACTTCATCAGCGGTCATTACTCTAATAGTCCAGTTCAATTTTCCCTTCTCTCTCTCTCTCTCTCTCTCTCTCTCTCTCTCTCTCTCTCTTTATTTTTTTAATGTAACCCCCATAAGAGGAGTAGCCTTACATTTCCAAAGTCCAGTAAATCCTTGAAGAGTGCTTAAGAGAAAATGGAGAACTTTAAGGCAAGGGCTGGATAGTTGGCTGACCCAGATAGAATTTACTCTATGTGGGAAACAGGCTAGCTGGATAAAGGGATAACTTTGGCACCTCTCATCATAGGGTTCCCATCTCATCTCCAGGTGGAGCAAGCTGGGAAGAGAGACTTTCTCTGTGTACTCAGCACCAGAGATGCTTCTGACACAAATGGCTTTCTTCTCGAGCTTTGTTGGAAGACTTTGAATAAGGCAGCTCTTAGGTGGGAAAGGACTGAAGAAGGCAGCTATTCCTAAAACTGCCCTCTCCGTCCTTTCACCTTTCTCTCCTTGTTTCTGAACACTGTACTGTGATCCTTGGAAGCTCTTGAGTCCACATTCACTATGCCAGCTGATCTCTAGAAGTGCAAACCCTTCACTGCGTAGTATTTATCATAGAGAATGTCTTCTTTTTCTCATGTCAGTCAAGCAACTTGCATTACATATCTCTGAGGAAGAAAAACCATGAAAGAATCTACCCACTTTATTTTGAATTGATTTGGCAGGCAAGCTTTAAATGTGTGCATCCAAGTTCTTTTCCCTTGTATACAATCCCATCTGAGGTAGAAAAAGTGGATGTCACTGCCATAGCAAACTCTTCAGAGTTTTAGCTTGTGACAAATTTAGATTGTTAATTCTCGGGTATTGATTCTAGGACAGTCAGATAGTTAACAAGTATTTAGGGAGCACCAACTATGCACTAAGCATAGATACTGCATAATGGGCAGAATCTGTGGGCTATACCTCATTATCAATACATTAATAATGTTAGTGAATGAAGGAGGAAATATCACTGTCTTCATCGATGCTAACACATTTAAGATAACAACCTCCACTCTTGGTTTCTGAAACCAAATTACTTGAGAAATAGGTATTCACAGGTATTTTAACATGGAAAAATTGAGACAGTGCTAAGATTTTAATTTTTAAGATTATTTCTATATTTAAAAATCATTTAAATCTCTGGACAACTTCAGGATGTAAGTCTTTTTTTCCTCATTAAAATGTTAATTCTAAGACTCTAAGAGGTTTAGACACTTACCCCAGCATACAAAACTATGAAGTCAGGAACAAAAACCCAAACCTAGGCTTACGTGACTCCAAAAACATGGTCTTTGGATTCATCATATTGCTTGCATGGTCACAATATGAATAATATGATGTAAAATTATATTTAGTTGAACTTCTACCCAGAGAGCTACATGTGAGTTCAGAAGCCAACGTCCAACTGAACACATGTAAGATACTCTAAAAAAAATCTGAAATGTTAGCCCAGCCAGAGTGGCTCAGTGGCTGAGTGTTGACCTATGAATCTATGGTTCGATTCCCAGTCAGGGTATATGGTCAGGTTGCAGGCTTGATTACCAGTGTGGGGTGTGCAGGAGGCAGCCAATCAATGATTCTTTCTCATCAATGAGGTTTCTGTCTCTCTCTCCCTCTCCTTTCCTCTATGAAATCAATAGAATATATATTTTAAAAAACCTGAAATGTTACAAGTATTGGCTTGATATAGGATATTGTGTTAACTCTACTGAAAAGTTATCTAAAGAGAAAAATATCTGTATTTAGAGTAAATAAGGTCAATGCTCAGTTGAACCAATCTGGTGGTGATCACTAGTTGCTGACCTAACTCCCAGTTCTCCTCTTCTGCCTCATTGGACATCAAGATTATTTTTCACAGCCTCTGGTTAGCTATGGCCATAGAACAGATCTACCAATGGAAAAACAAAAGTGAAGTGAACCATTTCCAGACACAAACCATAAATCTCCTAGATGTTTCTCCCATACTCCTTTCCCTATACAACTGGCCAAAATGGAGATGACCTTGGAAGATATACATTGAAGAGAGCAGAGATGATCAGCCTGGGTTCCCTTCCTCCCCAGTGGACAATGTGCAAGAGAACTACCCACTGCTTTTCACCTGCCTAATACTGTTACTGAGAAATAAATATTTTCTTGTAGCTATTTTACAACAGTGGCTGGCCTATGTTACCAAACACAGCTAGATGACATCAGGACTTGTTGAACTGTAGTGAAGGATAATATTTCCCCAAGTTTTGGGCTCAGCATCTCCTCCTCCTTAGTACCTTTCTTTATCACCGTTGGCACTTCCACTATAGAGCTCTCCTAGTTTCTGCAAAATTTTCCTTAATGTCAGAGGTGATATTTCATAGTCCTCTAAAATTTTTGTTTTGGGTTTCAGAAGCATAGAGCAAATTAACCTTGTGAACTCTTACTTGAGCAGATTCCAGGAGAACTCCATCCACTAGGTGCCCCAGAAAGGCCCGACCTTGGCCCTGAATACATTTCTCTACCTTGCTTAGTTTTCCTGAGTAATCTCTGCTAAGGATTTTTCTATGTTTCAAGTGTGGATGATGCTTCCTCTCTTAAAGATGCTAATCTAAGACTTGTTTTGGCAAATAGTCGGCATTCAACACATATTTTATACATATTTTTTATCCTTTATGCCTTTAAGAAAATTGAGCTAAAATTGTAAAGCTATAAGTTTGTATATTAAAACAACATACCCAAAGTAAGGCTAACCAACAAAATCTCAAAAATTTACATAAAGGCATAGCCAGTGTGCTCAGTGGTTGAGCGTTGATCTATGAAACAGGTCATGGTTCAATTCCAGGTCTGGGCACATGCCTGAGTTATGGGATTGATCCCAGATGTGGGGCATGCAGGAGGCAGCTGATTAATGATTCTCTCTCATTATTGATGTTTCTATCTCCCTCTCCCTTTCTCTTTGAAATCAATAAAATATTTTAAAAATAAAATAAAAAGGGTTTGCTAAACAAATGAGCAGTGGAAACTCTTTTAAAAAATTTTACACAAAAGGGCAAAAAAGTATAGCTACCTTATTCAACTGTAGTCCAAAGTCAATTTGATTGTCTTAAACTAAAAAAGAAAACAAAACCAAAAAACTCATAGGTGAAATTCATAGTGTCAGAGAGATGTTCTTTATCTTTTATTAAGATGACATGGGCCCAGACACTTGGCCATTTTTTTTGTTGACACCTGTGTGGAAAGCAAACTGAATATCGTAAATTGGCCCAAGTTGGTTTATCTGAAAATAGTTTATCTTAGTGTGTGTCCACTCTTCATAAATAATAAATAAATAAATAAATAAGTAAATAAATAATTGAATGAAATATTACTTCTTGGCTACTTTTAATTCCAAGTGAATAAAGGACAGAATGAGACAATAAAAAGGTCATCTAAAAGTATGGTGGATATATAACATTAGATATTAACATGCATTTTAATTGTTTTTTATATATATTTTATTGATTTTTTTACAAAGAGAAAGAGAGAGGGACAGAAAGTTAGAAACATCGATGAGAGAGAAACATCGATCAGCTGCCTCCTGCACATCTCCTACTGGGGATGTGCCTGCAACCAAGGTACATGCCCTTGACCAGAATCGAACCTGGGACCCTTCAGTCCGCAGGCCGACGCTGTATCCACTGAGCCAAACCAGTCAGGGCCATTGTAATTGTTTTGACCCTACTTTCTGCTCTTAAGGTTTAGGTTCATAGATTTCCCCATGGGATAGTGCTGTTTTGTTGTTCGTTTTTATAGATTTGTGGGCTATCACTCTACTTTAATTCAGTTATTTATTTGAAGTCTAAGAGCCTCTCCTTCCCCAGTTGAAAGCAATTGCCAACATGCAGCCACTTTTCCTACTTCTATTGCTTAATACGGACACAATGCTGGACCTCGGGACCAACTTTTACAACACACTCCTTTCCTTTCCAGACACCACAACCCCTCTGAACGTATTCAGACTATCAGGACCCTGATCATTAGCACTGTTTCCTATTCAGGAATTTTAAACAACGACAAGCTGAAGTTGTATCTACAGAGAATGGTCGCACTCTACTTCCATTTCTTGTAGTTTATTTTTTCTCAAAAGAGAAGAATTTGACTCCATATATTACTAGTTGTCCAAATAAAACTAAAACCCTCCACACAACAAAACCCCTCAAGCAAAAGAAAATGAGGAGTGAGGCTCATGAAAGAATATGGTTGGCATTTATATCCATTACCAAGCTTCTTAGGATCTGCTCACTAAATCTATTCACTCAGCAGCTTTCTGAGATAGTAAAATTATTGCACTGAGAGGCACAATATACCAATCAAATAACAGGTCAAAACAGTAAGCTTTTACAGCACAACGTTTCAGCAAGAAGCATGTTTCTCTTCATATAGGGACCCACCACCATGTAAAAACAAGTGATGGAATGGTCTCATATTTCAGATCAGGGAGCAGAGATTTGCAACACAGGTCTAACTACCGTTGCATGAGACTTCCATCAAATAAAACTATATGTATGGTTGCCATATGTCACTGCCATGCAATAGAAATATAATGGGAGCCATAGATGAAATTAATGTTAATAGTATATTTGATTTAACCCAACATAACCAAAATAATTTCAATATGTAATCAATATTTTAGAACATAATAATGGGCAATTTTACATGCTTTCTTCATATGAAGTCTTCAAAAATCTGTTGTGTGTTTTATACTTATAGTGTATACTTATAGTGTATCTCAATTTGTATGACCATATCCCAAGTGCTTAATAGCCACATGAGGCTAGTGCTACCATATTAGACAGCCAAGCTCCATAGGCTTTAAGCTTTGTTTGAACACAATATCACATGCCACCCTCCTGAAATGCTCCACATTACCACTTAAGCCTTCACTTACCCAGCCCTGTTCACACTCAGAGCTCAGAACTAGCTATTCAGCACATATTTGCTGAGGACACACCTTGGTCCAGGCAGCGTTCTAGGAACAGGGGATAAGAAACAGACAAGGTCAAGTATCCACCCTTGAAAGCACAGCCAATCCAGACATCACTTACCCAGAGAAACCTGTCCTGATGCCTTGAAGAGAGAACCTGTCCCTCTGTCATACACTTTTACATACTACTTCATAGTGTGTTGTCTAGTCTAAATTATTTCCTCCATATTTATCTTTTTTTAATAGACTGCAAAGATCCATGAAATAAAGACAAATCTGTTTTATTCAGTGCTGCATCCTAAAGCCTACCCAGCACAGTTAGTGCCTAGCACAGAGCAGATGTAAGAAAACACTTGTTGAATATAAGGGAAGAAGGAAGGAGGAAGGGAGGGAGAGAGATTGGGGGGAATGGAGGGAAGGGATGTGCATTGGTGAAAGGTGAGACCACTCTCTCCAAATATCAGCAATGTTCATTAGCTAAATGGCAGAGCCAGCTGCCATAATTTACCACCCTCTCCCTTAGTTATATGCAGCCTTTTCTGATTTCTTCCGAACTCCACAGCATTGGGACTCCATACATTGTATTTCATTTGCTCTTTTCCTGGATTTATTTCAACAACATTTCAATTCTGGATATGACCTAAAGATATGGATGAAGGGGCTATATATTTTACAGTCACTCCAGTAAATTTTAAAAACTTTCCTTCCCAGTTTACATTGTATCATATGCATTCATAAGAAAACAGATGGGTTTCACCACTGTCATTTGCCAAGGATCAATAGCATGTGAGCTGTCCACACCCAGCTCTAATTGTAAAGATATGTGGGTATTTCCCCACTAGTGGCCTAGTCACTCTTACTGATTTAATTCGTGGATGGCCAGAATAGCTTTTTGGAGCTAACTTTTTACTTTCATTTCTGCTAGCACATACATATGCATATCAGGCATTTTCAAATTTATGTTTCCGTCCAGAGCTTTGAAATGCTTCATGATATATATTGGGTTTTCAAATCTCTTTCCTCCAAATCCATATTTTACTCATTCCCTCATTTACTTCATCAATCTATACATGCGGCTAAGTTTGTCAATGTCCTGCTAAAACTATTTGCAGCCCTCCACTCCCACCCACCACCAACACACACATTGCATCACTGCAGGTTTTGCTGACACTGAAATTCATGATAAGGCATGGAAGCAACAAGTGGATGGTTGCTTCTTCTTCTGCTAGGAAGAGCATGTGTTTTCACTGTGGTCCAGGTGCCACTAGCAGGGACATCATCAGGGATCTTGTTGGAAAGGCAAATCTTCAGGGGTCTCCCCACACCTACTAAATCAGAGGACATGGGGAAGGGAACCAGGGAATCTGTGTTTTCTGGAACCTTCCAGGGGATTCTGATGCACACGTTGATACACAGTTTGAAATCCACTACTCTCAGCCAATCTCTTGCTCTGTGACTGTGGGGATATTATCAAAGAGATAAAAGTGAATAACCCATTGTGTGCTTACTTCCAGAAGCCCAATGTGGTACCATGATAGAGAAGCTTATTTATAGGGCTCATTTACATCTTAGGGTGATTTTAAAAAACTATAAAAACTGCCCAGCCGGCATGGCTCAGTGGTTAGGCATCGACCTATGAACCATGAGGTCCCGGTTCAATTCCCAGTCAGGGCATATGCCCGGGTTGTGGGCTCGATCCCCAATGTAGGGCGTGCAAGAGACAACTGATCAAATATTCTCTCTTATCATTGATGTTTCTCTCTTTCCCTCTCCTTTCCTCTTTGAAACCAATAAAAATATACTTTAAAAAAACTATAAACCAAAATAAAATTTACAAGAATGCCACAAGCCAAGCATTAATAAAACAAGAAACTCTTAAAAGTGAAAATCTGTCCAATTTCATTGTAAAGGGGAGAAGAAGTCGGGGGTGCTATTTTGAAATCTACAACATTTCTGAAAGAGAAACGTCAAGTTGTCTTTTAGTTTTGTTTACAGTATTTTTAGATGGCCCTCTGCATGCTATGCTTTCTTTTAGATATACTGCCAACTTCTTGTATTTGTCATCTGGTTTTGGAAATGAGGTTTCTCATGATTTTTTAAGCATTTCACCATTTCAATTGGCACATTGATGCTACATCTGGACATTCCTATGATAGGATGGACTTAAAATCTACATTTAAAAGCATATCAAATAATTACCAATATTTAATTTCATTTTCCTTCAAAAAGAAAAAAAAATCATTAAAGCTTCTACAGCCCATCTTCCATTGCCACCCCCTAAATTAAATTTCCTGTTAAAAAGACTGTATTCTAGGATTTCTCGGGCTTTACATTTTCAAATTTAAATTCAAATGAGAAGAAAGGGAGGCTATAGAATGAAGTGATTTATCCCAGGGGCTTTTTCTTTTTTAACCAGGAGATAAACTGAGAATCATGGGCGGAGAGGGAAGAGGTGAGGGGAGGGATCATATGAGTCGGCTGGCAACCTATTGCTTTGGGGTTTCTATTTCAAGTACCAATCATGTACTATTTTTTTCTCCAATACAAATGTGTTCTAGATGGCTTGAATATAGTTTTAATTCTTTTTAGTAAAAATCATTCCTCACACTTACACTTTGATTGTGTTTCCCCAAAAGGTTCAATCTATTAAACCAAAGTATCCTTTCATCCTCAAATGGCCAGATGACTTCAGAAAGTCAACGTCACACTGCGAAGGATCGGGCTGTGAAGGCTGCGAGGCTGTCTGGGATGCTAGCAAAGAGCATGAGCCTGGCATGAATTTAGCTCTGCCACTCACTTCCTGAATGACCTTGAGCAATTCCTTAAACTCTGCGTCAGAGCTTCCTCATCTATAAAAAAGTGCATAATTTATTTAGCCCTTGAATTGTTGTTAGGGAGGATTAAATAAGTCAGGGAATGATGCCTAATACATAATACAAGATATGTATTGATAACATTTCAATAGAACTGGTTCATCTCTGAAATGATGCCTTGATAAGAAGTTCTTTCAGTGAAGCAGTTCCATAAATTGTCAAAAGAAATGATGTACACATGACTGGACACATAGTGGGTGTGTCCAAGGAGATTCTAGCCGGGGGCCCTCTTGGGAAGCCAGAAGTAGGAATCACCACATTCCTGCCTCTCAAGCATTCCTACCTACAGGTGCCCTCCACCTCCTGCTCCTTTCACATGCCGTGCCAGCACCGCAAGATGACCCTCCCATCATCTACAGTCACATAAGCGTAGGCAGAAGAGTTCCCACTGTTCATGCATCTGTAGGCAACACACAATTCTCTTCTGATTTCTTTCCCCACCTAATGGAGAAAGGGTGCCTTGTGATACTACACAAAATTGAAATGCTTGGCTTTTCTTGTTCTAAAGAACTCCGAAAGGGCTGGGTGGAGGAAGGCAGAGGGGTAGGTGGGGTACATCCATAATACTGTCAATAACAACAACAACTTTGCAAATAAGGAGATAAACCTCCAGGTCTACTTCCTTTGTTGGACAGTTACACTAAATTTAACTTTTCAACAAAACAACCACCAGAATTTTATGATATAATAGACATCAGGTTAACTTCATAATTACACCTTTTACTTTTCTTTTTAAATGTATGGATACTTAATATATATTTAGTACCATAATATAAAAATAAAATCTAATAAACTAAAGATTTATGTTAGAAATACAAATTTTTACTATATTCTTTTATATATTATACTAGAGGCCTGATGCACAACATTTGTGCATTGAGGGGGGTGCCTCTCAACCTGACCTGTTCCCTCTCATAGTCCAGGACCCCTCCGCGGACATCCCCTGAGGTGTACTTAGTGCTATTGCAGAGGCAGGAGAGGCTCCCGACACCACCACTGTACTTGCCAGCTGCAAGCCCGGCTGAGCAGCGCTCCCCCTGTGGGAGCACACTGATCACCAGGGGGCAGCTCCTGCATTGAGCGTCTGCCTCCTGGTGGTCAGTGTGCATCATAGCGACCGGTCATTCCGTTGTTTGGTCTATTTGTATATTAGCCTTTTATTATATAGGATATACTATAAATCTATATTTAAATATACACTGAGTGGCCAGATTATCATGACCGGCCAGATTATTATGACCACCCCATCAGTACTTCATTGACACTTCCAAAATTACTGAATATTGAACACTTCCTAAGCAAATACTCTCAAGGTTTTATTAGTATTATTATTTGCATATCTAATTCACTTCATTTTACTGATGGGGTGGTCATAATAATCTGGCCACTCAGTGTATATCCATTTATATATTTTATATACTAGTATGTATAAAATTCATAAAAACAGTGAATGCTCATTGTAGAAAATATTCTGCATGGATATATGAACACATCTAATTATAGATTTATAGTAATACACTAATATAAAATGTGGGTACACATAGCCCACTATACTTATTTATTAGGGTTTATAGAGGTATCAGTAATAACAACACTCTCTTCTCTTGAGTCCTAAACTAATTAAGACGCAGGGAAAAGCTGCAGGGTATTAAACGGGGAAGCCTACGTCGCTATTCCTCTCTTTCCATAGAAAGAAACTTGCATAGCAACCCCTCCAGGGCCTTGATTACTTGTCCCAGGGAGGAGTAACTCACTGCTCAGTGAACAGTGGGAAGGAAGTGACATTGTGAGCTCGCCCTCCAGCCACACAGGGAGGCCTGGCAGCCTTTGGCCTACCTGGGCCCAAGAGCCTGAGTTTCACTGGAGGAGGGGAAATGGCAGGGGTGACAAGGAGCATTATCAGGAAGCTGCTCTTTTGATCTCCACTGTCTGTCTCCCTCTGCTGGTTTCTTCTTCAGGTTGGGGATAACTGGGGTTATTCTCTGATCCTTCCATATGTCCTTTGCAAGACCCAAAATACAATTCTATAATTTGCTTGTTGCTCCTTCACATATTGAGAATATTTTTCTTAGTCATTAAATATCCCTTCTTCTAAAACATCATCTTCAATGGCTATTTGGTGTTTTCATTGTATGATGCTCCATAGCTTACTGAACTAGTCTCCTATTAATAGAGAATTGGTTTTTTGAATTAATTTACTGTAAAAAATACAAACATATGATATTTTTCCTATACCATTCTGTTCATTTCCTAAAGATGCATTCCTAAAAGAAGGCTGGCTGATCAGCATATATCAACATTTTAAATTATGTGTTGTTTTTCTTTATGTATATAGTGCCAAGCTGTCATCCAGAGAGGCTGGGTCATTTTATGCTTCCCCTGCATGTCACCCCCTTCCAGTGCCCGGAGGAAATGAGAGTACCCGTGTGACCCTCACTAGCATTAAGGAACAGGATTCAAATCATATGTCAGAGTTCGCTTCCTATAGTTTGACAGGCTTTAGATTGCGGAAAGGGGTCAGGTGCATCCTTGGTTGGCAAGGCACCGTTTCACTGAGATTTGCCCAAGTGTGAAATGCCAGATTTCCTTAAATCCAGTTCCCTAATCTCTTGACATTACACATATTAGCATTTAAACACCCATTTTGGAATTAAGACAAAGGCAAACATCATTGCTAGTGTACATTTGAGGGAGGAGAGGGGCAGAAACCGAGGAAACCAGCTGAAGAATGAAAATGGCAACTAAGAACTCGGCACTAGGATAGAGCCAGCAGTGGGCAAGGTGAGAACTGTAATCGGAACCGATTTGATAAGAATATAGGTTTTCTGCTGCATTTTTCAGTGGGTTCCCCCATCCCCCCCACCCCCTTTGGTGACACTTTTCGGAACTTTTGATAAAGTTGACATTTGCTTCTCGTGAAACTCCTTAAAAATACCACAGGCAGTTAGGACAACACAAATAAACACAGCACAATCTTGGCCACAGGATGGCACTCCGGGTGCATACAAGTGCAAGAGTGCCCTTCTCCCCCTGAAAAAGGTCTCTCTGTCCCCTGGGAGGTTCTAAGAAACACTACTCACAGCCCCACCTAAAAGTCCAACTGAAAGCCCAGCACCTATCCGAGGGAGGAGTTCACAAGTGGCTAAGGAGTGAGGGGCCTTTTCTCCATTCAGAATACCTGGGGCTCTCTCAGTGTTTGTGTCCAAATGCGAGGGAATCCCTAGATCACCTCACCTCTCATCCTTCTCCCTTCCTTGAAGGTTAGACTGTGGAGAGCAAAGGTATTCCTATTGCTTCATAGGAAGCAGATACATCCCTGAGCTGAACCCATTGGGAAATGAGACACTGAACTGCCTGTGAATCATACGGTAAAATGCATTTCGATATCATTAATAGTTCCAAGCACCCAAAACATCAGTATTGTTTTTCTTTCAATATAATAACTATCCCACTGTGTGCGGGTGAGGTTAACACATGCTAAAGCAGTTGCAGGTAAATCATACTGAAGTTTTTTCCCATATTCGGAAAATTGACGTCTTTATTATTATGGTTATTATCATTATTATTGTTTATCATTAAAATGTGGTGTAAAAAGAAAAGTATCCTTAAACTTTAAATGTGAAGGCTTCTGATGCAATCATTAAAAGAAGATATGAAGGATGATGTAAGACATGAAGGATGACGTAAGTCCCTGGCAGACAATAGGTGCTTATCTAAATCTTTAGTAAACAATAAATAATAGTAAAAAGATTTAGATTAGCATCACATCAACAATTTTCACTGATGGAAAGAAAGAGGAAGGCATCCCAGGCAAGGTCATGGGGGAAGGGGTGTGGATAAGAAGAAGACAGTGTGGGTTCAAAGTGAACTCCTGTCAAGGAATTACCGGGAAATAATTCAATGTGTAAAGTATGACAAAGTAACAAACAGAAAGCCTCAAATGCCAAGCTATGGGTTTTTTTGGAAGTGACCCAGACACAGCACGGAGGCCTTGAGCAGGGATGCTGCGTGCTGGAGATGCTGTTTGGAGATCGATCAGGTATCAGGGCAGAAAGACTAGCTTAGGAACAAGGTTAGAGGCAGAGGAGAGACAGAAGGCTTGGAATGTGTGAGGAGGATACTGCAGTTGATTAATGTAACAGGGGCTCAGACAAGAGTGGAAATGGAGAAAAATCTGCAGGTTAGAGCAAGACTTGGAGAAATATGGACTGTCCAGACCAGGTGACTAAGTGAAACTAGCGATTCAGCCTTCAAACTCACACCTTCAGCTAACCCAGCATCTGAACACAATCTCCAGTCCTTTCTGCTCTCTACAATAATTCTTTGAGCTCATTGCCAAGGACCCATTTTGCTTCTTCTATAGTCCCTTGCATTCTTCATTCCTTTTCCTGCTCCACCAGAGTCATCTTTAGAAAATCTTCATGTCCCTTCCCCTCAAATTATTTGGCAAAACCCTGGATGAACTCCAACCAGCCATCAGGTTGTCCCCATCCTGACTGCATCTGTACAGATTAATAGTGATGGGGATTATCCAACCAGACAGAAGGTGTAAATCCATAAGACATGACCTGACATGACACAGATTTTACTACATGTATTTTCTATGCTCTGTCTCAGCAAGGATGGCAAGCATGTTCATATGCAACCTCCTTCCTTTCATATGATAATCTTACCTCAACCTCTTTTGTGTGTGTGTGTGTGTGTGTGTGTGTGTGTGTTTTTATTGATTTTAGTGAGAGAAAGGGAGGGGGATAGAGAGGTAGAAATATCAATGAGAGAGAAACATTGATCAGTAGCCTCCTGCAGGTCCCTAAGGGAGATTGAGCCAGCAACCTGGGCATTTGCCCTGAACGGGAATAAAACCAGTGACCTCCTGGTTCATAGGTTGACACTCAACCACTAAGCCATACCAGTTGGGCATTGCTTTATTCTCTTTAAGAATATCTAGAAACTGTGATATGGAAAATTTACTCCAAATCTAGAAGCCCACAGTCTGCATCCATTTCTTCCTGCCTTCTTATCACACTGGGAAAAAATTTCTTCCTTCCATTAAATGCCAAAACCTTTACATGTGCACTGGATTTGAGCCCTGCCCCATCTTAGAAAATTCTCTTTTGTATTTTTGGCCTCATGTTCTATAATTGGTATTTCCCATCCACACACAAAACATGATCTACAATCTCACTTATTTAATCACAAAAGGTTTCATGTGTACCTACTATGTATCAGGGATTCTATGACTTAGGGATACAATTATAATTACACACACACACACACACACACACAGAGAGAGAGACAAAAAATAACATGAGTTCTATCTACACTGTGCTAGTGAGAAATCTAGTCTTATCTAAAAAACTAATAATAATAAAACAATCCATTTCCATCACCACACAATCTTCTTTAGCTATCAACTGTTACTCTGTTCTACTTCACAGAAAAACTTCTTCAAAGAGTTGTGTACACATAACATCACCACTTTGACATCCTGCAATCATTTTTCAAACCACTCCAACCTTGCTCCTGTGCCCATCACTCTACTAAAACTGCTCCAGTTCAAGACTTAGAAGATATCCCTGCTGCCAAATCTAACAATTGCTCTTCTGTCCACATCTCAGTTGACCCCATCAGCAGCATTTAACAGGGTCATCCATTTTTCCTTCTTGAAGCACTCGTCTCTTGACTTCTATTAGACCATACTCTTGCTGGAATTCTTTGTTCCTTAATTGTGCCTTTATCTGTGATTTTTGGCATCATTAAAGAACCATGCTCATGCCCAAACCAGTTTTGCTCAGTGGATAGAGCGTAGGCCTGCGGACTGAAGGGTCCCAGGTTCGATTCCGGTCAAGGGCATGTACCTTGGTTGCAGGCACATCCCAGTAGGGGGTGTGCAGGAGGCAGCTGATTGATATTTCTCTCTCATTGATGTTTCTAACTCTCTATCCCTCACTCTTTCTCTCGGTAAAAAATCAATAAAAAAATAAAAAAGAACCATGCTCATGCTTTCTTTTTATCTGTCTGCCTTCCTGACTCCTTCTACTTTTCAGAAATTCTTTACTGTCCACCTGATGTAATGTAAACTCTCATTTTTCTTTCATGGTACCCTGCTCTTTGTCTCTCTCTCTCTCTCTCTCTCTCTCTCTCTCTCTCTCTCTCTCTCTCTCTCTCTCTCTATATATATATATATATATATATATATATATATATATATATAATGTTTGTAAGCATCAAGAGTTTTTTCCACCATTATATGGCACTTTTAGATTACTAACCTGTCTAGTAGTGACAATACATTCCCTTACATGCCTATTGGCTGGATATTGTAAATAGTAGTTGAATGAATGTAGTAGCTCTTTTGCTCTTGGATTGTACCATGTTTGCAATTGATGAGACAGAGTCAAAAGTAAGTCCTTGTCTTTTGGAGTGGATAAGAAGGGAAATTTCAATTGAATTCATAGTGGAAGAAAATTTGAAAGTGGACTGGCACTGAGAGAAAAGACTGTGATCCATTTGGGGACGTGTGATTTGAGCTGTCACTAGGACATTTACAGGAAAGATAGAGCACACTGATTATCCACTCCACCCCTTTCCCATTGTGTGGAAGCCATCATACTTAGCAAGTTGACTTCCACTCAAGTAGTAAGCTACTTATGTTACTCTCATTCCCCCTTGCCAGGAACTTTTGTGAACCGAGGTCTAAGCCAATTAGTATATAATATCTATATATCTATAATAATAAAAGTGTAATATGCTAATTAGACCAGACATCCTTCCAGATGACCTTCCAGATGAAGCCAGGGCTGTGAAGGAAGCCCGGGTCTGGGTGTCAGAGGGAAGCCAGTGCCGGTAGCTGGGGGAAGGCAGGTCTACTCTTGCACAAATTTCATGCGTTGGGTCTCTAAAATATATATATGCCTAATATGCTAAATGTCCCTCCAACCATTCAACCAGTTGCTATGATGTGCACTGACCACCAGGGGAACAGATGCTACAAACGATAGGTTAGCTTGCTGCTGGGGTCTGGCTGATCAGAACTGGGTAAGACAGGCCAGGCTGGACATACCCTGGAGCCCTTCTGTGGTTCCTCCCTGGCCCCAATCATGCACCAGTGGGGTCTCTCAGCCTGGCCTGCGCCCTCTCACAATCCTGGATCCCTCAGGGGATGTCAGAGAGCTGGTTTTGACCCGATCCCTGCAGGCCAGGCCAAGGGACCACACCAGTGTACCTAGCGCCAGTCCTCTAGTTCAGTGATAAGAGGGATTGCCTTGAGCATAAGTCCCAACCCAAAGCTAGGAGACATGAGGAGAAGCTTTCTTTAGCCATAAGGGAAATGTTTCATTATTTTAAGACTGATAAATGGAGATGTACCCTTTTCTGCTGAACATGAAAGAAGAAGCACATAGCCTTAATTGCTACTTTTGATTTTCCCATGCACAGCCAAAGGAAAGCCATGCTTGAGATAAAGCCAACATGTGGATAGCAAAACCAAAAGACAAAAAGATTCAGGCTCCATGGTTATTTCATGAATGGCCATGTCAGTAATCCCTGACACCACCTAACTGCTTTTCCCTGTCATTACCTAATAAACCTATTAATAGAGTTGGCTTGTTTATTTATTTTTACTTTTTTTTACTTTACTTAACTGATACACATGGGCAAGACCTTGATGAACAAGTGAAAGTAAAACCAAGAAAATAGACAAGCTCAATGAAGGAGTGACATGATTCCCAAAACAATGGGAGAAATCAAGCAACAACACCAGAGAGCCAAGTATTATATCTAAATGAATGGCTAATAGAAAGATTAAGTATAAATATAAATAAATAGGGCAAAAGAAAAAGACCACCTACCAAAGTAATTTAGTTATCTATCCTGTTGTTCAGAGGAGTGAACAATCATATGAGAACAGTATATAAGAAAAGGAGATGAGAAATAGTACTTCTAGAAAGAAACTTCAATAAAATTATAATAAAGAATGTAAAAGACAAGACCATTAATTTATTCAGACATAGAAAACTTCTCATGTATTTCAAAATTGTTTCACCATTTATTGAGACATGTCTTGTATTCTAGGCATTGGCCTACTACTGGGTCCAGGCAACATTGCCCACAAATTCCTGGGAGTTGTTGTGATCATACAGCAAAAATATACAAGGAAAAGAAATAAGGAGCTCACATGAGAACACAGGTGATCAGTGAGCAGGAAAAGGAAGAAGACACTTCAGTGGGAGTGGATAGAAAGAAACCTTACTTTCCTTACAGGGAGTACTCAGTCAGTCCAGACTTGACAGCATTCAATTTCCCAATTCACTACTCTGAAAATGAATCAGAGATAATGTTCACTTAAATAATGGCAGAGAAAGAACAGAGCAGACACAAACCAAGTGGAACGAGGCATTCCTGCATTTGCATTAAGAGAAAGGGTGCACAAGGAGAGGTGGCCTGAGTGGGAGAGACATCCTACAACACAGCATGTGACAGGAAAGGGACTGAGGGCAAGAAGCTCCTCTCACTGAATCTTTACTTCCCTTTGACACCTGTGGATCCACCTAGTAGATGCCTTTATAACTCCCATGAGCATCCCAAATTCTAGAACTTGCTTGCCTACATGTAGAATCTAGATCACTCAATTCCTGCTCCATGCATATTCCTGGATGCTGTCCTCCTGTCTGCCTCCTGCTATAGCATACCTTTCAACTCAGAATCATAAAAAAACAACAACAAACAAATGAAAACACAAAACAACAGCAACACTCTTCAAAGGATCTTAGAGACTTCTAAAATCAATTCCAAAAGTCAGATTGTTTTAGAAATAAACAGGAACCTCCATACGGAATGCAAATTTCCCAAGAACACTCCACTTCCTTCCTATCATATATTCGTCTCTGACAATGGAGCCGTTTGATTATTATACCTCCTGTATCTCTCAGCCACTTATTCAAAAACAGGCATTTCCCTCTCAGACACTTCCAGACAGCTTTGTGTTGTTTACTGGTATACTAGGGATGATAGCAGCTTCCCACAGAGGAAATAACCTCCACAATGTGTGGTTTACTGAGTTGAGCAGCTTAAACTACATATATGTACACACTTACACAGGCAGAGACACATATGTGACTCCTGTATGTCAAGCACTGTCTTGGCTTTAGATGTGTTGGAAGTAAAATGATGATACTCTTGCTATGAGAGATTTCATGCCCAGACAGGAAGAAAGGCATAACACAAGTTTATGTAATAACCAAGAGGTGGAAAGGTAGCATGTGGTGGTGCTTCCTGTGCTGAAGAGTTCAAAGATGATTTCAGGGAGGAGGAGATGGCTGAGTAGGGATAGAGAGATAACTGGAAGTTTGTGAGGTGGGATTGGTGGAGTGACCATCTATTGATTATGCCTATTTAGCACCCTTCCTCCTGTCTGTGATAACGGAAATTTCAATTTCCTGAGGAACCTCACGTAACCCTCACTTTGATTCCATGTTATTCCTTCCCCTTGACTAAGGGCCACCTATGTGGTCCAGGTCTCATTCATCAGAGCATTCCATTAACCTGACCACAAGATGGTTTAGTAATGTATAAAAGACTATAGCCAGACTAATGAAACTTAAATATGGGACTTTTGTTAAAAATAAGTGAGAAAGGAGTCTCTTTCTCCTGGAATTGTCAATAGGCTAGATTGTAATTTGGAGCACTTCCCCATCACATGTAACCACGAGGGAAAGCCTATCTGAGAATGGAGCTATTACAAAGGAAAGCAGACAAGTGGGGAGTGAGATCAATACCCGATAAAAACATTAGAGTACCTGGATCCAAATGTGCCTGAAGCTGTGATAAATCTACCTTAAACTTTCCAACAGTGTGAGTCAAGAGTTTTTCTTCTTTACTAAAGCCAGGTTGAGTTGTATTCAGCATTTAAAGGACTCTTAATGGAGAAGATGTACGGGTGATGCATGTGAGAACAGATGGATTTGGAGGGACAGAAATTGGAGTGTTATGGCCTGCATTGTGTTGCCTAAAAATCCATATGTTGAAATCTTAGATCCCAACACTTCAGAATCCTGTATAATAAAAGCCTAATGTGCTAAGTGTTCATTCCACCCGTCGGCCATTCAACCAATCAAAGTGTAATATGCTAATGATATTCTAAGGCCACTCAACCACTTGCTATGATGTGCACTGACCACCAGGGGACAAATGCTCCAACTGGTAGGTTAGCTTGCTGCTGGGGTCTGACTGATTAGGACTGAGTGAGATGGGCTGGACATGCTTTGGAGCCCTCCTGGGGTCCCTCCTCAGCTGGCCAACCTCCCGCATCTCTCCCTGGCCCCAATCATGCACCATGGGGTCCCTTGGCCTGGTCTGCACCTTTTCACAATTTGGGACCCCTTGGGGGGTACATATATGTGTACATATATGTGTACATATATGTAGTTTAAGCTGCTCAACTCAGCCCAATCCCGCAGGCCAGGCTGAGGGACCCACTGGTGCATGAATTCGTGCACTGGGCCTCTAGTGTAATTATATTTGCAGATAAGGTCTATAAAGAGGTAATTAAAGTTACATAAGGTCATTAGAAAGGGTCCTAATTCCTTATAAGAGAGGAGATTAGGACATAGTCATGCACACAGGGAAGAACCATGTGAAGACAGAGAGACGATGACATCTGCAAGCCAAAGAAAGATGCCCTCGTAAGAAGCCAACCATGCTTAGGTTTTAGACATTGTGACCCAAATCTTCAAACACTTACTTGTTCTGAAATGTATCAAGGACCTACTTCTGCCAAATGTAATCAACCTTCCCTGCTATGTTCGTGGAATAGCTCTTTCACAAGAGCCCACAGTTGTGATGGGTCATGTTGGATAAAAGTCTGGTACATATATACAATGGAATACTACTCAGCCATAAAAAAGATGAAGTACTGCTGTTTTCAACAACAGAGATGGATCTTGATGCTAAGTGAAGTAAGTCAGGCAAAAAAGGCAAGAACCATAGAATTTCACTCATACGTGGGATATAAAACTGAAAGTAACAAATGAACAAACAAGACAAATAAACAAAAACTCCCAGACAGAAAACAGTATGGTGGTTATCAGAGGGGAAGGAGGGTGAGGGGAGGCAGTAAAGAAAAAAGAGGGTCAAATACATAGTGAAGGAAGATTTGACTTTGGGTGGTAAATACCCAATTCAGTGTAGAGATGATGTATCATAGAATTGCACACTTGAAACCTATATACTTTTATTAACCAATATCATCCCAATAAATTTAATTTTTAAAAACTCAAGTTGGTCTCTTCAAGTAGTCTGGCTTCTAAGGGTTGTGTTATTGCTGATTTTCGCTTCAAAGTAGTACGTGGCTTTATTCTGCCTGCGCATAGCACAGTCTTGATGAAACAAAGTATAGCCTGGCCTTTAAAAAATGATGACAAAAAAGCCTCAGTTGTTGAACCTTCAAAAACTTCCCCGCCTCAAGGACATGTTCTTCGCTGTTACCGTAATGAAGTCCCTCAGCTCTGGGAGTTAGAGAGGAGAAGAAGAAAAATGAAGGATGATCCACAAGCTGGAGGAAGAGAGCAAAGAAACTTCTGTTTGAAAAAGAATTTTTAAAATTGGATTTGTTTGCCCTTAGCCTGGGTGTGAGGCCTTATTAGGAACTAAAGTCTTCATGTTTCATCTGGATACACACAGACAGAGCTGGACTCGGCTACTCCAGGGAACCCGTCTCCTGTGTTATTTCCAACTCTCCACTTATTAAAGTCAGGCCAGCTCTTTTCTCTGTCCCGCGTTCCATCAGACATTTTAAAGTGCTCTTTACTCGCTTGACAGAACGCACCTGGGCGCTGTGGAGTGTCCTCATGGATTTTTAGCCATGCTCACATAAAAACCATAAGGTTTGTTTTTTAAAGTACCATTGCACTTTCTGATATAATAGTTTATGAATTTTCAGACCACTCTCTAAATCATGTCCCTCATGATTTAGACTGTCGTACAGCCATGAGTGTGCTGTGAGGGTAAAAAAGATTTTTGTTTGTTTGTTTTAGAAATGATGCTTCCTTCTAGTCATTGATGCTAGCTTTCAATCTCGGCGGAGACCTTTTCTGTTGAGTCACTCTAAAAACAACGCCTTCTAAATGCTTTTTATACTTAGGGGGGAAATGAAATCAAGTGCTTACTTATCGTATTAAGTGAATACATTACATGTTTAACAAGCATTTTTGTTATTTTGTTTTTTTTTTAATGGAAAAATTGTTAAACACAATTTCACTCTCAAGTAATTGTAACAAAGCAGATTTTGCTTTTTGCCTGAAGTATAATAAACTCTCTGAGAAACAGCAGTCACCCCAAGGGGGGGTTGCAATTCTCGCGAAAATGCTGACCCCTTCATAAATAGATGTAATTTTATCGACAGGTCAGGGCTTTAGGCCCTTCCTAAACTATAGATTTCCAACTGGATTTCTGCTTGATAGTTTCAGACATTGCTGTAAATACATTAAAAAACAAAGAGGAGGGGGCATTATTTTGCTAAAACCCATAGTTACACATGCAATCATATGGCCTTCTAGTTTAAAAAAGTGTTTGAGTTCATCTGCATGAGCAGACATCTAACTGCAGTTATACTGACTTTTAGAAAAATATTTATCTAATTCCTCCACAAACAGCAAGGTCAGGCTTTTGCATTCCACCTTCTCTCTCAGGCTTGCAACCTCACAGCCCACACGCCGAACTCAGAGCAGTTATTGTTGCTGTCGCTGATCTGGTGCTTAGCATATGCTACCTGGCATTGTTAATTATCTTCTCTATGTACATGCATTAACTGCCCAAGTAGCTGATTCTCCTTGACTGTAAGGACAATATCTTCGAGGATTTTATAGCTCCTGCACATAGCAATGTACTCTTTGCTGGAGTAGGTTTTCAACATATGTTTCGGGATGAGCGTGGTGATAATGTAGTAAAGGAGAGGCATTATTCAATCTGCCCTGTGACACACGGTGAGTGGGACATGCTCTGCTATTGTCTACCATAGAGTATTGTATACTGGACCTGAGCACATGTTCGGAAAAATGTAGGCAATTTTCTTTCAGTCCAAGAAAGCTGGTATTCAGCTCTTGAACGAATTCACATTACATTTCTGTATATATTTTCTTCTTCTAACAGGTTCTTCCTCATGTGCCGGGAGCCGGTCCATCCTTGCTGTTTCAAAGGACCTGGCATATATGGCATACAGTTCTTAATATGTTTGCTCACCTTCTTGGCGCTGTGTTTTAACCAAGGTCACCTCTCCGAGAAAGGTTGAATCCCCAGGTAGGGATTTTCCCCTGAAGTTAGGGAGGGAATAAAACCCCTCAACTAAGTGCCAGGCGGGTAATTAATCACTTTAACTATGAACAATCGTGCTTAAGCTACATAATCTTTACTCCCTGGAATGGAGATAAGAAACGCCCTAACCTTTGGAATAGAGATTGATAGGATTGGAATCAACTGGTATAAATACAGATGCAACAAGACAGCAAGAGACAGAACTTAGAACACAGAACTTAGGAGACAGGACTTAGAAGACAGAATTCAGAAGACAGAACCTACGCGGAACCTGGAGATGGAGGAGCTTCGCTGGAGAGAACATGGCAAGGGATCCTGGACTGAACCTGACTGCAGAGGTTGGCAAGAGAGCCTGACTAGAACCTGGTGACTGAACCTGGCTGGAGAACCTAGCGAGGGAACATGGCCACAGAACCTGGCTGGAGTTCCAGAGCAGAACCTCTCTGGAGATCCTAACCAGAACTTGGCTGGAGATCCGGGCTAGAGATCCTGGCTAGGCTGCTGATCAACTGAACACTGTCTCTGTGTCCTTCCTTCTTTGCCGACTCCGTCTACACCTTTGGGAACCCCTGGACCCGCTGGGGTTGGACCCCAGCACTCATGGAACACTTTTACCAGTGGTTTGCCTTCTGGCTTTATATCCAAATTACTTGACAAGCTTTATAAAATGAACATGCCAGGGCCCCACCCCAAAATTAAAATACCAGAATATTTGGAGATAGCATCCAATTGTTTGCAGTTTTATAATACTGGTGATTCTGAGGTGCAACCAGGTTTTAAAATCATTAAAAATTCTACTCAAAGACTATTTCTTGCTAATGTGTAGCCTTTTCCCCTCACCTAAACTATCCCCAGACTTTATATATTATTGTAAAACACATGAAATAATGGTCCATGCAAAGAGAGGAGAGATCAAATGTATATAACTTATGTGTGTCTATGTGTCCACATATCTCATTGCCCACATTGTTTCACAAAAAAATTTGAGGCAGCTTTCAAAATAATTTGAGAATAAATAAATATCCAGGGAGTTAAAACTAAACAAATATAAGCGTAGAAAATAAATAACTGAAAGGTACGAGGGTGATGTTTGCAAACAGAGAAGCATAGTGTCCTGTTTAAAGGCTTAAGGCAGACCATGGATTTATTGCAAGTCTGCATTCTCTAGCAGCCAAAGCAAGGGACACACACAATCTTTATATGGTAAAAGCAGTTCATGCTTCCAGACAGCGAAGGGTCTTTATAAAGAGGAAGATTGTTAGCAGTGATAGACAACATCTCCCACTAAGTCATTGTTGCACACAATAGTGCATTTTCTCCCACTATTTCTCGATGTTTCCATCAGTGTAGTACAATTTGGCAAAAGCAATTCTGCAAAGAGCCTAAACTGTACAATTATCCATAAAGCAAATTTTAGAGAATCAATGCCCTTCATTTAGTCTTCCTTAAATATTTTTGCTTGTGACTTGTGGTTTGGATAACAATTTGTAAAAGGTTAAAACGATCTTCAGATAGGAGAGCCTGGTGTATCGATATTCTCTATTGCTAATTCAGGGCACACTCATTTGTTTGACCATCACCTGTATAGACAGATAGTTCTGGTCTTTTTATTAAAAATCCAAATTAAGACAGTGCTTGAGATGCTGAAAGTCCATCTCTGGTGGCAATGGGCAAAAGCTTTCTTTATGCTGGGCCCAATTCTTCCTCAGAAAACAGTTCTTAGTGAGATTTAATGTTGAAATAAATATCGCTTACTTACTATGTAACCCAACACACTCTAGAGCTGAGCCATGCACCAAAATTTCCCTTAAATATGAATTTCAATAAACCATTGTGCTTGTGGTCCTTACCAGCTCTTCAAATAGCAGTCTAGAGGTGATGGTCACCTTGAACCTACCTACAATACTTAGTCATGTGTTATATGTGCTTCTGTAATGAGTACATTTATTCTGAAGTTAAACCAAAAGGACAGAATTTGGATGCAGAGAAGAAGCCAGCCATCGAGCACAGGATTCCTGGAAACCTGATTTTCTGCCTCCCACCAGTCACCCGTTGCCTGGCCTAGAAGGAATCCATCTCTCCTCACATGCAAAAATCAGTGTTTTACTTGGTATCACGGTGTTGCTTAGCATTGTTGCTAAAATTAAATGTGTGACTGTTGGTGAACAGCTTTTATAATGTTGAAACTGCTTGCTAACTGCAGGTATTTGTTTTTCCTTGGGTTCCTTAAGGGTGCGAGCAGGGGGATTGAAGAGGAGGACTTGATCTCTTAGGAATCAATAGAAAGCAGCCACCTGGGGGCGCCCAGGAGCCCTCATCTCCCCTTCTCTCTTCACTTTTGCATACAAATACAATGGTGGCTCTATTTTCATAATTCTTCCCTTATTAGCTCAGTCTTAGGCATAAGCACAAAATATATCACTTCGGCATCATAACTCCAGAACATTCTTCTTATCGCTTTGCTTTTCACTTGCTTTATATGGCCCTGGACGTGTGTTTATTATGTAACACAGTATTCATTACAGGTACCGCGAGCTGTCACATGCCTTTCCAGCTCTTGCCCACAACTAGGCTGTAAGCCCCAGGAATCATGCCATCCAGGTAACGGCGGTGTCCCCAAGTCCTTGTAAGTGTGTCACACGCAGTAGGTGTTCAATAAAGAGCTGTGGCAGTTTCTCGTTCTTTGGTACCTGTGAATATTATTTCCATTTTCCAGGTGAAGAAATTGAGGCTCCAAGAGGTGGTATCATTTGCCCAAGGTAAAGAGGCTAACACCTGGCAGGGTTGAGAGTTGAACCCAGCCCTGTAGAGCTGCCATGGCCCTACTGTGTATTACCTGCTCTATCTATAGAGGATGCAGAAACTCTCCGAGGTGCCCTTGTGCAGCTCAGGGCTTCATGGGTTGCACATCAGTTCATATTTGTAATACAATAATTGGACTTATATATGTGTCAGTAAAGTAAAATGAGCTATGTCCTTGGTTTGGCCTTAAAAATACATCATCTTTTCATTTTTTAAAAATTTTATACTTCCTATTATATTCTTGCACACCGAAGCTGAAATGTCCAAAAACTGGCTCTTAGCTGCCTTGTGATCAAAAAGAAAGAATCTAACACTATTGGCCATAAGAATCAGTGTCTATAAACTACCCAAAAAAGACCTTTTTTTAAAGAGAAGCATTTCTTTTTCTCATATAGAGTCTTTTCTTTCCTCCACAAGCTGTAATAAAGAAATGCCATCCTCTTCTGCAGCCCTGATTTGGGGAAAACACACACCGAGTTAGCTCCAGTCCAGTCCAGAGGTCTCTGCAGACATCTACCTGAGCCAAACTCTTGCACTTCCAGGTCTTGGCCTGATTTGGAGATATGGTTCTCTTAGTACATACTCAAATCCTATCTCCTTTGTGCGGAAAAATAAGATTTCATGCACAATCAAGTTTATCTACCCCAAATCAATAAAAGCATTAAAACAGATATAAAAGAAATACAGTTAACCAATTTAAATATTATTGAAAGTCTTGTAGAGCTACAGATATGCTGAATGTGAAATTTCCTAGTTAAAAGGTGTGTGGAAAGCGTTTCAGGCAACACTAGAATGCTTTCAAACTATGCGCAGCCACTTATGAAAACTATTCAGGTGCTTCCCCTAATCTGAAAGGGAGTGCTTTTTCATAGCATTAGTTTTATAATGAGGCTTTTCAGGCAAATTTCAAAGGGTGCATGGTTCACATACTTTAAACTAAATTCGCTCATAATTTAGCATCTGACAAAAGCTAATGCTTAATTGTCTCTAAAGAGGTTATAGAAAGAAAACATTTTCCTTATTCACAAACATGGAGCTAAACAGTGGGGCTCTCTCCCATTACCACCCTTCCCTAATTTTTCCAGGTACAATGGCTCCATAAAGAGCTGGCCACAAGGAGACTGGGAACACATGTGCCAGGGTGACTCCTGCCACCCCTGGTCTGAACACCCTCAGAGATCAAGAAGGGATGCAGATTTGCAATCGATGTCAACATGGGATATTCACCAATTTACTATTGGCTGGTGTCCTGAGCTAAGACATGAACATTAGCTGAGCTCCACTCAAGTCTCTCAATGGCAAAACAAGGAGACATCATCCATGCTCAGGCCACTCCCTATGTGGCTTTGGAGTAGTAAAACTGCATCATCTGTAAAATAGCGACAATTTTAGTACAATCCTCCTAGGGCTCTAGTATTAAGTGAGTTCCTGCACACAAATAACGTAGAAAAGTGTCCAGTTCATGTAAGAAAGTGCTATACACACCTTAACTGCTACTGTTCTTATTGTTATTATTACATTCTTCCCAACTCTCATATTTTTAGACTCCCGGAAAAGCAACCACCTGTTCTCTTGCTTGTCTTCAATTATTGTTCTTCCTGCGTGTCATTCAACGAGTGGCATTCTTCATTCTTCCTTTCATTCTAGAACTTCTGCCAAGTTTAAGGCACAAATGCCTCTGAGCCTGAGGGATACTTGGGAGAGGAATCTTCTTAAACAATGGCATCAAGGAAGGTGACAACCCTGGGAAGATGGCGTGTTGATGAGCAATGACATGAGAAAACCCTTTTGGGAAATGAAACTTAACCTACCCAATCCTGAGAAAACTGTAGAAATAATCAAATAGGGGGAAAAAGTATAAGACGGAAAGCAATCTTGCTCTTGTAAACCTTTTAAAATTGCAAGTACTTTTCATAATCGTGACACTTAGCACTGTCTGATAGTATATTTTATTGATTCTCAGGTTTTAAGACAATAATCATTACATCATTATCTGCAGCCTAAGCAGTGTAGCGTAACCTCCTAATTAGGATAAAGAGCAGAGCCAGGAGCGGCCCCAGTAAGTCACAACAAGTCAATATTTTTAATAAAGATTAATTTTAAAAAAAACTCTACAAGGTTGTATTCCAGGCAGTTCCGGCATGTCTATTGATTAACAGTTGGCATTACATCTCATAAAGGGCTCATTATGTAAAGCATCAATCTAAGTGCAATACCCCCCCCCCTTTTAAATACTATTGATTTGTTTTGATGTGTTTTTTAAAGCACAGTTGGGGAAAGAGAAGACTGAGAACAGGATCCTGCTTTCACACTGTCCAGTGCATGGTGGGACACCCAATAAAAATGGCAAAGATGACCAATTTCTTTTTCTCCCTGAAGCTGGCTTCTAGAGCTTCTAGAGATTGACAGTGGGGCAAGGGGAAACCTGCTTGCCCCACTGTCAATCAAAGGGACCCAGTTTCATAATCAGCATCAAAAATCTCAGGGCACTGTGGGCTTGAGCTGGCATTCTCCTGAGGGAGGGTGGAGTTTCCGCCCCCCCCCCAAAAAAAATAAATAATTTTGCTTGTGTTTCTTCCCTACTCCCGACTATTTCCTTTATGTATTTACTTATATGCAAATAAATAACAAAGCCCTTTGGGAAGCACCTCCAGTGCCCTTCCAGGACTGCTTTGCAAGGAATCTGCAGGAAGACAGGCGGCCACAGGTGCCTGCAGCTCATGAATATGCAGCTCTGACATTTGAAACTCCTCAGCAGATTTCCAAGCCTCTCTCTTCATTGACACCAATTCACTCCCAATCGCAAGGGCTTCCAAGTAAACAGCATTGGTGGGGGGCTGTTGCAAATACTTCCGGAAGGAATCTCAGTTCCTGCTTCTTAAAAGATTGTAGACTGATCCGCTTAATAATATTTTAAATACAGAGAAACCTCTATTTTTAAAAAAATTAAAAAAGCCTGTGCCTTGGATGCTAGGTGGCAGTGCTGTGTAATTAAAACTCCAAAGGATCCCTCTAGAATTTGTGACTTGGGCTGCCTACTTCTCTAAACACAATCAGAAGGTCTGATAATGAGTAAAACACATTCGGAACTAGGGGTTCTTCCTCAGAAACTCATTAAGAAGTCCTGGCAAAACCTTCACCACCTGAGGGTCAGTATTTTTCAAAAAGAACTTAAAATAGGATAACTATAAGTGTATATGTTATGCATTTGTTAAATGACCAAACTGAGTAATAATAAGTTACCAGATAATGCATTAGTTGGGTAAAACAAACTCTATTTTTTCTATTATCAATGATATCATGCATATGTCACTTTAGGACTTTCCCACTAGGTAATTTTTAATAATGAAAAACCTAGAATACCTGCTATCTAGATGCCATCCTGTAGCATGACCAGGAATTATTCATTTGTTCCAAATATCTATGAAGACACAGTAGATAGGCTAAGTATAGCATTAGGCACGAGAGGGGAACAAACATGCATAATTCATAGACTCGCAGATATTGTAGTGTAGAAGGGAAAACCAAGTAGCGGGCAGATGCTGAGTGTAGAATGTAAGCAGGAGTCTTGCAAGAAGGCACACAGCAGCCTCTACAAAATGACTCCAATGGGCCAGGCAAGCCTTCAGTGCAGACTGAGAGACAGTGAGACTTGCCTGTGTTCCTTCCACTGAGTGAGAGAAATCCTCCCCCCTTGAATGATCTACAGCCCTCTACAGAGCTGAAAAAAAGGGACACTGGACTGGCTTTAGTTCTCAGTGGGGACTTTGGAATGTGACCAAAGCCACATTCGGGCTCTATCCTTAACTAGGTAGGTGACATCGAGCAAGTTGCTTAGTCTCTATCTGTCTTAGTCCCATCGTCAAGCAGAGTAACACTGGACCTAGGTTTGTTGTCTGGGTTAATGAGCGTGAGCTTCCTTTTTCAGGTGATAAAAAGTGCTCTAAAATTAGATTATTACATCACTCTGTAGATATACTCTGTAGATATCACTGAATTGCGCACTTTATTTGAGCAGATGAATTTTATGACTTGTAAATTTCATATCAATAAAGCAATTAAAAAAGAGATTGAAGATAAACCAACTGTGGTATGTCTATACCACAGACTACACTAAGTAATAATAAAGAAGCATTGATATATGGAGAAAAGAAGTTAATACATATAGAATGGTTTGGCCCAGTGCATGCATTCTAAAAATATTAGCTTATCCTTTGGCCCTTCAACTATAGCTTGCCTGAGCTTGGAAAGTCACTCAGCACACCAGGAAAGTCTCTCGAGACTTCAATTTCTTACTTATCAATGTGAGGCACTGGAATACATTCCCCTATAATGGATTTTAGTTCTAAGATTACTCTAGATCCCTGGAAATGGCTGCTGAGATTTCCTACTCTTTCCCAATCTTACTGCAATGATTCCCCTTCTGGCAAGTTGCTGCCTGGGAGCTGTCTGCCTTGTACCATTGAATGCACAAGCTCTTGTCCACTAAAATTTCATCCTTATTTTTATGTACTTTATGGAGCCTGAATTGCTTTTGACTTGTGGGAAAAGAGAGAGAGAATATCATACTATAGACTAATGGTTCTCAACTCTGGCTCTGTTTTAGGGTGACCAAAGGCACTTCTGGAAAACATACCACTACCAATACCTGACCAGAGGCCAATTCATTCTAAATACCTAGTGGCTCCTAAACATCATTTTCTATAAACTTCTCAAGTTATTTCCATGTAAAATGAGGGGTGTGAACCACTGTTGAGTTAGCCCTGAGCAAGGTGAGATCATGAAAACCTATAGTGATTAAGGGGCAAGGAGGTACTATTTTAACTTGTGTATTGAAGGGCAGTAAGAGATGCATGAGGAGATGGAATGAAGAAAAGGAATTTGTAAACACAGCAGCAACTTGCTCTGTGCCATCTTATTCTAGAAGATGAAGCATTCCTAGAGAGGAGAGTATAAATAATCTAAGAAAAGGAGCAGAAAGAAATATATTCTGAAGGGAGGGTTGGAAGGCAATCAAAAGCAAGGCCAGGAGATCGGCCAGGGAAGGGACATGGCACTAAAGGAAAAAAGAAGAAGAAAATGCACTGCTGTGGATCTAGGACAGGGCCACATGGAAAAGGCCCCCTGGCTAACATCTACATCTGTATGATGAGGTAAATCTGTCTGCTGCTAAGTCAACTTCAGTTCATCTATCTTATGCAATCAATGGGCCCCTTAGTCTTCCTTCCTCTGCTGCAGGTTACACCATACCTAATGGTAGTCACCAATCCAACCCCTGGGTCCATCACTGCTAATCAAATCAGGATGTCAAGTCTACTTAATTGGAAGCCCTACGCACATTTTTCTTCTGCTCTTAGAGGAATACAGAGAGCTGGAGAATAATGGTTACATATCCAAATAGAACACTGTGACAGCGATATTGATGTATAGACAGCGAATGAGAAAAGAAGGAGAATCCTATTTTGTGCCTCTTAAATATATGAAATGGGGGAAAGTTCTGAATTATAACTCAAATGATCATTTTAATTTTATAATTCTGATTATAGTTACAATGGTTATATTTTTAAATTAGAATTACATAATAATTTTAATTTCAAAATATTACTTTTAAAAGCACTACAAAAAAGGTAAATGCCTCTGGATAATTAAGGATTGACAGAAAAGTTTTCTTATGCTTATATGTCCCTCAGGCAATGGTATGCTGCAGCCAGCTAGCTCCAGCATAGAAATGCTGATTGTTAACTTTTTAGGAATTGGGTTAGCTGACTGACATCACATCACACTGGTAGTTTGAAATTGGTCATGGTGGGAGTATTTGCACCATAAAAACTGGCAAATACCACAAGTCAAGGCTCCCTCAATTCCAGAGTCCATTGTTAAGCACTTGTGAGCACACTACTGCTTCGGGGCCACAGGTTCACCCAACTCTAAGACACGCCATCCACACAGACTATAATATGAATGGCTCCTCTGAGACCACATGCATTTTCCTCCTGAGTTGATCAACACCATAGTCCTGCATCTCATTATGCTGACGTTGATTTGCTAGAATAGTAGGACTGTTATTCCACTTCTGTCCAAACAATCCGTATTGAAAATGGCCCACGGTGGCCAACTGATCGAGAAATCGGTCACCAGTTTTGCACTGGTTTTCCAACTCTAACCCACCCCTAGTCATTTTGATGCAAAGCACAATTTGTGAAGACCCCACATAATTCAACACTTATACAATTCAAGAACACTTTTCCCTTAGGGATATAGTTCTGTACCCATTAGTAGCATGTTTGTTTTATTTCTACTTTTGATTTTCTTGCTATCATTTCTAATATTTTATAGAGACCACTATTCCAAATTAGAAATATAGGGTATATTGGTGGTTGTTACATCTTCTTCACAAAGCTGTCTTCACATGTAACTTCCTTTTAAATATTACTGATTTTAAGGAGAATTTTTGATATAAGTGACAGTATTACCAGATGTACCAGTTACTAATGCGGATTTTTTTCAATAGATGGAGTTACACATATGTTGATATGCATGCGATTTGATATATATGTTATTTTGTTGTATTGACAGCAAGCTTCAAAACTTCATATGTCAAATTTTCTGAAGGGGTTATCATCATAGATATTTTTACGCTTAAAAATGTCGAATTTTGTGCCCAAAAAAAAGAGCATTTGCGGGAAGTTTCAATTCATTACATTATTTTGAAGAAAAAGTTACCGTATACTTCAGGAAGCTTATGGTGAACATGCTCCATCTCAAGATACTTGTGAACACTGGATTAAACACTTTAAAAGTGATGATTTCAATATGAAAGACAAAGACCGTCCAGGTCAACTGAAAAAGTTTGAAGACCAACAATTACAAGCATTTTGGATGAAGATGCATGTCAAAATCAAAAACAACTTGCAGAAAGATTAAATGTTGCTCAGCAAACAATTTCTGATTGTTTACAAGCAATCGGAAAGATTTTAAAGGAAGGAAAATGGGTGCTATGTCAACTGAATGAAAGAAAAATGGAAAACCGAAAAGTCATCAGTAAAATGTTGCTTCAACACACAAAAGAAAGTCTATTTTGCATAAAATTGTGACTGGCGATGAAAAGTGGATTTATTTTGAGAATCCCAAATGCACAGAATCATGGGTTGGTCCAGATAAACCATCAACATCGACTGCAAGGCCAAATCACTTTGGAAAGAAGACAATGCTCTGCGTTTGGTAGGATCAGGAAGGTGTGGTCTATTACAGTGATGGCGAACCTTTTGAGCTCGGCGTGTCAGCATTTTGAAAAACCCTAACTTAACTCTGGTGCCGTGTCACATATAGAGATTTTTTGATCTTTGCAACCATAGTAAAACAAAGACTTATATTTTTGATATTTACTTTATATATTTAAATGCCATTTAACAAAGAAAAATCAACCAAAAAAATGAGTTCGCGTGTCACCTCTGACATGCGTGTCATAGGTTCGCCATCACTGGAGCTTCTAAAACCAGGTGAAACCTTAATACTGATCGCTACTGACAACAAATAATCAATTTGAACCATGCTTTGATCGTTAAATGACCAGAACGTGCCAGAAGTCACGGCAAAGTAATTTTGCTTCATGATGATGCACCATCACACACTTCAAAACCAGTTAAAGACACGTTAAAAGATCTTGCCTGGGAAGTATTAACCCACCCACTGTATTCACCAGACCTTGCTCCTTCAGATTACCACTTGTTCCGATCGATGGCACACGCACTTTCTGAGCAGCACTTCAAAACATACGAAGAAGTGGAAAATTCGGTCTCTGAATGGTTTGCCTCAAAACAAGAAAAGTTCTATTGGGACATATCCACAAATTATGTGAAAAATGGGGGAAATGTGTAGCTAGCGATGGACATTCCTTTGAATAAAGCTCTTTTGAAGTTTTTTCTTGAAATTATCGTGTTTTCTTTGATTATAAAATCCCCATTATCAACTGGTACCTCTGGTAGTATATATGAGTACTTAGATCCCCTGGTTATAATTTACAAAACACATAGCAAGAGTAGCATAGCAATGACAAAAAATAACTACCAAAATTATTTGTAAGTAAAAAATTCAATGTGGGTCAATGATACTAAAAAACAGGTATTTGAAATTAGTAACTAACTTAGCATTGCTGATAGTAAAGTTTATAATTAATTCATCTGGTCTGCCAGTTTTAAAATTGCAAATCCCAACTGTAATGTTTATAAGTTGAGGGAATCACATTGTTTCAAATTTTGCATATACTATACATTTTGTTTTAATATATTTCAATTGTACTACTCAGGTTCACATAAAATATGTGTACTAGTTACAAGAATAGTCTGGGGTACTTGTTAAAAGTGATGATTCCTGATTTCTACTTCTGTGTCCATAAAAGTTAGAGGGCATTTTTGACAAGCAACCCAAATTGCATTAGAAAATTCTGGTGTGGGTGGTATCAGTGGTCGGCAAACTCATTAGTCAACAGAGCCAAATCTCAACAGTACAACGATTGAAATTTCTTTTGAGAGCCAAAATTTTTAAACTTAAACTATATAGGTAGGTACATTGTTATTAACTTAATTAGGGTACTCCTAAGGCTTAGGAAGAGCCACACTCAAGGGGCCAAAGAGCTGCATGTGGCTAGTGAGCCGCAGTTTGCCGACCACGGGTATAGGTGGTCCAATGAAATATTGATCTAATTCCTCTATTGTTTGAAGACGCATGCTGTAAAATCCTTAAATGAAAGGCTTCAGCTCATACACTATGAAGCAGATGTTTTTAATACAGCTCTTCACATTTAACTCTGTATATAGTGAATACACTTGAAATGTAGTTCTTCAATAGGGGATGGTTCAGTAAGACATGGAACATCCATGAGCCACAGGACAGCTACCACTGTGTATCGTCTCAATCTTAGAAGAGCTCTACAGGGAAAGTGTGTCTGAGAGATTCATGCCACGCCTCATTTTAATCATGGACACAATAACCCCCATCTCTTCAAAGTCATTTAGCTGTGAATTTTCAAGAATACATCAAGTAGATTTTCTATGGGCCCATCTGTGAGGCACATTTATTTTCTGTGACTGTTTTGCTGAGCACAATGAAAACCTTGACTACTAATGAACGGGTAACCCAGAGAATGCCTGGCTGCTGCCGCGGGCTGGGCTGCTCTGGATGAGAGAGGAGCCTTTTCACCTGAAGCTGCAGCCGCAGGTTTGTTGATCTGCAGAAGCTTTTCAGCCACAGCCTTTTAGCTGAGCTGTTTCTCCTCTCTCATGCACTCCACTTGAAGAGTAATTTCTATGTGCATCCTGGCTACAAAGCCAAAAAGCTAAAAGCAATCTTCTCTCCTGTGTTCAAGTCAACAGAACTTGGGGTTCCCATGAGTTGTAAATATCTGAAACTATTAGAAAGAAAGGCTCTGGTGTGCAGGCACTAGACATTTAAAGATTAGAAATTTGGGCTTTGGAGGCATCACTTTCATAACTCTCAATTTCATCATCTGTAAAATGGGATTACTAATAAAACTGACCTTATGGGGTGCTTAAGGGGAAAATGAAATAAAGAATGCAAAGTTCAGAGCAAAGAGATGGCAAATAGTAAGCATATAATCAGTCACTATATCATATAAGTAACATATCCTATTTAATAATAGGCAAACATGGTAGTTAACCATACCTCCGCTACGCTTCCCATTGGCTAATCAGCAGGATATGCAAATTAACTGCCAACAAAGATGGCGGCCGGCTGCCACGCAGCTGAAGCGAACATGAGGATTGCTTGCTTCAGTGATGGAGGAAGCCAAGGTTCCCTGTCTGCTGTGGCCCAGCTCTGAGCTCCGGATGCAACAATGTTGCAATTATAGAAGCTAAACAAACCCAGATACCTGCTTTCAGCCAGCAATGGCCTCAGAGCTGGAGCCAGCTTTCAGCTCCAGTGACAGCTATAGAAGGTAAATAAATCCCAGAATTAAAAAAAAAAGAAAAATAAAAAGAGGCTGGGAGCTTCAGTCACCCGCCAGCCTGAAAACGGCCCTCAGCCCCTCACCCAGACTGGCCAGGCACCCCAGTGGGGACCCCCACCCTGAAGGGGTGTGACCAACTGAAAATAGCCCTCAGCCCCTCACCCAGGCTGGCCAGGCACCCAAGTGGGACCCCCACCCTGATCCGGGACACCCTTCAGCGCAAACCAGTCGTCTCCCCCCAACCCCCCTGCTGTACACCAGGCCTCTATCCTATATAGTAAAAGGGTAATATGCAAACAGACCCTAACAGCAGAAAGACTGGGAATGACTGGTCACTATGACACACACTGACCACCAGGGGGCAGACGCTCAATGCAGGAGCTGCCCTCTGGTGGTCAGTGCGCTCTCACAGGGGGGAGCTCTGCTCAGCCACAAGCCAGGCTGACGGCTGCCAGTACAGTGGTGGTGGTGGGAGTCTCTCCTGCCTCCTCAGCAGCACTAAGGATGTCCGACTGCAGCTTGGGTCTGCTCCCCTCTGGCAAGTGGACATCCCCCGAGGGCTGCCGGGCTGCCAGAGGGATGTCTGATTGCCATCTTAGGCCCAATTCCCTGAGGAGCGGGCCTAAGCCAGCAAGTGGTCACTCCTGAGGGGTCCCAGACTGCAAAAGGGCACAGGCCGGGCTGAGGGACCCCCTATCCGAGTGCACAAATTTTTGTGCACCGGGCCTCTAGTTATTTATAATATATAATCAACCTAACATCAGCTATCATTAGTGTTACTGAGAAAAAAACAAAAACACACACCCTGTAATCTTATAGTCATCATCACCAGTCAGTCTATGCATAGAGTTGCCAATAATAAATCATTTTCTTGCAAGGTACTATATATAGGGGAACACTCATTGTCTGGGGATTATAATCTTTGTGATCTGAGTAACATATCAACTGAGCACTGGCTGAATAAAATAGTGCTTGTTTTGTTATCATACAGGTACAAGAGTGAGAAGAATACAATCCTGAACCAAGCACTCTTCAACATAGCACTGTAAGTGATAAATATATTTCCAGGGAAACTCATATTATAAAATGGGCTATGGCATCTGTTATTCCTAAATCAATTATAAATAATTATTCTGAGTCCACATAGATGTCTCAACCATAGATGATGATCAAACCATCTAATTTTATCAATTCCTATTAAAATGTTTATAATATTTTACAGAATTTTATCCTCAAAGTTAACTCAACATAGAATTTACAATCACATATTTTATGCTATTGGTTGAATGGTATAATATTGTAATATTCATAAAACCTTAGTAGGTTGATTGTAATGTCAAGTTAGACTCAACAGTCACTGTGATTTTTTTCAGAATGTCCTATGAAACTGGTTTAAGAAAAGCAGAATTGTGGGAAAGATACTTTTTTTGAAGAAGAAATAAATCAGGTGATAAGAGATTATTTCAAATGAGAAAGCAGAAGTAGAACCTGAAAGTTCTTCCAAGAGCAAAAGGCATCCTAGGTCCCTCCCCCATGTCTCTGCCTTTCACTGAGTCCTCACAGGTATTTGTATGTCCAATACTCACCACATCTCCTGGGTTTTATCATTATTTACTTATCTGGGTTTGTTAAGTGGCAATCTCCTGAAGGGAAGCTAATGCATTTATGTTTTTTTCTCCCATAGTGCCTAGCATGCAATTTTGTTCATGGTATTTATTTGCTCAATATGCTGTTGGAAAACATAATTGAAGTGTGAACAATATTGCTTAAATGTCATAGAAAAAGTGTGTTGAGGCAGGCATTTAAAAAGGTAACAAAGCTGTAAATAGATTTGTCAATTCAAGGATGAATATTAATTCAAGGAAAGAGAAATGAATCTCTTTTTAGGTAGGACAAATATTCTAATACCTAGAACTGCCTTGTAGAATATGATTGTGTTCTTTCATGCATGCCTTCCTTCAGCTCCCCATCAGGAGGAAGTGTAGCAGGGTAGACATGAACTCTGGTCTTAATTGTTTCAGTTCTAAGTCCTGTGTCAACCACTATTGGCTAAGTGATCTCCAATTAAGTTAAATCTCTAAACCTCAGTTTTCCTAAGGTATAAAATAGAAATAACAGAAACAATAATGCCTATTTTATGGAGTTGTCGTGTAAGATAAATGGAATAATCTTTGCAATGTTTTAAAGAAATTAGCCACCAATTTTATTTGAGTCTATTACATTTATAGCACTGTTTTACTCACTGCATAGAGTTTAAGAAATTAACTTCCTACTCCTAGAGATTTACACAATACCAGGTAAGCAAAACACAAAGGACAAAGTTTAAATTCATATGATTAAATGTCATATTAATTCAGTGGCAACTGAGAGTCAATACAGTTGAATAAGAGAAGAATATATTTAGTGAGCCTTATTAGTATCAGGCAATATTCAAAAAACCAGATTCTCCCTCTCTCTCTCTCTCTCTCTCTCTCTCTCTCTCTCTCTCTCTCTCTCTCCCTCGATTACCCCTGGACTTGAGGAATATAATATTTCTGGCACTTCAACAAATCTGGGTAAATTATGTGAGAGAGAAAAAAGTGGTTTTAGAAAGAGTAGGAAATAGTATAAAAATAAATCATTAGCTGCCTTAAATTAGAAACTTTAATCACTCTGTCAATATAAGTTGAGGAATAACAATATTACTAAGAATAGCTAACAGTTATAGAGTGCTTCCCATATGCCAGGAAAGCAAAGTTCTTTTCACATGGGTTTTCTAATCTATTCCTCATAACAGTGCTATGGCCCTGGCCAGTTTGGCTGAATGGATAGAGAGTCGGCCTACAGACCAAAGGGTCCCGGGTTTGATTCTAGTCAAGGGCACATACCTCGGCTGGGTTGCAGGCTCCACCCTGGTCTGAGCCCTGGTCAGGGCGTGTGCAGGAGGCAATCAATTGATGTGTTTCTCTCACATGGATATTTCTCTCTGTCTTTCCCTTTCTCTTTCACTTTCTCTAAAAAATCAATGGAAAAATATCCTTGGTTGAGGATTAAAAAAAAAAATAGTGCTATGAAGTAGATGTTCTTATTGTTCTCATTTTCTGCAAAAGGAAAATGAAACTTGAAGAACTAAAGTGGTGTCCAAGGTGCCAAAGTAGTGTTACTGTCAGGAGACCCAAGCAAGAAGAAAGATGAAGAATGATGAAGAAAGCCATGTAGAAAGGGTGAAGCTGCCTGATTCTTCCAGTTGCCTCACCTAGAAAGTTAGAAGCTACTACACAGGGTGGGCAAAAGTAGGTTGACAGCTATGAGCACACAAAACAGAGTTTATTCTTGTATCATTACTTATTAATTATTGTATTATTTAGCATTTTAAACTTCTTTTGCCCACCGCTGTATTCATGGTTCCATGCTACCCAAGGGTGAAAGAAATTTCCACAGGGCAACTTTATTCTCATTCTGACCACTGACTTGAGAAGCACAAAAAAGCAAAGCAAAATGGTTCCCAAAATGTAATAAAGAAACAACATGTTCCACTAAATGTTGACATGATCTGATGCACCCTTGGCTATCTGGAGCAAGACTTATGGGCCAAGAGAGCTCTCAAGAATGTAGACAAGCCTAGACATGGTAAAATGGGAAAGTTCTCATTAACTTAGCTTAAACTGCATGGTTCCTATTAAGAGAAACAACAGTTATGTGAGGCTAAGCAACACCCCTGTAACTTTACGTCTTCTTAAATGAAAACCATTAAGGGCACTCTAATTCATGCCATTATACCAAAGTAAATGGACCTGTAATTTAAATCCTAAGGTAATACCTGCATTCTCTATGCCTTACGAAAACATTAATTATGTCCATGTGGTTCTACGTTCTTTGGTGCATGCCTGACTTATTTGTTTTATAGCATTTCTCACGTCAAAGTTAGCAGTTCAAATTTATGAGACCATCCAGTTGCTTTCTTCCCAGGATGTGGTAGCTCAGAGTGTTTTACTCCCAGCTTCTAAAGCCATCTACTCATAGGTTAGAATGACTAATGCAGACATTAAACTATGTCCATTTTTCTTAGACAATCATATCATGGCAAAGAATAAATGTTTACTTGTCATGAGAATCAGAGACAATATAAAATGGCCAGCAAGAACTAACCAAGAATGTGTATATCAAACCTTTTCCCTTTCTCTTTGTTTCTGTGTCTTTCCCCCCCCCCCCTCCCACAAACACACACTTCCTAGAGTGTACATCTCTCATAAGTTGATTTTAGATTTAAAAATGACATTACTTCCTTTTTAAATGCAATGGAAGACTTAAGAATCCCCCTCTGTAGTTACTTATATAGCCCTTTACATGTTACAAAGCTCACTTGTGTGTGCTTTCATTTTACTGTAAGGAAACTAAAGCATGAGGAAGTCGTGTGGCCAGTGTTGGAAAAGAATACCAGGTGCCGAGGAGACTGGATTACTGGCAGCCCCTGCGGGCCACCAATGGTCCAACTCCACCTCTGACTGCAAACCACCAGTCTGGGGACCTCATTTGGTTTGCAGATGTGTTTTACATGGTCTACACAAGAAACGATAAAAACTAAATTCCTTGTCAATATTTAAAAACGATTCTTTTGTAACACAGATAAAATTTAGATTACTAGTTCACTTTCAGTCCTGTATCGCTCAAGAGAGCAATTGGCGGGAGCTCAGTAGCCGTGCCCATTACCATCTCTGTGCTGCTTTGGCTTTGGCTCATTCATCCATGCTGCCTCCTTGAGGCATATGAATTTAGACACTGTCCCATTCATGTGCAATACAACAAAGATCCCCCCTGTGGAGATCTTTTGTGAAGTGCCACCCATGGCCCACCAATAGAGCATGGAAAGCAGACTGAGATTTTGAGCTTTTAAAGAAAGCTCTTGGCAAACAGAACTCTGATCTGCAGTAGACATAGTACTTCTCTATTCTCTCAGAACTAATGTCCTCAGACAAGGGCACCAAGACTTCGTAGCCCTGGCATCACTGTAAATTCTACCACAGCAGCATATGGTGCACGGTGCTGCAAATGTGGCCTCCCTGAATCCCAGAGTTCAAGACTGGCAAACCTAAACAGAATTCCACTGAGGATGTCTATGCATTTCTAATTCCTGCAGTGAGGGGCAAGAATCTTCTGGCATCTGCTCCAGAAAACCTGTGCCTGCATTTCATCTGAAGAGCCTATCGAAATTCCTCACCTTAGGTTCATCTCGCTCCATTGTGGTTTGTCCACATTAATCTTCTCACTGATTTATCTCTGCTTATCCTGAACAGCTTGAATGCAATTGCTTCAATTACTGGACTTTCTTTGGGAAATTATTCTGTTGTCTATGTGGCCCTACTATTATTTTTATTTTCTAATATCTAATTTATTGCACCCTTCTCTCCCCCCTTTCCCCGCCCTCACCATTTTAAGCAATTACTTCTTATTTCTTTCTGTTCCAGGCAATCACATTTTTTTTTCTTTCTCAAGACTTACAATAATCCCTAACAGAAGCAAATATGTACAGAGTGCATAATACCCACAGCAAAGACACTGAGATGCAAAATTTTTTACCATCCACTCTCTTTCCATTGCACATAAACCTTTCCCTATTGGTATCTATGAATGACAGATTCTCTTTACCTGGATTTTATAACTCTTCACATGTTTTATAACTCAACCAAATTTTTTTTCTCTTTTTTTTTTGTCCACAATTCCTCACTCCTTTTAAACTTTCCTTTTTTCTTCCTTTTCTCTTTTTTCTTTATTTCTTTTGGTCTTCCTTTCTTTCCCTTTTTATGCAAGACTAACTATTTTCATTTGCCTACAGAGGCAACAATTTTCTTTGACACATTTTAGAAAAATATGAGAAAGTGTAAAAAATGTGAAAAAACTTCATAATCATAAAAAGAGAGATAACCAACAATAAAACTTTGCTACAGTCCCATTATCATAACATGACATAGTCTAACCCAAGGAGGGCTTTATCAAAATCAATGGTCTCTAACCTTTTTTCATGAGAGCCTTTACTGCCCAACTTTTTTCAAATGCAGAGGACTTTTCCTCATTCCTGTCCCAGCTGATATGAAAGAAAGTTGTGAATTTTTACAATAGTTTGAGGAAGAATGTGATTGCTTCAGTCCGGGGAGGTGAGGACCTGATTGTGAAAGTGGTGATAATTAAGCTCCTTTGTCAAAGGAAAGTATTCTCTTCTCCATTTGCCATGGAAGGTAGAGAGCAAGAAGGGTATTTTAGAGAGAATCTGTGCTGTGAGGAAGATATGCACAGGATTTGAGCAGCAAGAGCAGTATCTGAAGAACATGAAATGGTCCTACAAAGTAGGGCAGAAAGGGCAACAGAAGTGATGCAATGGGCCTCAAGACTAGGAAGTTATGTTAGCCCTGTGGATTGTGAGGGTGCTGAATGGCAAGGCTAGAAATGTAGGGAACAGGCAGTCCCTCAGGATTTCAAGCAGAGAAGTGACATGTCAAGATTGCTCTTGGGAAAATGACTCAAGAAACACTGGATAGTGTATGGTGAAAAGAACATGAGTGTTGAATTGGATTGGTGCAGATTCAAATTCCAAATTCTCCCTTTACAAGATGTGCATGTTATTTAGAAAATTACCTAAAATCACTATTTCTCCAGTTCCTCATCCATAAGATATAAAAAACAACCACACAGGGTTTGTTCAAGTTTCCTGGGAGCAGAGGCTGAGGGGAGGATTCATGTGCAGGTGTTTATGAAGAAAGCTCTTCTGTCAGGATGCAGGGGAGAGGGAAAGGGGGTAAGTCGAGTGAGAACACGATTTCAGACTAAGTCCAGAGATTAGCTTCAACCTCATCCGAGGTGATTCTGGAGTGCAAGTTCCACCTCAGGGATATCCTGAACCAAAGACAGGAAGCTGGGTTTTCTTGCCCCTAGGAACCATGCATGAATGACTGGGAGGATAGTGGAGTTATTCACTGGAATATGCTTGTCGACGGGTAGGATTTTGAGGAGGGGAGCTAGATAATAGATTCTACTGTGGACATGATTATCCAAAACCATCGGATACCTAAACACAAATGCAAGGTAATTTCAGTGTAGTGAGAAATATAATTAATCATTGTTAGTCTTTTAAATGCCTTCAGCAAAGGAGAAAGGAATCCTGGGGAAGATATGTTCTCTGAAGATCAAAGGTGAATGGCTTGGGAGGCAAACTGCCTATGTCCAGAAAGAGGTAAGAGGACAGAAGAAGAGGTAGTGAAGGAAGATCTGAGGGGAAAGTAGGAATGAGAACATTAGATGCAGCAGGTGATGTTGGAGAAAGATCCAGAGGGAGAACTCAAAGGGGTCTGAGAGAGTTGAAGGAAGCTATGACAGTTGTAAAAAGAGGAGAAATTTGGGAAATCCAAGACTTCTTTACTGGTATTGTTCAGGGAGTTTTGCTATTGAATTTCTTCCCAGGAAAAACCCACAACAGCTCTGTCTTTAACTGCTTGATTCAAGAGTGACAGTGAGGCATGCATAAGTGTGTATGTGTTGGAGGGATACCAGAAGGCTCCTCATTGTGTTTCCAACTGCTTTGAAGTCAATTATCTTTGGGTTGTGCAAGAAACCAGTTCACTGTAAGAAAACACTACCCAGCAACTCTGAGAGCCTGGTCTCCAGGCAGTCAGAAACAACCCAGAACAGATCAGGGACTGGAAATGGTGGGGAGGGAAGAAACTGCATCTGAACTCAATTACATCAGTCAGCCAATCAGTTCTCCAAGGCACTTGCATATTATTCAGAGTAAAAGTTAAAACAAAAAAAGAAAATGGGAACTAATCATAAAAAAATCCTAATCATGAAAATAGAGCACACATGCATCTCTAAACAAAGCACCCTTGGAGCCAATCACAGGCGCAAAATGAAGAGATATACAGTATAGTTGTCAACTGGCTGAAACATCAGGAAAAAAACCCAAGTTAATCAGAAGGCATTCTTTCCATACAGTTGGTTCCTACCCATTGCAATCCACTGTGCTAATGACCATTACTCAAAATGACATCGGAACTAAAATCACCATTTGTTCAAGTTAATTTCTTAAAAATCTGTGATTTTCCTCTATTGCATTTAATATTTATGAATCTTAGCTCACTGGAACTTCTCTATTTCCTAGCTATTACCATTCATTTTCAGGATGTAAAATGAAGGTCATTAAAGTTGGACTTTTCCTTTTCTTTTTCACTTACCTAGCATTACATCTTTAAAAGGCGATATAATTCCAATCAAATGCTTGGCATACAATCACAGTGTTACCATTAGTTCAATATTATGCTATTGGGAGGGGGGGGGCGGTGATTCTAGTCTCATTAACATACAAGCATTTCTCACTTTCAGCAATACTTACTTTCTAACAAATCTGGTTCAAAATGGAGCACTTTTGTTAGGGAAATCCTGTTTTCATTCTGACTTCTATCATAAAAGGGGGAAAATACTCAAAAGAAATTGAAAACTGCTGGCAAGGGAGAACTGAAGTTGGCAGGCGGTTTTATGGCACGTTGGGTACAATGTTCTGTGTTCTCCTTCCTCATTCTATCCTCCTTGCCTGGAATTTCTCTTTTGTCTTGGGATACGATGTTCTTGGAACCCAGTGCCATCCCACTTTGTCTGGGGCCTCAGTGTGTGTAAATGGAATGGGTCCTGTAATCCAACAAATGAAATATTCTTTCATTTTACAAATCGTTGGATTCTGAAAAGGAAATGTATACCCTATGAAGGAATTTGCTTAATTGGAAATCTCTAAATCTTAGGCTACATTGAGTAGTGGCTGCTACACTGAGATACCCCACACCCTCATTCTCCTGCTGTGCCCTCCATGCTTGGCATCACTGGAGATAAAAATTTTAATTAAATACATTCAACAAAAAGGAGATTTCAATCTCCACAATATCCTATATATTGATGGAAGAGTTATTCTTACAACTTCGTTTTTTCTAATGCTTCCCCACTCCCACTCCTTATCCAAACTTTGAAAACACTTTTCTCAAAGAGAAAATTTCACAAAAGTTGCTCTATCATTGCCTTTGGACCCCTTATGCACATAGAAGGAAAAAGAGAAAGGGGAAGAGAGGGATCGAGCGGAGGGAGAGAGAAAGGGAGGAGGGAGGAAGGAGGGAAGGCGATAGGAAGGAAGGAGGGAGGGGGGGCAAGAAGGAAGGGGGAGAGGGAATAAAGGAGAGAGAGAGAGAGAGAGAGAGAGAGAGAGAGAGAGAGAGAGAGAGAGAGAGAGAGAGAGAGAAAACTTAATGAAATAAAATGGTGACAAAAATAAGGGCTAACTGAAAAGTGAAAGGCTTCACTCAGACTGAACTGATATGAGATGGTCTCACACTGGGAAAATGAGCTGAAAAAAGCCCATACTGGAAATCAGCTCCCACCATTGCTGTAAAAAATAAAAATAATAAATCCCACCACACAGATAAACTTAATGCCATTTTTGAGTTTCAAATGAAATACTTTGCCTTTGAGAATTCACACAAAACAAAAGGTTTGGGGGAACACATTTCTGCTTTACTCTCTTTAAATTAGTGAAAAGATTCAGCCCTTTCCTTTGGTTGGCTCATCATTGGAGGAGGCAGTGAGGGGAGGAAAATAGAGCTTTCCATTGATGTAAACCAGCCATGCTAAGAAGTGCTTCAAAGTCCCAGCTCAACCTGCCACTAGTCACTCTTGGTGATGCATAGGTAGGAAACATGTAGGTCACCGCAATTACAACTTGCACACCATGGACCAAGTGGCGATGGGCTATTTTTCAGGCTGCTTAAAAATAATAATAAACAGTTGGCATTTAAAACAATTCATAGAAAAGAAAAAAATACAGTCCCACGCCCTTTTTTTTTTTCTAGGAGCTCATACTCTAATTTAAGGACTTACTGACAGCCAGTTGGAAAATATGTCAAAGGGAAGTAAGGAACTCCTTGCCACCCTCAATGAGCTTATTTCAAAAAAAGGGAGAGAATGGGAATCAAGCAAAATGGTAGAGCTTAGAAGAGTTGGACAGGCCAGAAGAAACAATAGCAGATGCCAAGAATGACAACACAGAAGGAGAGAGCTCACCCCTCTCTTGAAGATGGAAGGCAGTGTCTGTCCGGTTATTGGCATATCAGTGGAAGGTAGATCTGGTGTATGAGAGGCGACTGAGAAATATGGAATAAAAACCTCTGAAGGTTCTGGGTCTGGCATACTCAATGAACATAGGTAACTCAAACAGTGGCCCAGAAGTTGATCATGGATTTGACCCTTCCCTTCAGGGAGAAGATGAGAAAGCGAGCTATAAGGAAGTATAAATTGAACTACCAGATAGCAGGCCGATTAGAGCAGAAACATACTCTCAGAGCAACTGGAAGTATTCACACGTCTTTATGTTCACAGTCCTTTAAACACGAAGCAACTCGATAAATACCTATTTATGTGATGCCATCAGCAGCATTGGTGCCTAGACAGTCTCCCTCTTTTGTTTATAGGCAGAAGGGGATACAATGCACTTGATTTCTCTTTCATATCAGCCAGCGACTGCCCTTCACGTCGCAGTGCTAAGATGAGAATTGAAAGGATGTTGACAGTTTTACCATACGCCTTTTTATTCACAGAGACTTCTAATCTTGAAACCGGTTCTTTGTTTTAAATCAGGCATCTATTGATTAACCGTGAGACCCGGCGCGGCTCACCGGGGGCTGAGGTGGGGTGTACACTATGGAATTAGGACAGTTAAACACTGAAATCGATCCTCCCTTTCTCCTGCCGCTGCTGCTGTAGCAAGCAGTTTCTCTAAGCTATTAATTTTATTATTAGCACACCTGGAGGCATTGCTTCCCTCAGGGAAAAGCAATTCAACTGTGCATGCTACAAGGCTGGTGGCGGAGGATCAATGACACAGCTGAGATGGGACAGGGAGTTACACGCCAGCCCCCACCTATTAGAAATGTGGGGGTGATCTTTCTTGCAAAGAGGCGGGGCACAGAATGAGATGCTGTTTCTGATCTCCTCCCTGCACTCTTTTAGCCAACTCTGGCTACCAAATATTGGCTTTTTTTGTATGTTTTTTAAAGAAACTGTGGAAGGAGAAGTCCTGCAGGTTCTAGTCCTTGCTCTGCCACTTTAGCCTTACTTGGTTGCACCAGATTGGGCTGCTAATGGGCTACACTCTCCTGTCCAAGGTACTTCCTTTGGCCATGCAATGCTGGCCCTGTAGACGGCATATACAGGTGGGTAGGTAATTTTTGAAAACACAGCTTTTTGGCCAATTTTCAGGAAGCAGGATGTTCCACAACAGAGGCTATCTGTTTCCTCCCTGAGAGTGAGATGCACACACAGCGCTGGACCTCTGTGGCGTATGACATGGCTGTGGTTGAGGAGCTACTGTTCCTTAGAGGACACGTGCGCTTTATGGCTTCCCACATCCACACTCAGCTCACATCACCTGCTGCTGTTACCAGCGTGGCCCCTGTGGTTGCGTTTTTTGTCTCTGGTGGATTATCGCCACAGCAATAACAATTTAACGCATCTGAGAATATTCCGATACAAATAAATCTCTCCTCAAAATAAGTCAGGTCTCTATCTTCCCTCAGTCTTTCCTTCTTCCCCTTTCTCCTTTCTTCTTTCTTGCTTCTCTGTCTTTATCTCCAGCTCTATCTCTATCTCCACCCCTATCTCTCATTTCTCTCTCTCCTACTTCAGAAGGAACCAAGTGCTTAATGCAAGTCCCTTTTATAATAGAGGATGTAGAAAGAGGCTGTCCAAGCTAATGCCTCTGTTTTAAAGGTGCCCAGGTGGTGGGGGTGAGGTTGCTGGGTTTGTGACCATTTGAACACATATTTCTCTGTTCTTACAGTGCACCCAGAACTGAACTAGTTGCCGGAGAAGCCCCGGACACAGTTTTTCCTTGTTCTCCTCTATTTTCTGATGTTTTGTACTGGTTGATTTTGCCGGGGAAGCACATTTTACTCTGAGGAGCAGGTTTTGCTCGCAAATGATCAATATACCGAGTTCTATCAGCATCAGGCAAAAATTTCAGGTCAGCGACCCTAGTAATTCAATTTTGCAACCTCTAAAGACTCCCCCCGTCCCCCATTCTTTGAACAAATGGTAATTGAACAAATACTACCTGCTAGGTTCTGTTCCAGAAACAAGTGATGTGGATCAGGTGAGTTCCCTCGCTGGCCTGCCACCATCAGAGGCAGTGGGAGTCCACCTACGACTCCTAGCAAACCACGCTGTACAAGCCCATGCTTTGGAATGAGATGTGCGCGGGTTTGAGACCTGGTTTTATCACTTATCATTCACTGTGTGCCCCTGTCCGGTTACTTAATCTCTCTGACTTTACGTACATTGGTCACGATAAGGCCCATCTGCAGTAGAACAGTAGACAAAAAGCAACTGCCCCCTTCCAGTGACTTCAGGTGCGATCTCACTGAATGGACTGGCAACTATGGCCTTCAGCACCCAGAGTCAATGAACCACTTGATGAAATACATAGCTATAGACATGAGGATGTGTGAGTTACATAGTCAGTGAGCTACAGAATTTCACAGTGATATTTGTACATTTATATAGATTACATACACAAAACATTAAAACCTAAACATAAATAATCGTATGAAAAGGATAGGGAATGAATAGAGGTATAAATGATATGATAGAATGTTAATATGTGTTGAAGTTGGGTAATGCATATATGGGGGGGGGGTTACTAAACTATTCCATTTATTTGAATATATTTAAACTTTTTACAATAAAAGAATTGTCAATGATTAAAAGAATTTGATATCCACATACAGGGCTGTAAGTTGTATAAATTAAACTGTAGAAATCAAAGAAAGTATAGAGAGTACTTTATGAAGTTAAATTTACTCTTTATTCAATTTTAAAAATCATCTTTTTTGTCTTAGGAAATCATATTTTAGTATTCTTGTATAAAAGAATAATTAATAACCTATTGCTTATAACAGCTAATATTTACAAAAAGCAGGCCTGTGACCTAATTTTGGGACCAAAGGTTTATAAAAACACGCTCTTCCTTTACATACTGTCTACAGCTACTTTCATGCCCCAAATGCTGAATGAAGTACTTGCAACAGAGATCACTTTGCCCACAAAGTCTAAGATATTTGTCCCTTTACTGAAATTATTGCTGCCTCATAATATATGCTCAATAAATACTTCCACCCTTTCTGTCTTAAAGACCAGTTCCCTCAGGTCTCTTGCAGGTGACTGAGAACTAATTGGACACATTAATTTAAGCTATTAACAGCTGATAATGGCTTAATATGTCACCACTCCCAGATAAGACACGAAACGCACCCCCTTAAAATGCAAATGTTAGCACAAAGACACAGTTCATAAATCACTCCAGGAGCTGGAGTTGCAGTGCTCTCCTGTGTTGGGGAGACATTTCCCACTGAGATTGTTTTACCGACGCCCTCCGTACATCCCACCAGCTGCTCTTGGCATTTATTCTATTTTTATAATTTCAGGATCAGCATCAATACTGGTATATCATAAGCTCACGCAGGCTAGCTGGTATTTTTTACAATAGTTAACCCCTTTTAGGAAATAAGCCATGGGAGCATAGTAAGGTAGTGAAGAACCCGGTGTTTTGCAACGACCAGACCTCATTCCTTGGTCTCTCAGTAAACATCTGTGTACTTTAAAACCCAAGACTTAAGCTCAGTGTCCCCATTTTGTATAATGGAGAGAAGAACAACATTCATCTTCAGGGGTTTTGTGAGGATTCATGAGAAACTGCAGAGGAAGTGCTTATCGCAGCTAACATTTATGGAGCAATACTATTTTTACACCTTGTGTTGCAAATGTCAGTACTTCCCAGGGAAGACAATGCCTGCTAAACTGAGTTTGTCCAGGGACCCAAAGTTAGAGTGTGTGACCTTCAAGAGCTGCTCCCTGTCCCATCCCCCTCTCCCTTCTCACCTTCATTAATCCTTGACCTCAAACCTAATTTCAGAGGGAGGGGAACAGCCTTCATTAAGTCCCAGGTGCCTCCTATGCAAATCTCTTCCAAGTTTATAATTTGGTAACTCGGCATGCTACCTTAATAGTCTACAGTTCTAGTAATAAAGATGGGTTAATTTTGCATTAGATGAGCTTTAACGTACATGCAGACATCAGAAAGTAGCTTAGGTGTTCCTTAGTGGAAATCTTACCTAAAGTGGGTCATGTCAAACTGGGAGAGTCAGAGGCTTTGGGAAGAACGAAGGTAGCTGGCTCCATGTGTCATCTTCTATTCTTTCTGATGAGTTGGCCAGTTGTGAATCACATGAGTCTGATGTGTTTTCTAATGTATCACTGGCACAGGATGGTTTGCGAGATCACCAGGGAATCTGCGTATCTCATGGCTTTGGCATCCTGTGCCCACCTTCAGCAAAGAGTGTTGGGGGATGTTGTGGCTTCATTACCACTGAGGTGGCACCTGGTACAACCTTCTCACTTGGCACAACAGTGACGAGGCATCCTCAGCAAGGATCTGCTCTGATCTGGAGATGGCATGCAAAGAACTTGGGCTTCAAATGAGATAGACCTGTGGCTCGCTCCTGGCTTTGCCAGCAATCTTGGGCAAAGTGCCTCACCTTTGACAGACTCAGTTTCCTCATCCAAAAAACCCCACAACAAAACAAACACACACACACACACACACACACACACACACACGAAAAAACTAGAAACAATGATTGCTAGGAAAAGAAGGGTGGAAGGGTATCTGTAAAGCACACTGCACAACTCCTGTTAAATAAGCTCTAAACAAATGTATTAGTTGTGAAGCTCCTTAAAGGGCCCTTACATACAGTAAGCACTCAGTAAACCAAAGTCATTATCATCATTGTCACCATGGTCATCAAAAGCTGATCAGGAAGATCAAAATTATACTATAGTCCTCATCATATATGATAAAAACCTAATAGGCTAAGTGTCTGGTCATCCAGTGACCGGTTAACTGTTCAACCAATCAAAAGCATAATATGCTAATGATATGCTAAGGTTGCTCAACTGCTCACTATGACAGGCACTGACCACCAGAGGGCAGGCGGTCCGACTGGTAGGTTAGCTTGCTGCTGAGGTCCGGCTGAGCGAGATGGGCTGGACATGCCCTGGAGCCCTGGAGCCCTCCCGTGATCCCTCCCCAGCCCGATTGTGTACCGGGGGTCCCTTGGCCTGGCTCTCGTAATCCAGGACCCTTCGGGGGATGTCGGAGAGCTGGTTTCAGCTCAATCCTACCGGCACTCCCCTCGGGAGGGCGCCAGACTCAGGGCTCACAGCTGGCAAGCCCTGCTGCGCAGCACGAGCCTCTCCCAATGGATGGGGACTGATTGGGCGTGAGCCCACAGCAGGCGCAGTGGAGCCAGGATGAGCTGGTGGCAGGTAGGAGCTGCAGGCAGCGTAGACTACAGGTTCCGCCTGATCTCCGCAGGCCACCCAGAGGGACCCACCCATGCCTGAATTCGTGCACCAGGCCTCTAGTGGTCTATAACACCTCAAATAGAAACAGTAGTAGGTTCAAATGACAGTATGAACTTCAAAAGATCACTATAGATCTCCTATGGCCCAGAAACTGACTAAGGGTAGAGGAATGTATATGTAAAAACACAGATGTTCTGACATGTTGAGAAGAATGCTTTTGGTTTCTCCCCTCCACCTTCCATCTAATATAAACTGTGGGGCAGAGAGGTTCCTCAGGCTGTGTACAAAGGAAAGAACTCACAGACTCTGCTTAAAGCACGCTGAAATGCTTGAGAAAATAAAAATATCTCCTGCCTGGGTTTCCCGGGTGTGCATGGGGAATAAGATTCACACTTCAACTTAACAGTCTCAGGAATTGCACACCTACAGTGATTTCCCAGGGGTGCAACACTGAAAATGTACCCCAAGGTGTCAGGAACAAATGTGTGTGATGCTGTCTGTCTTTCCTGGCTGCAACTGCAGCACAAGAGTCATAATGGATTTACAAGCCATAGGCACTGACACTCGGATGGCACTTTTTGTGAACGAGATGTATTAGGTGTTTTCCACACTCCTCCTCCCATCAGCAGGACTGTCCCCTCTGAGAGCAAAGTGCTCTGGCTCTGCTTCTACAGTACGGTGGAGGCACAGTTCCAAATACAGGCACTCCTCATTGCTGACATAAAACTTGCCCGGAAGGGGAACTAGTTCTCACATATACCATGGACTCTTTAGCTACCTTCCCCTTCACATCCATTACAGGTATTTATATCCTGTAGTATTTTTGTTTTTTCTTTCTTTAACCTCCCCAAATGCCAGATAGGTACAAAGAGCATCATCATCTATCATCACCTTCATGAAAAAACTCCATGGCCTGGCTGGTGTGGCTCAGGAGTTGAGCATCAACCCAGGAACCAAGAGATTGCTGGTTCCATTCCTGGTCAGGGCACATGCCCAGGTTACAGGCTTGATCCCCAGTAGGGGCCATACCGAAGGCAGCCAATCGATGATAGTTCTCTGTCATCGATATTTCTCTCTATCCCTCTCCCTCCCATCACTCTAAAAATCAATAAAAACATATTTTTTAAAAAAATGAAAAAGCTCCATATTCAAATAACCTAGATCAGTGATGGCAAGCCTATGACACGCATGTCAGAGGTGACACGCGAACTCATTTTTTTTGGTTGATTTTTCTTTGTTAAATGGCATTTAAATATATAAAATAAATATCAAAAATATAAATCTTTGTTTTACTATGGTTGCAAATATCAAAAAATTTCTATATGTGACATGGCACCAGAGTTAAGTTAGGGTTTTTCAAAATGCTGACACGCCGAGCTCAAAAGGTTCGCCTAAACGGTCACAAGGAATTTATCTCTGTTACCTCTTAGCAAAGGGTTAGTACAGTGTGATCCCCAACCAGCATGGAAATGGTCTCAACAAAAAAGGACAGGCTTTCTCCTTTATTATCTGATCTCAGTGATATGATGGAAGACCTTCCCGTCCACGATGTCAGTTCTTACAAGTATATACAGTGGGGCCTTGACTTACGAGTGCCCTGACTAACGAGTTTTTTGAGATACGAACTGTCTCTCCGCCGATTTTTTGCTTTGAGTTGCGAGCTAAAATTTGGGTTACGAGCCAGCTTCAGATACCCCACCGCTAGTTGGCACAGCGAATGTCACAGTGAAGGCCACAACATCAGCCCAGCATCACGTGTCTCACTCATTCACTGTTGATTTGACATACAAGTAATTTGAGTTACGAGCTCCATCACGGAACGAATTAAACTCATAAGACAAGGCCCCACTGTACTGTGTTACAAGTTTGGAGAATCGGTTCCAGCCCTTGCTCTGCCCCTGGCTGGCTGTGTGTGGGGAATTTTCTTCTCCTATCTAGACCTCAGTTTGTTCACATGAAGTAAGAAGAGGCATAAGAAAAAATAAAAGGTTTCATGCATGTCCTTTCCCAACACCAATCCACGGGTAGTGGCACTTTGCATGACTGTGTTGAACAGGCCCAAGGTGTCAAACTGGACTCAGCGGAAAGGCCATCATGACTGACAGGCGCTTCCTGCACTAAGATGAGAGGAAGGAGGGGAACAGTGCGCACCAGGTTTGCTCCATGTAAGTTGCACCTGAATGATGAATATAAAAGCATATCGTCCAGCTTTAACATTGTGGGTTACCCTGGAATGTGTCTTGAGAATAAAATTATTCCTGGGAAGCCATGTACAGATGTTGCTAATGGATCTGGGGACATGTCAGTGTGTCAGCAAGATCAGCCTCCCTGTCCCTGCTGCATTGTCATGTTATTTCTGTGTGAATAAATCAGAATTCAAGTATTAGGAAGTAGAAGAACTTTTCACACGCGTTGAGTCTGACTCACTTCTCTTTATAAGCATACCTAAACCAACTGCCTTTCTGACCCCACTTGGGAGTGAATTTCCAAGTCTTTGAGATACTATACAGATTGCTGCCATGGTGGCATTTCTTTCCTAGGTCCACACACCATTGTGCCCAAGTGTGCCATATCTTGTGCTTTGCCTACCCTGTGTTGACTTTAGCTAAGCTATTTCCCCATTATCAGAAAGATCACTTACTTCTGTTACTAATATACATGGTCTTCTTTTAAGGAAAGATTACAACAAAACTAATATAAGGGTGCCCACAAGCTTATAAAAACCTCACCCTAAAATATGAACTGATTAAAAAAAATACTGACACAAGAATTCTATTTGAACTACAAGGTTTCTTTTACTGAACTTCTATATTACTATGGTTGTTCTTTTATTCTTCTATGTCTAGCCATACACACACACACACACACACACACACACACACACACACACACACACAAACAAAAAACATTACATTTATCAAGGAACTCAAAAATAAAAACAACAAAAAATAAAAACAGACGAACAGTGTGATGAAACCAGAGGGAAAGAGGGGGTGCAGGAAAGTATAAGAGAAAAATGTAGCAAGGAATTGTTATGAGTTAGTTCCAGGTATTTGAATGTAATTTGTTACTAAGGGATTGCTCAAGGGAGAATTGGGGATGACAAGTGTATTAGTTTCCTATGGCTATGGAACAAGTTACCACAAACTTAGCAACTTAAAACAAAGCATTTACTATTTCAGTTTTTATGGATCAAGAGTCTGAGCATTGCTCAGCTGGGTTCTCTGCGCAGGGTCTCACAAGGCTAGAGTCAAGGTTGTGTTTGGACCTGAAATCTCATCTGAGGCTTGAGGTCCTCTCCAAGTTCACGGATTCTTGGCAGAGTTCAGTTCCTTGTAGTTGTAGAGCTGAGGCCCTAAGCTCCAAACGGCTGCACACAGTTTCTGGCCACATGGTTCTCTTTTACAACTGGGCACTGTGCTTGACCCTTCAGGGCAGCTGGAGCATTGCTCTACTGTTCAGATCTTTTTTAAAACATTTCACCAGATTAGGTCAGACACACCCAAGAAAATCTCCCTTACATTAAGTAAAAGTCAATATACTGGGGACTTTAATTCCATCTGACAAATCTCTCACATTTGTCCTAGAAGGTAATTTAAACATAGGAGTGAAATCCCATTGTTTCACAGGCTCCACCCACACTCAATGAGAAGGGATTATTACAGGATATGTATTACAGGATATGTAAGGGGATGAAAATCTTAAAGACTTAGAATAAACCTATCTATTCCAAGTGTATGTAGAAGTGCATGGATGACTGTCCCCAGGAAGAAATGGAATACTGAACAAAGCATTCCAGGAAGAATCATAAGCAAAGTTTTCAATCAATGAATTAATCATTCACCAAAATCACATATATATTTTTCCTAGCACCATTTATTTATTAATGTACAATTGTGCCCCAAACACAAAATAAAGAAAAAAACAGAAAAATATTTGCCTGTTACACAATAAAAGGTAAGAAAATTAATTTGAAAAACTCGACGTAAAACAGAAATTAAGATGGTCATGCCAAAAATGTTCAATTTCCAATAATAATACAAAAGAGATCATGTGGCCCACCTGCTTAATTAGCAATTTTCAAACAAGGAACACATCCAGGTTGGTAGGAGTTGGTGAAATGGGTTCTCTTCACACTGCTGCTGAGAGTGTGGAAAACAGAAAGCCAACAGGCCTTAATAATACTCATATATTTTGACCTAACACTGTATTTAGGCTACCTGACTCTTTCCCTACCTGATGCCATGATTCTTAGAAAACTGGGATAAAGCACTAAAGGGAAAGCAAATTACCTAGATAAATCCTAAGAGGTTTTATTGGTCACATGACTTATATCACACCTTGAGAATCAAGCAAAATACAGACTCCCACCTGGCTCAATGATACAGAATTTTGTAAAATAAATAAATAAATAAATAAATACATTCTAGTCATACAATAACGTAAATATTCCCCCATAGAAATGCCATGCCTCTCTTGCTGCCCCTGTGGCATCACCCATATCTAAATGGACACAGCCAGAGGCATGGAGCTTTGTGAAAGGAAGAGAGAACTTTAACCTTAAGCAGCGTGATAGGAACAACCCTGGTCCTATGTTGAAAGTATTTTCTCATCCTTGATACCCATATGCCATACCTTAAAGATCCTAAATTACAGAATTTATACATCAGATTGGAGAAACCATCATTATTTTTATTTTCTGCTTATACCTTTGTTGATGGAGGGCTGTGACCATCCAAGGTAACCCTCCAGGGCTGCATGCAACCGCCCAACTCCAAGATCTGGGCACGACTGTTTAATAGAGATGTTCCAGTTCAATTAGTCAAACAAAGAATAAAACAGAGACATGCCAAGACAAGTTGTTATAATTATGCAAATGCCAGGTATTCCAAGCCAGCCTGCCTTGAAGAATTTGGATAAAGTTTGATTTAAGGGTGCCATATTGCAAGTTTTTAGTTCATTTCCAATCATCTTCTTTTAATTTTAAACTTCGGTAGGACTATTAAGTCTCACCTAAGTCTAATGTTAAAAATGTATGCTAAGCAAATAGCCTAAATCATGAATGACGAGATATATCCCAAGGTACCTAGCAAGGTTTATTTTTAACAGTGGAAGAAAAAGAAAGATACGTATGCTTCCACATAGGAGAACTGGGTATTTAAAATTCGGTACTTACATCTGGTTGAATACTATATACCATTAATAACCCTGCTACCTAATGCTGCTGTGATTTGGGAGTGTGAAGATTATAGCATGAAGTTAAAAAGCATATATTGAACCCTTAATTATATCCTGTGGCTTTAGGAAACTAAATTCACACAGTGACAACTGCACAAACTCTCCTCCCTCACTGTGTAGTAAATATAAATGGGAAACCTAACATCTCCTTCAGACCATGAGTGATTCTATATACTACAGTCATTTATAAAGTAGTTTTCTAGCAAAAGAGCCTCATTTGCTTATTTTTGGACTGCTGATTATACTGTCCCTTCTGTCTCAAGCTGTAGCAAGTGGCTTTCTGTTGAGGAAGGTGATGGAGAAGACGTGACTGCTGGTTTGACCTGCGAGCTGGACATGGGTAAGTTCCCCACTCCCTCCACTTGCCTACCCCGCACTAGACGTTGCCCACGGTCAGTCTGGAGACAGGCCTGTGGTGAGGAGACCATCTGGAGTCATATACTACTGACTAAAGCCTTTTAGGAATTGGTGGGTATGGAAAATGAGTTGTCTTGCCCAAGACAAGCCTCCTAAGTGAGTCCCCTGGCTTATTACACCTGCCACCTACCCATCTGCAGTGGCTGCCTTTTTCTTTGATGTTCACCTGCCCTCAGAGGGGGGGATCTGGGTTCATATTCCTCCTCGGAGAGCTGCCTAGGAGGCTGCAGAGCAATCCTTCCTTACTGTGGTCATCTTCCCAGGGGAGAAACAATGATTCAAACAATCTCTTTATTGATGTGAATTACTTCATAGGTGAAGATGAGTGGAGAGTAACACAAATAAGTGTTGACACCAAAAAGCAAACACATAAACCTCAGCAGAACAAAGACATCATGGGTCTTGGGGTCATTCGCACTTGATCCAATCCACAAACCCCATGTGTTTACTTCGTGTACAGAAGGACCAGGAGAAAACATGCCGAATAGTGTTCATCACCTTATCTGTCACTAGATTCCACATTTCTAAAATATATTCTTTCTAAGATGTTTCAAACCTCACAGGCAGATGAAACGATGTTCAGCGTGGGTGCAAACTTGGCTTTCACAGCCACCTCAAGACCCCTTTCTGGCTGTGCTAAATTATTATCCTGGGAAACAGTTGTTTCAAGGCACATAGCGCTGGTCACATTATTTGTCCCAAATTAAAAACCTTGTCAGACTCTTCCCTTTGTGGCTTTACAGTTGGTTGTCAAAGTGTTTGCAAAAGCAGCAGAACAAGGGGGAAGTGGTCTATTTCCCTTTTACACGAAGTGAAGGGTCTCCTATCATTTTAGCAGTCGTTAAGACTTACTAATGAAGACTTGAGATAGAGTCTAAAAGAGGAAATATGAAGTTAAGTGGCTCATTGCGGGTTTTGAGAGGTAAAATATTAAGGGGAAAAGAAGTGCCATCTCATCAATCACGAGCCACATAAGAGCTGGGGGAGTAAGGCAGCCTTTCGTGCAGTGGCCTGGGCTAGTGAGACTACCCTCTAATAGGTGAGAGGCTATTTCAATCTCCAACCCGCTTAATCGCAGGACTGTTTGAGCACTGACGGCCAATTACACTGAACAGCGTGTCCTAGAGTAGGTTTGTGATCAGGTCTACAGTGCATCGGGGACCCAGCGGAGACCACCAAGTTGATTTGACAAGCTTCTTAGAGCTGGCATGAATAAATTAACGCGACAGAATGATTCTGATGAACAGAAAATTGCAGCCAAACTCCCAGAGATGCAAGATTAGTGACTAATCAGAGCTAACACCTGCCTTCCATCACATTCTAATAACAAGTCCGCGCTCTGCTCGCACAAAACACAACAGCCTCCGCCAGGGGGCAAGATGTAGCACAGCCTCAAAGCTATGGCTCGGGATGTTTCATTCAAGACAGGATGGATTTCCCCTGTTCTTGAAAAATTAAGAGCAGTGGCAAGCGGCAATTCCCACCCCTCCACCCCTTTTTAATGGAATGGAGAGCGGGGATGGCTGGGAATCCCAAAGGGCCAGGTCCCTGGGAGAGCAGAGTGAATGAGAAATCCATGCCGCTAACTTTTCAATTCCACTTTCATCAGCTAAAGGGGAGGGTGGGGGCAGATGGTTGGGGGAGGAGGGATGGAAGAGGAGGCCCAACAGCTAATGCTGATGGCACTGTCCTGTCACATCTTGAAGTGGAGAGAGAGAGACCCCAGGGAACACTCAGGTCTGGCCTCTTTCCTGCAGGTTCAGGGTAAACAAATGGGAAAACCCCAGAACACTACTTTGGTTCATCTGGAGAAGATGCCAAGCCGCTAACCTCTGTTGTGCAAAGCTAAGATTCAAGGTGCAACCAAATGGCTCACCCCCCAAAAAGCTAAGATCTCCAAATACACCTAATGTTTCCGCCCCTCCTGGACCCGCAAGGGAATGCCATCAGGGCCAGTGCTGTTCAACAGGAGAGGTCGCCCACTGAATACCAGCACGAGCCACTGTCATTTGTCCCTTTGAGCATTCACTCTAAAGCACGTCACTGCCAAACCGGTTGGCTCAGTGGATAGAGTGTCGGCCTATAGACTGAAGGGTCCCGGGTTCGATTCCCGTCAAGGGCATGTACCTTGGTTGCGGGAACATCCCCGGTGGGAGGTTTGCAGGAGGCAGCTGGTCGATGTTTCTCTCTCATTGATGTTTCTAACTCTCTATCCCTCTCCCTTCCTCTCTGTAAAAAATCAATAAAATATATTTAAAAAAATTTTTAAAAACATAAAGCACATCACTAATTCTGACATGTTTTGTTCAGTCAGAAAGCCCTCCACTGAGAGTAGTTGATTCTCACAGGACCTAGGGGGTGGATGCGGGAGGGAGTCGCATTTTGACATCTAGCAGAACAGAGATATCAAAGCATTAGGATGATTCTCTTACGGCTGCTTACGTTTCTTCTCAGCACATCTCTGTGCTAACCTCGTGTACAAATCTAAGAAACTAATAAAACCTGACTGAATGACAACAAAGTGTGTGAAGCCATGGTTGGTGATCAGGAGGGATTACCCACATTACAGGGGTGGGGGTCGGGGGGGGAGGTTTGTTTTGCATCAGGCACGTAGGTAAGTCTCCTGTAATTTTTCAAAGAGAACTTGATGCCAGAGAATGAGGCGAACACTCCACCTTACAAAGAAACAATCCCTTGTTTGTAAGGTGGGTTGGCCCCTCTTTGCAGCTTCTATTTACAACTCTGATTTCTATTCACACAACTGGACTTTCCACTCAGGATCTGTTTAATTCTGTAAGTTCATCTCTAGCCAGGGGTCAGATCACCCCTGAGACCTCACATTTCTTTTTTCTGCAGGTTGCTTCCCCACGCAGGACACGTGGCCCTGCCCCACATTCGTGTGTCAGCCTGTGCAGACCCAAGCTTTCTGCGGTGACTGACAGAGCAGCCAACGGCACAGCGTCCCAAGGGCTGTTTCCAAATTTGGTCTCCCAAAGGGAACCTCGCTCAACTCCTCCAGGCATGCTCTAACACCGACCCATTTTCACAGCTTTGTTCTCGCACCTGATTCCTCCTTTGCCTCAGCACGCCTCGCAGAAGGAAGGCGGGCTGAAGAGCCGCTGTTATTTGTTCTAGAAATCACTCCTGCACCCCCTTTTCAGTGTTCACCCCCAAACTCCAATTGAAGCGCACGTGTCAAAGGTGAGAGACAGTCCTTTCAAATGCAGTATGTGACAGACAATCAACCTATGGGAATTCAGCGCCAATATTCTTTGTATTGTCTTATTTTCTCTTTGTTGAAATATTTTAGTAACTATTGTTCAATGAAGTAAAGATTCTTCCTGAAATAGACTCTCAAAGGGAAATTCAGGGGAGAAAAGTCAATCTTTAAAAGAGTTGATTGAACTTGTAATCATAAAAGCCACACTCTAGGACATTTGCTGCATTTCACTTGGTTCAATGTTTTATCTCCTCACCCCAAATTATAAATGCCCTAAACCATAAAAGAGAAAAAAGCCAGCCATCATCAGTGTTCTGCTGAAAGTCCCCTGCCACCCGCACAGGGCCTGCGGGTGTTCACCGTGGCCCCCGCAGCTTCCATGGGAGCAGAGGGGAGCAACTCTGTGGGCACAAAGTGTGGCTGAGGACATAGGTGCTCTCATCACAAAGCCCTCCAACCTGGAGCCAGGCAGGTTTTGCCCCCTGCCCCTCAGAGACAAGGTGAAGGTTCCTGAGGGGCATGAAAGGAGCATGGGGGTGATGGTTAATCTAAAAATGTCATTTTCTAAACAACAGCAGCAACAAATAATCTCCCAGATATGAAACTAAATAATGTCCTAGTTCATCCCATGAGCTTCATGGCGTGCCACCTCACAAAGCTGGCACCGGGCTGAGCAGGTAAGAATCTCGTGGAAGAGCTAGAAGCCTAAAACAGTGACCAGATGGAGCTTCTGAAAATCTGGTGAATCAGAAACACCTCCCTCCCAAAATGCCAAGTATTTTCGTATACATAATAATGTGCATATTAGTTCAGGCTTTCAGTTAAGGATGAGAATCACTGGAGAAGATATAAATGTAATTTATTTTGGTCATTTACAAGATCATACTGGCACACTAAAATCCCCATGTCAACTAGGTTCTTAGGTTCAAGATGCAGGAGGGAAAGTGGTATGTGAAATGGGTGATAGTGAGCAAAAAAACCCAAACCAAAACAAAAAAACAAACAAACAAAAAAGAAAAGGAACCTAATGATCAGCTGCCTGCCACCAAAGCTTCATTCATGTAACACAAAGGGAAAGAGCGGGGAGGGAAACAGAGAAGTCGCAAAGGGGAATATATTGCTTTATGACATTTGCTACCAGAGTAAGAAACATCAAGGAATACCTTCTGATTGTGACTATCTGAAAGTTTCAACAATCAATGGGGGCAAGAAGTTAAGACTACAAGGTGCATCGTCAGGATCTTTTCCGTGGGCACTCGGGTCAGATGCCAGTTCATAAAATGAAGATTCAGTTCCTTCTCTATGAAATCAGCATGGTGAGTGCACCCAGCTTACAGGCAGGGCAGACAGGGAGCATTAAATAGGGATTTGCAGACTGTTGGGTACTATACAAATGTCAGCTATTATTTTTACAAAGGGCTGCAGACTGTCAATAATATTCAGATTGGATAAAATCTCAGGAGGTCTTGGAGTCCCTTTTGCTTGCTCCTACATTAACCCAGCAACCTGCCAGCGGAAATATGTGCTCTGAACTCTGTGTAGAGGGCTGCAGTGGACAGTGGACATACAGTTTTATCCAAACAGAATGAGTAAAGCAGCTGAAGTCTGCAATTCAGTCTGCAGCCTTGCTAAACCAGCATCGACTGGGTCAATTATACCTACTGTTTTCCTAATGATTGAAAACAGCGGTCTCCACAAGGGACTGCACGCCTCAGGTGGGAGGGCAAGGAAATCACTGGGGTGGAGGGAAGAAAATATGAAAACTACTATTCGTTGTTATTTAAGTTGTTTTTATTTATTGATTTTTATTGATTTCAGAGAGGAAGGGAGAAGGGGAGAGAGATAGAAACATCAATGATGAGAGAGAATCATTGATTGGCTGCCTCCTACACAGGGGATGGAGCCCACAACCCAGGCATGTGCCCTTGACTGGAATCAAACCCAGGATTCTTTAGTCCACAGGCCCATGCTCTATCCACTGAGCCAAATAGGCTAGGGCTCTTTAAATTGTTTTTGAGAGAAGTGATCATTTTTACTTAACAATATACAAGGTTTATTAGTACTGTTACGAGGAGCCTATCTAATAATAGGCAAACATGGTAATTGACCGTACCTTCACTACACCTCCCATTGGCTAATCAGCACAATATGCAAATTAACCACCAACAAAAATGATGGCTAATTTGCATATACCAGCTGGGAGGGAAGACTGAAGACAGGGTAGAAGGAAGCCAAACAACAGAGCTGAGGTAGTGGAGATGGGCGGGAGAGAAGTGGCAGAGACGGGTGGGGTAGGAGCCACAGAGATGGGAGCGAAGCCCTATTCTTGCAGGAATCCTCCTGCAACGGGCCTCTAGTTTAATTTATATGTAAATACGTATGTTGGAGAGTGTGTTTAAGTATTTTATATAGGTAGGTGGGTATACTCAAAACATTTAAAATATACACATCCTTTTATATATACAACATTGTTGGGTCCTCCTAGCTGTGTAACCTCATTATTCCCATTGTAGAGCTAAAGAAAGTAAGCCTGTGAAGCCCGTCGAGAGCACCTACCTGACAGGCATGTAAGGAGCCTGGGGAAAGGGATTTCTGCATCATCATATCTAGCAGGACCAGACCGAATTCCAGCTTTGGCTCTAAGGCCTGTACCCCAGACCAAGCTGGACCCTTCTGAACTCAGCATTTGGCAAAAGGACCCAGAAGATAAGGTGAGGGCTGTATAACAACTATTGTCATATTAGAAACCACACGTGGGCTGAGAACATAAGAAGGGGAGATGGGAGACTTGGGTGGTCAGTTCAGAGCTGCTTTGCTAATGCTATAGAGCCGTGGTCGGCAAACCACGGCTCACGAGCCACATGTGGCTCTTTGGCCCCTTGAGTGTGGCTCTTCCACAAAATACCACTACTGTGCCACACTCAAGGGGCCAAAGAGCCGCATGTGGCTCGCGAGCCGCGGTTTGCCGAGCCGCAGTTTGCCAGCCACTGCAGAGTAATAGAGACACATAAGTGACAGACACTCAGTGACCCCAAGCATGGCACACTGATCCCAGTGTCTACCATAGAGGGCCCCTGAAGTGCTCACGTAGGTACCGAAACCTGGTAGAAATGAGATGCTTCTCTCCACCCCCCAACCAAGTAATAATAATAATTTAATAGCTTGTTACCATCATTATATTCACACATATACTATTTGCAATTGGTATTTTTAATGTTTCTTGCACTTTCTACTCTACTTAGTAGAAGGTGCTATGTAAATCAAACTCATGTCTGTATTTAACAATATTCCCTCAGCCAGAGGGAAACTATATCTCTTGGTTTCTGCACTAAGTTCACAAGAAGCTGAAAGGCAATTGCCTATTCTGGGTCATAACAACGTAAACTTAACTTTGTCACCTTGCTCTCTCCTCCATGTTTTCTGACTCATAACTATGTTCTGAGCCAAGAATGCATTTTCTCAGATGTCTTCAAAGGATATGATTTCAACAATAGGACTTACTATAATTCTTGACAACACCAACTAATCTGTTCTTTTGGTTGAGTTTTGTGTACACAGGTCGAGTGTCCAGAAGTGGGCCTGAAATAAACCTATTTTCCTGAATATGGAAATTTCAAAGGCATGTGTGCTTCTGGGCAAAATAATAAAGGTGAGAAAGCTTTGTCCATTCAGAAGTCAGAAAGAAAACTGTAAAATTACCTTGAATGTGTAAAATGAGATGGTCATTTAACAATTAATTGACTATACTAGTTGTCGTAAATTAATTATATTAGTACATTTCCATCTCTAAAATCCATATCTGATGGGGTATTAAAAATTCAGTACGTGGCCATTTTTCTTTATGGTTCAGGTGATTCCTATTGCTGATTTTGCAAGTTAGCCTGCTTGGCTATGAGCCACTTACATATAAAATACATGTTACGGAATCACAGAATGTAAAGGCTGGCAAAAATCTGTTAAATAAGGTAGTTGGTATTTTATTTTTAAGAAAAAGAAAGGATGTTTCCGAATTGGAGAAACAAACAGCTGAATTTGTAAATAACAGGAAACCTAGAGGTTTTATATGTATTTAACAAACATTTGCTGAATGTGGGGCACTGGCCTGACACTGGGTACACAGTCGTAATATTCAAAGACAATGACAGAGCCTCACAAATTATCAAAATGAAGGAAGACATTGGATGTGTCATTTAGCTGACAAGGAAGATGTTTAACAACATGTTATTAAGTCTTCACAATGTGAATACATTTGTTGCTCACAGGGCAACTTCAATTTAAACATCTGTTTTACAAATAAGTATTACTTTACACCTCTCAGATTTTCACACCAGGAAACTGAGAGGAGATGGTTTCCTAAAAACTGTATATTGAGTAAGTGACAGAGTCAGGGCCGATATAAATATCATTTTTACTGCCCTGAATGCATCATCAAAACAGCATCACTTTCATGCTTGACTCTGTATCATCCCTTCTAATCATGCCTGTGAATGTGAGGTATACATAGACGACTACGAGGAATGATTCACAGCAAATCGCAGTGGAAAATAACATAATGGGCCTTTAAGTGCAACCTTATCTAAACTGTGTAAGTGATGTTCGTTCCCCTTGCTTTAATTTGCGGGAGAGGCAGAAGGACAGATATGAAGACGAAATGGGAGATAAGTTTTTAACAACACAGGGACACTTTACTATCAGCATCTTTTCTTGAGTTTAAACACAATGTTAAAAAATTTTTAGCCTCACCAGTGTGGCTCCATGGTTGAGCATTGACCTATGAATCAGGAGGTCATGGCTCGATTCCTGGTCAGGGCACATGTCCAGGTTGAGGGCTCTATCCCCATTGGGGGGGCATTCAGGAGGTAGCCGGTCAAATATCCTCTCTCATCATTGATATTTCTATCTCTCTGTCCCTCTCCCTTATTCTATGAAAGCAAAAAAAAAAAAAAAATAGATAAAAAATGTTTAGGTGTAAATATTTTTTAATGTATTCATATGGATGGGAAAAGCACACATTACATAAGCTCTCCCTAAATAAGATATATATATATGTATATATATATATATACATATATATATATACACACACACATATATATGTATATGTATATATACATATATATGTATATACATATATATGTGTGTATATATATGTATATATATATTAATTTGGGAAGATTTTCTTATAAAGGCAATAGAGGAGGAGTGGAATCATGAATTACTGTAGGTCTAAATGTTATAAACATAGGAGCTTGGTAGACTTGTATTGAAGCTTCCTATATTTCCATACTTCCTCTTAAAAATGAAAAACTTACTTCTCTGAAAATTTATGTGGGATAAAGTAAAAAGGCAAATGAAAAATTAAAAGTTATGGATTTTTTAAATTTAGAAATTTTCTAAAGTTGTAAAAACAATAAAGGTCATAAAAAGGTTAGGAAATATTTTAGAAAGAGTTCTAAAGCCATTTTTTAAAGTATTCTTTCTATTCACTGTTAGTCATAGATTATGTATTAGAAAATGGAAGAAAAATATCAGAATGAAATACCAAATTAAAATCCAACAGGATTCAAAATACTTAAAAAAGCAACAAAATTTTTTCAAGAAAATAAGAAATATTTACGTAATGTTTAATGGATGCATGAACTTCTGTAGCAAGTTATATGAAGAATAATTAAACTTAGAAAAAATCATTAGAAATATATGGATATCAGTGGAACTTTCCCACATGCAGAATTTTTTTTTTAAATTTAAATCAATATTATCAATGTTGTTTTTCATCCAAACACCCAAATAGCAAATGCTAAAATAATGTTTACTAATGTATTTTACTGTATTTAAATTGTGATAAGCAAACAAATTGCATCTACATATGAATTTAATAGGGATTATTATTTATCAAAAATTGCAAGATCTCCCTTAATTTAACTTGAATTATGGATAAAACCTCAAATAAGTTCTGCTACTTAAAAATGACTGTGCTCTTTTGTAGCAACAAACAGGCACTACCCTCACAGAGTTCTGGGACATCAAGAGTAAAGAGAAGTGTTTAATTCTAAATTTCTTCAAAAGAAATATAAGATTTCAGACAAAATGTAATATGTTGACTTCTTACGTTTTATAACAAAAAATGTAAGAACTGCATCCTGTTGTATGTACTGTTTTAAATAAAAAATTACTTTATCATGTTTGTCCATCACTCCACTGAAAACAACATACCTCACAATTTCATTAGGCATAGAATTGGCTATATAGAATTTTAATATTTATTTTAATATAATTATATGCAAAGGTAGTAATTAATTTAGATATTTTCCATTTGATGCAATAGTATTTCTTATATCCATGTTGAGCTGAAGGCTCATTTAGATCTTTTCTGCTTTGCACAACAGTATTTCTGTTCCCATATTGACCTCAAGGTAGGATATGTGAACACACACAATACACACAAACTGTTTCGTATCAAAAAACAGAACCAAGAAAAAACAGTTTAAAATGTAAACACTTGTATTGCTTTTTTAAAAAACAGAATGAAGAAAAGTAAGGAAAAAAGGGAGAAAGGGAAGTTGGGAAGAAGGAAGGAACATTAATGATGATAAGGAAGAGAGGAGCAAAGGGCTGTTGCTAGATTTGTTTCACTAGCAACATTAAGGTCTCATTTCAGAGAAAATCAGGCAACCTGTTCAGCGTTCTTGCTGTCGGGAGTTCTAAGATGCCATGGTTGCTGTACCCAAACTTCCCACCAAACCTCTTAGGAAAGCCATTGGTCACGTACAGGCCAGGCTATTTCTAGCAGGTCTCCTTGAAGATCAGCTTGAAGACTCTCCATAGGCAACTCAGAAACACCAGGGCAGAGGAAGCAAAGAACCACAGAAGGCAAATCTCAACCAGCCTACAGGTAAGTGGGCCTGTAAGGCCTGGGTGATTTATGTCTCCAGAGAGAATAGAGAACAGCGAGGAAAGGAAGGAATAGTGAAGGATTTGTATGATCTAAAAAGAGCTGGGGGAGGGAAAGGTGAGCAGGAAAACAGTGGAAGAACCTAGCCCAATGGCTCCAAGGTGACTGGGCCTTGGCCTGAGTCAGCCCCTTGTCCACTTTTCCAAGTCCTGCCTTACGTGACTATCCATCACGTCTCATTCTTCACTTCTGTTCTCCATCTGGGAAAACACGTCATCTTTATCACTTTAAAACTTTCCACATGGAACTGCTGTCAGGGTATTCCAGCTCGAACCCTGTGCCCAACCACAAGGACCATTTCTCCTGGTGCGCCCTGAGACATTCAATGCTAAACCCTGTGGAAAAACTGGGGTACGTCGGTCCCCTCCTTAACCACGAATTTCCTATCTTGTCCACTTGTCCCACCAGTCACACAGACCTTCTTAACTAAGTCAGAAGAAGAAACAAAGTAAGTCAAAACTCAAGTTATAAGCATAGAACCGGAAGTTCAGGGAGGCCTCAGGAAGCCTACGCTATTAATAAGCCTTATTTACTAAAGGGGGAAAAAATCGCCTGCAGTGTATAAATCCTATAGCAACTGTTAATCCCCTCCAAGAAAAAAAAAATAGAAAGAATGCAGCTGATAAATTACTTAGTGAAAATATAATGCTCAAAGCAGTAACCACAATGCAATAATTACTGGGCTTGATTCAACATAAAAATAAATCTGTCTTTTACTTCTCTCTCATCCCATTAGTACGCACAATAAAAGGAAAAGCCTTTTTAAAAGGTACCTCATGGTCAATTCTTTTCCCCCTTAATTCTGCGTTGTAACAAACAAAGGTAAAATCAAAAATCATGCAAGCGCATTCTAAGCTTTTTCCCATTATCCTTAGAGGGGCGGCAATGCCAATTAAAAACACACTTCATGCAGCTCTCTGTGTTGCTTTTTCTCCTTAACTCCTTATTAAGAGGAAAAGAATCACAAAGTGCAATAGCTTATGAACCATCGATATTTTGGGGGTTTGGGGGGAAACCAATCTATTCCTCTCAATGTAAATGAATGGAACGTCTCCTAAATAACATTCTATGCTCATAAAATCTGAGATGAAAATGAACATCTAATCTCCAAAAATAAGTGCTGAGAACATTGTCTCTGTTAAAGTAACAAGAAACAGTTGGATTATACAACAAAACATGGTCAAGCTGAGTTATTTCTGCTCCAATGGGAAGACTGTGGACATATTTTATACGCTTGTGTACTCGCCTCAATGTGACTTTTTCCCTCTGTTGAGATACTTGGCTTTGATTTTATTTTTATCATTTACGCTCTGAAATGCCAACACCATGCCATTCCTACAAAACACCCTTTTATCCGTGTGTTTTGGGTGTTTTTTTTTTTTAAGTCCACATTCGAGTTAGAAAGTAAGTCATATCTCCAGATCTCGTTTTGTAAAGGTTGTACTCGCCACAGGCTTAACACAACGGTGGGAGACCGCGTGGAAGGGATCGATAAAACAGTATTACGCTGTTTGATGATGAGTCTCCGCAGGACATTCTGGCTTTGCCCCGCTGTCTGTGCTAAGGCGCTCTGCTCGCCCACTGGGAGCTGGCACTAATGCCCAGCGATGGACCGAGGGCCCCGGGGAGGGAGAGAACTCCCTCCCTTCACCCCCATCCTGGAGCTGATCTCCTAAAGCAGGAGGAAATTTTGAATGCTGCGAGCTAGGCTTTCAGATCAGAAAGACAGATGTGTTCCCAGCCTGGAGTCTGAGGACTCAGCCTTGACATGCAGAAAGGTGTATGCATCAGTCGGGGACCCCGTTCCACTCTGACAGGAGGCCTATACCCACAGCCATGCCTCCTCTGCAACACATCACCGATGATTTTTAAAATATATATTTTATTGATTTATTTTATTTCTTATTAGAGAGAGAGGAAGGGAGAGGGACAGAGAGATAGAAACATAGATGAATGAGGAAGTCATCAATTGGCTGACTCCTGCACGGCCCCCAGGGGGGATCCAGCCTGTAACCCCGGGGAAGCATCCTGATAGGGAATCCAACCATGGCCTCTTGGTTCCTGGATTGATGCTCAACTGCTGAACCACACCGTCCAAGCCACCCATGATTTTAAAAAGTCACCTCCAGTGGTTTTAGGAAAGCAGTGCTGCAGGGTGATGAGCTTATATTAACTGCCTCCTTCACTTGCCAAGTGGACTTCGGGAATCATACGTTCAATTCGCCTCCAAATTAAATGGTTATCATTCTCCATGTGTCACTGTGAGGGCAAACTTACAAGTCAGGGTTATGACTGCTGTAGGGTGTAAGGATATAGTCGCCGCTCCTGTTCCCGCTCACAGGGAGGAGCTGATGGATTCAGGCCTGAGACTGGGGTTTGTGCCTTTGCGACAGGGACAATAAGGATCTGTTGTGGTAAATTTTTTCTCCAATAAGTGTACTGAGACATTCATTTAATTAAATAGACCTCACTTTGTTTTCCAGGCAAAGTGAACAAGAAGTAACGCACATTCACCTGTGGGGCCTATTGAGACCACAACTAACTTCAGTCCTTTTCTGTGTCCCTGTCATCTTTCCCATCACATTGCAGCTACTTCCCCTGACACATTACTGGTGGCCGCCTGTTCCTCGCCTTCTCTCACATCATATACTCCTCTCGGTAGACTTGAACTTTCCCCTGAACCTTGACACCCACTGGGGTACCTTGGGTAAAGCCAAGTCACTTCTCCTTCATCTATTGTACCTTCTCATCCCTGTCCCCACATCAGTGGATAAACATGAACACAGAACCTAGAGTGGAATACACACAAATAAGGAAAGTTCTACAAAGAACTATACTCCCTGCCTCCCAGCCAATCTATTGCCAGGGATTGAAATGCAGCTGCAATATGACATTTTGGGATTCAAATGACTGGGCGACCCTTGTCCATTCTAGGAGAGACTTAAAGAGGTAGGTTTGTGATTTTGGTATAACTACCTATTTTCCTTATTTGTAGTGAGTCCCCTGTATTCTAATATTTTAGAACATATTTATCCATATCTCAAACGCTACTACTATACTGTAGAATTACTACCGATTCAGCACCAACACCATCCATTAAATCTTGTAGGTCGTCAGGTAAAGTAAAACAGAGAAAAGAGCCCTCTCACTCTATTATGTGGAATGAATTTATTTCCTTTCTGTCTCCACTATCCCTGGCTGGAGTACACCTAGTTGTTACTTTGATAACTAAAAGCATCATTAATGTGATTAACTGAAGAGCCATCTGCCCTGGGTCAACACCCTCAGCAACACTAGGAACTTGCTAAAGCTTTGACATTGCAGCTTCTCTTTACATCGTCCCAGCTAACATTCTTAGGTAGAGAGACCTACAGCCTGTAAAAGTGGGAGGGGATGGTATTCAAAATAGACCCTCTATCTAGGTTCCCCATCTAGATCAACGTTAAACTGGACAGGGAACCTGGATAGAGCATCTATTTTTAAATATCGTTCCCTCCCACATTCTTTTCCAACCTGGTGGAGTTCTGTTTCCCTATTTATTAAATTGATATTGGTTTTTATAGTTTCGAGAAAATATAGAACTATCTGTAAGGCAACTTTCATAGAAGATATAGTTGTGAGAATGAGGTCCGGCTTCAGAGAACAGAAAGTCTGACAGAGACGAGAAGCCACCCGGACAAAGGGTTGTAAGTGAGGCCACTCCAAAGAACCAAGGTCTTGAAGGAAGACAAGCATGGCCCGCAACAGGACACTTCGGCGGCTGTGGAAGCAGAGGTTAATGTGGATCTTGGAGCTGTATTTGCACCTACCTTTCAGAAATACTAGAGGAGTGAGATTGCAATTGTGAACCCTCTAGCGCAGTGTCTCAAAAAAATACACATCTAATGAGTGGTGTCAATTTTAATAATTAAAGTTGTAATGCACAGCCTAGTCGGGTGGAATGAGAAAATGATACAGAAAGCTCAGTGAGCTTGGGGGAGAGAGAAGGGGTGACCTCACGTGGCCGGTGGCTCAAGGGTGACTCCTCAATGGTAAAGAGCTGTGTTTAGTCACAGAGAATGAACTAAGTACAGAGAACAGGGTGGGGAATTTTCAATGAAAAAACAAGGGAGGGCTAGGAAACAAGGGCCCTTTTATCAGGTTAATAACAGTCAAAATGCCCCCTGTCCCCACCCCCAAAAAAAAAACGATGGCAGGGATGAAAAATTGAAAAAGTAGAAAATACAAAATTGGTGATTAATTGGCTGTGGGGTAGAGGAAAGAAACAAACAAACAAAAAACACGAGACATTTTCAAGTCTAGAAGTCTAAGAATATGACAAAATGTTAAGCAGAAGAGAGTAATCAGTGTTGGAGCTGAAATTAGCTTTAAATCACATAAGTTACCTTCATTCTATGTCATTTATAACTTGAAAAACAAACTGCCCTATCACTGCCCATCGGAAAATAAAATTACTGATGCTTAATATGCTTCGGGGCATATTCAGAGTCTAAAATAAAGGGGTCCTAATTCACACAAAAAATATAAACAAATGCTTTAAAAAATTTAAAGAACAAAAATATTTCAGCACACCATCTTAAAACTAGGTAGCATGGCATCTACAATACAGATTTACACTGATTACAAATGAAACTTTGTCACATGTTAATTCTATTTCCTAGCCATCACTCTGCAGTATTTCATGAAACAAGGTCTGTATTTAACAGAACTAATAATATGTCAAAACAGCAGTGTGGGAAGTGAGGGCACCAGGGAGAACCCCAAAACAAATTCGCCCATCCGGAGGAGGCATTGGCTCCATGTGACAGAGAAAATTAAATCTTCATGCCTCTGTAAGTGCATAAGAATAAGCCCAAGTTGAAGGTAGCACTGATCTCAATCACTGTTTATTTGCGGGTGTTTAGACATATTACACGCAGGGTATGTTTCCATTATTGTTGTTTTGAATAAAACACACAGCATTTCATTGTAAGAAAACCAGGGAAACAATTTTCTCAGTGGCAGAACTCTAGTAACAAAGAAAACAAAATCGACAAAACTATAGTTCATGCAAGCTGCTCAGCCCTATCTTCCTTTCAAGGGGGTGGAGGAAGGAAATCAAGAACACACTTGATTCCCTCGAATGTATTAAGAACAAATTTTCTACCTTAGTCTACATTTTCTGTTTTAAAAATCATCTGTGATGCATTAACAAAGATTAAGATATGTCTGAAACGAGTTTCAGCAAGTAAGTGGTTAACATTCATCATAGCCTTTCAAAACAAAATTGAATTCTACTTTACCTGAAAACTTTCCAATGAAATATTACTTTTTCTTACGTATACAGCCTGCAACTTACCTAGGGCACTATATATCATTTGGACAAGTTAAGTACACCACACACACACACACACCCCATACATACACAAAACATCACCTTGAAACAAATGAGAAATTCTCCCTTGGGAAGCTCAAAACTGTATTAAAATGATAAGGAGAAAGTCTTCCTTCATTAACTGAGGTAGACAGGAGTGATGTACACAGACAAAACACACACACCCAGGTTCCAACATGCTCCTGGTGATAATAATCATCTTTGCTTCCTCCATACCACAAAGTTTGTTCATTTTCATGAAGACATTATAAGCTGTGATAGAAAAAACAGTACCCAGAGGCCCTTCCAATTATCCACCCAGGTAGCCTTGCTCATCTGGGACTACCAACAGGTATGGGTCAGGATTTAAGGATTCAAAATAATCATTGCAAAAAAGTGCTTGCATGTGTAATTTCTCTTTACTATCCTGCTCGCCAATGTGGGAAAGCAGAGAGAAAGGAAGCAAAAATTTCGTGTTTCAAAAGGTATTGCTAAGTCAGCAAGGAATACAATTCAGGTTTGTCAATTGCTTCCTGTAGGCGGTACACAGATTCTGAAAGAGATCTTTCCAAGGTAAATTTTGACAGTCACACCTCACAGATACCTCCGCCAGACCAGTGTTATGTCCCCTGCTATAAATATTCACACTTTATATTTCTGGGCCCCACACTACCAGCCAGAGGGGAATCTATTTTAATAGTTCACATGCATATTTAGGTGGGGACAATGGATGTGGTCAGCAAGAGAAGCAAACATCCTTTGACCCTGCTCTAGATGTTGTTCAGATCCATGAAAGAATCCAAATTACTTTTTGAGAGAGAAAATCATGTAGGAAATAAAGAGAGACTTTCCTAGGGATTTCTCTTGAAACATCAAAAATCAAAAATGAAAGCACAAAATATGAATAGTTTCTGCTCTGAAACCACCACCATCCCATCTGGGAGGCAGCCTGAATGGTGAGACTAGTCCAGAGCTAGGGCTTTGGATTGAAAGTCCCCATCTGGACTGCACGGGTCCCAGCACCACTCCCTCTAGGTGCGTGGTCTTAGGCAAAACTATCCTTCACTGAGCTCAGGTTCGAAACACATCGACAGAGAAAATGACAAGAGCCCACTGGTATGGTTGTTATGAAATGAGATGCCCTCTCCATAGCTCAGCACAGAGCCCATGTTCCATAGATCACATAGATTCCTGGATGTCAGGCAATCTTTCCCCAATGGTCCTCAGAAAAGATCATCCCTTTAGATATGTAAACCCCAGTATCTGTTAGAAATGCTCTATTGAACAGTGCACTGTATATCCAAGTACGGTAGATCATTCTCATTTGTTTGGCTACTATGCTCATTTTTGAGTGCCTCTTGCATGCTATTGTTAAATATTTTGAACATCGTGCCTGCTGTTTGGAGAAGACACATGGGCTTGGTGTGACTTCAGCCAAGGTTAGTTTGGATGCTGTAGAGTCCGCCTATCAAAAAGGAGGCAAGGGCATTTCATGCTGATTTTGCAAAGATCCCTGGGGCTATGACATCACAATTCCAAGTGTCACATGAAAATAAGCCAGAGTTTAAAGATCCTCTGCTACTTTGCCTGTGTTCACTCCCTGGATCAATTCTCTACTCTTCTCTGCCCTCTTCTGGTTGCTAACAAACTCAACTCTAGAGACAGCCTCACTGCCCTGTGGAATCCTATTGGATTCAGCCAATGGGGGACACAGCAAGAGTGCAGTGGGCTAGCAAAGGGGCAGCCCATGGTTCTGCTTCCTGTTTCATCTTCCCCGGCTCCCTCTGCTCCTTGGAGCGGCCATGGTCCTGTGGTGGCTGCCTTCTTCTGCCACACACCTGCTGACAGCCCCACCTTCACAGCTCCCATCTCCTCTGGCCTGGGGCAGCAATGGCTGTCCCCAGCTGCATTCCTTATTGACTCCCTTAACCCTGCCTAAATCTTCAGGCACAGTTCCTTTATTGACCTCTTCAGTGAAACCCTTTGGAGTGTGCCATCTGTTTCTATTGGGCCCCTGCCTGGTGTAATGACTCTAAAAAGCGTCGAGGCAGTGGTTATGTTTGTGGAGATCACACACAGAGGCAGGTCAGAGAGGGTTTGGCTGGTCCAGTGACCATTAAGGCTTGTAGAAACGGATAGAGTGAGCCAGGCAGCTCCCAGGGAGAATAATTTTCTAGTTTTAGTGAACAGCAAGTGCAAAAGGAGAGGCCTATTTGACATTTTCAAGGCAGGCACAGAGGCTAGGGTGGCTGGAACAGAGTCAAGGGGGGAACAGCCCTTGGCTTTGAGATGGCCTAAAAGCCAGGGCTGGAATGAAGTCACCCAGGTAGTGTGTGTGTGTGTGTGTGTGTGTGTGTGTGTGTGTGTGTGTGTGTGTTGGGGGTGAGGGGGGGGGCAGAAGAGAGCTGTGGAAGGCAAGGGGATGGGCCAGTAACCAGCAAAGGATACTGAGAAGGAGAAACCGGGGCGACATGGGAACAAGGAAGAATAGTACCTAAAAGGTCAAATGAACCAAGAGTTTTAACAAGCATAGGAGTGGGTCAGTCAAATGAAACCATACCCCTGGATTTAGCCATTTGGTCCCTGGTTAACCTTGCCAAGGGCTGCTTGGGTGAAGTGGCTAAAAGCAACGTCTAACTGAAGTAAGTGGTTTCAAAAGAAAACAAAGGAAATATTAGAGGTCGATGCTTTTGAGAATAAATTAAACAAGAACAAAACCCGAAAAGCTGACCTAATATTATGCCAATAGATTTTTGTGTCTTGCTATAAAACCCCCAGTGGGAGTATCCTATGGAAGCTTAAAAGCCCTGTGGCTCAGACAACTGAGCCTGGTGAGTGATGTGCCAGAGAAACTGGATAGAAATGGTGATTTTAGTCAATTTATTAAATATTATCAGAGGCATGTCATTATCCCTATCCCAGAGTGTTTATACATTCAATTTGACCTAAACAATGTGTATTCTTGTAAGAAACTTCATACGAACACACACAGACACACACACACACACACACACACACACACATGCATGCGCGCTCTCTTGTGCTCACGTGCCCACCCCAGACTAGCATTTATGCAGTAGGTTGTCATGCTGCATGTGAGATTCAAACCAAATCCGATTTTGAGACCGACCTGCAAACCAATGAGGCTTTACTAGGTTGGAATAGTAGTTACAACTTGATTGTACCTTTTTCCCCTGAGAAGGAATTGAAAAGAATCATATTTGTTAATCCTCCTACAAGGACTTCTCTGGTGTCTTTATCCCTTCTTAAAAACAGCGCAGACTATTCTCCAAGTAGAGGAAATCAGATTCCATGTAAACGCTTCATCCTGTGTGTACTCTTGTGATGCGAGCAGGAGAGTGTATGAGGCCTACAGCAGGCGGGTGGGGGGCAGAAGCGCTGGAGGGGGCACCCGGATTGACCGCTCCGAAGGAGGGAGGGTCTGCTGTTGCCTGCTGCGTATCCTCATACTTTCCAAGGTGATAGATGCTCTGGTCTGCCGAGGGCTGTCTAAGCATCAGCTACATATAAATCACTCAGCAAGGCTGTTCTTGCAGGGAGCCCCTTCCTACAAAAGTGCAAGTGCACAAAACAAAACCAGGAAGCCTCAAACATGTTCATGTTACCCCCAACCACAGCTGATCCCCTTTTATTCCATGGCACTGAGAGGAGGGCCAAAGAGGAGAGGGATATGGATCCTAATGGGATTTTCCTTTTGGAAAAAAGATTTTTTTTAATTGCAGAAAGGATAACATTTCCTCCGTGACAATGCAAATATGGGAAAGTGAAATTTTCAATTGGCATAGCTGCTAATATTGATGGGATGCTTACTATGGCCTATGCGCTGGGCTGAGTGTCTTCCATGAGGTCTCATTCCTCTAAATGGCACGGTGAGGACAGGTGGGCGGACTACCCTTTAGATTTTACAGGGAGGGTAGTGGAGGCTCAAGGACTGAATGTGACTCCCAGGGCAGAAGGCCACCCGCAAGTGGAAGATTTGGGATGTGAACACAAGGAGTCTGATCCTAGTGTCTACAAAACATAACATCAGGGTGATACCAGCTCCCATTGGATGGATATTTAAGATGAAGCATGACCTTGAGATGGATTTTATTTTCATGTTTTTCTTCCCCAAACTACAAGAATCCCATTTTACAGATTAGAACATAGAAGCATGAAGAGCTGGCATAGATTTCCCTGGCTCACACTGCCACCAAGGGAGCAGACTGTAATTTAAACCCAATTTTTCTGACACCTAACACTGTACTCCTCTGCACAGACACTTCCCTTCCAAAGTTCCATTTTATTGCTATTACAGAGACTTGGTGCATGAAATTCATGCATGGGTACAGTCCCTAGGCCTGGCCTGTGATCAGAGCCACCTTCCTGAGCTGCTGACAGCCGGCCCCACCCCCTGCCGCCACCCACCCAGGTTCCCAGTTTGCCATCAGGCAATGAGAGCCTGACGGCCAGTGGGGAGGGACCAAGAGGTCGACCGGTCCTGCATGCTTGTGGCCCGGCCCTTGCCCCTGCCACAGGTCACCCTCTGTGGGTGGGGTGACTGGCAGGATGGGGGCTTTGGCCTGGCACCACCTGCATCCTCCATCCCCAGGTCCCCGGTCGCCATTGGGCAATTGGAGCCTGTGGGCTGGTGGGAGGGACCAAGAGGTCAGTCGTTCCACTTGCTTGCTGGCCCTGCCACCAACCACCACACACCCCGGTTCCCCATTCACCATCGAGCGATGGGAGCCTGCCAGACAGGGAAAGGAACAGAGAGGTAGTCACTACACCACATAGTGGCTGGTTGAGTGGTCATTCTGGTCGTTCTGCCATTATGGTCGCTGAGCTTTTATTACATAGGACTAGAGTCCCAGTGCATGAAATTTGTGCATGGGGGGGGGTTGTCCCTCAGCCCAGCCTGCACCCTCTCCAATTTGGGACCCCTCGAGGTATGTTCGACTGCCCATCAGCAGTAGGACATCCCTCTCACAATCCAGGACTGCTGGATCCCAACCATTTGCCTGTCTGCCAGCCTGATCACCCCTAACCACTCCCCTGCCAGCCTGATCGATGCCTAACTGCTACCCTGCCAGCCTGATTGCCCCTAACTGCCCTCCCCTGCCAGCCTGGTCACTCCTAACTGCCCTCCCCAGCTGGCCTGATCGCCCACAACTGCGCTCCCCTGCCTGTCATCTTGTGGTGGCCATCTTGTGTCCACATGGGGGTGGCCATCTTTGACCACATGGGGGCGTCCATCTTGTGTGTTGGAGTGATGGTCAATTTGCATATTACTCTTTGATTAGATAGGATTAACCAGGGGCATCATTTTCAAATATGAACACATGCTTGTAGCACAGTTACTATGGTCAAGGTCGTGTGTGAGCTGCTGCAATTGAATGCAAAGAAGAAATGTCCCTTCCATTGGTAACCTTAACGCTGGGAAAACAATGCCCAAAAGCTCATAAAAAATTAAGGTTTGATTCTATTAAACATAATTCAAAAAATGTTCTTCACATGTCAGAAGTAAGCATATGGTTATTTGAATGGAGAGAAAAATTCCTAGGATGCAGATATCTCTGGAGGCTTGCTGAATCACAAAAGTTTTGGAATGAAGCTTCCACAGGTCTTAAAAATAGAGGTGGACTTTGGGAAAAAGTGAATGATATGAACAGAAGATGATGAAAGATGCACGTCCAATTGTAGGAGAGACAGCTGGCAAACACAGTGGGACATGGAGAAGAGTTCAAATGCAGGTACAGAATACATGAAGAGATGTTTGACCTCGAGCAAGACATGATAGCAAACACTGCTTGAAGAAGACATTTTCCATTGTAGATAAATATAAACAATTCAACCGTATGCCCGGAAAGCAAATGAAGCTACCACTAACTGGAGGGTCCATGCAGATTTTTTGGAACACCTATGCGACATCGCCGATCAGCATGCATGTGCTCACACTGGAAAAGGGCAGAGCCATGTTCCCTGAACAAAAGCTGCTTCAGGCTGTTCAGATGAGTAAGTGCCCAAAGCAGCAATGTGCTTAGCTGCCCTTCCTTTATGATGACTACCTATTTTTTTCCTCACTCTACTCAAGGTATGGCTCTAAAATGGTAATTCTTCACCTTCGGGAGTAGGCACACCAATCAATCACATGATCTTGTAATCCCCCTGCTGGTTGTAAGAGGGATGTCCATTCATTCAGTCAGTCAATGGCTGTTTGCTGAAGAACCACAGTGCCAGGCCTGGTGACAAGCTTGGAGATTCAAAAATAAAATAACTCCCTATTTAAAAAGCTGCCAGTCTGCCCAAGGGAGACAGGTGTGAGCGGTTACAGTATGTTGCTGAAGTGCTGTAACTGTGCCACACACAGAGTGCTTGGTGCTCACACATCAGAAAGCTTTCATTCCGCCTGGTGCATGCTGGCATGACTTCCAGAGAAAGACATTTTTCAAATTGTTAACACTATTACAGATGTTCCCCCATTTTCCCTATTGACCCCCGTCACCCCACTTCTGCCCCTGCCCCCGGCCTTCATGCACTATTGTCTGTGTCTATGGGTTATGGATTATGCATATAAAGTCTTCAGTTAATCTCTTCCTTCCCCCCTCCCCACTTCCCTCTGAGATTTGTCAGTCTGTCTCATGTGTCCATGTCTCTGGATCTATTTTTTTACATCATTTTATTTTGTTCATTAGATTCCACATATAAGTGAGATTATGTGATACTTGTCGTTGTCTGACTGGCTTATTTCATTTAGCATAATACTCTCCAGATTTCTCCATGCTGTCTCAAAGGGCAAGAGATCCTTCCTTTTTATAGCTGCATATTATTCCATGGTATAAATGTACCACAGCTTTTTTTTACCCATTCATCTACTGATGGGCACTTAAGAAATTTTTAAACTGAGCTGTGAAGAATAAGTAGCATTCTCCAGGTGACTGAGAAGGGAAAAGACACTCCTAACAAAGATGAAGGATTTCCAAATGCTTTAGAATGTGTGTAGCTATCAGAAAAAGTGATCCAGAGTCAAGGTTAGGACTAGGGAGGGTTCGAGAGGGGCTAGATATAACACAGTGTTTTAACTTGATCAGCAATTTCATTTGTACCTTAGAAACAACCACAGAAGGAGACCTAAGGAGTGAATGGATAAAAACCAGAAGAAAATTCAAGTCCACCTTGAATTTATCATTACAAAGGTAATCTAATGTTACCTTTTGAATTTCTCCATAGTCCTAGGTAACTCAAGAGACCATGTTTGTCAGAATTCGGAGGTAGAACTTAATAATCCCAAAAAAACTTTCTTTGTATATTTTTGGCTCTAAGTCAGTAATACCAGATAAAGAGTTGCTATGAACCTCCCTACATGTTCACTCTGACAACGTGTGGGCCAAGCATTTATCAGAGACAGTCATCCAGGTGGCTGCAGTTTGAAAGTAAAGAAATGAGGAGGAAGGTTTGGTCTCACCCACTGTAGAAATTTTAGGCCAATTCCAAGATCCAGCTCTGATGAATCTGAATCTGGACCTGGGACATCATCTTACACACTGTCTATGCTGATCCTAGGCTCTGAGGACGTGCCACACTGGGTTTGGAATGACTAAAAGTACCCTCTCTCCAGCTTTGAACACCTGTACCCTGCACATCCAGAAGATGTGAAATTATCAGAGAGGAATGTTATAACATTATTAAGAACAAGCAACTTATCTATTTAAAAATCAAGTGAGGTTCAGACAATTTATCCATAATTTCGTAGCAAGCAAATGGCAGAGACAATCCAGAAATCTGGTGGTTGACTCTAGCACAATGCCAATACCACCACATCAAGAAAATTTCCAAATTCTCCCAAGTTATTAGTATCTTTCCCTTAAATAGTATTTACACATGCCTAACCCTATTGCATGGCCGTACTCCATTTCTTATTAACAATGTGGTTATTCACCCACCTTATTATTATCACTGACATCATAGAAAAAACATTGTCATGCCCAGCATAAGGCTTCCATGCATTGGGTTCGCCAAACCTATCATTAGTTGACTTCAATTTGGTATCTAGGTCTTTTGGAAGAGACAGTGAATGTTCATTTGTATCCATGCTCTCTCTTCTTAGTGATCACTCTGCCAGATCACAGGCCCTGCCCGCCTTGAAGTTCATGTCAGAGATCTGATTAATGGCCCCTGAATGGAAAGGAGGCCCACCATTTTCAAGCTGAACAAATTAAGGAAAGCCTCCCATGTATAATCTTCACTCCTTCTTCCATCCACCTGCAGAATAAAGACCCCAACAACCTAGAGAGGGTTGAAGCCACAATACAGAGGGGTCTGGGTCCCTGAATAACTGATGGGCAGAGCCCACCCCCTCATATCCCTGCTCCCCCAGATTCCCTGCTCCCACAGACCTGCATGCACTGCATAATATGAGCAAGACATAAACCCTTATGGTGGTAAAGCACTGAGATTTAGAGGTAATTTATTACAGCTGTTAGCCTACCCTGAGTAATACAACTCTTCATTATAAGAAGCTAATAGCTACAAAGAACTAATATTCAATAACAGATTCCAAAAGAGCATACATTGTAAAGAGATTTTAATAAGCTATTTCATATTGCTGACTCTGAGAATACATTTGGGGAGGGGTGGAAACCACAATGCTACCCTTTCAAATAAAAACATAATCATGAGATTTTTATGATCAATCAAATTTTCCTACTACAGAAATCCTTAGGTCATGATAGATAAATTCTATGAAGCACACATTGTAATATAAGACTGGTATCAGATATTCAGACATTCTAATAATCAAAGCACGGGTGGACAAATCTAATTTAAGTTGGGCCTGCTGAGTCATTCGAGATATCTATCTACCCCAAATGAACATAATCCATTAGCATCAAAATAACAACGTTCCCCCAAATGCAGACGGGCCGAGCTCTGTTCATGACTTTTATCAGCATGACATGTGGCTAATATTCATTTATCAAACAGTAAGGGCATTGTTTTGTACTCACATAATTACCAGTTAATGAAGCTTTAAAAAGAAAGAGTCTCTTATATCTAGGTTGAATTATTCTTTCTCTGGTGCTTACCCTCATATTCCAAAATACTTAAAAAATGTTCCAATAGTAAATGAGGTCACCTTACGGAAGCTCAAAAGCAATAGGATATTTCAGCCTCAGAGCACAATAGTAAGAATGTCAGAGCACGTTCATTCAATTCAAAAACTGAGTCTAACATTTCCTCCTTGGCTACATGCCTTTTACAGTTACATCTCTGGTGAACACAGATAATCTCTAATGCCCTTTTATCATAAAATGGGAAGTCCCAACAATTCCATCTGATAGAAGATGAAGGGTCTGAGAGGTAAAGCAGCTCACCTAAAGCCACCCAAGAGTATACTCCCGGACGGATGAAGACATCTAAAAATCTCGTGTTGGTGGCTGCTTGTCCCAATGCCTTTACATTTATTTTATGCCGGGGTCCAACCCCAGCGGGTCCAGGGGTCCCCAAAGGTGTGGACGGAGTCGGCGAAGAAGGAATGTCATGGAGACAGCGTTCAGTTGATCAGCAGCCTAGCCAGGATCTCCAGCCCGGATCTCCAGAGAGGTTCTGCTTCGGATCTCCAGCGAGGTTCTGTAGCCATGTTCCCTCACTAGGTTCTCCAGCCAGGTTCTGTCCAGGCTCTCCAGTCAGGTTCAGTGTCCAGGTTCCAGTCAGGTTCTCCTGCCAATCTCTGTAGTCAGGTTCAGTCCAGGATCCCTTGCCATGTTCTCCCGCTAGGCTCTATCTCTAGGCTCCGAGGCCAGTCCCGGTCCAGGATCCTCTGGCATGCTCTCGCCAGCGAAGTTCTTCTGTCTCTAGGCTCCGTGTAGGTTCTGTCTTCTGAATTCTGTCTCCTGAGTTCTGACTCTTTCTGTCTTGTTACAACTGTATTTATACCAGTTGATTCAATCCTATCAATCTCTATTACAAAGGTTAGGGCGTTTCTTATCTCCATTCCAGGGAGAAAAGATTATGTAGTTTAAGCATGATTGTTCGTAGTTAAAGGGATTAATTACCCACCTGGCACTTAGTTGAGGGGTTTTATTCCCTCCCTAACTTCAGGGGAAAATCCCTACCTGGGGATTCAACCTTTCTCGGAGAGGTGACTTTGGTTAAAACACAGCGCCAAGAAGGTGAGCAAACATACTAAGAACCGTATGCCATATATGCCAGGTCCCTTGAAACAGCAAGGATGGACCGGCTCCCGGCAATTTTATTTTATTTTATTGTTTTATTGCTTAAAGTATTACAAAGGGTATTACATATGTGTCCATTTTATCCCCCCGCCCTAGACAGTCCCCTAGCCTCCCCTATCACCCAGTGTCTTATGTCCATTGGTTATGCTTATATGCATGCATACAAGTCCTTTAGTTGATCTCTTACCCCCCTACCTCCTGCCCCCCAACCCTCCCCGGCCTTCCCGCTGCAGTTTGACAATCTGTTTGAGGCAGCTCTGCCTCTGTATCTATTATTGTTCAAAAGTTTATAATGGTCTCTATTGTCCATGAATGAGTGAGATCATGTGGTATTTTTCCTTCATTGACTGGCTTATTTCACTTAGCATAATGCTCTCCAGTTCCATCCATGACGTTGCAAATGGTAAGAGATCCTTCCTTTTTACAGCAGCATAGTATTCCATCGTGTAGACATTTATTTTTAATTTATGTTTATATTGATTTCAGAGAGGAAGGGAGAGGGAGAGAGATAGAAACATCAATGATGAGAGAAAATCATTGTTTGGCTGCCTCCCATATGCCCTCACTGGGGATCAAGCCTGCAACCAAGGCATGTGCCCTGACTGGGAATCAAACTATGATCTTCTGGTTCATAGGTCAATGTTCAACCACTGAGCCACACCAGCCGGGCCCAGTACCTTTTTATTCCCACCCTGCCCCATTCACAACCGAGATGCCAGAGGTCCTTATTTTAATCTGGAAAACTTTACAGGCTAGGACACTGACTTGGAGGAAACTGAAAAAGGATTTACTGTTTCTAGCACTCTTAATGCAATTGCACGCGCACACTGAAACAAAGGGCGTTGGATGCACAATTGCAGAGAACCCGGAGCCTTCCCAGCAGGTGGAAGGCTCAGGGGGGCGGGTATGATATGAGCATCTGGCTCACAGAGGATTCAGAGACTGCACCTTCGTCTCATCTTTCTTTCCCTCCAGGTATCCAGAGGACTTGGCAATGGAGGCTGTGTCTACTGAAACCTTCAAAATAGCTTTGTTTTGTCTTATTATAGATTCAGTCAAATACTCCAGAGACGAGTGACTTGCTGGGAAGCAGCAGCTTGCTGGAATGAATGAAATAGCCAAATCTTCCCTGTAATGTAGTCAGGAGCATCAGTAGCATAGCCTGTGGTTACCATAATCAGAAATCTCCAGGGAAGCACTGTTTGAAAATACCTCTCCCAGTCGCTGGTGCCAGTGTCAAAGCCCAGTGCAGCGGCATGTAACGCATAGAATAGAAAAGCCCAGATAATTCACAAATGAATTGACTTTTATTCCTCCATTATTACAATTCACAACTTTCCTCTTTCCAGAAGAATTTGTATTTTTTAATATATTTTTATTGATTTTATTTATTCTTAATTTTTATTTTTTAAATATATGTTTATTGATTTCAGAGAGGAAGGGAGAGGGAGAGATAAGAACATCAATAATGAGAGAGAATCATCCATTGGCCGCCTCCTGCACCCAGCCTACTGGGGATTGAGCCTGCAACCTGGGCATGTGCCCTGACCAGAAATTGAACCCAGGGACCTTTCAGTCCACAGGCCAACACTCTACTCAGTGAGCCAAACCAGTTAGGGCCAGAAGAATTTGTTTTAAGTCATGCCCATTTCCAGTATGATTTTATTGTATCTGAGAGGGGTGCCTATTCATATTTAGAAGGGCCACCCCAAAGTCAAGATTGATTTAGCTTGGTGGTTCCACTGAATGAAGGGATAGATTTTCTCAAATAAAATGTGGGCACCTCTTTCCTTGAAACTCCCCCAAACATGTATTCATGACAAGGGTTGCATTGCACATCACACCTATTTGTTTGACAAGTACACCCAGCCAGCATTATTAGCTCATTAACTGCAAATGCTTCACCTTAGCTACTATTTTTAAAAGCCATGTTTGTCCACAGACTGCAACACTGCCTTGGCAAGACAGAACTGAAACCTGTTTTCTCCCCACATAGTTTCACCTTTCTCTGAAATGCACTCTGCTTTCTCTAGGATGGACTTGGTCATGAGTGTCAGGCTTCTGGAAATAAACTTTTTTTTCTTCCCATTACAAAACAAACAAACAAAAAACCTGATTGCTTCGGGTTCCCTCCCACAGTACCAGGAAGATGTTACTCATGATGAAGTAAATGGGCTTTGGAGAGGCACAATAGACTCTCTATTTAAAATTCCAAATAGTGCTCGGGCTCCTTCCCCCACTCTTGCAAGATTGACCATATGTGAAATTTGAATGTAGATCACAGTGTTTCTATTTAACAAGATTAAGGTGTGATTACATTGGTTATTTTGTAATTTCATACTTTCTCCATTAAGGGAAGTCGGCATTTAAGATCCCTCTCCGTCATTCTGAATAGCATGCTGAAGTGGAAAAATAACCTTTGCCGTTCTAGATTGCCAGCCACTGAACTTTCTTTAGTTTATATTTTCTTATCTGTTATTTCTCAAAATACATCTCTCCCATATCTTCTCCACAATAATCCAAATTATCAGCCATTTTACTTTCTTTAATTTCTACTTTCTAATCTTGTTTTTTAAAGATAAAATTGCCCAATATTCTGAGAGAGAGAGAGAGAGAGAGAGAGAGAGAGAGAGAGAGAGAGAAGAGAGAGAGAGAGAGAGAGAGAGAGAGAGAGAGAGAGAGAGAGAGAGAGAGAGCAGAAAGCATAACACTTAAAAAAAAAAAACACACTCCTGGAATATTTAGTCTTAATTTGCTGATAGACATTTCCATTTACCCATTTTCTAAGGAGGGGCAAGGCATCATGATTCCAGGGCAGGATTCCCTCCCACCCTGGCTCCGCTGAACACTGGCGTCCCATAAGATACCAGTTTAATTGAAAGGAGTAAATCACAGCTAAACAGTGGTGGGAGATGCTGCATACCATATCAGTTTCTTGGAGAGCCACACGCATATTTGCATATTAAAGTCTCTTGGATGTCCTGCGGTAAAGAAATATGTCCAATTTTCTTTAAAGAATTGTGTCATATCCACAATTTATTTGAACACAGGCCCCCTTTTTTATTCTTAGGACATCTATTAAGATTTATTGGACACTAGTGTTCAAGGACCACAGTTTAGAAAATCCAATTAGAGTTGGAAGAGCATTGGTTTGAGGGTTCAAATCTCTAGATACTTACTAGCTGTGTGGCTTTGGACAAGATACTTAACTTCTCTGAACCTCATTTCAATTTTACATTCCAACCAATATTCACTGAGCATCTGTGGTGTTCCAGACCCTGGGCTAACTAGGCACAGAGAACACTGCAGTAAGTAAAACAGACATACCCCACCCTCAGGTAGAAGAGCTAAACGTTACACAAATACATGTATCTTTGGATTATTGACAAGTGCCAGAAAGGAAAGAGAGTAAGTGGAGGAGATAATTACAGGGAAAAGTTAATACAGATTGAGTGGGCAGGGACATTCTCTGAGGAAGTGACAATTCAGCTCCAGAAAGACATGTACCATCCAGCTAAGCAAATGGTAGCAGTGATGGAAAATGTTCCAGAAGCAGGAAAAAGCAAATGAAAAGATCCTGAGACCAGTTTTGCATGCTCACTATTTTTGAGAGAGAAAACACGAGACTTAAAAATTCTGAAGCTACAGCCTCCTAAGCTTACTGGACTTGCTTGTATTGGAGGAGCAGCAAGGACCCAGTGCCTGGAGCACAGTGACCCTGCAGGGGACAGGTGAGAGCAATGAAATGCACAGGTGTCAGCCCTCCATTCTGTTGATCCACACTCACAAGGAAAGAATCTGGATTTTACTCTAAGTGCAAAAAACACCAGAATTGTACTATCTGATTTAAGTTTTATTTTTCATTTAAAAAATATATTTTTTGATGGATTTCCTAGAGGGGAAAGGAGAGGGAGAGATAGAAATGTCAATGATGAGAGAAAATCATCGATCAACTGCCTCTTGCACACACCCTTCTGAGGATCGACCCCGTAACCTGGGCATGTCCCCTGACCAGAATCAAACTGCAACCTCCTGATTCAGAAGCCGACCCTCAACCACTGAGCGACACCAGCTGGACTGATTTAAGTTTTTAAAGATTGCACTTGGAAACAAGGAGACTAGTTAGAAGTTGGTAAGGAAGAACTTCAGTTTGCTCATCTACAACCCTAGGGTATTAACTCTTAACTCATATTGTTGTAGGGAAGTATTAAAACCTGTATAAGAGCCTGGCACAGAAAAGATACTAAAATAGAACTTACTGCTCCCAGTTATCTCTTGAGACATGGAATCCAGCCCATGTAGAAAAGTCCATCCATCGGCATTGACCTCCCCCCTCCCCACCTGGCATGGTCCACTTGGCTTTCTGAATTACAAACTCTTGAGGCTGTTTGCATCTCAAATGGGCCACAGTGTATAACAGCAGAGAGAAGGCCTTTCCTGCTTTGCCTTCCCTCTCCAGTGATGGTGAAGTGTGCACGCCCCCAGCCTGCCCTTAGGGATTCAGAACCCATCATTGAGGGGAGTCACAAGGCCAAGTTGGGGTTCAGATGTGCTTGCCTATCCCAGCAGACCGGAAATGCCCTGGGGGGAAGGGGAGGGAGCGACATGTAGGCAGGACCAGAAACTAACCAAATAATGACTAAGCACTTCCTAGAAAGATCACTGGCCATTTGGACACTTTGCCTTTTTTAAAGTTGAAATCCTGCTTTACAAACAAAGCAGACACCCAATGTCTTCATCAAATAAATAGTATGGGGATTAAGAGATACAGGGGGAAATTGTGCATTAAAGAGACTTAAAAATAGCCCCAAACAGATAAATTTCAAACATGATATGGAGAAAGGCATCCCTGGGTGAGAAAGAAAAGCAAGAAAGTGCTAACATAAAATCTGATTAGTGATTAGTTTTTGAGGGATGGCAGGGTTTTTTTTAAAAAACTTGTGATGGGATGTGACCTGTGTAGGACTCCTGGGGAGGAGTGGTGAGGGCCTGGCCAAGTTCTATTTCCTGACCTGAGTGGTCGTAAGTGGGTGCTGCTTTATGATGACTGATCCAGCTGTATATTGGTTTTATTCAGTTTTCTTTATCTCTGTTTTCCAAATAAAATAATTAACAACAAGAAGAAATTAAGGGCAAATATATACTGAATTTTACATGTCACTTATTTCAGTCAAAGCCATGATGCAAATTTTTTAAAGTAAAAAAAAAAAAATAGAATAGAGGTTGGGGTTCACAAAATGACTTGATTTATACTGCTATTGGAGGAAAAATTACAAAAGGAGAGTAATGATAGTGTCACATTTTCTGCCAAATTTTTTCTCCTTTCTGATTGTACATCATAAATGACTAATTAAACTGTTATTTTATTACAGAATTCAATTAATTTATATGTCACTTAGCTGCCCCCATATCTTGATATTGTAGGACAAAAGTATAAATTACATGAGCAACAAGAAGACAGTCCTACTAATAAAACTTTTAAGATAGATTATAAAAAAATCTTATCTGCAAAACAAACTAGACAATTAATTTTATAATTCATTTTAACTTCTCAGTAGTAATTCTACAATATAGTCCATGGGCTTTAATATGCTAATAAACAATTAACAACTACAGGTTTTCATGTTCACATAGATATAAAAATATTTTCCTTCCTAAACTGCCTTTTTTTTCATCCCAGGCATCAGGAGGGAGCTTACAACTCTAAAAGTCCCTACTGACTGTAAAAACCCTCCATTTGTGCAAAGTTTCCAGGGCCTTTTATTTGGGCACACATTCTTTTCATGCCCCCATCCTTACTAATAAAATCCTAAGTGGTCTCAACCTGTGGGTAGCAACCCCTTTGGCGGTCGAACGACCCTTTCACAGGGGTCGCCTAAGACCATCCTGCATATCAGATATTTACATGACGATTCATAACAGTAGCAACATTATAGTTATGAAGTAGCAACGAAAATACTTTTATGGTGGGGGTCACAACATGAGGAACTGTATTTAAAGGGCCAGAAGTTTGAGAACCCCTGGCTAAGTGGTTGTCACACCGTGATACCCTCATGCCGTCAGAAGATGGCTGTGTGCACAGCGGGCACGCACAGGTGGGCGGGGCGGGGCTTGACACTGCCTGCGTGGCCCGGAGCCTGACTGGGAGTCCTGGGGGTTCCAGCTCCATGCAGCGTGGAGGCGGGACCCCCGGCTCTGGCCTACCTCTTTGGGGCAATCCATCGAGGAGCCCTCGATGGGTGGGTGGGACCTACCTCTTTGGGGCGATTGATCGCGGGGCTCCCTACTGTGACAAGGCACAGGCCAGGCTCGGGGAACCCCCAGCTCCCGCAGAGTGCATGAATTTCATGCACTGAGCCTCTAGTGATATATGGTAGCGATTGGGATGTTTCCTGTTTAAGTGCCCTGACAACATGTAAATTATTACCTGGTGAGCAGGAGAGGAGCTCACTCTAAATAAGGGGTGCATCGATAAGCAAACCGCCCTCATTTCACTTTGACTTACTCTATCTGGGTACCGTGTGGGATCTTTTTGTCTTCAATAAGGAGAGGCTTTTGAAACCTAAACACTGGAGAACAATAGCAGGTGGAAGGCATTCTTTGCACAAAGCAAATGTGACCACTGGGGCTACTGTATGAGATATTTTTCCTACTGTAACAGATTGCCGAATTATCACAGCGCCAACACCATTTGAGCCTACAAAACTTCTTTATTAACTCAGATGCTGGGATATTATGAATCGCACCTGCATGAAAACAAATGGCAATGCTTAGTTCAAAAAACAACAACACACAAACAAAAAACAAATGTGGGTTTTCAGAAGTTGGAAATACCACAGTATATTTATCAATAAACAACAGGTCACCATAATTTACCATTTCCTCTACCTGACCTTTAGCTTTAATCCCCTTAAAGTACAGCTATGAATATGCAACCTAAATATTTCACACACCAAGAGGTGTCAAGTCTAGCCATTTGGACTCAAAATTCTCACAGTCTAGGCACTTTTTAAAGCGTTATTTTATTCTGGATAAAGGCTTGATGGGGCCAGGTGTGTAACCAAAAAAAGCGTATTTTGCTCTCTTTGACTTTCTCAGCAGGTAAGTTACCTGACTAGAATGGCTCATTTGCATGCCAGTACCCATAATGCTCTGTTGGCTCTCCAAAACCTCCCAGTAGTGTGGGGGCCCAGCCCTGTGGGGCAAGGGAACTGAAGGGGTGCTCTCTGACTTGAAGATTAAGAAGAGCTTGAAGCTAGGAAGAGCAATGACAAATGAACCCCCCCCCCCAAAAAAAAAAAAACCTGTCACAGCTTTCACAGGAAGACTTCATGGGTGACTTTCCATTTTGGAAAAAAATCCCTTGTGGGGCAAACACTAAAAAAAAAAAGAAAGAAAGAAAAGTTTTTTTTTTCTTTTTTCTTCTATCGTGTGTGGTGAAGGTGACAACGGTGCAATATTTTCAAATCCCAGTTCAGTGTTTGCAAGGGCAAAAAGCAGGTGAACGGAACAGCCTTTACCAGACCTCATTTCTCCAATGGCCATAAGCACCAAGTCTGAAGCTAAGTGTAGGGTCAGTCTCTGCCCATGCTACTTAAGTAGTGACAGCAGGGGCCAGCAATAAATCATCTCATTTGAGAAATCTCAGGTATGTCCAAAACATGCGTATTTTCTCTGAAGCCTCCTCCTCTGGAAATTTATAAATAGATTGTCAGCAAAGTAATAAAGACACTTGTTATTTTTATTCCTTAGCAACTAGACAAAACCCACTTGTCCCATCACTTCATTTGCCCACTAACAAGACATCTGAAAGTCATAAAACCTAAGTGCTTTGTTATAGCGATACCCAGACAACTCGAGAGTGACAGTGAAGCAGTTAGTGGTATGCCGGGCCCCAGGAATCATTTAGCGGAAAGGAAAGAGGTTGAGGAGTCCAGTGCTGCTCAGACATATTGTCATTTTCCCCACACGCTGCATGAGCACACGTGTCTAGCAAAACCCTGCCAGTTTCCCAATTCTTCCCGCTTCTCATTCAGGAGTAAATGCACTGAAATGCAAGTGAGTGACAGAGTCTGGGTTACAGGATCTCCTTGAGTTGGTTTGTTCGGTTTTTGTAAATCATTTTCAAATTTCAGTACTTAACTGGGGAACCGCACACTGCCAGGGCACTGTGGAGTGTCACTAGAAAGGCACAGTTCTGCAGGCAGGGACTTAGAGCAACACTTCCCGAATCCTGATGTTCACGATATTGAGTCCTTGACTTACCCCATGCATGTTAGGGCACCCAAGGTCCTGAGAAATCTTGAATCACAGGTTCCTGATTGTTTCATGAACGTTCTCAATATTATCTGACCATGCATGGGGGGTGGGGGGACTTATTATTTTTTTGACACAATATCCCACAGAACATAGTTTGGAAATTTTTGCTCCATAAACCATAACGAGCTTTTAAACATGCTACACAGGGCAGGTCCCTGGATAAGGGAACCCTTGTTCCACCTCTTACACCAGCCCTCTTGACCGAGCAGAATCTATGTACATTTTAGTGAAGTCTTAATCTTGGATCTACAAAATGAACCTTATTTCACAATGCATTGTTTTTTTGCCACTTCATAAGCAACACCAAAGAAGCATATGACAAGAGCTTATGATCAAGGTGGTTAGGATAGAATTAGGTTCATCTAACAAGAAACCATGAAAGATTACCAGGGAATACCCATGACTTCCATGCTTTTATAAGGCAAACAGGATTGGAAGTCTTCACAAAAGTAGCTTCTATCTATTCAGCACTTTCTCTGTGGCCAGCACCCTTCTAATTACATTTGGATCTAAGGGCAAACTACAGATTAGGTTCTAATTTCTGCCCATTTTACAAATAAAGCAATTCAGGAACCGCAGAGCTAAGTAACTTGCAAAAGGTCACCCATCTATTAAATGACACAATGAAAGAAGATAATAGTGGACTAGTCTGAACATGATAATAGATCAAATGACAGTGATTAAAATGCTGCATTCTGATACACCAATGACAGAATCAGATGGTGTCTGCCACAAAAAAAAAAAAAGAAGAAGAAGAACATTCTTAAACTAAAATACAGGAATTTTCCTTAAAACACTGCAGTGTCAAATCCATAATCATGTTCTAACTAGCCTATACTTTAATTTTTTTTTAATGTGTGATTTTGATGAAAGAAATATGGAGATCCTTTGTGTTTTGACACGTTTCCTTCCTTCACAGGCCAGCTTCATGCCGAATTTGCATAACTCAACAAGGCAACAGAGAGGGACCATCAATTTGATAATCACCTGTGTGGTTCATGACCTGCCCAGTACACTACAAAAGGATAAATATTTTCAGCCCATGGAAAATGCTCACAAGATTTTAAATACACTTTTCAAACTCAATTGCTTCAATAAGTTCAATTTTCACCTACAAAACAAAAGCCCTATTCTTCAACACCTATACACAAGAACGGATCCATTTGCCATCTTTATCATTTAGCTTTAGATCAATTGATTATTGGCAGGCTATGTCTGGTCCCGACATCATAAACAGAAATATTCATCTCCGGAAGAAAATTGGTGTTCAGTCTCATTCTGTGCACAAAGAGAGTTTGCCCTTGTATTTCACCAGCTGAAAGCAGCCTTTATTGATTTCACGTTGCACTGAATTTGTTACAGTTTCTGCAGCAGATGTATAAACTCTATTTGGCAATGTTTTTAACTTAAAGGTGAAAACATAGGTTTAAAAACAGGGAAAGGTGAATATTAGAAAATGCTATGAATTTCTGGCGTATCTGATAATTGCATTAATTGTGACAGGCATTTTTTTTAGATTTTTATTTACAGATTGGGTAAGAGGATTAAAGACCTTTCATCTTCATTCTTAAAGTCAAACTGATATAAATGTTGATGAATTAAAAAAAAAACTATATCACCACTATAATATATATAGAATATATATTATAATATATATAACCTCCTAATCATTCAAAATAGTTACAATCCTAATGCATCCAAGTCATAAACATTCCCAAGAGAAGGCAAATTAATCTCTGGTAACTAGGACACTTTTTTGTCAGTACTTTTTCAGAAATGCGTACACACATATCCTCACTGTGGACTATGCCTGAGAGGTTTTCCCTCGGTTAAATACTAGGTAAGAGCTGCAGCATTGTGGGTCTATATTAAAACTGCACCCCTGGTTTGGACCTATACAACGGAATGCTGATTTCATTCCCAATTTGAGAGGCAAAGAACTCTCCCTCCTAATAGCTTCCACATTAGAAAGTCTTTCATGACGTAAATCTCAAGACAAATCCACAAGCAGATCTGAACCATGTGCGGGTGTGTACATACAATTATTATTATAATGATATTTGAAGTTTGGCTATGTGTCAACCAAGCCTATACCCTCCCATTTCTAAAAGCAAATAAACTCCAAAATAAAATTTCTGCCCTATTCCATGCAAGTTTCCTTGTGGGGAAAAAAAAAAATAGAAAAACAGGGTGCACGGTACATAAATAAGTAGAAGAAATCACAGCAGCCTGAAAGCATGTATAGAGCCTTGCTTCTCCGATGTGATTATTTCTCCGACAAAAAGTAGCAAATGTTGTATACAAGTGCGTCTGCCAGTGGCTCAGGATTGAGCCCCGCACACTACACTGGCTTAACTATTAGGCATCTAAATGGAGCATGAGAAAAAGCCAGAGTGGATGCAATGGCTGGGTGGACGAGGCTTCTTTCCTTTTTACTTGGAGCTGCTGAATGTAGAGAGAGTCAACAGGGATTTATTGACCTCCCACCGAGTGGAAAACCACATATTACCACAGGGTTTTAGGAACATTTTTAAGAAGAAAAGAGCTGGGGTTTTTTTTTAGCTGTAAACAAAGAGGGCTCCAAATGGCTACTACTGGCATTTGGTGGCAGCTGCAGGAGGGCCCCTCCCTGTGTCCTCATATTATCCTCGGAAATCATAAACACTAAATGTCAGCATGCTGTTGTGATGTCCTCAGAAATATATCCTTGGTCTTCGCCTTTGATTCCTGGCACACCTGAGTTTATGTTAATGAGGTGGCTTTTGGAAAGTCCTCAAGGATGGGAGTGTGGGGGCTGGTTGCCAGAGGAGCCAACCACGGCATGAAAGGGTGGGAACTTGCAACCCCACTCCCAGACCACAGGTCAGAGAGGGGCTGGAGATTGAGTTCAATCACCAAAGGCCAATGACTTGATCATTGGGATGGAATCTCCATCAAGACCCTAAACTGCAGGGGCTGAGGAGCTGCTGGTTTGGTGAGCACCCAGAGGTGCTGGGGAGGCACAGCAGCTCTGCACCCTCTTCCACTCCTTGTTCCACAAATCTCTTTCATGTGGGTGTTCTTTAGCTTCAGCCTCCATAATAAACCAGCCATAGCATTTTCCTGGGTTCTGTGAACTGTTCTGGCAAATTATCGATACTGAGGAGGGGGTTGTGCAAACCTCCTGATTGAGAGCTGGTCAGTCAGACGGTCAGAAGGCCCCTGAATTGCCGTGGGCATCAATCTTATGCGACTGAGCTCTTAATTTGTGCTGAATCCAGGTGGTTAGTGCCAGAATTGAATTATCCATCAGAAGATGCCCAGTTGGTGTCCACAGAGACTTGAAGAACTGCTTCCTATGTAAAACCCACACACTTGGTGTCAGAAATGTTGTGTAGGTAAGAAACAGATCTTAAGAGTTGAAGAGCATTATATAGTCAACTAATTCTCTACCTAGCAGTACCCCTCACTTTATTCAATGGACACCTTGTTGAAAGGGGGTATATTCATAAAATATCCTCAAGTGAAAAATAAAATGTTTGAAAATGAGAACTTAATCATGCTAGATTGGCTTATGATATTAAACATAATTCAGCTTGTAACCACTGCCATGAACCAGCTTCTACATTATCCAGGCTCCAGGTTAAAATCCTCTGAGGTTTGATGGGATTAGCCTGCAATCTAAACTACCTGGGTTAGAATTTCAACTAAACTTCATGTGAGATGTCAGACCCCAGAGCAGTGGTTCTCAACCTTCTGGCGCTTTAAATACAGTTCCTCATGTTGTGACCCAACCATAAAATTATTTTCGTTGCTACTTCATAACTGTAATGTTGCTACTGTTATGAATCGTCATGTAAATATCTGATATGCAGGATGGTCTTAGGCGACCCCTGTGAAAGGGTCGTTCAGCCGCGAAAGGGGTCATGACCCACAGGTTGAGAACCGCTGCCCTAGAGAAACTATTGAACTTCTCTAGGTCTCAGTTTCCTCATCTACAAAAGACAGAAGCTATATTTAATTGGGTTGCTGTGAGAATTAAATGAGTTGATGATGTAAAGCACTTGGAATAGTTGCTGGCATAGTAAGCACTGTAAGTATTAGCTATTGTTGTGAGAATTTCAAGAAATGAATTCATAAAAAACGTTCTATTCTGACACCAGAACACTGTTCTGGCCCTTAAGATGTGTTGCAAAAACATGATGATAAGCTAATTAAATTGAACTGACCCCAAGGTAAGTATTTAGGAATAAAAATTTTTAAGCTTGCTACACAGCAATGATTCTTTTTTCCCTACCATGATGATTTTGTTTCTGAACTCTCAGAAACAAGATTATAACAATCTTAATACAAGTAGAAATTAATATTTCACCACCAGTTCATCAACATAGGTGACCATTAAAATGCATTGCAATTCATGGTGGGGTTGCCCAAGGAAAGGGGGAACAGACACAATCAAATGAGCAGGAAAGAGAGAAGGAAACACATAGTGTATTTTTAATAGCGAAACATTCATAACACCTATAGTAATCTTTTTAAATCCTCTAATTCCCCCTCCTTTTTCTAACTTGTGGCTGTTCTGCTGTAAAGGTGACTCCTATTGAATAGGCCGGTGGTCGGCAAACTGTGGTTTGAGAGCCACATGCAGCTCTTTGGCACCTTGAGTGTGGCTCTTCCTAAGCCTTAGGAGTACCCTAATTAGGTTAATAACAATGTACCTACCTATATAGTTTAAGTTTTAAAAATTTGGATCTCAAAAGAAATTTCAATCGTTGTTCTGTTGATATTTGGCTCTGTTGACTAATAAGTTTGCTGACCTATTCAATAGGCAATGAAGAGTTTTCCGTTTTCCTTTCATCCCTCTTTCCTTCTTCCCTCCCTTCTTTCCTTCCTTCCATATAGCACTGGTGATGCCCCTTAATGCCATGCACTCCACTGGGCACTGGAGCTGTGGCAGTGAATAAAACCCAATAGAACACCAAAGTCCCCAGATTAGGAAGATGGTCACAGATGGAAACAAAAATGTGGAAGGGCACCCCAAGGAATGCTGAAAGAAGGGGGAAGGAAGGTTTTCTGAAAGATGATCTAACTGAGTTGCATCTTCAAGAAATAATAGAAATTAGCTTGTGGGACCAGGAGGAAAGGCACTGAGCGAGCAGGGCAGGGTATCCACGCAGAGGGGAAGCCTGGCGAAGGCAGGGTATTGAGAAGCCCTGTGATCTGCCGAGGAGACCGAGACTCAGGTCTCTGTTGGTGGACTAAGGAGGAGAAACTTCTGAGATGCCCTAGATTAAGTTACGGCCGGCTAGAGGGAGGGTGGAAGAGACAGCAGGGGTTATTTAGTTAACAGCTGCAGGCCTGCACCACCCAAAGGCTGGTAACATTCCTGAATGTGTGTGGAAACTGGGAACTGACTTCCAGGTGACTATTTTCAGGGAACTTAGTAGAGAACAGCCATCATGTCCACTGCATCTGCCTTATGCATGACCTTCCCGGACTGCTGCCCACAATCTCACAATCCAAAGGGGCAAATGCTCCTTCCTTACTGACAACACACCAATCCCAGAACTAGCCGCTCTTCACCTTCTCCCAGCTCCTTGTCTACAGGGAATGTAGATTCTTTTGAAACAACTTACATCTTTCTTCCCTAAACTTACTATATAAAGGAGCACCACCGGCTGCAGGATGGCGGACATGCTTGTCTTCCCCAACTAGCCCTGTGCGCCTGGGTTAGACTGTGCACCCCTGAACCTGGCTAGCACGTGGGGCAATAAACCCTGTCTTTCAGCAAATCTTGAGCTGTGAAGTTTACTGTTCAACAGCACTGTCGGTACTCTGTGTATTTGTTCCAGATTTTACGCAACATTTATTGTTTTAAAAAATACCTCAATAATACAATGTAAAAACAGAATTGATATCCTATTTATTTTTTTACGAAACGTACAAGGTCCTTTTTCTGGATGGAAAATTCACATAAATAATAGTTAAAGATCTAATTTAGGCCAGACCCTTGTGGACATTAGATATATGAGTAAGAACACAGGGCCTCAAAGCTTACTATCTATCAGTAGACAGGGAAAATCAATAGATACAGTTCAACTGCCTAAAATAAAAATATTCATTTTTGTATTAAAATAATAAGCTAGTTCTCATTTAAACTACATAGGGAAATTAGTGAATTAAGTTACAATTTATCAGCGGCTGTGTTCCTTTGTAAGCTTAGTAATAAGTTTTATTGTTAAGAGGTTTAGTCCATTAAGTCATTCAATTCACCCATTTATTGAGCACTTACTATGTTACAGAATACTGAATTAACTGAGTTGCTTGGAATATATCCACAAACAAAATGGACAAAAAAAAAACCCCTTTGATTTCCCTTGTTTCCCTTTCATTCCTCTGACCACTCACAGTAGAAAAAAAAATTCCTTGATTCCTTTCTCATCACAATGATTTTATAATCTTTCTAAGAATATACTTGAATATCAGCTACATAACTGACTAGAAAGCAAGAATTACAGCAGTCTGGCCATATTCACCATTCTTCCTCTTAACTGAAATATTCAGACATTTGCATTTTTTAAGCAGTTCATTCAAACTATCTAAATAAAAATAAGTACATCAAGGTGTGTATGTAAATCTTGGTAGCCCGGTGACATTTTAATAGAAATATATAAAACCATGGCGAGGTCCTTAGTAGACACAGAAGTCATGAAACCACAATAAGAAATGTAATGTCCACTACAAGTGATCTAATATTTCAAAGATAACAACATCCTGCATTGTCAAACAATAATTTGAAGGCAGATTGAATGGAGTCTTGCAAATTTCATAGGGGAAAAAAAAAGTCGGCACATTTTTGTGATTTTTCTTTTTTGACACATTTAATTGCTCTTCCATACACACGGAGAACAAAAGCAGCAGCATGCCATATTTATTCAATGAAGGGAGAGCCACAGGGGTTGTGGAACATTCTTCCTCCAACACTAGCCAAATTATCTCAGTGCCCAACTTGTAAGAGGCTGCAATAATACTCGATCATTTCAGCGTACTGGTAGGGTGATGCATCATTTTAACAGCATGATGGCAGATTGTGATCATCTTCATGGTATAGGAATCTAGAGATAAGTGGCAGGCATGGTGAGTCATTTTCATACATCCTCATTCTGCATGGAAACCTTAAAGAGATAGTCAGAAATTGGCCTCCTCTGTCATGGACTACTCATTAACTCCACGAGTAAGGAGGCCGGTGTGTACTGGAGGTTCATCGGTACAGTCATCATGGCCTTTGGTGTTCACTGTATAGAACAAGCCAAGGGAGATGATGTAAAGTCACCGTGATTGATAGTGTGCTATTTAGTGACACTGCAGCACAGAACAAGGAAACTCCAATAAAATGGACTGGAAGTGCCACCAGGGCAGGAAACATGTCAGTTACATTTACTGATTTATATGCTCAGTGCCTGGCACAGTACTAGAAACTGATAGCGGTTAATAAATGTTGTTTCAATAAATGATGCACCGATGAATGAATGGATGATGCATCTATAACAACTAATCAATGTGTGCATTAATGGTAGCTTTGCTCATGTAAAACAGTCCCTGTCAATCTGGATATCTGGCCACTAAAATACATTTTAAACAAATAAGAATTTTTACTTGTCATCATACTGTATTTGTTTGCACTGAACAGCCACTGCTTAACTACTTGAATAAAAAAGACATTCAGCGTGTTTATGCCAATTCAACCGCCATCAACATCCGAATACCCACAAAAAATCATCATCAGAGATAATCAGTTCTTTTGGTAAAGGCACAAAGCAGTTTGGAAAAACTTAATTGAAAACTGGACACAACTGGATGATGATTGATGATGAATGCGTTGGTGATGAATTAATTTATTTCTTAATGAGCAGGCTCAGATCCTTCATTTCCTCTAAGAGATTAGCATATTTAAATACAATATGCTATGTTTTCCTATAAGATCTAATCTTTTAAGCAGGATGCCTAGTTCAAAGACTATTTTAATAAAGGAGAAAGGATAAAAAATAATTCGATGTACAGCTAAAGCTGTGAAAGCACGTGTTTTAGGAAAAGGTGAGTTATAAATCATGCTTTTATATTTGAAATACAGATGTTATTCTTAGAACCTGCTAAGAACAAGTCAATGCTAAGTGAAAAACTTCAATTTTAAATGATGCGTCACTGAAAATGGGTTGGTTTTTTAACTGAACAACCAAGGGGTCCAGGCTGCCTGTCACTATTTGAGCCAATTAGTCAGAGACAGGGTTGAATCATTTATGAGTGTTTATTCTAATAATGCCAGCAAGTATGGGGGAGCAGTAGGTCATCCACAAAAATCTTCTCTGCCCCCCCCCCACCGTAAGCCAGCTGCTTATATTGAGTAGAAGAATAAAGATTACATAGGAAATTAGAAATTACAGGCATGGGAAAGTAGGCATGGTATAATCATTACAGGTTACAAGTCATGTGGGCTGGGGGTCAGGAGTTGCATAGTGCAGGTGCCTCTGGGCACCATTGGGACCAGATTACAGGCAATAGGGGTTAGGGTTGTAAAGAGCAGGTGCCTCCAGGACTAGATTTTTTAGCCACAAGGTTGTAAATCTTTCCATAGCGATAGGCAGTTCTCAGGACGGGAGGATGGATTGCATTCTGATGTTAGCTCCCATGTCCCAGGGCATACAACTCCCAGCCAGGTTAGAATGTGTGCTTTCTCTAATCAGAACAGAACCATCATGGCTAATAGAGCATGATTAATATCCTATATAATAAAAGGCTAATATACAAATCGACCGAACGGCAGAATGACCAGTCACTATGATGTGCACTGACCACCAGGGGGCAGGCGCTCAACGCAAGAACTGCCCCCTGGTGGTCAGTGCACTCCCACAGGGAGAGCACGGCTCAGCCAGAAGCCAGGAACAAGACTGGTGAGCACAGTGACGGTGGTGGAAGCCTCTCCCGCCTCCATGGCAGTGGTAAGGATGTCTGACCGACGGCTTAGGCCCACTTCCCCTGGGGTTCCCAGACTGTGAGAGGGCACAGGCCGGGCTGAGGAACCACTCACCATGCCCCCCCCCCAAGTGTATGAATTTCATTCACCAGACCTCTAGTTTCTTACAATTGTAGCTGGTCCCCACTATTCTATTTCTGTCCCTAACAGTTTCTCCAGTCCTTATGTTGCCATCACTGTCCTAAAAATAATAAATAATAACCTATATTTTATGTCCAATCATGACTGTTCCATTTTTTTTCTGTTCATCTGTTCCTTGTGTTGCCCTTTTTTTTTATTTTTCAGAAAACTTTAATTTATTTTAGGTTTCAGTAGATTCCTTTCTTTTCAGTACTCTTTTGAGATGTCTTAAAATCAGGGATGAGAGATTTTATGTAAAATTCGTGTGACTCAAGAGTCAGGGAAGACTATAAGGGAATAAAGATGTCACTTCACCAAAATGGCACTCCAGGTCATTTTTAGGCTCAAGGCAGTCAAGCTGGACGTGGCTGATACTTATTTCTCTATCATCTACAGTGGTAAATACAGATTTCACTTGGTTTGGTCCCCTTATCCAATTACAAGCACTTTACACAGAGAGCCCAAGTCTTTTATTTCATTTCTACTCCTCATAGTACTTGGTAAACGATGTCCACATGGATTCAGAACGAAGGCTGTGCCCAAACTGTTAAAAATCAAACCTGTATTACACAGAACCACAGAACTAAAGTTATCAATGAATCTCCCAAATTAGGACAGAGAAGAATATTGAAATAGAATGTTCTCCACAGATCTCCTCAACTCTCTTGGGGTATTAAGAGATGACCTGGGGCACCAACGTGAATAAACTTTTAGTGAATGAAATTTCTGACCAACCAGAACTCCTATTGCCTTACCATTTAAGATACCAAAGCTTTCATTGTAATAGTGGCATTCATAACAAGGCAAGTTAGCCCAAATTGTCAGCTCCATAAATAATTGGGTCCTAGAAGGACTGTCAGAGAGCTTTGGTGATTTACAGCTACCAAGAACACTGACAAACTGTGATCAGGCTGCCTTTGTTCGAAAAGCAGCCCATCTCAATATAAACTCAGAATGGCAGTGGGATTGTGCAGCATAAAACAGTCCGATAAATTAAGTTCCCATCTGTCACAGGGAGTTCTACCCCAGGACAGAGGTCACCTGATGATGATGATAATAATAATAATAATAATAATAATAATAATAATAATAAGAGCAATAATGTGAATAATGACATCATCATCATAATAGGTGAATGAGCCATAAAGAGTAAAAGGGGTGTCCATTGTCAACTCAGCCTCACTGAAGAGCAGTTTTGACTGTCTTCCCAGAAGATGAGCAAATCAAATTCAAATGGTGATTGTTCTCAACAGGGGCCGAACCAGTCAGGATTTTCAGTCCCGTTGGCATCCAGTGACACAAGGCAGCTGGATGACGGAAAGAATCTGTCAAAAATCACTAGTGTACTTGACCCAATATTGGGAGGTGCAGTAAGAAAATGACCTGGTTCATAAACATACTAAAAAAAAAAGAGAATGTCTTAAAGGTCACTCCCTGTCCACCATGTGCTTAAAACTTATCTTCCTATGAATGCCACTCTTGGAACATAAACTAAAAGATTTGCCATTTCTATTGACCAATAACTTGGCTGGATTAAACCTTTGGAATGTCCCATTCCTTCTACATTTAGTTCCTAGAGCTTGGGTAAGAATTAAATTTGTGGAGCGCCTACTGTATTTCATACATCTTCTGTAGAGTTGGCAGTATTATTCCTGTTTATGGGTGGGAAACTGAAAAACTTTCCCAAAGATAAGTGGTCGGCAATTGACAAAGTCAGAACTCACATCCAGATCCAGCTCCCTCCTAAGTTCATACCCTGAGGGAGGCTGCACAACGGCCTGGCAAGGATGTCCATGCCTGAATTCCCTGGACTAGGAATACGCTACTTTACCTGGTGAAAGGGATCTTACAGATGTGATTAAGTTAAGGCTCTCCAGATGGAGAGATTATCACAAGGGTCCTCCCAAGAGAAAGGCAGAGGGAAATTCTAGAGAAGATATGAAGCTGAAGTGGCAGAAACAGAGGTGGGAGACCTGTGGCCAAGAGGCAAAGAATGCCCCAGCACCTAGAAATCAAAGGATTCTCCCTTGGAGCCTCCAGAAGGAAACAGCCCTGCGGACACTTTGATTTCAGCCCCACAAGACTCCATTTTGGATTTCTAACCTCCAGATTTGTAAGAGAACAAATGTGTGTTGCTTTCATCCACTAAACTTGTGATAATTTGTTATAGCAGCACGAGGAAACTAATACATACCCTGAGTGGCAATGCTTTCCTAACTAACAACTGATGCTAAAAAGTCAACTCTGCCATCTTGATTTAATTAACAACATATAACAGGGTGGTTGGAGGCCAATAACTAATTTCCTCCCAAAGAAAGAGGGAAATAAATGAGACCTTAATGGATCCCGTCCATCTCTTGGTCTGTGGAATTTGAGTCACTGGTCCTGGGAATGTTAACTGTTTAGGAAACATGGCCAGGACATAAAACTACCCAATAAATTGAGGAGAAAAACAAAATAAAAGGAATCTTAAAGACAAGAAACTTTCTACCCTTTTCAGGTTTCACTTATTGGAAATTGTAACTTAAGAAAATGAAGAGGGGCCAGAACAAAGCATCTGGGTTTTCTTCTGAGACAATAGTTGACCTAATCAAACATTATCAAACAGCCCGGGCCAGTGTGGCTCAGATGGCTGAGTGTTGCCCTGTGCACCCAAGGGTCACCTGTTTGATTCCAGGTCAGGGCACAAACCCAGGTTGTGGGTTCAACCCTGGTTGGGGTACATGCGGGAGGCAACTGATCAATGTTTCTCTCTCACATTGACGTCTCTCTTTCTCTAGCAAATAAATAAAAACCTATTTTTTATTTTTTATTTATTTTTTATTTTTTTGAGATATCTATAATAATAAAAGCATAATATTTTTATTGCTTTTTAGAGAAAGGAAGGGAGAGGAATAGTGAGAGAGAAACATCAAAATGAAAGCTAAAACCTCCTATCAGGGCTTGAGCATGCCCTGACCTGGAATCCAACCAGAAACTTTCTGGTGCATGGGATGATGTCCAGCCAACTGAGCCACACCAGCCAGGGAACACTTCTTATCTTTTGATGATGTCCCACGATTCCTTCTTTATTGCTTCCTTTCACTTTAAGTAGCTTCATATAGCCATTCTTTCATGGTAGACCTGCTAGCAACTAATTCCCTTAGGAAAACTCTATCTGAGACCATCTTGCTTCCCCCCTCTTCCTCAAAGGTACTTTTGCTATATATAGGATTCTAGGTGAACAGATAGTTATAAAAACCTATTTTTTAAAAAAACACAGTATCTGCCAGCCGGAATGGGCACACCATGTTCCCGAATCTCTTCCCACCTGCAGCCTGGGCTTGGCTCCTCAGAGATGTGCTACTAGGAAGAGTACTCTAAAGCAGAGAGGCTCCCACGAGCTCACACACATGCGAACCGCTGCCACCACCACCGTAGTCACAGCCATTGACAGTTTTTTGTTGTGTTTTTTTTTTTTTTCAAAATTAAAAATATTTAATGAGATGTTTACGTCACACCCATTTGGGGAAACTAAGCTCGTATTTATGTATGAATAATACAGCTGCTTGGGTTTTAAAAAAATCCCTTCATTTCAATGTGAATACAGCACAGCTGCCTTGATGAGCGATGGCAGGAGGTGGCGGTGCCATTGGTCCAAAGTTGGAATATGTAATGACGTCTCATCACCCATGGCTCCTTTACAAAAATAACGCCAGTTTCCCCGCTCCGCTTTGTCCTACAAAGGGGTCGGTCAACTGGGGCCCGCATATAAGCCCTGCGGAGCGAAGCATGTGCGCAATGTGAAGTGTTGAATATATATGTGGGTATATTTAGTGCCTTTAAAAGCGCAGTGGTCATCCGTCCTCACGTGGTTTTGTAAGAATAGGCTTCGTTAGCATCAGCTGCACAAGTCACTCTCGCGTGATGTAGAGCTCGCATCATCTGACATTTTGTTCTAAAAACTACTTTCAAAATGTCAGCAAGTCTCCAGACTTGCACTCGGCGGATAAGGCCTACTCAAAATCTGCTGCTAGCAACCACTGCGCATTTGGTGCGGTTTTCCCCCTGACGGTGAATATTCATACAGGAAAGACTTCACTGTTAAAGAAGTGTGTGTGTGGGCGGGGGGGGGGGGGGGGGGCGGATGTTCTTCCTGTAACCCCAAGATGTATGAGACACCCATTTCCAGTTCCAGACAACATCATTCACAAAGGAACAAGTCAGACTGAATGGAATTATAATACAGGAGGTAAAATACAGGCATTTCTACGAATGGCAGGAATGCAGAGAAAGCTTATTCATGATCCCCCACTATTGTTAAGGTTGAAATCCAGGTAAAGCAAACACAATTAAGAAAATCCATAAACTGTGTTTCTCTTTCACATGATTGCCAAGCAAACGATTTTAGAGCTTTTTGTCTCCATCGGAGGTATCCATGGTCATAGCTAAACCTCGTCAAGCTCATCAATAAATAAAAGTTCATTCCAGCCCAGCCTGTGTGGCTCGGTGGTTGAGCATCGACCTGTGAACCTGGAGATCACAGTTCAATTCCCAGTCAGGGCACATGCCTGGGTTGGGGGCTCAATCCTCAGTGGTGGGTATGCAAAAGGCAGTCAATCAATGTTCTTTCATCACTGATGTTTCTATCTCTCTCCAGCTCCCTCCCTCTCTGAAATAAATTATATATATTTTTTTTTAAAAAAATAGTTTGTTCCAGTGCCCTTAAGCACCAAAGGAAGGCACTGACTTGGACTGCTCTGGTCCATAATGTGAGGGTAGTGGTTGCCAATAACTAATGTTTGCAATGACAGCCAACAGTGTAGATCAGTGATGGCGAACCTTTTGAGCTCGGCGTGTCAGCATTTTGAAAAACCCTAACTTAACTCTGGTGCCGTGTCACATATAGAAATTTTTTAATATTTGCAACCATAGTAAAACAAAGATTTATATTTTTGATATTTATTTTATATATTTAAATGCCATTTAACAAAGAAAAATCAACCAAAAAAATGAGTTTGCATGTCACCTCTGACAGGCGTGTCATAGGTTCACCATCACTGGGGAGACCAAGTATGTCAAACTCAAAGGCTAACACAAGCCAAATAAATGAGGCATGGGGCCTGTGGGCCGTGAGTGCTTAAAGGAACAGTGTCTGGGTTTCTGCCACCTGACTGCTAAAGCTTCCACTGGACATCACACACTGTGGAGACTAAAGCAGGCATCAGGGCCACCATGGGACCCAGCTATTCCCACTGTCAGGGCTCCTGAAAGCCCCTCTGACCCTCCTTTATGGGACTTAAAGCACACAGCTCACTCAGATTTGCCAGCTTAAAAACAGGCAGAAAAGTTAAGAGCTGGCCACTTAGAAAATGCAGGATATTGAATAAAGCAGAGCAACAGTCCTCAGGATGGTGGGAGACAAGGCGTAAAGATGTGGCAAGCACATGTAGAAAGGGAGGAAGAGCTGGGGTAGCAGTGAGGATAGACACAGACAAGTCTCTAGCAGGAGGGACAGCTCCCAACAAGCTTAGAATACATGGAAACATCTTATCCTATATAATAAAGAGCTAATATGCAAATGGTCATCACGTCCTTGCACCCTCATGCCCTTACACCAGAATTGCTCAGACACTCAACACTAGGGAGAGAGGAATGGGGACCAGCCAGGCACAACTGAGCTGGGGAGAGAGGAATTGGGACCAGCCAGGCTGTGGCCCGGGAGAGGGACAAGCTGCCCGCCCTGTGGTCCCTTGCAGCTGCGGCTGGCCCGGGAGAAGCCGGCCCGTGTCCTGGGTTCCTGCAGCCGGCCAGAGGGAGGGAAGCCCAGGTTCCAGGTGCCTGTGACGGGCCAGAGGAGGGAATCCTGGGTCCTGGGTATGGGGCGAGGCAGAGGTGGTTAGGGGCAATCAGGCAGGCAGAGGTGGTTAGGGGCAATGAGGCAGGCTGGCAGGTGAGTGGTTAGGAGCCAGTGGTCCCGGACTGCGGGAGGCAGTCAGACGTCCCCCGAGGGGTCCCTGATTGGAGAGGGTGCAGGCCAGGCTGAGGGACCCCCCCCCCCCCGGCATGAATTTCATGCACTGGGCCTCTAATACTAGTATAAACACTTGTACCTCCACACCCACAGCAACAGCCTCACAGCAGTTTCAGTTTTTTAGCACTAACTTGACTTCTGCATTTCAGATGTGCCAGCATGTAAGGAGCTATGCGTAATGTCACACTGATTCCTTCTGCCCCCCAGCCCCCCGTTTGCCACTTTATGAAGATATTTTCACTGCTTGTCATTGATCGCAATTACACACAAGTGACTACTCCTCATTAAAGACTTGGCACCGATGCACAAATACCTATTGACACAATTAAGCTTTGACACCATGGCCATCAAATTCCTTTTGTCCTCATGATGTATCTATCCCATATTATTTTTTTAAAAAAGGAGGAAATTATCTGTTTTAACCAGAGCTAAACTCGCTCAAGTTTGTTCATTGTATAAATATAAAGAAATGCTAAAAATAGCCAGTGCTCTATCCAGTATATTATTAGAATTCATAAAGAGGAACTGATAAAGCAATGTTAAGACACTGAAGGACAGATATCTAACGCAATGAAAAAAGAATAATTCAGCATGGAAGGCTCTAAAATAAGAGAAAGTCTGTCATTACCAGTGGCTAGAAATGCAGTGTGGTGACGGATATTCAAACAATCTATATGTCTAAGCATATAACTGAATATATTATCCACAACCTGTTTCATTTCAATTCCCAAATTCTCAAAATTGACAGAGTTGTATGTTTGCTAATTTAGTCAGTGCGTAATTACTCTGGTCAGTATGAATATTTAGCAAATGTTGAGAAAAAAGGATAGCCATTTTTCTTTCTAAAATAAAAAAATGGTGAACAAAAAATTTAAAGCCTTATGCAATCACTCCTATCAAGAAAGATAATACCATCTACTCTCTTCCAAATATAGTTTAGGTCACATCTGCTACAAGAGAGCTTGAAATATTATCATAGAAATGTTTGGATAATTAGCAATTAATTTCCATTGACTAATATACAATAAAAGTAGAGCTGCATATGCATGAAGCGAATCTCAGTGTGTGGTCTCCCTTCCTTCCTGGTCACATTTCCACATGGGTAAAATCTGGTGGGTACGAATTCCAAAGGCAGTCTGAATCAACTGAAGGGAAAAATTAACAAAAGACACTACATAGAAAGTGAAGGAGGCAGAAAACAGAATAGATCTCAATGTTAATACAAAAGGAACCTTGGCTGGTAGCTCAGTTGGTTAAGCAGTGGTCGGCAAACTGCGGCTCGCGAGCCACATGAGGCTCTTTGGCCCCTTGAGTGTGGCTCTTCCACAAAATACTGACTTCTGAGCATGGACCACGAGGTTTCAATCGCACTGTACATGTACACACGCACATGGTATTTTGAAACAACAAATCAATATATCTGTTCCTCTCTAAAATCAATTTAAAAAAATTAATACTAAAGGATATTGTTGCCAAATTCTATATCCCACCCTGCCCTATGCCCTTTACAATACATCTGATTTTAATGATTAATGTAGAATAGAGCTTGCATAATTTTAATTGTGTTTGTAAGTTTATCTTTGTTCTTTATTATGTCACTGATAATAAATATTTTAAAAGAATTCCAATTCCCATATATAGCCTTCTTCCATCTGCTGTCACTCTCTCCCTTCAGTCACCTGATTCCCCAAGTATTAGTAAGGTGTGCCTGGGACCATCCTTCTGATTGACAATAGCCTTAATGCCTTTCTGTCACCATGCTTAGAGCATCCCCCATCCTATATAAGAATATATAAAAAGTTTTTTTTATTTATAAGGATAATAAATATTCTCCAACTAATGGTATTCAGCATTATATGTCTCAGGCAAAATCTGAGAATTCACTAATATGAAATATTTAACCCAAGCTTCTAAAAACATGAAGTTACCTATCTTATAAGGGGCAAGTCTTACTGAGGAATGAAGAAGGCAGATAATGAATTGGTTAATAGTAATCAGATATTGTGTAGCATTATATATGTCAAATCAGCATAGAAATTAGCATTGTATTCAGTGTAGCATTGTATTCACCGCTTTTTAGCTGTGAAACTTAAGTCACACAACCTCGATAAAAATAATTCCCATCACCTACAGAAAAGAGTGAAACCCTTTTCATGATGCTAGTGTCAGAATACAATGTAAAAATATATATTAAAATGATTAGCATCTTTTGCTATCCAATAGTAGGAATAGAGAACCAACTGTTAATAAAGCAAGAAATGGCATATCTGAGGTCTTTATGACCCCTGGTTTTGACTTTTCAATTTTATTTACATTTCCCTTGTTCTGAAATCCCCCCCACCTTTTATATCTTCTGTTGTGCATGTTCATTTTGTCAGTTGCGTTAAATCTTTTGGGGTTATGTAAGATATAAAACAAGTATATAATATACATTTGTGAATTACATACAACATAGCAATAAAGCTTTCTGTATAACAAAATAATGCACAACCATTAGTTGGTGATTGACTTTACCCAGGGAAAATTGTTTTTCGTGTGTGTGTGTGTGTGTGTGTGTGTGTGTGAGTGAGAAAGCCTTCTAGAACTTATTTTACCAAGATCATTACAGATAAACAAGGAAGGTCTATGTCCAGAAGTTTATGAATTTGTTTGAAGTTTGAATTTTATGCCCTAAATTCATTTTTTTTTAAAAAAAGGCAGACTGCATAAAATAGAAGTGATTTAAAAAAAGTGAACGTATCACTGAAATTTGGCCATACACATACAATTCTTGGACTGAACTGTGCGTGAACTCCTACTTCTCTGATATTATTATTATTTTTTGCTACAGTTACAGTGGCCATGAAAGCAGCACCTAGGTCTTTTCATTGGGTGGGTCTTGCCAGACCACCACTCAGCTCTCCCTCAGGGTCAAGAACAAGAAAGGAGTGAAAATCACTAGGTCTTGCATTAGTATATAAATGAAGAGCATACAGCATTCAAAATACAATCACACAGAGCATCTCTGCTGACCTTCCCAGTACCCATGCAAGATCAGTGAAATAATTGTCATTATTGTACCCATTATATAGATGCAAAAACTGAGGCTCAGTAAAGTTCAAGGCCTTGCTCAATATCAGACTTTCTGAGTGGCAGACCAATTTATGACATTGGTCTACTGCTATTTCAATTCTCTGGCAAGCTGCCCCATTGACTTTTATATAGTTAAGCGTCCAGTCACTTCAGGAAGTCACTGAATTCCTTCTCAATCATTCCATTCCTGGGTCACTCCTGGGCTTCCTTAATAACCTTGTTTTGAGTCAATTTTTTAAAAAAAAATCATGATTTTTTTTTTCATTATAGTCAAGTGGTATATCTGGCTCTTAGAAAAGCAAAATATGCCATTTCACCTACAGCTAGATGCCTCTTTGATTCCTTTTTAGGTAAACATGTCTTTGATTCCTTCCTAAATCTTTGAAAGCAAACATTAGAGATCCGAACAGCCGGTAATGAGGCTGACTCTCCGGCTCCTTCTCTCTGCCTAACTTTCAAGCAACATTGGCTAAATCACTTTATAATCTGACTCTGGAAGTAGCTATGCCAGAATTGATTATATAAATATTTTAAGCCGTTAATATAGATAGATTTTTATTTTCTTGACTCTTACCCTTAGAAAATGGATTAGATGAATTTTCTGGTCAGTTTGCTACTCCATCAAGAAAGCAAGGGCGTCAAATTTTGAAATGTGAAAATGGCTGATTGGTCTTTAATGAAAGATTCTAATTTATACCAGTTTCTTTGAAAACACATGGCTAGTTTCTGTTAATAGCCTAAATGATCACAGTTCCACCAATTAAAGTTAACAAGCCAGTAGCCAGTACAGCTCGCATCAAGAAACAAATATATATTATTCACAACTCTAAATCTGGGCTCAGAAAGGAGTAGTAATGGAATTAATAGAAGCCACATTTTGTTCCTCATTTCCCAACTCTAGATATGGTCTAAAGCAGATTAAGATCATTAGTATAGATATACAGAATACTCACAGCTTGAATCAACTCTCCAGCTTTACCCGTAATAGAATATCTGGCACATCTGGGGAGATTCCTAAATTTAGAGCTGGCACATATTTTATTTCTTCTTTTTAAAAAAATATATATTTTTTTTATTGACTTCAGAAAAGAAGGGAGAGGTAGAAAGAGTTAGAACATCAAGGATGAAAGATAATCATCTATCAGCTGCCTCCTGCATGCCCCACACTGGGGATTGAGCACTCAACCTGGGCACATGCCCTGATTGGGAATCAAAAATCGACTGAACAGCAGAACGACCAGTTGGCCGGGGTGGGGCTGGTGAGTGGGTGGCTCCTGAGGGCTCCCGGTCTGCGAGAGGGCACAGTTCGGGCTAAGGGACCTCACCCCCAGAGTGCACGAGTTTTCACGCACCGGGCCACTAGTATTTTTATAATTATAAATTTACCTTTTACTTATGACAAATAATATTAGTCTTCTACTTACAGTGCTGATATAAAACTCACTTTGAAAAGTAATTATGTTGAAAAGGTGGAAATGGAGAGGTCAAGGTCATTTGACACACATACAAAAGATAGAATGGTTGGTGCTATGGGCTGGACTGTGCTACCCTTTCCCCAATTCATGTGTGAAATCCTTAGCCCCCCCCCCCCCCCCCCAATGTGATAGTATTTGAAGATAGGTAGGTAATGAGGATTATATGAGATCAAGGGGATAGGTCCCTTGAGAGGAATTTGTGGTTTTATAAGAAAAGGAAGATAAATTGGTTTTTATCTGCCAAGTGAGGGCAGAGAGAGAAGGCACCCCTCTTCAAGCCAGGGAGAGAGCCCTCACCAAGAACCAAGTCAGCTAGCACCTGGATTTCCCAGCCTCTAAAACTGTGAGAAATAATTATCTGTTACCTTTGTGATATTTTGTTATAGCAGCCAAGAAGATGAACACAGAGAATTTAGAGAAACATACAAAATATCCAACACCCTGGGATGAAAGACACTATAGGAAGAAGAGAACCGGGTGAGCCGAGAATTCAATTGGAATTTGATCAAATGTAGGAAGAACATGCTGAGGCATCACCGAGCAGGTACGCCTCCTGGGCCATCTCAGTAGCAGGGCCTCTCCCCATTCTAATGATATTGCAATGGAAAAAAAAAAAAAAAGAGCAAAATGGTACTGAAGAAGAAGCAGAGATAGGACAACATGTGATGTTATTAACTCCATCCCAAGGGCAGGTCTGGAGAGAAATTTGGATAAGATCTAGCAAAAAAGAATGAGTAAAAAGATTTAACAAGGCCACAGTCCTGAAGAGTTCCTTAATATTGTGTTGCCTTGTTGCTTTTTCCATTGATTTATTCACAACTGGCGCCAATAAACCAACATAATAATGCTTCCTTACTTCGGTTCCGTTTTATGAGTGTCAATGTCGAGAAGAGACTTTGGGCTGAGACGTGGGACTCAGTGTCTTGAGGACCAGGGTAGTGGCAGCAACATGCTGACTGGTCCGGCCAGAAGGGTTCAGACCTCAGTGAGGAGATAGAACCACAAATCACAGAATAGCCCCATTGCGTTGATATGAAGACATGAGAAATACTCCTAAGATACCTAAACGACTAAATTTAGGAAATATTGATTTGATGGCAAGCTTTTTAAACCTAAAATGTAAGTAATAAATGCATGTAAAGGTTAATCACCCTCTCTCATTAAAAGTAGAACTTAGAGGTTACCCATATTTGTGTAATATATTAATGAGTTAGGTGGGATCTGGAGCTGGGAGCTACTTTGTTACCTGTCTCATTAAAAATGGGAAATCCTTAGGTACTAATGTACTCCTGGAAATAAAATCGACTTCTTTCCCTTGCTCTTTACAGTACTCTCAATAAATCAGGATAAATAACCAAGTTCATTATATGCTTATGCAAGAATTGTCAAAATATATGCTATTTGTTTCTTTATCTCTTAAGAACTAAGGATGTAGAGACTTACAAAATAAAAAAGATAAGAATATGGCTTTGAAAAATGAGATAGAACAACATTTTCTATTTATTGGCAAACACTTGCTCTCAGTGGACCTATAATTCTGTGCCAAATTTCAGGAATTCCATGCATAGCTGAACAGTGTGGAAGGGCTCAATGTACTGAGAGGTGAAGTGCAGTGCTGAAATCACTTGATGAAATAAATGGTATAGTGTCCCTGTTTCGAAAGTGTTAGCAAAACCAGGATCGGTTGTGACAGTCATAGAATGAGATTAATAAATAACAACAATAATAAAAACTGAGCGCTAAGCCCCAGAAAACCAATTTTGAAACAATTACAGGCAACTATTATGGGATGCCTCTAAACAGTTTTAGCTAAATTCCCCCAGCACAGCTCTGATGGCGATAATGCGCACGGTGTATGCAATTCACTGCACACACTTGAAAATGTACTCCGCTGTATTTTGTGTTTGATGAATAAGTCCACCGGCTTAATACACCATCGTTAACGACGGAATTGCTCACAAGTGTGAGGGGACAGCAATGTTTCCTCTGCGACCTCCTATGCAGGAGAGAGGTAATTTTTTGTGTGGGTGTTTGAAAGTCATTATGGAGGCCTCTCCGGCTATTTGCGTTGTGGTGTTATGCTTCAATTCTAGCTGCAGAACGCCTAGAATCAGTGAGGGGAACAGTGTACTGTGAAGATAATTATTTCCTTAGCCAAGATGGGGATGGTCCTAGCCAATGAAATTCGTATTTGCCCAATAAAACAGTGGGGAAAGCAGGTTAGAGAAAGCTGCGTAATGGTAGGACTCTAACTTCTAAATAAAGGAAATATGCAAAATCAGCCAGGCTGGGCTCAGAGTCTAATCCCACTTTGCCAGGCATTTTGTAAACTCTCCACTTGCTGGATGAAATGAACATCCATGACCGAGTTCTCCTAAAAATAAAACAAGGAGAATGTAACACGTGCATGTTGTTAAAATCTACTGCTGAAAAATGAGTTGCTATGAACAATCACCTAGTTAGAGAAGTCACTAACCTCTACTAATTTTTATCTTTTCTCCTTTCAATGTTTTATTGGATTTTATACACATGTGGGGAAAAAATAAAAATTCATTATATACAGTTATGTCACTAAGATAATAGTGGAAAAGCTGTCCAATATATGACTTTTAATGAGTCTTTGACCACGTCAATGACAGTTTCTTAAGTGTCATATTAAAATGTTTCTGCTATTAAAGCAATTATTTTTTTTCCAAATCAATAACCATTTCTTCCCTTGACTTTCAAGAGTCCCAGCTTTGCTGTTATTGTTTATTTTGAAACATGTTATTTAACATAGCAAAGTTGTCACTGTACTTTGTTAAACAGCACTCTAATGTTTGATAACCATTCTATGGATAAATATTCTGCAAACGACAGTTCCCTGCCGGATCATGGATTTCCACAGCTCTATGATCTGTCGCGAATATTCTTTAGTTTTTTTGGAAGCTCTGGAGTTGATGCCACAATAAAAAAGCTCCTGAAATCACAAGAAGCACCTTTGGTTCAAATTTAGTTTTAAGTTTTACTTGTGGCCTTAGAAACAGTCCATACACGCTGGGGCTTAATTTCTCTTCTTGGAAAATGTGATTAATAGCACGTCTTCCCTTGAAATGTTAAAGGAATTAAATGAGAATATATATGTTGAGATTACAGGGAGGAAGTTAGGTCTCTAAGAGGTGACAAGGACACAAAACTGAAGTCCTGCAAATTGAATTCAGAAGGAGGGCTGGATTGGCTAGCCAACCGGTTTGTTTTGTTGGTTTGTTATTTGTTTTCAATTTTAATGCCGTTAAACAAGGCACCCATCCTTAAGTTTGCTAAAATCCCCTGAATTTGCAATAATTAATACCTGGCAGGAAGCTATCATTTTTAATTGAGTTTAAATTTCTGGTAGCATGGCTTGGTAGATGAGATCCTGATTCCACACCACACTGCACTATCCTATCCTATCCTATCCTATCCTATCCTATCCTATCCTATCCTATCCTATCCTATCCTATCCTATCCTATGATTCTATTCTGTTCTATGCTGTGATTCAGATATGATTGAACATAAACTTGTCAACAAAACCCCATGGCAGGCATACCTCACTCAGAGAGAATCGCTAACAGAGCTAGTCAGGCCTGTGTGGCATGGCACCCCGAACCATAAGAGCAGGAGATAGACAAGGATGCACATGTCTGCCTCAGCACTGACCTCCACTCCTTCCCCCTTCCCTTGTCATCTTAGCCACTCTCTGCCTTTGGACTAGATGGTCTCCCACCCCTCCTTCCCTCTTTCCTGTCCTCTGATTAGCCTCTCCATTTGCTGCTGTGCTATGTGTCCTCCTCTTCAACCATGTGCCTCTCTGATGACTACCTCTCTCTGATTCTGAATCCCTCTCTTCCTTCCTTTTCAAGGTACTCAGAGCGCCAAATTCATGCTGGTATTTTACTAAAGGTTTTATGTGACAAGCTCGCTGTCCTAGGAGAGCTTCCAGACTTTTTCCACTGAAGATACCCTAGGCAGAGAGGAATGAACACATACCCCTGGGGGGATCTGGGGGCACAGCCCAAAGCAAACCTGGGAGAGCTTTAAAGGATGATGCTTTGTTTTAAAAATTCATGGGGATTTTATATTCTGTTCCATAAATATCCATATTTGTGTAACTATTAAAATAATAATTCTTCCCACTGGTTGAGTAAAATTGATGCTTCTGGAAGCCTTGTCACGTTGGTCCCAGGATATTTTGGCATATTGTTATGCCATCGTCTGCCCTCCAGGGGTTCCCATACCTAATGCAGGTGGGGAGGACTTCTCCACTCCCTTGTGTTGGGTGATCTATTAGCATAACACACCTGGCCCACCTGGAGGCCTTGCTCATTTCTTGGGGGGGGGGGGCGCAGCCTGCAGGGGTTTAATCCGCTTGATCTGCTTGGTAAATTTGAAAGGTAGAAATTGCTCAGCCATAGCCCAGGCCCTTTCTCTCTCTCTCTCTCTTTCAAGCTCCTTATGAGATGGATAAATGCTACTCTGTCCCTCAAGTTCAAAAGGTATGAAAGGGCCTGTTCAAACTGCATGCACTTCAGAGGGGGCCTTCTGGAATGCGGCACACGTGCTAAATCTGGGAGGTCGATGTTTCGGTATACACAGATTTTATCCAGCTGCAGATTTCCAACTTTCCTTTTCATAAGTTAGGCATCACTAAACAACTGAAACAACAACAACAAAACAAGGAAACCACTGACAGCTTTAAAAGAGAGCCAGAGGTGTGATGTCTTCCTTTTCGGGCATGTCTATGGGGTTTCAGGTCCGGCCTGTGCCAGGCAGAGCATCTTCCTCCCTGTCCCTGCACTGACATCGGTTTTGGGTGATGTTACTTTTATCAATGGGACGATATTTTGGTCTCATCTTCCTCACCCTCTTGTTATTTCTCTGTTGATCCGGAACTCGGAAATGCTTCCCTGGAAGGTCTGGGTAATGAGGGTGGGGGCCCCCTAAGGAAGCAGCTGCTGGCCTGTGACCCTTCAGAGCGTGTAAGGTGGGTGAGATTGCAGTGAGGAGCCCCAATGGTATCTAAGACTGATGCCCGGGTTGGAACTGTACGCTCTGGCACAGGCCCTCAATCAGGAGTGCTGACCCTGACAGGTGGGAGGGACAGCACTGGGCCTACAGCCAGGAAAACAGGCCACAGCTTGGCACATATCAGGTGTCTCAATATGGACCATTGCCTGCATCTTCTGTTGCCTGATTTGAGCTTCAGCGCCCCTAAGGAAAATACATAGTAGACGTATGTACAGAAACTGTGCTTTCAAGAAGAAATACAAATGTTTATACTACGGGAAGACTGTCCACGCTTCCAACCCATCATTGAATGTATTAACCTACCCGTGATGAGCTATGGCTAAGCCAGGAAGCATTTCGTTGTATGCTATTTTCACAGAAAATATTCAACAGAGATGTGGTGACAGGCTACAAAACTACATGAAGACATGGTCAGGGTTCAAGTTATGCTTAATTATGGGCTGTCAGTTACCGAATGGAAGTTCAAAATGCAACGGTTAACCGACACCCATGCTAACCTGTTCCACGAGAAGGAAAACATTTCTTAAACAGCATTTAACATTTGCTACAAGGCCCTGGAAAGAAGCCAGAAGAAAAGAAATAATCAAAATATCGTTTCAAGTGACAAATTTTCTTATCTGAGCAAATAAGTGGATGGTACTAGTATTTGGGGTGCGTGTTTACCCCAAGGAGAGTGGCAATAAAAACTGGCCAGAGAAGACATTCACTGAATCACTGTCACTACTCGGGGAGTGATAATGGGGAGTCAGGGTGATGCTCCAGACAAACAGAGCCTGGGCGTAGCCCCACCTGCCTAACCCTCGCCTGGCTAGCATGCTGGGGGCACAGCTTTACAGATTGGAAACTAAAACAGGAACTGCCAATGACCTTTGGCTTGAGAGCATGGACATAGAAGCCATATTGTCTCGGGCTCATGTGGAACTAAGTGAATGATCTCATTACCTCACCCAGAAATTAAGAATCCTAATAGCACCAACCTCATGCTGTTGTTCTGAGGATTAGATGGCTTAGTAAATGTAAATGCACTTGGAACTAGGTCTCACGCATTGTCAACCCTGTATGTGTTAGCTCCTATCATTGCTGTCCATCCCAACTAGTTGCTTAGGAAATCTCTTCATTAGCAGTACCATCTGAAGATTATAAGAGCGCACGTGCACACACACACTGATGTGTAGAGCTATGCCTGTATAAACTCATTAAAATTTCTCTGTCATTCTTGCCCGACTGGTGTGGCTCAGAGGTTGAGGGTAGACCTATGAAATAGGACATCACAGTTCAATTCCTAGTCTGGGCACATGCTCAGGTTGTGGGTGTGCAGGAAGCAGCCAATCAATGTTTCTCTTTCATCATTTATGTTTCTATCTCTCTCTCCCTCTCTCTTCCTCTCTGAAATCAGTAAAAATATACTTTTAAAAAAATATCTGTCATTCTTTACATGGGTTACTGGTTGCACATTGGGTTCAAATAACTCAATTATTAATTGAGCCCAAGCCATCTAATTGAGTCTGTACTGTTATATTATCTACATTAATAAAAGAGAAACATGGTAATTGGTGTACGACCGCTACCCTTTTCTTTGGCTAATTAGCAAGATATGCAAATTAGCTGTCAGCCAAGATGGCGACCTGCAGCCAGGCAGCTTGAAACTAACATGAGGCTTGGTTGCCTCAGTGAGGGAAGATCGTTGGAGGAAACCAATGTTCCCCGCCTGCCGCTGCAGGCCTCTGAGCAGGCAGTTTAAGAAACATTGTAACAAATACTGCCAGACTTCAGCCAGCAGATTCGCAACATTGTAAGCAAAGGCCAGAAACCTACTTTCAGCTGCGGAGGCCTAAGAGCTGGAGCCAAGCCTCAAGGTAAAGCTGGCCCAGAATAAAAAAAAAAAGAAGAAAAAAAGGAGCGGTTGTGAACTTCAGTCACTCCCAGCCTGAAAACAGCCCTCAGCCCCTCACCCAGACTGGCCAGGCACCCCAGTGGGGACCCCCACCCTGATCCAGGACACCCTTCAGGGAAAACCAGCTGGCCCCACCCATGCACCAGGCCTCTACCCTATATAGTAAAAGGGTAATATGCCTCCTGGCACCAGGATCAGTGTGACAGGGGGCAGCGCCCAAACCCCCTGATCACCCTGTGGCTCTGTGTGTGACAGGGGGCAGGGCCCCAACCCCCTGAGCAGCCCTGCTCTGTGACTGATAGGGGGGAGCTCCCCCCCCACCATGGGCCCTGCTCTGTGTGTGATGGCCCTGCCCTGAGTGTGAGAGTGGCAGCACCCCAACCCCCTGATCGGCCCTGCTCTGTGGGTGATAGAGGGTGGTGCCCCAACCCCCTGATTGGCCCTGCTCTGTGCGTGACAGGGGGTGGCACCGCAACCTCACCATCGACCCTGCCTTGAGTGTGACAGGGGACGGTGCCCCAACCCCCCAATTGGCCCTACCCTGAGCGTGACTGAGGGTGGCATCACAACCTTCCAATCTGCCCTGCTCTGTGCATGACGGGGCGGCGCCCCAACTCCCCAATCGGCCTTGCTCTGAGCCCGACCAGGGGCTGCACCTAGGGATTGGGCCTGCCCTCTGCCACCTGGGAGCAGGCCTAAGCCAGCAGGTCGTTATCTCCCGAGCGGTCCCAGACTGCGAGAGGGCACAGGCCGGGCTGAAGGACCCCCCCTCCCCCCCGAGTGCACAAATTTTTGTGCACCGGGCCTCTAGTTAAAAGATAAATGCTCCCAGTAGTATGCAGTGGTACACATGCAAAAAAGTCTAAGGTCCCCAAATCTTCTTTTTATTTGCTGCATTTCAACTAATTCTTAGCTTCTAGCCTCCCAAGTACTATATGGCTGTGGAGCATAAATGTTGCCTGCCAAGCACTCCATCCCTGGTCACTGCCTTTTATAAACTCCAACCTTGTGAAAACCTGCACTGAATTACTTCCTTAGTAATGAATACTAGGTAACATATAATCAAAGGCTTCTTCAGGTGTGGTGAGCTTTTCCTATCCAGCGATTCTGTAAATTCTTTTTTGGATAAAGGACAAAATCACTTACCATGTGTTTACATGACACAGCCTGGGCCCATTATGCACTGACCATTTATCACAGCTGCCCCCATATAGCTCTGAATCTTGCACACTTTCTATATTCCAACCACTGGGCTAGGTTTTCTTACATCTCATTTAATACCCACAAAAATGTTTTATTCCCATTTTACAGATCGGGAAAGCTATGTTTAGAAAGCTACAGCATACGATCGGTGGAAAAGCTGGGATTCAAACACGGGTCACTTTCACCCTCGAGCCGAAGGCTAGATATTCAAATGGATCAGTTTAGAAATGGTTTCCTCCATGATGTATTTCCCAATGGGCCTCTGCACCTCCCTCTCACACAATTGCTTACTTTCGGGTGTCATTATATCTTGCTTGAGCTATGGTGGTAGCTTTCTAGGAACTGTCTATCTCTCATTTGGCCCAGGGAAGAGCTGGGAACTGGGATTCTGAAAGATATTCTACGGAAGGGAGTGGAGAGATGGGGACACCAGGGTGAATTCAGGGAACTTCTCAGAGGAGGCTGCCCTGGCCTGGAGCACACTCCCAGCATTCCCTCATTCCACACGCAGTTCCCATGAGTCTCCACCGTCCCAGCCACTTTAGCAGGTTCTGGGGGCACTGGGATCAATAAAGCAAAGCTGCAGCTCTAACAAAGCTCAGTCAAATGGAGGGGGGGGCAAAACAAAACTTATGAGCAATGAATGCCTAGGGGAAGGGCTGCCTCTTCTAGCAAGTTAGAGAAGAAGGTTTTTTGAGACTTAAAAAATAGTACCACAGAGTCTTGGAAAAACAGACCAGGATTCACAATCAATGTCAATAAATAACAGCATTTCTGGAGAAAACGAATCTTACAAAGACAAGGGGATGAACGGAGGGCATAAGGTGCATGTTTGGTTGTTCATTCACACAAGCAGAGTTTAGTTAGCAGCTACCATGTGCCAGGCAGCACCTATGACCCTCACGTTACAAAACTGAAGGTGACACGGTCTCTGCCGTTGGAAGAGCACACGGCTCAGGTGGATAGATAAACGTGTAACATGCAAAGTGAACAATTACAATGCAATGCGAACAATTACAATGCAAGGTGAACAGTGCAATAGAAGCAAATGGAAATTAATGCTTGCAGAAGTTCAAAAGACACAACTGACAATTTTGGCTGCAGGAGTTAGCAAAGGCTTGGATGAGGTGCCTGGGAGCAGGGTCTTGGTGTCAGTTTTCCAGGTGATGGAGGGAAGAGTGGCATTTTTTTTTAGAAATAGCACACTTCACTGGTGGTTCTTAGAGTGTGGTCCATAGGCCAGCAATATCAACATCTGTGAACGTGGCAAGATGTTGACTCTGAGCCCCATCCCCACTGCTATGGACTCAAAAACTCTGAGTGCGGAACCCAACAATCTGCGTTTAACAATCCCCCCAGGATATTTGTGATGTACACTCAAGTTTTAGCCTCCCCCGGCCCAGAACATAAAAGAAGAAGCGAGGGTAAGATGGGAAAAGAAAATGGTAAGAAATAACTTTCTATAGTAAAATGGGGCCAGTTCATGGTGGGCCTTATAAGCCATGCTGAAAAATACCATTTTTGAACTAAATCTTAATATCATTTAAAATATGTTTTTATTGATTTTATAGAGAGAGGAAGGAGAGGGAGATAGAAACATTGATGAGAGAGAATCATCGATTGGCTGCCCCCTGCATGCCCTCTTCTGGGGACTGAGCCCACAACCCATGGTCATGTGCCCTGACCATAAATGGAACCAGCGACCTGCTGGTACATGGGCAGTGCTCAATCAACTGAGCCACACTGGCTGGGCATGACCTTTTTCTCTTAAGGATGGCACTGTGCCCAGCATATTTGCGTAGGTCCTTTCATTCACCCTTCAAAGCAACTCCTTGTAATAGCAATTGCTGCTCTTGGAGAGACAAAAAGGCTCTGTAATTTGTCCCAGATTCCAAAAGGGTCTACGGCCATACCACCCTGAACGCGCCCGATCTCGTCCAAAAGGAATATCATAGACTGCACCTTCAGCATTAACTTCTTTGCTAGAACATTGTGAAAGACCCTGGGCAATGGGGCCTCAGGTGAGGGTGCTGAGATGCTGGAGGGTTGGAGAGGGATTCGTGGCCCTATCAGTGTTTTAGGAAGCTCCAGGCAGTGGCCAGAAGGCTAGCATGGACAGCTTAGGATTTTGATAAAAGGGTCAACTGCCAATGAGCCACCTCATGAAGAAGTTTGGGATATGCTATTGCTTTTTTTAACAGAAATCACTAAAATGAATATTTTAATGTGTTCACACCATCCGGTATTTCACAACCATAATGCAAGTGAATATGCAGCTCTGAGAACAGAGGCTCATTAATTATTCATTACAGACTCTTTCTTTTTTTTCTTCCTTTCTCCTTCCTTCCTTCCTTCCTTCCTTCCTTCCTTCCTTCCTTCCTTCCTTCCTTCCTTCCTTCCTTCCTCCCTCCCTCCCTCCCTCCCTTCCTTCCTTCCTGCCGGGGTCCAACCCCAGCGGGTCCAGGGGTCCCCAAAGGTGTGGACGGAGTCGGCGAAGAAGGAATGACAGGGAGACAGTGTTCAGTTGATCAGCCGCCTAGCCAGGATCTCTAGCCAGGATCTCCAGCCAAGTTCTGGTCTGGATCTCCAGAGAGGTTCTGCTCAGGATCTCAAGAGAGGTTCTGTCCAGGTTCTCCAGTCAGGTTCAGTCACCAGGTTCTAGTCAGGCTCTCCTGCCAATCTCCGCAGTCAGGTTCAGTCCAGGATCCCCTGCCATGCTCTCTCACCAGGCTTTGCCTCCAAGCTCCGAGGCCAGTCCCTGTCCAGGATCCTCTGGCATGCTGTCGCCAGCGAAGTTCTTCTGTCTCTAGAGAAAGTTCTGTGTAGGTTCTGTGCCTAGGCTCTGTCTCTCTTGGTCCTGTCTTCCAAGCCCTGTGTTCTCAGTTCTGTCTGTTGTTGTCTTGTTGCATCTGTATTTATACCAGTTGATTCTAATCCTGTCAATTTCTATTACAAAGGTTAGGGCGTTTCTTATCTCCATTCCAGGGAGTAAAGATTATGTAGCTTAAGCATGATTGTTTGTAGTTAAATTGATTAACTACCCGCCTGGCACTTAGTTAAGGAGTTCATCCCCTCCCTAACTTCAGGGGAAAATCCCTACCTGGGGATTCAACCTTTCTCGGAGAGGTGACCTTGGTTAAAACACAGCACCAAGAAGGTGAGCAAACATATTAAGAACCGTATGCCATATATGCCAGGTCCCTTGAAACAGCACGGATGGACCGGCTCCCGGCACCTACCTTCCTTCCTTCCTTCCTTCCTCCCTCCCTCCCTCCCTTCCTTCCTTCCTTTCTTCCTTCCTTCCTCCCCCTGCACTCTAAAGGCAGGACTCTCCTTTCATGACCATTCCTTTCAACTCATTTACTATTTCCTTGTAGGGTCACCATGTTAATTTCAAGGTTATGTTTTAATGGCTTTCTAAGTGACACTTACATTGTAGTGAAATGAATGCATCAAGCCACTCTTGCAGGTAGAGAAGCACTACTGACTCATAGTTAGAATGGCATCAACATTTCCAAACCACTAATTTGAAAATGTATTAATAACTTGAATTTCTAAAGAAATGGAATAAAAGCAGTGCTGTTTTCACTAAAGCTATTTAGTGTTCGAAAAGCTACACATAAACTTCCTTTGAATCCCTTGTAGACAATTGCCTTTGCTCATTTTGCAAACCCCTAATTCTCACTGAGAGCTTAGTTTTTAAAAGGGTCCATTTTTACAGAAGGTACAAATTTGAGAAATATTTCTGCTTCTGCTAAACCAACGAGATTCTTATTTTCAACCCAGATCAATATTACTGATCTTTCTTAGCCAAAGATGCCTTTCTGGTGGCTGCATGAGACCCTGCTGGGGCAACTTCAGGTCCCAGGGTAGTTTTCAATTAGGTGGAAAGACAGGAGAAGAAAATGCCCCCATGAATTTCACTTCTATATCGAGTGCATTTATGGTTCCACTAAAATGCTCTGATTTTAGAGACTGTCAAAATGACTATGTATGAAAATAGAAGTCAAATCATAGTACAACAGTCTGGAGCCATAACCATGCACAGAAGTTGATCTTATACACTTAACCTTAATAAGCCCGAAATTCCATAGGCTCTTGGCTGCCAAAAACCTTCCCTAATGGCATAACTGAAATTTTAAGTGGTAATCTTTGGGGGTTTTCCTCGATATAGTTTTTTTAAAGGTAAAAGAAAATGCATGTGGCTTATCTTAGTAATTAAACCAATATATATATTTTGCAAAAACATTCCAAGCAGTTCTATAACATTATTGCACTATATTGGTTTTTATTATTAATTATTAACTCATCAGCAGTTTTACTACTAGAAATGAATGTGTTTCCCTTTGTTTATTTTCTAACTTATAATTCTTCCATCTTCCATTGATAAAAAGGAATTTGCAATTGGGGAAATATGCATACTGTGTGTGTTTTCTGGTTTTATTTATGTCATTTAACAAAAAGACAAAATTTACACCAAGGACATTTAAAGGGAGGGCAAAAGGCAGAGAAGGGCGAGCTGAGGGAACTATGTGAAAAGAGGGTGAAGTGGAGAAGAATCTGGAAGTTGGAGAGGGAGGACATAGGATCAGGTTTCGTGCCAGCTGGAAGAGACACCTCTCTTACCCAGTTGCTGCCGCCCTGAAATATGCCTGATCATCTATTTATATAGCTCCTCTCCCCAAACCCATGTTCTTATCCTCATATCTAGGTCCTGGTTTGCCATATTTTAGGAGTAGCTCAAGTTGCTTATATGGATAGGTTAGAATTCCCAGCTTCTCTGAATTTTCATGTGACATTTTAGAGGTTGCTCTGAACCCAATCACCTGATCGCTTTTCTCCAAGTCATGAGAAGTCTGGGGACAGAAACAGCACAGGTTTAAGAAAAGTATAAATTCATGAGGCAGAGTTACCTTTTTGTGCACATAGTTTTAATTAGAAACACATTCTATCCCATGAGCTCTTCATGCAGTGGTTGGGAGAGAAGAATCTAGAGCCAGACGACCTGACTAAATCCTGCTCTGTTGCCTACTAGCTCTGTGATCCTGGGCAAGTGACTTAATCATACTGTGCCATCTTGCTTACTATAAGTAGAATTAACAATTTCTACTGAAAATGTAAGAATTTAGGATTTTGTGTAAAGGGCCCAGGACAATGCCTAGTATAGACTTAATACCTAACCTCCCAAAGTACAAAGCAAACTGCATTCTGAATATTATTGTCATCAATGATTATTTCTGTATATGTGTGTCTATACATATATCTGTGCAGATAAAGTATGGAGTTGGCTCTTTTTTTTTGGGGGGGGGGTGAGGGTGGTAGGGCCAAGGATATATTTATTAAAATTTTTAAAATTAAATCTTTATTGTTGAAAGTATTACATATGTCCCCTTTCTTCCCCTTGATCCCTTCTAGCCCACCCCGCTCTAGGCCTTCATCATCCTATTATCTGTGTCCATGAGTTATGCATATATGCCTACAGAGACAGAGAGGAAGGGAGAGGGAAAGAAAGAAACATCGATAAGAGAGAAACATAGGTCCACGGCCTCCTGCAGCCCCCTACTGGGGACTGAGCCTGCAATCTGGCATGTGCTCTGACTGGTGACCTCTTGGTGCACGGGACAACGCTCAACCAACTAAGCCACACTGACCAGGGCTCACTTTTGTCTTTGGCATCTCCCTATCACACACTCCTCGCCAGGTACATCCTCCAGGTCTCTATTCTCTTTAGGGTACATCAGAATCACAGATTCCTGGACTCAACCCCTAAAGTTTCTGAGTCAGCCCAACATGAACTTGCCTTTCACTGAAGTTCCCAGGTTATGACTGTTCCAGGAAACACTGTATGCTGTTCCAGAAGCAGTACAGATACCTCGTTCCACTCTGAGGAAACAATATATATTTTTCAAAGCACCACTGACTGGTATTAAGCAAGTCCATACACCTGTGAAGAAGCCACACCATCATCTAATCATTATAGAATGTTCTTGGTGTTTGTCATATTTAAGTCCCTTAGATTCTGAAGAAAATGAAAATCATAATAACACTAGAAATTGTATGCACAGCCAGTGGGGAACCCAGCTGTCCTTTTCTGGCTAGTGCTAGGCATTGCCGAGATCCCTGACATTGGCGACTCTCTCATCTGCTGGTGTCTATGTACTACCACTTGATTAAAAACTTCCTGGGATAGAAGATGGAGTTTTTATAACCCTCACAGCATCTAGGACAGTGTTCTGCTCATAACAGATGTTCTGGAAAGTTTTACCTGAGGACGGAAGGAATGACATATCAGAAATTAAAAATAAAGCGATGATGCCCATTTCCATAAGCCACACAAGAACAGTACATGAGAGGCAGCCATCCAGTAGAGACCTGTGTTGAATGCTTACCATGGAAAATCCTATATAATAAAAGGGTAATATGCAAATTGGCCCTAACAGCAGAACGACTGGGAATGACTGGTCACTATGACACACACTGACCACCAGGGGGCAGGTGCTCAATGCAGGAGCTTCCCCCTGGTGGTCAGTGCGCTCCCACAGGGGGAACTCTGCTCAGCCACAAGCCAGGCTGATGGTTGCCAGCACAGCGGTGGTGGCGGGAGCCTCTCCCGCCTCCTCAGCAGCACTAAGGATGTCCGACTACAGCTTAGGCCTGCTGCCCGCTGGCAAGTGGACATCCCCCAAGGGCTCCAGGGCTGCCAGAGGGATGTCTGACTGCCAGCTTAGGCCCAATTCCCCGGGGAGTGGGCCTAAACAAGCAGATGGACATCTTCCAAGGGGTCCCAGACTGCGAGAGGGCACAGGCCTAGCTGAGGGATCCCCCCAAAGAGCATAGATTTTTGTGCACCAGGCCTCTAGTGTTTTATATAAAATTCTATTTTATATCAGTTTTAACCTGCAACCTAGGAGGGGGAGCACAGCAACTATATAAATAATTATGTCCCAAGATGGACATACGCTAAAACAACAGAGACAAATTGCTGGGAGAGTTATAGCTTCGTACAGGGGAGACAGACTCAGACTGGCACATGGCAAAATCTCCTTCTCTCCTTACAAAGACTTTTATGATTTTTGTTTTTATTTATTGGAATCATAGAACTTTATAGATGAGAGTTACCCTCGAAATAAGCTTTTAGCTAACCTTTGGTTTTTAGACGAAAAATCTTAGGTCCTGTAAAAGGGAAGAGCCCAAGCTCGTGAAGTGAATGTTCTTAGTAAATACACATCCCTGGACTCCTAGATTGGAGCTATTCCCAGCCAGGCGACAGTGATGGCCTATGAAGCCATTATCCACACAGACACCACTGGTCCATATCGTATCAAGGTCCAGGATACATATTTATATTGATTGCAACTAAAAAAAAAACTTTTAAAAATTCAGAACTCAACCCAGATTTATTTAGAACTATATGATCTCACAATCTACCTATTGAGAAGAATTAAAAAAATGCATCACTGATGTTAAAAGCTCAGGAAGGTGGTAAGACTAGATATACATATAATTTTTCATTTTCTGTACTTTTGGAAGAATCATTTCCTTTCTGCATGTACCTGCATATACCTTTATATAGAAAGCAGAATTTAAGATTCATTTGTCTTCCTCTGAGGAAGAAAAAAATACTGCACTGGGAGATCATAAAATGCAATGTATTTTTAGCTTAGTTAATTAAGTAGATTCCGTTTTAAAGTAGACTGAGAGGTATCCCTTTAGAGTGGGTTGTTCTATGCACAACCAAGTGTATCCATGGATATATACCTGGTGCTACACACCAGGGAATACACTAAAAAAGGATGTTAGGGTCCATTTATTCTGCACTCCTCCCTTATGAGTAATATAATATCACGGGCTAATTACAACTTGGAATAGGCTCCGAGATCGCAGATCAACAAGAGAGTAGACAGAACAACCAAAATCTGACCAGTTCATAGAAAAAATACGATGGGGACAAAAGACACAAACCCAAAAGATAAATATTTTCTATGAAGTGGAGGAAGAAATGATTCCACATAACCGCATTCTTCCTGTAGTTCATGTCTTTTCCAGGCATTACTTTGCTCATCAGTATATATTTTAGTCCACCTGTAGAGAAACATTCTAGGTGAAGCTCACACCTCAATATCTCCATGTCAGAAACAGCGCTTGATTTCCATGAAATCCTCCATAATGAGACCGACCTTTTAGGATGAGAGTTAGCTCAGGGAGTAGGTATATCTTGATGATTTGAGGGCCACACACAGTCCTTGACTTTCCCCAAATGTATTACTTTCAATTAGCTACAGTGCTGACCTCCAAATCTACTTGGCTTCCTAATTCTTCCATTAGTCATTCCTTTGAGTTAGGTATTAACCATCAAAGGTCACCATTAAAGTGTATACATGCTATGCTGAAGGGGAGTGTGGACCATTAACATCCATTTATACATTTGCCTGGATTTATTAAGCTCATAAGCTGTCACACAGAACAGGTAAATCGGCCTGGGGAGGACGAGGATGGGGGAGAAAGTGAGGGAAGGAAAAGGACAAGGCAGTTAATGGAATATATGCAAATATTAAATGGGGCAGCCTGAACTTGACCATTACACATGCTAGCAGAAAATATCTAGGAGCAAATTGCCAAATAAAATAAAATTCAGCAGGCTCAGCATCTTGTTCAAGTACATGAATCTTAAAAGATTCATTTTATTTGTTTCTCATAATTAGTAAGATAAATATACCAATTTGGACCTTATGACTCAAAAATCAAAGATTCTAATGATGCTTTACCACAGTTTAGATTTCAACCATAGATTTATTTATAAATTAACGTGTGTGAAATGCATCTATTAGGGTGAATGCAAGACTATGGGAAGAAATCTAAAAATCAAGTAATTTAATCTCTCTGCCTCATTCTATTCATCTGCAAAAAAATAGCTGTAGCTATTTCCCACCAATTCTCACAGGGTTGGTACAAGATTTAAATGAGCTTCACAATCTTTTTTGAGATTCTCTAGGAGCTGCCTGCAATATATCAAAGTATTTAAACTGTGTTCCCCATTGTATAAATTCAAAGTACTTGTCAGCACCCCATGAATGTTTTACTAAGGTCACCTGAAGGAAACACACATATTCCAGGTTCCTATTTTCCACTCTAATCTGTATAGAGCCAAGTGTTTGATCCTATCAGCTGTTTGATCTTGGCAGTTATAATCAAGGAGTTTCCTATAAAAAGAAAGAAAGGACTATGTATTCATAGAGACTTTCAAAAGAACTGAACTAAGAAACTGAGACCAAGGGTCTAGCCCCTCACTTTGTAACTGTCTGAGGCCACTGAGCAGGACCCTAAGACTTGCTTCCATGAGTGATGGAGAAACATCACCTGGCCCCCACCAAGCTCCCCCATCTTCCCAAGTACCACTGTCCTACTCACTCACGGTGCCCTAGCCCTGCAGGCCTTCTTTCTGTTCCTCAAACTCTGAAGCTACTTTTAGCTTTAGTGTCTTTGCACTTGGTATTTGTACTGACTGGTGTATTCCTCCGTCAGATCTTGGCCTCACTAACTCTTCTTATACAAGTTTCAGCTAAAAAGTCCTCTTTTCTGAGGCAACTCTCCTGACTGGCCACCCACTGTCATGCTTTATTTGTTTTACATCATTTTACATCACCATACCCAGACTCATTGTTTTCATAATCTTCAAATGCTGTCTGATTTTATCTTCCTTATTCATTTATTTATTACCTGCTTCCCTCTGAAAGATCCTCACCATGAAAAGAGGGTTCTTATCTGCATTGTGAAAAGCTAAAAATATAACACAAAAAACAAAAACACCAGCAAATATGATCTGGACATATAGACACCCTAGGCAAATATTTATTAAGAAAACTAGTGACCCCGTGCATGGATTCATGTACATTGAAAGGAAATTAATTAGAAGGTGGCTGATGGGGCAGGATTGGGCTAGACAGGCCAAACACACCCTGGAGCCAACCTCCCTAGGTCCGTCCCTGGCCAGCCACACCTGGGGTGGCACCATGGCTCAAAGGGCATCTGCGGGGTCCCTCTGGCAGGTGGGGTCCCTCGGCCTGGCCTGTGGGGATAGGGCCAAAACCAGCTCTCCAACATCCCCTGAGGGATCCCAGAGTGAGAGAGGGCACTCTGAAAAGCTGCTGTCATACAGGGTGTGGAAGCAAACTCAAGTGTGCAGTAAACCAGATTCAGGGCTGACAGTGCCCCAGCAACAACATAACCCACAGTCGAAAGTGGAATCACGCATCCCCGTGAGGAATTTGGCTCCCTCCTCTCTGGTTTCAGACTGTGTCACCCTAGAACCACCACTGCCAAGTCACTGCAGCTCAGCAGCTCCTGTGTTGAGTGTCTGCCCTCTGGTGGTCAGTGCACATCATAGCGCCCGGTCTGATGGTAGGAGAGACACTTAGCATATTAGCCTTTTATATAGAGAGATAATGAAGTGTCTCAGCACTGGGAGCCACATAAACTGGTTTTCTTTGCAGCTATACTCCTAACTAACTCTGTGACCTTTGGCACATCCTTTAAGGCTATGGGATTGAGTTCTTTGTCCTACAGATGGATATGTATGTCTGCTCCACCCTGCTGCTCCCAATATCGGCATCTTTAGTTGATTTTGTCACTTTTCCACCATACCATATGGGCCTCATATTCTTTGTCAACACAGCTCTCCAAGCAGCCACAATTAAGACTCTGTTGATGGCACTTGAGATAAAAAGTTTTCTGCTACCATTTCATTAAATGATCTTTAATGGTCCTTTCAGACTCTGTGGAAATACCATCTACAATGTAAGAAAAGGGCCAAAGAAAATCATACATTGAAGTCCTTACTTCTGTGTCAATGTCAAAAGTAATATGTGGAAATTCTCTCATGTTGTGCCAAAAAATTAGGTCCACACACCAGGACCTAGAAAGAGGGAAGCAAGAGGTGCCAGTAAGGGATCTACATTCACAATGTCATAGGATGGCATGAATGTCTCATAAAGACAACTCCTGACAACTCATTACACATTTCCCTCATCCTCTGAAGGTCTGGAAATAACCTTCCAACATGGTGAGAAGCAGAGAACTTCACTTTCATGCTTTGTCCTCAATGCAAATCCACTCCAGAGTAACAGTCAGTGTGACTTTGTTAGAATCCTACAAGCAACCGTTTCTGTATCCATCTCTACTGTGTCACCTCTCTCAAGGCGATGAGGGTCAAGTGTCATCATCACTCAGCTAAGTTTTATCAAATTGGACTTTCAGCCTTTTCTAGTCAGCCTTCTCCCAACCTTCCCTCCACTCAGCACAAGACTACAATTTATCCAATAAAATCCCTAACTCTCTGACCATGTCACTCCCCTGCTGAAAATATTCTGGTGGCTTCCTTTCTCTTTCATGGTAGTGTCTACACTCTACCACGACCTATAGGGCTCTTCCTGACCTAGCCATGCCATCGCATTCCCCTCCCTGCTTACCATGCTCCTCACCAGACTCCATGGCTCCCTTTTGCCTTCCTCGGTGTTCAGTGCCTTCTGCCCCTGACTCAACGTAGACCAGACTCACACGTCACTTGCCCTGGAAATCTTTCTCCATCTCAAACCCTATGCCCAGTTTGAGATGTGAGTCTCTCAATGGAAATATATTACACTGTGTTTATACTTATCACATCACCTGTCAAATTAACTTATAATTATATTTAACTTTCCTTCCTCCATCAGACAGAGTTCTTAGAGAACAGAAATGCTGACTGGTATCTCTGCCTCCTCTACGGCTAGCACAATGGCCTCCATGAAGCAGGTGTTTAATAGTCACAAACTGAGAAGTAATTTTTTTTTAAATTTGACCTATTTCTTGCTTTGGGTATCTGCTTATGTTTGAAGTTTTTCTTTTTGGTTGTGATAAATCACCAACACCTAGCAGAGTGCTCAGTAGATATTATATACTCATTATGAATTTTAAGTATTTGATTCCCATGGAAAAAAATATTGGCATCCTTATATGCCAGGTAATTTTTACATACTTCATAGATATTAACTAATTTTCTCTGCATTTGTGTTAGGATCCAATATCCGCACTTTACAAATAAGGAAACTGAGGCAGAGAGAGAACAAGTCATTTCCTCAGGGTGACAGTTAATAGGATGTAGAGCAGGGAGGGGAGCCAAGTGGCTCATGGAATACAAGCGTGCATCCACGTACACAGAAATAAACCCTGGTTGAGTCCCGTGATTACTGTATTAGCTAGAACCAATGCTTAGCAGCAGGCAACTCCTTGTCAGCTCTTTTACCTTCATTATCAAAAGTCTTTCTTTTCTTATAACACTATTTCTTTAAGTCCTTCTCCAGAATAAAGAGTGAAGAATGAGAACTCCTTGAAAAAGGCTGAGAGAAGACAAAGCAAAATGGGCAGAACTTGACAATGCCCTTGCTAAGCAACATCTGCTCCCCTCCCTTCCCCTTCACTTGTGATATATTGGCACATAAGCAGCACTGATACTCATGAGAAAAATTACAGTCATCAAGGTTATCTCCCCAAGAAGCAACTCTCTTTCTTTATTAATATGCTTCGGATTGTTACAACACTGCAAAGCCAAAAATAAGTTTTCTTTGATCAATAAATTGTAGGCTGGGAAAGAAAATACTAATTTTCCATTTCTTTGAGACCCAGCACTAATACATAGCAGTGCTTTCCAAAAGGGTTCTCAGAAACCTGATATAGAATTATCTGAAATTACACTCAGCCATCCCTACACGATCATTCTCTTCGCTGCCACTTTCGAGAGGTGTCTTCTGAACTTGGCAGGCATTTTCTTAAATAAAAATCTTTGTGTACAGATAAAAGTTTTTTATTTAAGTATAAGCTGGGCAAAGAAAGCATAATGCAGGTCCAAGTGAGTCCCTCAGACAAAGACTGTTGAACTCTCTCCCGTCAATTTGGGGCTTCAAAACATGGCCCTTTCACCTGCAGGAGGAACTTCAATTTTAATCCAATATAGGAAGAAATGTCAAGCCTTGCCTTCTATGCAATAAGATGCATGTAATATCAAGGAGACTACAAACTGGAAGAATGCAAGGAATAGATAAAAACAGTCACAATGAAATAACAGTAAGTTTACTGGAGATGATTTATTTAATCACATATTGACTCAGATGGGCAATGCAGGGTAGCCGAAAGAGAACTGGACAGATGCCTAGTCCTGGGACTAGAATTGCAGTGCTTGCATTACCAATGGTTTTGGTCATGTATTTAAACTCCCATGGTTTCTTTGGTTGCCTAATATCTAGAACAGTGGCTCTCAGCTGGGGATGGTTTTGTTCCCCCAGGGATATTTAACAATTCTAGATACCTTTGATTGTCACAACTGGGGTTTGTGGGGAAAGATGCTACTGGCATTTAGTGGGTATAGACCAGGGATGATGCTAAACATCCCACAAGGTATTGATGTTGTTGTGATAACCTGTTAATTATGTAACAGGAAATGAGGAAAGGAGAGACCAAATAATATAGGCATGTCATTTATACAGCTTTGCCAAAAGCTGCAATTAACACTTTCCAAGTCTGTTCCACACTGATCAATGGGGGAAGGTGACTGGAGAGAGGCAGTTTAGATGCATGCCCAGTAAGATCTGAGTGACATAGGAGGGTGGCAACTCTCTGCTAGTTATACCTGGGAACAAATTAGTGGCCAGGATGTGTTTGGGCACTTCAAGTGCACAAAATCTAAACAGATAAACTTCTAGCATGGCTGGCATGGCTCAGTGATTGAGTGTCAACCTATGAACCAGGAGGTCAAGGTTTGATTTCTGGTCAAGGGTACATGCCCAGGTTGGAAGCTAGATCCTCAGTATGGGGCGTGCAGGAAGCAGCCAATCAGTGATTCTCTCTCATCATTGATATTTACCTTTCTCCCCCCCACACTCCCTTTCTCTCTGAAATCAATAAAAATGTATTTAGAGGCGCTCTCTCTTGGCTCCAGCACACTGAGCTCCTGTGACTCCTGTTGCAGGAACACGCTCCCCTGCATCCACATGGTGCACAGCCATGTTGGACTCCACACATGGACTGATGAACTTCAATTAGCCTAGATGCTGAACCACACCCGGCTGCAACATGGACTAGAAGCTCTGGACACTGGCCTTGCTTCTGGCTCTGCTGGAACCCCGGCTGCACCTTTTCCAGGACTGGCTTGAGGGACAGGGGACTTTGTGCCGGGGTCCAGCCCCAGCAGGTCCAGGGGTCCCCAAAGGCTTGGACGGAGTCGGCGAAGAAGGAATGACACGGAGACAGCGTGCAGTTGATCAGCAACCTAGCCAGGATCTCTAGCCCGGATCTCCAGAGAGGTTCTGCTTCGGATCTCCAGCGAAGTTCTGTAGCCATGTTCCCTCGCTAGGTTCTCCAGCCAGGTTCTGTCCAGGCTCTCCAGTCAGGTTCAGTGTCCAGGTTCCAGTCAGGTTCTCCTGCCAATCTCTGTAGTCAGGTTCAGTCCAGGATCCCTTGCCATGTTCTCCCGCTAGGCTCTGTCTCTAGGCTCCGAGGCCAGTCCCTCTCCAGGATCCTCCGGCATGCTCTCTCCAGCGAAGTTCTTCTGTTTCTAGGCTCCGTGTAGGCTCTGTCTTCTTGATTCTGTTCTAAGTTCTGAGTGTTTCTGTCTTGTTACAACTGTATTTATACCAGTTGATTCAATCCTATCAATCTCTATTACAAAGGTTAGGGCGTTTCTTATCTCCATTCCAGGGAGAAAAGATTATGTAGTTTAAGCATGATTGTTCGTAGTTAAAGGGATTAATTACCCGCCTGGCACTTAGTTAAGAGGTTTTATTCCCTCCCTAACTTCAGGGGAAAATCCCTACCTGGGGATTCAACCTTTCTCGGAGAGGTGACCTTGGTTAAAACACAGCGCCAAGAAGGTGAGCAAACATATTAAGAACCGTATGCTATATATGCCAGGTCCCTTGAAACAGCAAGGATGGACTGGCTCCCGGCAAATTCCCCCTTTTTTATTTTTTAAAAGCAAGCATAAAAAAGAACAACCCGAAATGCTCTCTTGTATCCATTTTAAGAATAGGATTGGCGCTTTCTGCTATTACCTGAGTCCTGATCTATCACCCCAGGGAGAGCTTGCCAATCCTGCACTTTCCCGGGGTGGAAAGGCTGCAGTGGGGTTAAGGATAAGGCTCCTTGGGCCTACCTTCTCCCATGCCTCTACATTTACCTTTCCGGCACCTTTCCTTCCTCAGAAAAGCATGGACGTATTTCTTGTATAAAATGTTCTGTCTGACTGGGAGTAACCTTAATTCCTCTGCTAACAAGCATATATGTTAAAAGATCAATACGGAGTCTTTTTTCTTTAGACTCAGTATGGCACATCTTCTTAATCTAAAGATCAATACAGAGTCTTCTTTCTTTGGACTCAGTATGGCACATCTTCTCAATCTAAGAATCAATACAGAGTCTTCTTTCTTTGGACTCAGTATGGCACATCTTCTCAATCTAAGTTCTGTACTATCCACCTTCTTACCCTACTTATCCTCTATAGGGGGGTCTGTAGCACCCTGGTGGAGTCCTATCCGTCCCGAGTGTGGGGTTCTCAATGGGGGGGGGCTTACCTAAGGGAATCCTGTTCCAGGGGTTCCCAAAGGTGTGGACGGATTCGGCGAAGACTATCCACCCTCTTCCTACGGTGGAGTCTGATCCGTCCCGAGTGTGGGGGGTTCTCAATGGGGGAGGGGGGCTTACCTAGGGGAATCCTGTTCCAGGGGTTCCCAAAGGTGTGGACGGAGTCGGCGAAGACTATCCACCTTCTTCCTACGGTGGAGTCCGATCCGTCCCGAGTGCGGGGCGCTTACCTAGGGGTCCCTGTTCGGGCGCCATATGCCGGGGTCCAGCCCCAGCAGGTCCAGGGGTCCCCAAAGGCTTGGACGGAGTCGGCGAAGAAGGAATGACACGGAGACAGCGTGCAGTTGATCAGCAACCTAGCCAGGATCTCTAGCCCGGATCTCCAGAGAGGTTCTGCTTCGGATCTCCAGCGAAGTTCTGTAGCCATGTTCCCTCGCTAGGTTCTCCAGCCAGGTTCTGTCCAGGCTCTCCAGTCAGGTTCAGTGTCCAGGTTCCAGTCAGGTTCTCCTGCCAATCTCTGTAGTCAGGTTCAGTCCAGGATCCCTTGCCATGTTCTCCCGCTAGGCTCTGTCTCTAGGCTCCGAGGCCAGTCCCTCTCCAGGATCCTCCGGCATGCTCTCTCCAGCGAAGTTCTTCTGTTTCTAGGCTCCGTGTAGGCTCTGTCTTCTTGATTCTGTTCTAAGTTCTGAGTGTTTCTGTCTTGTTACAACTGTATTTATACCAGTTGATTCAATCCTATCAATCTCTATTACAAAGGTTAGGGCGTTTCTTATCTCCATTCCAGGGAGAAAAGATTATGTAGTTTAAGCATGATTGTTCGTAGTTAAAGGGATTAATTACCCGCCTGGCACTTAGTTAAGAGGTTTTATTCCCTCCCTAACTTCAGGGGAAAATCCCTACCTGGGGATTCAACCTTTCTCGGAGAGGTGACCTTGGTTAAAACACAGCGCCAAGAAGGTGAGCAAACATATTAAGAACCGTATGCTATATATGCCAGGTCCCTTGAAACAGCAAGGATGGACTGGCTCCCGGCAACTTTGGAACCTAAGAAATGTAACTTCACACAAATAAAGCCTTCTTCCACATCCTATCCTCCCATGGGAATCTTAGAAAACTCATTTTCTGAAGATAGTACAAGAACCTCACTCCCTGAGTGTCAGGGGAGTTCGATTCTCTGGTAACAATGTGGGACAGTTCTTGACAACTAAGAATTTTCTCCCCCTTGTTGAGAAATCTTTAAAACATAAGCCATGGACACAGGCATTAGTGCAGTGAAGTCCTGGAAGGGGAAGGGGGTGGGAGCTGGGTGGAGGAGTCAATGGGGGGGGGGAGGGGACATCTGTAATACTTTCAACAATAAATTTATTTTTGAAAAAATTTAAAAAAAGAATATTTCTTAAACAAAAAAAGTTTAAGAGCCACACAAAAATACACAATACAGTAAAGTAGGATTAAATGCCCTTTAAGGATTCTGTCATATACCAGAACCATTCCTTTCTAATTTAAGCATCAGGGATTTGGGTTTGAATCATGTTTTCTTCTATATATTTACTAGAGGCCCAGTGCATGAAATTCATGCACTGGGGGGTGGGGGGGGGCGGGTATGTGTCCCTCAGCCCAGCCTGCACCCTCTCCATTCTGGGACCCCTTGGGAAATGTCCAACTGCTGGTTTAGGACATATCCCATAGGACTGCTGGCTCCCAAACACTCGCCTGCCTGCCTGCCTGCCTGCCAGCCTAATCACCCCGTAACCACTCCTCTGCCAGCCTGATTAACAACTAACTGCTCCCCTGCCGGACCGATCGCCCCCAACCGCCCTCCCCTGCCAGCCCAGTCACCTCTAACTGCCCTCCCCTGCAGGCCTGATCACCCACAAATGCCCTCCCCTGCTGGCCTCTTTTGGCTGTGGGCACTGCCATCTTTGAGGGTGTGGCAGTCAATTAGCATATTCCCTTCTTAGTGGCTGTGGGTGCTGCCATCTTTGAGGGCAGGGAAGTCAATTAGCATATTCCCTTATAGTTATGGGTGCCACCATCTTTGCGATGGCATGAGGGTCAATTAGCATATTCCCTTTTTATTAGATAGGATGCTTAGGTTCCCTAATCCCTCTGAGAAAAGATCACGGAGATAAATTTGAAAATGGTAAGAAATTAACTGGTTCGGTGAATTATTCAACAAATATTTACTGAGAGCCTTCTATGCTCCCATCCTTTTGTGAGGCCTCTGATACGGCCATGGACACCTGATGCAGAACTTAACAATCTTCTTGTATTCCAATCTTCAGTATCTCTAAAACTGGTTTTTGGATTCAGTGAGTTAAATTCTTCAGGTGCCATATATTAAATAGTGGAGTCTGATTCACCAACATGCCTACTTACAGTAATCATCAGATAAAACTTTCTGGTGGTAAAGGTTAAATTCTTCATAATTTCAAAGATAAGAGATTTGATTTGTTTCTACTGATACATGTTTTCATGTGAAATTAATTATAATAAAGTCTTATGAAGTCAGGCTAATTGGAAGGATAGACTAGTGGGAAGAAACCTTTGAATTATAAAATAACTAAAGAAAATACATTTTTACATTCCCAAAGCATTTCTCACTATTTAAAAGAAACAGAATGCTTCCACATATATTAGCTCACATCTTTAAATCAGTCCTGAATAAGTGTGTAATGTTTATTATTTTATCCCTTTCATACATGAGGAAATTGAGGTTCAGAGACAGTATACCCTGAATTAGCTATCAAAATGCTAGAGTGAAGGAATGCTTTAATAAATCAATACTGATGATTTATGAGGACTGTACCAAATCACAAGCCCAAGCTATGGCCCCTGCTCAAACCTGCTGCAGGTCACAACCCCCTAGCTGCTGTCTCTCTGATCCTACTAGCACACTCACACAGAGCCCTGGCTTCTCCTGGAATGTGGGCGGCCTATGACTGCACAATCTCCTTCCTGTGGGACATGAGAAGCCTGTGGCCCAAGGCCTCTGCGTTAACTTGCCCCAAACTTTCTAGGAGCTGAGATTTCTCCTACTCAATCCGCTTTCCTTCCTCCTCTTCTTTCACAGGTGTCAGACCTGCATGTGGTCTGAAGGCTTGTCCTACTGCTCCTGCTTCTCCCCCTTAATCCTTCTGGGATGTTCCCCTCAATAAATCCCCTGCATGTATGAACCCATCTCAGCATCTCAAAGGATCTGACTTAACAGGGGCTCTTTATGCCTCAGGCAAGAACAAGCAATATCAGAGAGCTCACCATGTGCGAGGCAACTTGCTAACTGCTTTAAAAGTATCTTATTTAATTTCCAAAACAACCCTATCAGGCAGACATGTATTATTTTTCCAGTTTCATAACTGGAGAAGGGTCTCAAGATCTCTCAGCTATTTCCTGGCAACCCTAGGCTCTACTCTAGGACTCTGTAGATGCAAGCTCTCTTAACCACAGCTCTAAACTTTCCTAACCAACTCTCCTTAGTATAGGTAAACATTACTACTAAAGCATGTTTAATTCATTCCATCATTAAAATCCTCTTTTTCTATTATGCTTATGCTATTTTTCTTACACTGTAATTTATTTTCTATTTTTAAACTTATTTTTAAGATTCCCAAATAATACAGGAGCATGTTCCTATTCTAACAGAATCAAACAATACAGAGGCAGAAATACTATTTATAACCAACCAACTACTGACTGTAGCCTTTGAGGAGGTGAATTTCAATGAGTAGTTCTCTCTCTGAATTATTCTTTATTCCAAGTGAATACAGCACCGTGATATTTGAATCCTGGTGTTCAGCAGTGAATAAATGGTGGGATCTTGAGAGGCCATGGGTGTTCTAAATTTTAAGGGGAAAATGAAGTCCTTGTTATTAAGAATAAATACATGTAACTGCAGTGAGGGGTCCATCTTTTAAAGGAGATAAAATGTCAGTGTCCTCAGATTTATTTTACAGCCAAAGTGGCAGGTGCTCACCTCTGGGAAATTGTTTTATAGACTGAGACTAGCCCCGACTCCTGAATTAGACTCCCAGAACCAGCCCAGGTAGCCTTACGCCTTCAGAGTCTCCTTCCTGTGACCTCTCCTTTATTGTGCAAATTAAACTTTGGGCACCTACCCACTTTTCTTTAACAAAAGTTACTTACTTTTAAGCCCATAAACTTGGATATCAGCTCCTAGGTCTTCCTGGAGTTTAGCCCAGGTGACTTTGTTATTTGCAAACCCAGGTTGCCTCCTAGGCTCTCACTTGATGCTAATGCCCTTTACTTCTCATTCAAGTTTCAGAATATCTCCTCTCAGCAAACAGAGAAGGCACGGATGAGGCCGCATTCCCTTCTCTTGTGCCACATTTCAACTTGATCTTTTCACTCTCTCTGTCAAATTCAAATGTCACTCCACTATTCATGTGTATGGGGAGGATTCTAATATACACTTCTTTGGCTTCTTTCAAAATTGCTTCAATTTCTCTGAAGTCAAAGACCTTTTCAACCTTTGGAAATTATCTATGGAATCCATTAACATGACTTACTCAGTACACAATACGGATACTGTTGAGGGTTCATGAGAAAAGAGAGAAGGTAAAGTTTAAAAAAAAGCAAATAAAGGTTAGCAAAAAAAAAAAAATTAAAGAAAGGTTTAGATGTGGACTTTTTCATAAGGAATTATAACTTATGTGAGTGAGACCTCAGAATATTTGTTTCTTCCTTTTAAACTCTTGCAGTTTATTTTAACTGATGCCTTTTCTAGCAAATATTAGTGACTATTTTCCTGACAATACAAGTGGAAAGTTTAGTAAATTTAGTCCTCATAGTTTAGCAAGTGTATTTTTTAACATGGGAATTTGCTAATTAACTCCTTCTGATTTTTTCCTAAGGAAATAAAAATCTGACTGGGTGTATATTTGCCTCTGCATAATTAAGCAAATAATTTAAAACCATGTTTTTGAAGAGTCTTTCCATATTGATAAGGAAAATAGTAAAAGTATAAGGTGAATGAAAAGGGCAGCATACAATGTGATACACTATCAGTTCACTTTTGTCATATGGGTGTATGTATAGTCAGATAATAAGATGGAAGATAGATAGATAAATAGATAGATAGAATTAAAATGCTTGAAATAAACAGAAAAAATAATGAAATGAACTTTCTGTTAACTGATGTGGCTCTTTTGGTCGTGGTTTGGGGAATGGAGAATCATATCAAATATTTGGAATAATTTGTTTGGTGCTAACAAAGGTTATAGATCTTCATCATTCCTGTGGCCACACCTCGTGAGGAGAAGGATGGAGACCATGCTTGCTCAATGTACCCTCTGTCTATACTGATTTTTCACAACCTTATTTAGTCCCCACAAAGCTTGTGAATAAAACTGATAGTTGTCTATGAGTTTTATTCCCACCATCTCTGTACTCATTCCCAGTCTTCTGGGACAAAGGATAAGACAGTCAGCTGTGATTATCTTTGGGTGGCGAAAGGGAAAGCATTCCCTTATAGTTTTATAAATGTTCTACAATGAGTATGTGTTGCTTTAACAATTAAAATGCCATAAGGTAAGATAGAAGACTACATGAATTTTGCATAAGGTTCAAGGAGGTTGACACTTCCTATGTGTTTAACTTCTTAAAAGAGTGAATACTCTAAGCCTTCAGGGCAGGTCTAGAAACAGACAGGAGATAATGAACCCTGGCTCTGCCACTGCCTGCATATGAAGCTCCTTTGCAATTCACAAAACTTCTCTTCTACAGAATAATTGGATTATATACCATTAACTTCCCATCTTTGCAAATTATCCATTGGTAGTTAACTATGAGAGTCCCTGGTCAATAACTTACTTTCCAGGCAATGGCTGTTCTCCTTCCTTGTTTCCCACACCCCTCAAGTCCTATACACCCTCACCCGAAATTGTATATTTTGGTAACTCATCTAATGCTGCTTCCAACTCCCCTATATGCAACATTTCTTTCAGGATATGGTTTGGAGACCATAAAATTAAAATTTTTAAATGTATACTGTTTTCCAAAGAGCAGCATTTTTCTCTTCCACTCTCATTACCATGTGCTAATTTGACTAGGATGCATTTGGAAAGAGGCCACATTCATGATGCTATATCTTCTTGGCCCATATCTCTTGATGCCACACCTCTGCTCTAATTGCTCCATTCACACTGTGAATTTCCCAATCTTCCCTTTAGAAAAGCTCCCTGGAATTTCAGAAGAGCAGCATGATGCCAGATTGTATAGATTGGAACATTTTCAATTCGTGATATTTAACTGGCAATATTAAATAATTAATTATAATGAAAATGCAAAGAAACAGAATCTTCAGTGAGTTCCATCTGGGAGCAGTCTTTTCTTATGCCTCATGCAATTTTTTGAACCAACTTAGCCTCCTAGCTTCTCTTTCCTTCATGTAATGTGAAATACCGTACTATATGATAATATACCTAAACATTTGATAAAGGCTATCATCTGATTCAGTGTGTTCTCAAAACAATGCATTGCCCCCAGAAAAGGTGTCTATGTATCCAGTCTACAGTCCAAAGGTACACAACATTTTCCCCAAGGGCCTGGTTTATATCTTAACTATTCTGAGATGTTATGACATACACATAAAAGGATTGACTTTGACTCAATAGGAAGCCACTGAAGATGCACACACATTTTATTGAGTTAAAACAGCTACTAATCTAGGCAGAAAGAACCTATTTCCATTTACCACAGTGCAGAGAAAAGGAGAAAGACTTGGGTATTCATCCCTACCAGACAGGATTCTCTGCTGTTTACCTGAATGACTTTTTAGGTGCATTGGCTCATCTCTCATGTTTAGAAACAAAGATGAAGTTGTTGCCAGGAAAACAGATTCTGCGTGTCATATATGGATTCGCCTCCTCCTTGCCCTGCAAGTTCACTGTCAATCATTTTAATGTCCCAGCCTAACATACTTTTGCAGCGTGTATTTTGGTGTAAACTCACAATATGTCAGAATAAGGAAAAAAGTGACAAGGGAATTGATAACCAGTTCATGTCAAGACATCCGAACATATGGCCAAGTGAACAAATTAATACAACTAATGCAGAAATAAGAGAACGCATTACTTATATTATTAACTTGGAAAAGGCATGATAAAAGGGAATAAAAACAAAAGTAAAGGCTATAATACAGATTAATTCAACAATTTTACTATACTGGTGCATAAAACACTCTCAAAAATGATCATATCTCATCTACTATAAATAGGCTATATTTAATTATAGCAGTTCACTCAAAATGCCTTGTTTTATGATTTCTGAGATTTAAGAAAAGAAAGAAAATGAATTAAAATATCAAAATCTGCGTTTTTGGTTTGAGTGCAGACCAGGTATATTTGTCGATTTAAACAATAAATGTAGACACTAAACACGGAATAGAAGTCAGACCTGAGCCTAGAGAAGGGACTTGAGTAAGCTCTTACTCACAGAAAATGGCTGTGGATACCTGTTGGTTTTCTTAGCTCTGTAAGCCTACGACATTGATCTTTCATTGAGCTGACACCATAGGATGTCACTCTGGTTTTCTTTTTATCTTTGTAGCTTAATGAATATGCCAGGATTTCTAATAATAACAATAATGATAAATGTGTCAGTGAACAAAAGAGTTATTATACTCTAATATAAACTCAATTGCAGAGGTTAAATTAAGACAATTACTTAGACACATCCATAATTAAAACTGGCATGGAGACCTTGCTCACAGCCCAATGGTTATATTTTGCTCTTCTGGGTTACCAATGAACTACTACACACAATTTATTAATATTGTTCATAAATGAGAACAGTACATATAGCTATACTTAAATAAACCCAAATACAATGGGGATGTTTATAAAAAAAATTCCTATAAGATTAATTAAAATAATCAAATGCATTTTAAAACATTCTATAAAAACATAAATTCAGTATTTTTGTTGACCAAAATTGTTTGTTTCCTTGAATCTCTCCAAAAGAAGGTGATCAAGTTACTAAGAGAGAGCGATAGAGAAAGATAGAGAGAAAGAAAAAGAAAGAAAAGAGAGAGAGAAGACAGAACAAACTAAGAATCTATGTCAGGGCAAAACAAACAATCAAAAGAAAGAATGCATGTACATGTATATTTCTGTCTTTTCTATTATCATTCTTTTTGTCACAATGAATCAAAATACAAATCCTCAAGTATAGGAAAATACATGCATGAGAAATGGTAGCACACAAATTTTCCATTATGGAGAAATCCTGTTTCTGATTGGGCCTCCAAAAATACTTTCATTATCCTTATATAATAAAAGCCTAGTATGCTAACTGTCCAACTGTTTGACTGCTCTACCAGTCATTATGACAGGCACTGACCAACAGGAGGGGCAGATGCTCCGACTGATAGGTTAGCTTGTTGCTGGAGTCCGTCGGATCAGGAGTGGGCAAGATGGGCTGGACACACCCTGGAGCCCTCCTACAGTCCCTCCCTGGCCCCGATTGTGCACCAGTGGGGTCCCTCAGCCTGGCCTGCACTCTCTTGCAATTCGGGACCCCTCGGGGGATGTCGGAGAGCCAGTTTCAGCCAGATCCTTGCAGGCCAGGCCGAGGGACCCCACCGATGAACAAATCCTCTAGTAATCCCATAAAACAGCATGGTTTCAACTCATGAGAACCTAGGTTTAAACAGAGATGGTCCCAAGAAAAAAAACAAAACTAACAAATGGTAAATGGCTGAGGTAGAGACCAGATCTTCTTCCAATTTATTTTGGGAAAGTATTTGATTTGATACACTTAACCAGCAAATTAAATAGGTAATCTGGAAATAGTTATGCTGAATGCTTTAGATATGTATATCAGGTCATAATTAAATGAGTTCTAGCATTAGTAAAGAATGAGCAGTGAGCCCTAACCGGTTTGGCTCAGTGGATAGAGCGTCGGCCTATGGACTGAAGGGTCCCAGATTCAATTCCGGTCAAGGGCATGTACCTTGGTTGCGGGTACATCCCCAGTAGGGGGTGTGCAGTAGGCAGCTGATTGATGTTTCTCTCTCGTTGATTTTTCTAACTCTCTATCCGTCTCTCTTCCTTTCTGTAAAAAAATCAATAAAATATATTTTAAAAAAAATAAAGAATTAGCAGTGAATCTGAGGGAAGAGGGACTTTTCAAACTTTAGTTCTTTCTTCGTTTACTACTATGGATCCTCTCAAGATGGGATGGCTTTGATTGGTTAGGCACCTACATATGTCTCTCTTTTGTTCTTTGTATTGCCTACAAATGGAATTAGACTACTTTTGTTAAAGGAACACACCTCCCGTTCTTCTACATTGCTACTCGAGTAAACACAGTTAGAGATAGAAAAGGGAAAGACAGACTGTTTAACTTACCTGACATATCACATATCAGACTTAAAATTCAGAATTTTGAGATTTGTCAATAGATTCAGTGGTAGACAATATGACATGGAAAAAAGGCTAGCCACAGATAAACTACCCATCCTTTGGGGACCCTCAGCCTCCTTATCTGCCCCCCTGCCCTGCCATATGGTGATTAGTTATCCTGGCAAGGCAAAGGAAATCGGTGGGAAACTATTATAATTCCAGAACTTATAAAAATTATTTTGTACAATGCCTCTGATAGGCAAGAAATAAGACTTTTCCTAACTCCATGGCACGAGGGTACACCATATGGCCAATAAGATTCTCAAATAAGCTGTCCGCCAAAAGACTTCTGTCTTCATTTCCATTTCTCTAAGGACCACATGTGTGGTAGGGGGTAGAGAATATAATAGTTACTAACATTTCTATGGCAACATTCGGAAAAAGGCTGGTACCAAAACTAAATATTGAAAAGCCAAAGAATGGATGTTCCATTGACTGTAATGATTAGGGTTGAAGTGGGAAATAAACCTTATTTAAAGAGTTTAGAGGAGCCCTAGCCAGTTTGGCTCAATGGATAGAGCATCAGCCTGAAGACTAAAGGGTCCCGGGTTCAATTCCCTTGAAGGGCAAGTACCTTGGTTGCTGGCCCCTCCCCAGCCTGGGCCCTGGTCAGGGTGAGTGCAGGAGGCCTCCAATTGATGTGTTTCTCCCCTCTGAAAATCAATGTAAAAACATCCTCGGGTGAGGATTAAAATAATAATTAAAAAAAAAGAGTTTAGAGGACTTGGATTCAGGCAAACCAACATTACTAAGAAATACCTATTTTGGGGGGTCTGTTTTGTTCAATACTTAGGACCACCCTTTGTAATTTTCTCATAAAATGTCCACTTTCTGCTGTATGCAAAATTGGTCATTGTTTGTTAATATGAGGAAACAATCATTTTAAGAAGCTTCTAAGCTGACTCAAAATTACTGTTTCTTGGTGAGCATTTCATTATTGTACATCCATTTTATCAAATAAGAACTGCTCCTTTATAATTAGTTCTTGGGGCTTTTGTCCTCTTCACTTAAAAAAAAAAAATTAAAAGCCTTTCAAAGTGTTCTATTTGCCCACAAGGTCTAGCTGTATTAAACAGATAGTGCCTCAACATTTTCTAACATACAGTAAAAATACCATAAAGTTCTGCAATTAGTGAAAAAGTAAAAAACTCAGCAAGAAGTCCAGTTTATCTTCTCAACTGTGCATTAATGAAGGTTTCCACATTAATTGCCTTTTCATTACAATTTATTTATAACCATTTCTTAACATTCTATACAAAATCAGATTAGCTCCGAGGCTTTAGAACAAGCTGTGTAGTACTGTTGTGGACTCCCTGTTTAGAATTGGGTTCTGTGAAATTAGTATTGAACATGTACCTTTCAGATACTGCAGAAGACTGACGTTAGATGTTTTGTGGGTTGTTTTTGTTGTTGTTGTTTGTTTGTTTGTTTTGCATTATTATGGAGCTCCTTTATTTAAGCCTTCTCTGAAATGAGTCATATTAGGAAGAATCCTATTATCAGGAGTACTGATTAAAAACAAACAAACAAACCCACAGTGTAAGAGAACTATGCTCATGCCCCCAAAGTATTGTCTATGGAAACAAATGTTTTTGTTCCTTCCTTCCTAGGGTTGAGCCTACTGTGCACACAGTACTAGTCACCTGGTCCTCTTTTTGCTTTAGACAAGGGTTCATATTTTCACCTATGACTCAACTCTTTGGAAGACTTGGACAAGTTGTGGATTGAGCTACATGTTTCTTTTCTGAAAAATGGGGATACTTAAAGTATGAACTCACTGAATTATCAATAAGTCAATGCAACTAGAGCACTTAGCACAATATAAAGTAAGGCTCTGTACTAGCTATCCCAAGAAGGCAAAGATAATGCTTGCACTCAAAATGCTACCCTCAAGACAAGAAAGAAATATGGTGCATTAATGTCTACAATGAAGTAGAGAGAACCAAGGGTCCTAAATGATACCCAGAAAGGGTGCAGAAGGGTTAAGAGAGAGGGAAGGATAAGGTTGGGGAAAAAAGGACAGAAATAAATAACCGTTGACTGTCTCCTGGAGGTTAAGTCCTCTGATGGGTACTTGTGAATAATTTCATATCAAAAAAGAGGTTAATCTAGCCATGAAAGGCCAGCAAGAATTGCCACTGAGAACTGGATTTATTAAACATGAATCAGATCTACACATTTTCCTATAGGTGTGGTTTAAGAATATGGACTTTGGAGATAAATAAGGATTTGAATACTTATTTTACATTGGGTAGTTAACTTCATTTCTTCAAGCCTCAGTTTTCCCAGTGGGAAATACAAATATTAATATCTATTCCTCCAAGCTTCTCTATTTTTTTTATCTTAACTGAGATAATTCATGCACAATTATTGAGACTGAGCCTGGCACAGTCTCAATAATTGTTACCTAGTACAAGTGAGAGAAACATGAAAGAGCCAGGCCATCATATCTGTTGAATTTCATTTCAATGCATTATTTTGAATATTAATTAAAATTCTTACATTAATACATCATAGCAATCACAAAAGCAAATATTGACAATAACCCTCCAAAACTTTTATTCGTTCCCCCAGCCTCTCTGCTGGACTCAGAATCCATATTTACAACACATCCGGCTATTGATCCTGTGGTCAGATCCCTTATATTTAAAATCAAATATGTTTGCTTCAGCAATAGCAACTTGTTGGGTTTTCTTTTTTTTTTTTTTCGTTTTCTATCTGCTTCAATGGTTTCAACATCTATGTAGCTGTGTAGTTATTCCCACATTTTCTAATACCCTTGTCTACCACAAATGACCTCTCACTGATTAGACCTGACGTATATCTTTTCAGTTCCTCTCCCACCTTTTTTTTTAATCTCTACTGCCACAGCCCCAGCTTGGGCTTTCACTGTCCCACCCAAAGTAGAGCAATGCTAGACCAACATACACCCTCTTCTCACTGGTCTCTTCCCTATCTAATCTCCTTTCACACTTACCACCAAAACTAGCTTTCTAAAATATAAGTTGAGTCATGTCAGCCTTCCGCTTAAACATTTTCAGTAACTGTCCAGTGTCTCTAGAATGAAGCCAAAATTCCTCAGTACATAAGGTAACTTGTGAGTCCAAATTACTTTTCTAGTGTCATTTCTCAAGTTATTGAGCCCTTCTCCTTGGCAATATAGGTTAGCAATATACCCAACATGCCACCTATATTCATCATCTCCACGCAGTACCTGCCTTTTTATTTTCTTCTCCTTATTTAGAATATATACTCCAAATGTCACCTGCTTCCTACACAATCCTTCTCACCCATCAGTAGATAAGGGTCCATCCTTTGGGCCCATCATTATATGACCCTCTGAATCTCAGTTAACTCTTCCATAAAATGGAAATAAATGATTCCTATTCAGAAAAGAGGACAATTTGATAATCAAATGGAACAATATTTATTTAATACTAGAACACTATAAATCAATATAGAAATAGTGCCAGGCAGGGAGCCAAGAGCTTTAAAGACATTATCTCATTCAATCCTTAAATATTAAGCAAGATACCATGAGTGAGGAAATGTATTCTTATTAAAATAGAGCAAAGGAAAAAGAAAGAAACCCTTCCCATTTGCCTCATCTGTTATTTGTGGTAAAATACTTTACCCTTCTCACATCTCCTTCCATACTCATTACTCCTTTGATCACTTTTCTAAATATTATATTTTATTCCCACTTAATAACACTTAATTACTTGACTTTACCTTGTCCACTGTATAGCACTACAGGCTATTAACCAGAGATCTAGAATTATGTTCAAGTAGGTGGGGTTAGAGTCACATTTGAAGGGTTAAACAGCATTAATTAATTATGTAAGTTAAAATTCCTCATGAGCCTTGGGGCAAAGGACTAATTCACAGAGCTGGAGGAGAATGAAACAGGAACCTAATTATGCATGTAATTAACTCTTTCAGTTATATGGTGATAACATAGTATAATAAAGTTGCTATGAAAATGCTCCAGGACTATGAGGGTATCACTTGAACATTTTCAAGAATATAACCTACACTGACATGAGAACTTAGCCTTTTAAAGGAAAAATTATACTCATTTAAACTATGTTGATATGCTACAAACATTTATTAACCCTCCACAAACAAGTCCATTATTTTGCTAATATATTTTTTTTCTATATACCTTGAAATACCGTGTCTGGCAAAACACATTTTCTCCATAGTTTTTGATAGACAGAAAATCTAAAATAATTCAAAGGAAAAATGCACTTTGTGGAAGTAGCTTATTTCATTCTGGAAACTAAATGCATTTGCAGAAAGGATTACATTTTGTTTGTCAATTTATTTTATTGACAAAACATATTTCATCGCATATTCTATCACATTCAGTAGACAAATGCATGTTGTCAACTATCCTGTTTCCTGCTTTTGATGAGAAATACATTTTTTTCAGATTCCATATATATTTTTTAAATGGTAGAGTTCTACAGATAAGCTCCATTTACTCTAAGTTGCCCAGAGATGTCTAGATTTGGATTCTGCCCAAGGCATATCACTTCTTCTTCCAATATGATGTAAATTAACCTCATAGAACAAATTTATATGCATCTTCATCCTTAAAAATATCAAAAATTCAGTTTACATTGTAATTATTATGATAGGATCCTATTGTCTATATATAAAACTCAAATGGTTCCCACACACTCACCGGCTGTTAAAATGCAATTACCCTTTACAAGGTAATATACATACAAAGTAAATATTTAATCTCACCTATTTGTATATCTGTTTGATGCTGGTAATTCAATTACTGTCTGCCCTTTCCATATTTGCCCTCATGCCTGATATACGTATTAAATTATAAATAAGTTCTTAGAGGTCAAGAAGCAGATTCGTATAATTTGTTCTGAGGGGCACTCAGCACAGTTCTTCAGGAAAACAGGTGCTTAATAAATCAGTGGTTGTGGTACAGTGGTAATGACCTTTCCCATCCAAAGCCTTTTATTTCCAAAGCATTTTTTCTTTTTCATCACATCAACAATCATTAAATGAGCACCCACCATGTGGCACATACTGAAAACACTTCAAGGGATGGAGAGGCTGATGACCATGGTCCCTGCCCTCAAAGGGTTTACAAACTAGTAGGCAGAGTAGTCATGAAGGTAAAGAATTGTAATATAGGGCAAGCTGGGAAGATGGAGTACAGAGGCTGGATGGATTGACACTAACCAGGAGAGAAGCAGGATGAGTTTGAGGAGCTGACATGAGTAGGGTTTTAAGGATAAACAGATGTTTGTCAGTGGATACAGTGAAGAAAGTCATCCCAGAAAGGGAAAAAATCATATATGCTACAGAGGCAAGAAGTGTGTGTGTATATCAGGATAGTGTTAAAGTATAGGAGATGGTACTAAAGAGGTTGATAGGACTTTGAGGGGATTTATCTGACAGTCTGCCAGGGATGACCAGCAGCCCCTGAACGATGGATGAACAAATTACTCTGACACAGTTTCACGGTGAAAGAGAAGGCTAAGGGACAGCCCAGCTAAAGAAGCCAGGCAGCCTCGATTGCCTGCCTTGTTAGGCTTTTATTGGAATTTTTATGTTTTAGATACAATCAATAGGGTGAGTAATCTTGGGAAGACACATGTGTTTACATTGTCCTCTAGGCAAGGGCATCTAGGGATTAAGCATAAGGATTCCAGTAAACACTTGGGTGTCTGCACATGCACAGACTTATTTGGAAAGGTCAAGTAATAATTAGGGGTGCTGCCTTCGACACTCCCTAAGGCTCCCCTAAGTTGGAATTCTGATAAACAGGGCAGGTGGCCTTCCACACCTTTTTCTTAGAATATCCTCCTTACGACTTTCCAACCAAGTCTCTTGTGCTCCCCAACAACAATCAGCTTGCAAAATCTAAGTCTTGGAAAAATCACTGATAATTTAAGCATGGTCAGATTTGCATGGAGTGTGGATGGGACCGGTGTGCCGAGGTAATAAAGCACAACAACATATGAGAAGCCTGTTGAGTTACTCCAAGAAATATGTAGAGGGTGTAAACAAGGGCAGTAGCATTATAAACGAAAAGAGCTCAAGGATCTAGAGATAATTAGGTTGTAATGAATAGGACGTGTATAAAGGGTTCAGAAGGAAAAGGACACCTGGACTTCTGCCCTGAGTGACCAATAATTGAAAACTAGATATTTCCAGCTTTTAAGTCTGTGAACTCAACCTGTTAACAGAATGGGTTCAAGAAACCTCCTAAAACCTTATTCACTGTTTCACTTACCCACTTATATATGATCCACTTATACAAGGAGGGTTTACTTGTACGGGTGGTTCTCTCTCAGTCAGAAATCATAGTGTATTGTAAATACACAGGATGTTGAGAAATATTTGTGGTCCTCAGGTTTGAGAACAAAATAATGTCTACCGAAGTCCAAAATCTATTTGAAAAGCAGTTTTATAAACAGAAATAGAAGTGGACTGTGAGTCAAAGGACCTGGTACCAGGACGAACTCTGATCTACCATAGGACCTTAAACTAGGAATTCAAGCTCCATAAAACTTAGTCATCCTTTGTACATGGGATAGCCACCTGTCCTACACACCTAACTCAGTCTTCTAGTAAGTACCAAATATTAGAGCGGCATGCAAAATATAGAAAACTGAAGTGCCTTCTAGATATAAGGCAAGATAATAATAATGTGTTATATTAATTATTATTATTATTATTATTATTGTTATTATATAAGATTTGTCAACTTTTGCAATGCCTACTTCTGAACACTGCTATTTTAATCTAACGTCTTTTACTGGCCTTGAGTAGCATTAGTTGTTTATGGCACTATTCGAATGTAAGAGATATTTTATCAAACTTCCAGCATCATTTTTACCACTTCCTATTCTTTCCATCCTTATATTCAATTTGCTATTAAGCTGTGCCATTTATTTCTTTGAAATTTCTCTAAATTCACCACTAATCTCTATTACTGTTTTTCGCCTGCCTATCATTCTTTGGGGCTAATTACAAAGCATCGCAGCTATTCTATTCTTCGGACTGCCTCCCCCTCAGGTATGCCCAGTCTCCATATCGCTGCTCAAGTAACCTTCTATTGAACTGCTGTTCTACACATGCTCCTGCAAGATTAAATGCCCCAAATGCTGTATCTCTAAAGGAACTGTTCTAACCCCCTTCACCATCCTCCTCCCCAGCTTCTCCTCTTACAGGTTTGTCCTGCATCCACCCACTTATTAATTCTTTTCTCACTTCTGTCATTGTTCCCATGGTTACCTCCACATTAAATTCCTGCCTCTCCTCTTCTACCCTGCTTATCTAAATCTTTACACACCTGAGCAGGCTAAGTATAAACTTTGTCTCCTCCCCAAACCTCCCAAAGTCTAAAACTGGCTCACTTGCTCATGATCAGGTCTCTAAACTCATGCACCAGAGCTGGACCACAGCATATTTAGTCCTTAGATATAACAACTATGCAAGCAGGTAGGCACAGAGGCTCCACATTCTCTTCTTTCACTTACTATGGGAGTGTGTGATTCACCTCCCTGCACCTTAAATTCCCTTGTCTACAAAATGGGATGTCCAAGAATGCCAACCCCAAGGCCCTTGTGAGGATTATGTAAGCAATAGGTTACCAATTCTGGCATGTAGTAAGCAACAAATGGAAACTTTCATTAGTTGATTATGATTATGAGGCATATCAGTAGTATCTCCTTTGCTGAGCTGTTTTGTTCAATACTCTATCATTAGAAGCAGGCAGGAGTGAATCAACCTTAGTGGTATCAAACGCTATCAGATTCTGTGGGTCAAGACTTTGGACAGGGCTAAGAGGCTTAGACTGTCTCTGTTGCACAACATCTGGGGTCTGTCCTGGGAAGATGGATAAGTCTACGGTCTGGAATCATCATCACTTAGACCTGATTCTTGGGTGGAGATGACCCAAAGGCTAGAGATGGAGCACCTACACAGGGCCCATCATGGGGCTTGAGGTCTCAGGGCATGGAAGACCAGAAACCCTTGTTCCAAGAGGGCGTTCCCTGAGTGGGAGGGTCTGAAGAACACATGTTCCCAAAGCTTCGGGTGAAAGCTGCCTGACCTTCTGACCTGGCCTCAGGGGTCCACTGGTAACCAGTGAGTCACCAAGACCAGCCCCAATCTAGGGGATGGAAAATATACTTTACCTTCAGATGAGGGAGTGGCAAGGCCACCTTGCAGAAGGCCAGGTGGGATGGAGGATATTACTGTTGCCCTTGTCTTTGGAAAGTACAATCCCCCAGCACTTGATATTGTATAAAATTCATTACTTCTTCACAACTCAATTTAGTCATATATAAACAGTAGTAGTACCCTTTCTGGGATACAGTTGGTATTCCATATGTAATTACTGAATAAACAAACAATTTCACATTAGTTTAACACTATCTTCTTCCCTGAACTAGACCACAAGTTTCTTGAAGGCATCACATACTCTTTGTATAGATAAAACCAAGCCAAAAAATTAGTGGAATGAAGGTAGATGAAGTATAACACTGCTGACTAATATGGGAACATAATATAAATCTTGAATTCATTAACTGCAAAACAAGGACATTCAAAACTTCAAGCAGGGAGACAGAAATTCTGTATTTTGGTTATAGCATCATACATTTTAGTTATTTTTCTATTCCTAGGACTATATATTTGAAAAATGATGCCAATGATACCTAAACATGTATCTCCAGAACTGTGGCATCACTTCTCTCAACATAAACTAATTAAATATGAATAACTGCAATTACTGCCTTTTTAATCCTTTCCTACTCATGTTAAATTTGTGTCACCTTGTAGTATTTAGATCGTGTTCTGTTTGCTGTGATTCAGATTCTGAGTCATCAAAATGTTTGAAATAGGTCTGAAAATAGTCTGAATTAATTCTCCGGATTGCTGTTTAGAAAAGATATACAGGGGAAGCATTTCATAATTTTAAAGGAACACTCACTTTTTTTGCCAGAAAAAGAAGAAGAAGAAAAAAGAACTGAGAAGTTGCTTCTCAGGAACAAGGTGTGTTAAAATAATGTAACAGGAGCACAGGAGATGTTAAGAAAGATGCTTTCCTTAAATGAAAAAGGGGGAAATATCCAGTTATTAAAGGAGCAGTTATTAAAATGTTCAGTTATTAAATATCAGCAAAAGGAGCAGAGTCTTCAATTCACTGATTAAGAGCGATTTAGAGGACCCTCATAGTCTTCCAAATTGTGGCCTCAAGAAAAATGAAAGGGGTTTACCAGCAAAAACAGCAAAGATGGGGAGAAACAGTGTCTTTGGAGGCAGTCACAAAGGACTAGTGGTAACATGGTAATGGGAGACACAGTGGCCAGTGTGCTCCGGGTGATCACAGCAGGTGTGCTGGGACCAGAAGAGAAACAACATCGCTGACTCCGACTCACACCACTCAGGTGCCACTGCATCTGAACCGGGGGGATCATTCACTCATCTGCATCCGTGCCTCTCCCTTTCAAGTTTCCACTAGATGACCAGAGGAAAAACACTGTCGCTCACTCAGCCCCTCCGTCCAAATCGCTATGATTAAAGCCCTCTAAGGGCCAAGCATCCGGAGTGTGGGAACTTGAATGAAAACATACACAATGAAAGCATAAAGCCATCTTTACCAGGGAAAGGTGAAGGGCACGTTTTAAATTGCTGGAGCCAGACAGCCTTCAGTCTGCAGGTGTGAGGGCTGAAAGCCTGCTCACGAGTTTTGGCCATGGCCCTTTGCAAAGGTGAAGGCGCTGGAGGGTGAGGAGGTGTGGGGGGATCTGCAATATGGTTCAGCCCGTGAACAATACAGCAGGGCTCACCGGGAGCCAGGCCTGGTCCTCCAGCCCTAGAGGCAGCCTTCTACAGGCTGTAGCCTAGAATGAATAGCCTAGTGCAGAAAACCTACCTGCTTTTAATTTTTAGCATTTAAAGTTCCTTTTGGGAGAGAGCGACAGTGGTAGAAATTGCTATGCTTCCAAAGTATACCAGGCTTCTGTTGTTATGGTTATTCTACAAGTCAAACACAGGTAAGCTTCAATATAATTTGATATTATGACTACTTTTAATAAAGCAATAACAACTACATCGGCACAATCACAACTACAATTCACACTTCCCGGCACATTGGATATTGGATATTTGCCAGGCGCTGAGCCAACTGCTTCACGGGGATTGTCTCACTGAAGTCCCCAAACACCCCTAAGTGATCTGCCGTTGTTATCTCCCATTTTACAGATGACAAACCATGAGGTCAGGGAACTGAGCAAGGTCACAGACAGCGAGTGGCGGGGCTGGGGGGCCAAAGCCAGCTGACCAGGCTCCGCAGCCCACACTGTTCACCGTTTGATGTTAATAGAGTCAAAAGCCACATATTTTTGGCAAAGAAACATCTCACACAGAAATCTTAGAAACCGACTCCGAGGCCCCTGGCCCTGACTGCAGGGGTGCGGATCCCACAGGCTGGTGTGCGGCTAGAATTCTGTGTTGTAACAAGCACTCCAGACTGTGCTAATGCAGATGTTTCTCTGACCCAAAGACACTGTCAAACATCACTGTTACCTTTTCTTGGTTAATAAAGAATGAAAAAAAAGTCATGTTTATCAATGTAGTGTTGTTTTCAATCAGTGTGCATCACTTCGGTTCACATCTATGGATAGAATAACCTCCCCAAGCATGAAAACTAGGTCTTAGGAACTGGCTTCTTTTAGACAAAATGCTTCTAAAACTGACCATTCCTTCCTGAAAGGGCTCCCTTTTTCTCAGTGTGTTTTCAAGCTTTCCTATCAAATAAAGTCTCCCTCGGGTTCTAATATGCATCGAACAGCTGCTAATCTCTTCTTTAATAAGAGAACAGGCAGAAACAACAGGCCTGACCAGCTCTGAGCAAGAAGACCGTGAGGCTGGAGTGGCCCATGGAAACAACAGCTGGCTAATGTATGGTTGGGGCTCATGGCCCAAACATGCCCACGTTCCAATGCTTTCTTGTCTTAAGTTTAGAGAGGCCTAATATTTACTGCTCATTCAAAAGCGGCTCTCCTTTATTATATACACAAGTGGAAAACCCACTTAGAAACAAGAAGCAAAGAAAGGAGTGATTATCTGACTGAAACATTCTCATCTGTTAACAGGTCATTTGTGTGACTTGCACTTAAATGTCATAGGGACCATCAGGTCAAATACTCCTACTTCCACATGTTATTTGTCAGAAATCTCATAAGTGTTTTTAAAAATAATGTATTAGAGCAGAAATAATAGCATCAGGTAACTCTGTATTTATTTCCCAGATAATGGCCATATAAAATATATTTCAGCATAATTCATTTTCTTGAATTAGAATTCTATGACTTGAAGAACTTTTAAGAAGAGAAAAAGAAGAAGAAAAAATTTGGCATAATATAATTTTTATAAGTAACATCATTAAAATATTGATGTTACCACAAACTGATGAAAATTAGAAATAATTTGCAGAAAGAAGATACTCGGTGAGGAAAAAATAAAGTATGTAATAACCCACAAAAGCAAGAAAATTAAAGTAGCCTGGGCTTTATTTATTGAGCTCTTACTATGTGCCAGGTCCTTTTCCAACTATATGTGAGAAACATGAAAAATAACAATACAAACTATGAGAAAAAGACATTAAAAAAGGATCATTCATCCCCCGCCCCCATGAATGCCAAAGATAGGACTTGCAATAGAAATAAATGTGACTCTCCTTTGGAATCAATATATGTCTTTGGTATCACTGTGTTCCTTCCCAAAAGCACTGTCTCATTCAGTGATGTTGGATCTTAAGCACATGGAAATGCAAACAATGGACTGTGACTAAGGCATCAAAATACACAAAATGCATCATCGAAGCCACCCACCCCTGTGCAGGCTACCTGCAGGTGAACGCCACATCTGACTACCCCTACACTAGTAATTCCATTCCAGGAGCCAAGTGAGGCTGGAGGGACTGCACACCCTCATTATCCATTAGCAACAGGCTACATTAACCTTTGAATATTTACCTTGGTGCCAATTAAATATTTGTGATGGCAGCATCCACAAGGAAGAACATCTTGGCCAACACCCCATTTGCCCTCGGTTTCTCTATAATTCTTTATAAATAACATCCTGAATCTTTAACGCGTCAACCTACACAGAATGCATTAGATCAAATCATCTTTAAAACAAGCAAATTCTACCAATCCAGTACCTCAATAGACTACAGGATGAGCTCAGGCAAATACTTACCACTGACAAGCCAATGCTGTAGCATCTGACTGTCTCAAAAAAAAAAAAAAAGGCATTAGTTAGCGTTCAGGTGGATGATGAGGCAGCAGACAGTGAAGTCTGAACCCACAGAAAGGCGTCCAGTGTGCTCTGGAGTGTGTACACCTTCAGAACTGGTTGACTAGGTTGCAGACAAGAGGACTCACAGCGCAAGATAAATAAACACAGTTTCAGCAGTTTTACCAAACCAAGACTGCAAAAGGTTTGGGCCAGTACTTACACATGCCATGCAAGACTTTCCTTTAAACACTGCAGGCTGCATTGAGATAGAATTTACTGCCTCTCCATTCTCTTTTATTATTATTATTATTTTTTCTAAATCATTTAGAATTCTCATTCTCATTCCTGCCATATATTTCTCTGTACTCTTTAACTCGGTAGTATAAGTAAAAAGCCAGTGAGGAATAGCTGAGAAATAGTCGGTGTGTTTGGAGAATACAGGCAGTTCTGGGATGGATTAATTATAGGCTTCAGGCTTTATGAAAAGGTAGGAATTGAGCTGTGGCTGGTAAGACGCACAGACATTGGATGGGTACAATAGAGGAGAGAAAATCTCACTAGGAAGTGACCATGAACACAGAGGACCCGGAAAGTCTGAGAGTCATCCACTCAATAGGTGTGTGGCAGGAAACAGATTGGGGCCAGAACAAAAAGGGAATGATGACTCTTAAAACGTGTTATGATCAAGGAGGCCAATGGGCATGCAGGTCAGAAAACAATATGGAGATGAATCTTCTGCAACTTTTCTCAATGTTGATCTTTTCTGAAAGCAAATAAGAAAAGGCCACAAGGGACTTTTTTGGAATTGAAACGCCCTGTATCTTGTTTTGGATGGTGGTTATGTAGTTGAGTACAATTGTCAAAATGCAATCTGAACACTTAAAGACCTATTTTATTGTATAAATTTGATTGATGGCATTGTGTTAACTTGACTTTGTTTATAAAATAAAATTAAAACACAGAACACAAAGTCAGATATTATCTCCGTTAAACTCCTCCAGGGTCTCCTAGCTCCGTTTAATACAATTAAATTCCCAGCTCTTGATCGTGGCTGTTACACCCTTACATGGTCCTCCCCTGCCTACCTCTGCACCTTCACCTGGAGTCATTCTTCACCTAGTCACTCTTCCCAGACAAATCCTCTGTCTTCGTGCTCCATCACCCAGGAAAGCCCTGCCCACTTCAGTCTTTGCTCTCGGAGTTCTTTGTGCCTCCTGGAATGTTCTTGCCCCACTGCCAAACTCCTCAGCAAAGCCGCCCATGGCTTCTTTCTATACAATGGTTTTCTTAAGTGACCAGTTCATCACCCTGTTTATTTCTAGCATAAACTTTATCTTAATCTACTATATTAAGCCTACATGTTTATGTGCTTACTTATCTATCACCTGTCTCTTCCACTAGAAAGTAACCTCTGTGATTGAAGAGAAGCAGACATTTCCACAGGGTCTAACTCAGGACCTGGCATATAATAGGTGCTCAATAAAGTTATTTGTGAATTAATGTATATAACGTAGCTTTTTGTAACTACGTACTCATATTGCACTGGAAGTCCCTCCAGGGCAGGGACCGTGTCTCTGTAATCTCCATATCTCTGCTACCAAATACAGTAATGGACATGTATTAAAAGCCCACAAAATATTGGTTGAATTTATAAAAATGTTTTAAAGCTAACATACCTTTTTTCTGTACATCCAAAGAATATGTCATTTGGCAAAGACATTCCTTTGCCCCTAAGAACTACAATTCCTTTTATAATTTTAAATCACAGAGCTGAGGTTTACAAGAAGTTTTCTAGCCTGTTGATTAGACATTGCTTCCTAAGTCAAAGGGATAAGAAATTCAACCCGGAGCGAATTCACCCAGGTCTTCTCCAGGTGACCCATCCTAGTAGAACAATATTTTATCAAATCACTTCAAAAGTGATCAATTTTAGAGGACTTTTGTGATTTACTCTCAGTGGACTGTAAAAACATATAAAAAATTAGTGTTAGATTTTAGACAGTGGCAAGCGAGGTAGCTCCCTATTTCATTTCTGCTGTAAGAATTGTAAAGAACAATAATAAAAACACTAACTAATGATTCACAAAACAACCTGGGCAAATCTCCTCTCACTGAGTGAAAGAAACCAAACTCTGCATCCTGCCAAATGGTATACATGGAATGATTCCATTCACATAAGATGCCAGAAAAGCCAAACTTAGAGTCACAGTAAGCAAAGCAGTGGTTTCCTGGGAAGGGGGGTGTCTACAGGGACAAATGACAAAGGGGAATGGGGACAGTTTTGAAAATGTTGATGGAACTGATTATGGTGATAGCTTCATGGAAGTGCATCTATGTCAAAACCCATCAAAGTATATGCATTAAATCGGTGTAGTTTGTTGTACATCAATTGCACCTCAATGAAGCCGTAATACAAGCATGTCAAACTCGCAAGTAAATGAGGCATGCGGCCTACTGGCCACGATTTCGACATGCTTGCTGTAATGTATAAAGATAAAATAGAAAGTTTCCATTTAGAATGATTTTTGAAACTTTACAAAGGCCATCCAGTTAGCAGTATTTTAATGTTTGCAATTACTGGTCATGTGCCAATAGCCTGCTGCAGTACTCTACCTCCTCCCTGCCACCTGTTCACTCTTACCCTCTGAACCCCAGCCCAGGCACCACTGTCCCCTACTCTTAGAAGGATATGAAGGGCACTTCTCATAATCCACTGGGTTAGCGAGCAACCCTTTAGCTGTGCTCTCTAAGAACCACTGCCAAAAAATAGCACAGCACTTTGATGACTGTGAGTAGGTTCTTCTAAAGGTAAGGATGACAAGAATCATCTTTTCATTCCTCACCAAAAATCATGACAAATGTGCTTGCCTTTTGTGTAAGAGGCATTCAAACCCTCTCCCTCCCCCTCTAGAAGCTGAAGGAGTCCTCCGGGTCCTTCCTATATCTGGCTGGTAAGATAAGGCTAAGGCGCATAGTTGAAGACTTGGGCAATTGACTGCCGTTGGCCAAGTCTTTTCTCTGTGTGTCTCCTCATCTATAAAAGGGGACTAACAGTACCACCTCATAGAACTGCTGTAGGAATTTAAGGACCAATATCCACACACAATAGCACACTTTCTGGCACAAACAAGGTTCTTTTTCAATGTTAGCTGCATGAATTAGACATTAGAATATTTTACATAATTCACATTTAAAGAAATGCACTCTGATAACATAACCAGAATCTAAAGTAGATGTGAGAAAACTTTTCCAGAAAGGACCAAAGAGTTTTGGCTTTGTGGCGCAGGATAGCTTTGCCACAACTACTCAACTCTGCCCTTGAAGCATTAAAGCAGCCACTGACCTTATGCAAACCAATGGGGGTGCTGTATTCCAAAACACCCTCATTTATAGACACAGAAATTTTAATTTTATATACTTTTCACATGCTGTCAAGTATTTTTCTTATTTTGCTTTTTTTTCCAGTCATTTAAAAATAGCCCAGTCTATGTGGCTCACGAGGTCATAGTTCAATTCCTGGTCAGGGTACATGCCCAGGTTGAAGGCTCAATGCCTAGTAGGGGGCATGCAGGAGGCAGCCAATTGATGATTCTTTCTCATTATTATTGTTTCTATCTCTTTCTCCCACCCACTTCCTCTCTCTGAAACCAATATAGACATGTTTTTAAAAATTTGAAAATAATTCTTAGCTCACAGACCATATAAAAACAGGCAGTAGGTCAGTCAACTTGGTCCATGGGCCATAGTTTCCTGTCTCCTTACCTAGAGAAAGAGATAAATCCTTTGTATGACCCTTGCTTGAGACAAATATTCCTTTCCAGGCCTCCACCTGATGTTTTGTGACATGCTGCTAGACAGCATGGTAAATCTTGATCAACAAAGCCATCACTGTAACCAGGAGATGCTCGGAGTAAGTTGTAAATGCTACATCAAGTGCCAAGATTTTCTTTACACTGAATTTTTTAAACTTTCGATAAAAAGTCACCAACAGCTATTCAAGTGTATTTCTATGTGGTTGTTAGAAACATTATCTTCTACTTTCATTTTATTAGAGGCATCCTGAAAGGAAATTAACAGTTTGTCACCTTAACAGTGTGAAATTATGCAGACAAACCCTGTAATACATAAAAGATAATGTCTTTTCTTCACTTATATTCCTAGGCATTTACTAGAAATATCTGTATTTAGATCATTTTTTTAAACTTCAAAAATTGTAAAAATGTCACGACACTGAAAAGATTTGCTTGACTATGTAACATTTTTATTCCAAGATCTCATCCAGTTTCTAACCAACAATGCTTTAATTCCTTGTATAATGTACCAAACTATGTATACCTAGTAGCACCTGAAACTAATGTTATTGTGAGTTTAAAAACATGTGTTAGTCCCTCTATTTTTTATCTGTGCTGTAAGTATATCACAACATGCTAAGAAAAAAATTCTTGTCCAAATTTCTACTAAAATTGATCATTTCATATCCATTGTATTTTTCTTGACAGTCATTCATCCATATGTATTATAAACATCCTAAGTTTGAAACTAGATTCAAACTAGATAATGTGATGAGCTACTCTGCATCTAGATATCAGAGCCATATTTTCCGACTTCAAAAAAAAAATCACAAAAAGCTTTTTTTTTATGCTTGGTCTGTCTTTCAGTATTACCCATTTAACAGTAGTTTCACGCAGCCAGGCATGTGCCAAACATAGGGCCAATAATAAAAAATACGGACTTAATATAATTTGCTTCCTTGGCTGCTGTGGAAGCAGAAAGCGTTGAAAAGCTGTTCTGTGTTTACTAGTGAAGCTATTGTAGAGGGTGATTGGGGTTTCATTATAAGGGGCCCGCAAACAGATTTAGCACAAATGCCAATATACATTTTAGAATTGAGTGCAATTTTAAGTATTTTCACTCAAATGGTTTCGCAGAATCTACAACTCAAATGAGAAGTATATTGTGTTTCAACACCAGCAACAACTGTTCTACTATTTGTTGCATTGATCTCCATTGTGAATGCTTCACACCATTCTATTGCATGAACGGTAATGGGCAAATATATTCCCTGGAATCCCGAGGTATGATTAGTTACTAAGCAATCAGAAAAATCACAGCAAGGCATACTTCTGAAATAAATTAGAAAGAGTAAAGATCACTTCTCTATTTGTGTTCCATAGCGAATCACACAATGCCTCATCGATGGTACTGTATATATTAGCTAACCACCATGGGCTAGCTGGGAGCTCATACATCAATGAAAAGATCTTTGTCAATTGCTGTATGCCTCATTATCTCACTAAGATTTCTTGGCAACAATTAACAGCTACCCAATTCATAGAAATTGCCTTTATTATTTTTGAAGCAGCTACTTTCTTTGGCTTTAATGACTAAGAGAATAGAGACAGATGTCTCTGTTGCTAGGGAGATTGGATTTAAAAAAAGAGAGAAAACCTTTGAAACGAAGTAAATAAGCAACTACCATCTTTTTTAAAAGGAGAATTCGGTTAGTTTTGAATTAACTATTTGTTTTAAGAACAAACCAGCAGTAGCATCACTTTTTAAGTAAAATGCACTAGAATGGCTTATTGCTGTTCTTCTCTGACAGTAATAAGTCATTAAAAAAAAAGAAAAGAAAATAGGCCCACCTGTGCACTCAATATCAATTGAAGCTGATTATCAGGAACTTGTACTTTCTTTGTACTGGTACCTGAATTCAAGGGCATTACCTTTTCTATGCCATCTGTCAAGCCACTATCACTAAAAAGAAAGCAGCACCTTCCCTGAGTGAGAAACACCGAGGCCTGGAAGACAAGGCTTGCCGCTGAGTTCTTAGAGCTCAAGCCCTCTCCTCACCCAGCTCCAGTGTGACCTGCAGCCCCTTGGCCAGTACTCCAGGCTCTGGAAACCAGTAAAGTGATCCTAGCCAAGGGCAGCTTGGCCACTGAACCTAACCCAGGCAATATTTTTCCTCTCAAACCTCTCTCTATGCTCATCCTTCTTCTGTCTTTATTTCCTGATGCTCGATATAATCCACCTACTGCACTTGTGTTTTCATATATCTCGGACATGCATATTTCATTCAAACCCTCCTGCCAGCCCACTCCTTCTATCAGAATGCTTTAAGAGGAATGATATTGTCACACAAAAAGAAAAAAAAAAATCCAGTTTGAAGTGAAATCACATGTAATAAAAGCAATTAAAAATCCACCTAAATTATTTGCAAGATCCCCTAACCTCCTCTGGCATCTATACCAAATCATCCAAACATTTTAATTAACCATTACCAGGCATCATCATTCAATCTGAATATAAACCAAAATTTAAATGTTGTTTTTTGTTGGTTTGTTTTTTGCCTATGTTGCTTCTGTGGCCCGGGGACCTGAGCCCTATTCATAACATTCTTCCTTTGTGAAAGTGTATGTCAAGCTCCAAATAAAGGACTTTAGATGTTTTCAAAATTATAACTTGAAGACTTCTTGGACTTATTAAAATTCTAAATAGATGGGATGCAGTTGGTATGGAGGACAGGGTCACAGGGGACGAGACTGGGCCCAAGTCAAGCAATGCAACACTCCAGGTGAACACAGCAGCTCCGTAGTCCATGATTCTGGGCTCAAGCCCCATTTCAACCATGTACCTGAGGTGGGACTTCAGTCCATTGCTTGACTTTGCTGTGTCTCAGTTTTGTTGATGGCAAGCTGTCCATGTTAAACACCTCATCAGTTTGCTGTGAGAGTTAAAATGACATAATGTATATAAGTATTTGGTCCAATGCCCAGCACTAAGGAAGCACTCACAGTGATAGTCATTATCATCATTATTATTATTATGAGCTGCTTCTCAGTTTTCTGAGACTATTAACTGAAAATTAAGATATAACTTTCAAAGGTTTTACTGGGATTAGGGACACCGTGGGCGCGCCACAGCAGCTCTGACCATATAACAGACATTTGTACTAGATACCAATTGTGATCTATTTCCAAATACTGTTTTCACTTGGACAATTTCATTATATCATGAGACTGGATTAATCTTAATCACAGCTTGCTCATCACAGCCAAGCTAACTAGTGTGTTCTACTCTCGGCATTTCTTACTCAACCTCGCAAGAGATGCTGCTCCCCTTACAAACACCATCCTGTCGATATTTTATGAAAGGCCACCCTTTTGTTATTTGAAATCTACTCTGCACCTTACCTCAGCTATTGAGAGTTTCTAATGAACTTAGGGAGATTTTCCAATGTCTTATAAGAGAGATTCTCAGCTTCATGTACCACACACAGAACATCCATGTTTATTGGGCACCTACTGCATGCAAGTTACTGTTCTAGGTACCAGAAAAATACAACACTGAACAATATGGAGAAGACCCAGCCCTCTTGGTCCCAATTAGTAACTTAGAAAAAATACAACAAGTTGCTTCAAGAGTTACTGGAAAGAGTGTGGACAGTCAAGAACGATGGCCCCCCAGGGATGGCCAACCTCATGACACACAACCCAACTCTGGGAGGCCCTGCTCATGTGTTCCAATGAAATGACTCATGAACTGGGAGTTAATGGCACAATGGGAATGGCTATGCAAAGACCTAGGTAAAACGTATTTCTATAAAAGAGACAAAAATTCTAAAGAAGGAATGAACTTGGTAGCACCAAGAGAAAACAATTGACTGCAGTATCTGAGCACAAGGGCAGATGTCTGGAGGTGAGGTGGGAGAGGTGGGCATTATGGTTCCCAGGTCCAATTATCTAGTACTACCTACACAGCTTTAGCAAATATGGTGTGTGCACCCCAGCCCTGACCAATGAAGTCACAATCACTAATGCTGGCATTCAGGCTCTGTGTGTGTGTGTATTTAAAGCTTCCTAGGTGATATTAAAGGACAGCCGGTATTAAAAGCCACTGATAAAGGGCTTCATAATCCCTGACAAAGAATTATGATTACTATGCTGTTTTGTTCATTATTGTTCCTGGTTACTTTTTAGTGTCTCATCTCCCCATTTAAAGTTTGTGTTCCAGGCATGTCTGATAATTATACCCTTGCAAAATGCCAACTAGATAACTCTGCATGCAATAGATGTGCAATATGAGGCTGTGATTGTCTTCCATGTGCCGAAATCTGCTTAGAGTGCACCAGAGAAACAGGTTCCTGCTTCCAGGCATATTCCCAATTACATTAAAAAAATAAACAAACAGGTGCCTGCAAACTCCAGCACTTAACAGCTGGCTCACATGCATTTCCTTCAGGGAAATGAAGACACTGGCTGGGAATTCTCCAAAGTATCTGAGGAGAAAAGGAGACAAAGGAAGGTTGTTTTGATTTTTTTGGTTAGAAGATAAACAACACCAGGACTTTCTGGGCCATGAGGAAGAGGGTCAAAACTCCCAAATCCTGAACATTCACCAAGATAGTCCTCTTTGCCAGAATCCCAGTGACTTCTCTAAAGAGGAAATCGTTGTTTCCCCAATTTTGAAAGTCAGAAATCAGTGGTAGAGAGGAAAGAACTAGCTGATGAAGGTCACATGAAAAGCAAGAAGGAGATAGAACATAAGCAAAAAAATCGTGGTGCTTAAAAATGACTGTTGGCACATGCAGAATTCCAAAGAGTCATTCCAGGATTGTTTGAGGGAGGTCTCGCTGTGACATCTGTCACCACGATGGCAGCCAGGGTTGGTTTCCATACATCTCTGCTTCCTACGCTCGGTTTAAGAGAAAGCCCTTCCCAACTGGAAGAGAATCAGTTTTCAGCTGTGGCTGACAGGAGTTGCCAGAACGCTTCTGGGAGTACAAGGGTGGGCAAAGGTAGGCCTCTGTTTGTATGGAAAAAGATATGCAGGTTATGGTTATTACAATAGTTTTATTAACTCTGTGTTTCACATACAACTCTAAACCTACTTTTCCCCACCCTTGTATTATGTATGGAAACTTTCCAAAGTGATACTCAGTGAATGTCTTCATGAGACATTCTAAGAAATAAGAAATATTTTACATATATTTTTATTATATGAGGTTCTTTGTCACAACATCACCTACAACATTTTAAACGTAAGCACCCTTGTAAATAATTTGCCTGGCTCAAAAATGATAGAAGTATTTCTCACCAAATTTATCAATTCCAGATCATGAACTTCAAATTGCTCTTTTGTGTCCTTAAAGGTGACCTTAAGTGATGCAGAAATTCCCTTGACCTTGGAATGACTCCAAGAGACAATTACAGGCAAGACACTGCGGCATTCGAGAAGAGCTCAACATTAATTTGAATGTGCTCCAAAGAGGGGGCAGTTGTCACCATGGTGATTGTATTCTTTCCTACACTGAGCTCAAAATGAAAGGGGAGGAGTTTCCAAAGCAAAGATGCTGAAATAGGTGAATAATAAAAAAAAAATCTCAATAAAATTACCAGCCATTATTAGAAATGTGTGGTGCTTAGTTTGAAGTTTAGAGCTTATAATTTGGATCATATACTCAGTCAATATAGTGATTAATAGGTATCCTGAGAGAGCACCCCTCTTGTATGTATGTGTGTGTGTGTGTGTATGTATGTGTGTGTGTATATATATATATATATATATATATCAACACTAATAAAAGAGAAAAATGGTAATTGGCGTACGAGCTACCCTTTTCATTGGCTAATCAGGGCTATATGCAAATTAACTGCCAACTAAGATTGGCAGTTATCTGCCAACAAGATGGCGGTTAATTTGCATATGTAGGCACAATGCAGGGAGGTGAAAGGGAAAGCAGGAAGAAGCCCCCTGATACTGACAGTGATCAGAAACCCAGGGGGGAGATAAGAGCTGGGGGGCAGGGCAAAGGCGGCCCTGAGGCCGCCTTTGCCCTGCCCCCCAGCCATGATCGGAGAATCAGCTGCCTTTCCCGCCCTGGCCAGTGATAGCAGGAAGTAGGGGTGGAGCCAGCGATGGGAGCTGGGCACGGTTGAAGCTGGCAGTCCCGGGAGCTAGGGGTCCCTTGCCTGGGCCTAAAGCAAAGCCCACGATCGTGGGGCCGCTGCAGCTGCGGGTCCCCGCTGCCCGGACCAGACGCCTAGGCCAGAGGCGTTAGGCCTGGGTAGGGGCGGAGCCTGCAACCGCAGGGAGCTGGGGGTCCCCTGCCCAGGCCTGACACCTCTGCCGGAGGCCTCAGGCCTGGTCAAGGGGCCGATCCGGTGATTGGTGATCGGAGGGTGATGAGGGTCAACTCCTCTGGCCGAGGCATCAGGCCTGGGTGGGAGGCGGAGCTGGGGATTGGGGGGATATGATGGTCCCCTTGCCCAGGCCTGAAGCCTGGGTCAGAGGCGTCAGGCTTGGGCGGGGGGTGGAGCAAGCGATCAGAGGGAGATGGGGGTCCCCTGCCCAGGCATGATTCCTGGGCCAGGGGCCTCAGGCCTGGGCGGGGGCCAGAGCCAGTGATCGGGGGGAGGTGGGGGTCCCCTGTCCTCTGGTGGAGGTGTCAGGCCTGGGCAAGGGGCCGATCCTGCCATTGGAGGGTGATGGGGGTCTACGCCTCTGGCCGAGGCATCAGGCCTGGGCTGGGGGCAGAACCAGTGATGGGGGGAAATGAGGGTCCCCTACCCAGGCCTGACACCTCTGTCAGAGGCGTCAGGCCTGGGCAAGGGGCCTGGGCAAGGGGCCGATCCTGCGATTGGAGGGTGATGGGGGTCAACGCCTGAGGGCTCCCAGTATGTGAGAGGGGGCAGGCTGGGCTGAGGGACACTCCCCCCTGCCCCAACACACACACCCAGTGCACGAATTTCGTGCACCGGGCCCCTAGTATATATATAATCTGCTTGGGTTCCCATCCTGACACAATAGATCAAGCAAACTGAAGTCTCTTTTTATAAGAAACACGATGGAACGCTGAAGTATACTGTGAAATAATTTCTATTTCAATGCTGAGTCCAGCTTAGTCAGGAGATAGAATCTAATAAAAAAATTCAGGTAAGGCTGGTTGACTGGCCAAAGTTTTAGAGAGTACAGAAGGTAGGAGTCTGGAGTGCCTTGTGGAGTGCTGTGGGAATTAAATGAGATGATGTGTGTTGAGCCCTTAGCAGAGCTGGACCATGACATAAGGCAGTCTCCATATGTTGGCTATTATCAAGTGCCAGAATGTATTATTATTATTACGGTTGTTGTTGTTATTCAATTTGAAGACTGGGTCTAAAATATATCTACATTTTCCAAAATTCTGGATCTGTTTTGTATACATAAAGAACTAAAACTGTATTACCAATCAATCCCACATCACAGATCTTATGGGGAGAGGCAAAATCCTGGATATCATATAGACACACCTTCAAAATATTATTCAGTACAGGGAGAGGGGTTTTGTTTGACAAAGTAGTCTGAACTTGAAACCACTGTTCAGTAAATTTGGAAAAGTATGATGTGGCATCTCTTAGCAAAAAATAATTTTTAAAAAATAACTACCTTTTGCCGAAGCTGGTTTGGCTCAGTGGAGAGAGTGTCAGACTGCGGACTGAAAGGTCCCAGGTTCGATTCCGGTCAAGGGCATGTACCTGGGTTGCAGGCACTTCCCCAGTGGGGGATATGCAGGAGGCAGCTGATCAATGTTTCTCTCTCATCGATGTTTCTAACTCTCTATCTCCCTTCCTCTCTGTAAAAAATCAATAAAAAATATATTTAAATAAATAAATAAATAACTACCTTTTATTATTTTTTTAGTTAATCCTCAAGTGAGGATATTTTTTCCATTGATTCTTAGAGAAAGTAAGAGGAATGGAGGGAGGGAGGGAAAGGGGGGGGCGGGAGAGAGGTGAGGAAGACACATCGACTGGTTGCCTTCCACACATGCCAGGCAGGACCAGGGCCAGGGGTGGAACCTGAAACCCAGGCACATGCCCTTGACCAGGAATGCAATCCATGACCCTTTTCCGGGAGCCGGTCCATCCTTGCTGTTTCAAGGGACCTGGCATATATGGCATACGGTTCTTAATATGTTTGCTCACCTTCTTGGTGCTGTGTTTTAACCAAGGTCACCTCTCCGAGAAAGGTTGAATCCCCAGGTAGGGATTTTCCCTGAAGTTAGGGAGGGAATAAAACCCCTCAACTAAGTGCCAGGCGGGTAATTAATCACTTTAACTATGAACAATCATGCTTAAGCTACATAATCTTTACTCCCTGGAATGGAGATAAGAAACGCCCTAACCTTTGTAATAGAGATTGATAGGATTGAATCAACTGGTATAAATACAGATGTAACTAGACAGCAAGACACAGAACTTAGGAGACAGGACTTAGAAGACAGGACCAAGAGAGACAGAACCTAGGCACAGAACCTACACAGAACATTCTCTAGAGACAGAAGGACTTCGCTGGAGAGAACATGGCAAAAAATCCTGGACTGAACCTGACTACAGAAATTGGCAAGAGAACCTGACTAGAACCTGGTGACTGAACCTGGCTGGAGAACCTGGAGAACCTAGCAAGAGAACATGGACACAGAACCTGGCTGGAGATCCAGAGCAGAACCTCTCTGGAGATCCAGAACAGAACTTGGCTGGAGATCCTAGCTAGAGATCCTGGCTAGGCTGCTGATCAACTGAACGCTGTCTCCGTGTCATTCCTTCTTCGCCGACTCCGTCCACACCTTTGGGGACCCCTGGACCCACTGGGGTTGGACCCCGGCAACCCTTCAATGGATGCGCCAACACTCTAACCACTGTGAAACACCAGCCAGGGCTCAGTAGCATTTCCCACACCTGAATTAGGAAGCACACCAACAGCACAATTTCCTATAAATAGCTGAATTCACATCTCCTCGTCTAAACTGATGACCCTCAGCATGAGATTTACATAAAGATGAAGCTCTATAGGGCTACACTAGAACCTTCGGTTAACTCTTCTGAAACAATTTCCCTTGACGGCCACAGATTGGAACACACACGAACACACACACACACACACACACACACTCACTCACACTCACTCATACGTACACAGTGCAGTACAGAATTATTTGTCTCATGCGTCATCCTGCTTTCTGTCCTGTTAAGACCGCGATGTCACTATGCCAGAGCTCAGTCTCTCTGCTCCCCAATGCCCCCCTGACATGCCTTTCCAGCCCACTGCTGACAATCATGAAGACTCCTGACGATTAAAACTGATTTGTTCCTCTAAGAAAACTCCGTGGTCAATACAATTTCCTCTCCTGAAACCCCTCCTCGTTGTCCAGGAGTGACATGCACTTTGGGCCTTTTGAATCAATTCAATATCTCAGTTTATGCCACGGATGTGTCATCTAACATGGGTGGGTCTCTAAAACACTTTTATAGTGACAGTGCTGACCTCATTAAAGGTCCGACATCTATTACATTTTGAATGCATTCACTCTACACCAAAACCATCAATGTTTTTAGATAGAATCACACACCTATAAAATAAATGCAATAAAGGACCCTCAATGGGCAGAATCAACTCCCTCATTCAGAAAATATTTATTGAACAGCTATTATGCCCCCAAGAAGTTGGTTAGCCCCAGGAGAGTTACTAAAAGGAGGGCAGACACAGTGACTGCTGTCCAGGAGCTTAAATTCATGTGGAGGAAAGCATGAGTCAAACTGAAATATTCCAACAAGACTGGTGCCAGGTGGGAGTGGAAATATCGGTGGGGGTGGGGGGGGTACTTTGTAAAGTACACAATTGTCTAACTACTGTGCTGTACACCTGATACTAATGCAAAATAATATTAAATGTAGACTGTAACTGAAAAATAAAATTAAAATATAACATAAATTTTAAAAGCTTCCGTTCTTTAATTTAAATAGCAAAGAGTAGCACCCACTGGCAGCCCTCACCTGAATGCTCTGGTTTTGAGAAGAGGTTCTGCAGAGCGGGGCTGCCTGGTACACATGTTTTCTCCCTTCCCTGGTGAAATGAGAAAAATGAGAGCTTTGCCAACCTGCTATTCCACTAGTTCTCTATGCAAACTCTCTGTCCTGGTCACAGTGGCTCCTCCCTAGTGTTTGCTCACTCCGTGTTTATTTTTTGCCAGAATCCTGTAGCACACCACTTCACAATCATATCTATTTTTTCAATCCTCATCCGAGGATATTTTTGTGGCGAGCCGGCACAGCCATGGCATACTCCGCCCCAGGGCACCTTATGTGCCATGCCAGCTCAGCCAGGTTCAGTGACCCTGAGAGGGGGCAGTGAAGGATGGAGAAAAGACAGACAACGGAATAAAATCTGGGTCTGGGTGGGATGCTGCTCCCGGATGGAGAGACAGCGCCATGGCCTACAAGCCGTGTCTTTATTTTATAGCCAGATTCCACGAGGCAAAGTAAGGGTGTAGTCAAGATGTTTACAACATTCTCCTGGGTTTTAATCCTACTCAATTACATGCACCTGAACTCTATCAAGTCCACATCACTCAGGCAAGTGGGGCCACGTGTCCGGACCATAGGTTCAAGCTTACAACCATAGCTGTTGGCTATAATTGTGCTGGGTGGGCGCTGTCCTCCAAGCTGGGACTGTGCCCTCTCATTAGCCCGAGGCTTGAACCTGTCCAAACACTGTGTAGCCGCTCTCCACATATTTTTCCATTGATTTTTAGACAGAGTGGAAGAGAGGAGGAAAGACAGAAAGGAATATAGATGTGAGAGAAACACGTTGGTTGGTTGCCTCCTGCATGCACCGTGACCAGGGCCTGGGAGGAGACTGCACCCGAAGAATGTGCCCTTGACCAGAATGGAACCTGGGATCCTTTGGTCCACAGGTTGACACTCTATCCACTGAGCCAAACCGGTTATGGCCCAATCGTATTTCCAACACTACCTTCCAGTGGACACTGTCTCACACCATCAGACTTATTTCTTAATATTTTTATTTATTTTGACAAATGTATGTTTCTTAAACATACCATTTTAGAAGTTAATTATAAAAGACCCATATTTAAAAAGTATCATTTGATGTGAATAGAAAGTAGCTATTAAAATAAATCTCATTTTTAAAACATTTTCTAGTTTTAAAAATGAAATTTATTTTAATAGCTACTTTCAGTATTGGACAGTGAAAGCTCTGAGTCCAAGTGTGCTGTCTTTTCTCTGTTAACAGAGAGAAACGATCAAGGTTGAGAATTGCTAAAGTCACAGGAAATCAAATGGAGACTCTCTTCTTGAAGTGATGCATGTTGTCAAAGAAACCTGAAATGAAGATAATTTCCTCACTGTTCTGTTTCCCTGTTCCATTGCTCACTGATTGTCCTCCCAACTATACTGATATTCATTTTGCTTTTTCGGGGTAACAATGCTATAGTAACAACAATAAGAAAAATGGTGCTGTTACCACTGCTGATGATAATAGTAATACTCATAATTAAAATAAAACCCATAATAGAGTCTTACTATATGCCCAGTGTTTTCAGCACTCATCCTAACAGCCTAGGAGCAAAGCACTTTTATAGGTGGAAACTTGCAACCCTAAAAAGTTGAATAACGTGTTCAAGCTCAAAGAGCTATCAAGTTTAAAAGCAGTCACTAATCACACACACTTCAGCTCTAAGTCACACAGACCTTGTTCCAGCTTTGTCATTTACTTTGTAATACTGGACAAGCCACTCTCACACCAATTTGCAGGAGAAACCGAACATTGCAGAGGTGACAATTAAATAACATTATACACCTGGCATAAGGACTCGGCAAGGAGGAGAAGGAAGAGGAGGAGGAGTAAGTGGGGGAGAAAGAGATGGAGTAGGAGAGAGAAATGGAATTTGAATCCCTCTGCCGCTATTCATTAGCTATTTAACCTTGGGAAGGCTGTTTAAAGTCTCACTTTCTTCATCTATAAAATGAGATGATATCAATTCGTGGATAACACTGTGGCAAATGTTTTGAAGTGGCGGCAGTGAAATGATAGCACAGTAGTTGGTATGTAATAGGCCCTCAATAGGCAGTCCTGTTATTATGCTGCAGTGCGCTTATCAAATCCCCAGCCATTATTCACGGCTCACTCTGTGCCATCCGTTCTCTGATGCTTTCCCTCATGCGTTCTGCCCACAATGATAACTGCAACGATAACTCTTTCCTCTGAATTTCATATCACTTAGTTCATATTTTTAAAGATCCAACTTGTTCTTCGAACATAATTGAACCTTTTAGGAAGCAGGAAAGATAAACTTCTTTCTACCACATCGGATTTAACACGCTATAGCCTCCCAAAAGGCACACAAAGAACATTTAGTGAACTGATCTGTTAAATTAATAATTATACAAAACGAGAAAGGTGATGGCGGCAGTACATAAGAAGGTGAATTCTGATCAAAGTGATAGGGAGGAAAATAGAGCATCTTTTGTTTTCTGAGACTATTTTTCCCTCTTCATGTTATTTCTCCACAATGCTTTATAGGAACAGCACCACCTTCTGCAAAGGACATTAAATGCTCACAAAAATAAGATATTCACATCTTTGACAAAGAGATGGCTTAACAACCAAGACAACTTCTCCATTTGGCCAAAAGAATTTCACATTTTAATATCTGAGTGCTTATCTCCTCCCTTACTTATTTCTAATTTTAAAAGTTACATAAAATTGTGGTAAAGTTAGAAAAATACACACAAAAAATAAATAAGAAAATACAAATTTCCAGAAATAACCACTATCAACATATCCTGGTATGTCTCTCTCTCCTTTTTCTTAGTGCCATTTATCACATTTTAAATAAAACTAAGTGTACTAGGATCAGGCTACATACACATTCTTAAAAACAGTATTTTCATATTCTTGCATATGCTTTAAGAAGATACAATTTTCAGGGCTACGTAGCACTTCTTCCATTGTGCATGTCATTATTTAATCAAGCTCTTGCTGGTAGACACTTAGTTCATTCTCAAATTGTCCTTATTTTAAATGGTTCCTAAGGTAACATCTTCCAGTAACATCTTTCTGTTCAACGTTGATTCTTAGCATAAAACGATATGTGTGTAATATTAGTTTCAAAAGTGATAGCATTGTAAGCTCCTAAGCACTAGTCAGGGGTGGGCAAACTTTTTGACTCGAGGGCCACAATGGGTTCTTAAACTGGACTGGAGGGCCGGAACAAAAGCATGGATGGAGTGTTTGTGTGAACTAATATAAATTCAAAGTAAACATCATTACATAAAAGGGTACGGTCTTTGTTTTCAATAGTTTTATTCATTTCAAACGCGGGCCGTAGTTTGCCCACGGCTGCACTAGATAGTGATTGGTGACCTTTCATACCATGCATTTACCGTCACGTTGAGGGACAATATTAAAAAAAAAAAAATCTTTGACAATTTGACTAGAAAGCCAATGATGGTAACTTATACTTTATGGACTTTTAAAAACATGATGCTGCTTAATCCTCAACTTAGAATACCAGTACTCTAGCCACTCCACCTTCTGCTCAACTCATTAAAATGACTATCCAAAGAAAGCCTGCATCATGGAAGAAAACCATTGTGAAGTTAGATGAACAAGGAGGCAGTTAGATTCACGTGGCTCCCAGGCTGTGGCAGCTTATCTAAGCCAACCCAACTCTAAGCCTACAAAAATGCCTCCCGGTTACAAACTCAAGGCACCGAAGACAAGGGGTGACATCCAGCAAAGGGGGACTTGAAGCTTAGCTACTCAATCATTTCCTGAGTTTGCTTCCGCCTTTTCTCCTAACAGCCCCTCCCCGAGCTCCTGCTGGTGGAGCACTCCTGACCCCTTTCAGATTTTGCTCAAATGAAGTATTAAAATGTTGAGTCTTCCCCCGTCAATCCTTGAACAGTTCTGATGTCAGAAGAGGAAACCGAAGGCGCACCCCGACAACCCCCAGGAGCACCGAGCAACTGGACACAGGTACCTGCTGAGCCCCTGAGCTCGCTGTGTTCTTGGCCCCGGAGGTCACAGGGAAGGTCCTCGCAGGTCCTGGCGCCTGGCCCACAGCCTTTTCATCCCGAACCAGCTTTCAGGCTTCGATCCAGCATTTCTCCCTCCCTCTGACTCCGAAGCGCATGGAGTTCACCTGGGACCCACTTAGAAACCGGACAGGCCCAGGGTTCAACTAGGTCCTACTTAGAAGCTGGACCTGGCCCAGGGTCCAGGTGGGTCCAATTCATTAACCAGAGCGGGTCCAGGATTAGATTGGTGTGCATGTGAGCCCTCAGGTGAATACAATTTTGTTTTAAGGCTGAACAAGCATGTGTACCTTACCAGAGATAATCTTGTTTTTTAAATCCTTGCCTGAGGATTCATTTTTTTTTATCATTTAATTTACTTTTATTTTTTTAATCCTCATCCAAGGATATTTTTCCATTGATTTTTAGAGAGAGTGGAAGAGACAGGAAAAGACAGAAAGAAATATTGATGTGAGAGAAACACATCGATTGATTGCCTCCTGCATTCACCCAGATCAAGGTCCAGGCCATGGAAGAGCCTGCAACAGAGAGAGGTATGTGCCCTTGACTGAAATGGAACCCTGGACCCTCTGGTCTGCAGGATGACACTCTATCCACTGAGCCAAACGGGCTAGGGCTCATTAATTTTAGAGAGAGAAAGCGAGAGAAAGATCAATGTGAGAGAGAAACATTAATCAGTTGCCTCCCACACACTCCCTGGCCAGGGATGAAACTTGCATCCTAGGCACATGTCCTGACCAGGAACCAAACCCACAACTTGGTTATGTACCCTGAACAGGCAGGAATAGAACCCTCAAACTTTTGGTGTATAGGGTGATGCTCTAACCAACTGAGCCACGAGGCCAGGACACCAAACATAACCTTGAGTTACAGCAGGCACAGTGGAGAAGTTTACACCACCTTAGGTTAGCTTATCCATTTACCAGGCACCTTTAGCCAGGTTCTCACTATACAAGGTACATGGGAAATTACTGTTCCTCCTCTGGTTTCTGGTAAGCAGGATGAGACCCACTGGGACACTCTATCCCCTCCAGAGCCTGCAGATGGGATCCTGGGAAAACTGGCAGAAGCTGGCAAAAGGGTGAGAATTCTTACTAAAGTCAGTGCTTCCAAATTCAGACTGGCAGGCAGAAAACATTGAGTACCAACCATTTCTCTCTCTGGGATGGCTATTTGCCTTTTTTTTTTTAAATCTCATTTTGTATCCTGATAAGGTGGTTTGACAACCATCAGGTTGGGGGTCCGCAAAATATAACCAGTCAGAAATGTGGGTTGCACCCCACTTGCAGCTAAGGGTCCTACTGAGAGTTGCCAGCTCTCAGGGGAATTGTCTGAGTCTTTTTATCTTTGGGAGTGGCTCAGGATCTTAGAAAGGTAGTATCTTTTGCACCCTTGTGTCTATGGGGTTGTTCAATACTGCCAGGAGTACTTCCTGTTTGTCCTGGCTGAAACCGGAAAAAAATGATTCGAAAAGTTGTTTCTTTTTGTAGTTTTGTTGTTGTTGCTAAGTAGCTCTGTGGTCCAAGTTTGCCAAATTAGAAGCTGATACTCAGAACCTGACAGAAACTATTTTGTATGCCTTTTCCTCACAGCTAAAATGATACAATGAGCCCAGAGGCAAAGACGCACATTATGAAGCCACCGTGGAAGGACTTACTAAACATTACAAAATAATGCAGCTCTAAATCCAGAATATAGGAATCTGGGAACTTCCATCTTAGCTGAAGATCTCCTCAATATTCAGAAGCAAACTGAGGATAGTGTAGCCAGATGGCTGGGCCAGCTCCTGGATATCATTCAGGTCACTACCTGATTCCCTGAGAAATTAAACACACCTGTACTTGTCTTACAACTCAAGTCTGCATGAGACTAGCTAGAAACTAGGGCTGTAGAAGCAGTTCACAGCCCACCTGTCCTTTATACCGACCCCCAAACCTCTTCTACTCAAAAGGCTGCAGATATTGTAAAAGATCTGGATTTAGGAAACAAGATCCCTTCTTGGGAGAACTTACATTCTTTCTCTGTGCCTTTGAGATTTAAATGTTCTAACTGGTCTTCTCTAGGAATCCAGAGCCATCTACTGAAACGCAAACTTTAGGGAGATAATTCTTATCAGGAAAAAAAGGGGTGGGGGGCTATTTGGAAACCCCGTGAATGAAAAACCTTTAAAGTCTTTTTCACAAATATTAGTAAAAAATTTAGCCATCTGAGCAGATAACTTATTTATTTGTTTGTTTGTTTATTAATTTATTTCTTTATTGTTAATCCTCACCCTAGGACAGTGGTCGGTAAACTCAGTAGTCAACAGAGCCAAATATCAACAGTACTTCTTTAAAATAGACTCTCCCAGGCCAAAAACTGACTTCTGCACATGGGCCACAAAGTTTCAATCACACTGTACGTGCACCCGCACGTGGTATTTTGTGGAAGAGCCACACTCAAGGGGCCAAAAAGCCTCATGTGGCTCACGAGCCACAGTTTGCCAACCACGGCCCTAGAATATTTTCCCATTGATTTTTAGAGAGAGTGGAAGGGGGTGCGGGGGAGAGACACACAGAGAGAAACATTGATGTGAGAGAGACACACCGATTGGTTGCCTCCCACATGCTTCCCGACCAGGGCTGGGGATGGAACCTGCAACACTGAAATTTTACCTGCCAGAGACATAATTTGATCCAACTGTTCTTTTGTAAACAAGTGAGTTTACCAGATTATAATTCATCAGATCACATTCTTCATAACAAAACATTATGTTCTTCTCTAGAATAATCCCACATTTCTGCTTGTCTAATAAAGTTCAATCGGTGGGTGTGTATATGGACTAACAGATTGGACTAAAACATATGGTTCTTGTCCCTCCTTAGTTGTGCAAACTTGAGGGAGACATTTAACTGTTTGGACATTTAATGGTTTACAGAATTAAAATGATTTTGTTTTATGGTTAAACTAGGGGCCCGGTGCACGAAATTCATGCACTGAGTGTGTGTGGGGGGGGGGAGTGTCCCTCAGCCCAGCCTGCCCCCTCTCACATACTGGGAGCCCTCAGGCGTTGACCCCCATCATCCTCCAATCGCAGGATCTGCCCCTTGCCCAGGCCTGACACCTCTGACAGAGGCATCAGGCCTGGGCAGGGGACCCTCATTTCCCCCCATCACTGGTTCTGCCCCCAGCCCAGGCCTGATGCCTCGGCCAGAGGCGTAGACACCCATCACCCTCCGATCACCTGATCGGCCCCTTGCCCAGGCCTGACGCCTCCGCCAGAGGTGTCAGGCTTGGACAGGGGACCCCCATCTCCCCCTGATCACTGGCTCTGGCCCCCGCCCAGGCCTGAGGCCTCTGGCCCAGGAATCGTGCCTAGGCAGGGGACCCCCATCTCCCTCTGATTGCTTGCTCCACCCCCCGCCCAAGCCTGACGCCTCTGACCCAGGCTTCAGGCCTGGGCAAGGGGACCATCATATCCCCCCAATCCCCGGCTCTGCCCCCCACCCAGGCCTGATGCCTCGGCCAGAGGAGTTGACCCTCATCACCCTCCGATCACCAATCACCGGATCGGCCCCTTGACCAGGCCTGAGGCCTCTGGCAGAGGTGTCAGGCCTGGGAAGGGGACCCCCAGCTCCCCGTGGTTGCAGGCTCCGCCCCTGCCCAGGCCTAACACCTCTGGCCTAGGCGTCCGGCTCGGGCAGCGGGGACCCGCAGCTGCAGCGACCCCGCAATTGTGGGCTTCGCTTTAGGCCCAGGCAAGGGATCCCTAGCTCCTGGGACTGCCAGCTTGGACCGTGCCCAGCTCCCATCGCTGGCTCCACCCCTACTTCCTGCTATCCCTGGCCAGGGCGGCAAAGGCGCCTGATTCTCCGATCATGGCTGGGGGGCAGGGCAAAGGCGGCCCCAGGGCCGCCTTTGCCCTGCCCCCCAGCTCTTAGCTCCCCCCTGGGTTTCTGATCACTGTCAGTGGCAGGGGGCTTCTTCCTGCTTTCCCTTTCCCTTTCCCTTGCATTGTGCCTACATATGCAAATTAACCGCCATCTTGTTGGCAGTTAACTGCCAATCTTAGTTGGCAGTTAATTTGCATATAGCCCTGATTAGCCAATGAAAAGGGTATCGTCGTACGCCAATTACCATTTTTCTCTTTTATTAGATAGGATTACTAATTTATATTTAAAAGAAAAAATAATTTAAATGTGGTACATGGCATGTATTAATAACTGTTCCTTTCTACTTTTTAGTCCCTTCATAACTGTTCTATTAAAACACCACATGCATCATATATTAATTCTGGTTCCTTAAGTTCTATTTCATTCTTTAAATTACCAAGAAAATGTTTTGTGAAGTATGTAATATTGCATGGCTTTATGTGCGAGGATGTGAAATATTTAAAGAAAACCTGTTCTGAATCTCACAATGTTAATAGGCAACTCAGGCATGTAGTGTAAGGGAAAAAGAATCTCAAAATGCACTCATCTTAAAGGTTAGCTGTTGAGTAGGAAAGGGTGTTTCTATGCTGGCAAAAAAGGAACAGGGAGAAGGATCTCAGTGTAATGCTTCCAGTGCTAATAATTCCAGGTCTTACACAGAAGTGGATTTCCAACCAGAGGGAAAAATGTGTTCTTCTCATTTTTTAAAGAGACTTGGTCACGTATATATTCAGCACACATGAATTGCTATGAACTCTTTAAATGGGAAGGGAAGTGTAAAACAGCAACTTGTTTTCTACCGATGGGAAATTAAATCCACACTTCACCCCCTGAGGATGTGTTGCTGAAAACACAGACTTCCTATCAGTCTGTTGACAGTCCCAAAATGTCTACCTAAAATAGGGTTTCATTTTAATATCAGAAGTCACAAAGGCCTGTCTTAGCCCTGATCAAAGGCAATCTTTAGAAGTATCAGGTGTTTTTCCTGTGATGTGCAAGTCTCTTTCTCTTTTATCTTCATTGTTTAAATAATAATAATAAAAAAACCAAAAAGTATATTTTTTAGTGAAGGACAGAATCCCATCTTGCATTTTATTCTGGCCTGGTTGAAAACAGAAAAGAATGTGCTAGAACCCAACCTGGATTCAGAACAAGGTTATACCCGACTTCCAATTAAGCAAAAGAAGACCTGTGGGCATGTGGAAGGCCGGCCCCGGCTGGAGAAGCTGTGTGCCTCAGGATACTGCCTCTTATGGGCAAAGAGAACAGAGTTGAAAACTTCAGGCATAAGCCTAAGTGGACAGGAAAAGCCAGGAAGGTCTGGGAGGAAAGGAAAAACCTGGGCAAACACCGGCTTATGTGTAGAAAGCCTCCTATCGCTGGGCAGAGCCAGTGTCATTTATTCTATTAAAGTTGAAAAACGACACAGGTGAACAGCAGAGGGCAGAAGGCTTGCAGAGTCCTTTCAACACAGGTAGGTATTTCTTGAAAACAGGTTCAAGAGCGTGTAAAATAGAATGCCAACAGGTAGCACAAAGGGCTTCAAACAGTTGATCATTTTCTGCCAGCCAAGCCCCGCCCAAGGAAATGGCTTGTTATTTAGCCAAAATTGAAAACGTATTTTGCTGCAATAGTAAATTATCAAAGTGTGGGCCCTAACTGAAGGACCACAAAAGATCATGAGAGCATTATGCTGAGAAACCCTAATAAATTTCAGGCCAGCATGTTAGGCAGATCACTGAGATCTGCATTTATAATGAAGCAATTTCCCATGACCACGTAGCCTCTTCTCTCTCTCTGCCCACATTGACGTGCTGTTCTCATTATTCTCTGCCTGTTTCCCTGACCCCCACGTACCAAAGACCTTCAATACCAGAAAACTGAATCGGAAGATTAAATTAGATGCTAAGATTAGAATTATGAGCAAGAAAGAGGGAAACCAGGGGGAAATTGTTGAATTATAAGGTCAGGAAACACATCTTCAAATCCACAATACAGCCCACCTCCTCCATGGCAGGCTTCCTTCTTCCAGGTCCTTCCCCAGCAAACTCACCTCCTCTAACTGTGCCATTTTCTAATCTGTCACTTGCTGTCGGAGAGGACAGATGGGCTAGCATAGGATATGCCAGAATCTTAGGTCTGTTTCACCATACGCCCTCCTGTTTCTTCCAAAATTGACAACTCTACATTTATAATGGATTTCCTAAGCATGCGGTGATATTTACTTAAGAACAAAAGCAACGATGGACTCACGTTTCCAAGACAGAACGTGGTACCAAGGGATGCTTCTGGGAGAGGATGGCACCCGACCTGTGCATGAGCGACTTTGGAGTCAAAGCTTTCCTGGCACAATCCAGTTTGGATCTGACCTCAAAGACACCAGCGACAGCTATGCTTCAGAGACAGTGAAGGCGTTCTGAGCATGATTACATCAAATGCCTTTCTCAGAATCAAAGCATAATCAAAGCCAGAAAGAAGACCCTAATAGGAGATTCTCCCCTCTCAGACCACATGCCTCAGGAAACATGGCGGCAGCCAGAAAAATGCAGACAGCTAGCTGTGATGGAGAGGTGGCTTTCAAACAGGTTGCCTGCACTTCACTTTCCTGACCAGCAACATGGAGCTGGAGCCGCTCATAGCATTCATTCATCCCTGTGAGTCCAAGCACCAGGACGAGTACCTTATCGCAGCATCTACTTGAATTGTTGTCAGAGCCTCAGGAGACTCCCATCCAGGCGTGGTAGCCTCTGCTCCATAAGTACTTTCTGCACAGACTGTTCCGAGCAGGCTGTCTGATTATTGGATTAAGCCCACCCCGTTCATCAGGCTGTTCACATCATCATCCCTACCCTTAACACCATTCCCACTATCTCGGCTACCTAGGACTTGCCCTTGACTCACTGCCTCATTTTGACAGAAAGCTTCTGCTAGCAATCATTAATAAAGGGAAGAAAATTAATCTAGTAGCTTTCCCCTTTATCCACGTAATCACTTACGAGTCTTTGTTCTACCTCCTCTCAGACCTTATCCTTGGCCTCTCTAGTCACATGACTGAAATAGTGCTGTCACAGATGTTTCAGCTAAGGCAGCTGCCCCATCTCCAAATCAGAATTGCATATTGCGCCAGATGTCCTCACAGAACCTTTCCATTGTCCAACCCAACATGAGCCGTCTCGGTAGGATTTGACCTGTACAGCTATGAAAGCAAGCTCTAAAAAGCATAAATCTAGAGAGGGGGAAACAATAAAAAAAGAATGTACGAGGCCCAAGAAAGAGACTTAGAAGGACATTTGATATATGGCACTAGATGCTGTAGAAATACACGGATAATTCCAGTTCAGAGGTAGTAAGAGCAGAAAGGATTCTACCAGCAGCGTCGGAGAAGCTTGCTGGCCTCCTTTTGGCCTTCTGCCTGCGCTGATTAACAACATTACACAGACTGAGGGGCCAAGCTTTCCCATCCAAAATGTCTTTACAGACTACAGTGAGATGCTATGGTCCAGCTAATCACAACCATCCCCTTAATTTCCATGTGTACATAACAAATGAGAAAAGTGTGGGCAATGAAGTATAGCAGCCAGGGGACAGGGAGGGGGCATGGGAGAGGGGTCCATCCAGGTAGAGAAGAGGCAGGTGCCTGACTGAAGAATTGCAATCATTCAGTTGGGTTGGGAGGGGTAGGGGCAACAGCAGATTTTGGAGAGAGAAAATGATAGTGCAAATTACTTTTGTCCATAAGGGAAAAAAAGGAAAAAAAAAATCCAGCAAAATCCTGCTTTCCAACGCAGAGCTGGGAAAGCCCTATTTTGTGTGTTCGATAGGAAGGAAAGCACTTAGGTCAGTGGTCGGCAAATTCATTAGTCAACAGAGCCAAATATCTACAGTACAATGATTGAAATTTCTTTTGCGAGCCAAATTTTTTAAACTTAAACTATATAGGTAGGTACATTGTTATTAGCTTAATTAAGGTACTCCTAAGGCTTAGGAAGACCCACACTCAAGGGGCCAAAGAGCCGCATGTGGCCCTCGAGCCGAAGTTTGCCGACCACGGACTTAGGTCAATAATGCAAACATGGCTTGAAGCAGAGCAAAATACAGAATCATAGCTGTGATTCCACTCACCAAAATGTGGATCTTCGATGTCCAATTCAATGCACGTTACTGGAGGGCTCCACAGCAAAGCCCTGTGATGAAGCAAGCACCAGGCTTTGTAGGCAATGAAATGCTGATGTGACTGCTGAAAAGACAAAAGAAAATAGATAAGATTCAAATGAGCACATAAAACAAACAAACAAAAGAATAAAAATGCAAATAGAAACCATACATCTTCAAAATGTAGAAACATCAGAATTAGAAGCTAAATAGCACACCTTACCCTTTAAAATTTATTTCAATAGAATGTAAAATATGGTATAAACCATAGTAATTAGTTCAGTCATTTTAACTATGGCCCATAGTTACCATTAAGATACAAAATTACCACAATAGTAAATCCACTTTTTTATCCTTCAAATGTGATGCTGTTATAATATAAACACTGAAATACACAGCATTTGAATGGCAGAAGAGTTGAACTGTACCTTTCTAGCAATATACAGTTTTTAAGGTTGCTCTGTGCATTTACAAATAATTTACTTCATCTTAAAATTTACAGTTTGCTTCTCCAGTTTGAGCATTTATTTTGCCAACTTTTAAATTCAAGTACTTGGAGTCAGCACCATTGTCAGTGGGAGGTGGGAATATATCAGGGAAGTCTCAGTAACCCCAACACAACTTGCTTTGGGCACATATCTTAAGCTTTAACATAAGCTTTTATCTAAAAATTGGGACATCATAGCACCTATTTCATAGAAATGTTGTGAGGATTAAACATAAAAGCCCATCAGAAACACGTAGTACAGTGCCGGACACATAGTCCTCCTTCAATACATGTCACCTGCCATCAGCATCATTGTTACCATCATCCTGATGCCATATGTCTGAAATGTCATCCGCAGATTTGGGACTCATATCCTAATGATTAGCTCTTTAGAAAAACGCAAACATCCCCTCTTTTCCTCAGAAGCCTAAATATTAAATGAATCCACAGTAAGACATTTGCTATTCATTAGGTTCCCTTCTCTCCTGGCCAGAAGACTGGGGCCGTGCCCAAGGCAAAGGGTGATTTCTTAAGTTGGCAAAGGGTTCGCTGTTAGTGCAAATAGAAGGTGGACAAAGAAGGAATGACAAAAACTGAAAACAAATGGCTCTCATTTCCCAGGTTTGCTCGCCATTCTTATGTTGGGCACTGAATGTGTACCTCCACATGTAAAGAAGAACTCCGTCCTCAATCAGCGTCTCCCAAGCCGGTAGGGTGTGACATTCTCTGATGCACCGAGAGGTGTCAGTTTGGCTAAACCCATCTGCAGTTCCCATACATGTCACTGCCAGCTACCACACTCTAGGCCAGCCGTGGGCAAACTACAGCCCACAGGCCGGATCCGGCCCTTTTGAAATGAATAAAACTAAAAAAAAAAGACCGTACCCTTTTATGTAATGATGTTTACTTTGAATTTATATGAGTTCACACAAACACTCCAGCCATGTTTTTGTTCCGGCTCTCCAGTCCAGTTTAAGAACCCATTGTGGCCCTCGAGTCAAAAAGTTTGCCCATCCCTGCGAGTCTAGGCCACACTCCATGAAGGGGCAAGCAGTATTTTCAAACTGATGGCTCTATTCTACCTTACCAGGAATCTCTGAAAAGATTTTCTGCCCTCTGCAAAGATTCCTCGTAACACAGAATAAATATTGGGTGCTAGTATCTTCCAGACAGTCAAAGGGCTTGTCACAATACAGTGGGAAGTATGGGATTTAAATCACAGCAGATGTGAATTTGAACTATGTCTCTATCACTAATAAGTAAAACCTCATGCAAGGCTCCTAAGACCCTCTGAACCTCAGTCTTCTTGTCTGAAAAATGGGAATGTGGCAAAACACCTACTACACAAGGATTGTGTAATAAGGGAAGAAAATGTTTCTAGCACATAGTAGGCATCCAACAAAAGTGAATCACAATATAAGCTTTCTTTGCTCTGCTATCGTACTTGGTATGCTACTTTCATAATCTGATTATAAGAGAATGATAGATATAGAATTGTCTTATCAGGACTATGTGTCTTTAAAAGACAAATTGACGAAACTGGACAGCATTATTATAAGACCTCTTGAAAACTTGCTCTGTTTTTCTTTTGTTTTATTTTTTTCAAGTTTTCAAGTGGTAATCAGAGCCCAGCAAAACAATAGGATTCTTTGATTTCCACCTTAGAAAGTCTACAGCCTTTATTGTCTTTATGTCGTATGACTTTAGCACTTAATTATATTCTACCTTGTAATCATTAGGTGTCCTTATAATCAAGTCTGTTTACTCACTTGTACAATTCTGATCCTTTAATCTCTCTAGAATATTAGTTTTAAATGCAATTAAGAGCCGCAATTTAACAAGCTTATTACTAAATAAAGTTGCAAGAATATTTTGAAGAAGACTCTCCATCTAAAACTTATTTTTAAAATTAGGGCTAGTACAAAATCATAAAAGTAACCTCAACAGTAGAAGCACCTGGGGCTTATGCCTTCCCACTGACCACCTGTGTGGCCTCGAGCAAGTCACTAATCTTCATCTGTGGACCTGCAGCTGGGCTTGCTCTTAAGGCAGATATTTGTTTTGGCTAGATCTCACGTTTATTTTAAAAATTAAATTTTTTATATAATAAGAAATCTGTAAATTTTAGGCAGCAGAAATGTTACTTGCTTTGTTATTATTTCCTATCATATTAATTATATATTTAAAAGCCTGCTGCTGGAATGTAAAACAAGACAGGCATGGCCAGTGTACATAGTGCATTCAATACTATGTAATGATTGAATCTCTGGGATCCACAGTTAAACTGGTAGGTTTTAACACGGGATAACAACAATTATGTGATCTAAGACACTTCATAATCCTCTATGTTCCTTAGGTTTTTCTTGGGTAAAATACAGATAAGAACAATATCTAACTCACAGGGCTGCTGTAAAGACTACAAAGATAATTCACTGAACCCAATGACTGGAGCTTAGTAAATGTTAATTGTTATTGTTTATTTTTATTAGTGAAGTAGGATTATTAAAAATGCACTAATTTCTAAAGTATTTAACTCACCCCATATTTTATTATATGCATTATGAATATCTGTCAAATGAATACATGAAAATGATTTTTTAACCAGCATATTTCACTCGCTAAATATTCAGTAACAAATGATACATGCTTTATTGCAATACATTTACCAAATGTTATTATTTATTATGTTTTCATCTGTATTAAGATACATCAGGTAAAGCCTATATGTTGATTGAAATTAAATACCACATTCATTAAATTATGATGAAGTTAAACAAATCAAACTTTATCTTTTTTTCTGAAACATACATTTCTGTTACATTTTACACATGGGATTTTATATAACTATGAGATCTATATTTTCATATTTATTTTTAAATATTGTAAAATAAAATGGTATAGTTAATAAACAGAAAGAAAGCAAAAGTCATTCAAGGGCACAGTGATAACCACTGCTTACATTTGGGTAAGCATCCTTCTAGACATCACTCTATAAATAAATCCACCTTGAGTAGACAAAATTGTGCATAAATAGGATGATGCCATCCATCTATTTTTATTCCAAACCCTTTTCTATAATAGAAAGGCACTTTCTAGATTATTGATGGCAGTTAATCTGGGTCTCCTTAAGATACAATCAAATTACTTTAACTTTTCATTTAATGTTTATAGGAAATTTAAGAAATATAAATATCCTATTTAAAAGCATTATGAATGAACAATTTAAATGAATTAAAGAGTATTGACACCTAGGCAATAATTTAAGAATGTTTCACGTTGTGTCTTTTAGATGGATTTTTCCACCATTGAACATATAAATTAAAAAAATAAGTAAATACCAGACTACGTATTTTACACATATTCCACAAAACGAAGTGATATAGACAAACCTATAAAAAGCCAGACAATAGGGATAAAACTTACAAGATATTGTTATTTTCATTCAAGCTACCCGTTCCCTTAATGGAAATTAAGTTTATGGGCTTCAAAGAAATATTAAAAATTTTCCCTTTAGATATAAAGAGAATGCTATTACAGTATGAGGAATGGGAGATTAGTAAATGCAAATTAATTGACTTCTTTCTAATGAATAAAAATAAAGATTTCACAGACATAAAAATATGAGCTTATGAGTTTCATTCCACACAGCCGAAGAAGATGAAACGGCAAGTTCAACTGAATGAATTTCAGAATACTCAAGCTGTTTGCATTTCACTATTCATATAACTGTTTAGGAACTTCAACATTCTTTAAAAAAAAGGAATATTCTAAGTCCAAATAAAAGCTACATCTATTACTTAATAAGGAAATTCGATAAGGATCATTTGGACCTGCAATAAAATAATTTGCTGTATGTACTAGATCTAGTTAACTAGTATCATTCACTCATTTATTTGACAGGTATTTAATTGAGTAGTGGTCATGTATCAGATATTACTTCAAGTTCTAGTTCTATGCTGTCCAATAGAATAGCCCCTAGCCTTTTATGGCTATTGGCTATTGAACAGCTAAAATGTGGCTACTCTACACTGACATACGCCATCAATATGAAACCTGATTTAACAGATTTAGTGTAAAAATAAAAAAAATCTCAATAATATATTTTTATATTGACTATATATTGGAAAAATAATTTTTGCTATATAGAGTTAAATAAAATACTTTAATAAAGTTAATTTCACCAACTTCCTTTTGTTCCTGATAATGTGCTTATTAAAAATGTTAAAATATCATCTGTGGCTGGCATTCTACTTCCATTGGACAGCCCTTCCCTAAGTGATGGTAGAAGGTAAGGAAACAGGTCTCTGCATTCACATTTGCATGTTTATGCTTAAGCAGTAATGCTGTTTCAAGACTCGTGTGAGATGCTGAGGAGGATGAATTAAACTATAAGCTTCAAGCCAACCACTAAAATTTGCAATCTAGGAATATGAATCAGAAAGACACACCACAGGAAAGGAGGAACCAAGATGGCAGCATAGGTAAAGGCCTATACTTGCTGCCTCCCACAACCACATCAAATTTACAACTAAAATACAGAACAACCATCATCCAGAACCGCCAGAAAGCTGGCTGAATGGAAGTATTACAAGTAGAGAAGTAAAAAGAAAGCACACTGAGACTGGTAGGAGGTGTGGAGGTGCAGAAGGTACTGGTCTGGCACCCACATGTGTTGCTTTTTAATCAGGAGGGAAATCATCTCTGCAGAGGCTGTCCAGAAGAGCAAGGGGTCCCAGACCCACACCAGACCCCCAGCTTAGGGTCCCAGAGCTGGGAAAAGAAGTCCCTATGGGCAGTAAGAACTACAGGCTGCAACAACCAGTGCCGATCGGGGCTCCACAGAGGCTGCTGGAGACCCAGCTATTCCTCTTAAAAGGCTGACACCATGAACTGAACTTACAAGGTCCTGCTTCCTCTGAGCTCCAGCACCAGGGCGAGGCTCTGGGGAGACAGACATATATAAGGAGGAATGGATTGTCTAGCATCAGGGCAGTAGCTTTCTCCCAGACAGAGGTGCTCCCAGGGATGATTGTTCCTATGCTGGGACCTCCCTGGACCCAGGGCTGACTGGCAGCCATTTCTGTTTGCTCTGCCTTCATGATTCCCTAAGAATCTGCCCCATCCAATTTACAATCCCTGTGTGCAGCAGTTTTTGCATATGAATGGCCTGTCCCTGCTCAGGCTAAATCTCTCAAACAAGCTGCAGCTGGGTCAGGGAGCTCCAAACCTATCAATAAAAGGCCCAAGACTGGCACCAGCACTAACCTACCTTGCTTCCTAGCTGGGACTCGTCTGGGCACTTCCAAACCCAATACAAAGAGGAAGAATCTGCAGACCTCTGTGTAAGTTCTGCTGGGTGGCCCAGGCAGTGGCTGACTTTGAACCTCCCTGGAGACTCAAGAGCCAGTGTACCCAGTGCTCAGTGTCAGACCATACCAGATTACAACTATACACATCCATAAGTGACATACTCAAGGGGCATATTCAGTGAACACCAAAGCCACACTGAAGCAAGTCCTGTTCCACAGGGGTGTCTCCTGAACAGCAGCTCTCCCACTATAGTCACAGGTAGTCCTTGCAGCCAATTGGCCTGGAGGTCAATTCCTCCCAGTGACACCAACAGCAATCAAGTTTCAGTTACAACAAGACTGTGCTCACAGCCCACAAAGGGGTTCAAATAGAGCTCCCAGCTCAGGTGACTTGGGAGACTGAGCCACTGGGCCCTATTAAACATCTACTACACAAGGCCACTCTATCAACTCAATGAGACATAGCAGCTCTACCCAATACATAGAAACAAACACAGGGAAGCAGCCAAAATGAGGAGGCAAAGAAACATGTCACAAATGAAAGAAATGGAAGAAAGCAAACTACTGGATATAGAGTTAAAAACCATGGTTATAATGTTACTCAAGAGTCTTTTAGAAACCTCCCAAAAAATGGAAAAGGACCAGTCAGAAATTAAGCATGCACTGACTGAAATAAAGAATAATATGCAGGGATTCAACAGTAGAGTAGAAAATTCTGAGAATAAAATCAACAATTTGAAATATGAAAAAGCAAAAAACATCCAACCAGAAGAGCAAAAAGAAAAAGAGAATCTAAAAATATGAAGATAGTGTAAGGAGCCTTTGGGACATCTTCAAGCATTATGGGGGTGCCAGAAGAAAAGAGAAAGAGCAAGATATTGAAAACCTATTTGAAGAAATGATGACCAAACTTCCCCTACCTTGTGAAAGAAATAAACTTACAAGTCCAGGAAGCACAGAGAGTCCCAAACAAGAGGGACCCAAAGAGGACCACACCAAGACACATCATAATTAAAATGCCAAGGGCTAAAGACAAAGAGAGAATCTTAAAAGCAGCAGAGAAAAGCCGTTAGTTACCTACATGGGAGCACCCATATGACTGTCAGCTAATTTCTCAACAGAAACTATGCAGGCCAGAAGGGAGTGGCAAGAAATATTCAAAGTGATGAACAGCAAGGACCTACAACCAAGAGTACTCTACCCAACAAAGCTATCCTTTAGAATTGAAGGTCAGATAAAGAGCTTCACAGACAAGAAAAAGCTAAAAGAGTTCATCACCACCAAACCAGCATTATATGAAATGTTGAAAAGTATTCTTTAAGAAGAGGAAGAAGATGAAAAAGATTAAAACTATGAACAACAAAATGGCAACAAATACATGCCTATCAACAACTGAATCTAAAAATCAAAATAAACAAATAATAAATCTAATGAACATAATAAACTGGTGAATAAAATAGAATCAGAGGCATGGAAATTGAACAGACTGACAATTCTCAGAGGAAAGGGGGCTGGAGGATGGGAAGAGATTAAACAAAGATCATATATGTATATATGGATTACCAATGGACACTAACAATAGGGTGGTGAAGGCCTGGGATGGGTTGGAAACTGGTTGGAGGAGGGCAATGGGGGAGGGGGAAGAGGGGCATCTGTAATAATCTCAACAATAAAGATTAAAAAAAGAAAGACACACCACACATCTCATGATAGCAAAGCTATAACATACAAATACCCTAAAATAGAACACTTTTATGCAAAGAAATCTAATACAATTATGGTTGTTCCATACGGCTCCCTTTTATATCATGAGGAGAAAATTAGGGCATGCTGCCGGGGTTGTGGATGTGTTCCTCAGGGTTCAAGGGGGGGGGGGGGGTACTCAGGTTTCATTAATAGTAAATGTGTACAGTGGAACAAGGAAATGGCCTCATAACAAATGCTATTGAAATGTATGATATCCCCGAGCTATAAAATTAGACCTTGGGAGAAGGGAGCCAGGAGAAATACTTTCAAAACATCCGGAGCTCCCAAAAACATCCCTGAGAATCTGAAAGCCCACTATGGTTGAGACAAATGGATTAGAGAATAGATTGGGTTAGATGTTAATCAACAGACGATAATCTTTGGTGGCTCTGACCAACATAGCAAAGAAATTATAGGCAGCCAAAGTAACAACAAAGTATGCTTAGAATACATTAACAATAGCAAATTTCTACTTCTATAATATATTTTATTCCCTCCAAAACCACTCTGGCTGAAGAAGTCTCTATTTCTCACTATACAGAATTTCTCAATTTTCACTCTTTAGAATAACATTTCAACTCATTTAAATCATCTTCTCTCTCACATAAAGATTTCCACAATAATATGACAAATTCTGGCACAAATTTTCTCAGAATACATGGTTTCTATCACAAAGATGTGCCAAACCAATGAAAACAACGGCATTTTCAACATTGAAATGCAGGATCTGTGATCCAACCGACTCAGTCAGTTTTGTATTAGAGTCATTATCAAATTTGACTTTTTTCCATGAGCAACTACTTAATTGTTAATATGATCCCCTCACCTACTACAATACCCCTCAAAGGACTACCTAGTTCTTGAATATGTTCAGTCCAGATATGGAGACAGAAGAACCCCTTTCCTGAATTCTCACCGCCCAGAGAGGGTTATTCAAGTGAGCAAGTGGACAAGTGATCAGGTGAGCCAACCACCTAAGATGTACACCAAGGAACAGGCATCCTTCCAGCTCTGGCCAGGTAGTCAGCTGGTTGAAGCGTCTTCCCCATATGCCAAGGTTGTGGGTTTGATCCTTGGTCATGGCACATAGGAGAATCAACCAATGAATGCATAAATAAGTGGAACAACAAATCTCTCTCTCTCTCTCTCTCTCAATAAATAAATAAATAAATAAACAAACAAATAAATAAATACAGAAAAGCAGTCATCCCAGGTGAGAGTATGCCCTAAATACAGAATAACCCTAGAATACAGAACCTCAGCATTCTATCAAAAGCTATAGAACAATATAACAAGCCAGAGAGAAAGCTTAGGGCATTCCATTTAAAAGGAATTTGGTTGCCAAATATATGAACTGTGGCCAGTGCTGGTCTATGATACATTTTCAAAGACAGAGTAGAAAAATTTTTATAAAAGAAATTAATAGAATTGATAGAGTTATTCATTCTGCGAAGCACTTTTGAATTTGCTTTATCCACACTCAATTTGAAATGATCAATTTGAAAAAATTCATAATTGATTCATATTTGCATTAAAAATAACTGCCAGTGGACTTCTGTTTACCAACACATTGCCAGCCATCACTGTTTCACTTGCAGTTGAGTAAAATTGTATTCCTTTAAAAATTAATACGTATCCCTCCCTTTTATTCACACTACTCATACATCAGTATGTACACACATCCACATATTTTCTCCCTTACACAGATGTACAATTCAACTCAATACAGGCCACTAACATCTATGCAGATTGAACATTTCAGAATAAAAGTGGAGAAGGTGGTAGAGAAATGTGGAAATAATGTGTTCACAATATTTTGAAAATTAAATATTCCACATACCAAATGTCCTGTAGGTATAATTATTCTTTTGGATTTTCTAAAAGTATACTCATTAAACAGATGAAGCTATTAGAATATTAAAATAAAAGGTGATGTTTTAAATGTCTTAAGCACAAATAATGCCTATTTTAATCCTATTGCTATCAGACCTAATGACATCAATAAAAGTTAAGGATACACATTCAAAATCAATTTCAGAGCTAAAATGAACTTACTGTATGAGGTGCTAGTAAAAATAATGCCTCTCTTCCAAATTAAGAAATAAAAACCAACTGGTTTATTTACTGTGTTGGTCTCACCAATATGAACTCTACCCTTTAGAATATAAATTCTCCATTAAGAGTAAATAAAACCACACTCAAAACAAGAAATCAGTATGATTAATATATATTCAAAATATCCCCAGAAAATTATATTAAGTAGCATGCAAATGCTTTCATCCCTTTCCTTAACCCTCTACTAATTAATTCAAGATTGGCACAGTCTAAGAACTAAATTTATTTTCAATTAAAATAAGAAGCCCGTATGTCATGATAATTTTTTGTTGTTGTTACTAGTATTTCTAATGTGCAAAACAAAGGTTTGCTGTTAGCATTTGAACACAGCAATCAAAACAAATCCTTTTGTTTTCAATGACAGTAAGGATACTTGAAGAGTTGTTCTCTGAGGAAGGTACTACCTCAATGGTTAATCCTATTAAGAACTGAGCCTCACATGGCCACTAAGTCCTCTGGGGAATTTGCAGAATCAAAGGCTTACTGCACACTCCCAAGGTAACGACTTTTGTAAAGGGCTCTATTTTATGAGGAACAAAAGAATACCACTTGCGTCCTTAAATATCATCTGCTTTTCCTTCCAAAAGACTCCATTTTTAAGTAAAGATATGTGATTTAAATGTATTTAGAGTTCAGCGTTGGCACCACTCTCGCTTCTGAGTGGAGCTGCCATCTGCGGGCCCCATGGCTCAGGCTTAATGATATGCTTACAAGCTGCTTCCCTTTTCTGCACAATGTACCCTTTTCACTTTAACATACATTTTCCATAAATTTTTGAATAACAAATTGAGCCCTGGAAGTTTGGTGAAACGGGACAAGGGAAATGCCTGTAGGCTAGAAAGAGGCGATTTTACTAAAGAAATTGGTGCAGTGGAAAAATATCCACTCCACCTGCACCCCCTCACCCAACCTCTCCCCCACCCCCAGGCCCCCGCCACTGCTGCATACCTATCTTGAGCTGTGATCCTTTAAAATTGCACAGGGAACCTCTCCCCTCCATACACTAGGTCTGTACATTAACTTGGGCAAAGAGCCCACATGCATGCCCTCCATTACACCTGCTGGGTGACAAACAGATGAGAGTCAGCACGCAGACTCCCAACGTTTGATCTCCTGATATCGCCAGATGTCCCCCATTTTCATTCAAACACAATCACGGTCATTAATGCAACTCGCCAGGCTGGCATTTAATAGGGGGGTAAAGTTGAATTCTAATCTAAAATCCTCGCTATTCAGAGCTTTCTGTAAGTGAATATGTGCACTATTAAATCTGCTTCTATTTGTCTGAGTTTCTGGCTATTAAGAGAACTGATTTCATTGTTCAGGTGGGAGTTGATGCCGACAGGCTGATTTTAACCATTATTTCAAAAGGGAAGACCTGTACCTTACCCCATTTGGTTTCTGAATTTTGAATTTAAACAACAAAATGGACCTTCACTTTGTCTTCTGTATTCTTAAAGACAATAAGAATAGTCTTGTTGGCTCCCATTCAAATACACCAGTTACTGAAAGTAAATTAGTAAACAAACAATAAAAGCCAAGGCAGCTATGAACGGAGTAAAGATTCTTGGTTTCTTCCTTGCTCCCTCCCCCGCGGTCCGCAAACTGAGGCTCGCGAGCCACAAGTGGCTCTTTGGCCCCTTGAGTGTGGCTCTTCCTAAGCCTTAGGAGCACCCTAATTAAGTTAATAAGAATGTACCTACCTATATAGTTTAAGTTTAAAAAATTTGGCTCTCAAAAGAAATTACAATCGTTGTACTGTTGATATTTGGCTCTGTTGACTAATGAGTTTGCCGACCACTGCTAATAGCACTTATGAAACTGCTTACTGATGAAGTTAATTGGACTCTATTATCCAACCAAAAGGTTGATCATCAATGCATCCTTTGGATTGATTTATGACCAAAAGGGGGATGTGTGGACAAAAGGGGCCACATGCTAACCTGACAAGCTCAGGGAAGGCCTGCATGGAGGTCTTGCAAACTCAGAGACCTAAAGTAACCACAAAGAGTGGTATGAAATTAAACTTTAACTAAAAGCAGTTAGGGTGAGTAGTTACATCCTAAACTGGTATCTTCACTGACAAGGTCAACCTTTACCTTAACTGAGCCTATCTGTCTTTTTGCATCTATAATAACATATCCTTGAAATGTCTGGGTAACTTGTAACTTCCCTTTTTCTGGACCCCTTGGGGCACAACCTAATGTGCCTGGGCACCAGGACAGATACCACAAATTCCTTCATTGTTATCATGTGAATTGTTCCTGCACCCACCTAAGTGCGTGTCTATCACTTTAATTTTTATCCAATCCCAGGGGTTTTCCCCTCACTTTGCTTTCTCCTGCCTCTCTAGTCTATCACCAATAGATTTCATGTAACTCACCTACATCCCTTCCTTTGACTGTAATGTATAAATACAGATGTAACCTGCCATTCTCCGGAGCATTATCTCAATCTGCTGAGGTTCTGCTTCCCTGCAATTCTCAACAATTTGGCTCAAATAAACTCACAATAATTCTTTACAGGTTTGAATGTTTTTATGTTAACAATTCTTTTGAAATCCATCCTAGACCTTGAATGTGGCAACTCCTGGAAGTATATGCAGGAACGATTCTTGAGAACATGATTTAACAGTTTGGCTTTTTGTCTTTCCTGTTCTTTTTCACACAGAAACATTTACAGTGTGTCTACCCTGAGCCTGGCACTGGGCACTTGGTACACACAGAATCGGTAAGACTAAGGGTTTTCTCTCTGTAGAGTCAACATGTGACTCTAGGAATAGACAAAAATTGCCTAATATTATGAGGGCAGAGAGATTCTGATCTAAGAACTAAAGGGATTGAAAAAGCCTTGAGATTCTTTCCAGAAAATCACAATGTCTCCATCAGTTGGATATTTCCAGAGGATTTGGGGAGGAGGATATCACTAGACCTCCTACAAAAGCTTACAACACCTATGCCTGGTGGGGCTCTGACTACTTTACGGAAAATGCTGAATTTAAGGTTTAAGGAGGAAGCTAGAAAAGATCTTAGCTTCTTTCTGCATTCTTCATCTATTGATACTTAAATCCATTTAAATTTTCTGCCTTCTTCTAGCTTCCTCTCCCTCTGGATTGAAAATACTTTCTCTTCAGAGGTGTCACTTGAGCAGTTGCTCTGGACCACTCGTCACTCTCCCACAATGGCATGTCCTCTCTTCATCTCACTATTGCTATGTGAAATTATTGTGTTCTTTTATTTATTCATCTTTTTTTTCTGTCTCCCTAATACAGAGCAGAGGCCCTGCCTGCCATTCACAGGTTCCCATGACTTAAAATAACATCTGACATGAAGAAGTGAGTATCCAATACATGGTGGAAGAATAAATGGATAAACCACATAATTATAATTATTATTCCTTGATCTCTTCTATTACCAGACATAGATTTTTTTCTCCTCAGTGTATTTTCTTGGATTCATTGTATTAATAAATTTTCCATTTGCAATCCAACCTGAATCTTTTCCTATGGTTCTTTTGGCCTATCTGTTATCTAGCCCTCATTCATTGGGGATGCTTGCACTTGGATCCCACTTACTAGCTATGCGTTTTTATGCCAACCCAATACATCTGTGGCCCATCTCTCATTTTAACTTATATAATATCATATTGCCCCTCAGCAGGGACAGAATTCCAAACCTATTCCATACTTACATTCCATGCTAAAGAAGAACAACAATAAAATCCTCTCAGAGGAACAATACTTGAGCAATTTCTGTTTCAAGGTCAAGGCAAGAGAGGATAAATCCTGACCATCAACACACAGGAGGAATTAAGCCTTGGAATCATTGATTTAAGGCTTTTGGTAACACTGGCAAAACATTAAATTAGGCTTAAAATTACTAAGTACTATCGGGCTACTTTTATTTTAGTTTTTTCTCCAGCTGCTCAGCACATCCCTGCAATTTCATGGCACCTACTAATGGAAAGTGAGCTCAGATTCCATTGACGATTTCATGACAAGTCATACTTCACCTTCCATTGTCCAGTCTTCTTAGCTGCTCATTATCTTGACTGCTGTGCCTACCAGATAATGATACAGTCTGCTTCTACCCCTGACTGTAACACATTTTTGCTCCAGGGTTCCTTTTAATTGAAACACACTCTCTGTGTTTCCAGTGTTTTTTTTTGTTTTGTTTTGGGGTATTTTTGTGGGTTTTTTTTTTTTGTGTGTGTGTGTGTGTTTTGGTGCAAAAGTAAAGACATTTAACACAAGACTTTAGTTTGTATTTTGCTTCACCAATGGGAAGTGTGTAAAAAGGTACCTGCCCCCAGAAGAGGGACTGAATGATCCCTTTTTACTTTTTTGGCTCACTTTCATTACCACTTGTCACTTCTGTGGATATGATAATTATCTCTGTGGAAAAAAAAATATTATGGCCATCCTTACCATTTCTCTAAGTGCCCCAAACCCATTTAAGATGTATTGAGTAATGTTTCATTAACCCTTACGCATAAACTTGACTGAAAATACTTTAACTCTAAAAAAAGGGGTCCAATAACTTGTGCCTGTTAAATTATGTGTCCATTGTAAAGCCCATTAAGTAGCCACCAAAAGACTAGAATAGAATTGCCCATCTTCAGGATTAGTGGCAGTTAAACATGGCCAAAATGCTGCTCTGTCCTAACAGACATTCTCAGACTTGAACTTTTCCAATGAAAACAACTGAATTCGTTCTGCTGACAAATACATTTGAAAAAATAAATACATGTGTAAGAAGCATTAAGGTTTATTTTCTCATTAATTGGCTGGCAAAAAGAAAAGAAAAGGATGACATGCTAATATACATACCATGTTAAGCACTGTGCATATGTTCATTTTATCCCATTCAATTGTTACAATCATACCCATGATGTTGGAACTTTCTATATTCCCATTTTATGCATAAGAAAAACTAGGCAAAGAAATACTAAACATATTGTCCAAGGATACACCACACAGGTGGGGGATAGCAATGAGGATCTGAAGGCTCAGGAAGCTGAGCGCTCTAGTCCCTGTCCCTTGTGCAAGTGTCTTGGGACACTCATGCCCCTCCTTCTGCAAGTGGCTAGAGGTCATTGGGATTTGGTTACAGCCATTTAGCTGTGCCCTCTCAAAGGGGAATGGGGAAGGGGAGGGCCCCAATGGACTTTTGCTTCTGAGTGATGCTCCTCTACCCCTGCGCTGTCGGGCTTCAACCTCGTATTTAATTAATTAAACAAGCTCCTTTTTAAAATCTTAAACAAAGGTGAAGCTAGACCTTGAACCTGGATCAACCTGATACCAAATTCCAAGTTCTTAAGCACCAGTTGGCTATGATACCTATTATCTTAGAAACTGATTTTTTTAGTGTTAAAATGTAAAATCAGTCCAATGAAACCATGTAATGATTCTCACATATTCTTATATCAAAATATGTATGAATTTACATTTTGAAATTTACATTTAAAAAATATAAAACAGACTTATAAATTACTCAAAATTCAGACTAACCTAACAATTACTCTTTGTTAGTTTTTCTTTTATTTATAACTTGTTACATTCTTGTCTCTTCTTATCACTGTGAAAAACACTCTTCTTTTCTTTTAACACCATCTACTAGTATTTGGGAAAGGAGAGATGAAAGAAAGTGAATTTACTGTCTCTTCCAGAATTGACTAGGATTAACAAAGTGTGTGTGTGTGTGTGTGTGTGTGTGTGTATCAGTATGAGGAAGTGAGAAGGGATTAAGTATTCCTTAGCCTTAGAAGTAAAATGATTCTTAAATGTTAACATGCAGAAGAATCAGCCTGAAAATTTTTTAACTTTTAAATTAATTTTTTTTAAAAATTTCAGATCAGTAGACCCTTCCTCAGAGACTATGATTTAATAAGTGTGGAATAAGATCGAAGAATATTAATTTTTAACAAGCAACAATAGGTGATTCTATTATAGGTAGTCTACACATGTATTGTTCAATATAGTAGCCATTAAGCATTTAAAATATGGTTAACTCTAGCTGGTTTGGCTCAGTGGATAGAGCATCGGCCTGTGCACTGAAGGGTCCCAGGTTTGATTCTGGTCAAGGGCACATGCCCAGGTTGCAGTCTCAATCCCCAACAGAGAGTGTGTAAGAAGCAGCCAATCAATTATTCCCTCTCATCACTGATATTTCTATCTCTCTCTCCCTCTCCCTTCCTCTCTTGAATCAATAAAAAAATTAAAAATAAAGAAATAAAATATGGCTAGTCCAAATTGAGGTGTACTGAATATAAAAATTCACATTAGATTTCAAAGACTCAATATGAAAACACGAATATAAAACATAAATAATTTTTACACTGATTATGTGTTGAAATGACAATATTTTAAATATATTGGGTTTAATAAAATGTATTCCTAAATGTATTCCTAAAGTTAACTTCATGTATTTTGTTTTTACTTTTTAATGTGATTTTTAAAAATAAACTATGACCTTTTACATTTTCTTATATTTTTATAAGCTATCAAGTCTAAATTACATATGTACTTCATATTGGTATTTATATTGGACATAATATTTCTATGTGAATTTATTTTTCTTTTGGGCAACATTGGTTGACACTTTCATTCCAAGGCAAAATAAGTAAAAGAATTCTAAGTTTAAATCAGAACCGAGATGTGTATAATAAAAGTTTTAGTATGTAAGATATTTTTGAATATTTCTAAAGATCAGACAAAGATATATGCATTGACTAAATTGCCACATGCATAAATTACTATATCCAATTAAGTTTTTAATTAAAAAATCTTGAAATAGTAACAAAGTATTCTTAACCACCATTCAATGATTTTTCAAATCCCATCTGTGGCTGGTACTTGCATTCAATTATGAATTCCCCTGGGCATGACACAGGTATGTATGCATGTTTGTATGTATGAACACTGTTTATAGAATCCAACACAAGTATGACTTTACATTCAGTGCCTCACATACAGATCAGTAGAAACAGTAGGTAAGAAAACTTTTCAATATAATCCACTATGGTTATAACTTGCATTAGCTATATAATGAGATAAATGGGTTTATATGGCTGGGTGGGATCATAAACACCCTTATTAATAATCTCTCAATTGACCATGGGCTATCTCCAGATTGACACTAAACATAGATTACTCAATCAGTTGGTCAGGCAACAAGTATTTATAGGATGTATAGTATTATACTAGTATATACAAATCTCTACTCTCAAATAATTTATGTCCTATAAATAATCTACACATGTATATCTCTGTCATGATTCTAAAGGAAACAATCCACATGCCTCAAATAGGGAGCTCAAATGGTTATTGTCACCTAAATTCTTCTATTTCTATCTTTATTGATTGTGATTATTTTTATTAGCCTGTGATTACAAACTCTTGTGATGGCTGGGAAATCTTGTAAAACTCTGAAAATAAAGTACTTAAAAAAAAAAAAGCGTTGCTCTCATTTTAAGCACACAGATAGGGATAGGGAGTCAAATAGTGACAGACTCAGCAAAAATTAAAAACTGACCCTCAACTTCCAGTTTTCTGCCTGGCATGTAAGTTGCTTAGAAGTCACCACTCTGTTCTAAAAACAAGTAAAATGCTGAAAAAACAGAAAAAATTACAACTTGTCCTAGATATGTCAGAGAAGCACGGTCAAAGGGCAAACCACTGCCCTCAGAAATGGGAGAGACTGGTGAATACAGAGAATTACAATTTACCAAAGCAAGATCCCATGATCAGAAACCTTCACAGAAACTAGTGTCACAGTAAGATCTGAGCTATAATTAACAAATTACTGGAGATTCAATATGCATAAGTCTTGCAGTTAAAAACTCCCCGTTATAGGGAGTCCCCCATACTTTTGCGTTTTACCCCCAGGAACCCTTATCAGATTTTCACAGTAACCCTAGGAGGAAAATTCCCTTGGTTTCTCACAAGGAAGAGGAAAATAAAGCATTTTGAAATATACCAAGAGAACTCTGTACTTCTTAATGCAATCTGACCTCAGGAGAAAATCTTTTACCAGAACTTAACCTGGCAGGACTTTCCAAGGCCTAACCTATTTGTGAGAAGGAAAATAGCAAATATCACTCTTAGGCTTCCATATGAGGGAAGTAAACTATGCAATTCCAGCCCCCTCCAGCCATCCTGTTGCATCTAATAGGGGAAAAGAAACTCAGAAATACTGGTGACATTCACAGTCCAAGTATACTGAGACCTAATCATAGGCTATAGAATATGTATATATCCTCTCCACACCTTACCACGACATTACTAAAGACCTATTTACCACAATTCATTTTATTCAGTACATTATGTCTGCCTATCAAAAAAATTACAAGACATACTAAAGGGCAAAATGCATAGTTTGAAGAGATTGAACAAGCATGAGAACCAGAGTCAGACATGGCAGGAATATTCAAATTATTAGAATTTTATTAGAATTTTTTTAAGAAACTGATTAACATGCTAAGAATTTTAATAAAAAGTGCAGACAACATGCAAGAATAGGTGGATAATATAAGTAGACAAATACAAATTCTAAGAAAGTATCAGAAAGAAATATTGGAAGTAAAAAATACTAGCATAAATAATATCATTGTTGAGTTTGTTAGTAAACTGGACATGACAGGAAAGACTCTCTAAACTTGAGAACTTCACAACAGAATCTTCCACAGACACTGAACCACAGATCCAGGAAATTCAGAGAACACTAAGCAGAATAAAAATCAATCCAAGCTAGCAAAGGAAAAAAGAGATAAAAACACAAATTACTAATATCTGAAAAACCATATTCAGATATATCATGTCTGAACTTCAGAAAATCAAAGATAAAGAAAAAATCTTGAAATAAGTTAGAGCAGTGGTCGGCAAACTCATTAGTCAACAGAACCAAATATCAATAGTACAATGATTGAAATTTCTTTTGAGAGCCAATTTTTTTAAACTTAAACTATATAGGTAGGTACATTGTTATTAACTTAATTAAGGTACTCCTAAGGCTAAGGAAGAGTCACACTCAAGGGGCCAAAGATCCGCATGTGGCTCGCGAGCCGCAGTTTGCTGACCACGGAGTTAGAGGAGAAAAAACAACACTTTACCTAAAAGGAGCAAAATAAGAATTACACCCACCTCTCAGCAGACACCATGTTCAAAATATTTTGAGAGGGGGAAAAGAACCCCACCAATCTATGATTTTATGCCATGAAAAAATATCCTTCAAAAGTGAAGAACTAAAGACTCTCAGATAAACAAAAATTAAGAGAATGTCACCAGTACACCTATTTTAAAAAGATTTTCAGAGAGATTAAATTGCACACTTCTAAATAAACATGGGTCAAGAAGAAATCTGAAATTTTAAAATATTTTAAGTTAAATGAAAAAAATACAACTTATCAAAATTTGTGAAATGCAGCAAAAGCAATGCTTGTAGTAAAATTTCCAGTATTGTATGCATATATTAGAAAAGAGGAAAGATTTAAATTCAATAATCTAAGCTTCCACCATAGGAAACTTTAAAATTCAAAGCAAATAGAATTCTTAGAAGAAAATAAATAATAAAAATGAGAGCAGATGACAATAATATTGAATAATACTGAAAACAGAAAATCAATAAATAAAATCAACTAAACTAAAAGTTTGTTCTTTAAAATAAAAATCAATCCAGGCTAACAAAGGAAAAGAGAGAGAAAAACACAAATTACTAATATCAGAAATAAGGATAAGTGAGAAAGGAGGGGACATCACTACAGGTTTCAGCATGCTAGAAATCTTAGATAATGCAATAAGATAAGAAAAAGAAAGTTATACAGATTGAAAATAGAGAAATAAAGATGTCTTTTTTTTCCACAGATGACATGATTATGTAGAAAATCTAAAAGAATTAAACAACAACAACAACAACAACAAAAAAAACCCATCTGGAACTAATAGATTATAGCAAGGTTGTAGAATATACATGGTTAACATAAAAAACTTGATCATTTTCCTCTATACCAACAATTAACAAGTGAAAATTGAAATTAGAAATACAATACCATTTATATTAGCACCCCCCAAAATGAAATACTTAGGTAAAAATCTAACAAAATATGTATAAGAGCTTTATGAGGAAAACCACAAAGTTCTGATAAAATATATCAAAGAAGAACTTAATGCATGGAGAGATATTCCATATTCATGAATAAGAGCACTCAATATTATCAAGATGTCAGTTCTTCCCAACTTGCACTATAGAATCATGCAATACCAGTCAAAATCTTATTAAGTTACAGTGCTCAAGACAGTGTGGTATTGATGAAAGAACAGACAATTAGATCAATAGAACAGAATAGAAAACCAATAAAGAGATTCACATAAATATAACCAATTAATCTTTAAGAAAGGACAAAGGTAATACAATAGAGCAAAGATAGTCTCTTCAACAAATGGTGCTGGAACAACTGGACATTACATGAAAAAAATTGTATCTAGGAATAGACCTTATTCCTTTCAAAAATCAAAATGATCATAGAGCTAAAGGTGAAACACAAAACCCCTAGAGGTAACATGAAGTAAAATTAGATGACCTTGGGTATGGCTATCACCTTTTAGATACAACACCAAAGGCATGATCCATGATAAGCTAGACTTCATTAAAAAAATAAAAATAAAAGCTTCTGCTCCATGAAAAACAAAGACAAGAGAATAATAAGACAAGTCACAAACTGGGAGAAAGCATTACAAAAGACACATCTAATAAAAGACTGCTATCCAAAATATACAAAGAACTCTTAAATCTCAACATACAAAACTAAACAACCCAATTTTAAAAAATTTGGCAAAGGACCTGAGCAGACACTTCACCAAAGAATATATACAGATATTCAACATCATATATCCTTAAGGAATTGCAAATTAAAACAATGAGATACCACTAGACACCTATTAGAATGGCCACAATCCACAACATTGACAATATCAAATGCTTGTCAGGATTTGGCACAACAGGGGCCCTAATTCATTGCTAGTGCGAATGCAAAATGGGGCATCCACTTCGGAAGACAGTTTGTCAGCTTCTTACAAAACTGAACATACATTCACCATAGGATCTAACATTCACACTCCTTGGTATTTACTCCGAAGAAGTGAAAACTATGTCAACATAAAAACCTGCCTATGAATGTTTCTAAAGCGTTATTCAAGATTGCCTGAACTTGAAAGTAACCAGGATACTCTTCAGGTAAGTGGATAAACTGTGGTACATCCAGACAGTAGAATATTATTCAGCATTAAAAAGAAATGAGTCATCAAGTCTTGAAAAGACATAGAGGAATCTTATATTCACATTACAAAGGGAAAGAAGCCAGTATGAAAAAACTTCACACTGTATGGTTCCAAGTATAGGACATTCTGGAAAAGGCATAATTATGGAGGCAATAATAAGACTAATGGTTGCCAGGGGTTAGAGGGGAAGTGGGGAGGGGAGATAGGCAGAGCCCAGAGGATTTTAAGGCAGTGAAACTATTTTGTATGGTGGATACATTATATATTTGTCAAAATCCACAGAGCATACACCACCAAGAGTGAGCCCCAAAAGTGAACTATGGACTTTGGGTGGTAATGATATGTCAATGAAGGTTCCTGAATCATAACAAATGTACCACTGTGATATGGGAATTTGATAGTAAAGGAGATTGCATATGTGTAGGAGCTCTGTACTTTTCACTCAGTTTTGTTGTAACCCAAAATGTAGTCTTACATATGATTATTATTAATTTAAAAATAAACGATGACTCTCAAAACAAAGAGCTATGTCTCAGAATACCTGTTAGCCATGCAACCCTACACAATGATGAGGTGGTTAAGATAACAGACAAATGCATTGTTGTGTAAAGTGGACGGAGAAAAACGATGCTTCAAACCAATTAGGAATTTCTAGTGATGGAGGAGTCCATGGATAGGCATTGGGGGTGTTTACAGCTAATACTTTTGAGAGTACAACCCATTTAAATTGAGAAAATAAGCAAAATGTATTGAGAGGAGAGGGGTGTGACCTCCAGCAGTCACTTTCAGCATATGCAAAGATCCGCTCCAATGGTGAATCTATTCATTCCACAGGAACTGATCAAGTGGCTACCACATGGGACACACTGTACAAGCGCTCCGGTAGATGTAAAGTCCTCTAACAAGGACCTCGCAAGTTCATAGGGAAATGCCATGTATATATAAAAAAATCTTCTGTAAGTCTAAGTAAAAAGGAAAATGAAGAATGAAGTAAAGAAAACTAATGTTGGAGAAAAACTTCTGTCTGAAGAAGGTAGCACATGGGCCAAGTCTTGAGAGATGAGCAGTGACCAGGTGGGACTGGGTGGAGAGGGAGAGGCCCACCAGAGGCAACAGCAGGGAGCAAAGGGAGAGAAAAAGGCTCCTGCTCTGAGGGCTGGAGTTTGGCTGGGGTGGAAGATATGCAAATGAAAGTGGGAGAAGCCAGACTGGAGAATTGATTGCAAATGGCAGTTTGGACTAGATTTAGTCAACATTGGGGCAGGAGGCTTTGAACAATGCTAAGCAGAGGAAGATAACATAATTCTCACTGAGCTTTATTTTTTTTTTTTTAATTAAATCTTTATTGTTCAGATTATTACATTTGTTCCTCTTTTTTTTTCCCCCCATAACTCCCCTCCTCCCAGTTCCCGCCCCACCCTCCGCCCTCACTCCCCACCCATTGTCCTCATCCATAGGTGCACGATTTTTGTCCAGTCTCTTCCCACATCTCCCACACCCCTTTCCCCCCCCAAGAATAGTCAGTCCATTCCCTTTCTATGTCCCTGATTCTATTATAATCACCAGTTCATTCTGTTCATCAGATTATTAATTCACTTGATTCTTAGATTCACTTGTTGATAGATGCATATTTGTTGTTCATAATGTGTATCTTTACCTTTTTCTTCCTCTTCCTCTTCTTAAAGGATACCTTTCAGCATTTCATATAATCCTGGTTTGGTGGTGATGAACTCCTTTAGCTTTTCCTTATCTGTGAAGCTCTTTATCTGACCTTCAATTCTGAATGATAGCTTTGCTGGATAAAGTAATCTTGGTTGTAGGTTCTTGGTATTCATCACTTTGAATATTTCTTGCCACTCCCTTCTGGCCTGCAAAGTTTCTGTTGAGAAATCAGCTGACAGTCGTATGGGTATTCCCTTGTAGGTAACTGAGTTTCTTTCTCTTGCTGCTTTTAAGATTCTCTCTTTATCTTTTGCTCTTGGCATTTTAATTATGATGTGTCTTGGTGTGGTCCTCTTTGGATTCCTTTTGTTTGGGGTTCTCCGCGCTTCTTGGACCTGTAAGTCCATTTCTTTCACCAGGTGGGGGAAGTTTTCTGTCATTATTTCTTCAAATAGGTTTTCAATATCTTGCTCTCTCTCATCTTCTGGCACCCCTATAATTCTGATGTTGGTACGCTTGAAGCTGTCCCAGAGGCTCCTTACACTATCCTCGCATTTTTGGATTCTTTTTTCATTTTGCTTTTCCGGTTGGATGTTTTTTGCTTCCTCACATTTCAAATCATTGACTTGATTCTTGCGCTCCTCTGGTTCTGCTGTCGGGCGTCTGTATAATATTCGTTATTTCAGTCCGTGTATGCTTAATTTCTCGTTGGTTCCCCAATATAAGATCGAGGGTCTTATTAGTTTTCGTGTAGATCTCATTAAGTTTATCGACAGCTTCTAAACAGTTCTTGAGAGACCTTAAAAGTGTGGTTCTGAACTCTATTTCTTCCATTGACAATTTTGTCCTGTTTCTTTGTCTCCGCATTTTGTTATGCTTCCTTGGTGTACCCCCTAGTGGTCTTTGTTCGAAGTCTTATAGTTAAATCTTGATTGTTGTAGCTAATTCCAGGGAGGGTTTGACCTCCAGGCCAAGTGGCTATGAGAATCAGCTGTGTCAGCAGTGAGAGAACTTCTGTCCTCTAGGGAGGTGCTAATCTAGCCTTTGCCTGAGGCTATCTGGCAAATGCCTCTGTGCAGGGCTTGGGCGGGGCGGGTCGCACAGGATCAACAGGGTGGGCCGGAGAGAGCAGTTATAGCGGCTCTCAGTCCTGTCCCCAGGGGCTCTGCCTCTCTGAGTCCCAGCACCCGCTGCAAAGCTCGGAGAGAAAGCTGCACTCGCTCTGACCGAAGCCAGACAGTCCCGCTTCTCCCGTTTGAGTCTGGGTCCCTAAAGACTCGCCCGGATCTGGTGCTCAGAGTCTGCGACTCCCTCCCAATTGAAAACGCCAACCGTGCCCTCCGCCGCCAGCCCGCTCCGCGCACTCCGCACCTCAGAATTTGACTTCACCACTGCGCCTCCTCTGAGTGTCCGTGTGCGTTTCTCTTTCCTCCTAGTTGTAGGACTTCCACTCAGCCAGCGTTCCTGTGGTTCTGGGTGATGTCCGTTCTGTGTTTTAGTTTCACTTTTGAAGTAGTTGTTCAAAGCAGCAAACTCCGGCGTTAACCTATGCCGCCATCTTGGTTCTCTATGTGGAATCTGTAAGACTGGGAGAGCGAATGCAGCAAATTCACTTGTTTGCAGTGATCCAAAAGCACTCCTCGTCCTCAGGCCTCAGAGCCCATCTGCTGTGGATTCTCTCTGATGTTGGTGAGATGAAGTGTCTTGAGTCTTGGCCTTGGAAGTTAGGGCTGCAACATGCGGATTTGAGGAAGGCACCACATTCAGTCCTTGAGTAACTCAGAGGGTTTTCTTGGTGCAGTCTTCCTCACCCAGCAGATCACCTCTTCCGACGCTGCACTCCATGCTTCAATGCTTGGCACACGCCTCCCCACAGCCGCCTGCCTGGCGCCCAGATGGAGGGAGACAGCGCCGGCCTGCGGTTCCAGCCGCTTCCACGCAGCCCATCGGGTTGAGGCGCGTCCAGTTGTGGGGCAGCAACGGGCCTGCTCTGCACCTGGAGGAGGCGGCACAGCAAAGGGACCAGCGTGCACGGGACCCCTACGCTGCCCGCCAGGGAGCTGAGCAAGGCCTGCCCCCACAGCAGCGGAGTCCTGGGCCTCCCCCAGCGAGGAAGGCCTGCTCGGCTGGCCTCTGCCTGGGGCCCAATCTCTCACTGAGCTTTAAAAAGATCTAATCAACAGGACTTTGGGTTAGATATGAGAAGAGAGAAGGTGAGTGATTAAAAACCGAACCAAACCAAACCAAAAAAAAAAAACTATCTCCAAGGGTGCCCAGGAGAAAGAAATAATGTTTACTTATAGGGGGGAAAAATTCAGAAAACATACATCTTGGCTTGCAATGAAAAAGTTACAAATGCAGTTTATGTAACAGTAACATCAACATAGCTGCAATTCTGAGAGGAATGCATATTTCAAAGCCAGCTAATCCAGTAATCTGGTACATTAAATCACCGTAAGTGAATTATGAGAGTTTATTCTCTGTATCAGAAATGAAATGCAATTTAAGCAATTCATCGTTTTCCGAAGTGTCTTTTAAAAGCAGCATATTTGGTGTATCATACACTACAGTGCTCAAAGCACCTTTTAAAATAAACCACCACCAAGTCCTCTCATATGTGGAACAACGTTAAATTCCAGCTCTGCTCAGAGCATAATTAAGTACCCATAACACCATAAAACTTTTATTAAATTATGGTGTTGGGAATGAAATGTAAATTTGTCTTCCAATATGATGCTGGCATTTCAACGTATTTTTTTTGCAGCCTGAATATCATTAATAGTAAAAGTTCAGGAAATAAGTAAAGCTGAAGTGGTGGGTGGAATTCAAGGTGTCACATAATCATAAGTGTTATTGCAATTATATTCTTGAGGTATTCTCCATCCCCCCTGTTTTACCTAATTTCTAAATAACCATCATTGATATAGTTTATGACTATAAAAGAAATAGTAAGAGGGGGTTAAACTGCGAAGCACCATGGATAAAAGAGCTTTATCTTTTATCATATTATATGGAAGACATAAATGGCTTTACCTGTCCATTGTTTATGCTACAAATTGTGAAAAATATAAATATGAGAAGCAGAAGATATTTCTTGAAATTCAAAAGTGCAAAGAAAATGCTGCAAAGAGAATACTAGTATAGATTTCTCTTAAAATGCAGAGGAAGTAGACAAATCTATTTAAGCTTTAAATCAATTGAATATACATTTTATAAAATCTTTGATCTGCCCTATGGACAGACAGGACATGGGCAAAAGTCAGGGAATTCAGCTACTTGTAGGGTAGGTTTATTATTTTCAGTATTTTTTTTTAAAAAACTGTTTTGGGACTATCCTGCCTGAATAGAAAATTCTTTCCATCTTAGAAAAGGAAAAAGATGCTTGCATTTCAGAAAATTCACCTTGCCCCACTAGAAAAAGCTGCCAATGCAAATCTGTTCAAGGATGACATCTGTCTGGAATATGATGTGAGCAAGCAGAAGTTTCTCCCACCTTCCCCAGGCCCCTGGGAGATGTGGGCCAAAGAGAACATGAATAGAGTTTTCCATTTTGTTTCACATCAGAGTCTCCTGAGAGGCAAAGGGGCTGGGAAACCAAGGCCACCGCACCCAAAGCATCCTTCAAGCATATGTCCTAGTAAAGGAAATGCATACTATTTTCCTCCCAACCTACCACTTGCTCCAAAATGATAAAATCACAGTCTCCAGGAAAATCACACCTTCAAAAAATTGTTTGTGTTGGCTGTTCTCTTTAGAGAAGTTGAATTTTCCTGGAAAGTTAACATTCCTTGTCAGAGAGGAAATAAAAATAAATGTGGCACAGGCAAAGATGACATTTGAATTCAAACAAAAGTTTGCCTTTTGCTTCCCCCACCCCTCCAGATCATACACTGAAGTGCTAAGAAAAACAGTCCCGATTTAGCTTTCCATAAGCCCTTCGGAGTGGCTCACATATATAGTCTCTCTCTCTCCTAGGGAGTTCGCTTGCACACCCTTGTCAAAAAAAGGAACAAATATGCCATGTGAAAACCGTGCGTTGGATAGAGGAAATGGATCAACAGGGGGACCACAGGGGAGAAGTGCCAGTGGCTTATTTATTGAATGATTCAATGTTTTAGACAAGAGGAGACCAAAGTGTGCCTCCTGAGCCGAAACCACCTTCAGGCTGACAAACTCACAAACCCACAGAACTTATAAACATTAGAGTGTGATACATTAAGTTTGGGGTCCAGTCATACAATTCTTTGCTAAACCTTGGCCAGTAAACAGTTGCAGACTGAGGAATCCAGAGCCATTGGTCTGCCCACCTTGATTTCCACTGGACCTGGACAAGTGTCTAATATCCATTAAGGGCAGCGACACCAACCACTCCAGACTGAAGAACTATGCAGATAGAATAGAGGAGGAGCCCCGACATTCTGAGTTGAATTTTGAGTAGGATCACCTTCCCACCGGATTCCTGCAAAGACCCCAATAACGTGGCTCCCTGGAGGCAGTGCTGCCTTATTCTCATCCACTGCCCACAATGTAACTTCACACTCTCCTGTTTAAATGCGTTAATGGTTCTCCATGGACCACAGGATGCAATCCAAACTCCCTACCATAAGGTGGTTTAAGGCACACAGCCTGCCTTCTGAAGTCTCTTCTCCATAATTTCACACCTTCTGACTCCAAGTCCCAGACAAGGAGGCTTGGGGTTTCCCATGCCATTTCCCCTTTGTGTTCTGTTGTGTGCACTCTGCTGTCCCTCTGCCAGGAGCCCTCTCCTCCCCCATCATAGCCCTTCCTTGGCCCTCATGACCGGGTAACTTTTATTTCCGTTACATCCTATGCTGACTATTATTTTTACACAACAGACTGAAGTACACTGCTCAGTTTTCTCTGACATTATAAACACTATCAGTCTCTAAAGACTGCCTAGCACAGTATCTGGTGCCGGGAACCAATTCCAGCATGTCATAATTTCAAGAGTTTCATCAAAATGTTGATGAAACTTGGGGACTCAACAGGGTTGAGTCACACATGTAGTCACCTGTTGGGAATGGCTAAAGGCATTTCCCCCAAACCTGAATAGGAAACTGATTGTGGCTGCCAGACAGTTAAAGGGCATCTTAATCTACATGTCATTGCCTCCTACTGGCCAAACACCTGAACAGCCGTAGGCTATTCCCCAAACTGACAATGCTTCTGTACCCTTTGAAACCTTACCCTTTGAAGTGTATTATCTCCACCTTGCCTTAGGACAAATGGTGTTAATAAAAGCAAGGGTCCTAGACAAGGAGGCGCTCTTCAGTTCCTTTAGCTGAAGCTCCTCTGACCACCAATGCCTTTCAAAATTATAACTAGTCTCCGGACTCTTTATTAGTCTCTGGATTCCTATGTCATCTATGCACAGCCCCTTCTCCAGATTCCTGAACCCTTCTTGATGCTGGGACAAGAACCCTGGCAATCTGGCCCAATGGAGACATTTTTTAAAAAGTATCTTGAATAAATAAATGACTAAAACAGAGTCACCTAGCTTCCAAGTTAAATAAAATTCTCACAAAAACATTAGGCATGTTGAAATCTGACCATGAATCACCATGGTAAAATTAGGAGTAATTACCATAATGTCCCAGACTTAATAAACATTCAATAAATGTTAGTAGCTCCTAATATTGTTCAGATTGCTAAAGCACTTACGTATTAGAAAACACAACTATTTCCTTTCTACTCCAAACTCATATAAAGATTATCACTTAAAACTCATTGAGCCAGGCTGGCATGGCTCAGGGGTTGAGCGTTAACCTATGAACCAGGAGGTCAGGGTTCAGTTTCAGGCAAGGGCACATGCCCGGGTTGCAGGCTCAATCCCCAGACTGTGGCATGAAGGAGGCAGCTGATCAATGATTCTCTCTCATCATTGATGTTTCTATCTCACTTCCTCTCTTTCCCTTCCTCTCTGACATCAATAAAAATATTTTAAAGAACCTGTTGAAATATGGGTTGGTATAGGTGTACATTTCTTGCAAAGTAGTTTTGTTTAAAGTGAAGAAAACCTGCAAAGACAAAAGGATCTTGGCTAACAATCTGAGTACATGCTACTGCAACAAAAGTAATTATCACTAAAAATAGCTCATCTGTAACTCTATTTATGTGGAGATCAGGGAATTTTAAGACAGAAGGCAGCAATGAAGACTCCCAAATGCTCCACAAATACTTAAATAATCATAGTGCTATACATGTATGTGGGGTGTGTGTCATTTGAATAAAAGTACCTAGAGGGCGATGGTTTGCCATGTTTTTCTATGGATCTATGTGGCAAGTACTGCACATATATGAGTAATACTTCTGGGTAAGCACTATTTACTCTACAAATAAATTACTATGTAGCTTACATTGTTAGGGTTGCATGATAGCCCTATAGCTGAAAAGACTGAAATAACCATGCATTTATCTTGTCACTACAGGTACTTACAGTGTAATTACAAGGTCAACAGTTACTATGTAATTACGTAGTTTCAACATTGTGGTTCTGAAAAAATAGTACACTGTTCTCCCAGTACCTGCTGAGAACCCCTATCTCTGCTCCACCATCCCCACTTGCAAATTATAAATTGCTGCAAATAAAATTTTTAACAGAAATAAATCAAAGCATCATTATTGGAATAATGGTTATCTTAGAATTATTATACAATTGTAACACTAAGATCTCAGACATCTTCTGGTCCTATGTCCTTGTTTCCTCAAAAGTTTTGTTTTTCTTTTCTTTTAACTTCTTATAGAATTATACATGGTTTAGTAAGTAACTTAAAATAAAAAAAACAACAGACATTTTTGTTTAACTACAATTATTTTATGATGGTTGCTTATGTATACATAGTAATGATATATGGAACATTTTTTAATGGATGCATTTCCTGATTTGATATAATCAAAGCAAAATGGTACTAAATTGTAACATAATAATTTCATCTTTTTGCAGTTCAAATCTTAAGTTTATTTCTGTAGGTCTGATTAACAGTGGCATCACATTTGCGGCTGGTTGTATGTGTGTGTGAGTGTGTGTGTGTGAGTGTGTGTGTGAGTGTGTGTGAATGTATGTGTGAGTGTGAGCATGTGTGTGTGAGTGTGTGTGTGTGTGTGTGTGTGTGAGTGTGTATGTGAGTGAGTGTGTGTCTTTGTGTGTGTGTGGTATGACTAACCCTCTTGTTTCTTTTTGAATGTCTGATGATACTGAAATCATGAGTTTCATTAAAACCTTATAAAACTCTTCAAATTCTTCCCTCCGCCTTTATTCAGAGAAGCAGAAGGACACTGCTTTGATAGTCAATATTTGAACAATTCATTCCAAATTTATTATAGGTTACTATCATACAGAGAATAATAAAGATTTTTTTAATTACTTTAGCTCATAAGAATGGGCTGATAGATATTCCATCAATGTTATGATTCCCTTGGATGGAGAAATGCTACATGCTAACCCAAACAGATTTTAAAACCATAATTACTTGGTAAACAAGGGAATCATAGCCAAATAATTATTCATGAATACAGATTAAATTCATCTAGATTTAAAATAAAATTCTTATTGAATTCTTTTATCTGTGGCAAAGCCACTGAGCCCAGCACTATCAGGGTGGTATTGCTTTTCCAATATGTTTTACACAAGAGCAAGCTGTGCACAGGTTTTTGCTATAGGGTCTTCTTTCTCTCTCCAGTGATGAGGCAAAGATAAGTTGCCCAACACTAGTGTATGTGCTTCATATTACAAGAAGAAGCTTGTTCCCTGATGTAGCAATTTATTGGGAAGCCAAAAAAAAAAAAAAAAAAAAAAGGCAATCAAACAGGTAACATCACCACACAATTAGTTCTCACAACTGGAGACTTCCTATCATGATAGTCACCAGCAAGGAATGCCCACTCTAACAGATGACTCTTTTCAAAAGATAATGGCAGAAGAGGAGATTGTCAAGTTCTCAAGAGAAAACATAAACCAACCTCTCTCTTATCACCTAGTAAAGCCAAGAAGCTCACCTAAATAAGTGCAGACTTTACCTTCTAATATTTGCACATAATTCATTTACATGTGAAGGGTTTCTTTTTTTCAATAGCTTCAAATTGAATCTAAACATTTTTGGTAAGTCGCACATTCCAAAGTAAGAAAATAAAATAAGCCCTCTCTAGGACCTATGAGAGGTTGAAGAACGTGAGGTGCCGATAAATACCAATACTATGATGCTTTTATGTTAAAACAAAATGACTACATATATATCAGGCTGAGTAGAGAGCTGGGAGGGGACCTAGATGGATGATGAAGTTTAAGAATGGCTTTAGTCTTATCTATGCGGTTTCAATATGATTTACAAGAAGAATATTTAAATATTAATCATATCTAATAAAAGAGAAACATGGTAATTAGCGTATGACCGCTACCCTTCCCATTGGCTAATCAGGGCAATATGCAAATTAACTGCCAGCCAAGATGGCGGCCGGCAGCCAGGCAGCTTAAACTGAACATGAGGCTTGCTTGCTTCAGTGACAGAGGACTGCAACGTTCCCCGCCTGCCGCTGCAGGCCTCTGAGCCTGCAGTTTAAGAAACATTGTAACAAATATAGAAGCTAAACAAAACTCCAGAAACCAGCTCTTAGCCTGCTGGGATCTCAGAGCTGGAGTTGATACAGAGTTTTGATTGTAGAACCCAAACAAACCAGATACCTGTTTTCAGCAGCTGAGGCCTCAGAGCTGGAGCCAGAGCTAAAGCTGGCCCAGAATAAAAAAAAAAGGAAAAAGAAAAAAAGGAGCAGTTGGGAGCTTCAGTCCCAGCCTGAAAACAGCCATCATCCCCTCATCCAGGCTGGCCAGGCACCCCAGTGGGGACCCCCACCCTGATCCAGGGCACCCTTCAGGGCAAACCAGCTAGGCCCCACCCATGCACCAGGCCTCTATCCTATATAGTAAAAGGGTAATATGCCTCCTGGCACCAGGATCAGCATGACAGGGGGCAGCGCCCAAGCCCCCTGATCACCCTGCGGCTCTGTGTGTGTCAGCGGGCGGGGCCACAACCTCCCTATCTGCCCTGCTCTGTTCCTGACAGGGGAAGGCGCCCCAACCCCCTGATGGGCCCTGCTCTGTGCATGACAGGGGGGAGCTCCTCAACTCCCTGATCGGCCCTGCTCTGTGCGTGACAGGGTACGGAGCCCCAACCCCTCTGATGGGCCCTGCTCTGTGCATGACAGGGGGCAGCGCCCCAACCCCCTGATTGGCGCCACAACCTCCCCATCGACCCTGCCTTGAGTGTGACAGGGGGCAGTGCCCCAACCCCCCAATCGGCCCTATCCTGAGTGTGACTGAGGGTGGCATCACAACCTTCCGATCCGCCCTGCTCTGTGCATGACAGGGGGCAGTGCCCCAACTCCCCAGTCGGCCCTGCTCTGAGCCCAACCAGGGGCTGCACCTAGGGATTAGGCCTGCCCTCTTGCCCTCTGCCACCCGGGAGCAGGCCTAAGCCAGCAGGTCGTTATCTCCCAAGGGGTCCCAGACTGCGAGAGGGCACAGGCCGGGCTGAGGGACACACCCCCCCATGAGTGCACAAATTTTTGTGCACCGGGCCTCTAATATAGTATAAAAACAAATATGAAAGAATATAGTAACATATAAAGATAATAAAGCATACACAAAGAAAAAGAAGAGTATTTCTCCATTAGTCTAAAGCACAGTTTTTCACTTTGTTGGCAAGAGGTCTACTGGCCCAGTCTGTTGGATAGAAGAAGACAGAGTGGGGAGTATTCTTCAGCCTGCTTAACAGAGAGATGCATGGGGAAAACTATAAATGGGAACACTCATGCTGACCTTGTAGTTGCTAGAAGTGAGAAAAATGTATATGATTAGTGGTGTACTGACCCATAGGATCTAACCAGGAAATGATTCACACTGTATTTATTCCACACTTTCAGTAAGCATGCATTTCAACGCCTGCTCTCTTTCCATTTTTGGTGGTAATTTTCAGTAAGGAAGAAGCACTGTACCTTTAAGTTTTAAATATAAAAAATGACACTGATTAACCTTTAAAATGATGCCATTTAATCAAAGCAAGTAGATCTTTAATGGGTTTTAAATGGACTAATAAATCACAAGATTCGTTTTCACCATGGAAATAAACAAAATATTTGAAAAAAAATCCCATTACACCTGTCAGAGTGTCTGTGTGTGAGGATGGGCATGGGGAGTGGTGACAGGGGCCACGCATGACTATTCTCCATGTCACTATGATTTGGAAGGTGACAACTTTGCCTCTGTTCCAGTGAATTCGTTATTTGTTACCTATATGCTCACAGGCAAGACTGCAAGTGACTATGACAGCAATGTCTTAAGAAACTCTGATAAATTATGAGTCCTGAGCTAAGAAATGTAGTTGAGCCTCATGTTGAAGAAAATTAACCATTCATTCTATAAGAAGGTCATCCTAGATCCTAAATATGTTTTATTCTCTCCCTCATTCCCCTGCCATCACTAATCCTCCTTAGACAAAAATAAAGAACCAAGCAATCAGCAATCTCAGAAAGGGCAGACTAGACTCCCTGTGTTCAGGGTTGGTGTTTGGGCAAATAACCCATTCATTTGCCTCCTGATGCTGCCTTCCCCCTGCTCCCCATGGGCGGGCAGGTCTATCTCAGGCCTATAATATATCCTCTACTTGGCTTAGAATTGCTTATGCAAACTAGTTGAGTGAATGAACTGGCTAAAAAGGGACAGCTTGGTAAAGTAAAGTAGTTGTGCTTTCTGTTTGAACCATGTACAAACTTAAGTAGAGGATACAATCCATTCATAATAAGTCAACATTCAACTCTAAGTAGCCACCCAGGATCGGCTTAGGAAAATGCCAGGGTAGGATCGCAAGTTGGAAGAAGGAGATGGGAATGGAGAGAAGCTACACATACAGAAGGGGATAAAGAACATCTGGCAGGATACAGAAATGAAAGAGCTCTACATGCAGCTCTTCATGATAGCCACCATTTTTAAGTACTTACAATGTGCTAGGTACAAAACAGAATTTATTTTTTAAATGTTTTTATGGATTTTCCAAGAGAGGAAGGGAAAAGAGAAACATCAATGAGACAGAATCATGGATTGGCTGTCTCCTGCATGCCCCCTACTGGGGATCAAGTTCACAACCCAGGCATATGCCCTGACCAGGAATTGAACCAACCATGAGCTCCTGGTTCAGAGGTTGATGCTCAACCACTGAGCCACACCAGCTGGACTAAACTGAGAATTTTATAGGCATCATTTCATTGAATCCATCTAACTCAATAAGGTTTAGATAATTAGTGTTGCAGTTTCAAAGATGAGAAAACTAAAGAACAGAGAGATAATAAAACTTGCCCAGGGTCACACAGCTGGTAAGGCAGGATCTCTATTCAGAATACTGCTGTGGTGGAGTATTCCCCAGGTCAACTCTTCCCCATGAATCAAGTCTCTTTCTACACAATGCTTCTCTGCAGTCAGGAAATGTGTGCTGTCTCTCCTCCTTGTCAAAGGCAGCTTTCCACCCCTGCTATTGATGGCATGGCACCTAGGAACATTCTTTAACTCATCCCCTCCCCTCTAGGTCCAATCTTTGCCATTCCAGTGTCTTCTTTAGTCTCTAAACCTGCGCAAATCTGACCTCTCCAAACCCACTCCTTGACCTGTGAACTTTCTCTGAACACCACCTCTTTGTTCTGGAATAGTTGTCTGCACTTGGTTTTGCCTATCTCCTCTCTGGCCTCTGCATTAGACCTCAGCCCTACCTTGCCAGGGACTGACTCTGCTGACGTCACCAATATTCCACTAGTGGACAAGTCAAGTGGACACTTTTCAGCACGCATCTTGCCATGACCTGAGGCTTCTGGCTCAAATGACCACTCATTGAAACGCTCGCTACCCACCTGCCTGCTCTTCATTCCTTAGTAGACACCAGTGGTTTTTCCTTTAAATGTCTCAGAAATGTTGGTGGCACTGAATGTCATCTTTGGCCTTTCTTTCCTGCTAGCTCTGCATGCTCACAACCTCTTGGGAGAGTAAACACCATTGTGTACACCACTGATGAGTCGTTTACCTATACAGCCAATCCATATTTCTCAACTGGAAACCAGAACCGTAGATCCCACTGGGTATGAGATGCATTAACCTCGTGAGTGCAGGCCAAAGCCAGGCTCAACATACTCCAAACTGAGCTCACAGTGTCCTTACTCCTCTTCTCCATCCCAAAGTCACTTTCCACCTGCATTCCATTCATAGAAGCCAAAATTCTGAAAATCATACTTGACACCTCAGTAGGAATGACAGCCTTTTATTCCTCCTAAATAGCTTCTCGGTCTACTAAGTCCTCTCTAAGAAACCATCTCCCTTTGTCATCGTTCAGCTGTTGCCACTTTTTCTTGGGCCAAGGAGAAGGCCTAGGTTCTTTGTCTCCAGTCCTACTCCTGCCCCTTTTAATCAGATCTGTCCTTTGAATAGTACATCCGAGACAGAAATCAGATCATGCTTTCCATCTGCAGAAACCTTTCCCTGGCCTCCCTCTGCCAATTTCCTTAGCCAGTCTTGCTGGGATTTGGCCCATCTTGTACCACATAATTATCTCATATCTCTGGCACAACCGAAGGTCCTGAGTGTGCCACGCCAGCATGACCAAGGGTGATCCCGAGTTCCCGAGTGGCGGGGGGGGGGGGGGTGGTGAAAGAATTAAGGAAAGACAGACAAGAGAATCATAGCTGGGTCTCGGTGGGACACTGCCTCCCTGATGAGGAGACAACGACGATGCCCACAAGCCATGTCTTTATTTTATAGCAGATGCCACGAGGCAAAGTAGGGGCGTGATCACGTTGTTTACAGCATTCTTGTGAGTTTCAACCTCACTCAACTACATGCACCCGAACTCTATCACAAGGCACGTGGGGCTACGTGTTTGGACCATCGGTTCAAGCTTACAACCACAGCCGTTGGCTATGATTGTGCTGGGAGGGCCCTGCCCTCCAGCTGGGACTTGCATGTGGCAATGAGAGGACCCTGTCCTTTCATTAGTCCGAGCCTTGAACCTGGCCAAAACACTGTAACCGCACCCCACACATGAGCCTGCTTTACTTTTTCACATCTCTGATATTGGCATGCTCAGATATTTTTTCCACTTTAAACGACTTTTTCTTTGTCAGAAGAACACACATTTTTTTTCTTCAATATCTCATACAGACAAGAATGAACTTCTTCTGAGGTGTGGTGCATATATGCAATGCAATATTACTCAGCCATTAAAAAAGAATGAAAATCTTGCCATTTGTGACAATATGGATGGACCCAGAGGGTATTATGCTGAATGAAATCAGTCAGACAGCAAAAGACAAATACTATATGATTTCACTTATATGTAGACTCTAAAAAATAAAATCAATGAACAAAAGACACAGAAATAAACTCAAAGAAACAGGGAACAAACTGATAGTCACCATATGGGCTGGAGGGTGGATGAAAAAGGTGAAAGGGATTGAGAAGTACACATTGCCAGTTACAAAAATACATGAAGATGTAAGGTACTCATAGGGAATGTAGCCAATAATATTGTAATCACTATGTGTGATGCCAGATGGGGACTAGACTTATCGGATGATCATTTGGTAAGTGTATAAATGTCTAATCACTATGTTGTACACCTAAAACTAATATAATATTGTATGTCAACTATAATTTAAAAAGCGGTTTAAAAATAATTACATTTTTCTTGAAACAGTTTTTGATCTTTCCCAGAAACAGACACTCCCTCCCTTGAATGCACAAACAAATTGCATCAGGTTTCTAGCACTGCATTCTACACTACACTGTAATTATGTGCTTGCCTAAGTCTGTCTACCTCACTAGACTCTGAAATCAAAAGCTACCTTTGAAATCATTGTGATAGTTCCAGTAGCCGGCACAGGGCTTAGTAAATAAATATACTCCCCACTGTAGATGCTTAGTAAATAAAAGATTGTTCAACTCAGTTTGACAGTTGATGGACGAGGACCTTCGGGTTTAAGCTCAAGCAAACCAACAAGCAATCACAATTATTTTGAAAATAATCAGTATGCCTTAGAAGTACTTTAGTCAGATAAGAATGAGATTTATTTTTATATCAATTAATTGGAAGTCAGAAATGTATAATCCAGAGCCTCCAGTGTTACTGGCCAACTGTATGTCCTTGGACAAAACTTGATCTCTGCTATGTCTAAGGATTCTGCCTACAAAGTGAGGTGAACAGTAAAACTTCTAAAATCCTCTACCTTTCAAATATCTATTTTGATATATGAAGTCAAAACCAACCACATAGGGCAGACATTCAAAGAAAAAAACCAAATGGATCTAACCGCACACCCCCAAATCCTATCTGTTATAAATAAACATAGATGTACTTTGAGTCAGAAGACAACAAATTATTTCCAACCATCTTCCCCAAAGTACATATATAATTGAATTTTTTCGTACTTAGCTCTAAAATATCCCCACGGAAACTGTCTTGAAAAACATCATTTGGCCTGGGAATGTATGTCTTATGCATCAAAGGCATCTATCAGTTTCCTTACACTCAAATCAAGTCCACAGTCCTATTATCATTTGCAGTTCTAAGTTTCCCCCCAAAATATCAAATTTGTCTTTGATTCCACAGATCCTGAATATTTATATGCCTTTCAAGTCGGTGTAGTTTATTGAGGAAAGAACATAGCTCAGTCACATCTATTAAATATTAACTATTTTGCTGCAAAAGCAGATACAGGTACACAGCTGTGTGATCACAGCCTCCAGAGATACAAGCATGATGCTTCCCGGCCCCCCTCCCCGCCCCGTTTGGTTGCAAATGATGAAAAAAACTGTGGTGAGAGAAAAGTTGCCTAAGTAACATGGTGAGCGGTAAGGTGGTGTTAAAATGAAATGTGTTTGAAGTTGCATATTACATCCAAAGAAACACCACCTATCATTCATGGTGATTAATGTTAATGTCAAAAATATTAAAGAATGTAATTATGATTTGTATCTTTAGGTAACGGGCTACCCTTTCTTTGATCTTTTATTCCCTTTGATCAATGAAATGAACGAGCAATAAATTTCAAATCAATAAAAAGGAATTCGCCTTCTCCCAGCATCGGGGTCAGCGTGTGGGAGTAAGTGCCACATGAGGTCAGAGAGACACATGGGAAGGCTGATGTTAAAAAGGGATCCCATAATTTTATGACCATTAATAATATTTGTTGAGCTGCAAGCTCCTGGGCAGATGAGAATAATCCAGTCATCCTTTTGGGTTCAGACCAATTACCTTCTGGGTCACAAAGACACTGCTGGCCAGCACGTGGCAGGGGTCACTTGGGCACTTTCAGAAGGGATGGGAGATGGGTGGGATTTACTTCCGTTTTTGTGGAGAAGAAGGTCAGCTAAAGACCTTTAAAAGCTCTAAAACCTGAAAATATCATGGCACTGCCTCCTAATTAAAATAAAAAAGAAAAAATAAAGCATTAAACATATAATTTCATGCATGTTCTGAAATTAAAATGGTTTTTTTTTTCCATATTCCTGAGGTTGCAAAGATCAAGTCTTTTCTTTTTCTTTTTTTGTTAAGCTGAATTGTTTCAAAACGTTTCGAAGTCCCTGCTTTCCTTGGACCCTGAGAACTTTCGTAGTTTGCCAATTAGGTCATTGGCTACTTGTTGGACAGAGTGAAGATGAATTTTGATCAAAGGCAAGGAAATCAGCTTACACCTGGTTCTTTCACTCATGTCTGAAGTAACAGAACCTATTACAGGTCTGCTTCCCTGTGCACTGGTGCTGGCTGTGCATGTTTTGAGACCTTTAGTTAGGCTGGTTGCATAAATCATGGCCCATTTTGGGTATCTTCCCTACCGTAGATATTCTTTAAGATGTCTCTTATGTGTTCGTTCCAGACCTCTAGAGAGATCTGTATCTTCACTGATATTAGGGATTAGTGCCAGACAAACATTGAATATGCTCAGAGAATGCACGCAATAAAGGCTGTGTTGTCACAACTCCAAAGCCCATCACTAAGGAGATGCACAGTTTACATGGTTCACGAGCTACATGTGTGTGACTATTTGTTTATTGTGTCCTGCTTCCCTTTCGCCAAATGCCTGATGTGTCATGGAAAAGAAAATGCATCTTATTGATATCTAATAACCTAACGGTTCCTGAAAACTGACCACCACATCATTCTACCTTTATATCATTCTACCTTCAGCTCTCAATAGCAGGAAATCATGAGTCTCTTAATAGTCTTGTAATCTACAGACAACATTTACATTCATGGAACTGCAGGGGTATGACTCCGGTTGGCTTTGGTGTGAGAAAATTCATGAGCATAAATCATTTATTTCAAAGATTCATTAGAGTTAAATGTATTTATAGCCTTTGAACTACAGTAATGCCAGATTAGTGACTGTCAGTGATGGAAATGTTATTCATATAATTTTTAGCATTTATTAAAATACATTGTATAGAAATCTATTTTTCCGTTTTCATGGTAGTTCAGTTAGTCATCTACAAGAAAAAAATAATTATTGGAGAAAACAAATTTCCAGAACAAGATTAATCCTGGAGGGCTAATTGGTATAGATAGATGTTTACGGTCTCAAATATACTTAGGTGTCAACTAGTGTTCCTTCTCACAGAAATGCTGGCATCTCGCCTCTGTTCTACCAACTCTTCTAGTGGCTTCTGTGTTCCTGACCCTAATACCACATGTTGATTGTTGTTTACTATTTCAGTTCAGTGTTTAGACTAAGAGACCATCTATCTGACCTGAGACTTCATCTCTGGCCATCTACCAGCCCACTTCTAGCTTATCTAAATTATTAACCTCAACTTCAAACTGTATGCCGAGGCTTATCTCCTGTAAGAACTATTTATGTTCCCTGGTTTTGACATGGGAAAGATCTGGGATGGTAACATAAATTAGGGATGGTCGGCATTTAAAGCTGTAAGACTACTTTAGATCATCAAAGTAGTGAGTTCAAGAAAAAGCAGTGCAGAAGGAGTTCAAGTCCATGAGCACGGACAGCTCTTGGAAAGTTCTGTTGTAAAGCAGATAGATGGGGTGCCAGCTGGATAGGAGTACACGATGGAGAAAGATGTGTTTTGTTTTAATATGGTGAAAATAGCAGCATGCTTGAAAATACTTATGGATGAATGAATGAATCCTATAAGCCCAATTTCTGCTGCCAGAGAGAAGGCTGTGTTTTGTGCAGACAGATGAACTTCCATTGTAAATAGCAGAAGCAGAAGATTATTAGAGTCTCACATTGGGAACTAAATCCCCGAAGTGATGCAGGATGCCACCGTGCCTTCAAACATGACTCCCCTCAGCATGTGTGTCGGTGAAGCATTTGCTGAGGAGGTGAGCGTTGGTTTCTTCTTTCTCTTATGGCAATTTAAATGGTAAATTCTTTTCGGACCTTTAGATAGTCTTAGTACAGATATGCGTATAACTTTGCCGAAATAAGTCTTTCAAGTGAAACCAATGCTGCCACTGATGTAAGGCTTCTCAGGTCACAGACGCACACATGGTTTTGGACGCCTCAACCTCCTATTTTATTAATTAACAATGCATTTGCTTTCTGCTTTGTTTCCATTTGTTACCACAACCAGAAAGCAAAACAAAATCCAGCTACACAACTCAGTAAGGCAGTTTTCATACTAGTCTCCATTGTACCAATGTTACTGCGGGAGCTATTTCTGTGACCACAGGTGTCTAACCTAAAAATTACAGTGATAACTGCAGAGCAATGGTGACCTGAGATTCCTAGCCGATGCCTCTTTGAGGACATCCTGTTAGTACCTGAAATTTGAGCACTGACTAGGGAACCCAAGGTGTAAAATCTGATATTCGCAACAGAGCAGGGGCCAGTCCATTGTCTAGACATAGAAGCTAAATCTCACAGAAATACCCACTTGTAGTATTTTAATACCGCTCTGGTCACTTTAAAGCTGTACATTAGGTTAGTATATAATATCTCTCCCTAGAATGCTCCTAGTTTGATTCAATTAAAACACGCAGAATCACAGTCCTTCACCCATGGTATATGAAGATAGGTATCAAGTTCTCTTCACATCTTTCATTTTCACATGCTCAATTCTTCCCTTGTGCCTGTACCCATTCTTCGTATGGCAAGGATCTCAGACCCCTTATCACCCTGTCACTTTCTCTTGATGTTTACATTTCTTACTGAATTTATCTGCAGCCAGATCTGGGCTTCAATTCCACAGAGCAAAGAGACAAAAAGTAGATGTCAAATAAAGGCTCAGTGTGACAACTCCAAGGGGATTCTGGGTTGTTTCACTGAAAGAAAATCTCATCACTTAGTTTATATTCTCAGTAATCTCTAAAAGCAATATGGTACAGGGAAGAGTAGAACTATACAAGGTGTAGGTGGAAAAACAAAACAAAACAACTAGTTGTGACCACCACTTCACTTAAGCCCGGTCCTGTGGGGGTGGCTTTTCTCTTTCATTTAAGGACACTCTGGCCCAACCACATGATGCTTCTAATCTTTCTCAGATAATAAAAGTCCTTAAGTGACTTAGAGTTAACAAAAATGCTCTTCCTCACTAATTAAACTGCCCCGTTCATGATCCTAGTTAAAACATCCCAGGTCATTGAAAGTTAAATAATTACCTCTCTCCAACTTCAGGGAACCTGGGTGGATCAGACTCTTTAGGTCTAAGGAGAGAGCCCTCACTGCCCCTTCTCAAGACCCTGCAACTCTCTCCAAGAAACCTCACCCTCCATTTCCAGGTCCCCTGTCAGCCCCTCCAGCCTCTTTGATAGGAGGTTTGGTGGTGGATTAAGGGGGCAAAAAAAAAACACCACTCCAAAATAAACAAACAAATAAAAACATTTCTTAGACATCTCTGCTGCAAGTTTGGCTTAGTTGGGCTAGGATGCTATGTTGGAGTGGGAGAAATTGGGGCCAAAATGGAAAGGGAACAGAGTCCCCATATAACTACCTCCAATGGTTACAAATGGAAAATAAGTGGCCATGAGTCATAAAAAAGATTTCTGATTTTAAAATATAATTGAACAAGTGTCGAAATGAACATCTTAAAAACAAAAAGCTTCAAATCATAGAACCTATGAAACAGCAGTCATGCATTCAAATGATTTAGAGGACTTGAGATCAGTCAAGAAAATTTTTGTCTTGAAATGATTACCTAAGTGCCTCAAGAAATCAAGTTACCCTAACACAACGTGAAACTCCCAGAGCCATGGTGTTGAGGTGTTGCTTTCTACAGAGAGGAAAAGAGCAAACTCTGAAGTGATTAGCTAAAATCTTCTTCCATTTGCAATGCAAAATGTCCCTACAAGACCTGAAGAAACCAATACATCTCTGTATTGATTCATTATACACCTAAGTTTTTAAATAGAAACTAAGGATTCATGAAATTTGATTTGCAAACTGAATTTAGATCCAGGAAGAGATATTTTATTAAAAATGGGATCAAGGGCCCTGGCCTGGTAGCTCCATTAGTGCCAAGCTTGCAGGTTTGATCACCAGTCAGGGCATATACAATGCTCAACCAGCGAATGCATGAATAAGTGCAACAACAAATCAATGTCTTTCCCTCTCTCACACAAAAGCAATAAATTTAAAAAAAATTAATGGGACTAAGGATCCCACAGCAAAATGGAATTTAAATGGCAAAGCATAATCAGTATGGGAGAGTCTGCCAGTTCTCACTTAACATCTTCATTAATGGTCTAGCCAGAGAAATAAACAGCAGGGTAATTAAACCTACAGGTAATATTAAATCGGTATGAGGGGCAAGAACTGGTGAGGGATAATAAGAAAGCATTGGAGGGTTAACAACAGAGGAGCAAATTAAAAAGAATTTGAGAAAGCGCATATACTTAACAGGGCAAAGCCCTCAAAAAACAGAACAGCTAAAAGCAAATTCAACTGATTATGCAGACAATTAAATGACTCCAAGATTCAGTGCCTCAGGAAAATAATCACCAACATCATTTGGCCTTCCCACTCAGAGATATGAAATAATAATAGGCAGGGGGAGAAAACCATATGAAAAGATAGCTCAATTCTGGGAGGAAAATTGTGTATGTCTAAGTGGAATGTCAGAATTCCAAACAAGGATATTTTATTGATATAATTTGAGAACCTGTGATAGAACTTAGAGAAGACATCAGTATTACATATTGAAATGTGATAATGGCTTTATTGGTCTACACAATAGAAACATTGAGATTTTGGAGGATAAAATTTGTTTATAAGCAAATTATCTCAGAAATGATTAACAAGGATTCAAAACAATGCAAGCAAATCTCAGTATGGACAAAAAATGGCCTGATGATAGCTGATCCCCACCTACCTGTTGAGCTCCATCTCTTTCCCGCCTCATGGATGTGATTCTCAAAACAAACCTCCAAGCTTAGTCCTGTCTGAGGCACTTGAACTTGGTCTTTCCTGGACCTAAAACATGCTCCCTTCCAGACTTGCCCCTGGCTGGTGTCAGGTCAGAAGTCCCTCCCCACAGGGGCTTCTCAGACCATCATATTGAAAGCTGACCTTCCTAAAAGTCAGTAAGTATCTCCTTTTCACCCCATTTAATTTTCTTTGCAGGATTTACCACCATCTAAAGCTCTCCTAGACTAGATTCCTCATTTGTTTACTTGGCGGTTTTCTGTCTCTCTGTTCCCTCCCCTGGAGTAGAAGCTCTGTGAAGGCAATATCCTTTCCTCCTTCACTATGCTGTCCTCAACTTCAATAATACCTCCTGGCATTTGTCAACCATCCACACGAAATCCCTGAATGAATGAATATATATACCCCAGCAGATAGGAGATTGTTAAAAAAAAAAAAAAGGAGAAAATAGATGTAACAGAGAAAATGTCAAAAAGCAAAGAATCTGAATTTGGATAAATAAGCAGACACATTAACACAAATTCTTCAGGGTGGTTAAACCTGCCAACTCTGTAATTGCACTTTCGGTCATATTAGGCCTCAAATAATGACATTTCGAAGATCACTCATCCAATAGCATCAAACCGATGCTTATATTTATTCATGAAAATTCATATGAAGTTAACTACCATGTGGTTCCTTCCAGTTTTCTTTTTTCCCCATACAGTGGAAATAATGTGTGCAACCTAATGAAGTATGTTGCAATTAAAGAACTACCATGTTGCATATAAGCATAACCAATGGACATAAGACACTGGGGGGGTAGGGGAGGCCAGGGGATTGTCAAGGGTGGGGAAAAAAAGGAGACATATATAATACCCTTTGTAATACTTTAAGCAATAAAACTAAAAAAAAAAAAAACAACTACCATGCATAGTAATATCTCTGTGCATATATGTTTCAGATAAAGTAGAATTTGTGGTGGCATTTCAGGAATGTAAAGAATGAAACACAACATTAAGTTGCTGTTAGATTTCAAATTGCAGGTGGGTTCCTGAATACAAAGTCTGTCTATGAAAAACTGATGGTTGAATGTACTCCCACCCATCCTGAATATGTACATAGGTTTGCTGTATAATCATAAGGAAATATAACTTGGCCCACGGACCAAGAAATATAAAAACACCTTCATTTATAACAGAAAATCGCCATCACAAATGTCTTTAACCTACTTTGGAAGAATATTTTCCTTTTTGAGGAGAAATGCTTGGGGTCTGAGAAGAAAGCACTAACTCCCCCTGCAGCTAAGGGACCCTGTGACCTAAGATGTGACTAGATCCCTCTATCTCAAATCACGTGAAATAGAGTAAATAGCCAACCCACAGCTCTCTCAGCCTCAGAGAGACTCTAAAATTATACCACAGTTACAGAGTCTCTTTGAGCAACTCTTGGAGGAAAATAATACTTCAAACTCATTTTTCTAAAAATACGACTTAAAAATAATTTCACAGGTACACCTGCCCCTCTTTATGCTATCTTTTCTACCTTACTCCAGAGGAAGGAGTTCAGGGATGGGATATCAATTCAGGAGAATCTAATTAACCAATGTCACCCCAATAAAGTCAACAATAATAATAATAATAAACATAATAATAACTGTGAAATCAACTAAAACTAACATATCTAAGTAAAATGAACCTCTGACAGGATGAGCTAGCTTCTGCTGCTGAACCCTCAGACTTTCATTAGCCAGCAAGTTGTCCACAGATTTTGGGGGAGTAGGAAGCCACACAGAAATACACAATGTGATTTTCCTATTTCCTGATATAGTTAAGAATTACTCTAGGTTTTTTCCATAGCATTCAGAGCAGGTTTCTCTCACTTTCCTGTACCACCCATCCTTATGACTCTCCCACCTATAACACCTAAATCCAAAATAACAAGGGCTACTTTTAGACAAAGACAAACATCTATTTTCATGATTATCTTGGTGAAGGTACAGTCAGAAAGATATACACATTGATTTACTGAATACACATGAAAAATAGTTTATCCAAATTATTTTTCTCTTGTTTCTTGAAGTTTTCTTTAAGTAGGGAAATTATTTTAAAAACTGTAGGTCTTATAACATAAGAATTCAATACTGCAGTATCATTTATCATGTCTAAAGAAGCTGAACTCCATACCCTACCTCCCCAAAATTTTTTTGAGTTACAAATGTTAAATGACAGGTATCTGCAGTGTGTCTACTTGTATCTGCTCAGAACAAAAATGCTCACCCTAATGAGTATTAATGCTACCCAGAATAATCTGGTTAAGTTGCTTATATTCATATGCTTACCTTCTTTTAAATGATACAATTTAAAAAGTTTCATTGTAATCTCTTTTCAGTATTAGGAATAAAAAGGTTCATAATATATTTTCATATAAAAGATAGGAAGAGAGCTATAAAAATCACTGTAAAGTAAATTGAAACCGACTAGCTGGCTTTCACTTTTTAAACTGCATCTCTAACAACAACAACAACAACAACAAAAACCAAACACACAATCAAGTCAAATTGGAAACAAGTGTTTCAAAGGCAATCTTCAGTGTTAAAGACAAAAATGAGCTTGTTATAATTAATTTCATAACTAAGGAAGACAATCATAAGCACCAACATGATATCCAAATCCACAGCTTAAAAGATAGAGTTCAAGGGCATAAAAACTGATCTTGGGCCAAACTGCTTCATTCTATTCACCCCATCCCATAGATCAAGTAGAAGGATAGCTGCACATCTGCAATGTTGTGTATTAGTTTAGTTTTATTGTATTGAATGCATTAGTACATGAAGTGAAACTTCTCCACAAAAAATAACAAGAACAAAGAGATGTGAATTATATATGGACTTCCCATCACCATATACTATAAACTATTGACTTTAAGTTTATTGCTCTCCTTGCGGATATTCCTAACCAACATCCTCCTCCTTGATCTAACGTTCGTCAGAAAATTATTCCAGCAAGCCTGTGTTCTTTCTACTTTCAAATTCTGTCTCTCGCTGAAGTTTCCCATTGCACTGCCCTATAAACCTACTTGGTATTTACTACTTACAATAATTATACATCTTTTTTGGCTGAAAAATAAAGTAATTCAGGTGAGACTATTTATTATCTGTAGGAGCTCTGTATTCGCCACAGAGAAACTTCATATACATATATACTAGTACATACACACACACACACACACACACACACATATATGATGGCAGGATATAAAGGTGACAAAATCTTTTAGTTCAGTTAGGAATAAAGTATGTAAATAGCTCTGTAACATCCCACAATTTGCACAAATGTCAAATGCAAAAAGAAAAACCAGAATATATAGGAACCACAGGTTCAGTGTGGATGGAAGTTACCACCCTCGGGGGAGATTAGAGGAGGGGGAGAGAGGGAGAGAAATCCAATTCAACTTTTCATTGCAGGACTCATATACATACATATCAGAATAGTTCTCTTGGCCAAGAATTTATTAAAAATCCTCACCGGGTCTGTGTATAAACAATTTGAGGACTCATACACTACAATATTCATAGCTGTGTTCAAGAAGTGACCTTCTGAGCTGACTTTATTATGAGCTATAAAAAGTGCTAGCCAATAAAACACAAGGGCATTTAGCTTATTTCCAAGATTTCACTTTCTAGGCTTCTCGTCCCATTCAAAAAAGCCCTCCCACTAATGATCAGAACTGTTTTGTGATCCACACTTGAGAATACAGAAACCCAAAGCAAAGACAGCAAAATATACAGATATCCCACTGAATCCTATGGCCAGGCATGAACATTATGCCACTGAGTGCCTCCATTGTGGCTTATTTCTTGTTTGGGTACATGCATAGAGTATTTTGGTGGCTTTACTCTTGAGTATGTATTCTACAAAAGCTCATAGATTTTTTGAAATTAGCTATACCTGAATCTTACAATATTCCCAGACTGTGAGCAAAATGGTACTTATTCACTTAAAATTAATGTCCTTTTCTTGATTCTCTGTGGAATTCTGACAAAACATTGAAGGTAATGTTCACACACCTACGCGTTTTAATCCAGTGATTATGGCTATCTATCTTCCAACCATGGCAAAGCCAGGTTAGAAAACGCCTGCTGCTCACAGCCTGAACCTATGAAATGAACCTGCATGCGGGTCATTTCAGCAGGAAGAACTGAACAATGAACAAGGCTGTTAAAGAATTCAAAATGTACAATGGAATGAAAGGAGTAAAAAAACCTTTCCAAAGGGGAGATATACATATATATATATATATATATATATATATAAACTTATTTCAGAGAGGAAGGGAGAGAGAGAAAAAATTAAAAAACTCAATGATGAGAGAGGATCATTGATCAGCTCCCTCCTGCATGCCCCACACTGGGCATTGAGCTTGCAACCCCTGGCATGTGCCCTGACCTGGAGTTGAACCATGATCTCCTGGTTCATAGGTCGACACTCAACCACTAAGCCACACCAGCTGGGCCCACTTATTTTACGCGTAATAAAAGTTGAATTATATACTATATAAAAGGTTGTACTATTCCAAAATCAACTACTGACCCAAGCACTCAAATGACAGCAAGTTTACAGACATAAGTAATGTTGGGTGGGAATTTAGCATTGCCCTTCCTCAAACAACAACAACAAAAAAAATCAAGAAGTCTAGATTTTTTAAAATGTGAAACTTCCAACATTAAAATTCCCTTAACCTTTGGCTCAAATGAAAGCTAGCCTAAATTAGATATTACACTGAAAAACAAACACTCTGGTACTTCCCATGAATGCTTATATGAGTAGATGTCTTGGGTCCTGGATGTAATAAATATTCTGTAGGATGAGCCTCTTAGAATATTTGCCTGCGTCTCATACTTCCTACAACCAAAGTGAAGTTTTTATGAGTTCCTAAGTGTCTTTCTGTGGACTGACTCCTCAGAAAAACAGGATCACTTTTAAAAATGACCTATTCCCAGGTCCCATTCAATGATATTGAATCAAAAATGCCAAAGGTCATGCTAAGAAAGCTCCTTGGGCAAACTCTGGATGTGGTTAGCACAGGACCAGATGACCTGGACCAAAGCCCTGCAGCTCTAACACTCAATAATATCCTGTAGGCCAGCAAGAAGCCACGTCCTGTGCAACAGGAATGAGGGGGTGAGGAATGGTAAAGGGTGTCTGGTTGGCACCAGCAAAGTTTAAAGGAGGACAGCTTTGCCATTTCTTTGTACAAAAACAGTCCTTCCCCTTCTCTCTCAGGGTGCTCCCACCCCCTACTGGTACTACCCAGAATTGATCACTTCCCTGCCTTGTTCCTGTTTCCATAGATACTGAAGTCAGAAGAAGCAGCAAAGATGCAAACACAGAGCGGGATCCTAAAAGTAGGGGAGGAAGGAGCAAGGTCAGAAGAAAGTCAAGCAAATGAGAGGTAAGAGGAAAATCAAATCCTGGCAGGGCAGAGTGCACAAGCACACTGTCTGTAGGGGCTAGGCAGGTAATAAAAATGAAGCTGGTAAATACGAAGGAAAGAAAGCATTGGCCATAGTGGGAGATAGGAACCTGCAACCCATCTCAGAAAATCATCAGCTACTTGCAAGTATACAGGGATAAGAGCCCGGGCTGCCATTTCACCAGTTTGTTTTTTTCCCAAGAAGAGCCAGAAATCTAGATTTTATTTTATTTGTAATTCCTGACATTTAAGTGTTTATACCTAATTAAAATAAAAATGTAAAAAACCACCAATCAAACTGGCCTCTATCTTTCATCTACTACCCCAGGAGCTATGTGAATTGTGAGATGACCATGAAGAAGGAAGGAGCCCGGGGGGTGGGGGGAATGATGTAGAACAAGTAAAAATTGAATAGAGGACTAGCAAATTGTAAAAGAATGGCTGGGGTATTTGGTTGACCTTGAGACATCATAGATTTTTGTTTGATTTTAAGAAACCACTGCCTGTTTTTGCCCAAATCAGAGAGATCCCGGCAGCTGTTGCTAAGTCTGCCATGGTAAAGATTCCAAACACTAGCTACCAGGATAGGGCTGCTCACAGCAATGAGTGACCCAGGTAACTAGCAAGAGCCCAACCAGGACCTTAACCAGCACCCACTTGACTTTCCTCATTAGTAGAAGCTGTTATATGAACTGAATAAAATGATTCATTTTTGCCACTCCCTCCTGGAAGATGCTTGTGAAAATAATAAGGTTACATTCATTGAGGACTGAGTACTGAGTGTGTAAGCATTGTGAGAATAATAACACACCTAGACCACAGTATCTGGCACACGGCACTGGGTAAAAGTCAGCTATGATGAACATCCCAGTTATCCCTGACAACAACCTCTTGGGGCAGGCATTAATGGATCCTGATTTTAGCAATGAGGAAACCGATTTAGAGAGCTTGCTAAGTGATTTGCCCGAGTACCTGTGGAGTCATGGAGCCGAGTTTGGGATCTTCTCACCACCAGTCTATTCTCCTGGTTCTGAGTGTAGAGCCTGGAGAGAAAGGACAGGCCTCCAGCACAAGAGAGATGGTGAGCGACTCTCCTGCCCGCCCTTCAAAATGTTTCAGATTTACCAAAGCATAGATTATACTGACTCATTGGAGCACATAGAGGTTGTTTAAATATTCCAACTGTTCTTTATTCTATTTTAAGAAGAAAAGGATGTACTTGCTATATTTTTGACCTTGATAATTCACAAAGGTCAAGGATCTGGACTATCAGGGAAGAAAAACATACTTTGGTTCAGCTTCCCACAGTGGAAGTTACAATGTAAATAAACAGCTCATATAAACCACACAAACAAATGTCTTGGCTGGCTTGGATGAGGAGAAGAAAATGAGCCATAACTCTGCTTAACTGATCAAACTAGACTGCGGAGTGACAATTTTTGATGTTCGGCTATTAAGAAATTTAAGTAATTTTTTTTCAAAGCTTCAGTGATAACACTGAAAAGCCCAATGAAAGGCAGATATTCAAAGAATTTTAGACCTGAAAGGTTTTTATAAATAATTTTACACAACCCTATCCTCTGATGCGTTAAGAAATTTAGGTCTAGAAAGAATGAGAATACACACTACAAATCACATCGCTTCAATCGGGGCAGAGCTTTGACAGCTGGGGTAGATGTCATTGACCAGAAGATGAACCAAGGCAGAGTCCTAGTAGACCTATTAAGTTTAATTTCATTTTCTAAGAAAAAAATATATATGAAAAAATACATGAAAGAAAATGACTACTTGCTATCCATATTCACTATATATAATCCTGTATATTATTTGATAGTTCTAATAAAATGAGTTCTTACACATTTATAAGAAAAATGCAAACATCTCCCTATGAAAACTGGCAAAACATTTAGAAAAGAAATAGTAATCAAAGATATTTGAATCAACAGGATACATTTCTTCACTTAGATTGGCAAAGAGTAAATTCATGATAAAACATATTATTGGTGAAGACATCACAAAATATACTATTTCTGTGGAGAGAATTTTTAAAATTTATATCAAAATATTTAATGTGTATGTATACCCTTAGGTTCATTCATTCTAATTCTAGGGATTCATTTTAAGAAAACAATTAAAGAGGTGCCTAAAACTATATGAGTAAGGATGCTTATTTTAATGCGTCTAGTAAAAAATTAAAAACAATTTAAATGTTATATTAGCAAAATGAATAGTATATTTATTCTATGACATTCTTATAACACAATAATAAATTATACTGCTCTATATTCATGGCCAAAATGGTAAGTTTCTATAAATGAAAGGGCAAAATAATGAATAAAATGTAAATATATGGCCGAAACCGGTTTGGCTCAGTGGATAGAGCGTCGGCCTGTGGACTGAAAGGTCCCAGGTTCGATTCCGGTCAAGGGCATGTACCTGGGTTGCGGGCATATCCCCAGTAGGAGATGTGCAGGAGGCAGCTGATCGATGTTTCTCTCTCATTGATGTTTCTAACTCTCTCTCTCCCTTCCTCTCTGTAAAAAATCAATAAAATATATTAAAAAAAATGTAAATATATGATATCATTTAGGTAAAATTTTACATGCCATGAATACAGAGATATCTGGGTCAATATGCAACAAATTATTAACATGAGTAATTTTTGGATGTAAGATTTTAGATTATATTATTCTTTATATGTTTTGAATAATTTAAATAAAATTTATATGACTATGTATTATAATCAGAAATAAACCCAATTAAAATATTTTAGTTTGATTTTTTTCTGATGTAAAAGTACTTTTTTCTTAGAAAAAAAAGTACAAGATTATCTATACCAACAGCATTAGTTTTTCTAAATATATTTTAATATCATTTTTTTTAAGCCAGCAGAATTATCTTTATGAACCAAACGTAATCTTGCATCTAAAGTAAGTCCTAACAGGTAAGCATCTCCAGGGCTTTTACTGAGAGTACATTTGATGTAAAATAGAGACATTATCACCTACCTAGCTTGGCGAACTGGACCCAGCCAGTGAGTGCTCTCTAGACATCCTTTTCTAAAGCATTAAATGAGAAATTAGAGTATGGTGACCCCTGAAGGCATTTATACAGCAAAAATGTACTCTCCAAACCTGAAAATATGAAATAATGCCTTAGTAATTTACATCCCCTCAAAATGTCCCCCAACCCCTATCTGAAGACAACTCTGTGTTATACAGGATAAAGTCACACTTCAAAGTTTCTAAGTGGAGCTGTGGAAATGTGAACATTTTCCCAGAAGTCTTAAAGAGACCCTTAAGAACTCAACAGCATATAAACTCCTACTTCGGTGTTCTCATTCTAGTGATAAAGGTTGGCAAGGGATATCTGCTCTTTTGCTTTCTGAAGACTTTGTTGGGATCTTAGACATAATCACACCATCAAAAATGTTGACTAATCAGAAAAAAAGCACACACAATCGCCCAGCTCTGCTTCAAGTAGCTCATTCACTATGTTGCTGCCATTCTCCAAAAATCCTCGTTAGAACTGGTAAGAACATGGCTTGTACTTTAGATTTGAAGATCACATTGTGTGGGGTTTCACCAAAAGTGGAAGCTTTTCGCCTACACACCTCTGTAGGTTAAAACACACACATTTCAGGACGCCCACTTTTCTCATATCAAATATAGCATTCACGTCCTATCTCCAAAAGTGTATAGCGAGCACTGGGAATCAGAAAAAAATGATGAGATGTCTGTGTATATAAAGACTCCAACTGCTTTGGGAGGGACAAGAAGGGTATGGGGTTGAGGAGGGCAGATTTAACATGGAAACAGACCAGAACTCATAAATTCATACTCTAGCTAGTATAATAAAATCGCTAGTATAAGAGTGATGATAAATAACAACTGACATGCAGCTTCAGAGTCGGAAAGACAAGAATGAGTGATGGACACTGCATACTTGGAGAATACAAGTTGTCTAAAAGAGAAAGCTTCAACTCAACTCATCAGGTCCTCCTTATGTGGAAATGGATATGCAGACCCAATACCTCAATACCTCTTTTTCTTTTTCTTTTTTTTCATCAGAAGCTTCAAATTTAAGTTCTATTAAAGTCTACTTGATTCTTTTTTGTTTAAATTGAGACAGAACTGAACTAAAACATTCTGTGAATTTCAGAATTTACATATTGTAAAATGACCACCCCACTAAGTCTAGTTAACATCGGTTACCATACATAGCCATTTTTTTTTCTTGTGATGAAGACTTTTAAGGTCTACTCTCTTAGCAACTTTTGAATTCACAATGCAGTATTACTTCTACTTGACTCTTAAATGTAAGCGAATTATGCTTTAATCTTATATGGACCAACAACTGCATTGGGCAAAATAAAACAGGACTGTGGGCCAGATTTGGTCTGCGGGCCACCAGTGTTTAAACAGTGACTTGGATATAGAATATGCAACCTGATGGGAAAAGATATTCACATCAGTGTCCAAAGTGTCTTCAAATATGCACATCAACTTCTTTGGTAGGGGGTTCATGGACAATAAGACAGTAGAGAGAAAAAAAAGAAGGAAATAAATGATAGAGATGAAGGACATTTAGAGAGAAGAATGATCATAACCAAAGGTGTACAGGCATGAAAGCCTTTGTCTTTTCATTTTTATTTTTGTAAGATAGAGACTCAACTGAGTTGAAGGATTGGCTCTGGGATAGATGGAGTGTGGTATGAGGTAGAAGAAAAATCTAGCTAACCAAAAGCCTAGCAGGCACTACAATAGAAACTTGACCTGTTTTCATATTTAATTCTCATGATAATAAGGTACTATTCTTCTTTTATAGATGTGGAAACTAAGGCTGGCAGACATTAACTGCTCTATAATCGCTAAAAGCTCATAGCTGGATTGAAGTTCATTAATGTTTGACTACAAAACTCAAGTTCTTTTTTTTTAATCGTGCTGGAAAACAGATTTAAATTACAGTCTAAAGCTTCGCTGTCCAATAGGGAAGTCACTTAAATGAGAAACTTAGCTTTCAATTTTATTTCATTTTAATTAATTTATAATTAATCACTATAAACAATATTCAATTATTTGGAATTATTGGAAAGTTACTGGAAAACTTTTAAGGAAATGATAAACAACTTACTTATCAGAATGTACTTTTTTTAACTATAAATTTTTATAAACTCCAAATATAAATCAAGTATGTCTGATGAACATTTGCCGTCAGAACTGAGATGAACTTTAAATGTAAAATACATACTGTATTCTAAAGACTTAGTGTGGGAAAAAAGGAATTTAATACATTTCTTAATTTTTGCATTGATTATATACTAAAATAGTGATATTTGGAACAGAATGGATTAAACAAAATATAATATTAAAATTAACTGTTTCTTTTTCCTTTTTAATGTGGCCACTAGAATACATATAGCTTGTATTATATTTCCTTTGGATTGCATAAGTCTAGATCAGTGTTTTTCAGCGCTGACTGTATCTTGGAATCAACTTGAGCTTTATAAAAATCATCATTGTCAGTGACAGTTTGGGATGAAACCTAAGCACTCCTATTTAAATAAAAATGTCCCAGGGGTTCTAATGTGCAGCCAGCATTGAGGTGCCATGCTAAAGAGATTGCACTTCATTGTGCCAACAGTGGGAAGATGCTGAAGGATTTTCAAAGAGGAAGTGAGAGGATGCTGTGTGATGTTGTAGAAAGGGAACCTGGGCATCCTGGCTGAAAGGAGCGTATGCCTGGATGCCTTCCATGGTCCAGCCCACATGCCTCTCAGCCTCCTCTTCACCACTCTTCCCCCTGGATCACTAGCTTCCAGCCACCATGGCTTTCTCTCAGCTTCCTTAAGTAAACAAACTAGCCACACTTTAGGACTTGGATACTTGTGGCTTCTGCCTACAAAGCTCATAGCACAGATTCTTACAGGGATGGCTCCATTCGTTACCCATGTCTCCTGCTCCAACCCGACTCCATAATAGAAAGTAGTCTCCCCAGCACTGACTCTCAGGGCCTCTTCCTCCCATCTCCTAATGACTGCTGATGCTGCCTGACAACCTCCTGTGTATTGCTTACCTTAGTCTTCCCTAAGCAGCTCCAGAAGAAGAGAAGACTTGTTTCTATTGACACTCTTCTATCCCCCATGCCTAGAACAGTGGCCAGCAAACATAGGGCCTCAATAACTACGTAGTAAAAAAAAAAATTTAATGCACATTTAATATTTAAGAACAAGTTATAACCATGATGCTAAAATTTCCAAATAGTTTACCAAAATTTTGAGATTTTCCCCCAAAGTATGAAAGATAATGATTAAATTCAGAAGAAATAAATTTTGATAAATATTCACATCTAGCAAATTTCTGTTCTTAAGGCTAATTTGATTGCTTGTTCATGTATTTGTTTTGTTTTATTGCTTTAAAAATATTATTATTGATTTGTTTAGAGAAAGAGGAAGGAAGAAAAAGAGAAAAACATTGATGTGAGAGCAAAACATCAACTAGTTGCCTCCTGGACACCGCCTACTGGGGATCTAGCTTGCAACCCAGGCATGTGCCCTGACTGGGAATCGAACCAGCAACCTTTCAGTGCATGAGATGACAAACAATGGAGCCACACCAGCCAGGGCTTGTTCATTTATTTAAATAGCCTATTACCTCAGTTTGAAATGTTGATATATTAAAGATTAAATTAAAGGTGGGTTTTTTTTCCCTTGAGTGAAATGTCAGACTTGTGAATTTTTAATATTTTTAAATATAAATATGCATTTATTTGCTAATGGTACTTCCCGTCAGCAATCCCTCTTGAATAATTTGTTTTTAGGAGAGAAGTCCTGACCAGAGGACAAGTCACTAAGGGATTTTGTTTTCTGCCCCAACAATAGAAAAGGAAGCTGCAGCTGGATCTTGACTTGTAGACTTACATTAATATGTGGCTCATTTGCTCCCTGATAATAACTTGGACACCTTCCCTTTGCCATTTCTATTTTGGACATATAGATGCATCCACAGTGAACATACTGGCTTGGGGGTGCATAAAACTGAAAAGATAACAGAGAGTGGTTTTGAAAAGAGACTCTTTTAATTCATGAACTGTCTGATTCTACTGCTGTTCCAGTCCACAATGTAAATATAAACAGTCACCCTTCAGGGATACAGGGACGAAAAAGAACATTTTTATTAGATGCATTTCACCTTTGAAAATTATCTACATTCTTTTACTCACACAGTGTGTTCACAGTACTTATACCACATCTAATTTCCTTGAATCTCAAAAGGTTTTCAAATAACCCTCTGATGGTTTGGGTCTACACAAACCAAGAAAATGATTCCATGCATTCAGGTAACTGACTTTCTCATCTGTGACAGACTCTTTGAGTAATAGTCTTCACCTATTAAGCCAAGCCCAATTCAAGAAATTAATAATGCAGGTTGATTTCCTCCATTTTGTTTTAGCCACTTCAGAATGCCATGCATTAATACACAGTGAGCTAGAATCGCTAATGAAGTTCATTTGCATGGGTGTTGAAGAATTCCTGTTACCATCCTGGGATTGGACCGAGTGTTAGAACTATTATTGCTCCTCTGTCAGTTGTCAGAGACTGAGAAGCTAAAGTTCTCGGAAGGGGGATGGAGCATGAAAGAGGGCCTGTGGGTAGTAAGTCCCAGAGGCACTGTTAGTGCATCGCAGCTCCCAGGGAAATGTTTCCATTTAGGAGACAATGCCTTGGCAAGGGATCCACAGATCTCAGAGGAAACCGATTCAGCGTTAGTCTTCACTAATTTGGTGTACACTGGAAACTTTATTAAAGACATTCATGCTAGAATGAGCAAAATATAGCAAAGTTCTGAATTCCTAAATAGGCACTCTAGTGGGGATCCAAAGCCGAGGTCTCCAGGAGAAAGTGACCTGAATTAGAGGACAATGACAAGTGGAAGGGACTGGAGGCTGGAGTGCGTGCCCCAGGTAAAGGGACTGGAAGCTATATCTGCAGTTTGTTATTGCCACCTAGGGCCAGTTTTGCCAAACCTCTTAATTTTTTAAAAGAAGATGAGAGTATATATTGCTACATGAAATTTTCTGAATTTTAAAAGCAGAGAGTTAATACCCATTTTTACAAAGACACCGTGGGAATTGAGTTGCCAGAATTAGAAAATAAAAACTACAGGACACCCAATTTATTTTTTATTCCAGGAAAACAATGACTAATTTTTTTAGCCTAAGGATATCCTAAATATTGCACAGGAAATACTTATACTAAGATGATTGGTTGTTTCTTCTGAAATTCACACTTATCTCTGCATCTCTATTGTATCTGGCAATGGAATGTGTGAACCACATTTGCAAACTAAATTCATCACTTGGGCTGCACAAACTTTAAAAATATCCTGCCTTGATGAATTCAAATGGACCTTTCATTTGGGTACTCAACTGGAACCACTATATTAGAAGTTGTCATTCAATTGCTGTGGTTCTACTTCTTGGATGCGCTGGGGGGGAGGGGGGGGCGGTGGGGCTTGTTTTAACAAGTAGATGTTAAAGTCTCTTGAACAGAAAGAACCTCCTTTTCTCTTTGATAGTATAGTAGATCCACAGAGGTAAGTTCAAGAGCAGATAATGTGTGCTGTAGAGACTTCGCATATAGGTGTTGAAGAACATAAACGTATGTGAATTTCTATTGAAAAGATGACTTAGAAAAAGATGACTTAGATAATTTAAAGCAACAATAATAATTAGCATCCTCTAAGCATACAATATGCATCAGATCTTGTTCTGAGCCCTTTCTATGCATTAGGTTACTTAATCCTCTTGTTTCTATGAATTGCTGGTACTCTCATTTTCCAGGGGAAGTAATGAGCCCCAAGAAAGTTAACTATCTTGTCCAGGGTCACACGGTTAGTAGAGGGCAGAACCAGAATCTTAATCCCAATGCTCTGGATACACAGTGTACGTACATACTCTTCAAATTTTCAAAAAAGAACTAAAACCAAAGGGCAGGAGCCCCTCAAAGAGTAGGCAACTCTCGGCAAAATAGCCATCACTTGTACAAAAAGCTGGGACCGAGAAATTTGATTTAGGTTTAGAATCATGAACAAAAGAATCCAGATCCAAAAGAGCAACATATGATGTGATTTGTGCTGCCCTTTGTACGTGCAGAGACAAAATAAAAAAATTAAAAACTGTTCTTTCAAGATAATCGCTTTTTAAAAAACAAACAAAAAAACTACAGCAATATGAAGGTGAGACTACAGCCTCACCGTCAGAGAGTAAAGTATAGCACAGGCTTTATGACTCGTTCTGTGAGTTTTATGTTCTGTTCGTTCCACAAAGTAATGGGAAATTAAATTAACACAGTTCTTTACAGCATTTTACATTTTTACCACAATTAATTTCCTGTACCACTGTATTTTGGTTCTGCAGCAATCACTGAAGTACATTTAACTAAGATAGATAATGCCTTCCCAAAATCAAAGAAAGAGTCTTTTCTTTTTTCCTTACTTCACCACCACCCAGCTTCCTGCCTTATTTCACGGGAAAGGTTCCGGGGCATAAGCCACTTTTGCACTTTAAAGTGGGATGAAGTTTTGGTCTCCTTTTAAGGGTGTTCTCTCTCCCTTTAATATGTCTTTCAAAAAAGACATCTTCATTCAATGAATAAAACATACTGCAGACACGGGATATAGACCATCTTTCATCTTTTTCTTGGTTGCTTCCCTGAGAATTCAGCCATGGGCACACTTGGGTAAAAGCACACAGACAGGGGAAGTAATTCACCTTGCCTCTGACCCAACCCAACAATCACCCACCCCTCCACAAGGAAGACCTGAATCAGCTGATAAGGGGGGTTTTTATAATTCATCTGATCCACACTCCCTTTATTTTACAGATAAGAAATTGAGGTGCAAGCGGGTGAAATGACTAGTGAAACCTTTTGCCCCATTGCGGAGAGGTTCTTTAAGATTTCCTTTGTTCGGCCCAGTGAGGCATGGCCTGCTCACAGTCCTGGGATGGGAATGCTTGAGCAGACCCAGTACACGCAGGGAATGCAGTATGTGAACCTCTTTTTTTTTTTTTAAGTTACACAATCAGAGAAGAAGAGAAGTTTTGCTAAATTCCTTCCTGGTATTCTTAATACTCTGTAACTTCCAAAATGATTTCTGATAACTTACAACATCAGGCATATAGAATGTGGGCTTTTAAGTGCCTCAGTGTATAGTGCACAATTCTTCTTAAATTCAATGCTGACTGCCTACTCACAGATATGTTCCAAGAGTCACTCTGAGTAAAATTTTCCTTGGAATTATTTTCTCATAGAAAATGCATTATATGTGGTGATAAGACAAGATGGGTCAGAAGACAGAGACCTTAATACTAAGTGAGTATTTACTATTGCAGGGCTATATATATATGTGTGTATATATATGGTTTAGAAATGGGGAAAATCATTTTGACTGTCATCCGTATTTGATTATTCTTCCTTCATTTCTTATCATTCACTTTCCCCCCTGATTGATGCCACCTTCCATCCCCAAGGACTAGAATTTGGGAAATTACCTACATGCTCTTGGCACACATAGAAATAATTTTTTTTTCTTCTTTTATTAGAAGAAACAAAAGCTTGTTAAATTAATTTACTGTAATTCTGAGGGCTTGAGAACCCCCTAAATCAAAGAAATCTAAGTTTTTAGAGCCTGTGCTATTTATTCCTGCTATGAAAAGTCCAATTTTCTCAACAGGCTCTTTCAAAATCTTTCCACAGGCAACCTTAGTAGTCCATTTTGAGATTCATTCAGTGGTCTAACCACAGCAAATGGCTTGCTAGTCATGTTCTTTTTTGACTTTGCCTATATCAATTTCTCTGGCAGGCCCTTCTGGACCAGAAAATAGCAAAAATATTGAATCACATGGTATCTCTGCATTATTTTTCACACCTTAATCTCAAAATAAAATTGAAAAACCAATAGTTGAGCCCTGGCTGGGTAGCTCACTTGGTTAGAGTATCATCCCAATTCACCAAGGTAGTGGGTTTGATCTCCAGTCAGGACACATACAAGAAGCAACCATCGAGTGCATCAGTAAGTGGAACAACAAAGGATGTTTCTCTGTTTCTCTTCCTCCCTCTCTAAAATGTCAATTAAAAATTAAAAAAAAAAAAGAAAAGCCAACTGTTGATTCACTGCCACTTTTTGGAGATTTACCTCAATCCCTCTCAGTGGCAGAAAATAAATATTGAGTGGTTAGATAGGTGGACGGATGTATGCATGAATAAATAAAAAATAATATTTCCTAATCTAAATCTGTAATATACAGAATGTAGGCAAGATAAATCAAAGAGAAGAGAATATTCAGTCTAGATAGAAAACATAGGTGCTCCTTGACTTATGGTGGGTTTACATCCCAACAAACCCATCATACATCAAAAATATCATAAGTCAAAAATGCATTTAATACACTGAGGTAGACCAGTCTTAGCATTTTGGCTTAGATTAGTCTACCTTAAACTTGCTCAGAACTCTTTCCTATATTAGCCTCTAGTTAGGCAAAATCACAATACACTCTTGAGAACTGGTTATTTACCCCAACGATCATGGGCTACCTCAGACCTGTGTTTGCTGCCACTGCCCAGCATCACACAAGAGCATTATACCAAATACCAGTAGCCTGGGAAAAGGTCAAAATTCAAAACTTGAAGTTTGGTTTCTACTTAAAGCATATTGCTTTCTCACCATCGTAAGTAAAAAAATCGTTAAGTCATACCATCATAAGTCAGGCAACATCTGCAATAAGGCAGAGTTCACAATGAAAAGAGCTGACCAGACCTCAGAAGAAATCCACTCTGGGCAAAATTTTAAAATCCTTCATTTCCTTATAACCACCTTAGATTACAGAGCATTTTCACATGTAAAATCTCATTTGATTTTAAATCTCTAAAGCAGCCAGGGAGGGTATTATTTGTCTCATTTTACAAATGTGGGAATTGATGCTTCAGGAGCAAAATTGCTTGCTTTTTTAGAGATCAACTGGACTGCAGTACAGTTTCCCAGATCTCTGTCACCTGGTTGCCTCCTTCAGATCATCCTTAATTTTTCTTTCACTTCTGTTGGCCTTAGATGCTCTGGATATTTCCCCCAAAGTATTTTCATGGTAATGAGAGTGAAAGGAGATACAGAGATTAGATGGAAGCAGAAATCTCATATCCTCACATGTTATTTGCAATTTCACACATGTGGACACATGAATAAGTGATTATTTGCATGCATTCCTATAACTGAAATCTTTTCTTGTGGGTTATTATTTTTAGTAGAAGCAGAGGGAATACACCATGATCATAATAAATTTCATTATTCTATGACTCAAAGTCAATGTCTCCTTTGTATTTTATACTTTTTAAAAAGTGAAATAAAAAAATAAGGCAGGTAAGATGGTGTTTCAGCTATCAAGCTCTCTGAAAATTAGTTTGATTGCTGTCTGACATGCAGGGCTGAGCACCTGCCTCTTTGTTATAGGTATAACACTGACCCCCTAAAACAAAACACTAAAACTGACTTATTTTACTCATGGTATAACAAGAGATGTGATATATTATTACAGGGGAAATTGACTGAGCAAGTCTTCTTATCTGTATTGTGGCTCATTTAATGTTAATAAAGGTGATGGAGTGGCTATATATACTTTAATCTACTTGCACATTTATAATTAAGAGGAGAATATATTATGAAGATGATTAAGAACCTTAAAAGATTATTCAATGACATTTTCTATGTGCAGTTTTGCTTTCCATAAAAGATAAACACCTGAGAATCATATGTTGATAAACAGTTAAGTGTCTCTCCTATACTAGTATTTTCTGTTTGCCTAGGCCTTTTTTCTACCTTTATTGACCTTAACTTGTTGTCATCCCCAACAACACACCAGGTAAGACAGGTTGGTACTTTCCTAAGTAACTGTCAACTTGGTGGGGGAGGGGGATGGTTTCTAAAATGCTGTGGCAACCCCAAATAAGACAAATTTTCTGACTCTATTCATATTACAAAGAATAACTTTTAAAACTTCATACTGTAAAATATCCATTGTAAAGTTTCAACAATTATGAATTTTAATATCTTTTAAACCTATAATATATCAAATATAGAAATTCAGATACTATAAAACTTCCTGGATAAAAAAAATACATATTTCAATTTCAACTAATGTATAAAATCAGAAGCCTACAATTTTAGAGTAGGGAGACATTAGATACCATCAAGTTTGGGGATTGACAAACTAGAATCCATGGGCCACCACCTGTTATTGAAAATAAAGTTTTATTAGAACATAGCTATGCCCATTCATTTCAGTATTGTCCATGGCTGCTTCATGGTATATTGGAGGAGTTGAGTAGTTGATTGTAACAAAGACCTTATTGTCCACAAAGCCTAAACTATTTCAGTTCCCTCTTTCTTGGTATGCATTGGGAAACTGAGGCCAAGAGAGAATGTCTAAGATCGGACAGATTATTTTTAAAGTTTTAGCCCATGGACAGAGACAATAGTGTGATAAAGGCCTGGGGTGAGGTGGAGGCTGGGTGAAGGGGGGCAAAGGACCAGAAATGAGGGACATCTCTAATGCTGACAAAAATAAATATATGTATATTCAAATATATATATTCTTATAAATAAGTGCTGATATTCATCACAAGAGACAGTATAGAAGCCTGAGCTTCTGAGATAAACAGACATGGATTCAAGTATAGGGACCACCAATAAGTAGTTAAAAGGCTTTATAGATTACCCAGTCCCTCTGTAGTGAACAATGATTGTTTTATCCAGAATCCATTCACACCTTCCTCCTTCTCCATGGAATCTCAACTATATTGTTATCCCATCTTCCCCACTATAACCAAAGAAAGGGGGGAGCTGACCCCCAACTCCACCTTCAGGCAGAGCTCTGATTTGTATCAATTTACAGTGGTGATTCCCTTCCCTCTTGCCAGTGATTGGCTCAGGAGTGGGCATGAGATCAGCAATGGCCAATGGGATTTGAATAAAGGCTTCCTATGGAAGTGTCTTGGAGAATTCTCCCTTTCGCCAGAGAGGACTAGGGAGCTCTCTCTTCCCCTAGACATGAGGGGGCTGGTGTCTCTCTCTTCCCCTAGACATAAGCAAGGAAGTACTTCACTCCAGTCAATCTTGAAGGCTCTTTGCTGACAATTAGGGAAAATAGTCTGAGGACAGTAACACTGACATTGAGATTAGAAGAGATCGAGTAGAATGATAAGAAAGTAAGCCAAAGCTCCAAACACATCCTGCCTGAGTCTGATATATTGCCAGGCTTCCAGTTACATAAGGCAAAACGTCCTTAACTGCTTTCATCAGTGCCAATCAGACTATTTCTTACTGAAGGCCCGATGCATGAAATTTGTGCAAGAGTAGGCCTTCCTCCTCCCAGCTGCCATCACTGGGTTCCCTCTGGCTCCTGGGACCTGGGCTTCCCTCGCGGCCCCAGCTTCATCTGGAAGGTCATCTCGTCTAGTTAGCATATCATGCTTTTATTATTATCGATAACAAAAAGCCACTGAATATTTAAAACAGTCCTCTAAATTTCAGTATAAGAATATACCTATCTTACAATGTTGTTCTGAGGATTACACGACTTAAAATATCAAGTGTCCGGCATACAGAAATTATTTAATAAATGTTAGTTAATTTCACTGATATCAATGAACATCAGAGTCCATTGGACAAAACTATTCCGAAAATAAACAGACATTTACTAGCATTGTGTAAGATATTTTGGCCTCTGCATACATTTATAGTAAAAATAATATCACTTTTCTTTTGCAATATAAATGATTATATTGCAGTATTTCTGGATAAATAATTCAGATTTTCTCCTGACATTCTTTAGCTATATGGCTAAAAAAATAATAAGAAGAACAACATTGGGTTGGAAATGGGTCTGTTTATTTTGTCAAAATTAACCTAGTTGAAATATATTGATTCATTTCAGTAGACATGAAAAAGCCCACAAGTATTTTATTCAAGATGAAGAATTTTTATTTGTAATAAGACCAGAAAGGGAAAATGCCTACTACTCAATCAAATCTCTGAAGGAAATACTTATATATAGTTGCCACCTCATAAAGTCATGACGGGAAGCACAGACACTGAGAGACTTTAATTTGGGGCATGAATAGGTTTCAGAATCAGAGGCATCACTGTTAGCCACTGACAGATATCTCTAAAAAACATCCCTGACAATAATCTCCTGGAAGCCAGCTCTCCCCTTTGGAGGAAACAAAAGTGTCTCGCTCTCATTGGGGTACTTTTGGCCTCACGGGGATGAGTGATGATATTAGTCAGAATGGAAAGAAGCACCGTCCTTTATCCATTCTTCCCAGGAGTTATAATAGGCAGGAGGGAGTTCACGGCCACAGTGAAAGGATCCACCCTCGTGGCTTCAGTTTCATCAGACAAGAACTAGCTCAGGTTTATCAGCCTTTTTCATTCAACCCAAACATTGGAGAGAAAAACTATGCTTGCTAATGGGAAGTCAGTTCATGTACTCATTTTTTTTTTTTTAATTTTACCCACATAATCAGGAATTATTTTGGTTTTGGTGCTATCTCCCTAGAAGGACCTAATACACCCGGAAAAGGTCATGAAACAACTACCACGGGAAGCGGCATTCGTCAATATGATGAACAGCATGAGGCAATGATTCTTCGGGAAAGGACAGTGGGCAGGAGGCCCCATCTCTGTTCCAACACCCGGATGCCCCTCCCTTTATGGGCCTCTAGGGCTTATTCCTGGCAGAAGAGGAAAAAGTAAATTGGCACAAGAGAGACAGAAAAGGAAATGTCCTTGGTATAGTTGGTATATACATGATGCCTCAATATCACAGGCTAGAGAAGCATCAAAGGTCTACCCAAATCAAAGTGGGGAAAACTTACATCTTGTCCTTGTAGCATAATGAGTTGATCTATCCACCTGGTACAGGTGCATAGTGGCACACATTGGGGTTCTCACCATGAAAACATAGACGCTGTGAAATGGCCAGATGTCAAACAAACAAAAACAAACTACAATATGTAAATACAGGAATTATGTATTATCTCATTTCATAATAATTTTCTAAGTAATGGGGAAGAATCCTTTCAACTTTATTTTATAAACAAATCACTAATAGGAAGACCATCCAATAATCCTGGGAAATATATGGATATATAGCAAACATACCACAGAATATGTTCCTATGCTATGATAATGGCATTCCACATGCCCTTCGGAGAAATGCCTATGTTTAAACGGTGATTTCCAAGTTGAAACCTCAGCCAAACACCCACATGCTAAGATATCATTGTGCAGAGAATTTTTACAATCCCTACTGAAAGGTAAAAAAATAATCATAAATATTGCCCTCTGCAAAGATATGCTAAAAAGTAATTATTATGTTCTCTTTGCTTTTGTCACATTTTAGAAGAGCATAGCATTTTGAAGAAGAAAAATCTGATTTTTTTAATCACTGAAATAACCAGAAATATTTAGATTTTCCAAATATTCCATGAAACCAATAAGATAAATCAGTCATTCATTTTTACACTCACTAATTTAAAGCTATTTGTAGAGAACCTAGTATGTGCTAGAAAACATTTAAAACGTTTATATACTTTATATATAAACAATTAAATGTACCTAAGAAAGCTTTGCACTCGAGCGAGGAAACAGGTCTGTATAATAATGGTTTATATAAATTTTAGACCCATGTTATAGACAGCTAAATCATAAAACAAAGCTACCACAGTTTCCATGCACCCTTTTACAAAGGGATTAATATAGGTACACTCAGCAGAGGCCTCCCACATTCACAAATGCATTTATTTAGGGGAAGAGGTGAAATGTCACATCTGGGATTGATAATGTTTGGTTTCACCCTGGTCTTTGACGATAACTCTTAGACTCCAAGCATCATTGTATCTCGAAAGACGAGTGGGTGTAAGGATGCTCAGCGTAATGAAACGGGCCAGGTTTAATTCCCTTAATCGCCTGGTCAGGGCAACTGAATTAACCGGCCACATCTGTTCACTCTGGAGTACCCAGTCTGGGTCCTTTCTCTTTATGTAACAGGGTTCTGTGGGCTTATTGCACAGTTTAGTCTATTTGGCCTGTTTGTCCCTCGAGGCTTCTCAGCCCAGGGGGGATGAGAGGGGCAGGAGAGCCATTAAGATTCTGAACACGGGCCTGCCATGCTATCACCTTCCCGGTGTGAGTGGAGAACTCATCCTTATAGGACTCCTTTATTGCACCCGGAGATCTTTTACAATACAGTTAGGGAGAGGGGAAAGGACAAGTGAGGGAATTAAAATATATAGAATTTAATGTCTTTTTTTCCCCATGTCCTTCCCCCAAGCTAAGAGCAAATCATTAAAATCTTCTCCTGTGCTGTTAAACTTAAAACACCCCGAGCCTTATTTTACCTTTCTCCAAAAATCCTCATCAAATTCAAACTCTGGGTCACCCTCTTATAAATCTCAAGATCATTTAAGGGAATCTGTTTTTTTTTTAGATGGCACCAGACAGCAATAAATAATCCCTAAATCCTACAATCTAATATTTGCTTTTCCCAAACTAAATTTATATAATGTGTTTTAATCCCCATATATTTAGGTGATGACATTGTATTTGTTCTACTTCAGATTTCATGGTATCTGTATTACCTGAGACTAGGTACACAAGTTTGCCAAACTGCCATGTTTTCAAAATTGCCTTGTGAATGTAACCGTGTTGGAAAACTTTATTACACACTTGTCCCAACAATATCTTAGATTATAATCTTACAATCTGATGCTACACAGAGGTGGAAGTGAACTTACTTATATCATGGTCAAGTCTTCTTCCTTCCCTTGGCCTCTGCCAGAACTTTCTAATGTGGGTTGACTTTCCTGAAAAAATGGCATCCATTTATTTCCTGCATTCCCATCAAATCGAATACCACTGTCGAACAAATGAGCCATGTACACAAGCTATGGAGGGTAAAGATGAAAAAAACATATATGCTTCCTGAACACAGAGTCCTTCTATATTTATTCTTTGACATGGGGCACTCCAGAATTCTCCCCTCTTGCTCCTTCTCATCACTTAGATCTCAGGGCAAATGTCTCATCCTCTGAGGGTTCTCTCCTGACATCAATAAACCCTTTGCCCAGCCCCATGACTCGCTATATGCATGCTATGCTTTTATAACCTCTGTAGCATTATTCCCATCTGAAATCATCTTGCTCACTGGTTGTTTATATGTTATGTCCATCTTCCCCTCCCTCTCCCCTCCCTCGCGAGCATGTGAGCTCACAGAGAGGGGGAGTCTTGTCAATCATAGTCACCACTGTGTCTCCAGAACAAAGGGCCTGCCTGACTAGTCATAAGCACTTGATAAATGGGTGTGGAAATGATGGCTAGATGCATCATTGTATCTCGAAAGATGAGTGGGTGTAAGGATACGCAGAGGACTAAAGTTTAGGGTGGAAGGAAACAGAATCCATAGACATACTGAGAAGTTTAGTGATCATCTTTCTGAAAGCTTTTCATTTGGAGTGTGTTTAATTGGGGACGCTATAAAACTAATCTAAAGAACTATAAGCCTGGCTGGTATGGCTCATAGTGGTTGAGCGTGGACCTATGATCGAGAAGGTCACAGTTCGGTTCTCGGTCAGGGCACATGTCTGGGTTATAGGTTCCATCCCCAGTATGGCGTGTGCAGGAGGCAGCTGATCAATGACTCATCATTGATGTTTCGATCTCTCTCTCCCTCTTACCTCCTCTCTGAAATCAACAAAAATATGTTTAAAAAACTATAAAAGGCTGAAAAACAAACACACACAAAAAAACCAAACCAAAACAAAACAAAACAAAACAAAACAAAAACACACCAAACTGTTAAAGTGCTGTAAACCAAATTGTTTTTAGTGTCTGTATTCTGATTTTTATGGTTACTGAGAGGCCAACTCCATGAGGACAAGAATTCCCATAGCAAAAGAGCCAGAAGAAGAGACTAAGCTGAAAGGTTTCCTGGCCATCAACTTCCATGACATTCTGCCTTAGTTAACTCACAACCAACAAAACAATCCACTTTACCAGTCAATAACCTTGATCTCCACAACAAAGACAGAAATAACCTAATAACAACTCAGACCCTGAGACATAAATCTACGATAATAACATTACTTTCTGGGATAGGAAATGAAATCATAATATATGTCACTTGCCAAGTGAGTTCAGCAAAGAAATCAACATAACTCTCAATTACTAATAGAGAAGACAAAACCTCTAACTCCCTGTCTGGCCTCAAACTGTTCTGTTAGCAAACCTTGGCTGACAGGGCAAGTTCATATAACAAATAAGAATGACTCCCTCTCATCTGGGCCCTACACAGGCTTAGTTGCCTTGGCCCTGCTAGATGCAAGGTTCTCACCTGCCTTTAGCAAGTACCCAAAGAACACTCGTGATTGCTATTATTTATATGTAAAAATCCATTTTCAAACTCACAGAGTGTACCTCTCCATGAATGCTGAAATTCTGTCCTTATCCTTGTTCCTATAAATAAAACTCAAACACGTAAGCATTCACCTTGAGCATCACAGACACTCTGACCCATTGCTTGGTTTAAGGTTGCCTATAGATGATGGAGACAGGGTTTATTAAAGAGGAATAATAGTACGAAGAATGACAGAGGTATAATTCATCACTTAGGAGTGTACAATTTTCACCATTTTCTTTTTCAATAACAAAAGGCTCTTGCTGGAGATGAATGGTGTTAAACATTCCCTTGTACACGAAGAGCAGACGATTTAGTGATGAGCAGTTTAACTTTGGTAAAAAAAAACCCCAAAAAACATTAAGTTAATCTTTCCAAATAATTTATATTTCAAAACGTGCTAAACTTCACATAAGAAATTCTGAAATTTCACTTTATTAGCCCAGGTAAATTATTAGGTTGACCAGCTTACTTAACCTTTCCCCCTTCTCCCCCTTCCCCCCCGCCCCCCCCCCCCGCCTCATCTAGCAAACCTAGTGCACATGGATATTATAAGGAATAAATGGTATAATGTTTATAAAGTGCTAGACAAAACACCAGGCACATAGTAATCCCTCACATGTATTCATCATTTGCTATTGTATTACTCATTCCTTCATCCAAAAAGCGGTAGCCTTCATGTTGTTGCATTAAAATAATAGCCCCAATTTCATACAGTACTTCTTTAGGGAAGAATATAAAATATCATGGTGAACATTTTTATAGGAGGGACAATTAGCTGTAATGAAATAGTAGTTTTGCCCAAATAGCCATAAAGTGGCAGAATAGCCAACTCTATTAGGTAACCTAGTAGGAGATTTTAATTCACCTTTCAAAATAATGAGTTATTTGCCAAGATGTAATGCTCCTATGTTCTAACATAACACTGCGGTCCTAGTTCACATGTCCAGGAAGCTGTCCATTAAAATGCCCACTGGGCAGTACCTCTGGGCAAAAGGTTTGACCTCCTAAAAGATCTAGTCTCTTTGTAAAATGTTACCGCTTGTTGTGACATCAACTTGTGCCCTATTCTTTACTTCCTGTGGTTAATATCTGAACTGAACAATGAAGAACTATATCCTAAAACCAATAAAAAAATTCAATTACTTTGAGGGATAAATTCCAGTGATATCTTTAATACTAACTTACCAGTTAAGAGGGATAGCAGAAGTCTCTATGAAAAATGCTCCTAATTCAGATACTTTTCTGGTTGATATTACCAGCAACCTAAAAACCAGTGAGATGGATGGAAAAAATTAAAAAATATTTCACTCTGTGGTTCCAACATTTCAGAAGCGCAATCGCTGGGAACTAGATTTAAGCTTTAATTAGGAAGCGTATATATCACGGGGCTACTCCTTTCCCATGATGGGGCGAGAAAAACTTCTTTATGTGCATGAGTTGAAACGCAGAGATCAATAAAAAGCAAGTTTGACGACCCCAAGGCCAAAGAACTTCTGAGGAATTTGGAGATTTAAAAGATTACCTCCATAAACCTGGGACCATACCAGTTAATTATCTTCTCACTGAGGCTGTAAACTATATACAAACGTCCTTTGCTTAAGTATTATTAAGAAGACACTTTTAACACTTTCTGTCAAGAAGAAAACTGTGCTTCACAAAATTCCCGTTAATTATGCAGCCATTTATTTGTTTTGCACAGTGAAAAATTTGACGCTTCTAATTATGAAAGATAAGCAGAGAGGCACAGTAATATGGAAACATTAACGAATGGGTTAGAGAGTAAATAAGAAGTGAACAGCGCAAAGGAGCAAGAAGTTCAGGGAAGAATGTTTCTATTCTGGGCTCAGATTAATCACGGGAGAAAATGGAATAGAGCAGTGTGGTGTGGGCACATGCGTGCGTGCATGTGGACCTATGCACTTGATCATTCAATCAATATAAACCATCACAGCAGATAATTCAAACCGAAAATTTAACTGCCGAGCACACGTCTCTGTTAAAGGGTGTAAATGAGCTGATCGGAATCGTACAGTGGAGTTGATCCTCTCACGTTTTCTGGTGGAAGCTAATTTTCTTACAAGTGCTTGCTAACCACACACACTTGATGGCCAGGCCTGGGCTCTGTTTCCTCCGCGCCTGTCTCCACGTGAAGCACGGAGCTGTAAGTGGGGCAGCCTGCAGGACCAATGCTAAAAGCTTTGTTGTGGGAATTCCTAAAGCGTATTTCTATAAATAAGACGGTCTGCATTTACTCAAGTTGTGCACGCTGACCCAAATAGGAAGGATGCGTATGATTCATAGAGTGTACATCAGTACAGTGGGAACCAAATGGTCGGCAAGGACCCCAAACCTTGTATGTTTCCTTAGAAACATCCTCAGTGATTTTATCTGCCTCTCCCTCTAAATGACTTTTGAAAGAAAGTCCAAACAAATGACAGCTGGAAGAAAACAGTCTAAACACATGTAGACAACAAAGAGTTAAGAAATCCCAATCCTACAAATTGATAAGAAAAACACAATGCATCCAATATGAAATAGACAACCAATTCACAAAGATAGTGCAAATGGCAAAAGGAAGCACTTACCCGCCCCCCTCCCCTCCAAAATATGAAAGGAGGCCCAGCTTCTCCAATAATCAGGTAAATGGAAATTATAACAAAACCATTTTTGATTATTATTATTTTTTTAATTGTTAATACCCCTTGTGGTTGAGGGTGTAGGAACCATGCAGGCACACTCATCTATCGATTATTGGCAACTCTTTTTGTATTTTCTTCTAGCTGTGTCTCCTAAAGTTTAAACACTCCATCAACTCTTTAATCAGCAGTCTCAATGTTAGGAAGAATCTATCCTAGGACAAAAGAAAAAGAGTGACATCTAAGGATGTATGTAGAAGTTTGAACATTGAAGGAAAGGTCGTAAGATCCTAAAGCATAAACTACTTAAATGTCCATTAATAGGGAAGAAAATCATGATATACAGACACTATGTGTTCCCCAGAAACAGAGCCAGAGATGAGATTTGTGTAGAATTGATTTTGTAGGAAGTGCTCCTACAAAAAACAGGTAGGAAAGGGAGACAGGGGAGGGAAGGATGACCGTGAGCAATCTCAAGCAGTATCCTCCAGCCCCACAGCGGGCAACTGACTCAGTCCCACAGAGAAATTCTGGAGAAAGCTGGGGTCATGTTCAATGTTGTGCCAGATAGACCCCTGCATCTGTCAGTCATTGATTCCTGGTTGCACCAAAGGGGATATTCAGCAGGAGTCAAAGCCTTCAGAAAGAAGCAGGGGCTGGCTGGTGAGAGTGAAACCACACCAGGGGCCAGTGGGCACAAAAATGGTAGAAATTCCCTACCTCATCTCTGCATGATGGTTTATTATGTCCTATGAAAACAGAATGAATTGGATGCATACGTTTAACTATAGGGTTAATCTTGCTTATATCAGTGGGGTGGAGGGAGCATGATAATACTCCCGATTTTTTTACTGGGGTTGGGGAGCCTTATTCAACTATGTATTTACATAAGCCTTGAGGAAAGTATCCAATATAATAGAGGTAATATGCAAATTGACTATCACACCCTCACACAAGATGGCCATCCCCAGGTGGGCACAAGATAGCCTCCACAAGATGGCTGGCAGGGGAGGGCAGTTGTGTGTGATCAGGCCAGCAGGGGTGGGCAGTTAGGGGCAACCATGCCAGCAGGGGAGGGCAGTTGGGAGGGACCAGGCCTGCAGGGGAGGGTAGTTGGGAGCGACCAGGCCTGCAGGAGCAAGCAGTTGGGGGCAATTGGGCCAGCAGGGGAGCAGTTAGGCATCAATCAGGCTGGCATGGGAGTGGTTAGGGGGTGATCAGGCTGGCAGGCAGAAGTGGTTAAGGGGTAATCAGGCTGGCAGGCAGAAGTGGTTAGGGGGTGATCAGGCTGGCAGGCAGGCGAGCATTTGGGAGCCAGCAGTCCTGGATTGTGAGAGGGATGTCCGACTGCTGGTTTAGGCCCACGGGGATCGGGCCTAAACCGGCAGTTGGACATCCCACAAGGGATCCCAGATTGGAGAGGGTGCAGGCTGGGCTGAGGGACACCCCCCCACCACCAGTGCACAAATTTCATGCACTGGGCCTCTAGTAAAATGATAAGCAACAAAATATTAACATAAAAGTTACTGCAGGACTGGGAGGAAGGATGGATTGAAGAATGGCCAGCAGAGAGAACTAACAATATATATTTGAACTTTTGTTTGGTCTATGCATACACTGTATTCTTAAATTAACAGCTAAATAAGGTAAAAGATGATATACAGTTTATTAAAGTTAACTATATCTTTTATTCTCACCCGAGGATATTTTTCCATTGAGTTTTAGAGAGAGTGGAAGAGAGAGTGAAAGACACAGAGAAATATCGATTCAAGAGAAACACATCTATTGGTTGCCTCCTGCACAAGCCTCAACCAGAGCCTGAGCCAGGGAGAAGCCTGCAACCCAACTGAGGTATGAACTTGGAATTGAACCTGCGACCCTTCAGTCTGCAAGCCAACACTCTATCCACTGAGCCAAACTGGCTAGGGCAAAGTTAACTTTTTAAAACTCTTCCTTAAATTGGAAAAGCTCAGGTTAAAATATTTTCTTAGAGTTAACAGGCTTGCCCTTTTCACTGCAAGCTAGGAAATGCCTTTGGGACTTAAGTCTATATATACTCCCATGTTCAAAGGCTGTTAAATCGCGTTGTTTACCCATATCTTCAGAAAAAAAAATCACTTCTACTGTCGTGGTAAACAACCTGCTTCCCTATTTATAATGGTCTGGCCCTCTAGCAACTTCAGCGCGAAATTATAGCTAATTTTTCTACAAACATCAGGTGGTCATAATAATCTGGCCACTCAGTGTATATATGATCCTAAAATTAACAGATAAACATAGTCATGCTGGGCAATGGGGAAATAGGCAAAAAGAAATGAAAATATGTGTGTTAGAACAATGCAATAATGATATTTAAAATGTAAGCATCTCCATTGTGTGTAAAATTGCAAGGAGTCAAAGACAGGAAAGCTGGTAAATGAATTAAAACCCAATAAATAGAACCATGTAATGCACAGGCATTAAATTATGTGCATTTTTTGAAAATTTTTATTGGCTTCAAAAAAGAAGCATGATACAATGTGAGGTTGTATAAAGGAATATGTAGTGCTCTCTAGATAAATGGTTCTCACTACGTAAAGTTAGATATATTGTATACCTGTGCTTCTGCATGTACAGGTTTACACACATGTAACTAAAAATGCATTTCTCCGGAAGAACGCATGCCACCTAAATATTAATCGTGGTTGGTTCAGGTTATGGGAATATGGCTAGTTTAAACGTTTTTTCCTTTTACCCTTCTGCGTTGTTTTATATTCTGACAATGCCATGCTTTAGCATTTTTGTCAAGTAAAACCAAATCAGATGATAAAACAATTTGCTTTAAAAAGAAAGACAAAGAAATGCTTGTAAAGAAACAAGCTCCCATCTACTTAGCAGTATTGACAGGCTAATGATGGAAAAGGGTATGCACATACTCTTCCATTATTGAACTGATCCAAAGTTTCCTAAAATGTATTTGGCATCTAATTTTTCTTACATTTTTGCAAAAATCACAGTGAGCATATTAACATGGCCATGGGGTATCTGGGATGTGAGTGCACAAATTCAGGGCTTCCAGGCTGGTTTCCAGCACTTGGAAAGCAAGTGCAGACTCAGAGGTCTGTGTTCGCATCCTCTCTATTACATCCTACTACAGTTCACGTAAGTCCCACAATTTGATTGAGAATGAGCACTCGCTGCCAGCAAGTACATCTAAACAGTAGAGATTTATTAGAAAAAAAAAAAAACTAAGCATGTCAGACATATAACACTAAGTTAAAGTGTTGGTGTAGTATATGTTGTTCAGGACAAGAGATTGTCTTCTCTTATGTACTTTTATAAGTCAAGGAAACCACATTTTAAAAGTCTAAGGTGGAGAAAGACAAATAACACATGGTCACAGTTATATGTGGAATCTAATGAACAAAATAAACTGACCAACAAAATAGATCTAGAGACATGGAAACATGGAACAGACCAAGGAATCTCAAAGGGAAGTGGGGAGTGGGAGCAGAAAGAAATTAACTATAGAACTTATATGCAGCCCAGCCAGTGTGGCTCAGTGGTTCAGTATTGACCCATGAACCAAGAGGTCTCTGGTTTGACTCCCTGTCATGGCACACGCCCAGGTTTCAGGCTCAATCCCCAGTAGGAAGCATGCAGGAGGCACCCCATCAATGTTTCTTTCTCTCCCTCGCCCTTCCTTTCTCTCTCAAATCAATTAAAAATACATATTTAAGGAACTTATATGCCTATATGTAATGCCCATGGACACAGACAATAGTGTGGTGAAGGCCTGGAGAGGGTCAAGCAGAGAAAAAAAAGGGGGGGGCATTTGCAATACTCTCAACAATAAATAAATGTGTTTTTTTTTTAAAAAAATAAAGTCCAAGGTGGTGGAAATAGAGCAACAACCTATCCTTACTAATAAATTTCAACCATACACCTAAAGAATGTTCTATAGGTTTGGGTAAAATGCAGTCATTCTTTTAGTGTCAAGCTAATGAAATGCAACTATTTAATACTGGGAGGGGTTACAAATCTTCTTTCCATCTTTTCCATGTGCTCTACCCTCCACAGAGCACGACCAACATTCAAGAGATCCATCTCTGGGTCAGTACACACTGCATGCAGACACAGTAAAGACTGCAGAGACAGCGGAGACAGTCCATCCATACTGCATCGCCTTCAAAACAGGGAGGCAGCGAAGAGACTCATGCAGTCCCAGTGGAAAGGAAAAGAACAAGAACAAAACCAACTTCCTTTCTGGACATTTTTTGTTTGTTTATTTTTAAAAAAGCCCTGTTTTATTTTTCTTAATGACTTGTTGTAGAAGTTTCCTTAAGTTTTAATTTGTTAATGAATTTATTATTTTTCCTGACTCTAAAGTCTAATCATCTTAGGAAAACAGCTAGAAAGAAAAGTCAGTTCAAAAGCAAAATCTAGCCCTGGCAGGTATGGTTTAGTTGGTTGGAGCATCTCTCATACACCAAAAGGTGGCGAGTTCAATTCCAGGTCAGGGCACAAACCTCAGGTTGCCAGTTCGATGCTGGGTTAGGGCATATATGGGAGGCAACCTATCGGTGTTTCTCTCTCTTTCTTCTCCTCTCTCTCCCTCTACCCTTCCTCTGTCTCTGAAATATATTTTAAAAATGTTATTTAAATAGTAAAATCCAGGTGACTAATATTGTCAGACCGAATTTTTTTTACTTAATTTTATTTATTATTATTATAAGGCTATGCTTATTGATTTTAGAGAGAGAGAAGGGAGGGAGAAAGAGAGAGAGAAACGTGGATCATTGTCATGCCACCATCCGAACCTGCAACCAGGGATGGTACCTGCAACCGAGTTATTTTCCTGACTGGGAATCGAACCAGCAACCTTTTTGTGCACAGGACAACACTCGAACCAACTAGGCCACACCAGCCAGGGCCCTTTTACTTAATTTTAAAGTACATCTGACCGGCTTCCTTAGCACATTCCTTTTGCACAAGCGGGCTGCACGGTGGAAGGAAAGCTGTTCTCTGACATTCAACAGCACAAGGCCCTTCTAAGCCAGGAGAGCAAACTGCCTAGAATTTACAAACACGTGCGGGAAGCTGGACAGCTATTAAAATATTATTTTTTATGAATCGGGTTTTATTTCCCTAATAATGTACCTAATCATAACAAAATAAGCCACTTACTCAAAGAGTAATAACACTTCTCAGTTTTGGTTTTAAACACAAAGATTCCCCCAAAACTAAAGCAATGGATCTAAAAACTACAATGTGATGTATAGAGTATGCCTTTTACTATCTTCCTCTCAACTGTGATTTTTGTCTGCATGAAATGAAAATGTACTGGATTACATAATACTAGCACAAATAGGTAACTTCCATAAGTGATGGTTTCTCTATTATGGCTGGGCAATGCACAGCTAGCTAAAAGCAAGTATGGTATAGCCTATATGAAACAGTTTTTATAACAGATAAAAAACAGAAACTAGTTGGTTTTTTATGGCCAAGATTATAATGTAATTTCTTATTTTTCAAATGAGACACAAAGCTAAGTATTTTCCTCATCGGTAAAATCCAAAATTAAATGTTTTCTTGAAATCTATTTCAGTGACTAAGTTTTAAATCATCTTTCAATACATCAAACTCAATCTATCCTAATGGAGAAGTGCAGCACTGTGAATTAGCCATTATGTTGGGGAATCCAGACTTTGTTTTAATTGGTTTTGAATGAAAGCATTATTCTGCATTTCTAATCATGTTTCTACCCCTAAGGCTAATATTCAAAATGAATTACAATTCCTGAGCAAAGGAATTGACTCGGAATCACGGCTGGGATTAACATTTTGCTACAGATAATCCACAAACTGGAGAGTCCAAAAGCCTATCACTGAGAGTTGAGTCTATCTTCTAAGTAAAAGAAGCTAAAAGGCTCACTACACACACTCTGTGAATAATGAGCCATCTGAGAAGAGTACAGGTGTTATGTAAAGCCTTTTACCTTCTATGGTGCGGTGTGAGTCCCTCCAAGATCATCGGTCTATTTATTCACTAAATTTTATTGTATTCCTAGAAATGAGACCCTTGAAGCATGGTCAACAGTCTTGCCCTGAAATTGTACGTATTTTGCCCCCATCATTGTAAGACATAGGAGGAATTCTGCCGTACCAACCTGACAACAAATGGTGATTGTCCATCACAAATGCACACTATGGAGAGTTTAAACCTGACACCGTGGTCACAATAAATTAATTTTTGGTACAAGACAGGAGCTTGTCATTTGCGCCGCCACAAAGTGGTTTCAACTAAAACTTCAAATATGAATGAGGAAATATACACTGACCTATTCGCTGACAATTAAACTCTCATTGAGCACCAGGAATCATTTGCATAATGAAAATACCCTTCCCCCAATTATCCAAATTACAATTGAAAAGGGAAAGAGCACTCAAGGAGCTGTTTGTATTTGTAGGGACACTTTAATGAGGTGATAGGTATCTTAATAAGTGTTCTTGGGTGAAGGCACCTGGACTATTAAACAGGAATTCTGCTGCAAACTATATGAATTCATTGAAAGATTTTTTATCACATCTGTTTAATGTATTAGAGACTTGAAGTACTAAGTATCACTTGCATGGTGAAAAGTAAACCCATTTAAACAAAAGATGAAATAAATGGTAAGTTGGGTGGTTTGAGTTTTTTAGATATTTTTTCTTTTCCGTTTCACAATAATTCACCACAAGTACAAATCAGGAGGATCTGCATGAAATTAACTTCAAAGCAGTTTTGCAAATGAGACCTAGAGGGCTTTATAGAAACAAAATGTCGCCTAGCAAAAAGAATTTTAAATATATTAGTTGTATTTAATTATTTTTTGTGTGTGAAGGAAGTTTAAATTAAGGGGGAGAAATCTGTATGGTTTCAAAATGACCTTTCCTGTGCCTAATACTTCACAAGAGGAAACTCTTACCAGGAATAATTAAAAGAGTGTTATTAGTAATTGATTATTAACAAGTTTTGAATGGTTATGATTTCTTTTACCCCAGAAAGCTTTAACTCACAGTTGGAATTCTTTATTTCAAGAGGAGATTTTTCAAATGTAGTGTTTTCTATCTTAAAAATAGTGTTAAAATACAATTTAATATCTTGTGATTTGTTTCATTTAGGCAATACAACAGGTTTTATAGGTGTTTTTGCAAGTTGTCATCGCTCTAGGCCCAAATTTCCCTTTAGGAGGTTAAAGTAAATGTTCTCCTAAGTGATTTACAGTTCTGAAATAGCTCTGCTACTCCAGTGATATTTTTCTGTAAAAGACCGTTTTTCCCCCCCTAGTTCTCTTTCATAGGAACTACAGAGTATGTCCAAAAATATCCCTTGTCACTTTACTGTTACAAGCAGGGTAAAATATTATTGTGAATAATAGCATCAGTTTGATATAAGTGCAAAAAGAATTTTTATATGGTATGAATTAAATCAACTCAAGCAAGTAACTCTTTTCACAAGTAACTCACTGAATAAATAAAGGCAGGAGCAGCAGCAAGCAAAATAAAATCAGCATTTGGAGACTCCAAAGAGATTGCCTGTTTAAAAAAGAGAGAGAGAAAACTAAAAGGGTAGTCAAATTCCAGCTATCAACAAGCTTGTACTATGTGCTTTGCTGAGTAAAACAAGCACTGCCACTGATATATACTATGCCTTCTGATCCCGTGGACTGTTCTCCTGGATAATCTGGGAAGCAACATTTTGCAGGGAAATGTGACAGCGCGGATTTTGCAGCAGCCTGCTTTGGGAAAGCAGAGATTTGATTCAATCTACTAGTCAAGGACTGCACAAAAGTAAGAAACATATAACCTGTCTTTGCTATTATTGTCACTGCTTTTATTTATTTTTTAAAATTCCACTTTGGGTAGGTGAAATTAAAAAAAAAAAAAGTGTAATGGGAGATGTTCATACCAGTCACCATCCTGCCTCCAACCCCATAAATCAAGGTGAGCACTGGGTGGTAGAGTACAGAACTCAAGATTCAGAATCTCAGGTCACTGTCTACACTCTGGAGAATAAGAAATGTGAACTATGAATGCCTGGAGGATGATTTTTCCATAAGCTCAAAGATTAGGAGAGTAACGCATGATGCTGTTAGTGTTAGGAGATAATTTCCTCTGCATTATCAAACTTTAGAACCCTGAACCCAGGCTTAGACATGAAGGCTACAAGGCCAAATTTTCCCCTTGAAAATGTACACCTATACATGGAAATCTTCAGAGCTTCTCATCACATCAGAACATTATTTTAATTTAGAGATGTGAAAATTCTGAATTTCAGCACAACTTAAATATTTTTTACACCAGCCTATGTGTCCATCATAAAACCTCCATATGACCACAAACTAATTCATTAATCTATTTCCTCCATTTTATTAAATAAACTAGGGGCCCGGTGCACGAAATTCGTGCACTGGGTGTGTGTGTGTCGGGGGGAGTGTCCCTCAGCCCAGCCTGCCCCCTCTCACATACTGGGAGCCCTCAGGCGTTGACCCCCATCACCCTCCAATCGCAGGATCGGCCCCTTGCCCAGGCCTGACGCCTCTGACAGAGGCGTCAGGCCTGGGCAGGGGACTCTCATTTCCCCCCATCACTGGTTCTGCCCCCAGCCCAGGCCTGATGCCTCTGGCCTAGGCGTCCGGCCCGGGCAGCGGGGACCTGCAGTGGCAGCGGGGGGCGCCGTGATTGCGCGGGCTCCGCCCCTGCCCCTGCAGGATGCCTCTGACTGAGGCATCGGCCCGGGCAGTGGGGACCCACAGCTGCAGCGGCCCCGCGATCGTGGGCTTCGCTTTAGGCCCAGGCAAGGGACCCCTAGCTCCCGGGACTGCCAGCTTCGACCGTGCCCAGCTCCCATCGCTGGCTCCACCCCTACTTCCTGCTATCACTGGCCAGGGCAGCAAAGGCGCCTGATTCTCCGATCATGGCTGGGGGGCAGGGCAAAGGCGGCCCCAGGGCCGCCTTTGCCCTGCCCCCCAGCTCTTAGCTCCCCCCTGGGTTTCCAATCACTGTCAGTGGCAGGGGGCTTCTTCCTGCTTTCCCTTTCGCCTCCCTGCATTGTGCCTACATATGCAAATTAACTGCCATCTTGTTGACAGTTAACTGCCAATCTTAGTTGGCAGTTAATTTGCATATAGCCCTGATTAGCCAATGAAAAGGGTATCGTCGTACGCCAATTACCATTTTTCTCTTTTATTAGTGTTGATGGCTTCGAATTAAACAATCAGACGAGAATGAAAATATGATATATCCACACAGCAAGTCTATACCATGACCCAAAATTCTATTATTTTTTTTTTCACATTAACTTCTTTATCCACTACATTTTCAAAAGGCTTTTCTTTAAGCAACAAATACACAAATGTGTTTGGTAGAGGTGGCATCTGAATTTTGAGCACCTGGCTGCAGATTTCTTTCAGATATGTTCCCAATTATAAACTCTTAAAATGCGATTTATAACATAAAACCTTCATAGAAATAGTCCAGTTCTATAACGAAAGTTAAATTCTTAATGGCAAAAGAGAGAACCTCTAACAATTCAAATAGATTTGGCATCTAGCACATGATATCTGACGGAAAATGTTTTTATCTTTTGATCTTCCCAATTTCTTTTGTTTTTTTGTTTGTTTATTTGTTTTCACCTACTTTCTAGCTGGGTGAGGTGTCTAGGCTCCCATTTCTGATCTCCCATTAACTGCGTATCCCAAAGTAGCCCTGCCTTCCACTGACTATGATATTGCTAATGTAACTATGGCTTCTTCATGGCCAACTCTGATTGGATACTTTCCAATCCAGATTTAATAGACACGGCAGTAGCATCTGACACTGCATGTAGCTTCTGACTTCTTGTTTTAAAATATATTTTTATTGATTTCAGAGAGGAAAGGAGAGGGAGAGAGAGAGAAAAACATCAATGATGAGAGAGAATCATTGATCAGTTGCCTCCTGCACGACCCTTACTGGGGAGGGGCTCTGACTGGGAATTGAACCAAGAGCTCCTGGTTCATAGGTTGATGCTCAACCACTGAGTCACCATGGCTAGGCTAGTTTCCTGCTTCTTGAAGATCTTCCCTGCCTTAGTTTTACAACATTCCTGGCACAGGGTCCGCCTCTCATGTCGCATTTCAATTATTTCCCCAGGATCCCTCTTCCTCAGTCTGTGCTAGAAGTGCGGTGTTTCCCAACACTCCGTCTCCAGCCTTCTTTTCTCTTCTTATTAAATTCCCTGGGCAATTTTGCTCACATTGACACTAACAAAGGGATCTTGTCCATGTCTCTCCCTTATGCTTCAGATTCATATAAGTATACAGGGCATCCCTATTGAAGGTATCTCAAAATCAGGTGGCCAAAACTGGACTTCTCATCTTTCCTCCAGAACTGCTCCCATCTTTCATGTTGTCACCATCAACCTGAAGGCACTATAGGGTCTTCCTTCTCTCTTCTTTCCCACCTCCAATTAAGTCATGTTGATTCCTCTTCTTAAATATGGATCCCTTGTCTTTTCTCTGTTCTAACTTTCATCACTTGAGTTAACGTGCTTACCATCTCTCACCAGAAGCACCACAATAGTCTTTGATCACGGACTCCTGACTCCAAGCCTCAACTCCCTTATTCTCGATCCTGACACCAGTCAATCTGCCTTCATTGAATCCACATTAATTGTAGGTGTGGTGCTGCTACTTCCCCCCAAAAAAGAAATTCTTTCTCAGTAGATAGTGCCACCGTTCAAACCAGAACCCTAGAAATAATGTTGGTTATTTTCTGACCCTCACATTTTGCATTCAATATATTAGCTAGAGCTGCCAATTCAACCTCAAAACCACATTGAGCCTCTCTCTGTCTCTTACTGCCACTACCACTTTTACCTGAGTTTATCGTCACCTATCCAGAAAACTGAACTCTGGGACAAAATTAGAATTGTGCAATTTCCCACTCATCATAGTACTCCATATATGTTTACTACATGACTCTCCATGAATTAGGTTTCCCTGGGCCAGAAACACTCTTAGACATAGGTCCAGATGTTTGTGAATAAAAATGAGTAATGTATGCCCCTGATAATATCACTGACTGAAAAAAACAAATCTGTCAGGAATAACTTCTGTATGTATGTGGAGATAGTAGCTCATTCAACTGGCCAATAAGGATTAGATAAAACAGAAAAAAAAATGAAAACCTCAAATTCCAATCTTAAACCCCATTCTTTGAACATATCCCTGCCTCACCTCAGAGGGAAACAGTCCGTCTAGTCTGCTGTGAAACCAAGAGCTAACAATAAGAATAGCTACAAAATCTCCCTGTGGTTCACATATTCAATAATCCGTAAACTCAAAAATCCCAAAGCAGCTCAAACCCAATAATGTATGTGAACCCATTACAAAAAAATAAAAAGCACCAGTTTCATTTCACCGCCTTGGAATCCCTACAAACCACACATTAGACGAGAGCCAGCAAACTTTTTCTGTAAAGGGACAAATAGTAAATATTGTAGGTGTGTGGACCACACTGATCCACACTGCAGTTGTAGGGCAAAAGCAGCCAACCCAACCAAGCCAGTGAAGAGGGGTGGCTGTGGTCCAGTGAAACTTAATTGTGGACAAAGACCCTTTAATTTTACATAATGTTTAATGCCAGGAAATTTCTCATTTCTTTTGATTTTCACCATTTGAAAATATAAAACCAATGTGTGGCTGATGGGAATATAAAAACAGGTAGTAGGTCAGATTTGGCCCACGGGACATAGTTTTCTGACCCCTTCACTTCATCAGCCCTTTTCCTAACTTCTGGTAAAACGCAGTGTACCTGGGTTTTCTTCATGAGTGGGAAGTGATAATGATGCATTTTCTCATTCCAAAGAGATGGCTGCTTTTATAATGCCTGTACAATAACTACTATGGCATCTTCTAATTCAGCTGTGGGCAAACTACGGCCCGTTTGAAATAAATAAAACTAAAAAAAAAAAGAAAAAAGACCGTACCCTTTTATGTAATGATGTTTACTTTGAATTTATATTAGTTCACACAAACACTCCATCCATGCTTTTGTTCCGGCCCTCCAGTCCAGTTTAAGAACCCATTGTGGCCCTCGAGTCAGAAAGTTTGCCCACCCCCATAATCTAATTCATGGAAAGGATAAAACGGGAAAACAATGATTTAAAAAAATATATCTTCCTATTAAGCATTTGATAGACAGCCAGTTCAGGACTCTATTCATCCTAATTCCACCACACACCGTCCAACACCTATATCCCTCCTTCAGTCTTCTTTGTTACAGTTTCCTTATTTATAAGAGAATAGAAAGTGCAGTGACAAAATTCATAAATATGTATGTGTGCCTATAGATACAGAAATATAGATATAGATCACAGCAAAGCTAACTCATTCAGCCAGACATAGTTTAAAAAAAAAAAAAAGCACATGGTACATGCTTCTCATGTTCTCAAAGTAAAAAAAAAAAAAAAAAAAAAAAATCCATGATGCTTTGCCTCAATGTATACTTATCACGCACATAGGATGCGTAAGGCAATGGGAAGTAAGGAAACCTTCCCAGCATGCATACAAGATCATCCATCTCTTTTGTGTGTTCCCTAATAAGTGTCTGAAACGGTTAGATGAAAAGTGTCATCATGATTGTGATAAACCTCAGAAGACATTCAACCCCCTTCACTCAAGGATCAATATGACTCGGGGTTTTCCAGACCCAGACATCTCCAGAGTGCTCCAAACGGACAGGATCGCCTCTCCGTCTTGATTGGGCCTGAGACGCAGTGAAAGCCACATGAGCCTCCGGGTGAAGAGCCTCGTCTCAGACAGTTCCACAGCGGCCGGGCCAGCGCTTGGCTCAAGGAGGCAGGCGTCATCTTCCACAAGTCAATTGTGAATTACTCTCTAAATGGGCCCCGCACCTGCGGTTTGCAGTGGCTAGAGTACCTTCCAAATAGCTGGTTGTGTGGAAAACATTAAAGCCTGCTTTTTCCACAAACACACAACTTTCTGGCTAACTGCCATCCCAGCTCACAAAGGACATGCAGATCTGAAAAGGACACTTCTGAGGCTGTGTCAGGAAAAAGGTAGATGAAAAGTTGGTCGGAGGGACTGCTGTTAGGCACTCAAACACATAACTCATTGCAGTCTTAGAGACCTCCAGGGTAGATCTAGGAAAGGGCCCTGGCTCAGGGGGAAGCCTGAAGTACTCAGCCCCAAACAAGCCAGGAGCTGGGAAACTGTACCAAACTCTTCTTTTCTTTTCCTCCTTCCCTCCCTTCCTTCCTTCCTTCCTTCCTTCCTTCCTTCCTTCCTTCCTTCCTTCCTTCCTTCCTTCCTTCCTTCCTTCCTTCCTTCCTTCCTTCCTTCCTTCCCTCCCTCCCTCCCTCCCTCCCTCCCTCCCTCCCTTCCTCCCTTCCTTCCTTCCTTCCTTCCTTCCTTCCTTCCTTCCTCCCTCCCTCCCTCCCTCCCTCCCTTTCTTCCTTCCTTCCTTCCTTCCTTCCTTCCTTCCTTCCTTCCTTCCTTCCTTCCTTCCTTCCTTCCTTCCTTCCTTCTTTTCCTCCTTCCTTTCTAAAGAGCAATCTTTAAAACAGGAAAATCGAGGAAAGGAAGATTATTACCCATGACATTAACCCCTTTCAGGAAACTTGAAGGAAACTCGCAATCTGGCTAAAGACATGAGTTACAAAGACTGACTTGAGCTACCTTTCAGACAGCAGACATTCCACTTATATCTAATCAACGGCAAGGCTGGAGAGAGAGGCAATCTGGGAGTGAATGATAAATGTAGATGAAAGCTGATATCGTAAAGGTAACCGGGGCTTCATGTAACATGTCTATGTAGGTATATGTGGACATGTACATATCACATAGGTACGGAGAGGAAGAAAGAAGAGCAAAGACAAGATTATTTTTTACAGACACATGTATTCTACATAAACATACACAGATACAGAACAAACAGAGACCAGCTCCATCCCCTCTCAGAGAAAAATGATTCCAGTGCTTTCGATCCTTCGCAAGCATGCTTGCCTTGAGCCTGGATTATCAGATAATTCCCACATTACTATTTTCCACAGGTGCCCTCCCGAGCCGGTGCCACTTATTTCATCTGCAGGTGAAATGAGATGCCTTCATCACCTGGCATCACTCTCAAAGCCCGCACCTGTCTTGACAACCCTTCTGGTTTCACGGAAAGTTCAGCAGGTTGACATTTAGCTCCGCCGCTGAATTCTAAATAGGGATTAATAAAATGATTAATTTACTCTCCTCTTCTCCTCACTCTCTCTGGTCTCCCCCGCGAGTCATGGTTGGCCATCTATGAGAACAAAATATCTAACTGAGGCAAACTGTCTTCCAACCGCAGCATCTGTCTCCCTGGCAAGCGCAGCTGACAGTTGGGTCCTGGCTGAGGAATTGTTCAAGCATCTCTGTCGGGCTGAGCTATTAGCGGGCTCGCCTCCTCCTAGGTGCTGCTTCCTACTGATGCCACTCAATTGGAAATAAAGGCTTTGTATATATTTATTCTTCTGAGAATCTGCTATTGTGCAAATATCTCAAATTGAGACCCCCATGGGAGGGCGCGCATGACACTTGAATTTCTTTTCTTGCAGAATACCCCTAAGATAGCTGAGCGGCTCCCAGGGGTCTGCTTCTGGGTATTATATAAGCAGATTCTCCTTCGGAAAGGCAGAGAGTTGCTTCAAGAGACAGAAATAAAAATGCCCACAGTTCTCTAAGGGAATTTCAAAATAGCAAGCTGCTTAAATACCAAGGAAAGCATCTGGTTTCTCTCCAAGCCTAAAGATAGCCTATGGTAGTTTAGGACATGAAGGTGAGGGTGGGATGAGGTAGGGGGTGGGGGAGGGGAGCTGGGGAGGCTCTGGCACAGGAGAGATGGAAGAACATACAGAGCTATCTGACAAGGAGTGTCTGAGTGAATTCTGCCATTTTTGAAGTTATATAGGAAGCACTTCCTTGAAGAAGTTTTATGTTTTGTTTTTGGAAAGTGGTTAAGGTGGACACAGTATGTGTGTCTTGGTCTAATGCAGAGTATAAGACACTTCTGTCAGGCTCTCCCTTTCCTTCTGAAACATTTCTCCCCAAATATACTTTATCCACTTTTTTTTCTTTTTCTTCAAACAATTATTCAATCCTTAGACTCCCTGGAGAATTCTGATTCTTAAAAGAATTAGAAAAGATCTCCCGTTATTATTAGATTCCATTTTAGACTGAGAAGAAAGCAGAAAGTGGGCAAGATAGGCAGGTCTTTATGTTGCCTGAGTTACTTTTGAAATTTGCTTCATTCAAAGGCCAGAATAGCAAGGAGCATCTTCCAACTATAAAGTAAGAAGTCAGCTGGACCAATTACTGATAACCTTGTCATTGAAAGTAAAAATAATTTACTCCCCCCCCAAAGGACCTGAAGGCATTGAAGAGAATCCAAGAAGCTCCATACATTTAATAATTTCTAAGAATAAACACAGAAAAAAAAAGATTAAGCTTTCAAATATCTGACTTATGTAAGTCTGACAACAACAAAAATTCACAGTGGAAAGGATTAATCTCAAACAAGAACTCAGAAAAGAGGCTTTTGCAGAAAGCTATTCCTCTGGCTACTTTGCTTTTGTTTACAATAAGAAGTAGAATTTGGACCCACTACATATTTCTTCTTATGGTCTCCTTTGTGAATTGAGGTTAGTAAAGTAACATTGTAATTATTTTTTATCTATAACATGATTTATGTTTAATATGAAATCCCTTTTTATATTTTTAGAGTCTTAATAGGTGAATGTTCTCCTTAACAGTCAGAAAAAAATGAAACTGAAATATGAAACAAAGATTTATTGCACCATTCTTTTTCCAGAAAACCGTGAATGTGACTCCATTAAAAACACAGCTACGCATCTTGTTTAAAACATTTAATTTTTTTTTTCAATTTCAAAGGTCAAATTTAGAACTGAACCAAATATGAATATAAATGAGTTGTAGGCCATGCCTAAAGCGGGTGTCTTTTCAAGAAAAAGACAAGACTTCTTAATAGTCCCATTTGTTTTCCATTAAAAATCTACTCATTGTATTCATAGCAATCCACGTGCCAGTGTGCGAGCCTGCTTGGGCAAAGCCTTTGCTTTGTGTGTATCAGATGCAAAATTTACTTAAATTCCAGATAATTGCAAGTGCATCTGCTAGGCTTTGTCACTGGTCTATATGAGCATTTTCACAGTGTATACAAAGAGCAATTATCCAACAACGAAAGAAAAAGAAACAGTCATTTCTGCAAATTACAGCCAGCTCCTTTCTCAAGGAATAAGTTTGTGCTAAAAGAATGCTACCCAAAAACACTTTTTAAAATAAAATGTATTCACTTATACCACATACATAACTATGGAGAACAAAAAAAGGAGCTTTTCAACTGTTAAATTACTAGGTCTGAAACAAGGATAACTGCAATTTCAAATGAAATCACCTCACAAAACACTGATGTTCCCCCTGGATTAAACACACACACACACACACACACACACACACACACACACACACACACAATTGAAACTTTGATGCACTGTATATATTCTTATTTTGTATTCATGACAGAACATTTCAACAATAGTCACCTTATTTATCATCAATTTTTAGTCCCCTGATTTGAGATAGGAATGGACAGAATCAAGAATATGAAGGAAAGGCAGAACAGGGAACACAAAACCAATAACAAACAAGCAACTTGGGCAAAACAAAGTTTCACTCGATTTATTAAATAGTTAATCTAAGAAACTTGGGGTATTCAGTCAATATTTATCTTTCCTTTTTTTTCTTTTTTTTTCTCTTGTTTGCTTAATTTCATGGACAATCCATTTCAACTGTGCAATACACAAGCCAGCTTTCCTGCAAAACCCAACCCAATTTTAAGACTTTTATACCTCATGCCACTTAAACATCAATGGTTCTCTTCTTCAAGGACTGAGCAGAGTAAATAAGCTCTTTTCACAAATTCTCCAAGCTATCCACAATGATCACAGCGGAGTCATTCGCATATAAATAAAACTAGTTAACACAAAGACTGAAACAATTTTGTGACCATTGACCTGTTTGAAATCTATCCACTCAGTGGTCATTTATTTCCTACTTCACCTTCATAGAAATATCTTCATTATCATCTTGAAAAAGTATTATGTTACCAGCCAAAGCTATTAGTCAGTAAAAAAAAAAATCTCCCTATTCCCCAAACTGGAAAAGCATTATTATCATTAATATTTCATGGAACTGCATTAATTGAGACAATATTCAATATTTAACTATCTAATCCTACAGTAATTTATATTAGAAAATATCAACCATGTGAGACTTCAGCCAGTCAGATTATTTTATTGGATGAACTTTTGTCATTTTTAATAACACTGTAGTCTTTCATATTTTTTCAGATCAGTATGCACCATCCAAGGATTGAAAGTGATTTTATTTCTAATTAATTCTCCAAATCCTTAGGAGACAGCGATAGAAGGATAAATATATTAATTTGGAATTGAAAAATAAAAGACCAAGCAGTGTTACTACAGATGTGGATTCCTCACGTAGGTCCTGAGCGCCACTAGGTTTACTAATAATTAAGGAAGACCGTTTGAGCCTCAGAGAGTCTAAACTATGGAAAAAGAAACGCAGCTCTAGTTCTTTTGAGTACTGCAATGACTCTTATTACTGATTTCTAAGGGGAAAGTGGGTCTGATCTGTGATCTGGAACTCCTATTAATTTGCTTACAGGCAATTACTTAGCCATCCAGATGTTTTTCTTAATGTACTTTAAACAAATCCCTTTTACCCTTTTTCAGACCATTTATCAACTTTACATATTTATTCAGAGGCAAATTCCAGCCCATTCTAGGTGAATAATCTTTAACTTCAGCATGAACAGAATTCTAATGAGTAACATCTTCAAATGGCTGTTGGTGATAAAAATAAGTTTCTACATGGCAAACATATTTGAGATCGGCGTGTGCTTAATACCTTTATAATCATGAGAGATGTTCTCCCTGCTATTCGTCTTTCAAGTTCATACAATAAGGCACTTGCTATCCATCCCCTAAGATTGTACAGGTCACTCATGGAATAATAGAAAATATTTGCTGGGGGCTTTTTTGTTTTTCTGTTTTGTTGCGTGCCCCCGCCCTTTGTTTTGAGGGCGTTTCACCATTTCTATAGTGCTGGAAGTCAAAATCTTTTTGTTTCATTATAGAACATGAAAGTGCCAGACTACGGAGTTCTCAGACTTCCTAGCTACAGGGGTATGGACACGTCACTGAGATGCAGCCAAGCGGATGGACGCACCAGCCCAGAACTTTGACTAGAGAGCCAGGGATCCCAGGAGAAAGAACGAGGGTTTATTTCACCCACACATCTGGGGCAATAGTGCTGCTTGATGCTAATGGCAACAGCACAGCCCAGTGCCAGGGGAGTGGAGGGCTCCAGCTGGGCACCCAGTATTCAGTGGCTGAAGCAGACGTGCCCGGTTCCACATTTCCTGGGGATTTTGTGATTCCCAATGTCCATCTAACACATTTATCTTCCGTTTACATTAGCCGGAATTAGTCTCTTTAGCCCAGTGGTTCTCAACCTTCCTAATGCTGCGACCTTTTAATATAGTTCCTCATGTTGTGGTGACTCCCAATCATAAAATTATTTTCGTTGCTACTTTATAACTGTAATTTTGCTACTGTTATGAATCATAATGTAAATATCTGATATGCAGGAATTATTTTCATTGTTACAAATTGAACATAATTAAAGCATAGTGATTAATCACAAAAACAATATGTAATTATATATGTGTTTTCCGATGGTCTCAGGCGACCCCTATGAAAGGGTAGTTCGACCCCCAAAGGGGTCGCGACCCACAGGTTGAGAACCGCTGCTTTAGCCTATAAGTAAGAACATAGCTCGATCCCAAAATCAAAAAATAATAATTAAAATTGTGCTTTTATTCTGTGGTGGTTAATTTTATAAACTGTTGGGAAATAAATTAAGAGACCCTGCAAGATGGGAAGTTGTAAAGAACATTCTCTCATCACACACACGCACACACACACAAATTCCCATCTAGAAGGACCCAGCAGAGAATTTCTCATAAATCCTCAGAAATTCAACAGGGAAAGAGCCATGACTCAAAGTTTAAATGAGGAACACACCTGCCAAGACCCTTCCTATGTTCTCTCAGCCACAGCTTCCCTGATTCAGATCAACAAGGAACAGAAAATGGAAAAGAAATGTTGATGGCTTAGCTGTGAGTTGCTAGAAATGACATAGACACATCTTATAAATCACAGTCAAAATAAGCGTTAATCAGGAGCTTGACCAGTGATATCAAAAGTCGGAGCTGACTGCCTGAAGTCCAGCAAGCTATTACTGGAGGCTGTGAAAGGATCAGGACCTCTGCGCCTGCCTCCTCTGCCATTTCCTTTCAGAGCTATTCACCTGCCACTTGTCAAGAATATTACCTTTCCCCCAAATAACTGATAAAAGAGGAATTTAGGAGAGTGAATCCATTTTCAAAAGTAAACCCACATATTCAACATATACTTTCAAGTTCAATGGGGACAATATTCTTTTAAAGAACATTTGTGTTTATCCATGGCATTTTGGGAGTACTCAAAAATTTTATTTTCCTTCCCAATTCGTATCATTTTTCAAACACCCTCCATTAAAAACAAAAACACAAACACGTAAATCATAAATTGACTCATTGGTCATGAAAAATGGAAGTTGACAGCTTCGGGGCATAGAGTCATTTATCTGTTTACTGATTGAATTTACACAGGTAACAGGCACAACCTAAAAATGACCAGCACAAGAAGGTGTCCTTAATGCAAAACTTAGAGGTTAACAATGATATGATTCCTCCTGATCCAGGGTTTAATATTTGCCCTCTGGTGTCTCTTAAACATGTCTGTTATTAGATATCGAGAGAGAGAGAGAGAGAGAGAGAGAGAGAGAGAGAGAGAGAAGAAAGAAAGAAAGAAAGAAAGAAAGAAAGAAAGAAAGAAAGAAAGAAAGAAAGAAAGAAAGAAAGAAAGAGAAAGATGAGAAATTATAACCCTGGCAAAGCTCTTCAAAACAAAACAAAAAAAAAACTATTAACTTCTGTAATTAAAATATTTTATATATACATATACCCACATATAACAGTACTTTTGCCTATAGAATGTAGGCTCCTAGATCAGCAACCAATCACACACACACACACACACTGTGCCTGATTCTGTGTACACCCCATAGGGGCTTAATAAACACTTATGAATTGACTGACAAGACAAAAACCAAGAGATGACAACCTTCTGGGTAGCCGTAACACAATTTCAACTTGAAAATTACCCAGGAATAGACTTCACAATCTATGGAACATACACAAATCATATAAAAGCACCGGTGCCCCTCAGATACCTAGAGTGGCCTTAGGGAGCAGCTTAGTAAAAAATCACGGTTGCAGAAAGCCAAGTTCAAGCTCTCTATCTATTTAATGTGTGGCTTTCACAGTGAATCGGCTGATGACAGCTTTTATTCTATACTAAAACTATTATTCTATCAGGTTATTTCAGAAGAACTTTCAAAAATATAGATTAGAATACATATGAAATTTAGCTCATCTCTAACATTTTCTTGCTAAGTCAACAGGTATAAAAAGCACCTCTCCCTTTTGATTCTTAAGATTCATGTTGCATTTTAATTTCTTTGCAGCCAAATATGAAAGAAGCATAATCTGCAATGCTTAGTTTCGTCAATAGCAGCATCCCCAAGTAAATGGTAATTAACAAGAAATCACAATTTATCCATTGTCTTCTCTAAAGTACTGCATGTCTTAAAACACATTTCATTCAACTCTTACCCAGTGGCTCAGTTGGTTGGAGCATCATCTGGTACAGCAAAAGGTGGCGGGTTTGATTACCAGTCTAGGGCACATACATAGGTTGCCTGTTCAGTCCCCAGTTGGGGCGAGCATAAGAAGCAACCAATCAATGTTTCTCTCTCACATCTCTCCTTCTCTTTCTCTCTCTCTCACTCTCTTCCTTCCTCTCTCTAAACATATACTCATGCGAGGATTAAGAACAACACCACAACAAAGACATTTCATTCCGTGTTTTCTTGAAGACAATTTTCAAATGCCTCAAGTCCAAAAGTGGCTTGTTTTTCCTCCCTAAAGTTCCTAAAAAACATTCTACCCTGGGGCAAAAATAGGACTGATTTATAAAAATTTAGTGGTCCCTGGAATTGAGGAATTCCATAAAGAAGATGCTTCTGTTCACAATTTAGCCTCACCACATTTACTTGAAACGGTGCTTATTTCAGTGATCCATTTTGAAGAACAAGTTCCACATCGACAAATTTCCCAAAAGGTCTGAAGAAAACAAATGGGGGGAAAATAAGAAGACATAGCCATGCTCAGGATGAATCCCTTAAACATTCAGGGATGTCAAAGCGAAGAGCAGAAAACCATTTTTGATTGAGGTAGAAATTTTTGTAACAAAAATACATGAGACCAAAAGTGAAAGTCTGTGTATGTCTTTACTATCAAAGACCAAACACAGTATCTATTTTAATTCACTGCTTTAGCGGTGCTGTCTGAGCATTTGCTCATTAGAGCTACATCTAATGATCAATAACTTTGCAAACACCACCTTGCCGATCACATTGCCTCCACACCCACCGAACCGCACCCCACGCCCCCAGCTCCCCAGGTTCCCACAGTTCAAGGCACAGCCCAAAGGTGGACTTGCTCATCTTCTTTTAGGGTAACTTGAGTTAGTTTTCTAACACACACCTTTGAACGCGGAAATCCTTATTTATTTCAAAGTGTACAGAATTCCTTACATTTCTTCCTATCACTGAGTACTTAGTTAAAAAGTCTGACAAGGATGGATAATTCCCAATCTTTTCCAGATTTTTCTATGTCCAGCCAAACAGATTTGGGGGGTGATACTTGCTTTTCAGTTGTTAGGTCCCCACATTGATAGCAATGAGAAAGGACTTTTTTTTTTCTTCTTGTTTTATTGGCAGCCTCCTGTGGACTGTGAGAAGTGATGATCGATCATTTTTCCACATTCATCCGCCGCCCTCTCTGTGGCCACATGTAAATTCGCCAATGGATAATTAAGCAACAGACACATCCAATAAATATAATAAATAAATTTGATTTTTCCCCCTTAGTAATTGGTTTCATCTGACTGAGTCTGATTATATGCAGGGATATATAAACAGGATTAGAGAGGAGAAAAATTAGATTCCGGGTCCCACAAATTGCAGAGCCCTAACCACTGTGAAATGTTTTTGTAATAATGATATTATGCTTAGGGTTAAACATAAAGAAGCAGTTTGTCTCTTCTCAAGAAGTGTAGGTGAGGCTAAAAATAAAACTAGTGACATGATTATCACTATAAGGAAACGGTACTCAACTACAGACTACACCCTCCATCTACATCCTCTTCCCAAAATGTCACACCTGCCCTGTCCGCATGCCTCCATTAAATTCGTGAAGGTAGTACCAAACTTGGACACAGAGCACAATTCCAGGTGTCATATCACACCAGACTACATGAATGGAAATGAACTGGATGTCCTCGAAGGAGAATAAGGGGCAAGTATGTGTATATGGTTACTGCCGGAGTAACTCCTAAAATAAAATTAAATTAAATCACTTTTCTAATACACTCTTGAGTGACACAAAGAACAGTTTTATATTGTGCTTTAAAAAAAAAAATATCCACCCCATTCCCATTTACTTTCTTAGACACATTTTGGTGACAAATTAATCTGGCCATGAGAGTTAGCTCTTAGCAAAGTACAGTACATGGCCTGTCTTGGGAATCCAAATACTGCTCATTGAAGAAATAAAAAAATTAAAAGACAGGAAAACTTTCCCACAGCTCTAATTTGCCTATGTTCCTTCTAAGTAATATCTCCTGAAATGTGGATATATAACCATATACTTCACACTTGAAATGGTTTAGAAAAATTATCACAGTTAACATCACTAAGTCTCTAATAATAACTATGATTTTAGCTATGTAGATATTTACTGTTTGAATTAGTCATCCACATGGGCATAGTTATCTTTACCAATAGTTCAATATCATTCATAGAAATAACCTCAGACCCTAACTTGACTATTTATAACATTCCAAATAAAATTTTGAAGTGGCACTTTTTCTTAAAACATGTTACAAATATAGCAAGCACCTTACACAATTTTATGAAATTGTTATTTCACATGATGGGATTCTTTTAACCTTTACCAAAATCAATTCTATTTAATGATATGTTTCTTTTTCTATATATACCCCTAGTCCTCTAATTAAAGTAGGATAAATGTCAAAATATTGAGTATCAGTTAAATTCTAAGCAATAATAAAAATGACATTTCCATATAAAGCCTTTTCCAAAAGAATACTTTATAGAATTGTCCTCTCTAAAGATTTTAAATGTTATGTTATTATTAATTTTGTCTTCATCGCATAAATCATATTCTCCAGAATTAGTCATTACTTCCTAATAGGTAAATTGAAAATTGGGGGGGGGGGGGCTAAATTAAACCAAAAAAAACAAATGACCTATTCTTTTGAACCAAATTCATAAATAAGTTCTTTATTCTACAGGATTTAACTCCCTTTGATATAACTTAGAATTCAATAATTTACCAAGTTCATATGAACACAAGTGGATCATACAAAATGTCTAATATTTTTTTAACAGGCTTGAGCCTACACTGCTAGGTGATTTAGTCAACAGAACAATGAAAGAAACTGTCTTTTGAAAAGCTGAATTCCAAACTTTTATAGATCTGCCTCACATTCCAGAAATCACAAATGAATGTGATGAGAAGAACCACTAAACTAAGAAACCTAACACCATATGGCTATGAAAATAACCTGGGGCAGAACTGCAGTAGGGACAGCAGTAGCACTGGGGAGGGGTCCTGGGTGATCTACACAAACACCAATGAGGGCCAAGCCTCCTCTGAAGGAACAGCAGTCGCACCTGAGAAATCCAAACTTTTAAAGAAACCATGTCTTTCCTCCAAACCACGCACTCCTATTTTCCTGAGATAAATATGGGATCTTTAGCATCCATCACCAAGATTCTGGCCAGAGCTAACAATAGTGACAAGGTAAGGAAAGCAGTTAATTATTCCATCAGAGTCAAAGATCCATTCATATTATCCTGGGAGTGGGATCTTTACTAGGGAAAATGAATTTTATTTTAACATAGTGCTATATTAGTTAGTCTTGATTTCTATTCACGGACCTTATATGAAAAGAGTTAAAACACCTGCTCTCTTTTTATGCACACTACTTCCAAAAAGCACACAACTGCACTTTTTCCTCAACAATTCTTCTTGCCTAAAAGGCTCTTAATTCGACACTTAGAAGAGGTGGACCAGTTAGTCTTTCAGCAATAATAAAGGAACTTTATTTGCAAACTACTGCTCACGCAGCTTTTTTTTTTTTTTTTTTTTTTTTTGCCAGTAAGAAGTCATAAAAGGGCTGAAATATTCAAGTTCAAAATCACAATATAGTATGCAATGTATTAAGTAGACTGGGGTGGGGAGTAACATGTTTTAGGGAAAAGATTTTATACTTCTTCAACTTCATGGAATCCTTTGGAAACAGGAGCAGGATACTCTCAACACTGCTAAAATAATTATGTTAAGCAGTGGTTTATCTTTGCTAGGTAGACAAAACAACTCAAAATAATTTTTAAAATACATGTTACTGATAGTACAAAATGCTGAATAATGTGAGTGTCCCTTTTATAAAGCAAAATAGAAACCAGATTACAAAGAAACACTTTGATAAAGCTACTATTTGCCATCACCACACAGGACTCTTATAAAATTACTGTTGGTTTCACGAGATTTTAAATGGGGTATTATCTAAATTGAAACTATAATACACTTAATAAAATATTGCTGCATCGCTTTCCTTTAGGAACATATGAAAAGACATCTATCCTCTACCCTACCACTCCCCAAAACTGTTCTTGTAATCTTCCCCGAGGGCTGTGAATCTGTTGCATGTGCTGAGTGCAGAGTGGAAGGTTTCTCCCTGTGAGTACACAGGGCTCAGAGGAACCAGTAATTCAAAGGATAAACCATTGCTTCACACAAAGTAATGAGAGACAAAAACAAGCATTTGACACGACCCTGTTTAAGGTTGTAGCTTGATATAAGTTATACCTCTTTAAATCGCTTTCAGTTTAAGTTTGAGTTCTCAAGTGGGGAGAAATCAAAAGGCCCTTGGCAATGACCTTGACCATATTATACTAGAATTCACTTCTCAAAATTAGTCTACAAAGAGTATGGAAACACTCACTAATACAAGTTTTCCTTAAAAACACACAAGTACTTCCAAGTCCCTTCCAATTACACAATGGAAAAACTAGCAATTCATTCTAAGAAACATTCAGAAGATCTAGCATATAAACACCTCATCCAGGCAAAGAAACCTCTTACCTTACCAAAATGAAAACAGGAACCCTAACAACCCAGGAGAATGTGACTCAGAAGTTTCATGAACCAACAGTCTCTTTCTATATAGACCCCTCCCCCCCCAATAAGTTACCTTCTCTGAACACTGCCAGATGCCATGCCTATTAAAAATAAACTAATTTACCAACAAGCTTAGCAAGGGAATGGTATTATTTTGACATGTTAATCTGAGATCAACATCAGGCATAGAAAGTTAAAGTGTGCTTCATTAAGATTTAATGGAAACTTAATAATAATAATATCACCAACAATCCACTAACACTATAACACAGAACCATAAAGAATAATTACCAATCCAGCTGAATGAGCACTAATCTAACCAGGCATCATACCCAAAATGTAGATATGTTTAATAGTTTAACACAAATTCTCAAAGCTTTTCAGAAGTTGCCGGGGAACTAGAAGTAGAAAGAGGAGTGAGTGGGTAAGAACCAAGCCCAGCAGGAAAGAATAGGTTCTTTAAATCAATGGACTCGGTCTTCACATCTAGTGAAGGTGCTGAAACTGAAGCTAATTATGATGTTTGGTAAGTAGATTCATGCTCTGAATATATTACATAACAATTAGAAACTTTGCCCCATGGGCTACGTGAAATGAGTCCTTAGCCTGGTCAATTGACTATTCATGCTCATCTGTGTGGAATATTCCAGAAAAATAATGCAGCTGCTCAGCCTGGGGTATACTGCTGTCTGGTTTGGGTCCTAGAATGGGAAAACCATGCTGCTTTAGAAGACTTGGGTTCTTAGGATGGTAGTTTATCATATAAATGTATTTTTCCTTAGTACTCAAACACATGCTTTACTCAAAGACCATTGTGCTCCTAATGAATGGAGGCTGAGTTTCCCTCCACACCTCAACTTGACCAAAATGGTAAATGTAAGGGTCCATGAAAGTACTGTAAAATTGCAATATTGCCATCTCAAGAGAACCATGAGTACAATTGAGCTTTTCTTCTAAATAAAACACCTGTTATCATTAGCAGCCTATAAAAGAGGCAATAGGCTATAGATCTCAGGAATCTGTTCCACCATTTCAAGAAAAGCTTTTGTCAACACAGTCGACCAAGAACAGGTGTATTTGCAGGGTATTTTGGAGTAGGCTTTCTTCTACATAAAGGAGGGTCTGACTAGTTGAGTTCATTTACAGTTTGTTTTGCCCTTCAGTCCTTAACAGGCTATACCATCTTATGCTGTTCTTCCAACAGCAGCTAAGTTTACATTTTAACAAAGTTTAACAGTATTATTGCAAACATACTCTTTGCACATAGGTAATGTGCTGTTCTATGATGTGGCAACCAAATAGCAGAAGCAGGCTTCCTTAAATACTAGTTTCACTTGTAAAGTGTGTGTCCCTCAGAGCATCCCTGAGCTGGATTCCCCAACTGAGTCTAGAGTTCAGAGCTCCTCAAAATGGTAAAACACATACTGAAACGGCCACCTGGTCTACCCCAGGCTTCCCTCCCTACATTTAAGCTGCTATTATTTTAGCTCATTTTCCTGTGGCTTAGCAGAAATTTTACAACTACACACTGATTTCTTTTGAAACTGCTGATTTGCCTTTGCTTATTGACCCTTCAGTTTTTCTACTGAACTGGAACTGAAAACTCAGGGTGGGGGAAAGAGTAAAGCAAATGAAACATGGTTAATGGCTAAGAGCCCTCCCAAGAACTTACACGATGTGAATGCATTAAAGAACTGTTGTATATTAATTTTTAAATCAGATTTAAAACAGATCCTGGAAGCAAGCGTTACAAAGTCAGTTCCATTTTTAAGAAAAGAGTCAGAGTTCAATTTGCATGCATTATGCTGGCTATTTTAAATAATTTTATACATGTGTATAGCAGAAAATGCCCTCCCCCTCCCCGACTGACAAGGTGCACTTCAAGGGAGATCTAAGAGAGGGCTGGTTTAGGGTTAGAAATTGTACATGCCTCACTCACAATTGTGAATTAAAAAAAAAAAAATCCAGCAATCTCCCTCCTTCTCCATAGCCCTCCATGTATTTATTAAGTAAATTTAGCAATAGCTCAATCACCGGAGAACAGGACAGAATGCACTAAAACCACTTCTATGTTTGTTATCTTTTGCAAGCAATATGAGTAGTGGTGTCTATTCTTGCCTCCTGCAAATCTGCAGCAATGTGATGCAAAACAGCATTTTAAAGAAATTCTCTTTTGGAATGCAAATTGTTCTTCCCCCAATTTGGAATATTTTAGCCAGCGTGTATCCTACAGTAGTTCTGGAATCGCTGGCATCTGTCATGCTGTCAAAACTGAATCAAAAATGCATTGTAATCCTGGGGATGGATAACCTTAAATATCAAGGCAACGTTAAAATGCATCCTAAAAAAAAATCCCTATAATTGCGATGAACATTACAGAGAAAGCGGCAGTCCTTCTGCAGGGAAATAACAGCCTGCTCTACCAATCTTCCCCCTCCCCCACCCCCAAACTCATGCAACTAATGATGACCTCCCGAAGTGCCGAATTTACATGTTCCAGCATTCAACTGAGGATGAAGGAGGAAAAAAATATATACATAGAAAACCACGAAACAAGTTGCAAACTGCACAAACGCAAGGAGAGAGAGAGAGAAAAAGGGAACTGCAGCTGATTCAGGAGCTATTGCAGAATGAGGAGCAACGGGAGGGAAACAAGGAAGAAAGAAAAGGGGGCGAAAGCCTTAAGCATTAAAGAGTAAGAAGTGAAAAACATTTACCAGCAGCTCGGTCAGTAGCTTCGCTCCCTGACACCATCTACATAGAGAGATAACTTAGCCTAGAGTCTTCGGTCCCAGCTCGCTTTGGAGCAAAATTCCTTTACTTCGAGGGGGCAACACACCCTCAAGAAAGAGAGAGAGGGAAAGAAGGGGAAAAAATAATCCCAAAGACCAAGACAGGCTTTTCCCCTCCTCCCTCTTACCCGCCCCCCGAACTCCCCAAACGGTGGTGCTCGCTTCTGCACAGTTCGGCCGGCTGTGCTGCTGAGCTGCCGCCGCTGCCGCCGACGTAGCAGCGGCTGCGGGCGCCGCTGCTGGTGTTTCTGCTGCTGCTACTTCGGAAATGAGTAGGAGGAGGAGGATGCCCAAGCACGACCTGAGCCTGCGAGCCACCCAGGACCAATGTGCAACCTGCTCTGGAATCAAACCCATAACACACGCACGCACAGCCAGCGGCTCCTGCACGCGAGCCCCCGCGCGCACACGGGCGCCCGCCCGCGCGCCGCACAGACTCACGCGCGCGCACATGCACATGCACATACGCACATACACACAGCAGCGCGGACACACACACACACACACACACACACACACACACACACACACACACACGGAATGCTGCATGCCACCCGCCCGGGGGAGGGCGAACCAATCCCCGAGTCCCCAGAGCGCGCGCAAAGGCCGAGGTTGGCGGGGCTGGGTGGTGGCGCTGGGGCTGCGGCTGCTGCGGTTGCGGGGTAGGGGGCCAGGGAGGGGTTCATGACTGCGAAAGGGGGGCGCCAGGGCCACGTGCACCCCTTTGTCTGGAGAGGGAACCCTAACCGGGCGTTTCCAAGACCTGATACTGAAAGCGCAAACCCCAAGTGGTGCAGAGTTGAGTTCTGCCTCGGGGTTTGCCAGGGAAGCGTAGGTTTCCTGGCTGCACATACCGAGGCTTCAGATCTGCGAAACCGGATGAACCGGCAGCTGCACCCGGGTCTCTGCACACAGGGGCGCACAGGAGCCAGAGCGTCCTGTGGACACCCCGAGCCTGCCTTGGGCTGTGAGCATGCCCAGTGCTCCGCTGGAACCCCAGATCGCGCCTTCCAGGGTTAGGAGCGCAGAGAGGGGCAGAGCCGAGCTCCGTGGCTTCTAGACTCTAGAGACGGGAGAAGGCAGAGGTTGGATCCAGGGACCTCAGCCCCTCTATGACTCAGGGGCCCACAACCTGCACCTGAGGGCATGATACTGGGGAAAGTAAGCTTCCAGAACTCAGAGAAAAGCAGCTTTTCTTCTTTCTGTAAAGGGATTCCAAAGGAAGCAATTCCCTGCCCAGGAAGGGCTGATTCCGTTACAGGGTAATTGACAAAAAACCCCAGCAGTGCCTGGCGGTTGAACTACTAACAGTTAACAGTTACTGCTTCCTTACCCTGTGCAGACTCCGAGCTATCCGATGCCTGTGAAGTACCTGATTTTTATCCCATCCAAACACTGTACGGTCAACCCTAGATGAAAATTGAGGCCCCAGAATATTTTGCCAACTGCCAGTCAATTATAATCAATGCATCCGGGAATCTAGACCTGGCAATCTGACTCTTAGGCACAGGGGATAAAATGCAAGGTACTGAAAGACAAGTGCCATATGATATCACATAGATGTGGAATCTACTGAACAAAATAAGCTAACAGGCAAAACAGAAACAGATTCATAGATACAGAGAACAGACTGACAGCCATCAAATGAGAGGGAGGTTGGGGGGCTAGATGAAAAAGGGGAAGGGTTTAAAAAAAACGAAACAAAACACACACACACACACACACACACACACACACACACACTCATAGACACAGACACAGCATGGCGATTACCAGAGGGAAAGGGAGAGAGGGGAGGTAGAAGAAGGTGTAGGGAGCATAAATGGTGATGAACAGAGACTTGACTTGGGGTGGTAAACACACAATAGAGTATACTGATGATGTGTTATAGAACTGTACCCCTGAAAACTGAATAATCGTATTAACCAATATCACTCCAATACATTCAATTTAAAAAGAAAGCAACAATAATACCAGAGGTCACTGATGAACTCCAGGCATTTCCAGAAAGGCGAAGCTGTGGTGGACACTTGGATGATAACACTCTCTTGATTGTAACTTGTATCTGGCCTGTCTTTACCAACCTACAAGTCTGACAAATGGCATGCCTGAAATTTACCGATGTCCTAACACGAATAACACTGACAGCACTTTTGTCTCGACTTGCACTTGGTGTCACCCTATTATTAGGTGCTGCTCACGCACCATCACAATCTTTCCAACAACCCTGAAGTGAAGCCATCCCTGTTCCCATTGCACACACAGGGAGACTCAGACGGAGATGCCCAGATGTCCCCAAGGGGACAGGGCCAGAATAAGGGGGGCATAGTTTGTTTGACTCCAAAATCCATGTTGTTTGACTAAACTATGTGTCTTTCTTAATTGTATCCCAAATAAAGCCAATGAGATGAGGGCACAGCAGTTATTTTTTATTTCATTCAACAAACACATATTGATTTCCTATTAACATCCATTCGTTCAACAAATATTTACTATGCATGTACTTAGTGCTTCTAAGCACTATCTCAGAGGTGACGGAAGATGACAAAGACGTCAACCCTGTACTCTTGGAGTTTACAGTCTAGCAAGAAGATGCTGTTCATATGCTATGAGGCTGACGGTGAGCACTTATCAGAAATGTATTTTCCTCCCTTATTCATCTACCAAACTCATATTTGCCCTTTAGAGCTCTACACCAGTCACTTCTTCTGGGAAGCCATCCGTGATCTCTCTGGCTGAGTCAAATCCCCCCTTATTTTAGACTTTTAAAGCATTATGTCACTTTTCTCTTTAAAATGTGTTGAGTTCCAATTTTCCACTTTTGCTGTGATTTAGCTAGAATATGTCTCCCCAGTGCACACCACCCTCAAGACTGTAAACACCGAGGGAAAGGAATGTGTCTTTTCATTTTCCAGTCATCTGACAGTACCTGGTAGGCCTTATACTCTCTCTCTCTCTCTCTCTCTCTCTCTCTCTCTCTCTCTCTCTCTATCTCTCTCTCTCTCTCCAGCTAGTAAATCACAGAGTGGGGACTTGAAACTGTGCCTGCCTAACTCCAGAGTTTCAGGGGAGGTTTGGATTGGGGTGTCACTGTGGACTTCACAGCTTAACCCCCTTACAGGGTCTAAGGATACATCTGGATCTATTAAGATGAAGAACCATTAATGGCACTTTAAAAAATTATCAAATCTTAGAAGGCATTTGAGATTCAGGCTTAAAGTTACTTGATCAAGGTCACAGCCAATGTCATAGGTTTTAAATCCATGCCTCTCTCACTGAAGACTAGTGGTACAGGGTGTCATGAATGGCAGATGGAGTATCCACGGTTTTCAGAGGTTCCCGCCCAGGGGACTAGAGGGTCCTCGATCAGAGAGAAAATGCTGCAGAGAACCGAGCAAACCTTAGGCACCACCCTCCTACCTGTTACCACTCCTCAGAGACCCACCTCTGCTCAGGCCCCTTTTCCTTTGCCTTTTGAGGACTCACCTTGCAACTCTCTGCTCATTCCCAGCCTCAGCTGTGGATACAAACCACGGGAATGTAACAACAGCACTTTGCACAGTTCTGCTTGTGGCAGACTATTGGGCATGCTCAGTGACAAGGCTTTGATTACAAATAGGAAGCTTTTGTTAAACACCTTTCCATTTTGGAGGATTACCTCCAAACAGGATATTGATGTCAAACTCTTTGCAGAGATTCCTAGCCTGTAATAATTCTTCCTAGTCTATAAGAATGAGATTCTTTACTAGTAAACGGAAAAAGATCTCGTGGCCATCCATTCCTTACTCTGTCCCTATTATTTGGCTCCCCTTTTGGGCACCCCTTTGTAGTTTTACCCAAAAAACATCCACAAATTGTCCTCATTTATTTACCTACCTCACAGCTACAGACATGTATATCAGCTCTAAATATTCACAGACCCTTAACTGTGGATTTGTCTTCTGCAATTGTTTGGCTGTTAATTTACTCTACATTGAAATATTATAAAAAGTGGATGATGGGCTGCTAAGAAAGTTAAATATTCAACTTCGTTCCTTCCCCCTAAGAATAGATTTAGTCCCTGTTCCCCAGAGTCTTTCAGAAATAGGAAGCTCTCTGGGATGCTTGATAACCCGTTCCTATGTGCATGTGAATTTTGTCATGAGAGCAGCAGAATCATTTAACTAGTGACGAGAATAACCCATGAAGAAAATAAAAAAGGACAACCATCAAGAAAAACTTGCTGAAAACTTGAAATGTTAGTGGGTGTTCTGCTGGGGCACCCAGTACATCAACTTTTAAGCCTTCTGAGGAGGGTCCTAGTACTTCTAACGTTGAGTACTTTCATGTAGATTGTAGTTACTCCCCACAGCAACTCTCCGAGGTAAGTGCCGTCATGATTCTCATTTTATAGGGGAAGAGACAGAGGCTCTGAAAGAGCCAACCATTTACACAAAGCCATAGAACTACTGAGTCATCAAGCGAGGGTGCCAGTCCAGGTCTGTCTGGTGCCAAAACCCATGTGATGAACTCTGCCTTCTGTTGCCTTAAGCTTCTCGTATCCCCTTTGCACACAGAGCCAGATGTGGGGACGGGTCAGAGTGTTTGATGGTGGTGACTTAGCTACACTTGGCATGGATGTATATGCCATCCTACTTCATCTATAGCAGTATTTCTGTCCTCCAAGCAAACTCAACTGAGATTAGGTAGGCTCCCTAAAACAGCATTATTTAGTCTACTTAGCGCATTAGGAAATGGATGTGTGTGCAGTTTGGTGGCTGGGACCCATCCAAATGAGTGTCATTGGAGCAGAGACTTCTGAGCCTTTTTTGATGAGCCTGGGCTCCCTTTGCTTGTAACTAGCATTGGAGTGTAGGTGTCAGTCATTTCCCAGGTTATTCACTCTTAGTGGCTCTTCTGCTCAGTGACCTAGAGTCCTCTGTAGGGTATACGCTGGAAAATTTTCACTCTCCTAAGGATGGGAAATGTAGCAGTGGAGAGAAACTGAGCTTTTCAAAATCTCTACAGTTCTCCATGTTTACTTCCAATGTCTGTAAATATCTTTTTGAAGATTCTGTAGATGTTACAATTTCCTGCTTTCTGAGAGGCCAGGAAAGACCCTTCAGAATGTGACTACTCAGGCGCCATGCGGTTTGCCCATGCTCCAGCATTTGCATTTTACATGGAACACCTTGTGTAGAAAAGGATAACTGATAAGGTAAGAGATTGTATCTTGAATGGTAATCATTCATCTTTCCAGAAATCAGTCAGAGAATAAATTTGATGCCTGAGCAGCTCACACAGGTGTAGTCGTATCTGAATTTAAATTCTTAAAACCCCTCTATAGTTGCTCAGAGCCTACATGCTTTAATTTTTATGCAGTATTCTAATAGGTCTGGATGTACAAGTCCTTAGGGAGTTAGAAAACAGGAGGTAAATTGTTATTGCTAGAAAATTAAGAATAGCAAGAAGTAGAAACTAATAAGCAGAGACTAAAGGAGGTACAATTTAAAATTTTACATCAAATATTTGAAAGGCTTCATTGAACTCACAGGTAAGCTTCCAAATGCCCGTACTTCAAGAGACCTTCTGGGATCTTGAGGTTATAATATTGTCGAGCAGCAAATGATCTTAATGGTGTTGACTCTGAATCCATGCTTGACTATTACCTGATGCCAGAAAAAGAAAGCCTACATTCCCCAGTCCATCATTTAAGGGTCTCCATGATATAGCTCAGGAGTGGCATGTGCTTGTTGTCCCCTGAACCGATGCATATCAATACCTCTGATTAGTAGTGACTGCCTGGAGCGGTGTCGGAAAGGGGAATTGAAGGTCAGATCCATGTGCTCTACATAGTTCGAGATTGACTAGTGATGGCTGTTACTGGTGGGACCCATAGAGGGCTGCCTTTCCCAAGGCTAAGGCCATTGCTCACTTCCTGGATATGTCTTCTAACCTTCTTCTCCTCATAGCTCTAGGCAAAGTCAATGATTCCCATGCAACCAGACTTTCCTTTGTTCATGATTCCTCCTGCCCCCCATTAATTTTTCTCTATCTGGAGCAACACCTCAGTCCACATCATGTCATAATCCAATTCCTCCCTCAATATTCCACTCAGTTGTCATCTACTTCCAAAAGTCCTGCCAGAATGTCCCATGCCCTTCTTCTGAAGGCACCTTATTATAGGTGCTCATCAGGTCTCCCTTATAGTCAAGTTATTTATGTTCTTGCCTTCTCTTTCCTGCTGGACAAAAACAAACTCCTTGCATTCAATAACCTTGTTTGGATCATCTTTGAATCCATCACTGTGATTTGCACAAAAGACTTAGACTGAATAAAGTGTATGCTATAGGAATATATAAATAAATGAATGGCAGGTGCTCAATATTTGTTGAATTAATGAACATAAGAGTATTATTACTACTCTCCTGCTCTGTCACAGGGAGATTAAGTTATGTTTTGTAGGCTACAGAATGGGGCTAAGGTTGTGGAAGCTCTTTGAGTAGCTAGGCTTTAAGGATATGGCAATAAAGTCTCAGCCCTCCAGGGGTTCCCCCGCCAGTAGAGGAGACAGGAAATTAGGTCAGTATAACAGGTGACATTGATACTTGAGACTCACTGGGGATTTTTTGTCTTAACTTTGCTGGCAGGTCAATAAAAAGCTGATAAGCACAGTAAGTTAGATAATCTTACATACTATTTTAATGAATTTAATGTCAGCAGGCCTCATCCTAAAAGGACACTGTGCACATGCACACACGCGCATGTGTGTGTGTGTGTGTTCACATACTCATGCTTACTGGGATGCAAAGAGTGAGAGGAGTGTGCAGAGATTCCACAAAATCTCCTGAAATGTCTCCCAAAAAAAGAAACCGAAGATTCCCTTAAGATTCAAGAGAAAACATCTCACTGAATAAATCATACCTTTCAAGAGGCTTAATATATTGTAAGGAGCATTTTCACTGATTGGCAGAAATTCTTTCTGATTAATTAATTAGTTAATGTTTTCAAAGCACTTCCAAAAAGAAAAACATTGGTGAGGGCTACATAATTGTTAGTTTTACTATGTTCCTGCGTTTTTCACATGACTAGGTTTGTTTTCCTCCCAGGCTGCTCACCATGACCAGGTACCCTCCCAGAGGCATGCTGTGAGACACTCTCAGAGAAATGGGACAGAGGGATGGGTTGCCAGTGATCAGGGGATAAGAGAAAAGGACTCTGAATATAGATTTTAAATTTATATTTGAAATATAACCATACAAGAGGATGAAGAAGAGCATTGTGCTGAAAACCAGAGAGAGACTTGACCAGGAAAATTCCATTAGCTTCTTAGCAAAGAACCCCATGTGTCTTACGTGAGGCCTGGGTTAATACCTATTTGATTAAGGAATAGCAATGACTAACTTTTCCTAAGGGCTTATTATAGTCTAGGTATTGATCATATATTAATTGATTTTTTTCTTCAAACAATGGTTTGAGGTATTATTATAACAAACATATTACAGGTGAAGAAACTGAGGACTAGAAGGTGGAATTCACCTAAGGTCATGAACAGCTTGGAAGTGACACCCCCCATTACTTGACCTTGATGCTGGGAGGAGGAAAGGGAGGGAAGAACAAAGAGGGGAAAATGGAAGAAAGTGAGAGAGAAACTCCAACTAAGTCCACCCTTGTACTGTCTGATGACCCACAGATAGATTACTAAATGAAAAATAAACGAGCCAAGATGTCTTGTTGGTGAAACACATCCACATGGCAAAGGTGATTTAGCTTCGTTTCCAAAGTGAATATCTATATTTAAAATGTATAGGATCACCTAACATTCTGTCCACAGACCCAGGCCCGGACCATCCTCATTACCGTCAAATGACATGGCACCCCGGTGAGAATGAATTCCCAGGTTATGAACCTCCCATTGCCCTTTGGCTAAAAACAACCATCCTGTCATTTCTTTAAAAGCATCTTGATGGAATGAAAGTGCAAAGGCTTCAGAGGAGAGCTTCAGATCATCTCAGCCCCTTACTCGCTGTGTGACCTGGGTCCGTATTACCTAACATCTCTGAACTTCAGTCATCACATTTACCAAATGGAGGCAAATCAGCCTTCTCTTCTAGATGTGTTGCCAGCGTTCTTCGTAACCATAAATGATGGGAAGTGATGAGCAATGATTACTTAGCATATAGTAGGTGCTGTGTAAATTCTAACATTCCCTCTCAAACTCATGAGGCCTGGCTTATTGTAAAACACATTAATACACTTCCAAGCAGCAGGTTCCAGAGCGCCAAAAATGGTAAAGGGAGCAAAACAACGCCAGGAAACCCACCGCATGGCTCAGCTGTATCCCCACAGTAAGGAACATGGCAGTGAAATGAGCAGGGTATGTAGGCTCTGGAATGTGCAAGCTCATTCTGAGAACAGGTACCTGGCACAGGAACCAGAATCCAGTAAGGAGGTGTCTGCAAGGTACCGGTCTCCCTGGCTGCAGGGTTCTCATCCACGAGGTGTAATTAATAAAGATCTTTTCAGATATGAGCTCTAAAGATGCTAAAGCCATAGACACAAGAGGGGGTTGGAAAGGTTGCAGAGCCCATCTGACCCTTTCCATCCACAAGCTTGGCAACCCCAGGCAAATTAGGTGACCTCTTTAAGCGTCAGTTTTTCTCAGCAAATAAACATTGACTAATAATCAGTGCCGCTGTGAATAGACAATGAGCTTACCCATGGAAAGGGCAGGGAACATGACCTATGTTAGCAGTGGTGTTGCATGTGGTGTAAGAGTCAGCTGCCTCCAGGATAGAAGATGGCGCTTCAAGTAAGCCATTCAGCATTGGGCAGGTTAAGGTATTTTTTTTTAATAGAAAAATAAAAAGTATACATTCGACTTGCAAATGTTGATCATGTGATGTCTGACACAGTAGCCATGAGTAATACACAAGGATTTAAGCATTTGAAATGTGGCTATTCAAATGGAAATAGGCTGTAATGTGTAAAATACCAAATTTTGAAAACTTACCACTAGACAGAGAATGTAAAAGATCCCCTTCATCATTTTATACTGAGACTATGTTGAAAGGATGATGCTCTCGATGTATTTTGTTAAATGAAGTATATTAAAATTACAAAGGAAGGCAGTTCACGGAGGTGTTGGGAGGAGGGAGGAATGCCGGGAGCCGGGCCGAAGGATGGCAGCAATAGCACAGAAGACCTTCCTTGCACCGTGCAGTTCTGCTAAGGAGCAGCAGAAAGGGTCAGGTGCTGCTCTCATTCATTTGAGGTTTCAAGAGGCCTCGGACGCACTCCACATTCTGAGAGGCCGCGTGTACTGTGCACCGGCTCAAACAGGAGATCCTGAATGGGTGGGAATTCAGCTTTCTGTTGTCCTTTCTCTTTTCTCCCTCAAAGCCTTTGAAAAGTTGCCAGCGATCAACAAACATGCTCAGAGAAGTAACAGGTTAAGAGGAGGTTAGAGCTCTGCCCAGAAACCTGGGAGGAGGCCAGTTGCAATAAGAACACTGTCCTCACCGCATCCTCCCAACCTATTTCTTTGGGAAGGAGGCAACCCCCAATGCCAGGCTTCCAAAAGCACTGGGAAGCGCCCGGTGATGACAGTTATGGGGACTTAGAGGGGACAATGCCTTCTGCAGAGCAGTGAAGTTTGAGAAATAGAAGTGGGAAGAGTGTTTTTGATTCGGAGATGAAAAACCCTGTGTGTGTTTTTCCTGGTCAGTTCTTGTTCCACCCCACTCCCAAAAGGAACACTTCCAAGATATTCTGAGAGAAAAGGTTGCCAGGTCCTTGTAGGAGAGGATTAGTATTATCTGCGATCAAACTGTGCGTCTTTGGTCTTCTGGCAAACCTAAGAGGGACAGAAGCCAGCTTCAGTGAACAGTTTCTATAGAAAAGAGAGAAATCACTTTTGTTCCAGGGCCCCCAGACTTAGGCAGCATCCAGCACCCCCAATGAGCAGGGCACCTATTCTTAGAACAGATCAGATATGAGGTGCTTGGCCCTCCTTTCGATTTTACGAAAAAGGCCAAACACTCAAGGTCAACGCAAAGCAATAAACTAAACGGCCATTAAAGGATTTAGATTAGGAAGTGTAATTTTCCCATTCCTACCCCCGACCTCATCCCACATGGGTTCCAAACCTTTACAGAGAGTTCTAACAGGCCAAGGCACGGCCACAGCCATTGAAAGGATAAAAAAGAAGAGCAGAGCTAAGGCCAAGAACATACACAACCCACATTTCAGCTGGAGAGAAAGTGGAGAGGAGGAAGCTAGACGTGGCTCTGTCAAGGAGCTAAGAGTCCCTCCTTTCCCTGAACACCAAGGCAAATGGTAAGGGGTGGCAGCACAAATTGATCTGATAACCTAGCAGGGAGGAAAGTATAGGAGGCAAGAGACTCCTGGAAAATTCCTGTTGATAATATTTTCTCACCAAGGATCTCCTTAGGAGCCACGTTTCCCCCTGATAAGGCAAAGTTCTATTCATGAATTTATTTTTTAAAATCTCCTTATCCTATAGATTGATTTTATCATGCCATCTCTTTCCTAAAAACCTTTCATTACTCCCTCCTGCCTTAACAATGACATTGAAACCCAATAGCAGGGCATGCCTTGCTCCTAACCATCTATTTTAAACCTACCATCAAGTACTCCTTCCCCACTTACCAACCATGCACCCCACATTTCCATAATATACAATCACTGTTGCTGGTGTTTTTAATAAATAAAAATTATGCCCTGTGTTTTGACATCTTGTTTCCTCCCCTTTTAATATTCTTTTTCTCTATTCAAAGCTTTGCTTATCAGAAAAACAGGAGGTTTTAGCACCTCTTATATTTACCAATATAACTGCCTCACTTCTATAATAAATAATTATTTAAGGGCCTAGGTCTATGACTTATTCTTATTTATGATTTAAATGCCTGCCAACAAAAAAGCAACCCATTAATTTTTTATTCCCCTTCTCCTCCCCTCCCCCCCCATCCCCCCGCGCCCCCTCCCACACACACACAAAGGCTTGGGTATTCATACTGTGAATAGCAGTTTTCTTCACCTGTGTTATAATGGTAACAGTGGCTGAGATCATGTGATCATGACTAAAGTGAACACCACCATCTGGTGGCAACACATGCAAATTGCAGTATCAAGATTTAAGATGGGTAATTTTTGGAAATTTCTAGCTGTAAACTTGAATTTTAAAATCTGAATATACTTAAAATTACCATCTTATGATCATTTGGGTAATATGTTTTTAGTTGATTACTAACATATAACTTCAAAGATACTTGTAATTCATTTCATTATTAAGTTTGCCCAGTTATTTTCAATTTTAAAAGAATATATATATATACTTTATTCATATGCAGTTTATTTCACATAAGTTCTATTTAATAAAGATGATTTTTAAATGTATTTATAATACAATATATTTTCATACTAATTCTTCACATTTGCTCCTTCAGCAAAGGAACCTACCGTATGCAAAGCAATACATTAGATTTTTACATTCTGAAAAGTGTTCTCTTATATTAAAATAAATTAATGTCAGTGTATGTGCCCAGCACTTTGCCAACTAAAAATTTCTATCAACTGGTCAATTCCATGCATGAAATGGTTGCTGTCCCTTTTAACGATGATCCTTCGGCACTGTCATTGCTATAGGTCCTAAAGAACCTCATACTTATCAAATAAAAAATAACATTCAGGATAGGTTCATAATTTAATATTTTCAGCTGGAGTAATATCTAAAGAGATAATTCCCCAAGAATTTGTAGCAACCCTTTTTAAAAAAAAAAAACACCACAAAAAACTATTGATTGCCCTGACTGGTTTGGCTCATTGGATAGAGCGTCCGTCGGCTGCGGACTGAAGGGTCCCAGGTTCGATTCCGGTCAAGGGCATGTACCTTGGTTGCAGGCACATCCCCAGTGGGGGTTGTACAGGAGACAGCTGATCAATGTTTCTCTCTCATCGATGTTTCTAGCTCTCTATCCCTCTCCCTTCCTCTCTGTAAAAAATCAATAAAATATATTAAAAACAAAAACTATTGATATTTAGAGAGCAAGGAAGGGAGAGGGAGAGAGAAAGAAAAACAATGATGTGGAAGCAGATCAGCTGCTTCCTGCAAGCCCCCCACCAGGGATCGAGCCCACAACCTGGGCAGATGCCCTGACTGGGAATCAAATCAGCAACTTTTCTCCAGTCAACTGAGCCGCACAGGCCAGGGCTGCAGTAGTCCATCTTAGAACAGTTTATTAAACATGATAACCTGTTCTATGATCACAGAGAAAATTTATGGTGCAATGTTATCACACTGTGGCTGGACAAACATAAATGTCTTTCTCGTACCATTAGAATTCTATTCTTGTTCCTCCATATAGTTGTCTGATATGGGGCTTGAGGGGTATTATAGATGAAATAACAAAGCTGTTCTACATACGCTGGCTGCCACTCAGAGGAAGATGTAGCCTATATCTCTATTCAGATACACAATGTAGCTCCAAAGTCAGACTGCGGGAGATAAGAATTCCTTAAAATAAAACACTGTGTTGTGAAGATAAGAACTTGCCGACTGAATTGCACCCCGGTCTGAGTTTCACTCTTTGCATGCTTGGGAACTGAGAATTTATATGGAGGCCCCTCTGAACACCTCCACCTTGCCGGCTTCTCCCTGTCTCCACTCTGTTCTGCAAATTGTCACCAGACAATCATCCTTCACACGTCACTGTTATTGGGACATGTCTCCCCTTTCAACCACCCACAGAAGAAGATGCTAACTGCAGCAAAGCACCTGGTGACTTGGCCCCCGCTTTGTCACACCAACACATGTGCTCCACTCAGTTCCTCCTGTTGACCCCTTGTACCATTTCCCAATGCTCTGTGCTTTCTCGTCTTGTTTCTATTTTTCTAGACCAGTGTTTCTCAAACTGTAATGTGCACTCAGATAACGTGGGTTTGCACATTCTGAATCATGGGCTCTGGGACAACCTGAGACTCCACATCTCTAACAAATGCCAGGGCGGTGCCAATGCGACTGGTCCCAGGACCACAAGTTGAGTAACAAGGATCTCTTCTATTTCACAACATGCTCATCTACTCCCATTTGTACCCCTGATCTTTCTTTTAAGATAGTTACCTAATTTTTAAATTATATTTTTATTGATTTTAGAGAGGAAGAGGGAGGGAGAGAGAGAGAGAGAGAGAGAGAGAGAGAGAGAGAGAGAGAGACATCAATGATGAGAGAGAATCACTGATCAGCTACCTCCTGTAAGCCCTCTGTTGAGCCACACCAGCTGGGCATAAAATAGTTACCTATTCTTGACAAAGCAACTCCAAACCTCTCCCTTTCCTAACACTTCCCCTAGTCCCTGTAGCCCGGGGTTTTCAACTTGGCTGCACATTAGAATCACTTGGGGGAACTTGGGAGAATCCAGCTGCACAAGCATTTGCCAGGTCGATTAAAGTCAGAATTCTGGGGTTGGGACCAAGGCATCAGTTTTTTTGTGTTTTGTTTTTGTTGTTTTTTTCAACTTCTCAGGTTATTACAACCTGCAGCCAAGGTTGAGAACCTCTAACCACTGCCTTTGGGTGGAGGTGACATTTTTCTTTCAGTACCTATAGCTGTCTGCTTTTACCTGCTTTGTGTTTGAATCCTCTATGAAGGATCTCCCCTATTCACACACACGGTTTCTGAGGACAGGATGCTGGCTCCCTCTGGGTGGGTTGAATATCTTAGCCCGATGCCTTGATGCCTTGGTTTTCTTCTCCACTCCTTGGAAGTAATAACAATAGCTGCATCATCGGGTATTTATAGTGAGATAAAGCACATGCAGCGCTGAGTGCTGGCTCACAGATCTACTCCACAAATGCTCGCCATTATTATTATTAAGTAGTCTTCTTTGTCTGTTTCGCATTGTCTAACATAGCAGCAAGCAGTCAATAATCATTTGCTGGATGAATAAGTCAATAGACGTTGGAGAATAAATCATATTTAATTGCTCTAAAATAAACCCAGAGCACCAGCCTTCTAACCGAAAAAGTTCAACTTAATGAATGTTAACACTTTATCTAAGTGCTTGTAGATCTCTATGCGGCCACCCGCTTGGTGATACAAATCTAAGAAGAGGCAGATAGTCTCTTCCCAATGAAAGAGGACAGACAAATAATAATAATAATGACCATGTTTCAAAAGCAATTTGTTTTGAAACATGGTCAGTAGCACATGCCAGCTAAAATTCACTAAGCCTGTTAATATAACATTTCATAATTGCATTGGAAATGCTGTTTCCCGGAGAATACTTTTAAAACTAACCCAACCTCAGCAAGCACTACATTTCATAATCTTGAAAATGCGTGTGTCATCTATCCCGTTGTCATAAAAATGCCTCCCCCTCATTGGAAGGACCTATCTTGGCAACCAGAAATGTAAACATCTCAGCTTTATAATCATCCTTAAGCCAACAGGGCATTTCCTCACCATTGAGCAGTCAAGCAGGTAGGTGACTGGAGACACTCCACATAATGCAGACTGTGAAGGAACAGGTGAAGCCTGCCTATTACTCGTGTGAATAGAGCCCCTTTGTTGGAGTCCATCCTGGTGGAATGAATAGCCTCTGTTATGTTTATTGATTACACCCTAAGTATTGAGGTAGAGGTGGCCGGAGCTGCCCAGAAAAATAATCAGGTGCCATTGTGTGCCTTTCATTTTGGCAAGGCCAGATAATCAGTCAGAAATTCACTTTTACATTCTAAACAAAATGTTCGATATTCTTACATCCCACAAGAATAAAATCAAGCAGAAAGAGAAATGTCTTAAGCAAGTCTTATCAAAGTACTTTTCACCATCTCTGTGGCTGCCAACATAGTCATCGGCACCACTGACCTGGGCTACACGCACCCCCTCCCCTGGTCTCCACTTTCTTCCCACACAATTAATGTCATTAAAACGTGCCATCTGATCCTGGCCCTGGCTCTCTTTTTTCCTTTCTTTCTTCTTTTTTTTTTTTTTTTGTTGTTGTTAAGAATAGTTTATTTTTAGAGAAAGAGGAAAAAAGAGAGGGAGAGAGGGAGAGATAGAAACATCAATGATGAGAGAGAATCATTGATCAGCTGACTCCTGCATGCCCCCTACTGGGGATGGAACCAACAACCCAGACATGTGCCCTGACCAGGAATCGAACTGGTGCACTGGATGATGCCTAAACAATTGAGCTACACTGACCAGGCTGGGCACTGTCCCTCTTAAAACTCTCCAATGACTTGCTATTATACTTTGAATAAACTCCAGACTCCTTGGTGGTCTTATGCGAACTCAGATGGTCTAGCCTCGCCTGTTCAGCTGACCTCCCACTCTGCACGTGACACAATGCAGCCACACAGCCGCTCTTCTGCTCTGGTGGCATCAAGCTTCCTCTTCTCTACCTGCCAACCTTTTCCTTTTGCAACTGCTTGGGGCTCTTTCCTTGGATTGTGCAGATCTTTTCCCTCACTTCGTCCTCCCACAGATGCTCTCTATCTCATTACCCTCTTTCCTCTTAGCAGTTATTACCATGCACAAGCATTCTATTAATTTGTTTACTTGTTTGGCATCTGCTTCCACAGAAGTTTGTTCACCATTAAAGATCCTTGGCTTCAAGCAGTACTTGACACATTGTAGGGGTTCAATACATAGTCAGGCTAATAAATGAATAAACTTAGCAACACTTTTACCTTCAATTATTTTCACACATAACATTCAGTAATGTTAGTGTTTTCCCCTAAAACACAGATCTATCCCCTTCAATGAAAAAAAAAATCAGAGACATTGCTCCTAAATGGGAATTATTTTTTCTTTGGTAACATTATTAAATATCGTATATGTTATCTTATGGGTATTGGAAAACAGTAGACTTGTCATTGACAAAAAGAGTTGAAGCAAACACATAGCTCTATGTTTAATTACCTGTCATTATTACACATAATGATATATCTATATGGAATCATATAATACATGGTCTTTTGTGGCTGTCTCTTTTCATTGACAATACTATTTTCAAGGTTCACCTGTGCTGTAGTGTGTACAACTGTTTTATTTTTCATCATGGAATAATATTCCATTGAATGGACATACCATATTTTATTTATACATCCATCAGTTGATGGGTGTTGGGTTCTTTACACTTTTTGGCTAAGATGAATAATGCTGCTATGGCATGTATGTACATGTTTGTACCCATCTCTATAAGTTTTGTGTAGATATGTACTTTCATTTATCTTTGGTATATGATAACTCTTTGATTAGCTTTCTGAGGAACTGACAAAACTGTTTTCTAAAGTCATTGCAATGTTTAGATTCCCACCAGCAATGTTCCAATTTCTCCACACCCTCATCAACCTTTCTTACAGTCTAGCTTTCTTAATACATCTATCTTAGAGAGTGTGTAGTGGTATCTCATTATGGTTTTGATTTGCATTTCCCTAGTAACTACTGATGTTGAGTATCTCTTAATGTGCTTACTAGTATTTGTATATATCCTTTAAAAATACCTATTCTGATCCTCTGCTTATTCTTTAATGGGATTGATTTTCTATATATTGAATTTTTACAGTTCTTTAGATATAGGATTTACAAATATTTCTCCCATTCCATGGGTTGTTTTTTTTTTTTCCACTTTCTCAACTGTGTTCTTGAAGCACAAAAGTTTTTACATTTTGATCTCTAATTTATCTACTTCTTGTTGTCATCTGTCATATGAAAAAATGCCTAACTCAAGATCACAAAAACTTAGATCTAGAATTTCTCCTAGGATTTTTATATTTTTAGCTCTTACATTTAGAGCTGTGATTAATTTTGAGTTAGTTTTTGTGGACTTTATGCAAATTTGTATAATGCCAAGGCTGGTTTTCTTTTCTTTTTTAATTTTTACTTATTGACTTGAGAGAGAGGAAGAGAGGGAGAGAAAAGGGAGAGAGGGAGGGAGGGAGGGAGGGAGAGAAACATTGATCTATTGCTCCATCCATCAACGCACCCTGACCAGGGTTTGAATCCGCAACCTTGGTGTATCTAGACAACTCTCTAGCTGACTGAGCTATCTGGCCAAGACTGGTTTTCATTTTTAACTTCTAGCGTTGCTCTCCTGTTGCAGTATAAGAAACTTAGGCAGCAAAAACTGAAGAAGTTAAATTAGGGACATTTCTCCCATTGGCATTAAAATAAAAAAACTTTAAAGATAATGCAAAAACTGATGAGGGTTAAATTCTCTTCTCCCTTTATGTAAGGGTCATCTATTTCTGGAAGCCAGCTTCCATATCAGGTCCTGACATGTATAATCTTCCTTATAGGATTTCTAAATTTAAAAAAAGAAACAGATTTTTTTTTTAATTGGAGCAAACCCTATAGAAAATGTAAAACTAACCATAAATCAAGACAGGTTTGTGGATAGATAGCACATTTTAAAGCACAATGCATTTTTATTTATACTCTAGCAATTTCCAAACTGGTGTGCCACAAGAATGACAACAGTAAACACAACAATAGCTATCCGGTGTGAATGACTCAAAATTATACCTTTTTTTTTTTTGTCAGATCGAAAAAAATATATATTTTTTGGTGGGCTGTAGAATTTTAGTAATTAGTTTATGTGTGCCATGAGATGAAAAAGGTTAAAAATCACTGCTATACCAACTTCACTGAGGCTCCATGTTATAATTGCTGAACTTAATGATATTGTTGTCCGAGAGATATATTCTATATGTTCTACTGACCGAAGTATTGCACCCTTATAGCTTTAAAAGATTAGAACCACCAACTCCAGGTTTTTATTTTAAATTGATAGCTCAGCCTTAATACTTTAAAAAAATACTCAAATGAAAAAATGGAGCTGCAAATAAGGCTTCTTACAGTAGTCCACCCTTTCTGGTCACTGCTTTACACCTTTTTTCCCTTAAACACTGAAAGGACAGCCAGATGTGTCGGGGATCTACAGCTGTGCTATTTCTTGACACAGCTGGTGCCACCTTGTCAAAAGAAAGGCTCTCCTCTCCAAATACGTGCAAGCCCTGTGTAAGCAGATACAGTGTAAGCTATGTACCCACCGCTATTGATTCCGCCCATTGACAGCCGAGTTGTTTAATACATCCATCCTCTCTGTAATGTCATTTTAAAGCTCTTTGAGGATTAGGAAGGCGGTTTGTCTCAAAGGTATTTTTTCCTGGAGCAAAGGCCAACTAGCCCTGCAGTCGCGAGGGCTCTGGCAGAAGCCTAAGTGAGGAAAATGAAGCAGAGATGTTCGAACTTGCCACAAATAATGATTTTTAAAAAGCCCCAGAAGAACATGCCTTGCTGCTTTACATAAGGCTACAATGCATTAACTCATGTAATATGACTGGAGAAAGTTTATTTATTCATTTATGTCCGCCCCAGGCAAATACCAGATAAATGCTTACAATAGCAGGTTAGCAGGTGTTTCAGCTACAGACATTAGTACCTCCGTGATGTACAGTAACTGTTCGGCTGCTTGCCGGGACTCTGGCCCACGTGGAAATTGTCAAAGCCTTTAGTGATTTGCAGAAAAGGAAAAGACCGAGATGTGACTGCAGTATTTAGATCAATAGAGGGTGCGGTACGTTCCCGTGTGGATAATTAGTCCACGATAGATTGCACCATATGCAAAGCACACGCAATCTACAGACACCAAGAGCTTCTTAATCATTCTCTCCACTCATCTTCTCATTTATTTACTTATTTGAAAAAAAGAATATCCTGCCATTATATTCAACCGCCTCACTAACTGCACCCTGGGCTAATAAATTCTAGAGGCTTCTTCAGCAGGTCACTGCTATTATTCTGTGTAATATACCTTTAGTTTACAGACTACAGCTCTAGGCTTCTTTCCCTCCACAATCCGATCCCTTGTCCTGTGTGCTTAGCAGCCCACTGAACTGCACTGATGTGAATGAGGCTTGAAATGTTAAACACAACTTGTAATATCAAAGGTTTTTGTATCAAATAATTTTGTTCCTAGAGGATCCCAGGGAGATTAGGGATGCACGTGGTGTCTGAAATGCCCACCAGTTACATGAAAGATCCCAGCAGTAGATGGATAATTACCAGCTCACACTAGGAATACAAAGAACACAGCCAGTTTATCCTGCCCGTGTAAACAGATATGAGAGGTTTTTTTTCTGGGAATTAGGTCCAGATAAAACTTAGTGAATACAGAACCTAAAATAACTGCAGACATCTGTCTGATAGAAGCTTTTATGATCGGGCCTTGAGGTAGTAGTTTCCTCACAACGACAGTTGCGATGATTGCCAAGCCCAGCTGAGAAGCAAAATGTGTAAGTCTGAGCTTTCAAACCAGCCTCCGTTTTAACTTCTCTGAAAACCTGTGAAATACGTTTTTCATAACCGGGAATGCTAAACTGACTTTCAGGGTGTTGCTTAGGCTGCTGTTTTGCACTCAGTGTGGAAGAATTCCTGACTCTGGGCTCTGGGGAAAGGAGTGAGGGTACACGTCCACCTCAGACTTGAAATGGAGGCTTCCTAAATCGAGACACTGGGGTTTCCTTGTTAGAGAGATTTCCCATTGAAATAATGCACCTGACATTCACTTCCCAAGGAGGCCCTGCTGGGACAAATGTGAAGTGTTAAATACAGAAAACAATGGGTAGCCACCAGTGAAGCAGGTACATCCGTTCTCATTGAAAGTGATTTTGCTCTGCTGACATATGGCCATCTCCAGAGACACTTCTAGTTTTGACAACTAGGGGGCGGGCGGGCGGGTCCTATGGGCACCTGGTGGATAGAAGACAAGGATGCTGCTGAACATCTGATGATACCCAGGACAGCCCAAATAACAGGAAAAATTTCAGCCCCAAATGTCAGTACTGCCAAGTGTGAGAAACCACGGTGGAGAGGACTGAGGCAACTACCTCAGTGGCTCAGAATGAGTTGAGACTTGGGATTGAATCTCCACTTGTCTATCAACCAAAGGAGGGCTGGTCTGAGGCCACAGAGAAAGATGCCTTTGCTTGAGTTAATCAGTATAAACATCCAAAGGCTATGGAGGTTCCTTCAGAGTGCAGGCTGAGATCAGCCAATCAATTTTATCTGGTTTTAATCCATCCTGAGGAGCAAGCATTCCCACAGGAGCAGACAAGGTGAGGTGACACATCTGAGGACAAATGTTACAGCCAGGGGCCTGCTAATTCATTGGTATAACCTCACTTCTGCAAGGACCATTATTTAGTTAAGGTTTATGAAGTGTTGTGGACCGAAAGAGCTGTGTAAATGCTGAGTGTGATTGTTTTCGTTTTCCTAAGGAACTATTTCTGTGAGCGATGTTACAGTCCAGACACACACATGGACATCACTTCATACCCATGTGTACTTTTTTAAAAAATTGTTGTTGTTGTTAATCCTCACTGGAGGATATTTTTCCATTGATCTTTAGAGAGAGTGGAAGGGAGGGGGAGAGAAACACCAATGACACATTAATTGGTTGCCTCCCTCATGCGCCCCGACCAGGGCTGGGGATGGATCCTGCAACTAAGGTACATGCCCTTGACTGGAATCAAACCCAGTACCCTTCAGTCCACAGGTCAATGATCTAGCCACTGAGCCAAACGAGCTAGAGCCCCATATGTAGTTTTGCGGAGAGGTGACTATAATTAGTAATCTACATCATGCCATCTTTGCACTCTGAGTTAAAACAAATTAAATAAAGTTTAGTTAGAAAGGGTTTTATCCACTACCAAAATGTAGCTGGTTGATATTCTGAGTAAATGCAGGTTAATTCCTGGAAAAAGAGTACCCAAAAGACTCCAGAATTATAAAATCAAGACTGAATTTTCATGATATTAACCATATGGATGAAATGGGTAAAATTCCTCAATATATTTTAATTGTTTTCAATAATCTCTCTCTTTTTTTTTTGGTGTTACATTTAAAACACAAATAAAACAACATTTTCCCTTTTTTTAGTGAATATTTGCCATCCTAGTATTTTCACCTTACTAAATTTCTTTTCAATTTTAATTGTGCAGAGCAGTCTCTTAACACATTGTGTGAAAAAAAAAAGAAAAGAAAAAATAATAACAAAATAAAACCAGTTTTAACCAGGCCTACTAAAATGCAAAATTACAGAGTGATTGCTTAGTACGCAACTGCTGACATATTTGTAAGCTATTTTAGACTTAATTTTGCAATGGTAGTTAATTTCTAAAATGGCAGGATTGTCTCAGGATTCTGATTTAGGAGGCAACTGTCAAACTGTCACTGGATGTAGTAGTCACATTCTGACTGTCATGCCCAAGGCGCTGTGGAAGATATCAATACAACATGGCACACCGCTAATGATCAATTATGACGGGAACACAGGCAGCCATGGTTTATGTTTGCATGTGTATGCCGATTGCGCTTTTCCATCAGCCTCTTTCATTTTTATAGAAACATACAGAAAACCCAGGTTTATCAATTGAATAAGTTCCTGCCCACATCAAGTCACAACAAACTCTTTGACCCACTCCCTCCTGCTGACTTAAGGTATCTTTTATATTCAGAGGCAGGAAAATTTAAGCCAAGAATTTGTAGCAGTAGGACATTAATTTCTGAAAGAAAGGAAAGAACACATCTTCCATGTAAATGCTAAAACCGCAGCATCGTTATACTCTTGCATTTCTCTAGATGCTAATTTTTCTACCCAGAGCCAACGTTAGATAAGCCCTGGTGCTTAGCATCTGCCTGTTACCACTTTGCGTGCTAGGTTCCCCAACAGGCAGACAAAATATTACTCAGGGCATTAGCATCAGAGAAGAAAGAGAAAGAAGGGAGAGAAGGAAGTTCTGATGAAATTATCTACAGTTTTAGAATAAAAAAATCTGGAGAGCTATTTCAATTTTCACATTCCTGTAAGTTTTGTGTTTAGATTTTGTTTCCTCCTTATTTTTTATTTTTATATTTTTGGTTAATCCTCACTCAAGGATATCTTTCCATTGACTTTTAGAGAGAGTGGAAGGGAGGGTAGGAAGACAGAGAAAGAGAAACATGGATGTGAGAGAGACACATAGATTGGTTGCCTCCCGCATGCACCCCGACAGGGGCTGGGGATAGAGACTGCAACTGAGGTATGTGCCATTGACCAGAACTGAACCCTCAACCCTTCAGTCCGCAGGCCGACACTCTATCCACTGAGCCAAACCAGATAGGGCTCCTCTAATTTTGAATTATGTACAGCTGTTAGCAGCATAGTCATTCTCTGATCATAACCACTATAACCTTAATCAGTTCCTGCCTCCATGTTCCAACATTCAACATGGCCAAGGGGAAAAAGGACCAAGGGAAAGCAAGTAGGGGTGAAGGTCAAACTGGTGAGGATGGTCAGGGCACAAAGATCTGGGAACAGAACACACTAAAATTTGCCAGCACTCATCCCCACTGTCCCATTATTTTATTCCTAGTCTTAACCAAGCAAGTAATTATTTTCAGGTTTGGGAGAGAGACCCCATTTTCCTAAAGAGAATATCTATAAAGAAATGTTGAGGGCTAGTGTGAACATGCCTACTTTTAAACCAGTAGTTGAAATCATCAAATGTCTCTTTATATTTATTAATTTAGTTACACATGCATATTCAAGGTTAGATGCTTTTAAATACTGTATTTAGTTGTAATTCACATACCATACCATTCACCTACTTAAAATGCACAATTCATTGGCCATAAGAAACTTGGGCCTTTTGGCTATCACTTCCTCATCATCTCTTGAAGTTCACTAAGTCTCTCTTTGTGCCTAATCTGCTGAGAAATTTACCCACTGAGTACTTAAATTTGGATATAACATTTTTTTTCCAGTTCTCAAATCTCTATTTTTTCTTCTTTTAGTTCCATTTTTTCCATATTGGTATTTTCTTTTATTTCCTTCATCATAGCAAGCACAGTTACTTTAAAATCTATACCCCATAACTTTAATACCCGGAGTCTCAGTGAATCTGTTTTTATAGTCTGTTTGTATTGGTTTCCATTCATGTTGGAAGTTATTTGTGCTAGTTTTTATTTATGTGATCTTATAACTTTGTGTGCTACTTTTTTAAAATGTGTACTAAACTATGAATTAAAACATATAGAAATAACTTAAAGATTAGGATAGTGTTATTTTTCCTTAATAAAAAAAATGTTTTTGGGGAAATAGTTAATCTATAATCCCTTTATACAGTTTCAGGCTCATGTTGGTGTAAGCTAATTGACAGTCCCTATGAGAATGTATTTACTTCCTGCTATTCTAAAGATTCAGTCCCTCAAAGTTACACACCAAAGTGATTAGATTTTAACAACAGCTAATCCTTCCCTTCCCCTTGTGGACTCTGGACTTCTGATACCTTAGGTCCATGGGCTATTTTAAAGTGCTGCATAATCTTCATTGTTTCAGGTGATCATCTCAGTGACCAGACATCGCAAAGGAAATGCAGCCCTGAGGACAGGACCCTTTCTCAGGTCCTCCACCACCTTATACCTCCTGGCCTGGTAATATTATTTGTTTTCTAGTGGCTTCAAATAGTCATTTATTAGACTTTATCTAGATTTCCTATCTGTCTTCATGGGAAATATTGGTCTCAATTACTGAGTGACTTATAACTAGAAGCTAAAGTTCAAATAATCTTTATAATAATATAATATGCATTTTTATAACAATGTAAAAGTTTTTATCACTTAGGTTATTAGTTAAAATATTAAAGTTTAATTTTTTTTTTTAGTAAAGAAAGTTGATAAAAAAGTAAAGTTGCAAATTACTAAAGGATCATAGTATGAGAAAGGATGAAGGAAACTTAAATACAGCATTAATATTTCCAAAACTAATGGAAAAAATAGATAATATTAACAAAAAACAAAGAAAACCAATATTTAATAAGACATTTGGTCCATGATTAAGTATATTATCCTATCTAATAAAGAGGGAATATGCTAATTGGCCCTCACACCATCACAAAGATGGTGGTGCCCACAGCCAATAAGGAGGGAATATGCTAATTGACTGCCCTGCCCTCAAAGATAGTGGTGCCCACATCCACAAGATGGCGGCGCCCAGTCCCCTCAGCCCAGTTGGGGCAGCAGGTGCACGGCAAGGCCGGGCCCACCCCCAGGCAGGCCCGGCTGCTCTGCACACCTGCCTCCAGAGTCCCCCAGCCCCCTCAGCACCCCAGCCACCCAGGGCTGGCCTGAGGCACAGGCAAGCCTTGGATGGCATCTGCCCAGCCACCCAGGGCTGCCCAAGGCTCAGGTAACCAGGACTGCCAAGGCTTGCACTGCCGGCAGTGGCAGCAGCAGAGGTGTGATGGGGTGTCGCCTTCCCTTGATCGCTGGGTCACCTCCTGCCCCTGAGGGCTCCCAGAATGTGAGAGGAGTCAGGCACACCAGTGTGGTCCCTCAGCTTGGTCTGCAGGATCAGGCCAAAACCAGCTCTCTGACATCCCCTGAGGGGTCCTGGATTGTGAGCAGGTGCAGACCAGGCCAAGGGACTCCATTGGTGCATGACTGGCACTGGGGAGAGACACAGTAGGTTGGCCAGCCAGGGGGGGACTGCAGGAGGGCTCCAGGGTGTGCCCAGACCGCCTGACTCAGTCCTGATTGGCTGGTCCCCAGCAGCAAGCTAACCTACTGGTTAGAGTATCTTCCCTCTGGTGGCCAGTGTACATCATAGCGAGTGGTTAAGCAGCCTTAGCATATTATTAGCATATTATTCATTGATTGATTGAACAGATGGCTGGACACTTGGCATATTAGGCTTTTATTATATAGGATATGCATACTATATGCAGTAAACTTGAATTCAAATAATAGGGTTTATATATTATAATATATATTTTACATGTATATATATGTTTCTCTATATGTTTCATAAGACCTATATATAGCATACAGGTATATATGCTCCCTACTATTTGATTCCAAATTTACAAACAGTTGCTGAAAGCTGAATAAACTCATCCACACAATATTGATTACATTTTCAACATTTTTGTTTTCTTCTGTTGTATTAAAACAGCAAGCAATTTATTTTTTATCCACAATTAAAATGTAATTATCTCTGAGTTAAATGACAAAAATGTTATACTAATTCTTTGAAAAATATAATTCTAACAGACTTTTTAATTTTTCCCTCCTTCCAGTGACCTAACCCAATCCTCCCAAATATTACCAAAAAGAAGGAACATTTTCTAGACTCTGGTAAATACAACTTAATGAAAAATGGAATTGAAACACAGGTAGAATCAGGTGGGGTAAGAAACTCAGAAATCATGAATTTTGTATTTCTAGAGACGACAGCAGATTATTACATTGAAAGCTAATTTAAACACATAGTTTGTTTTGGCTGAAATAAACCTATAGAAGGAGATCTTTAAAAGAGATGTATGAGGCAGAATTCAGTTCATCTTTAAGATTTTGACTGAGACCAATTTTCTCCTCTATTACTTATTAGCTGTATAACCTATTACAAATGTCTTACCTGCTTGTCTATCTGTAAAGTAAGGATAATAACCTTTCTACTTCTCGGGGTGCTATGAGGATTGGCTAGTACATATAAAAACTTAAAACAATTGAAGGGAACTCCGAACAGCAAATGTTACATGTCATCATCATCATCATCATCATCATCGTCATCGTCATCATCACTATCACTAAAAATTAGACAACTTGAAGATTCTTTCATAACTCCAGGAAATTTGAGACAGTCAGAAGCATCAGATGATTCTATTTTACATACAAAATAAACAACCCCAGAAAAATGTATATCATACGTCTTCCTGCTCCCTCCTAATGGAATCTGCTGGCTTCATAAGGATGAGGTACTCTGAATAGGATTTGTTTTGATCTTTTCTAGGCAACCAGTCTTAAAATAATGAACAGAAACACTATTTTAAATATCCATAGTCCTAGAAACACAATATGTACTGCATAGAGGTTAGAAAGTCATATCGTAAGTTAATGAATATAACTGAGTGAGGAGTAAATGACTTACAAATGAATGTTGGACCACACCCTGCTCAGAACTAGTGTACTCCCCACATAAACATAAATTTAAGTTGATTAACTTTTCATATTTAGTAGTCTTCTCTTGCCCAAATGAACATAGTTTGACTTCTCCCAGGCATTCAACCTGTCCCCTTTAATAGAACAGGTCAATGACAAATGTTTTCCGCGAAGGATCAGATATTAAATATGCTACCTCTACAAGCCATATGGTCTGCACTGCAACTTCTCAAGTCTTGTGTTGAAGCAGGAAAAGTGGCGACAGGCCCCGTGTAAACAAAGGGGCACTGCAGTGTGACAATAAAATTTTACTAACAAATACTGTGGGAAGGCGGATTTCACCTGTGAGGTCCCTGAGAAGGAACCTAAGGTGGAAGCTTTTCCAGCACAGCCTAGAGACTTCTTGAGCTTTAATGCTGCTCTAGTTTACAACTATGACAACTGGACATTTGTTTAGTCTATATAAAGTGACGCCTGTATCGCAGTTACTCCTACAAAGGGGTGTCTTCGTTTGGATTAACCATAGTTTGAAATCTTCGTGTGGCTTTTTTTTATGACTATCTCTGTGTGATATTTATTATTTAGTTAAAGAATGCAATCTTGTGACCAAAGAATGTATGCATCATCCAAACAAAATGATTTTTTTAAGCCTCTGGTATATAAAGACACCTTGAGTGTAAGTGTATTTGAAAAGAATTCTTTCTCTCGCATTGTTATGCAGACATCCTTGAGCTGTAACAAATAGTTTGCACATCTGATTCTTTTCAGGATTCCCTCACCTACACTTTTATGAAAGATACTCTATTATTTTAAATATAATTTGAAAACTACCAGATTTCATATTGTAGGGAATACAGTTTGACATTATCAAAACTACAAAGTTATTTTATCGTGAGGGAGGGAAGGAAATCAACACTACTTTTTCTTTCTTTCCTTTTACTTTTTTGTTTTTATTTTTTTGAAAGAAAGCATGGAAGTCTTGAAAAATTGAAATTATCCTTTCAACTTTGGTTCCTGAGCATGTGAATTTTTTTCTTTTTCTTGAAAGACATGGTTTCAAAGCATTTGACAATTCTGAGGTTGGTATGATTTTAATGATTGTGACAAAGCACAATTTTATATTTTGGCATTGACTGTCTATATGGACTGGAAATAAATTAGCCTTTCCTTTAACTTGTATTTACCTATCTTGTTACAATACAATGAAAATTAATCAATCAATGTTAATTTGGAAGATGGGAATGCTTTATAAGTGCTAGATATCATTAAAGATGTCCCTGTTGGAATGAATGATTCCTGCCATAATACTTTTAGAAAGAAGATTGCCTTGCATTGAAAACACTAATTTAATTTTCAGTAAAATGTTATTACTTTTTTGTTAAATAGGTGGAACAACTATAAAGCCTTTGATCAAATAAATGTCATCATGGGTAGATTATTGTCACATTTTGGTTGGAACACAAACTAAATATTGATCTTAGTGATGTTTTATTCATATTAAAAATTATATCAGTGCAAGCCATTTGGACAAATGGAGAATCATATACTTAACTACAGAATTTAACTACCTGTCTTGTTGCCTTAATTTCCCTAATTCATTAAAGCACCATTTGCATTAGTAAGTCCAAGAATTAATGGGTTTGATGCAAGCTTACATCACTGGGGTTTCCAGTGACAGTTTCTCTGTCCCCTGCAGATTAACCTTCTGGGAGCACAAACTCATTCTCCTTCTCTGCTCTGAATCTTCATATGACACCTGCTTTGCCATTAGTAATAGCTGACTAAAATTTAATGACGTTCAAATAAAATGCTATTGGAAAACATAACTGCACAGATTGCCTCAAGTTTGTGAATAGTGCTAAAACAAACATCATTAATATAATTAATGGACACTTGTTTGGGTACCATTCTTTCAGATACATCCTACCTCATATCTGCTTAAAATAAAGATGTTTTATTGGTATGTTGTAACTGACTTTCACTTCTTTAAATATGCAAAGTGATCAAACAAATCCTCTATGACCTTCACTATGTTTAGTTTGGGTTTTGTGTTTGCTGTTCGTTCAATCTTCTAAAACTTAGAGGCTAAAATTGAGAATGCTCCCCCTCGGTCCCTGATAAAGTATAAAGCTTGCAAATGGCTTTTTTGGGTCTGATGTCAATCAGTTGTGTTAACACTGTTTTTATATCCTGTCCTGATCGAGTTTTGAGGCCCTAGCTAGAGGATTGTCAATTCCTCTTCTGGAGCAGCTGAATTCACATCCCATCCAACTCCCTTATCAGGCTCTCACACCCCTGGCCTAATCCCTTAATCACCTGAGGTCAGGTAACAGATAACCAGGGATACTCCCTATGCCCCAGAGTCCCCTGAATTTATTTCAACTGGCTAACGCTAGGGTACTTTCTCAGCTTTGCTGTTCCTTCTCTTGGAAACCAATAAAGGTGCTTGCCCATAGTCCCCCTCCTCCCTTTGCCTTGTGACAGACCCCAGTGACCAGCTGTGACCTGTATGCTCAATCTTGGGGACTATGAGTAGAATGAACTATCTTTTCTAAATATATATGTTGATTTTAGAGAGGACATATATATATATATATATAGATTTTAGAGAGGATATATATATATATATATATATATATATATATATATATATATATATATATATATATATATATAGATTTTAGAGAGGAAGGGAGTGAGAGAGAGAGACAGACACATCAGTGATGAGAGACGGTCACTGATTGGCTGCCTTCCACATGCCCCACACTGAGGATCAAGCCCTCAACCTGGGCATGTGCCCTGACTGGGAATCAAACTGTGACCTCCTGGTTCACAGGTCAATACTCAGTCACTGAGTCATGCCAGCAGGGCTGAACTATCTTTTCAATGGCAGTCATCTTCTGTTTTACTCCTCCTTTTTTGTTAATCCTTCCCAGAGGATATTTTTCCATTGATTTTTAGAGAGAGTAGAAGAGAGAGAGAAAGACATAGGGAAACATTGATGTGAGAGAAATACATAGATTGGTTGCCTCCTGGGTGCACCTGGGCCCGGGAGGAGCCTGCAACCAAGGTACATATCCTTGACCAGAATCGAACCCTGACCCTTCAGTCCACAGGACAGTGCTCTATCCACTGAGGCAAACCAGCTAGGGCTACTTCCCCTTTCTTAAAGCCCTTATCCCTTACTCACAAATATACTTAAATATCCCCGCCCCCAATAAAATATTATATTTTTCTTGCTGTTTCCTTAAGTTATCATCCAATCTCTCCTTTTATCTCTTTTACTCTTACTTGCCAAAAACATTAGTTTAATATTTTAAAATTTAGAATTCAAAACTATATCATAGATAATGATATAAAAGACTGCCACAACTTAGATTAAGTGAATATTAATAGTTATGTTTACTTAAAATATTTGATAGCAGAAATGAATAAATTATAGCCCTAAAAGGCCTACTATTCAAACCCTCCCTCACTCCCTCCCCAAAGGTGATTATTCTCCTGAAGTTGGCATTGCCATTCCCATTCCCATGCCTTTTTTACATTTTGAATGATATAATTATATAATTCAATCAGACTTAAAATTGCTAAGGGAGTTAGTCAAATAGTTCCTTACATGAAAAAGCATTTCATACAAACGAAACAGCTAGAACATAGTCTTATATATATACTAGAAGCCCGTTGCATGAAGATTCACACAATAGGCCTTCCTTCCCCTGGCTGCCAGCACCAGTTTTCCTCCGGCACCTGGGACCCAGGCCTTTGGTCCAGCTGAAGCAGAGAAGCCAAGCTTCTTCAGTCTTCAGTCTTCAGTCTTCACTCTTCACTCTAGCCAGAGCCTTCAGTCTTGACTCCATGCCTGTGTATGCAGATTAACCGCCATCTTTGCCGGGTTAATTTGCATACACACCCTTATTGGCTGGTGGGCGTAGCAGAGTGACACCAATTTGCATGTTTCTCTTTTATTAGTGTGTGTGTGTGTGTGTGTGTGTGTGTGTATATATATATATATATATATATATATATGTATATATATATATATATATATATATATAATTGGTTTTTGTGACTTTAAAAACTTCAAAGCAAGTTAAATACTATATAAATTCTGCAACTTGTTTTCGCTCCATATTTGGTTTTACAAATTAGTTCATGATAATACATGTTGCTCTGGTTTATTAACTTAAACAACTGTATAAACCCACATTGTATGACTAAAGCACAGCTTATTTATCTCTCTTCCTATTGAAGGATTTATATGCTTTTCCATTTTTACTGTTTCAGTGTTGCCTACATCTCCTTGTCCATTGGGAGAATTTATCTGGGGATGCATCTCAGAGTGAAGGTGCTGGGTTGAAGAATATAGATAATTGTATTCAGTATTACCAAATTAACTTCAAACATCTGTTGAAATTTACATTCAAACCAGACATTGTATCACTGCTGGTTTCCACAAACCCTCACCAACACTTTGTGTTCTCAGACTTCATTTGTTAGGCCAGTCAGGTGAGAATGAAATGCTACCTTGATTTAGTTTTTCATTTTATCATGAGCAGTGATCCTGTGTTTGTTGGCCACTGAAGTGTTCAGCTCAACCAATTGTTTATATCACTTGCCCACTTTCTATTTTCCTTTTTTATTATTTATTTTTACTCATTCATTTAGTCATTCACTGAACATCTACTATTTCTAAGCACCCTTTTAAGTGCCAAAGAGAGATCAATGGACAAAACAAAAACACCTGTCCTTATGGAACTTGCTTTTTTCTGAAGGGGTATAGGTAGATAAAGTGAAAACTAAGGAAATTATGTAGTGCATTGCAAGATGATATGTAAAATCCTACATAATAAAACCCTAGTATGCAAATCAAACAGCAGAAAGACCAGTTGCTATGACATGCACTGACCACCAGGGGGCAGACACTCAATGCAAGAGCTGCCTCTTGGTGGTCAGTGTGCTCCCACAGGGGGAGTGCTGCTCAGCCAGAAGCCGGCCGGGCTCACAGCTGGTGAGCACAGTGGCGGTGGCAGGAGCCTCTCCTGCCTTTGAAGCAGCACTAAGGATGACGAGAGGGTCAGGCTGCAGAAACGCCCCCTCCCATCTGCCCTCCCCACCCCACCCCCCAGTGCACAAATGTCATGCTCCGGGCCTCTAGTGAGAAAATAAAATACAACACAGTAAAGGGAATTGTGCAAGTTACAGCAGAAAATATTGTGTGGTCAGAAGACTCCTTATTGAAGGGAAATTCAATCAGACTTAAAATTGCTAAGGGAGTTAGTCAAATAGTTCCTTACATGAAAAAGCATTTCATACAAACGAAACAGCTAGAACACAGTCTTTAAGGTAGGGGCATGCATTTTGTCTTAAGAACAGAAAGGAGGCTAGTGTGTGACTGGATCTCAATGAGCAAGGTAAGAAGTTGGAATAGAGATGAGAGTGTCACTTCAGGGTTCAGAGCCATGATCTGACCCAAAGTCTCAAAGTATCATGTGGCTGCTTTGTGAAGAACTGACAGAAGCAGGAAGACCAATTAAGAAGTGATTGTACTATTACCAGCAAGAGATGACGATGGATTAAACCAGGATGCTACTCAGGTACATGATGAAAAGTGGTCAGATTCTGAATATATTTTATTTTTTAAAATATAGTTTTATTGATTTCAGAGAGGAAGATAGAGGGAGAGAGAGATAGAAACATCAATGATGAGAGAGAATCATTGATTGGTTGCCTCCTTCATGTCCCCTAATGGAGGATCTACCCTGCAACCCAGGCATATGCCCTTGACCGCCCTTGACTGAAGTCAAACTGAGGACCCTTCAGTCCACAGGCTGATGCTCTATCCACTGAGCCAAATCAGCTAGGGCCTGAGTATATTTTAAAAAATAGAGATGGATTGGAGGCAGAGAATTAAAGAAAAGAGAGTCAAGGATTGCTCTAGGCTAGAGTTGCCTTGAGACACTGGGAAGAGGGACTTGCATCAGCTGAAATGGGGAAGACTGGGGGTGAGTCACAGGGTGAGATAACTATTAGTCATCAAAGGTACAGTTGGCATCAAGCTGGATGAAATCAGCAAGAGACTTAATTAGAAAGAGAAGAGGACCAAGGACTGGGCTCTGTGCCAGCCTAAACTTTATTATTTTAGGAGTTCTTAACATATTAGGGGATATAGTCCCTTGATAATTATATGGGGGGGGAATTCTCTGAAATTTCCCTTTTCACTTTGTTCATGGTGTACTCTATAACACAGATGTTTTCAATTTTACTGTAATTAAGTTTGTAAATATTTTTATCATCTGAATTTGGGGGATTTGTAATATTTTTTCACAAAATTTAAGCCATCTTTTGTTACATTTATTCCTAGGTATCTCAAAGATTTATATGGTATCTTCTCTAGAATTATGTTTTTAGTTGTTGTTGGTACATAGAAACATTATTAAGTTTTGGATATAGATCTATGGGGTTCTAATAATTTCTCTTTGGATTCTCTTGCAAATAATCAATGTATTATTTCTTCCTTTCTAGTCTCTCTCTATATTTTTTAATCATTTTGCACTAGTTATGATTGTACAAGACAGAACAGAAAAGAGAACAAAGGATATAATTTACTTTTTCTCGAGTCTAAGATGAATATTTCTATCATTTATTATTAAGATGCTGGCTGTGATTTTGGTATATGTCCTCACCTTATTAAGGATGTCTCCTCAGATTTCCTAAATTCTAATTTCTTCTTTAAATAACAGTAATGGGTGCTTTATTTTATCAAATTGTTTTATTTTGTATGACCATGTAATCCTTCCTTCTAAAGTCTGTTAACATATTTAACTACATTAACAGTTGTTGTTTTTAAAATGCCAAACCATCTGGGAATTCTTGAGGGAAGCCCTATTTGGTCACAAAGTATTTCTCACACATTTCTTTCTTTGGCATGCTAATACTCTATCTAGAATTTTCGCATGTAGAATTTTAACTGAGACAGTAAACGTTGTTTACTTTTTTCATATTTATTTTGTTTTGTTTTAATACCAAGGTTATATTGCCTTTAATTTAAACTTGAAAAATAGTCCGTCTTTTTATCTCCTTTTGAACAGTATGTAAAACCAAAGATGTCATGCCTCTAGAAATTTTGGTTAAATGCACCTCTAAAATGATCAGAACCCTTCAGGGTCCATTCAATTCACCTACATATTTCATAATTCTACTGTAGGTGCTGAGCCTCTGCAGAAGTCTCTAACTTGCTCTCTTATCATCCTCCATTGCCGGGATGATCTCTGTACACTTTCAATAAGACCATGTCATTTTCGAATGGTTTCCTGTGGCCCATCAGGCCCTGAGTGATCTGGCCCTGCCTGCCTTTCTGACCTCATCCATCACTATTTCATCCCTAACCCAATATATTTAAAGATTACCAGCCCTGATTTTGTTCTTCAAGTTCACCAAGTTCATTTCCACTTCAAGGTCCTTGTATTTTCCAGTGCCTCTGCTTACACCTGAGTTTAAGGCTCTTTCCTTACATCTGAGTTTGACTAGCTTAATCATATCATTCAGCTCTCAGTTCAAACATCATCCTTCAGAATTCTCTATGTAAAAGAGCAACTGCTCCTCTAGTCTCTTTTTACCCATTATAAGTATAGATAGATAGATAGATAGATAGATAGATAGATAGATATAGAGATAGAGAGATATAAAGATATAGATACCTTTAACTAACAATTATCAATATCTAAATTTATTTTTTTCTAGTGATTACCAATATCTAAACATTTTGTTTGTGTTAGGTCCCTGTTTTTCTCTCCCTAACAAAATACAGGTGGGGTTTACAGTTTCATATGGAAAATCCTATATAATTAAAGGGTAATATGCAAATTGACCCTAATGGCAGAATGACCAGAACAACTGCTGGACCAGTCACTATGAGGTGCACTGACCACCTCTTAGTCCCTTTCCCCGGCCATCAGGCACTGATCACCTAATGATCTGGGTTTGGGTGGCGCAGGGTGTGGGGCCAGCTGCGGGCAGCTGGGGAAGATGGACCTGATCGTAGGCCAGGCCTAGGGACCATACCCATGTACAAATTTCATGCACTGGGTCTCTAGTAATACAATAATTAATAAATAGTAATTTAAGAATAAATTTTGTTTTGTATACACATGGCTATAAACCTATATATGCCCCACCCTGTATAAATTCCATGAAGGTAGGAATATTATTCTGTTCTCCATTAAAATGTCTCTAAGTCCTAGAATGATGTATCTGGCTCATGGGCTCTTAAAAATATCTACTAAATGACTACATTAGAGAATGGATGGAAGGATCAATCTCATCCTTCACAAATAAAATTCTAATTTGTGGTATTCTCACCAATCATTTATTCAACATATATTTGTTAATTACCTTCTTTGATCAAACACTGTCCAGAACACTAGATAGAAAGTGGTGGACAAAACAAGCATCCTGCTTTCACCAAACTTACACACTAGTGGTGGGCCACAGTAACCATATAAATAAGTAAAAACTGATTATGTCTGTGGTGTTCTGGTAAACCAGCTCTCCATAAAATAAGAGCTCTGATTATTAGCATTTTCCAATTTCCATGGTGTAAATATTCCCACATGGTCAATTTCAAGCATTTAGGGTTATAACAATTGCCTTGCAAAATTCCCCAAAATTTAGTAATTGATTCTTATGTGCAAAAATTACATGCCTTATAAAGGTAAGTGCTAGGGAGAAATATAAAGCAAAGGTGGATGTGAGGGAATTCTGAGGGAAGCAATATTAATTTGTCTAGAGTGGTGAAGTGCCATTTGAGTAGGGACATGAAGGAACTGGGGGACCAATCTTGTGAGTGACTGGAGGAAGAACATTTGAGACAGGAAGAACAGAAAATGCAATGGTCTGAGGGCAGGAGCAAGAAGAATGGTGTGATTTTTGTGGCAGACTAAGTAAGTGGAGAGGAAGGGTGAGGACAGATGAGAGTAGAGGGCATAATAGCCCACTTTAGGGACTTTCACTTTTACTCTGAATGAGATGGGACACCTTTGTATTGAAGTGGGAAAATCACAAGACTAATAGTAAACAGTCATTTTAAATTATTAAAAAACTATTATCATGTTCTGCCTCCAAGATAAATAATAAACACAAAATATAGCATTGAAATCCTACAGAAATCATTATCAACTCAAATATCTATGTAGCAAATTCTTTTTATACACCTGCAGTGGTATTTTTCCTTTATGAATGTCAGTTACAGATGTGTGAGCAGCAAATCTATGTAGATAACTTAAAGCACTTGTTTGTAGTTCTACCCATGGCTTGCAAACCTGCCAAACACAAGTGTCTGTCTGGCAATTGTTGGCTTGCACGGAGGTAAACATCAACCTATTATGCAGTACTACAGATTTCCTTGGGAGATTCTTTTATGATAGTCATTTTGGTGTTTAGGGGGACAGACATCTCTGCACAGGCTCAGTAATAGCATAAAGAAAATTCACAGATTTTTGCAGAGAACTGATTTTTAATGTTAAGATGAGTTCTAATATGAGTGATTTTGTTGCTAATAGCTTTTTAAAGTGCCACTTAACAGAATATTATAGCTAAAGAAGAATGTGGGTAGCACTACAAGAAATAATTCTGCATTTTGTATCCCTAAGACTCTGGGCTTGGTTTGTGAATGGCTCTAATGAGGTCTATGTATGAGATAGTTAATACCCACTTGGTGTTCTAACAAATGCATGCCCTGACAAGAAGAGGGCTCTCTAAGAGAGTGTGAATGGTTCTGTACAAACTCCTAAGAAGCATCAGGAAACACACACACACACACACACACACACACACACACACACACACACAGTAAAACAGTTGCCTCTTACCATGGACTTACTAGTTGCCGGCAAAATGCTGAGCACTTAGCTTAAGTTAGCTCCATAACATCTTGGGGTCTCAGTACTATTGATAGGTCAGGTTCAGAGAATGTGAGTCATACAAAGTCATGTAAGGTGTTAAGTGACCCGACAGCTGTGACCCCACCTGCCACACTTGCTGCCTACAGTTAGTCAGAAGTAACATCACCACATGGAATAGGAGACATTACCCCAAAGATGTTTCCCTTTGAAATCTTATAAATTGCCTAAAAGTCAATGAGATGTTATGAAGGCTACATCCACACACAAGAACTTTATTTTTCCATCTATCATGAGTCACTTAAAGACCCTAAGCTGGCATTTCCCCCAAAATATTTTATATTGTACAGACCACTAACTCCATGGACTTTTGATGGTGTCTGGTGGCCACATCAGTTTGGGATACACTGGCTAAACAAATTGATATAGGTTGTTGTCGACTGTTTTTTAAGGACCTCTTTAATAATAGTCTTTGAAAATTTCTAAGAGGTCCCATAATTCAGTTTATCAATTTCTGAGAATTTTTATCAAGGAAAACTTTCTTCCTACATAGTAACCCATGGAATGAGTTCTTCCCAAGAGCACTTTTTTTGGACGGGGGTGGAGGGCCTCCTCTAACTTATCCTTAAGTTCAGGTTTATAATACCACAAGAGTATCACCTCTTCCAGAGAGTGCCTCTTATGTAATACTCTTTGTAATACTTTAAGCAATAAAACAAAATTTAAAAAATAAATAAATAAATAAATAAATAAATAAATAAATAAATAAATAAAAAGGATGGTTCAGAGGCACACACTTGTTTGTTTCTGCTTTAAAGACCCTGGCACTCATTCAGCTTCTGACAAGAACGGGTAGGTCTTGCTAAAATCAAAGAACCAAAACTGTATTCCTTAAAGGTAACTCATATCACATTCTTAGAAACCACAGGGGTATTTTCTTTTAACTGGTAAGATATAGAATAGCACCCAAAACAAGCTTGCTAGGTTGCAGACGCTAACTGGAGGCAAAAGTTAGATCCTTCTGTGTTCCACATGGAGTTTTCCCATTTACAGTTGAGTGTGTATGTGTTTTTTTTTTTGTGTGTGTGTGTTTGTGTGTGTGCACGTGTGTGTGTGAGCATGTATTCCTGGCAAACACCTTGGAGAAAATTTTTTCTTACCAACATAGCCTAATTACCAGACCAGAGTCATCTAATTAACCGAATTTTCTCAGGAGATACAGTCAATTGCTCTCCAGAAAAAGGGAAGGACTAACTCTCTAACTGGCTGGAGGCTTCCACTCACTGGGTATACTTCTTTCCCTTAACAATTTTCCTTGGAGTGGTGGATCAGACAATGAAACCCATGGTGTACTAGGTGAGGAAGGCATTTATATAGGCAGTAAGGGTTGAATTCAATCACAGCTCTATCTACGAACTTCCAGCTGAGTGGCCATTGATGTTTTGTTTTGTTTTGTTTATCAATCATGCATTTATCCAACAAATAGCTATTGATTGCCTTTTATGTTTCTATATCTCATTCCCATTCCAGGTCCACATCCTATATGATAAAAACCTAATATGCTAAGTGTCCAGTCGTCTGGTCATCCATTCAACTAATCAAAGTGTAATATGCTAATGATATGCTAAGGCCACTCAAACACTCGTTATAACATGCACTGGCCACCAGGGGGCAGCCGACCAGTCAACCAGGTGCTATGATGTGCACTGCCCGCCAGAGGTCATACTCTCAACCAGTAAATTAGCTGGCTGCTGGGGTCTGGCTGATCAGGACTGAACAAGATGGGCTGGACTCACCCTGGAGCCCTCCCGCAGTCCCTCTCTGGCTGGCCAACCTCCCATGTCCTTCCCTGGCCCCAATTGTGCACCAGTGGGGTCCCTTGGCCTGGCCTGCAACCTCCCACAATCCAGGACCCCTCGGGGGATGTCAGAGAGCTGGTTTCAGTCCGATCCCGCAGGCAGGCCGAGGGGCCCCACTGGTGCATGAATTCGTGCACCAGGCCTCTAGTTATAGAATAAAGCAGAAAAGTTAAGCTTCACTTTCTTCATCTATAAATTGGGAATATGTAGGTTTAGTGGTAAAAACTAAATGAAAAGATGTATATAAAGTGTCTAACATAGTGCCTGGCACACAACAGGAACTTAATAAATCATAGTGATCATAAAAGCAAGGATGATAATAATTCTTACTGATTTACAGCCCAGACTTCTGACCTGAAGATTTCATACAATCAAGAACAGTCCTTTGCATAGGAGAAATAAAAGCAGCTGTTTAAATTGTGTTTTCCTCTAGTAAATAGCTATAATTTCCAAAGTATTTACTCTTTGAAGTCTAGATAATACAGGATGTTTTAGAGAAAAGATGTTATCTTAGAGGGCTATCATTTCAAGCCACAATTACTATGAATACTCTAATTCATATTGGTTTATCAGATTAGTTTATAAATCACCTGGCTGGTACCTGAGAGAGTTGGAAGTTGAAAAGTGAATTTTATTAGAAGAGAACATACTAGGCAAAGGGCTATCAAGAGAGCTACAATAGCAGCAGAATAGAAGGATATTCTCAAAAAATAAGGGAATAGAAGTAATAAGAGAGAAGAAAGGAAGAAGACAGATACCTACTAAAACTCTGCAATCGTTTCCCATCAGACTGAAAGTAGAATTTCTTTTTTTCTTTTTGTTAATCCTCACCCAAGGATATTTTTCAATTGATTTTTAGAGAGAATGGAAGGGAGAGGGAGATCCAGAGAGAAACATCGATGTGAGACACCTTGATTGGTTGCCTCCTGCATGCACCCCCGACCAGGGCTAGGGAACCTGCAAGCAAGATATGTGCCCTTGACCAGAATTGCACCCAAGACCCTTCAGTCTGATGCTCTATCCACTGAGCCAAACTGGTTAGGGATGAAAGGAGAATTTCTATTAAGCCTAATAGGACCTGCTTTGAGCAAGAAGCCACTGTCTGGCTCTCTTGCTTTATCATTCTTTGTTTATTATACTTCTGTCACATAGATCTTCCTTCTATATCAAACTGCATGGATGCCCCCATCTCAGTTTCATGTTGGGGTTTTGCATTTGCTAGAATCATTCTGTTTGTAATGGTACTCCACAATATTTTTGCATGGTTGGTTCAAATGTATCAGCTTTATAGATAGGTCTTCCCTGACTGCAAGACTTCAGGTAGCCCCAGATATTATCTAATAGACTATCCTATTTTATTGCATTTACTGTTATCCAAAATTTTCTTTTTTATTAACTTATTCAGTTTTTATATATTCACCCTAGTTTCTAAAATGTAGGTTCCATATGCAGAGTGTTGACTGTCTTTTTCACTACTGTATCTCTAGCCCTGAGATTTGTGCCTGCCAGCTAGTAGGCACTCAATAATAAAAATTATTGAATGAATAAATGATTGAGTACCAGCATAAATAAAATCCTTCAAAAGGATGTTGAGAAATGACAAAGAATAACTTCACCAAACTGACAATTTTGCCTAAGGCCAAAGCTGAACACAACATTTATAATGTTCATTGAAATTTTCTAGACTAAATTTGACATTTCTAACGAAAGAATTGTTCCTTCATGCAAGCAATTCTGGGAAGTCATTTATTATTCTAATCAATGTCTCGCTAACTTGAGCATAAAGGTGTGTTTGACCACGAGTCTCAGGCAGAATTTTCTATCTTTACATTTCTAATCATTATAAGGGAGAGGTGACTTTTTAATTTATGTATGGAGGATTAATAGTTATGGAGATATTTGTTGTTTATTAGATATGCTGAGGAAGAACAATAACAGCTTTTATTCAAACAGATGCTCAGGAAAGTATCAGAGCCTTTATCCTCCCCCTCAAAAATAAGCAAATAATTACTTATCTTGTTTCATTTTCTTAGTGGCAAATTTCATTAGTTTAAGACATTTTTATATTCTATATTTGCTATCATATTCCTTTGAAGAACGTCAAACTCCTGCTAACCCACAAATAAGATACTCAATGTCAGTGTGCCAAACACAAGTTTTTATCCAGAGCTCAAAAACATCTTGTGCTACAAACAGAATGGCAATTACTCATGCAAAAAACGTAGAGCTCCCTGCAGGCTGTTCAGAAATCCTGATTATTTAATCAGTGTTCTTGATTTGTAAGGCTAGGTAGTTGACGGCTCCCAAAATGTGTCACGTTGGACATTATCCAGATGGAGTGCCAGTTTTCATTTGAGATTAAAGAGGTAAAACCCAACAAGAAAGGTTTTCTACCATCTTGGACGATAGCTCAACTTATATCAAATGACAAATAAAACTTGGCAGTGTGCTTTGCCCATGATTTTAAAACAGAAACTTCATTGAACTGTCAGTTACCAAATGAGGTGATTAACTCTGATGTTGATGAAAGTTTATACCATGTTTTTATTACTGACAAGTTTTTTTTTCCTTCTCTCTTTTTGGGGGTCTAGTTCTTTCAATATAAATCTCACCTTCTGTCTAAGATTTTATTATGTCATTTCGGTTTTGTTATATATGCTCACTGGTGCTATTTTCAAGGATTCTCTATCGTATGCTTGCAAAATTAATGTTAAATATATTTTATATATGTAAAAAACCTAAATCATGCATATTCTTTTTGTAGTTATACACAGGAATACCATAGTGCCATTCATCTTAATTCTTTGCAGACCTTTCTCCCTCACTCTTTTAGTTGTTTTATTTTATGTGCACAGTGTTTCAATTTTTAAAATTGGACTCCTGATTTACACCAATGGCATCCCTGAGACTGACAGCTCTACTAAAAACAGGCAGTCACTTCAAGGAAAGTCAGCAAATCAGCTAGCAATTAGACAATAGCAAGTAGCCAGACCCCCTCTCCCCCCACCCCAAATAAAGCTGTTTATTAGTATCAATTCAAAGAAACTCACAAGGGGTTAAAGGTCAAGGAGACAGACGTCTAAGAATTGAGGAAGCAGTCACTTCCAATGTCTAAGCTGGACGGGGGCCGGGAAGCTAGGTTGTGAGATCCATTAAATGACCAATGATCTGGTCAGGTGGCTAAGCCTGATCAAAGGGATGGAATTAAATTGTGTTGGAAGTATCCTTTTGTACATTCCCCCTTTCTTCCACTTCAGCTCTGAGAAATTTATTTTTGTTTCCTTAACAGCCTTGCTCACTTTCATTATGAGGCATTGATAATAATTTGCCTTTTTTTATATAGAACATTCTTTCCTCTTTCTCCTGTATTTTCCCAGCTACAAGGCTGCCTCTTTCTTGGTTTTTGTTTAGATATCACTTCTAGCAGGAAAACCATGCAAGTGCATATTACGCTCCCCTAGGGCCCCATGGCTCTTTCATCAGAGTACCCGGGGCTGTAATAGGACTGACTGCTGGTCACCAGTCTGTTCACTCCCCAAATACTCAATACTTTGAAGGTAGACACCATATTGATTTTATACATCCTTATAACGCCAGTACCCAGTACAGCACCTCCCAACTATTCAATAAATATATGTTAAAAGAATAGACATGGCTTATGGGTGTGGGTGGCTGTGGGCACTTGGGTATAAGCAGGAAATTGATTGCTCCTTTTGAAGCAAGCATTATTGTAGTAGAAAAACTGGTATGTACAGTGGCAGGGCTAAAGGGACTAAGGCTCTCGACAGTGATATAGGAGGAAGGTAGAACTCCATGGTACTCCATTCAGCAGTCCCTGGCAGGCTGGTGTGGATATTAAGAAAGCAGCTAATAGTAATAATGCTTTCCAATCTCACTGAGCTTCCTAGCCAAAGGATTTATTGAGTTTTATAAACACTGATTAATCATCCCTGCCCTAGTGAGGTGGGTAAGAGTTATTATGCTCATATTATGGTGAGGAAAACCAAGGCAGTGAGAGATTAAGTGGTTAACCCAAGGTCAGGCAGTGAGTCATGGAGAGCTGGCACGTAGACCTAGAGTTTTAAACTGAAAGCTCTATGCTTCATCTATTGAGCACTGAACGGGATCCCTCCTGAGCCCCCAAAGAGGAGTCATTCCTCCATGCTTCCCATGGCCACTTGAGCCACCATTGCCGTTATCTTGCTGTATGCCAGACATTACATCTAGCATGTTCCATATATTCTAATCCTAATAAAAGAGACTTGAAATGTGCTTTCTTTTTATCACTTTAAACATAAGAAAATTGAGTTTCAGAAATATTAGTAGCCCTAACTGGTTTGGCTCAATGGATAAAGCATTGGCCTGCGGACAGAGGGGTCCCAGGTTCTATTCCGGTCAAGGGCATATACCTTGGTTTCGGGCACATCCCCAGTAGGGGGTGTGCAGGAGGCAGCTGATGGATGTTTCTCGCTCATCGATGATTCTAACTCTCTATCCCTCTCCCTTCCTCTCTGTAAAAAATCAATGAAATATATTTTTAAAAAGAAAAGAAATATTAGTTAGCTATTAAGTAGGGGACTTGGGATTCCGACTCCTGATGTTGGAAGTGAAAGCCCGTGCTGTTTTATAGCATCCTGTAACTTAAATGCCTGTGGACCATTAGCACAGGGTGGGTCCCGGAGGATGTATGGGCAGGTGGCGTATGTCACAAAGGACAGTGACGTTCTAGGGTATAATTGATTCTCAATGAATGTTTGTGGAATAAACAAAAGAAAGAAGCTAAAAGCTCTCCCAAGATGCTCAGAACCTGAAGCGAGAGTCCAGCATTTGAATGGCTCGGGTCACAGAGAATGAGTGTATATCAAGTTTATTGTTATGACTCCTACATATAGACGCAATGAAGTCTCTGGATGTCCTCCCTTGGTGGGGCAAGGAGTGGAGGCATCTCGAAAAGTCACCCCAACCACACTCTCACATCCCTTTCATTCCAACAGGACACAAGACACAACCTTTATCTTTTCTCATTTAAATGTAAATAGAAAGTGTATACAAGGTTAGTCATTCCAGAAATTCATTACAATTCTGCCTAAATTAGGGAAGAATCTAGATATCCAACAAATGAGAATTCAATTTACCAATGTCTAAGAATATCTTACAACTTTGCAGCCATCATACACAATGCTTTAGAAGTGCGCTTTCATCCTGTCAGCAGTATTAGTACGTGTTAAATAACATTCAAAAAGTGGGTTGCAGAATAATAAATAGGCACAGCCTTGTTTTCTAAAATAAAGTATATGCATAAACACACAAAACTTTGGAAGAACACACCCAGACAGTGACAGTGATTATCTGCAGAAAGTGAGATGATGGGCATCTTTCTTGTGTTTATCTGTACTTTCTGAATCTTCTGAAATGATCTTGTATTGTTCTTATAATGTCAACAACAAGAGTTATTTTTAATTTGGGGGGAAAAAAGATATTAAAACATATGCCTCTTGGAAAAGAATGGGTTTTGAACCACTGGAATCAGAAACCAGGCAGCAGCTGCCAGCTGCCACCTGCGTCTCAGCTTTGGGATAGCCAGATACTCCTGACCATCCCAGGCACATGTTCTCCCTCCCTCGCCACACATCCTGTTCTTTGACAGAAGAAAGCAAGTGATTCATCCTGTTCCCCTCCACCTTACCCTGACAAAGCAAAGATGCAACGTGCACTATTTCAGAACCAAAATAGGCCCGGTGCAGGGAGAGGCACTTGCTAATGACGTAATTAGATCAGAAGTTAAGACAAAATATGTTTAACTGGCTATTAAAGCAATTTGGTGGAACACATTACTATAAACAGTGCACTTGGGCAGCCAAACAAACTTTGCCCAGAGAAAATCAATTTTTCTCCCCAGACAATGAGAAAAATTACTTTAGATTTGACATTAAATATTGTTGTAAATAATTTTTAAGAAGCATTTCTATAACTCTGTGTAGAAGTAGGAGTCAAAGGATGCCTTTGTTACTATGGTAACAGTCTCTCTCAGAAGAGCCAAGGATGAAGTAGTATACTTTGCCCTGCATATATTTGGCCAATCAATAAACAAAAGACTTAATTCTGCATGCATCACACAGGAAAATGGTCAAGGTGTTCATGATTGGTAAAAGGGTAGGGGTGTTCAGGTAGTCAGGGTTTAAGCACCCAGCCTGATTTTCAACTGAGTGTTAACACTTCCTTCATTATAAACCCATTATGAAATAAACCAATGCTACAATGCCTATAGATCAGTGGTTCTCAACCTTCCTAATGCCGAGACCCTTTAATACAGTTCCTCATGTTGTGGTGACCCCCAATTTCATTGTTACAAATTGAACATCATTAAAGCATAGTGATTAATCACAAAAACAATATGTAATTATATATGTGTTTTCCGATGGTCTTAGGTGACCCCTGTTAAAGGGTCGTTCGACCCCCAAAGGCGCCGTGACCCACAGGTTGAGAACCGCTGCTGTAGATCCTTGAAAAATAGAAATCTTTATTACAAAATTTCAACATATCAGTGTAACATGCATGGTGGTCACCTATGACTAGGGGTATAGAGAAAATGTGTACTAAAGTAAGAAATGTAAGCAGCCCAGAAAACAGCAATAATAACAGCAGAAACTTCCGGAATGGGCCAAACATCAACTAACTCCTTTATATGGAATGTTCACTGATTCTTTCAAACAACTGAAAGGGTTACTACTATGAGGTTTTCCTCCATTTCACAGGTGGTATGAAAACCGTTACTGTTCCTGATTTGCTGGTGAGGGAACTCACTGTGATTTGAGTAAATAGCCCCGGGGCTTCCATCCTGGGCATGTTGGAGCCTGGGGTTCAAACCCAAGCAGTGAGCTATGGAGGCGCATTTGTCCACTAAACTGCACTGCCAGCTTCGCCAGTGATGAACAGCCTGGCTTTATGAAAGCGACTTCACTTCTCTGAGTTCCAGACTCAGCTTTTGTGAGGTTGCAGTTCAATAGTGTATGTTAAGAGAAAGCACATAATAGGCCCTCAATAAATGCTCCTTTTTTATTTTCTCTTGAAAACCGTCAGTTCCTCAGAATCAGTACAAATTACTATGAATATTAACAACTCCTGATTTATCCAGCATGACAGGGGGTTGGGAACTGGTAGACTACTGAAATCTCGTTTTACTTCTTGGTGCTGCTTCCTCCCCCTTGAACAAAGGCAGAGAATTAGCAACAAATAGAACATGTACCTGTGCTCACAAACGCACACCGATGGGTTTCTTCTCGTACTTTCTCACCTCTGTCACAGGAAATGGCCGCAAGAAACAGGGAAGCAGGGACAGAGGCAGAGGGAAAGACAGAAAACCAATGCTGTCAGAAGACTAGCTCTGTGGCTTTGGGAGCTGCCGTAGCATCATCTTTCTAGGCCTCCATTTCCTCTGCGGCAGCAGCAATAGCTGAAAGGGATTTTTTCTAAAGAGGTTTCCAGGAGCAATTGCTCATGATGTGACTATTGCTGTGAACGGAGGGGCCCTTAATCATTTGAATAGGCTCTACCCAATTTTAACTTTTTTGGATTTTCATACCTGGCTAGCGGGGATGTGTCAACCCCGAAGCATGTTGTCTACTTGCCAGGTAGTTTTTCTCTCCTTTCACAGGCTTGTGCTCATCACAGGGTCCTTTGTAGTAGGGTTCTATGTTGAAAAAATTCGACGCTCTCCTGCTTCGGTGTTTTCACTAAAGTCTTTGTCTTCGATCCTGAAATTATACAGATTTTGACTATGGAATCAAGACCCTCAAATTGGGGAAGGGGCAATGAATCCTTGCTTAAGTGATTCAAATGCCCCCCCCCCCCAATATTCAAAAAAGTTGACTGAGGTATTGATACATAGAAAAAAACAACAACAACACGGCACTTTAGGGGATCATTTATTTGGGAACAGAATTCTGGAATCATTTCCCTTTCCAGACTTTGACATTAAGTGAAATGTGTCTATCACCTTCAGCTGGGTTCATGTTAAGTTGTTTCATGAGGCATTTTCATTGATAACGTTTACTCAGAAAAGAGTAGCTAGCATCTGTTTTTCATCTGATGTATCTCTTCAGACAATATCATAAACATAGTCCCTGGGATTCATACCTACCCGAGCACAGCATACAACTCCAGGTAAATGATCTATAGGAGACGTTTTCCTGCAAACTTGACCTGTTAGTACAAGGGACCCCTCTTTCTTCAGTCACGTGGAGATAGGAGCTTTATGCCTTAAAAGGCAACCCAAAGTGTGATTTTCTGGCCCTTTAAACACCAGGACCAATGTTGTCTCGAACACCAGCTGCAGGCTGGTTTCACCTGGTGTCTCAGAGCCATCGTTTTTGGTGTTGGAGACAGGAGGCTTGCAGTCTGAGAAATGATTCCAGGCTGGTTGAAATGAAGACATTCCTCCCATCGTCCTTCTGAAGCAGAATTTACCAACTGCTGGCCCAGGGGTTATCCCCAGAAGGGATTCTGCAGATTGCAGTCGGAGCTGGATAGTGTTTTACATTGGAATTAATTGCCAATGTTTAAAAATCATTAGAATTCACTGCTTCTCTTGAAAGAGCTGGCAGCTCGGGACCCGCGTTCCCACATGGCGACCATCTGCTGGAGTTGCGTCGGGGCTGCGCATACAGGGGCCTGTGCTATCCAGTGCCCCATGGTCCCGCCACTCCCACGCATGTGCTCTTCAGGGACGCTCCATGTCATTGTCCCTAAAGCACCTTGCACATGGGCCACTTCACCTGGACTAATGCATATTTAACAGCAGGGGTGGCTTGGGCCCCCACCAAGCTGAATTATTGTGGGCCCTGTTTTCACACCTAGAGGTAGTGTCCTGGCTCTCCCAGCTCTGCTAAGAGTTCACCCTTTCGATGTGGGACTGCATACAGAATAGCGAGAGGAGTCCCAGAAAATACCCCAGGGCAGCTGGGCCCACTTGGGGAGTTTGAGGCAACAGTTATTTTCTAACTGGTGGGAAAGTGACCATGCCTGGTGCAGAGTGTCAGCCTTGCCTTAGGCCAGTGGCCGCCAAACTGCGGTCCCCTGAGTGTGGCTCTTCCACAAAATACCATGTGCGGCGCGCACGGGCAGTGCGATTGAAACTTCGTGGCCACACTCAAGGGGCCAAAGAGCCGCATGTGGCTTGCGAGCCGCAGTTTGCCAACCACTGCCTTAGGCATTTAAGTTTGTGGCCCTTGCTCCAAAGTTCACTTTCCTGAGCTGATAGATGGAAGCGGATCACGCTAGAGGGTGTCACTCCCAAGGGGACCGCTCTGCCAATCCCTTCTGTGCTCTGTTTCCCCTGGTGTTAGGACTTGGCCTTAGATTTTTTTAAGAAAAGTCAGCTTCCCAAAGAAAATGCTAAATGGCATAGGAATGACTTCAGTAGAATTGGTCCTGTGAGCAGAGAAACACATGCTCACTCACCGAGAATAAGAAGTCCCAGATTTTATGTTCGCATCTTCCATGTGCATCTCAGATGCTTCATTCATGAACTGCCCCACCTGAACACGTCTTAATTTAAAGTACTAGCAACTCTCTGTAAGTTATGACAGAACCTCATGGAGAATCCTCAGGTGCTTCATACATGGTCTATACCAGAATTTCTCAGCCTGAGCACTGGTGACATTTCAGAGAAGATCATTGTTTGGTGGAGGTGGGGAGACTTCCCTATGGGCTGTAACTTTTTTACAGTATCCTTGATCTTCATCTACCAGATATCAGCAACAATCTCCAGTTGTGACAATCAAAAATTGCCAAATGTGCCCGGCCAGAGTGGCTCAGTGGTTGAGCGTTGACCTATGAACCAGGAGGGCACATGCCCAGTTTGTGAGCTCAATCCCTAGTAGGGTGTGTGCAGGAGGCTGCTGACCAATGATTCTCTCTCATCATTGATGTTTCTCTCTCTCCCTCCCTCTCTGAAATCAATAAAAAAATATTTTTTTTAAAAAATTGCCAAATGTCTCCTAGAGGGCAAATTACACTCAGTTGAGAGCCACTGGTCTATGTTCCCACAAACCAAAAAGGTGATGTGACCAAATAATTGGTTACTTACAACCCACATTGGAATATCATGATACATAGTTAGGAATACAATAATGATTTGTTTCTATATACTACAAATAGAAACTTGATAACTTGTAATTTTGCTTAACCTGACTCTTTAATTGACTTTTGGCAAGATTTGGAACAGGATCATTTTAAATAGTCATTTGATGTCTCCAAAAATTTTTTGGGGGGAAAAGGGGTAAGAAAAAACACATACAGCTTTGGTTTGTTTTATATTCTCCAATCTCATTAAAATCCTTACTAACTTGCAAATTTCCTGGAAGATCTTTCCTCTAGAATACTTACTATGGCTGATTTTTAAAACGCATATGTGCTTAATTATTAATTAATTAATAATTGTTAATCCAAATACCAGACTATACAGACGAATCAGACATAGGGAAGTTTACTGACTTTTCCTTCACCAAAGACTGTTTATACTAGTAGGTTTGATCCTTAGATGTGTCTTTGATCACGTCAGAGTGAACTCTGCGTGTTACTTGCAGAGGCATTAGATTAAATAGTTGTTCTTACTCCCTACCCAATTCCTGGTATTTTCTACAACATTTTACCATAAACTACTGCTCAAAAAATTGACAGGGAATGTTACTAAATTCTGAAAGTGCCTTTAAAACTACCACACGTGATTAAATTAAGCCCAGGCAAGTTTTAATGCTATATAATAAAAGGGTAATATGCAAATTGATCCTAATGGCAGAACAACCGGTCACTATGACTCGCACTGACTACCAGGGGGCAAACGCTTAATGCAGGAGCTGCCCCCTGGCGGTCAGTGCACTTTCACAGGGGGAGCACCGCTCAGCCAGAAGCGGCATCATGGCTGGCCAAAGCAGTGGCGGTGGCGGGAGCCGCTTCCACCTCTGCTGCAGGGCTAAGGATGTCTGACTAACAGGCTAGGCCCAGGGGAGCGGGCCTATGCCATTAGTCGGACATCCCCTGAGGGCTCCTGGGCTACCAGAGGGATGTCTGACTTGCCCACCTTGAATAAGCACTGTGGCAACTGCCTTACACCTGGTCCTGAATCCTTTCCTGCCTCACATCTGTTATCTTCACCTTTGGCTATTACAGTGGCCTGCAATTACAGTCAGTTTCTCAAATCATCCCCCATTTTGATACCACAGTTACTGTGTGAAAACCCAAATCTGATTTTATGTCTTTACCTAAAAGCCTTCAATTACTTCCCAGTTCTTACAAAAACAAAGGCACATTCTCTGTGAGACATACATATGTGTATCTTTCCATTCTCAGATTCTGCCGCTTCCTACTATGTGCTAAGTTTTAAGCTCACAAGCTACACACAAAAGAGCCCTCTATGTGCTCCCTTCTTTCTGTGTCCTCTGGTTTGTGACATTCAGACAGGAAGAAGTTCCACTTCTTTGAAGCTTTTCTAGGTTTTCTGTTATGTCCTGGAAGACTTAACCTTCCTTGCTGTTCTGAATCTATAGGAGCACTGTATAATGACATCTTGGAATCATTTGATATCTATTTCATCAACTAGACTCTGGACTCCTATACTGTGAAGAAGTGGGTTTGTTTTTTAGTATGTATATCTTTCACTTGCTGGAGTTTATCGTAATAGAAAAACAACTTGCTAGTTTTTAAAATATTTATTTCATTCACTTTAAAAAGAATCTTTCACATGGAAAGCACTCAGTGGATATTCCCAAATACCTGCCATATTTGAAAACTTAAAATGTATTTTAATAACTTCTTCAACAGATAGTTATTGAATGCTTTCTGTATTCTAGCTCCTATTCTAGGCAATTTAAACCAATAATGGGCATTCATTTATATAAAAAATAAAGCAATCTATAAAGTTCCTTAGTGTATATAAGGGAGAGAGCTTTATTAGAGACAGAATCAGTGACCTTGCTTTTCAGTTTGTTTTAAGATACATACATATCCAAGTAAGACTCGATTATAGAACATACATAACACTATATGTTATGTTCCCCAATCTCAATAAAATCCTAGCTTCTACCTGGCACTCAGTAGAAGCTAAATATAATTTGATTGACATTATTATTGTTGTTATTACTATTATTTTTCTATGAGATGAAATATCTCAAATTGAAAAAGATACAGAGAGTGTGAGATGACAAAAAAGTTACAAGGATCAAAATCTATAATATCTAAACAAAATATTTTTCTACACTTCAATGCAATTTTATACTTAATAAATATTGAGTCCAGGTAAAATCAGAAAAGTAGGGCCAACTAAAGTAGAATATGCTATGTAAGAAAAGATAGTCAATGTCACTCCCCCTGTAATCTAAAGATTCCCACTTAACACATAAATGATGTTAAGAAATAAAAGACTATTTTTAAATGGTATATTTCTCCTATATGAATACAGAGAACTTTTGTATTGAATGCAATCTCTTATTCACTGGACTATCAGTATCTCAGTATCGCTAACCATGGAGCTGAGGACCTTACAAGCAAAGAGTACGCAGCACCAGTTATAGTGGGGAAGTTACTAGGGCATTATCTCTTTTCTGCACTTCAGTCTTCTCAGTTTATGGCACATTGTGGGTAAATGGATTGGCTTAATGGTGACTGTTCCCTTTATGCAATCTCCTATTCATTCAGAAATATCATATTATCTATGGACAATACAAATTTTATGATTTATTTATTTCTTAGATAGTTACCTTGGGTTTCAAAATTGGTGAAAACTTACACATTGGGCAAATTTTTCTTTAAGTAATGTAGTCTAACTTTATGTGAATGTATCTGTTCTTATGGTTAACATTGGAATGGTATTGTTCACATGTGGGTGGTGAACTAGTTTGAATTGAACTGTGCTCTAAGATCTCAAAGATTTAGTACAAAAAATAACATAAAATAGGTCATATGCAATATAGATGATGCAACCGTGTGTGTGTGTGTATATATATGTATATATATGTATATATATATATATGTCTATAGTATATACACATAGATGTGTACATATACGTGTGTATAAATATACACACATATGGCTACATTTTGAAATTATAGTATTTCATATATGTTGGGTTAAATAAAATATTAAAAGTAATTCCATTATTTATGTGCCTACTAGAGAATTTTAAATTTCATATACAGATCACCTTATATTTCTCTTGGACAGTGCTGGTTTAACACTTTGTTCTTAGGATGACTTATACCTTTGTTTTCCTTTTTTAAAAAACATATTTTATTGTTTGATTTTTTACAGAGAGGAAGGGAGAGGGATAGAGAGTTAGAAACATCGATGAGAGAGAAACATCGATCAGCTGCCTCCTGCACACCCCCCACTGTGGACACGCCTGCAACCAAGGTATGTGCCCTTGACCGGAATCGAATCTGGGACCCTTGAGTCCTCAGGCCGATGCTCTATCCACTGAGCCAAGCCGGTTAGGGTTGTTTTCCTTTTTACTGAGTTAAAAATTGAAAGGGAATTTCAGGATCAATTGTTCCAGTAAACAAAATTTTCAGATGAGGAAATAGAGGCTCAGAGACACCCCTGCTTAGGGTCATAAGGCTAACTAGACACACAGCAGACCTAAAACACCTCTCTCTAGACTTCCCGTCCTGAGCTGAGTTACTAGCAAATCAGCAGAGAACAATGAATAGCTGTTGGAAGAACAAATAAATAAATACTATTTCTATGCAGTGTGGCATTCATTTATGAGGTTTTAACATAAATATACTTTGTGTGCAATGGGGGAAAATGCCAAGCAATTGTGTACAATAATAATAATGATAAAGTTGGCTTCATAAAAAACCAAATACATTCCAATATAAGGTATTTAAATAGTAAAAGCGAAGACAGATGAAATAAGCCTGTTAAAATATCTCTGACCACCTCTATACTTCCGTGACTTTGGTTTACAAAGTAGGAAGAATGAGACTGTGTCCATGAATGAAATATAAAACCCACATTTCCTAGGAAGGAGGCATCCGTCTTTTTCTATTTGTAAATGCTGACGAGCAGAGTTTAAGGAGGGCTAATGTCACCCATTCATCTTAATTAAAGAGTTAATTGCTCGTGGATCCTGATTTAGTTAGCCCAGCCTGGTGGCGTGGGAAGCCCTTCCCTCTATGTATTTTATTGACCAATGTAATGACATCATCAGTAAGTCTCAGGATTTATTCATGCTTCAGCCTATCCTCATAATGTTAATAGCCTTGTACATGATAAAACTTTCAAGAAGAAAGGAGTCCCTGCGCCTTGCACAGAATACAAAAACGAAGGTGGCTGCTAAATGTCTCGCTTGGGCTGTCTGTCATGGAATCGTTCCTTCAAAGTCTAGAGTCATGAAAATAGTAAAGAGTAATTGTAAATGCCAGTTTTCAGAAAATGTGAAATTATGTAGCCTTTTTTTTACAATTGCACATTAAATATTTGAAAGCTAGAAGTTTTCATTCAATATTACCAAATAGGTAGAGTAACTTTCTGCTGTTAGCATGTTTAAGACAATGGTGTTAGAGTTGGTGGAGAATATCTTTAAAACACATATATTCACTCACACTCAGAAAAACATCGAGACCAAATAATTACCTATGAATTGGATGAAAGAATTTCTAAAAACAAGGTTTTTCAAGCTTTAAAATGTAATTTTCCTTAAAATCGCTACCATTTCCCCAGAAATAATGTGTTTAGATGAACTAAAAGGCTCCAGTAGATACATGACTAATTTTAGATTCACATCCTTTGCTAATACTTTTTTTTAAAAATGGGGAAAAAAAGAGGCAAAAAATCAAAGAACAGCAGGGAAAAAAGTACCATCTTGAGGGCACACAGAAGTAGCAACACGGAAATGATGTTGAGAGTTAATGGGCCTTTTTGTGTCTCTTCTCACATGGAGCCATGAGCAGTCCTGGTTAAAGTTAATTAAAGTGAGTGCCTTGCTTCTGCAAACAAAACTGTTTTGAGAATCATCCACCATTTTATAAAAGACTAAAAAAAAAGATTAGATAGATAGATACACACACATATATATTTAGTTATACATCATTCTATATAATACACAGATAAAATAACATTTTCTGTATGTAGTGTAGTGATCTCTTGTAGGCTGAAGCATGCCTACTGTGTTAGGTTGATCACTTAACTCATCAGCTTCTCAGTTTGCACATCTGTAAAATGGTGATACGTATAGTAATTCCCCCATGGTGTTGTTGTGAGGGTGAACTGAGTAAGTGTGTAACACTTGGAACACTGCCTGGCCTGGTGTAAGCATCATAAGGTGTGAACCATAGTTCTTCCAAGTCTACTTTTTTAACATAATGATTCACTGGAGCCTCCTTAATTTAGTGTTTGACTTTTAGTCTTAGAAAATTTATTTTCCTGTTTTTTTCTTAAAGTTTTGGCTTTCTTATAAAACAAAATTAATGTTGTTGTAAACATATATAATGTGGGCTCATAGCCACTTTCTACTTCTTTGTAGTTTTGTGACCTTGGAAGTTGGCCGAACATTTCTAAGTTTTGGGTTTCTTTTCTATCACATAAGAATAATTAATATACCCCTATAGTTTTTGTAATGGTTACGGAATACAATAGTTATAAAATCTGAAAATAGTATATGCTACATAATAAAGTAATGATAGCATTTCAAGTTTTCTCTTTTGAATTATTAGAAAAATGATGATGCATAAGAAAGAAAGAAATAATCAAGAAAGACATATTATTACTTAGCCAGTGTTGCTTAGTGGTTGAGCGTCGACCCATGAACCAGGAAGTCACAGTTCAATTCCTAGTTACGGCATATGCCTGGGTTACAGGCTTGATCCCCAGTGTGGGGTGTGGAGGAGGCAGCCAATCAATAATTTTCTCTCATCATTGATGTTTCTATTTCTCTCTGCCTCTCCCTTAAAAAAAATCAATAAGGACATGTTAAGAAAAATAAAGGCATATTATTGAATACTAGGGGCCCAGTGCACGAAATTCGTGCACTGGGTGTGTGGGGGGGAGTGTCCCTCAGCCCAGCCTGCCCCCTCTCACATACTGGGAGCCCTCAGGCGTTGACCCCCATCACCCTCCGATCGCCTGATCAGCCCCTTGCCCAGGCCTGACACCTCCGCCAGAGGTGTCAGGCTTGCACAGGGGACCCCCATCTCCCCCTGATCACTGGCTCTGGCCCCCACCCAGGCCTGAGGCCTCTGGCCCAGGAATCATGCCTGGGCAGGGGACCCCCATCTCCCTCTGATCGCTTGCTCCACCCCCCGCCCAAGCCTGACGCCTCTGACCCAGGCTTCAGGCCTGGGCAAGGGGACCATCATATCCCCCCAATCCCCGGGTCCGCCCCCCACCCAGGCCTGATGCCTCGGCCAGAGGAGTTGACCCTCATCACCCTCCAATCACCAATCACCGGATCGGCCCCTTGACCAGGCCTGAGGCCTCTGGCCTAGGCGTCCGGCCCGGGCAGCGGGGACCCGCAGCTGCAGCAGCCCCGCGATCGTGGGCTACGCTTTAGGCCCAGGCAAGGGGCCCCTAGCTCCTGGGACTGCCAGCTTCGACCGTGCCCAGCTCCCATCGCTGGCTCCACCCCTACTTCCTGCTATCACTGGCCAGGGCGGAAAAGGCACCTGATTCTCCAATCATGGCTGGGGGGCAGGGCAAAGGCGGCCCCAGGGCCGCCTTTGCCCTGCCCCCCACCTCTTAGCTCCCCCCTGGGTTTCCAATCACTGTCAGTGGCAGGGGGCTTCTTCCTGCTTTCCCTTTCGCCTCCCTGCATTGTGCCTACATATGCAAATTAACCGCCATCTTGTTGGCAGTTAACTGCCAATCTTAGTTGGCAGTTAACTGCCAATCATAGTTGGCAGTTAATTTGCATATAGCCCTGATTAGCCAATGAAAAGGGTATCATTGTACGCCAATTACCATTTTTCTCTTTTATTAGATAGGATTAATAGTAGTTCCCTCTGGGGTTGAAATAATGAGTTTTTTTTTTGTTTGTTTGTTTTCTTGGGTTTCTGCATTGCTCCTTTTTTCACAGTGAGCATGGTGGATATATGTGATGAAAATGTGCTAGAAGCCAAGTGTTACAGTTTAGAGGAAGAAGACCCTATTTCCAGCTATGGGTGATTAACTGAAAGTTACTAGACAGGAATTCTCTAGGTGGAAATGGAGGGAAATTACTGCAGATAATGGGGATTGAGCCAAGTTTTGAAAGCAGAAGCACAGTCTGCAATAGGAAAAAATGAGCGAGCCCGATGTGATGTACTTGAGGGTCTGTGGAAGGATAAAACATGAGGTTGAAGAGTTGTTTGAAGAATAATTTGAAGTGTATTATGTAGTTAGTAAATGGCCACCTAAGTCTGTGAGAAACGGGACTCTGGAGTCCCAAATTAAGCTGAGCTTAGATTTAAAGTGGCATATAAGGCAAATATCAGAGATAAGCAAAAGTAGCCATGAATATCATTTAAAACTCACATAACCCACTGCATGGCATGGGGGAGATGCATCTATGTGGTATGTGTACAATTCTAAAGAATAAATCCCTTAATAGACAAAATTTCTACAGCTACAGAGATACACTAAGGAAGGGACGAAAAGTCTATGTGAAGGTGTCTGTGGGCTTCCAAATCATTTTATCTTTAAGAAAATTGTTTAATGAATCCCTAGTAGTTAACCAAAGGTGAGATAATGTATGTTTCTGCATAACGCCTGGCTTTATGCCAGTGGTTCTCAACCTTGGCTGCACATTAGAATCACCTGGGAATCTTTTTAAAATCCTGATTTCTGAGCCTCATCCTCCGGAAATTCTGTTTCTTTGTTACTAATGTTGTGGCCCCACCCCATAACAAAGAAACAGAATTTCCAGAGGATGAGGCCCAGAAATCAGGATTTTAAAAAGATTCCCAGGTGATTCTAATGTGCAGCCAAGGTTGAGAACCACTGCTTTATGCCATTCTGCGCTAACATCAAACAGCTCTAGTTTTTACACACGTTAACAGCTTTGTTTGTGATTTTGAGCATTAGACCAGATACTTTATCTGAAAACACTTACCAGAGTTTTATTGGTAGTAAAGCAAGGGGGATAGCCAAAGCATGTGTAAGATTGTCAGTTAAGTGTCTAGAACAGAAGTCAAGAAGATTAGAATGCAAGGTTGGAGAGACTGATGGAAGGATAGAATCAAGGATGACTTAGCAAGATAATGGAACCATTGGCACACATTAGGAAATGTATTAGGAGATTGCTTCTGTAGGTGAGTGGCCAAAAAGGATGTTTGACTTGTTGAAGTTGAGGTAAAAAGGTATGTTAAATTTCAGAACAACAACTCTCAAGAGGTCAGACCAGAGAATTAAGGTTTGGGATGTAAATGGAGTTGACTGAGAAGACAAACACTTTCAGAATCCAAATTAAATGTTCTTGTCATAAAACCTTCACTTAAGAGAAAGGAACTCTTATTTGCTTCATAGTTTTTTGTTGTTGTTAATCCTCACCTGAGGACAGTTTTTCCATTGAATTTTTATTTTTTAAGAGAGTGGAAGGGAGGCGGAGAGACAGAGAAACATCAATATGTGAGAGACACATCAATTGGTTGCCTCCTGCATGTGCCACAACAGGAGCCAGGGATCAAGCCTGCAACTGAGGTATGTGCCCTTGACTGGAATCAAACCTGTGACCCTTCAGTCCATGGGCTGACAATCTATTCATTGAGTCAAACCAGTTAGGGCAGTGGTTGGCAAACTCATTAGTCAACAAAGCCAAATATCAACAGTACAACCAACGATTGAAATTTCTTTTGAGAGCCAAATTTTTTAAACTTAAACTATATAGGTAGGTACATTGTTATTAACTTAATTAGGGTACTCCTAATCTTGCCTTTGCTAAAAATTTCCTCAATCTGATTGAGGTACGTTCACTGAGGTCGACCCCTTCCAACTCTCCCATCCACACTTGTCTTGTATACTTGTTTCATCTATCTCCTTTCATTCATCCTCTCTATATGTCCAAACCATCTCAACATACCTTTCTCAATCCTTGAGACTACATCTTCTTTCACTCCACAACATTCCCTAAAATTAACTTAATAACTTTACTTAAAGTTTTAAGTCAACTTCACATGTGTTTGCCTGCATGTGGTATTTTGTGGAAGAGCCACTCTCAAGGGGCCAAAGAGCCACATGTGGCTCGTGTGTGGGCTAGGGCATGTGTCATACTCTTCAATAGCTAATTTTAACTGAAATGACTGATGATGTCAACTGCAGAAGGTGCCTATGAGAACTAAGGAATTGTGTCCTAGCTTCACGGTTAAAAACTCCAGGAGGTTATGCAATCTCCTGGCTCATTAGATTTCTTATGTGAGTTCTTAAGGCACATTTATTCTAAAGGGTTATTCAGACTTCTCTTAATTAAGATTTTCCCTACTTTGTGACAATATAATTTAGAAATATTTAACCATTTTTAAGATTTTTTTCTAAAGCAAAACCTTTTAGATATTTATAGCTATCAAATCTTCTTCTTTAGGCTATTTCCCTATCAGGATAGCATGTATTCAAATTATAGTTATAAAATAATTACAATAGGAAGAAGATAAATGTTCTTGAACTGAAGAGATGGGAGAAAGTTCATGGCTACTTCTGGAAATAATTTCAAATAAAAAAAAGACTAGAAATGTTGATATTTTGTATTAAATAATAATAGCAATGACTAGAAGTTATCGAGCATCTCCAATATATTTGCTTCTGAATTAAAATGTTTATAGCGGCATCACATTTAATCTTCTATCTGTAGAGAAGATATAATTATCTCAGTTTAAAAAGAGAAAGTTGAGGCTGAGGAAATTTAATCTGCCTGAAGGCCACACTATGGAAGGAGGTGAACCAGGATTCAACCTCAAATCTGTTGATCTCCCTTTAAAGATCAGCTCTGTCCACCATACCCAACTGGTACCCACATTTTATCAATACTTTTCAGTAAAGTGAAATTGATACCATTGTAATTAGCTTGTTATTATTAACTAGAGGCCCGGTGCACAAAATTCATGCATGAGGTGGGGGGAAGAGGGAGTCCCCTCAGCCCAGCCTGCACGCTCTCCAATCTGGGACCCCTCAGGCAATGTCCAACTGCCAGTTTAGGCCCGATCCCCGTGATCGGGCCTAAACCTGCAGTGGGACATTCCTCTCACAATCGTGGACCGCTGGCTCCTAATTGCTCACTGGCCTGCCTGCCTGGTCGCCCTAACTTCTCCCCCTTCTGGCCTGGTTACCCCTCACTGCCTCTGTGTGCTGGTGTGATCACCCCTAACTGCCCCCCCTGCCGGCCTTGTTGCCCCTAACTGCCGCCCCTGCCGGCCTGATCACCACCCCCTGCTGGCCTGGTCGCCCCATGCAGCCTGCTTGTTCAGTCATTTGGTCGTCCCTCATTAACCCCCCTGCCTGCCTTGTCGCCCCATGCAGCCTGCTTGTTCAGTTGTTTGGTCATCCCTTACTAACCCCCCTGCCGGCCTGGTCATAGGCAGCCAGCTTATGATGTCATGACTGTCAATTTGCATATCACCTCTTTACTATATAGGAAAAGAGCAAAGGGAAGGCCAGGCATTATAGACATGTCACTTGGACAGTGTTAGCAGGAAACTACAACTTTACACTCCCCAAGGGAAATACTGGCCCATTCCCCACAGGTTACTGGTGGAAGGAAATGGACAAAGGGGAGGTAGACACATGCACAATAAAGTCGGGGTGGCCAGGGAAGGTGCCTGTTAGTCCAACCTGGGAACAGAGATCATTGGCCAGAATGGGAGGAGCCACATGAAAATTTGGGAATACATAATCCCCCAAACAAAGAACTCACTCTCTTTTGACTCTTGGTTCCTGGGCTCCCTCTTTCCTGCTTCCTTGCATTCACCTGTGTTTCCTCCATGGCCATGTGGCCCTGAGAACCCCATATGCAATGGACTGATGGACTGCAACTGGGGACACAAACCAAGGTCACCTAATGCTCTATTGGACTGTGAAAATATGGAGGGAAAACTCTGGACACTTTGATTTTAGCTCTCCCTCAGCTACCCTTCCTTGATGGTGGGACAAAGGAAAATGGGGCCAGGGTAGCTCAGTGGTATCATTCCAAAGAAATAAAGCTTTCTACAATATTTCATCTTCCTGTGTGGGTCTCAGAAAACTTTTCTCAGGCTATCGCAAGAAGCCCACTCCCACTAGCAATAGGTGGGGACGTGGACCTCTACCCACCAATAACAAAATAACTGTAAAAAGGCTATTTGTGTAGCTGTTGTACATTTTATTTTTAAATATTAATCAAAACTTTAACTCAATATGAAGTAAGAACTTAGAAAATATTTTTTTGTGGGTTGCCAAGACCACTTGAATTACAGTAACTTTTTATAAAACTGAATTTTATTTTTGAGATACAGTTTCTTTTAGATTGAAGTACATGTTGAATAAAAATAACTCTGGACAAGCCAAGTACAAGAATAGAACCTTTTCCAATACTATCCGCTCACTAATAAACATGTGCAGAGAGCGGAACAGGGCAGAGGACAACATTTTTTTGAAGGTACCCGATAGCAATGATTTCTGATATCACATAAAAAATTGAAGAGTAAAACCTCTCAAGAAGTTGATGTAGAAAAACAGGACAAACTAAAAGATAGTTGAAGAACAGGCCATGAGGAACTTTAACACAGAACCATGGGGACAAGAAGGAAATAAAAACGACTGAGAGAAAATGCTCAAGAAACTTCAGAGCCACAAAATAAAGATGCTAATCTCATGGTAAACATAACATGGCGAAGGTAAAAAGCAAGCAGAATCTCATTCCACTGAACTGAAATGATTCATTCGGGAAAAATACATTTTTAAAAGATTCAAAAGAAAAGGGGCCAGAGAAATAAAGTGAAAGACAATCCAATACAAAGATAAATGACAAAGTAGGCAGAGAAATACTGCACTGACAAGAGACATTGATTCTCTACAACAGAATGACAGAATCTGAGGAAAAGAAGACAGGTCATTATTTCTAAATAAGAGTGGTTTGGGGGCCAGGTGGATGCAATTTTTAAAAAATTAAATAAAACCAAGTGAAAATCATTAGTAGAATCTAGAACCATTATATGATACAAGAGGAAAATGGTATCACAATTAGGTGTTAATTTGAGCAGAAGTGCTTAAACTAGTAGCTTTAGATTGTCCTAAACACCCAACTTTATAATCAATAACTATAGGTATGCAATACACTCACATACATTGGTAACTGAACGCACTCAATGCCTTGTAAAAACCTTTGAAAAAGGGTCAAATAGAGATATTTTCATTCAGATCATCATTAGTTTTGCTACGCTTAGTTCAGAGAGGTGGTGAGAAAGGACAGACTCACATTTTGCAGATTGAGAGTCAAATCTCAAGTCAGAGTTGGGCCAGGTCATTTAGATTCAGTTGTCCTTTCTATTCCGCGGGAATAAGCCATGAGCCCTGCCTATCTGATAAGAGTTCCAAGCTTTATCTAAAGGACTGCACCTACTTGATTTGGAAAGGCAGCCTGATAAAATGGAAAAAGTGTGGATTTTAGAATGAGACAAATCTGGATTGGAATCTAGACTCCGGTCACCATCTGTGGGACCTAGGAGAATTAATTCACACCTCTGACCTTCAGGGTTTGTTTTTCATCTATAATTCACATTTCAAAAAAAAGGGTGTGAGGATTAAATGAGCTAATGTTCTGTCACATGGTAGGCATTCATTAAAAATGTTCCCTTTTCCTTAATAGCAAATATCACCATTCTTACTCTGTTGCTAAATCTGACATATTGAGAATTTTTTTATTTATGTTTTTAATGTCTATGTAATTATAGGCCTTATTTCTGCATAGCTGACATTCAAGCCTTGTACTCTAATTTTTTAAAAAATTCTGTGAGTGTATCAATACCTTTTAAATAATCTTTTTTTTTTTTTTTTTTTTTTTGGTTATCACTTTGTCAGTCCCATTCCCATCCCAACACCTATGCACAAGCTGTTTCTTCTGCCTAAAACACTCTTCCCTTTGACCTGTCCTTAAGGTGCCCTCCTGCATGTCCTCAGATCTCAGTTCAAATTTTACTTTCTCTGGAAGGATGTCCTTGACCACTCCCTCCCTACCCTCTGAGACCCACATTATTTCCCACAGCTTTTCTTCATTTAATAATATATATTTACATATTTTATGCTTATTCTTTGTCTCCTTACACCAGAATGTTAGCTCTTTGAAGACAGGGAGTGTTTGTTTTTGTTAATTATTTCTTTCATGACTGGCATATATTGGACATTTAATAAATATGTGTTGAATAAATTTAATGAATGCATCAGGCTCCAGGTTCAATCATGAATAAAATAAACAAAGCCCCGGTACTTATGGAGCTTGCATTTGAGGGGTGGGGGAGGGGGAGAGAGTAAACAGGGATACCTGTCACCTAATCAGTCTGAATTTTAGTTTCCTCATCTGGAAACTGGAGATAATCAATCTTCCCTTGAGGATGAGAGTTAAACAAGGTCAGGGACTGAATAAACCCGCCAGAGGAACTCGCACCTCAAAGACACGCAGTGTGTTCACCTCCATAGCCACCCCCTCTAAAATGCTCTGATTTTACATAGTCAGCTAGTTCTATCTCTGCAATTTTCCACTAGTCTGTATTGATGTTAAATATTGACGGTAGTAAGCAGTAGAATTCTATTGCCTGGTCTAAGTAAACAACCATTTTGTAGAATCTGTTGAAGAATTCAATGCTTGTGTATTTGTCCTAATCATCTGATTACTAAAAAGTAATCAGAATTAACACAACATGTGCAAGTAGTTGAGAAACTGGCTATCTCAATAAATGTCATTAAAGGATGCTAGCAGGACTCTCTCAGCACTCTAAAACTCGATTGCAGTGGTCTCTCAAAAGCCTCTCTAGGGAACCCTTAGTGGAGACTAGTGGTCATCTAACCTTCAGAATTATTATCACCCTTGCACTCAGATGATATCGAAGTCCAGGAAGTACAGCTGAGGTGTGGTTGCTGCTAATACTGGGACTATTAACTTGGATATTCCCTTTGCCTCCCATATGTCCTCATAAAAGACTAGAGCTAAGCTATAAGTGCTGTTTGATGCAATGAGCATTTGCACAAGCACACACACACGTATTTAGGAAATAAAACACAAAAAACTTGCTATATCTACCTATAATCTATCATAATGGAATCATTTTATATAGTTATGTAAGTACAAAAATATGAAATAATACTTTGATCAAGTTATTTTATGCTAGCTTATATAGATATGCATAAATGTAAATTTGTGCTCCTATATATTACTTATATAGTATAAATTAGCTGTTTATGATTTTAAAATGTATATATAAAGCCTTGTCATTCTATGAAAAATTTTCTGAGAAAAAAATAACAAAGACATAAGCTAGGATTCCTCCCAAATTCTTCCTTACTAACCATGTTCTTCTTTGATATTGATCTTTACCCTTAAGGAGGCAACATGAGGCTCTTTCTGTTTCTTGAAAGTGTTAAATTATATTCACTTTGATTTGAAAAGGAATAATTAAGTGGTTTTATGAATGCACAATAAATTGAGAAAATAAGAAAGAATAGGAATTATCCATCCTCAAGAAGGTTCATCAACTAGAACATATAGACTACAATTGACACCAGGTAAGAGTAAAAGCCATAAGAAATATGTGAACTTATGAAGAATACGAAGTAAAAATACGGGCAGAATAGTAAGGTATATTCTCACCATATTGATGAAATTTTAATTGGGAAAATTTTCATATATATATTATTGATTTTAGAGACAGAGGAAGGCAGGGGAGAGAGAGACAGAGAGAGGCAAAAAAAACACATTGATATGATGTTCTATTTATTTATGTATTCATTGGTTGATTCTTATATGTGCCCTGACCGGGGGTTGAACCTGAAACCTTGGCATATTGAGATGATGCACTAACCAACTGAGCTACCAGGCCAGGGCTATATGGATATATTTAAATGACCTATAAACTAATGTATTACACTACACCTCCCAATTTTAATTGTTGAAATTTATAGACTAAGGTATAGCAGTGTAATGTTATACTCAAATTTAGGATAATGTGAAATTGATGAAAGAAAAAATAGAACCCTGGACCCTCCTTGAGCTGAAACAGATGGTATCTGTTCAAAGGGCACCAAAAAGTATAGGCTTTCTCTTCACATGTGACATGTGACAGAAATACTGAATGAAATCCTCCAAAATAATGCTCACTCACTCAAGGCCTCCTTTTGCTTCTAGAGGTATAGACTTCTTTGTTAATGCTTCATTTTTCGATCAGTGAGGCTAGTTTCCAGGAAATTTCCTTCTTTCACACTAGCCAAATTGATATTAAGGGTCACAGTCTTTTGCAAAAGGCATTTATGTAGAAAGGAAAATCTATTAAGGTGAGAAAACTAACAAGACAGAATCTTATCCCAACCTATCCCACTCCCATGAATTATAGATAACATTTGGTGAAATATGAAATTCTAAAAATGCACTGAACGACTGGAGTCCTCTTGGTGGTTTATTATGATAGGTGTTCCTAGTTTTGAAGTATCTTCTTTCATAGAAGAAAAATGGGGGCGACATTATTTTAGAAAGTCCACATCTTTTACAAAGATGGATTAAAAGCTCTTTGAGACAGCTATGCTGTTTTACTAGAACAACATTTTCTCCCTAAATAGTCCTTGAGGGTAACTGCGTGCACTAAACAGGCGATGCATTGGGCTCCATTCAGAATGGAAGTTCAAGGAAATACAGCATGGAAGAAGGTGGCAGGATAAGCACTTTGGCTGCGACTGTGCTCATGTGAATAAGGACAATAAAGGAAATCAGACTTAGGTCAAAGTGATGATGAGATATTTTCACATCCAGAAGGTAGAGCTCTTCCATAGCACTGATCCACTCTGGAGAATACCCGGGCTTTGGAGTCTAACAAAACTTGATTTGAGCACCTTCTCTGTTGTGTAATAGCATGTGACCTTGGTCAAGTTCACCACACTCTGCTAGCATCGATATCTTCATCTGTGAAATGGAGACAGTGGTATGTACCTCTCTTGGTGGTTATGAGGATTAAATGAGATAATTCTGGTAATGGGCTTATCCCAGTGTCTGTGCCTTCGAGAGGCGAGCAAGCCTGGCCTTTTGAAAACTACAGGGCTTAGTCGGTAAGCCCATGAGCTTTGATGTTAGATCCTGAAGATTTATTCTCTTACTTCCTGTGTAACAGTAAGAGATTGACTCCATCTCCCTGAATGGCAGTTGACTCATCTAAAACATAGAAATGGTACAAGTACCCACCTATAAAGTTGTGAAGGTTAATCACAAAATGTAAAGTGATTATAAGAGCTAACTGTGACAGGCACACATGTAGCCTTAAATAACAATACAATTACTATATATCTAATACAATATTCACAACTTCCAGGCCTCTTTTTTTCCATTTTAAGGGTCTTCAGGTTTTGTTCCTTGTCTAATTTCATATCTCTGAAGTGCCTTAGGGGAAATTCCTAAATATATAACAGATACACAAGGGCACTGTGGAACATGGGCACTGCACCTGTCATTATGTCACTCATAATCACTTTTGGCTGCTCAAATGTGCACACCTGGGGAAGGTTGAAACTTTAGTCTCCTCCATTATCCCCATTACAGTAGGGTAGGGAACATCTGGCCAATTAATTTTCAGTAGTCTGGGAGGCTGGATCACCAATTACAGCATTCAAGGGTTCTTATTTTCGTCACCTTCCTATCGTCAGCACACACTAGACTCGGGGAGCTGCTCGCTGTGAGAGCTTGCATTGCTAACGTTCTACAGAAAGATACAAGAGAGGACCACAAATCATACGAGGCAGAACTGTAATTGGATATGATGTTCTCTTCAGATTTCCCTTAGAAATACACAAAGTGCCTCTACATAAGCCAAGTTAGCCAAGTTACGAATCTAAATACTCTGCCAAAGAGAGTAATGCATTTCCATTTAAACTAACCATGAGGTCAGGCAACAGTCCTCAAAACATCCTCACTCATTCTGATTCCTAATAAAGAAAAGGAAATATAGACTTCAAAATATATGGGTATAAGATGTAGGGATATGAGTCCCCCAAATTTATCCTGAAGAGGGTGGTTCATCCTTAAATAACAAACTATCCCTTCCTATTATCACAAAGAATTATTTTTATTGTAATAACACACACTAAAAATCTCATCATTAAAGCAGAAATTTAGGAGTAGGGGATGTTTATGCAGCCTGCTTCTCTCCTAGGACTCTGTTCTGTGCAATTACTATTTGTCCAATAAATAAAAATCCCCGACAGTTCTGTGGTGAACTCAGCAGTGTCCAGGCTATTATTTAAGGCTTTTTAAAGAATAAATTTCAAATCATATGAAAAGGCATCTTAAAGGGTGAAAGTGCAGCCATTTTTTTAAAGGTTGCTAACTGTGGGGAATCAAAGGAGAATTTCTTCTGGAAGGCAATCGTCCACTCTGGCTCGTGGAAAACATGAAATCTAACAGAGTGTGTTGCAGCAGAGTTTCCACATGCCTGTCCAACGCCTCAAAAACCTGAAGCAGTTACAGGTATGGGGGCCCGCATACTGGAAGAAAATTGGCAATTACAATTTTTCAACAATGAATGTCTACATATGCCTGCATAGGCTATAAGCTATGTATATGTCTGTATTTATACCCATACATCAAGTTTTAGAGTAGGTCAGAAGTTGTATCAGCATCCAGATTTTTTTTTAGTCGATGAACTATGTCTCCCTCACTATAGATAATATTGGTAAAACTGAAGTATCTCACTCACCTCCCAGTCAATAGGTGGGTATATGAATCAAGCATGCCAGATAGGATCCTATTTCCTGAAGTCAATTTTCTGACAAATCCTTGAAGAGGCACCCCCCTAGTTTCTGCTACCTAGATTTCAGAGTTTCTCCATTTCCTAACCCTTTCAGAGCCTTGATTGATCAGCTTAGATTTGAGACTGAAATAGTCAATATGCTTTCAATGTGTTCTTTTCCTCTACTTACATTAGTCACTATTGGTTTCTGTTGCATGCAACCATGGTTGCTGATTCAGGATGGATCATACTTCCTGCAACCTCCCACTTCACAAAAGTAGACACAGGGAACGTGTCCTCGCCTGCCTGGATAAAAAGCAAGACCACTTTGCATTTAACTTTTAAAACATCCTCACATTCAAGCACACTAATAAAATAAGTCAATACAAGTGGTTTAAATGTGTTTTGTTTAATTTTTTTTTACGTTCCTGCAGATGAAAAACTTTTTTTAAAAAATGGACTTCATTGATTCCGAAACATCTTTTATCAGTACTCAGAAACTTACTACACGCAAAAGATTAGTGTCCGTATTTGGACACCTGTAGCAACACTTTCCCAAGTTTTTAAATCATCTACATAGCATGTTAAATTACAGTGCCTCTCCTTCTTCTCTGACAGAATCCAAACTTTTGATTCTCTACCTTCTTTCTTTGCTACAGCAAATTGATCCTTCAAAACATCCAGGTGCAAATGAATTAATGGCCTTCTATTGTGAGAGAGACTGATGGAGTCCCTCCCCCCTCCTCCACACCAGGTCCTTTCCTCTTCTGAGAAACCCACATATCAATTAAACTCACCTGCTAATCAAAAGCTTGTTCAGAAAAAAAAAAATCTTGCTTGTTAGAAGCAAAAGAAAGTGTAAAGGTGTCTAAATATAGAGGCTTTGAATGTCAATTACTTCCTTCCTCCTCAGTTCCTGGTTCCTTGGGTTGAACTGAACGCTGGTAAAGAGCTGGAAGAGGGATAAAGGAAAAAAAAAAGGGGTAAGTATCTTGTTCACCTATATTTCCCTGGAAGTATAGCATTGGTTTAATTATTTCAGCTCTTTGTCAGCAACATCAAGATACAATCTTTATTCATGAGATGAAAACAGCATTACTCACTCCTTTTTACACAGTCACACTGATTTCCTCCATGAAGGCAGTAAAAACCACAGTTCTTGCACTTTGACTGCCAACAATCAAACCAGAGCTATTGTAAGCTGGACTATCAGAGGAATAAAAGTGAATGTGCAAACAATTCCTCATTCGCTTTCTTAACGACACCTGCCTGCTTAGATCTGCTGACCACTACTCCTTCCTGCATGCTTTTCCTGAGGAATGAGTCTGAAGGGCAGACTGATACAAATACTAGGTTGTCTTTTCTTTCTTTGCCACCTCAGACTTAAAAGCTATATGGCTCTAAGCAGCAGGCTAAGTATCATGCAATGCAAAATAAAAGGAGTTATAAAAATAGAACTCAGGAGACTGGGAAATTCGCATATATGAACAAAGACCCTTTTTAATGTACCAGACAACGAGAACAAAATAAAGTATGATCTACCTTAGAAAATGGCAGCTAATCTATCCATTTCTTTGTTCACTAGGTAGATTTTTGTTAAAGGTCTACTCTTTGGCAGTTACTGGGTTAGGAGGTGGAGTGAGAATTGTAACTAAGAACTAGTCTCAGCCCTCAGGGAGTTTATAGTCCAGGAAAAAAAACAAGAGCAAATAGCAATCACAGTAGCTGGTAACAGGAGAAACACAGGCTGCTATCCCAGATAGGGGAGGTCAAATGAAGGCTTCTTAAAAAGATTCAAGTTGAAATAAGGCCCAAAGGTTGAAAGTAAATTAGTAAGGAGGAGAATAAGGAGACAGAAAAGACATTCCAAAGCTGTTGGATGAAGACAATGAGAGAGACCAGGACACTTCTGAGGACCAGCCCACAGTTCCTTGGCCCTGGGTCATAGAGAGTGAAGGGAAAAACCCAGGGGAAAGATAAAAATACCAATAATTACATAAATGGAAATAGAAAACCGCAAAGGTTTTTCATTTCATGACTTCCTTTATGCAAAAACAAAACAAGGCATATTTAGGTGACTATGAAAACATTCATTGATAAAAAAAAGTTGGGTTTAACTGATGTCACATAATTTACCAAATTAGATGTCTTCATGGAGATTTAAAATTATAAGAGTAATGTAGCCTGGGTGACACAGAAGTACAATATAGTGACTAATACAGCACAACCCTGTAAAGCCATAGAATCTTTTTTGAAAATAGAAACTATTATTCAATATGTTCATGCTCAAAAATAGGACATGGTTTTGAAAATAAAGAGTCGATACATTCATACAATGTGTATCAATGAGGTGAAATCTCACATGATAACTTTCAGTTCAGTTAAGAATTATTGAGGACCTATTATATGTTTAGAATTTTAATAGGCTCTAGGGCAATCACAATTGATAAACAACAGAGTCAAGTCCTGAAGCTTAAAGACTAACAAAGAAGATATTAAAAAGACACTTCAGTAAATGTTCAGGGTTATAATATGTTCCCTCTATTCTATGACCTACAATATAAGGCAAAAAACAAAAACACAACCTTTCTTATTCATGGCTGTATCCCTAGTGGCTAAAATAGTATCTGACACAGTCAATAAGTTCAATGTAAAAACTGAATCTCAATGAGTGGTTTCTGGATATGAGAGCTTAAGTTTTAGTTTCCATGTAGCTCTATGGCTTCTAGTCCTCTTAATCTTTTTTCATATCTTGCTTTTGTTACAGGTGGGCAGAAACTGTACTTGGAGCTGTGAAATAGAAAATTCTTAGATACATCAGATAGCTCCAAGTTGCAAATCACCTTCCAATAGTTTCTTATTGTAATTAAAATAAAATCTCCACTTTTTAGCAAGGCCTATTGTCTCTCGATTATATCTTCTACAACATCTCAAGATGTAACTGACATTTTCTAAACTCTCGGTACCCTACCTTTCTTTCTGTTCCTCAAACACACTACATGTATTTTCATTTTATGATTTTTGCCCTTTTACCTCTGTCTGAACACTCTTTCCCCAGAACTCTGCCATGCTTACTCTTACCATAACGGTCTCAGATTGGATATTACATCTTCCATGACCACCCTTTTAAAATGGCCATTCCTCAGTATTATTCTACTGTGCCATCCTACTTATATTCCCCATAGCTGTTATTATTATTTTAAAATATCCCATTGTGTGTGCCTCCTCCCACCCTCTATGACTAGACTTTTAGCTCTATAATTAAAATAAAATTATACTGTTTATCATTAGAGTAGTGTTTTAAACAATAACATGTACTTAATAAGTACTTGTTTATTGCATAAATGAATAAATCATCCAAGGATAAGCAGTCCTTCATTTAAGTTGAGAGAAACTGTAGACTTGGTTGTCTGTTACAGAAAATTAAAGGCTCTAATATTATAATTTATCCAAATTTAACAATATAGACCTAAATTATAAGCCTAAAATTGAGATCCATTTTTAAAAGATATTTTTTAAAATCCATAAATTTTTGTCCCCACATCCTTACACATAAAAATGTGTTTCCCTTTAAGTTGAATTTTATTCTAAAAAAAAAGTTTTGGTCTGACAAATGAGCCAACAGGCATAGGCTATGGAGAATAAAAACTTCCACTGCAATTTCCCTCAATGTTTTAAACTTCAAATAGTTTTTTAATTGAACATAAAATACCTCCACTCATACAGGCCATAAAGAAAAAATATATAGCATGAAAAATGTCAGTCTGCAAGATCTAGGAATTACTCTCTTATTTTTTATATGGGCTAAAGCCTAGGTTACACCAGGGACCCAGACCATTCATTGTAGGACAACTGTGCACAGAAGGGAACAAAATATAGAATTCTTTTTCTACATTAGCATTGTGACCTGGGGCGAATAGTATTCTGAAGTAGACAAAAAGAAAGATACTTAAGCCACTTCTCCAAAGATTAATATCACATATAGTTACAAGTGAGCTACACATTATGAGTGGCAATAATCCTTTAAAGTGATTCATATGAGCAGCTTTTAGATTACTTCATTGTTCATGTAATTTCCATGGAAAAGGTATAATTTTTTTTTCATTTTATTGAATTTATTGGGATGACACTGGGTAACAAAATTGTACAGGTTTTAGGTGCACAATTCTACAACACATCATCTGTACACTATTGTGTGTTCACCATCTCAAATCAAGTCTCCTTCCATCATAATTTGTCTCCCCTATACCTTCTGCTACTGCTCCAAACCCCTCCTCCCAGCAATCACCACAGTGTTGTCCATGTTCATGAGTTTTGTCACCTTTTTTCTTTTTTGCTCAATCCCTTCACCCCTACAGGCCCCAAAGCCTCAAAACTGTCAGCCTGCTCTTTCTTTATGAGTCTGTCTCTATTTTGCTTTTTAGTTTATTTTGTTCATTAGATTCCACATATGAGTGAAATCATATTGTACTTTATCTGACTGGCTTATTTCACTTAGCATAATGCTCTCCAGTTCCATTCATGCTGTTAGAAGGTAAGATTTCCTTCCTTTTTATGGCTGAGTAGTATCCCATTGTGTGAATGTACCACAGTTTTGGTTTTTTTTTTAAATGTTTTTTTTTAATCAATTTCAGAGAAGAAGGAAGAAATAGAAACATCAATAATGAAAGAATCATCGATTGGTTGCCTCCTGCACATCCCCACCAGAGATCGAGCCCATAACTTGCGCATGTGCTCCAAATGGGAATCAAACCTTGACCTCCTGGTCAAGGTCAATGCTCAACCACTGAGACAGGCCAGCTGGGCCATACCACAACTTTTTATCTACTTAGCTAATGATAGATGCTTGGACTGTTTCCAATTCTTGGCTATCTACACTAATAAAGGACAAAGATGCTAATTGATCATACCTTTGCTACGCCCAAGCCACGCCCACCAGCCAATCAGAGCGACTATATGCAAATTAACACAATGAAGATGGCGGCCGGCAGTCACAGAGCTGGAGCAAGCTGGAGGCTTGGTTGCCAAGGCGATGGAGGAAGCCAAGCTTCCTGCCTGCCCTGGCCGGCTGTGGCCTCCGCAAAAGGCAACAAAGTTTCAATTACAGAAGCTAAATAAATCCCAGATACCTGCTTTCAGCCAGCCTCCACTGGGAGCTTGGGTGGCTGGGGGCTTGGCCAGCCTGCAAACAGCCATCAGCCCCTCACCCAGGATGGCCAGGCACCCCAGCGGGGATCCCTACCATGAAGGGGCTCTGGCCAGCCTATAAATAGCCATCAGCCCATCACCTGGCCTGGCCAGGCACCCCAGCAGGGACCCCCACCCTGAAGGGGCTGTGGCCAGCCTGCAAACAGCCATCAGTCCCTCACTCAGGCTGGCCAGGCACCCCAGGAGGACCCCCCTCCCTGAAGGGGGTGTGGCCAGCCTGAAAACGGCCCTTAGCCCCTCACCCAGACTGGCCAGGCACCCCAGCAGGGACCCCCACCCTGAAGAGGATGTGGCCAGTCTGAAAATGGCCCTCAGCTCTTCACCCAGGCTGGCCAGGCACCCCAGCGGGACCCACACCCTGGATCTGGGCCACCCTTCAGGGCTAACCAGCCGGCCCCCACCCATGCACCAGGCCTCTATCCTATATAATAAAAGGGTAATATGCAAATTGACCCTAACAGCAGAAAGACTAGGAATGACTGGCCACTATGACACACACTGACCACCGGGGGGCAGACGCTCAATGCAGGAGCTGCCCCCTGGTGGTCAGTGTGCTCCCACAGGGGGAGCTCTGCTCAGCCACAAGCCAGGCTGACACTGCCAGCACAGCGGTGGTGGTGGGAGCCTCTTCTGCCTCCTCAGCAGTGCTAAGTATGTCCAACTGCAGCTAGGCCTGTTCCCCACTGGCAAGTGGACATACCCTGAGGGCTCCTGGGATGCCAGAGGGATGTCTGACTGCCAGCTTAGGCCCAATCCCCTGGGGAGCAGGCCTAAGCCAGCAGGTGGTCATCGCCCGAGAGGGCACAAACCCTCCCAAGACTGCGACAGGGCACATGCCAGGCTGAGAGACCCTCCCAAGTGCACAAATTTTTGTGCACCGGGTCTCTAGTCCTATATAATAAAAGGCTAATATGCAAATTGACCAAACAGTGGAATGACTGGCCACTATGACGTGCACTGACCACCAGCCCACGGAAGCGGGCCTAAGCTGGCAGTTGGACATCCCCCGTGGGCTTCCGCACTGTGAGAGGGCATAGGCTGGGCTGAGGGACACACCTCCCCTCCCCCCGTCCCTGAGTGCACAAATTTCATGCACCAGGACTCTAGTTGTAAATAATGCGAAAATGAAGATAGGGGTGCATCTGTTCTTTTGAATTAGTGTTTCAGGTTCTTCAGATATATTCCCAGAGGTGGAATCACAGGGTCATAAGACAGTTCCATTTTTAATTTTTTGCAGTAACCCCATGCTGCTTTTCACAGTGGTTGCACCAATCTGCATTCCCACTAGCTGTGCACGATGGTTCCCTTTTCTACACATCCTCAGCAGCACTTATTTTTTGATTTATTGGTGACTGCCATTCTGAGACATGTAAGGTGATATCTCATTGTGAATTTAACGTACATTTCTCTGATGACTTTTGATGTTGAGCATCTTTTCATGTCTATTTGCATCTGTGTATCCTGTCTATTCAGGTCTTTGTCCATTTTTTAATTAGATTGGGTTTTGTTTTGTTGGGTTGTGTGTGTGTGTGTGTGTGTGTGTGTGTGTGTGTGTGTGTGTTGAGTAGTGTAAGTTCTTCTTAAATTTTGGATATTAACCCCTCATCACATGTATTATTGGAGGATATGTTCTCTCATTTAGTGAGTTTTCTTTTCATTTTGCTGATGGGTTCCTTTGCTGTGCAAAAACTTTTTTTAAAGTTTTATATATATATATTTTATTGATTTTTTACAGAGAGGAAGGGAGAGGGATAGAGAGTTAGAAACATCGATGAGAGAGAAGCATCGATCAGCTGCCTCCTGCACACCCCCTACTGGGGATGTGCCTGCAACCAAGGTACATGCCCCTCACTGGAATTGAACCTGGGACACTTCAGTCCCCAGGTCGATGCTCTATCCAGTGAGCCAAACTGGCTAGGGCTGTGCAAAAACTTTTTTGATGTAGTCCCATTTGTTTATTTTTTTCTTTTGTTTCCCTCATCTGAGATGATATATCACAAAAAAATATTGCTCCAAGAAATGTCCAAGAATTTACTGCCAGTGTTTTCTTCTAGGATTTTTGTGATTTTGAGTCTAACATTTAAGTAATTTAAGTTAGGGAGTTGGCAGAGGGTAGTGGTTAAAAACCTGGATATTGAAACCAGAAACCCCTAGATTCATAACTCACCCTGTTACTATTTATGAGTTCTTGGGCCAATTTACTATATGTTTGTGCATCATAGTTTCCTCATCTGTGAAACAGACAGTGATCCTCACTTCCATGGAGCCATAAGCATTGACAGAATAATGAATGATTAACATAGTACCTGACACATAGAAAGCTCAATAAATGTAAGCTATTATTATTAGTCTCATTATTTTTAGGAGAAAATTAAAAAGTGAAGTGATATTGTAAAATGTAAAATTAACCCTTCATTGACTTTTGAAATTTAGATATTTGAAAACACAGACTTTTGCTATATTTTCCTTTTGTTGGTATTTTCTTTAACTTCTAAAGCAAGCACTTGCCTGCTCCATGTCTCAGCTTTTATATTTGCCCACATTTGAGGGTGACTTCCTAATGCTTCTTTTGTGCAACAGCAAAAGCAGACTTCATTTTTTTTTATTATTTTAGGGGCAGACACTATAATTTCAAAATTTTTCCAGTATATGCACACTGTCCTCTCCTTCCAGTCTCTCTTAAAAGTTTCCTAGGATGCTTTGAATCTATTTATCAGAAATTTAAGTAATTTTTGTTGATGCCACCATTCTCTTTGCTTAGCAAGTCTGAAGTACATTTAGGTTGCATCCCACTGTGTTAACTTACACTTGGATGTGAATGGATACTCTATACCTTCAGAAAGTAATCAGGGAGTCACATTTTGTTATAAACTTACATACAGTATTGTTTTTACCTTATCTCCTATCTTTTTCATTCACATGGTGTAGTCCTAAAATGTCCTAATCAGGATATGTGCAGCGCATAACAATGGAATGCAAAATTTGTTAATCCTTTATTGTCTTTGAAAAACAGAAGTCACCTTTTTTCTCCTGTAGAGTAAGACTATTTCTGGTTTTGCAGAAATGTGTAATGTTTTCTCATCCTTGAAGCCTGTATATGAAAAACTAACCAGAGCAGGAATTTTTATTGTTGTTATTTGCACATTATATAATGTTTTTAATTCACAATCTGCTGGAGTTCTGGAGATCTGACTTATGTGCTAACTACTCTGGTTAATTAGAGTGCTATTTAATTTTTGTAGTTCAGCCTCAGCCTGAATAGTGCAAAATCCATTTGACCTGTATCTCCTAGTCATCGGTTTGCCACAAGTCTCAGACCTTTTTAATGATGAACTGCTCTGACTGGTAATCACCTTTGGGCCTCCTGTTCCTTCTCTTTACAAATTAAAAAGGAGCCTGAAAAAACATCTCAGTGCAAGGTGCACAGGTAATGTGGTGAGGTTGCAAGAGCAGAAAACCAACAGCTTTCCTGAATACTGATGACTAAAAAATATAGTGAAACCATCTCCAACCTCATCCACTCTGTGCATTTAGGAGGAGCGGGTGGGATAGAGAAGCACATTGAGCTAAGAGGAGAGTGGCAGGAGATGAACTGGAGAAGTAGATGTGGTCACATCTTGTATGGCACATTTTTTTATGAGGGGTACAGTTTTAAAAGCTCCTAGGAACAGAGTGAATTAGAGGAGCTGCATAGTAAAATGATTGAAGTAGTAAGCTGGCTGGTTGTATTCCAAGCAAGGAAGGATTATGAGCTAGATATAGGATGGCAGTATTAAAGAGTCATTCATTTAAATTTTATTTATTGAGCAACTACTATGTGTTAGACCCTATTTTAGATGTTTGGGAAAGAGTCTTAACCACACACAAGATTCCTGTTCTAATAAAGCTTACCTTCTTTTTTTTTTAAAAAAAATATATTTTTATTGATATCAGAGAGGAAGGGAAAGGGAGAAAGAAACATCAGTGATGAGAGAAAACTATTGATTTGCTGCCTCCTGCACACCCCCTACTGGGGATGGAGCCTGCAACCAGGGCCTGTGCCATTGATCGGAATGGAACCTGCAACCCTTGGGTCCATAGGTCAACTCTCTATCCACTGAGACAAACTGGCTTGGGCTAAAGCTTACTTTCTAATTGGAGGGAGCTGAGTGGATGAATGAATAAGTAAATAAAAGACAATTAGTCAGGTTATGTGATACAGGGAGAGGAGAAGGGGACTTCAGACTATGAGACTAGGAAAGAAGGGTTTTCTAAAGAAAGGATATCCAAACCAAGCATTGACTGATAAGTAAAGTGGCCACAAAGTTTCCTTAGGAGGAACAAGCTTGATATATTCCAGGACAAGAAAGACAGTTGGTGTGACTAGAGCGAAGTGGGAGAGAGGAGAATGAAAATTGATGAAATGGGAGAAATAGGGCTTTCAAAGTTGGCTAAGAGTTTGGACATTAAGTAAAAAAAATGGCATGATTGAAATTAGGTTTTGAACATATCACTCTGGCTCCTGAGTAGTTCATGGATTGCAGAGGTCATGAAGTACCATATCTATACCAGCTCATCAATCTTTGCTCAAACACAAGTTACAATAATGGGTCCAGGTTGAGAGCAGTGGGGATGGAGAGCAGATGTGAGATCTAGGAGATTTGGGAGGTGATGTCCACAGCCCTTACTGATGAACATGGCAGTTGGAGAAAGAAATAAATCAAAGAAAAAAAAAGTCTAGATCTTGGGCTCCAGCAATTAGGGGGATGTGGTGCCTTTTATAACACAAATAAAGGAACTCAGGGAAGAGAAAATTTGTAGAAGGAAACATGGCTAAGATGTTAATTTTGGTATGCCTATTACAACTTCTATTAAAATATGTCAGATTGGAAGTTTGAGGTATGAGTCTGGAGTTTGGAATAAGGTAAAAATAGTAGGTAGAAATGTGGCATTTTTAAGGAAATGGGTGGTGTTTTAAGGCATGAGAGTACACAAGTGTGTAGCTGCAAAAGGACAAGGTTGGAGACATCTGTGGCCAAGCAGAACAGCAGACACGTGGAGGAGTGGGAAGGGAACTCCGTGGGGTAGGAGGAAAACCAGAGTGAGTCATAAGATTCAAGAGAAGATAGAAGTTCATGAAGCAGAGAGGGTTCCACTGTGAGAAATACTGCTGAGGATTCAAATCCAGGGTGAGTTCCAATATTTACTTTGGGGGAGTATTGAGTCATAGTATTTATTGATGGATTGGATATGGTACACTGATCAAGGACTTCCCATAACACTTCCTCATGTCATTCCAACCTCCTTCCTATATGTCTGTCTCCCTCAGACTTTTGGTCCATAATCTCACAAAACAATCAATAAGAAATGACACTTTCAAGTTTGCTATCCTTTCCATGCCTCTAATTTTTCCCTTCTACTGCCTGTTTTTCACACCGTTGCCAGAGCTATCTTCCTGAAACACAGGTCGGATTCTCCCTTCAAAAACCTTCATCAGCTTTCCTTTGCCTGGGATTAAATGAAAATTCCACCTCCAATGCTCAGCCTTAATACATCTGACCCCTCAAACGGTCTCTGATCACCTCTGCAGAATTATGCTTTCTTCTGCTGTTTCCATAGTACATTGCTTGTACCTATACATAGTACTTTTCAAATTCTGTCTTAGAGTGTTTACAGTTCTGTTTTTCCTATTACACTGAAAACACCTTCAGAAGAACTACTAATAATTCAGGCTGAAGCAACAACAACGGTAACAACAAAACAGACAACAGTAGCAGGAGCACCAGGCCAAAAATAACCATCAATATTTGAGTGCTGAGAACCAAAGTGCCTCATTTCAGAAATACAAGAGTCATTTAACTTCCTTGTCATACTTTTTTGGTTAAGGGCTTCTTTGGCTTCTAAATCAATAAAAATTATTCCGTAGTCTTTAATCTAGAGGGTGTACATGAGGCAGAGGGATAGGATTAGGGGGTTCTTAAATTTGCCATGACCCACATACACCTTTAATTGAAGTCTGCTTATGAGGACAGCTCATTTAATTACCAGGATCCAACTTAATTGCAGGTCTTCCCTGAGTTCCTCCATTTATGTTATAAAAGGCACCACATCCCCCTAATTGCTGGAGCCCAAGATCTAGACTTTTTTTTTTTTTTGCACAGTGACTAAACCTAAAGCTGGAAGGCTTACAACACAACAAGAAACCAAAGGAAGGCATGCATCAGAGCACTGGGCAACAGGAGAGAGGACTTAGGGAGCTTGTGCCTTAAGGACCCCTTGACACAGCACGGTATGAAAAGCTGCTGGCTTTGGCCAATTTCCTAGTGCTCAATGAATGGAGATTTTGTTTCTAATTATGGGTGAGCTATTTTTGTCCTATTCCCCTACAGGGTCAGTGCTTCCAATCCCGCACTTATTAATTTGGGAAACATTTTGGAAAATAGTTGTGATTAAGACTGATGGGTGCTATTTTAAACTATACTCCAAAGAGAGGAGCTGGGATAAGCAAGTCAGTGCATCCTTTGGTAGGTTGTCAGGTGGTGAATTTTAGCATAAAGAATTAAGCTCCAGGCCAAAATCAAGTCTTATATAGCATAGCTTCATAATCATTTCTACAAAACCTGGTTCTGTTAGCACAAGGACATTTAGTTTCTGGAGAAACATTGATTGAATGCTGCTGAATTAGGAAACCATTCAGTGAAGAGCTGTAATAGCTTGTCTTGTTTTTATAAAAACATTTAGACTTATCTTTTCCTCTCCTTAGTCTGAGTCTTCATCACCTCATAACCAGGCTATAATAGTCTTTGAACTTGGCCTCTTTGATGGCCATCCTTAGATCTACCCCATTATACAAGCTGTGATCAGTTTCCTTTGTAAAGCATCTTGTACCATGTCACTCACTCTCCTCTGTTGCTTAAGAATCTACAATGTCTCGCTGCTGTCCACTGAGTAAATTCTATATAATTCAATTTGACATTCAACTGACCCTACTCTATATATTGAGTCTGAAAATAAATGCTCTCAGTATTGCTGATTCCAAATTTCTCATCAGACAGACAGACATACTTGGCTTTTTGTCTTACCTGTTCTTTCAGGATCCATACTTTTTGTTTTTCAATGTCTAGCACAGAAACCACTTCCCTACATGAACCTCTTCCAGATAACTGCCTCCCCCTTCATGTCACTATCTATTAACTCAACACCTGTTTTCAAGGCAGCACAGAATACATGTTTCTAACAACCTTAACTAATTGCCTTACAATTGCACTCAATTTTTTTCATGTACATGTATTGTCTACTCAATTAAATAATAAATTCCTCAAGGGAAACACATAGATTTTTGGCTCTGTTGTTGCTGTAATGGGATTCCTTACATCCTCACACGGTGTTAGGCGAGCAGGAAGAACTTAATAAATGTGTGTTGAAGGACATGAAAAATCTCCTTCATGGCAGCGTGGAAAGTGCACCGGATTAAGAAGTTGTAAACCTGGTTCTGGTCTTGACTGTAACACTTAACAACTGCGTGCTAGTCAGTCAATCACTTAACTCTTCTAAGACCCAGTTTACAAATTTGTAAACTAAGAATACCAATAGTATCTTTCCTACCTATATAAAAGCATGATGTGAAAGAGGAAGGAAATAATGCATGTACATGTCTTAAATAATACATTTCTATTGTTTAATATACCTTCACATACAGCATGGAAACCAATCTTCCTCCATCTTAGAAATATGACTGAAGTTGATTTTTACTTGTTTAACACAGTGAACAAGGGTGAAAAAATGTCATAAAACAATATGAGAACTGAATTATAATGTACTAAAATAAAAGTCTTAAAAACAAGGGTTTATAGTAGCTTTATTTATAATAGCATATATGAATGGCTTAATGGCATATTCATCCAATGAAATGCTTCTTAGGAATAAAGAAGGACTATGTTAAGAGAGTTGGATCTCAAAAGTATAATGCTGAGCAAAAGAAGCCAGATCCCCAATAGTACATGTTTAAGACTTCCATTTAAGTAACAAAAACAAATTTAAGCTATCCTATCAGAGAAGCAGATCAGTGGTAACCTGGTGCCAAGGGTGAGAGTGGGGATGGGCTGGGATTGGGCACAAAGACCTTTTTGGAGGGAAAAGATCTTGATTGTCATGGTGACACCAGGGGTATATATTTTTCAAAAGTAATGATTATATATCTTAAATAGGTGCATTTTATTGTATATAAATTTCACCTTAATTATACTTAAAAATATAAATTGCATTTGAAATTGATGTGACTTCATTGCACTTTCTGAGGATAAAGATTGACATGAGTATTATATGTAGTCTTATTTTACAAATGGGAGAAAGAGAAAATTACTCCTCTTTCAAGGAGCACTGAGGATTGTAGCCAGCAGGTTGCTCCTTTGGCCGTGAAGAAAGCAAAGTAAGATGGAATTTGTTCATGGGCCTTTGAGATCTAATACATCTGCCAAGTTTAGATTCATTACTTTCTTCTTGTTGATGAATTAAAATATTTTCCCCAAGACTAAGAGAAGAATATTATTTATTGAAAACAGAAAAAACTTCTTTTATTGAAAACAGAAGTGTCTATTTTAAGTCTGATTTCAATAGTCCACAAAATGACCAACCCCCATACTGCAGAATTTACATTTCTAGACTCTCAAAAAATCAGCAAAAGCTGATAACTGTACAGCTTCTGTACTCTCCAATTATCTCCTTTCAGAGGCTGAACACACAAACACCTTCTTGCATTTAATTAAGTATTGCAATTCCAGATTATCTTTGATTAATGAAGAGCAATACAGCGTATAGCTAGAATTATGTGATTATTTCACAATTGATCTTTAATTATTCCATCTGATAATTTCACTAATTTTTCATAATGGTCTCATCTAGCTTCTTATAAATGAGCTATAACAATTTATAATTTTTATTAATTTTCCTTAAAAATGATGTGAAGTTTTAGATAGAACTCTTAACCTTCAAAAACTGTTTTTAAATTTTTAATTAAAGGATAAGCTGTACTACTATCACATAAAAAAAAACAAAAACAAAAAACAACTGCATGACTTCTTCAGATATAGCAAGTCAAGTAAACACTCCAAATTTCCTTCTCCTTTGGTTGAATTTTGAAGTTGGTACTTGGGTGATTGGTACTAAATCATGTGCTTTTTTTCTCTCTCCCTCCTGCATTTTTAATAGCTTAGATTTCCATGTCAGACAGATGATGGTACTATGCCAATTTGACCTTGTTTATAAGTTGGAAGTTAGAGCTTTTATTGGGAACAAGGTGGTGTCTTAAGACATGGCTTTGGGTGAGGCAACCTAGGGAACATGTGTAGATAGAGACAAGGACCAGGTCAGAGCCATAGGCCACTCTACTGCCAGTCAGGCTGAGCCAGGGGCTGCCGGGGATACTGAGAGGGAGCAGACGGTGAGGCTACAGGAAAACAGAATGTCATGAGAGGTAAAGGAAGGAACAGAGTCAATAAACTTACAGTGTACTAAATATCCATAACATTCATTACTTCATTTAACCCTCACAACAGCCCTCTGAAGTGCACATATTGTCATCCACAATTTTAATATTTTTAACAGTGTATTGATTTTTAGAGAGAGAGAGGAAGGGAAAGGGAGAGAGAGAAGCATTAAGGAGAGAGAAACATCAATCGGCTACTTCCTGCATGCTCCCTACTGGGGATAGAACCTGCAACCCAGGCATGTGCCCTTGACCAGGAATACAAATGGTAACCTCTGGGTGCATGGGATGATGCTCAACCAACTGAGCCACACTCACCAGGACTCCTCATCCACATTTTTACAAATGAGGGGGGGGGGGGGAAAGCATTCCAAAGTCTTTGAGCTAATGAGGGAAGAGCCAAGACTTCAACCTTATTTACACCCATTCAAATAAACACCATGATAATGAAAGCATGTACCCATAACACTCATCCTACTTCCTGGTTCATAGTATGTGTTTATTAAATGGAGAATGTCTACTGCATGTGGTTATAAACACATTAGGTCTTCCCTCATTGCCATCAATTGCTATATAGATTGAGGCTTTGTGTGGACAGCCCTGACATGGCCAAGGCAGGGAACAATAAGGTGAGCTGGACTCCATTTAATCTTCTAGCAAATGGGATTTTGGGAGACTTTTTGAACTGCTGGAGATCACAAAGGGACATGGAAGGATTAACGATGACTGATGAACTTATACCTCTGTGCTGAGAATGGCATCCTAATTGTATTTAGAGGGTATCACTTAAAAGTTGTTGCAAAATACATTGCCATCAATTAATGTTTAGAAACTCCAGTGTTTCTTTCAAATACATTCAAAGTAAAACATTTAAAGTAAAATAATTCTTCCATTTATAATGAATAGCCAATGTGTCAGACACTAGGCTGAATTTTCAATGCACCTTCCTCAACAGGGTGAAATGAGCATTATTATCCCCATTTTTTTTTACATGAGGAAAATGAGATTTAGAGACTTGGGTGACTTGCTGAAGGTCACACAACTTGGAAATGACAAAACTTTACTGAAACTCTGAAACCTACTCCAGATTTAATTCTATACATATTTCCAGAATGGACGATATACTTGGACAGCGATACATTGGCTTATTGGGCCTGGAATGTCGTTGTGGATAATTGAATTTTCCCAAGTAGTTAACATAACTCTCCAGGGAACCAAATTTTTAAATTGTCAATTGCTGGAAGTAGAAATCTTTCTAAAACTGATGTATGCCTTTCTGCCTACTCTGGTACAGAACACTAGATAAGAGTTTACACTTTAGGGATAGCATAAGGCGTTTTTTGTCATAATCAGTACTGGTCTTCATAGGTATAAGGCCCAGTAGGTTGCAGAGTTTTATTGACTAAAACCCCTATACTAAGAATTTATTTTCTTGATACAAGTCCTTTAGTGTTAGCTGACTTTATTTAGGATATTTGCATTTTTCTTAAAAAAATGGAGAAAAGGGTATTCACATATTAGGCTTCTGAAAAGTCATAACACAGCCAAGTTTGTATAAACTATGATCGAGAGGCAAAGCTCAAGTAGCAATCTCACAAGCAGTTTCCTCCTCCTCTAGAAAATGATCTAGTTCCATGGTGCTCTTCTCTCTCTGTCTTGTCAACAAGAGTCAGAGCATGGTGTAGGGTTCTGGCACCGGAAACACAAGAAGTAAAATCCTCTCTTTACAAGCCTATACCTGCAGGTCTTTCTGACTCATGGTGAATCCATTGGTGGGGACAGTGTCAAATATCCAGCACCATTCAAGAGAATTTTAATGAGAGGAGACTCCAAAATCTGCATATTGTTTATAACCAGAAGCTGATGATCTAGAGCTAGACTGTATGTTCACAGGTTCTTTTTGTTTGTTTGTGTGTTTTGTTTTGTTTTTAATAAAAGGACTCTTGAATATCCAAAGAGATTTGGGTATTAGAAAAACATCATAGTTTGACATTTAAAGTTACAACGGGCTTCCCATTCTTTCTGTATAGTACGTCAATGTTCTGATTAAGATTCTGATGCCACGGTTAGATCAAACGTGTAACCATGTCAATACCAATCAAGGAGGTTAAAAAAAAAAGTCTGGACACCATCTCTGCTCCCTCTACTTTGTGTGACAGTACATTAGCTTCACTCTCTTCCTATTAGTCTGCCATTCTGAAAGGATCATTTATTAAATGCACCAAAAGGTCAAAGAATTGGCTAGAAAAGTATATTCTAACTCAATTTGTTAAATATCTGGCATATCAGAAAGCTCAGGGATAATGATAACTCCCAATTACTTATTATTTTTACAGAAATCCAGGATTTATGGAAGATTAACTGAAGTTCAATTGAACTAGTTTAACATAAAATAGAGAGGTTTAATCAGCCATTTAAAACTGTTCAAGTGTTTTTGTTCAGTGGTTTTTGCTCTGAAACTCCCATTAAATGGGTTGGTGATTCTATGAGTTATTGGTTTAGTTCTAACAGTTGTATCTAGCTTTCTATCACATCTCATGTAAAAGCACCAAAGTTAATGGGAATACAATGCTCACCTAAATTTTTATACATATTTGGTCCTTCTTTCCTCCCTGTACCTCTTTCTTCCTTGCCACTTTTTGTCCTTCTTTATTTCATCCCTCATCTATTTTAATTTTACAAGATGTTGGTGTTTTTTTTAAATTTTATTTTATTGATTTCAGAGAGAGGGAGAGGGAGAGAGAAACATCAGTGATGAGAGACAATCATTAATCAGCTGCCTCCTGCACGCCCCCTACTAGGGATTGAGCCTGCAACCCAGGCATGTGCCTTGATTGGGAATTGAACCATGAGCTCCTGATTCATGGGTCCACCCTCAACCACTGAGCCACCCTGGCTGTGCTCTCCCTCATCTACTGAATGTCAATTATACACCAGATACCCTGTCTGGGTTTGTTCAAAGATAACATTAAAAGTAATTTCCTTAGAGGGATACTCTGTTTTTCCTTCAAGTTTGGACTATACGCTTAGAGATGTATTTTAAAGCACATATTTCATATTTTAAATTATAATGTGTACTAGTAGCCTGGTGCATGTGGGGGCTGTCCCTCAGCCCAATCTGCACCCTCTCCAATTTGGGAACCCTCAGGGGATGTCCGACTGCCCAATCCCTGGGGGGGATCAGGCCTAAACCGGCAGTCAGACATCCCTCTCACAATCCAGGACCGCTGGCTCCTAACTGCTCATCTGCCTGCCTGCCTGATCAACCCTAAGCACTCTTCCTGCAGGCCTGCTCACCCCCAACTGCCCCCCCTCGCCAGCCTTGTCGCCACCACTGCCCCCACCCCCACTGGCCTTTTCGCCACCAACTGCCCCCCCCTTGCTGGTCTGCTCACCCCCAACTGCCACCTCTGCCAACCTGCTTGCCCCCGACTGCCCCCCCCGGCTGGTCTGACCACCCCCAACTACCCTCCCCTCCTGGCCTGATCGCCCCTAACCGCCTCTGCTTCGGCCCTGCCAACATGGCTTTATCCAGAAGGATGTCCAGAGGGTCTCTTAGTCTAATTAGCATATTACCCTTTTATTAGTATATTCTATTATAAGCATAGTTTAGTTTCCTATTGAACTTGAAAGAATGACTTTATGTCATTCTCAAAATTAAGCCTTCCCCTCATCTGTCCTGATTAGCATAAAGTTGCATTAGGTAAAAATGATGATTCATATTCTTAGAGCGTAGGTTAGTAAATAAGACCTACTTGCCCTTTCACTAAAGTCCCAGCAACTGCTCCCACTGTAGATCTGTCCAATGATGGCAGTATCTTTAATGTGGCAGCCTGGATGCCCTGGGATGGGAAGTTGGCATGGAGATGACGCAGTTTGTGAAAGAGCTGTCCTTTCTTCTCTTTCCTTGTAGCTAACGTTCTTTTCTACTCTTCAGACTGGCCAACGCCTTTGCATCTCTGTGTCTGCTTCTCATTTCCATTCTTGGTTTCCGTTCTTCCACAACGTCTCTATTCTTGGTTTTTCCTTGCCTCTCCTAGGACTCTCAACTTTCTGGCTTAATGACATGATTTTCATAACAGTTAAAAGGTGCTCCTATATTTTCCTTTTAGTTGTGTAAGCAATAGCATTCTACTTTTGACAGTTGGCTGCTTGGACACGTGACCTATTGGTTTGCCCAGCTGGAGAGCTGTGCCCCAGTGAGGAAAGGATCAGACTATGGGACCAGATTAAATCTTGGCTTCACTATTTCTAGCTGAATTTCCTAGGATGAGTTGCTTAATGTCTCTAAGACTTAGTTGTTTGTAGGTATGTGTGTGTGTGTGTGTGTGTGTGTGTGTGTTTTCCATTTGAGAAATGAGAATAGCAATAACACCACCTATCTCATTGGATTGCTGCAATGATTAAATAAAATAATATACACTAACACATTTAGAACAGTGACCATGACATGGTAAGCCCTCAATCAATTTTAACTATTTTAAAAATGTTATTATTGTAGCTGCTCAAGACTTGTCTCCTCTTTTAAGGGATAATTTTTAAAAAGAAAACCATTTGTAGGTTTTGATTTCCTAATGATGATTGATATTGGATCTTCATATTCTGTCAGGGTCTGTTGTAAATTTCACAATGATTTTTGACAATATGTTATTTTTAATATGTAGATGCCCTCAAAGAACAATGAGCATATACACACCCACACTCGTTGCCTATGGCTATTCTAGGTCAACAGATGTTACCTTGTTACTTTAAATTAGAAGGGGCACATGAATCTGCAAAGATGATAAGATGGTTGATGTCATAAGAAAAACATTCACTGAAAGTTTAGAAGCACAGTAAACTTAAGTGCATTCTTGCCTTTCCCATGCCATAAAATTGTTCATCTGCCCTTTAATAATATTGAAGAATTTGATCACAACTTATGCTTAGTGCAAATGAATGCTAATAAAAAACATACAATCCTTTATATGTGCTAAAAATGAACTGAAGGCAAAGACATATCAGGAAAAGAAAACAGCATGGGGGTAATTCTGTTAAGAGTGGCTTAAAAGCCTGCATTGTACTACTGACATGCAAGAAGCGGGAGGCTGCTGCCAAACACTTTGCTGAAATGAAAATTGTTTAAACTACAAAAAGCACGACCGCTCCATAGGAACATCTTAAAGTCCCAAGGTCACTTACAAAGGAGAGCCAGGTGGTGAAACACTGCAGAGGCAGAAATTATAGCCATATCTTGACTCTAGTTACCCTCTAAAAAGATATATATTTTACCATTTTCACAAAACAAAGATTTTCCTCTGCATCTGGATTGATGCAGAATTTCAGAAAACAGAAGGTTAGAAATGTTTTGTTGGTTCATATGGCTTTTTCTACCCTGATTACCTCTCTGTTTCTTTGCCTAGGAATAACATTTGCATCAGAATAACTCATATTCTAAGACCTCCAAATAAATACTAAGTACTGCAAATCTGGAATCTTCATAGGAGTGGTTCCAGCCTTGTTTAGTTTTGAGATGTTCACCATGTATTTCTAATGGTCACCTCTTAAGTTACTACTATAATCACATCAGTTTTTACAGATGATGTAAATAAAGACCTAGAAAAGTGGAGGGCAAGGAGAATTATTATTATTTTTGCTGTTGTTCTTCTATTACATGGAGAGCCAAAGTGGACCAGTGATAAAGAACAGGAGTAAAAATCCCACAACCATTAATTACTTCCATTGTTTCCTTGGCAAAGTTAAACCTTTTTCTGCCTTCATGTCCCCATCCGAGTAGAGGGTTATAGAATTACTTAGTATGTAAAGTTGGGATGATGACAATATGCTGAGTTAAGACATGTGAAATGGAAAAAGCAGAGCCTACCAAAGAGAAAGTACCCAATAAACAATAGCTGAGTTTATTAGGTGCCAATCCTTTGCTGAGATTTTACCTATTATATTGTTTAATCCTCCTCACATCAACCCTGAGTAAGGCTATGTTATCCCCTTTAGAGTCCACCCACCAGTGAGCAACTGTGTAGCCATTGAAACCCACTGCTGCCTGACTCTAAAAGGCCAATTCCATGACACAACAGTTAGCTCCTTGGTCATGTGAAAAATACAATCGGTTCAAATTTTTTGGCAACTGAAGAAATGAAAATGAACCAAAGTCTTTAAAAGTTCTAGTGTAACCTCTCCCTTGCAAATTAGAATGCTCCGTTTTATACTTTTGCATCCTATTTTAAAGGCATAATGCTGCAATAAATGTATCTAAGAGGATGGCACTTTCATGGGCACATAGAAATGTCACTGGCATGAACTGCATGTGCAACTGTGATTGTTTTGGAGAAGAGGTAGAGAAGAAGAACCCCCCCCCCCGCCCGCCCAAATCCACAAGTGTAACAAAAGTGCTGCCATCTGCCTTTAGGTGAAATTCTGTAAGATTACTTTGCGCTCGCATTGGACCCTGGTTTCTGTATAAAACTGCCTGACCACCTGTCAGCCACCCAAACTAGAATTTACCATGATGGTTGATGAAGCTTCTGAGTATGTTCCACGACATCAATGCTACTTCTCAAGGCTTCCTTCATACCCATCAAACAACTCCAGAGACAATGGGTCTACAGGTGAAACACTGTGAGAATTTTATCAAAACCAAAGTAAAGACCAGTAGTGCGTGAATTTCTTAAATCCAAACCGGAGTCCAAAGGGAGATTTCATCCTGAAGAAACAAACCACCCGTGCAAACCATCTGTAGAATAACACACGACAGACCCAGTGGTGATTTCACAGTTGCCAATGAAACAAGCTTAGAAGCCTTCCAAGGAGACAAATGCTTCTGAAAAATAGCTTCCACCGCTTAGCATATGGGTCTGTGATTGCTGCCCAAACAAAAGGATAAAGCAAGGTAGGGGAGGAATGGCTGTTGCTGAAAAATGGTTTCCTTTCTTGCTTTTGTTATCATGAGGAGATGCAATCCTTTTCAGTCCTTTTTTCCTTTTCAGGGCTCCCACAAAGATGCCCAGTCTTTCTGACCAATGTTGGGCTCTGATGCCATTCTCTCCAGTGCTCAGGGGCAGTGGACTTATTCAGGAAAATGCAGTTCTTGATTTTTCCTATCTTTTTAAATTTCAGCAGCTTTGTACCTTTCCCTGCTGAAGGAGATAGTTAGAAAGCCAACAGTGGAGCTGGCAAATACGTATTGCATTTAAGTCTCTTCCTATTCTCTCTACTGTACAACTCGATACCAGGCAACTTTCCCTCTCCTCTTTGCACAGGGATGTGGAATTGAGAAACCAGAAGGTCTAGACTGCAGGACAGAGCAGCTTCATGTGTTACCCTGCCGTGCACTCTGTGGCTGATGGGATAGAGGAAATCACAAGCTTGGAAGGGCATTTAATTGGAACCTCCTTGACCAGAGGCACTGAGAAGAAGGAATGTCTCACTGGCAAAAGTAGCAATGTCATCATATTCTTACTCTTCCATTTCCCACCCCTTGGCTTTTCTCTCTCTCTGAAGAAAATAAAGATTACATATACAATATTTGAGTAGAAAAGGCAAGAGGAGGAAAGGAAAATTCACTTCTCCCTAATCTTCAATGCAACAAAAGGAGATGTGTCCAGAAGTGCAAAATCTATGTTTGAATGACCTCATTTAGTCTTGCCAAATGCTACTCAATGAGTCATAATTAATTGGGCTCCTAATACATTTCATTGAAGAAAACTAGAGATCATGTGATGAATAACTTAGAATCTACCCGAAACACTCAAAAAGGAAGCCAAAGACTCAATATCTTTACAAGGATACATTGTATTTAGGCATATTGTTAAATATTTGCATAAAATTTTGAAAAAGAAATAAATTGATGTTAATAGTCAAGTGTGTCTCTGTCACCAAAACCAACAGGAAAAGGCAAGCTCAAGCACTGATATTACAGGTAAGTAAGTAACGGGAAAATGGCAGTGTATTAAGCCTCCCATGGATGGACAGTATCCCATCATATTGAGATCTTTACTATAGGACCAAAATCAGGATCAGGAACAGTATAGATTTTGTCTACTCAAATGACTACTACTCAGGTGACTACCGCAGCAGGTAGGTAGGTGTTTAGAGAGAAGAAGGTACATAAAAAGTATATTTCACCATTCCTTTCTTTCCAGGTGATCCCAATCTAGATCCCAAGATAAGACTTATAACTATGAGATAATTAGAGAATGAAACAAGATCATATACCTTTAGGGAAAAATTATATAGACACTACAAAAATGTTATTGCTACTAAAACTGAAGGAAAAAATCTATGGGATCTAGCTACAGTTTTTAGGAAAGACTCTATAAAGGTGAGAATTCATAAGAATCTAGAAATTCTTACAGCATATCACTGAAGAAAAGTGAGGGAGGGCAAAGATTTTCAGATAAGGGTTAAGTTCATAAGCAAAGACATGTAAATGGGAATAAACAGGTTGATAGGAAGGTACAGTGAAACAGGCAGAAGACAAACATGGTGTGCAACAAAGGAGAATTTTGAAAGATGATTAGGATAGGCTAGTTAATCAGACAGTTGGAATAAAATTGTGTAACTTGGACTTTATCCAGTAGGTTCTCTGAAGCCACTTAATAATATGAAGGTTAGTATTGATAACTTTTTATTTATTGAGTAATCTTCAAGGGACAAGGCAGTGTCTAAGCATTTTACATGCATTATTTCAGGTAATTTTCACAGCAACTCTCAATTGCAGGAATTATTATTATTCATATTAGGATGAAGTATCAAAAAGCCAAAGAACTTCAGAAAATTCCCCAGGTCCATGTGGTGAATTTGATTAAAAGCTGTTTGACCTCAGAACTTAAGAGAGTAGTAGAGAGATGGAATCTAGTCTTTTCCACAGCAGCAGTAATTATTGAGTGTATATTAAGTGATCATGCTCTTAAAGTTACATATGAGGGACCTGTTGTCTGATTTTCCAGAGCAGGGGCATGTTGTAGTTCTTGAGTCCCTATAAGATCACGACCATGCTAGCTGTTTTATTTATAACTCATCAAATGTCATATACTTCTGAAATCTCTCGCTCGCTCTCTCTCTCTCTCTCTCTTTCTCACACACACACACACAGGCACACACACAAAATTAAATAATTAAACTAATGTCCAGAAATACTACATAAACTGTATCTAGGGTCGTATGCATGGCAGAGCTCTGATTCAAGTCCATATCATTCTCTTTCATAAACAAGGGATTGCCACACCACAGCCTGCAAGCCAAATCCAGCCCACAGTCTGTTTCTGTATGGCTCATGAGCTAAGAATGTTTTCACATTTTCAAATAATTTGAAAAATCAGAAGAAGAATAGGTCATGAGACACAGAAACTCTATGAAATTCCAAATACTGTGTCCATTAATAAAATTTTATTGGAACACCATGCACACTTATTTAGGTATTATCTATGGCTATAGACAATTACAGAGTTGAATAGTTGTGACAGAGACTATCTGGCCTAAAATATCTCCTATCTGTCTCTTTACAGATAAACTTTTCCAACCCTGTCCTCAGTCATGATCTTTCTACTCTGTCACCATACTTCTCATTATGTTGTGCTACCCCTAAAATACACACGTCTAACAGAGTGAAGAAAGATGTTCAGCTAAGGTACAAGAAGAATACCACAAATACCAGGGGCAGTCACCCATCACTTTTAATTTCAGATTTGTAATAACTGGCATATTGAAGTCTATTTCCCCCTAGACTGTAGACCTGACATGCAAATTCAGAGTGACAGAAATAATATGTGTTATACAAGTGTCTCATAAAGATTTTTTGGGGGAGAAAAATAAAGCAGAGTGGATCAGATACAAGAAAACAACTTGGAGGATGGTTTCAGTGAGTCAGGCATCAGGTGTCAAAGTCTCAGGCGGCTGGGATATTTGTGGAATGATAGTTAGACTCATGATCTGAGTCATGCAACCAACTGCTTTTCTATAAGAATACTAGGGAAGAAAATAAAAATAAGGGGCCTGGTGTTATAGGTTAAGTGTTCTTTATCACTGAGAACTATACATTTGCCTGTCCAACCTTCAAACAACTGGACCCTTACAAAGATGTTTTAACCCAGATATGGAAGATCTTCAGCTTTTCACACTAACCCAGACTTTAAGAGGACCATTCTCTGAAGTCCTTCAACTTCATGTGCTGTATTGATTGACTCAGAACTATGCCCTACAAATATCTTTATTCAAATAGTTTATGCCTTGGTGTTTTGGAGACAACCTCTGCCAAGTTTTCAAGCATTAGCAATGTGGAGACATTAGATATGATGATCAGTTTTGTGTCCACTGTGTACCATGCTCTCAAAAATTAAGGCAGAGATGGGATGAAGTTGTACCTTATTGCTGCATGGGGAGCAAAAAGTAAGGCTTGACATCCAAGGTGCTGATTACCAACTATGATTAACGGAGTGTCAGACTCTACCTTGAAATCTTTTATGGACACTCTACCCTGAAACTTTTGTAGACAGCAACTCCTAACAACAACAGCAACATGAATTTAAAGGAAAATAATGGTGCCTGTTATTTAGGAATCTCATTCTGAGAAATCTCCTTCTCCTCCTCCTCCTCCTCCTCCTCCTTCTTGAGCTAATGTGTCATATTCTCAAGGTTGTGTCAACCATAAAGGTGATAGGTCAAAGTGACAATCAGTTTACTAAGGTAAAAGTAAACGTGTTTCCTCCTAACCTGCAGTTTGCTTAATTTCATTAGAAAAATAAATGACCTCAAGCAGACAGAAAGAACATTCAGACATTATCAGCAGTCCACATTTGAGAATCACTATCTTAAAAATCGCACACCAAAGCTTTTGAGAAGGTCACATGTGATGCTTTTCATTAGGGTCAATGTGTCAGGTAATTATCCCCTGAGAGTATGGGGTCTTAGTCTCTCCTTTTCTCTGTGCTAGAGAAAGGCAAGAAAACTACCCCATGGCCAACCCTGATTTCTAGTTCTAAGTGAAGTTTTGTCTAGTGTCAGCTCATGCCCCAGCTTCTTCCCCATCACTTTTCATTTCAAGGTTCCTATTGAGCAGAGTCAAAAGAGCAGCCTCCACAGAGATTGAAAGGAAAATGTGAAGGGCATTTCAGAAGAAAGGGACCAGAGGGCCTTGCATTTATTTGAAAAGGGCCAGAGATAAAATGTTGGTCATCGTCAACAAATAGGCTATAATAAGACTACCCCATCTGGCCCATTTATTCCTGGGCCAGGCTGAAAGGGAATGGGAAGTCATTCATACATAGATTTATACATAGATTGAATAGGTAATAGTTCCTATATGTACACAGATTAATTTGTCAAATGTTTAGAGATGCTATGATTAATAAAAAGGAATTTTATTTAATATGATAGAGTCTTTTTTTGCCTTTATGTATGTTTTTAAATAAACAGTAACTAGGAATGTGCAACCATAAGCCTTTGGAGGTCTGAGATAAATTTTGATATGTTAAAAGGTACCCATACTCAAAAATCCTGGGAACCATGTGCCTAAAGCTTCAGAAAGAAAATATCTAAAAGATGAAAAGAAAAAAAAATACAAATTTTCCCATGGTTAGTGATGCAAAGATAAAATGAAGTTTGTCTTCTAAACTAGTTAAGCTTTTATAGTGGATTATTAACCAGATGGTTTTAGAAAAGAGATGATCACGCTGAACCAAAATACATTTACTACAAACAAACAAATCTAATTTCCTCTTACAAAAGGATTACTAAGCTGATCAGCCAATAATGTATTCTAGAGATTCTATATATAGGTTTCAATAAAATAGATGACAAAGACTCCCAGGATATTCTTGCTGCCAAAAGGAAAATGTTGCCCAGATAATAATATGGTAAATCAGCTGGAATACTTGGCAAATGGTAGAACCTAATGCACACTGGCTGAAGTTGAAGAGTTCATATGATAGTTTTTGTAACAGAAAAGGCTAGCCCTGGCTTTGACTCTGTGTCAAGGCTTGGGCTCTTTCTCTCGTTATATATTTTTGTTGGTTTTTTTTGTTGTTGTTTTTAATCCTCACCTCAGGATATTTTTTCCATTGCTTTTCAGAGAGAAAGCGGAAAGGAGGGAGGGAGGAGGAGAGATGCAGAAGAGGGAGAGAGAAGTACCAATGTGAGAGAGACACATTAATTGGTTGCCTCCTGCACGCACCCGGACTGGGGCCAGGGATTGAAACTGCAACCCAGGTATGTGCTCTTGACCAGGAATCAAACCTGTGACCCTTCGATGCATGGGCTGCTGTTAGGCCAGGGCTCTCTTTCTTTATATCTTGGCTACACTCTTCATCTGTTACTTGCGTGCTTCCCTAGGTAGACCCTCTCCGTTTGGTGACACCCAACAATTCCGATCTTGAATCTTCCTACTTTCAGTCCTAAGTAAACAGTCTCTCTTTCCGACAATGGTGCAGAAGGTCAAGAACTGAATCTCACCAGAAGGACTTAGGTTATGTTCCCAATTAAGTAGCCAGCAGAAGTCAATATTCTCAGTGACCAAATTTGGTCACATGACACTAGGATAGACTGAGCCCTCAAGATCATCTAGAGTGAAAATAGCAAAAAGAACTGTTCCTCAATGAAAATATATTGCCTGAGGAAGGAGAAGTGGATATGAGCACAAATAACATGTCAGTTACATATGGTTAGGTATTGAGAGATCTTATGTGCATCAGCATATTAACTTCAAGAAGTCATTGATGCACACTTCAGACAGAGCTTTACCTTTGGTCTTGTGCTTTATTGAATTCATCAAGTGCTATATATCATATTTTCAGTTCATTCAAAAGTTTACTTAATATGTCACATGCCTTAATTAAGATTCAAAAATGACTTTGACATGTTAGACCCCTGGGCCTAAGCCAAGTTGAGAGAATTTTTACAGGCATAAGAGTATGGTTTTGAGTTGATGTTGAAAAATCAATTATATAAGTAGAATGTAGGGGAAAGGGGACATGACAGAAGTTCATTTGAAAAAGACCCAGAGGTCTGAGTTAACCACAAGCTCAAAATGCTAAATGAATGTTTTGGCTGCAGTATTATGTAATATTCAGATCAAGGTCAGTAATAGCTTCCATATTTTTGCACGATCACATCAGAGCCAATATTTATGTAGTATTTTGGATAACCAATTGTGATTTTTAGAAGTTCTCCTTTTTGATACTTGACACAGTTCACAAGTATGTATTTGTGGTGTCCTTTGATATATGTTTCCTTGTCCCTCTTACATATAAATTTCTTGAGGGCAGCATCCAGTGATATGTGTGTTTATGTTCTCATCGGATCACCATATCATAGCATAAATAATATGTTTTATTGGAAATTAAAACTTGAAAGTGCCCCGAAGAAGGTGAGGATGGTGGAAGATAATTTGAAAACTGTTTAATGAAAAGAAGAGATGAAGGAACAGACATGTGACCTTGGAGAAGGATATTAAAATATGGTGTCTGTCTTTAAATGTTTGAAATGTCTGTGAATGAGTAAGTAGTGCCCAAAGACTAGTACCTTCTCTTTTTCTTAACTATTCAGATTGAGCTTAGATGCACATCTCCTAAGGAAGTTGTTGTACAAGTTGTTTCTGTCTGGTGAGAAGAGAGATGACTAGCTTGTGAGGTTCCTTGCAATTTTGATAGGATAAGATATTCTAATTCTACAAATACTATCAAACTCGTGGGATCCTCTCTCAGTGCCTTGTCCAGTCATGTCAAATTAGTACCTTTCTTGGGAGACAGGGTTGTACTGAGCTATGTGAAAGTCAGAAACTCCTGACTGTGCCAAAGGTTATAACTGATGGCAGGGATGCCTGTGATGATATGCAGTAGAGCCTCATTCTCTGAAATATGTGGGAATGAGGCATGCACAGCTTGGTCCATATGGAGAAGATGCACCAGGCTCATATACTGCACTTACAAGTCAAATTCTGTTTCATTTTTCTTCCTCTCTCCCTTCCCTCCCAATACTGAAATTTTAAAATACCTTCTGAAATAAGTGAGCCATTGTCTGGCTTTCGAAATAACTTTCTCATCTATATATTTTTAGAACTGCATATGGCTCAAAGTAATTATTTATATAACTAGCTTTATATTTGCATAGGGACTAAAGTATTTATAAATGCATATGGAAATTTTAAATGATATTGTGAACAGAATTAGGCTTTGGTATATCCCATATATTCTAAAGAAGACGAGTCTAACCTTTCATTCAAATTCTTCTTCCATTTGAAAGCCTACATCTCTTCTCTAAAAAATCTAACTTATATCCCTCCTACTCAAGTCAAGCCTTGTCACATTTAGAGTTCTTACCCATTTTTACTGTCTTGTCTTCCCATTTTTTTTTCTGTAAATCCAGTTTCCTGGGTAGCATTATGTGCCCAGCACTGTGGAACAACTGTTGTAAGTGATGGTAGGTTTCCATGGGACTGTAAGCAATGAGAGGCAGCCAGGGTGCTGCCCTCCTGGGTAAATCCAAGGAGAGCCCAACACAATTCTGGGTACATAATGGCTGTTTAATTCTTAACATCAAAGATGAGTTTTGGGGGAGGAAAATGATTCTCTTTTCTTGGTAATTTTTATCATTTCTTCAGAAGCATCTGTGGAAACCCCTGGGGCTTCAAGACAGTGCTTAGATTCTTCTTTTAAAAGTGTTTTTACAAAGGAAATTCATCTATAATCAAAGCAGCAATAATGAGTCAACCTGGGGAACATGATAATTTCTCCTAAGGGTTAAATTGTTTCAAATCAGAAGTCAAAATTATATTTATACTAATGACAACCTTAAAAATGTAACCCAGCCTCCAATTTTTGCATCAAAATTACACATTTTAAATACCAAAGCTTGATGTGAATTTTACACTCTGTTTATGTTAAACCAAAAAAAAGTGAACTTAAAAGTAATCATGTAAATTGAATGATAATAAGAGTTCTTTTATATTTTTAGACTACTTCAAATGAATAATTTAAAAGGCATCAAGCAAAATATTTTATTAACATAAAGTTAATGGTATATTTTTACAGTACCTGATTTTCAAAAATTTGCACTAAGACATTATCATAATCAGCTCATGTCAGTTGTGTGCCATTTTACATACACTATTTTTGAATAAAGTTAATGCACTCGTTGGCACAGAAGCTCAGCTGAAATCTCATTCCTGAACTATCACTGCAGCCTTATTAAAATACTTTTAATTTGCCAACGACGACGTAAATCCGAGGTGAAGATGGCTTTTCTCCTTGAAATGTAATTTCTATCAGCAGTGTTTCTGACTACATAGCAAGGTCACACAAAATATTTGCATCGTTTTGTTAAAATAGGAGGAAAATCATAAGAATCGGCAGATTACCCGCCACGAAATGGAGCAGAAAGTATTTTTACTCAGAAATAACATCATGATGCAAATAAAACTTTATGGTGGTTACTCTCCTGTAAATTAGATATTTATTCCTTTCCCATTAATGTGCCTTCTCAATATGTTGGCTTGAACTATAATATAAATCTGCAAATGTGCCAAGGAAAACTGGCTTACTTTCAAATATGAATTTTCATGTATTGTAATTTTATAAAAAGACTTTATTTTTATATAAAATTGGGCAATTATTCAGTAATTTCTCTTTTATATATTTAAAAGAATGAAATAAATAGCCTTTGATATGACAAACTGCTCTGCCCTCCTAATTGACATATGATATATATTACTATAATTTTACTGATTTTATAGTAAGGAACAAGATACTGAAGTTACAAAACCATTTTGGAATTTGATTCATGATATCAGTCAATTTCTCTTTAAATTAGTTAGTTCATCAAGTTTCAAACCATTGAACTATTCATTCCCCTAAATGTATCTCAACACAGACATCACAATGGATATTATACCACACAGGCATCAGGCCCATTTTCTTGAGTACCCAGGACAAAATACACTATCCTCCTGGAAATTTCTAAACACCCTTGAGGTCCATTGGAATCTCAGTTATTTCAAGATGATTTTTTTGCTTTCTCTTTTGTCTTCTGGCCAAAGTGCGAGAATTAAGTGTCATACACCATTCTTGATTTGCCATGTCAAGTTTCAATGGTGTTTTGTACCAGAATCAAAGGTCTAGAATAGTCCTTTAGAAACCTTTAAATAAATAAAGGACCGAGAAATTGCTCAGAATTTCTTTAGATTCCCATCGGTTCCTCATGAACAACGAATATTTCCTGCTCTTGATATTTTAAGTGTTCTGTTTTCTTAGCATCTAGATTGTTGTTTTTTTCCTCTCCAGTGTATGAGTTTTAGTCTAATAGTGCTTCTGAGTGGCCAGGTACTGCTGTGATAAGTGCCACAGAAATACTTCTGTATAAAGACAGATTACTCTGAACTGGTTTTCATTTTTCAAACAAAACTTCCGGTGATGAAAAAACAACCTAAATGCCACTAGTTTATAAAAATCAATGGTGTTTCTGTCTGCATAAGGAATATGGGATTATGTCGAAAGGAATAATGCAATCAATACCGTCGTCCTAAAAGACAAAGTCTTCCATTTTAGAATAAAAACAGTAAAACAAAACAAACAAACAAACAAACAAAAACCCAAAATAACAAAAAATCCTCAAAGGCATAGTATGTCTTTGAAAATTTCATCCACATAGGTTGGAAGTGATGGGGTTCCTTTTTCTCTAGGTTTAGTGCTAAATTTACAGGAATTAAAAGTGAAAAAAAATGTCCCCAACACCCTAAGATTAATACACAGAAAGCAGTAAGCACAGTAACCTAACCAGAGGATGAGAGACTGCAGACTTTGGGCTCTAGAAATAAACTTGGCATGCATAATATCCCTTCTCAAAAGACTTAGAAGATATGCCATGTAACGTTTGAGAATAGTCTGAATTAAAAATTCCAATTGATGATGCATCAAATTAAAATCTAAACGATGATGAGGTCAACTATGGGGTCCCAAGAGGTTTCCTTCAGTACTTCAATGTGTTCATAATCACCCAGTAGACACTGGAAGCCCCAACATGTTCAAATGGTTCATTTAAACAGAAACAAAGCAAGAGGAATTTGGTATGTGCAGGCCAGTGGCCTACTTCAAAGATTCCAGGAGAAGATAAGACTTTGTGATGGAAATTCTTTTTCTCTGGGGTTTCCTACTGCCACTCAATATTCAAGATATTTTTCCTGGCATGGTACAGCGTTTTCCTCTAAAAACCGGGCAGACAATTCTTGAAATAAAGAGAGAAGATGATAGAAACCATTACAGAGTTTCAGTTTCATGGAAACCATGTCACCTTGGGGAGCAAATTCTATGTCTATGCTATAGTGATCGACATAGTGGTTAAGTTGCTTTGCATAATGTTTGTGTGCTTTGCAACCAAAGAGGAGCATTTTAATTAATTTTAAGCTCTGTTTTGCGCATCCAAGTTATCCACAGGCTGTTTATGACACTGCTTAACAGCAACAGCCAGCCTATCCTAGAAACAGATCTAAACTTCCCAACTGGATTTTAAACTTGACCCCAAGTCCCCAAGTTCACCTCCAAAACTCTCAGTGTGTTTTATGTCACTTCATTATTATGCGGATATATTCAGACCCTGTGACTGTTGTTTATTGCATACCTTGATTCCTCTGCTGGATTGGGAGCCTTGAATAACTGGAATCTTCTCCCCCTGCAAGCCCTGTCATTCTGAACTACTCACTGGCCAGGACTTTACTGATATTTTTCATGACTGTGGGATTGTTGATCCTCTCCTTCCTCAGAAGCATTTTCCTCCTTTGTTCACCTGCAAGTTCCAATTATCTTCTTGGGGAATTTGCTCCAGCCCTGCCCCATCCAAGCCAATTCAGTAGGATGTAACGTGTTCAGCACACATCACATAATAATCTCAATTGTCCTCTCTCCTCCATTCCTTAAGCATGCTGTTTTCTGTGTCATGTGACCCAAGCCTTTAGCAGAGTTCTGGGCATAAAAATAGATGCTGGATAAATGTTTGTTGTTTGCCTTTGTATTTTGCACATTGTCTCACACAATTCTTTGTTTCCAACAGATACTGAATAAGATTGGCTAAACAGATGATATATGTTTCTAAAATTATCTCTACAGTGGTAGAATAAGCATTATGGAGTATACACATTGTTTATAACAATTTCTCCTTCCCTGATCTGCTCTGGGACATCTAAGATGGGTCCAAGGCAAGGCATCTAACCCATGCTGGGACAATCAGAATTATTTTTTTTTCCATAAATGAGGATGAGGAAGGGGAAGTTAGAGAAAGAGAGACATTTCCATTGCAATTTTACCTTTGGAGCATCTGACTCTGGTCAGCCAACAATATTCAACTGGGCAGACTGAGGAGACTAAAGGAGATAGGTTAGAGAGCTATTTAGAGAGGAACGGGAAGAAAATGTGGAAAGGAAAAGTCTACACCATCCTTGCTCTCATGGTTCAGGACCTGTTTTAAGGAATTGGCTGCATTGTTCTCCTTGGGTTTTGTGAGATACCACTATATCCTTATAATGAACTCTCCCTGTTCTGTGTTATCTATCTCAATTTGGTTTGTTACTTACGACAAAAGATTCCAAATTGGTTCAGAATAAAAAAAGGTGTTCTTAGGCATATACTGTATCTTAGGGAAGATGATTGTCAGGATGATGCTTGTTACTCCTCTCATTACCTGTACCAGTTGTTTATTGCCACTCTAACAAATTATCTCACATTTAGTGGTGTAAATCAACCCAGATTTATTATCATCTGACAGTGTTGGAGGTCAAAAGTCTGACACTAGTCTCAAAGGGCTCCATAAAATCATGGTTTTAGCAAGGCAGCATTCCTTTCTGGAGGCTAGAGGAGAACACATTTCCTTATCTCCTTTGGATGCTAGAGGCTGCCCACATTCCTTGACTCCTTCCTCCACCTCCAAAGGCAGCAATGGCAGGTTGAGTCTTCCTTACCTCACATCACTCTGTGCCCAGCTTTCTCATTTTTAAGAACTATGTGGTTTTCCTTGGCTGTCCCAGATAACACAGGATAATATCCCTATCTCAAAGTCCCTTTGCCAGTTAGGGAAATATATTTACAGGTTCCAGAGGTTAGAATATTGAGGATTTGTTTTTAGGGAGAGGCATTATAAAACCTCTTAACCCCCAAAGCATAAACTGTTACTACTTGCTGGGTTGTATACCCGAACTCCCCACCTCCTCACAAAAACCAACTGCAATGTAAGTTCCATAAAAGCTTGAAACCTATCTTGCTTATTGCCATATTCCTCAGGGCCTACAACAAGACTGATACAGTATAAATATTCAATAAATATGTAATAAAAATGAATTTAATCAGCTCTCCATAAACACTGACATTTTTTTCTATCTTTTATGAGAGCAGATTTATAGCAATCGCACATCAGTATGGGATTGTCCCCAGAAATTGTGAATGTGCTATGTTACATGGAAAAGGGCATTCAAGTACTAGGTGGAATTAATGTCAGTAATCAACTGACTTTAAAGAAGGATATTATTTGGGATTATCCAGGTGGACCCAATGTTATCACAAAGGTCCATAAAGAAGAGGAGGAACCTGGAGATTATTATACTAAGTAAAATAAGCCAGTCTGAGAAAGACAAATACCATATAATCTCACTTATATGTGAAATCTAGTCAACAAAATAAACTGTCAAAGTAGAACAAGAAGCATGGATACACAATCAGAGGGGAGGACAGCTTGGGAGGACTGAATGAAAGTAAGTGAAGTGAATAACAGGAGAACATAAAATAGTATAACTCAATAGACACAAGTAACAGTGTGATGATGGCCAGAGGGAAGAGGGGTAGCAGGGGCTGGCTGCAGGTGGGCAAAGGGGTGGGGGATAGGGACATCTGTAATAGTGTAAACAATAAAAATAAATTTTAAAAAAGGAAAATAAAGAGGAAGAGGGAAGAAGAAAAGAGTATAAGAGGTTGGTGGTCTAGTTTAATTTTTTTTTTCATGTACTTGTCCAATTTTCCCAACATCACTTATTAAAGAGACTGTCTTTACTCCATTGTATGCTCTTGCCTCCTCTGTCAAACACTAATTGATCATAAAGGTATGGGTTTATTCCCAGGCTTTCTACTCTGTTCCATTGATCTGTTTTCATGCCAGTAATAGGCTATTTTGGTTGCAATGCTTTGTCGTATAGTTTGATATCAGATATTGTGATACTACCAAGGTTGTTCTTCTTTCTCAATATTGCTGAGGCTATTTGGGGTGAAAGCCAGAAGAAGAGGTAGGTGGGGGCTAGGTGGAGGTGGGAAAAGTGGGAGGGAAATGGGGACATCTGTGATAGTGTCAAAAATAAAAATAAAATTGCTAAAAAGAGAGAGAGTCATAGGGTGATGTTAGGATGAAAGAATGATCAGGGAAAATGTGAACAAGGAAAGGCAATAGAAACAAGCCTTTGGGCCTCTAGAATGGAATGAGGAAGCTCTGTCAATTCCTTGATTTTATCCCAGTGAGACTGGGATTTTATCCCACTGTGTTGGGACTTAAGATCTGCAGAACTGTTAGAAAATAAATTTGTTTTAAGCCACTAAGCTTGTGGCAACTTGTTACAGGAGCAAATAGAAAACTAATATTAAGTCATTTCTAATTTCCCCTTGAGAATATGTCAGTATGCTAGCCACATTTTTAAAAAAAATATTCCCTTCATCTTCTCATTTTGAGTGAAACTGGACTCTCCCTACTATAATTTTCTTTGGTGCAATCTGTGCTGGACTCCCTTTCTCTCATTTTTCTTGATTCCTAAGACAAGGAATAGTTAGCATATCTGTTTCTTAGATGCATCACCAGTCTTTCCTCTATGAACTAAAACCCTATTATTCTTGTAACACTTTGGCTTCATAGTCTCTCAAAATGCATAATATGCAGTAGCTTCGATTGCTTTCTCGTTCAGAAACAGATACCAACGTATTAATTGGGACTCAGAAACTTCACAATGCAGCAGAAGACAGGTGTGGGTGGCTAGGATATTGATTGCAAGAAGGTATACACTATGTGCATTTCCTCCCCTCATCAAGTTTCTTTCCTGGTAACAGAGCATGTTTGCAAATAAGGTACAATGACTCTCTTCTCTTCTCCCTAAGAAATCCCTTAATAGTAATATCTACAGTGGTAGTCTTTAACCAGTTCCTTCAACCAATTTACCTCAATGTGTTCTCTCTCTCTCTCTTCTCTCTCTCTCTCTCTCTCTCTCTCTCTCTCTCTCTCTCTCTCTCTCTCTCTCTCTCCCTCTCTCTCCCTCTCCCTCTCCCTCTCCCTCTCCCTCTCATCCATCCATCCATCCATATTTCTATCTCTCTATCTCACTTTTTTCCCTCTTCCCACTACAGATCTGTGTTTCCAACTCCATGGGACAAGAGGGAGAACAACCTTGTCTAAAAGGTCATTTATGTTTCAGGACCAGGGACAGGGACATTTTTTTTCAGGAAACCACAAATAAGTTAACACTATTATTTTAAAAACTATTTCATTTGCAATTAATTTCTAAATTTTACTTCCTCTCTTCAAACTCTTTTCTTCACACATGTCCTGCCTCCTCACAACAACCTCCTCTGCCTGCAAATACCGCATTACTCTCATTAGCAGCACAGACTGTTTACTACTTCATATTTTTATCTGTCCCTTTGCCAGACTCATTTCCTTATTCTTTCTGCTTTTGTTTACTGTTTTTGTCCTCAAAGAATTTCAGAGAATACGTGTGGACTGCAAATTTATGCGATTCAGCCTCAGTTGGACTCCATATGTGAGTCATTTAGGATATTATTAGATTAAACCATATAAAAAATTTTCAGGTAAAATTAATATATATTTAAATAGTCAAATTATAAGCAATTTTTATAATATATGACCTAACTGATTTTTAAAATTTCAAGTAATATTTATAGTAGAGTTTTTAAAAATATTTTCACCACCCTAAAATACACACTTAGCATGTATATTTCCTCCTTTCAGAAGTTATTTTAGTTTTATTCACTGGGTAGTTTGGGTGATCACATGAAAGAAATTAACTCAATTTTTCTTCTTTATTTTTTTAAAATTTCTCTACTTTTCTCTTCATATCTACATTTTCTCTCATCACAGAGGAGTTTCACTGGCCTCAAATCCAACAAAAACTACCCACCCCTTTGATTCTCAAGATCTACAATCACACCTGGAATGTTGATTAACTATCCTTCATATTTACCTTCAATACTTGACTATGCCCTTGATTTCTGCCTTAAAATCTATTCTGATCCTCTTTTTTAAAACAAAATTGTCCTTGACACTGTTACTGCTTACTGAGATATCTGACAACTTAAAGAAAAACAAAAAGAACATGCTACATTCTCTGCCTTCACTTTTTAAAACCCCATGTAACAGGGCTTCAGCCCTCACCACTCAAAGGGAACCATTATCTCAAGGTTCAATGAAAATTCTTTAATTGAAAGAATTGATATCATTTTCCCTTCAGAATCATCCCCACTCTTGTTACTTCCACAACAGTATTCAATGTGTATCCATTCCTCAATGCTGCCCACTACTTGACTCCTCCTACCTTCAAGGAAGACGGTCTTCACATCTTCGCTCTTGTTATTTCAGGACCTAGATAGAGTCTATTCCTAGCCCTTCTTCTCCCCTTCATACTCTCTCATTTCCCTTTCAAATTTCTGTATTTTCCTAGTGTGGACTTGCAAATTCAGAGTTTACTTTGGTCTGTTCTCACAATTATCCTCCTAATGTTTCTTATGCTTCTCTTTTTAAAACATCACACTATTGGATGGCATATGCCTAGGAGAAGTGTATTCAAGGACCAATACTTGTATACCATGCTCTGTGTTTGTACTGGGGATGGCTATGGGGTTCAGCAATTAAATATACATGGTTGACATTTATACTGTGTTTAATTTTTTTGGACATCTACTTTGCATATTAGCCTATTAAAGGCTCTAAAAAGTCCTTCAGTTAATAAACCTATTTAACTCTGTTTAACCCAACGTTCCCAAACTGATTCTACCTTGTAAACATTTTGTACATCGTTTTTAATAACATCCTGTTGGACACACAGGGAAATGTCATCATGACAGAGTAGGCATTTTCTTTGCCTTCTGATGAACATGTTCAAATTCTGATTTTTCCACTTATTAGCTCTGTGGGTAAGCTCCTTAGCCCCTCTGAGCTTCTGCTTCTTCAGAGTTAATAACATCTTGAAGCCATCTTCTGAGGATTAGAGAAAGTGCATATAATACACTTCACATGGTATCTAGCACACAGTAAGTGCACCTTAAATGTTAGTATCATTGTTATTATTGCATTGTACTTATGCATGCATCTTATATATGCTACCTTCCAGCATATTTTGAAGTGTCAATGACATATATTTCTGGTAAGAAGTCTCATACATTGTTTTGCTCCATAATTACTGGGGTGATTGCATTATGTATTAGAAGGGTGAGATACAGAAAAGTGATGAGTTATTTAAATTATTGTCTGTTATGCTGTGTTGTGTAATGACCCAATCTGAGTTGAAGAGGTGAAATTTCTCCACCAATAAATTAAAACTCAACCCTATCCTTAAAAATCACACTGGTTTTTCAGTGGCAAATTCCCATAGTTAATAGTTGGCTTATAAGGAGTTTAGAAAATAACTCAGACATTAAAATGTAACAATTTTTATCATTAATTGCCATTTTCAAAATAGTTACTGAATAAATTAATTTCCCTTTCTTTTACTACAGGCTACTGTGTTCGGTACTCTCATTACACCAGTGTACATCAATGGCCCCAGCATAATGGAGTTCCTAATGTGATTTTCAAAAACACTTTAGATATTTCAAAAGGATATCATGCAATTCTGACAATGCAGAGATGCATGAATCCTCGGAGAGATTCTAGAACCTCTCTATTTTTGGTGTTGATTTGAGTAATACCACCTCTGTGGTTTAGGTATCTAGGATAAGAACCAATGCCAGAAAAATAATACTGCTCTCCAAGTGATAAAGGTAAATTGGTTTTAAAAGAAAACATAGCAAATAAAAATGTAGTAAATATAACAACACAATAAAATAAACAAATAAGCTAATAGAAAGCACAATTATTGTATACATCAGCATCTAAATCTGAATACAAATGGTCAAATTTGTTTAAGTGAAAAGGGTCTAACCAGCTTTTATCAAAATAATTGAGAATGGTAATTTGCTCTAATATATCATTTTTTAAATATTCTGGTAAATCAGCCTCTAAGTTTTATGTATTTACTTATTTATGTTTAATATACTAATTGAGTGGGTCAATACCGGCTGAGCTATGCATGACATGCTGGTCATGATGACAGCTGACCAGCTTTCCCCTCTTGATGAAACTCCCTCACCAGCAACCTCTAGCTCAAGGAAGCAGTTACCAGGCACTACCAGTACTAGAGCAAGTCTGACTCAAAATAATAAAATAAAGTAGACCTTGCAATCACCTAGCTTTCTTTTTGGAATGCTCTTTTCTCGGGAGCATTGTAATGTTTTGATTACAATGCAGCTGTAAAAAAGAAGGATCTCTTACCCTTTCAGACAGCACGGAGGGACCTGGAAGAATACTATTATGCCAAGCTAAAAAAGCCAGTCAGAGAAAGACAAGTATCACATGATCTCACTCATATGTGGAATTTAATGAACAAAATATACTAATGAACAAAATAGATCCAGACACATAGAAGCATGGAACAGACTGTGGAATCTCAGAGGGAAAGCAGGGGTGGGTAGAGATTAATCAAATAACTTATATGGATATATGCATAACCCAAGGACACAGACAATAGTTGGTGAAGGCCTGGTGGGGGTCGGGGGCGGTGTTGAGGGTGGAGGGGTCAGTAGGGAAAAAAGGAGGACATCTGTAATACTTTAAGGAATAAAGATAATTTTTTTAAAAGCTGATATTTGGGGTTAAATTCTGGTTCAGATACTTATAAGCTCTGAACTTGAACAAGTAGCTTAATTCCTATGTGTTTCAGATTCCTGTCCAATATAACTGACTAATAATACTATCAAACTCACAGGATGACTGCGAGGATTAAAGGAGCTGCTATGCATAATACATTCAGAGCAATGTCTGCAAAGGGTAGCCCTATAGTGTTTGCTTCTATCATCATGCTTATTGTCACATCACAATCATCACTAACTTTGCATAATTGTCTCCCTCACATCCAGCAGGCCTTGGTTCAAATGTTTCCTTGCCAGAGGGCCTGCACTGACCAACCTGTCTAAAGAAGTCCCCAAACCATTTTCTTCTTTTAATCCTCACCTGAGGATATTTTTCCATTGATTTTTAGGGAGAGTGGAAGAGAGAGGGAAAGACAGAGAGAGACATCGATATGAGAGGAACATTTCGATTGGTTGCCTCCTGCACAACTCCTAACCAGGGCCCAGGACAGGGAGGAGCCTGTAATCAAGGTATGTGCCATTTGACTGGAACCTGGGGCCCTTTGGTCAGCAGGCCGATGCTCTATCCACCAAGCCAAATCAGTTAGGGCCCCAAACCATTTTTTTTCTTGCACTTAGCATTTTTCCTTTTTCTTCTTACATAGAGCAGGGTCTTTTTGTTTTGTTTAACGCTATACCTCCAGTCTTTAATGGAGAAACGTGCCTATAGTAGGTACTCAATAAACATTGAGCTAGTGTCCCATGATATGGCCTGGTTTAAAGGTCTCTACCTAATAGTATCTGAATCAGTAGAAATGCCTCTTTCCAAGATTGTCCAATGAATATATAGGTTGGTAGGTTGTGCGCGAATGGCAGGGTTGTCTCATTCTTTGCGGAACAGCGCTTCACCTCTTTGGCACTAAGACACATTCGAAATGTGATGAACTAGATCTCAAGAAGTCTAAGCTTCTGAGTTATAGGAACTTGTCATGTGTGTCCATACAATAAATTCCCATTTAAAGTAAATTGGTCTGACTGAGTCTCTTCCTATCAAAGATATTTCTAGAACACAACCACAAGATCTTGGTTCCAGACCTCTATTTCAAGTAAGACTGAATTATTGTAAGCTGAGAAAAACAAAACAAAACAAAACAAAACAAAAACACCTAATGTGTTCTACTTACCCAAACATGAAAGTCAATTTAGAAAATAGAAATTTGTCACCAGTTTGGATGAACTAAAAATGGAAGAGGAGTCAACAATTTCCCAGGGTCTCATTGGGTCTTACATTGGTCGGTTAATTAAAATGACCTGGAATGTTGAACTTCCTTTCTCTAGGGGATATTTAAAAATTCCTATATTTTCCCAGAGGAATGACCATATTGTTTCACTCTCAGTTTTTGGTTGGAAAGTAAAGAAACAAGCAAGCCAATTAGCATTTCAGAGTTCAGAGCCTTTAGAATTTTAGAGTGGACCTGGCCTCCCACCAATTTCATTTTAAAGGTGAAGAATGTGAGTCCCAGAGAGAGAGAAATGCTTTGCCCAAATTTACATGCAGCCAGTTTAGGCCTTTCTCCCATAATAGAGTGTATTGTCTTTCACTACCAGTTCAAATAGTAAGTTCATGATGGGGTTTAGCACAAAGTCATTAACCTAGAATGCTGTTACACTAGTTGATATAAACAAAAACTAGAAGTGGTACCAGTGATCAGTAACTGGGTACTTATTTGGTCCAGAAATTGATGATCCCTTAGTGCATGTTAAATTCAGGACACCCTCATAAAGTAGTTATCATTATTATCAGATGGAGAATACAGTGGCTTAGAGGGGTTGCCTTGAATGTGATTACCCAGCTAATGAACTGCTGAATCCGTATTTGCCTCCCTATTTGATTGTGAGCCCCACACTCCTACCCATCAGGCAACTATAGCCCCAGAAACCAGATCTGACCCACTGCCCATTTTTGTTTGGTTCAGAGTTAAGAATAGTTTTTACTTTTTTTAAATGACTGGGGGAAATGTATATTTCATAACACTTGAAGTTACATGGAAGTCAACTGTCAGTGTCCATTACTAATGCTTCATTGAAATAAAACTTTACCCCTTCGTGTGCCTTTCCCCGTGGCTGCGTCCAGTGGCATTGAGAAAAGACAGAGACCACATAGACTACAAAGCTAAAATGTTGACAAACTGGTCCTCTACAGGAAGAGTCTGTAAGCCAACGTTCCTAATCATTAGGCTATCCTGACTCTCTAAGCTTAGAGTTAGAAAGAAAACAACAATAAAACAATTGGGATAAAAAAAACACACACACCAGTAGCTTTATGAGGAGGGCAAATGCATGCCTCTCTACAACAGGAGCAGTTCCATTTATGGACTGAGAAGAATGTTCCATCACAACCATCTGGCACAGGGCAACAATCTAGTGCAAGGGCAGCAACCTCTCCACTATATTCCAGCCCAGATAACCAGCTCATCCCGAAGTAGGTTATGGCCATTCCTGTTAGGAAGTGTTTCCTTACCTAGCCTGCCTAACAAGAGCGAAAGATACTCACTTCTAACCTACATCGCCGGTTCACCAAGTGTGTTCTAGGATCCTCTGGGAATCCCTGAAACCCATTCTTCCAAACTGCTTTAATAATCTTACTAGACCATGCTTATCCTTTTCACTCTCATAATGTACAGTGGAGTTGTCTAGAGGCTGTATGAATTGAATGCCAAAGCAGATATGAGAATTCAGGTGTCTTATACTGAGCTGCATGTTAAGAGAAATGCAAAACAGTGCCACTCTTTTTGCTAATTTTTATTTTTGTTTTAGGAAACAGTCATAAAATTATGTCATCATGAGATGGTTTATTATTTTTAACACATTAATAAAGTATTTTCTAAATGACTAGATTTGAATGTCTAATAGGGTAATTTTTGATAGATAAACCTCAGATACATAAACGTTCCTAACCATCTTCAAAGAGACTGTGAGACTAAAAAGTTTGAGAACTGCTGCTCTCCAACTTACTTCACCCTTCAGTGTTCAACCCATGTGCATGATGTCTTTCCAACTATACTTGCATATGTACTAGGGGCTCCCAAACCTGAATCCACATTGAAATCATTTGTAAAGCTTAATACCATTTCTCTATGCTCTTATTTCTCTAGGAGTAGAGCCTAGATTGCTATATTTTATCCTCAAATGATTCTGACTCAACTAGTGCTAGGGAGTCCTGAAGAAAATGCTGATGGCCTCTGTTATGAACTGAATTGTATACCCCCAAAATTCATATGCTGAAATCCTAATCTCCTTGTACCTCAGAATATATTTGGAGATAAGGGTGTTTAAAGAGATAACTGAGTAAAAATTAGGACATTAAGATGGGCCCTAATCCTGGCATGGCTCAGTGGTTGAGTGACAAGCTCTGAACCAGGAAGTCACATTTTGATTCCCTGCTGGGGCACATGCCTGAGTTGTGAGTTTGATCCCCAGTATGGAGTGTATAGGAAGCAGCCGATTGATTGATGGTTCTCTCTCATTATTGATGTTTCTATCTCTCTCTCTCTCTCCATCTCCCTTCCTCTCTGAAATCAAGAACAATATATTTAAAAAAGAGATGGTTATAATACAGACACACAAATGGAGGTAAGACCATGTGAAGACACTGCAGAAAGATGGCCCAGATGAGAGGCCTTAGAAGGAATTAACCCTGTGAACATCTTATCTTAAACTTCCACCCTCCAGAACTGGGAGGAAATAAAGTTCCGTTGTTCAAGTCAACGAGTCTGTGGTATTTTGTATGGCAGCCCTAGCAGACTAATACAACCCCCTTCTCTGAAACTGCTCTTCTAGCCTACACACATTTCCCACATAATGGTTTTCACCATCTTTCCTTATCAGTGTGCATTTTTTTCTTCACTATAATATCAGCTCCACTGAGAGCACATCTGTTTAATCCACCCCAGTGTTATTAACGCTGAACACAACACTGACACATGGTAGATACTCAATACGTATTTGGTGACTGAATATATGAATTAACATTTACACATTTATTTACTTAACTACTTCAGTGTTTCTAGTATTCAAAGAGATTATACACTTCTGGATTTCAGAGATTGTGGCTTATTACCTCTATCCTCTATTCCCTTATAAACTTTGTAGCTTATGTTTCAAAGAAAAAACTGCTGAACAAATGCCTCAATATAGGACTGGAGAGCTAACTTTAAAATACCTATTTCCTGAGTTAATAGTAAGGGAAAATGCATGTTTACTATAATTATTTTGTGTGTATCTAGTCTGGCTGAATTTAAAAATAATTTAGATTTATCTGTATAAGTCTACTGATGGCTAGTCAGAACCACAAGAATCTGTAGTATATAGCTGCATGAGCTGATTGGCCTGAGGGTTATTGGTTTTTGCCTGATTGCTGAGTAAGAAGGTTTGTGCATACATGTGGGTACTCTGGAGCTCTCAGGAGACCACTGAAGAGAAAGCAGGAACATCTTCATCTTCCCTTTATTGCTAACTGGGGTCTCCTGACCTTCTGCAAAGTTCCCTCCCCCCCACTGCTGTTTATGGGGCTCCTCAGTTATGCCTCACAGGAGCTGATGGGCAGGTTCCTGGGAGGAAGAGCACAGGAAATGTGAACAGTCAATCAAAAAGTAGCTACAGTCTCTGGAGTTGTAGGGACGATGTGCTTATATTTACCTAATATAACTCCTTCATCAAACCTACAGGATAGGTATAACTACCCCGTTTTCTATATTTGTAAGGTGGGGTTTAGAAGAGCTCAATGAATTAAGAGGTAGTGCCGTAGCATTGTAACAGAGAGACAGTGCTTAATCACTATGATGACTGGATTCAGTCCTAACTTTGCTACTTATCAGCTGATCAAGTTACTCATACTCTCCATGCCTTAATTTCTCCATCACAAAGTGGAGCTGATAATAATGATAGTACTAAAAACACATACCTCACAGAGTGTTTCTGAGGATTAAATAAGTTTATGTGTGTAAATCTTTTAAACAGTCCCTTTCATGAAATTAAGAGCTCAATAAGAGTTGTCACATAGCAAGAAAATGCCACAATCAGGATTCAAACTCTGATCTGTCTGACCCTAGAAATCTGTGTTCCTAAGAATTATGATATTACTAGAGACCCAGCGCACGAAATTCGTGTGTGGGTTCAGTGCCTAGGCCTGGCCTACGATCAGTGCCATCTTCCCCAGCTGCCCGCAGCTGGCCCTGCCCCCCCCCCCCACTCACCCCCGGGTCCCCATTCACCATCGGGTAATAGGACCGCGAGGTTGGCTGTTCCCGCCTGCTTGCTAGGTCCGCGCCCCCCATGGGTGGCCATCAAGTGATTGGAGTATGCCAGCCACGGAAAGGGACCAAGAAGTAGTCAGTGCACCTCATAGTGACTGGTCCAGCAGTCATTTTGGTCGTTCTGCTGTTAGGGTCAATTTGCATATTATCCTTTTATTATTTAGGATAGAGGCCTGGTACATGGGTAGGGGCTGCTGCCTACCCTGAAGGGAGCCCCAGATCAGGGTGAGGGGGTCCCTGCCCCCGATCAGGGTGGAGGTCCCTGCTGGGGGGGGTCGGCCTGGGCAAGGGGCCACTGGGGGTTTGCAGGCCGGCCACGCCCCCGGCTTTGTCTGGAAGGACATCCGGAATGATGTCCAGTCTATCCGGTCTAATTAACATATTACCCTTTTATTAGTATAGATATTTTCAGAAACAACTTTAACTCTTCCTCCTCCTTTTTCTACTTCTACATTTCCTTCTCCTTTTTTCCCTCCTCCTCCTCTTCCTTTTCTTTCTATTTATATATTCCTTTTATATTCACCTAAATAGTACTTGGTAGAGACTCAGAAGTCCATGGTGGTTGCTAAATCATGTTTTGTTAACAGACAACACACATTTTCATGTACTCCATTCATTCATTCATTTCTCCCAAAATGTAAGCCACAGTGCTACCAAAATAAATACATTGCAATCATTATTTTGGGACACAGCTAGTCCTTAGAAAAAATATTTTTATCATACACATTAAGGAATGAGGGGCCCCTGCCCTGTCCTCTACACTCCTTTATATCTAATGGGAAGAAGCACCTGACAAGATGATACTAAGTAATCTCCAGCTTCAATGCAATAAACGTGTAGGCACTGAACTTGAAAGCGTGTGACAGTTGACAGAATATCAGTGAAAATTGTTATACACAGCTACGGTTTGGACTATGTAAAATTACATCACAGAAGATGAATGGAAACATTTCAACAGCTATGAAATGACAACCTTGTTGGCAATGTTTAAGTGTGTGAGGCTTAGAAAAGTAGAAAATGCCCCCTTGGAACCACTTGGAAATACAGGCAAGCACATTTGTGATGGCATGCACGTGACTTCCCAAAAACAGTATTAAACTGAGTAGCAAGGGAGTGAAGTAAAATATGAAGATGCGAGAGTTTATCAATTTGTTAGCTGTGCGTGATAATCACTTTGCTCCTGCTTGTTATAAAATTCATTGCTGCACAGGGAACCCCTAAAATTGTATGATCGCATATGTTAATGGTGGTACAGAGAGAACATAATCACCTTAAGTTAATGGATCAAGTTCCTTTACATATTCTAAGATACCAAATAAATAAATAAATAAATAAATAAATAAATAAATAAATAAAACAAAGCCATTCCATTTGAACCTAATTTTCTCAAGTTAGTCCTATCTACACAAATCACTGCTTAAGACCCCAGAATGCTTATTTGGATTTCTGTACTTAAGAATCCTTGACTAACCCTAGGTCTTTTTGCTGCTGCAACTTACAACATACAGACCTGAGTGCTTCCTCTGAACAGTATCAAAACAATAGTACTTGTTGCTGGAAATGTATGCAAGAAAGCCACTGCGCATGACCTGAGAGGTTTCTGCTGCACACCCTGTGGGAAAGGCAGAGTTCACCTAGCACGGCGGGCAGGAAGGTCATTCCAAAGGAACATCAACGCATCAAGGCAGCCTCGGGAAGTGAAAAGGTTAACAGCGGCAGGCTGCCTTTGAAACCAGGAAATACGGACCAATGCGTCTCCCCCTTACACGAAGCCACTCCTCTGTCCAGGTGCAAATGAGCATATTTACTCCAATGGGCATATGAGTGTGTGCTTGTGGGCTGTTTTGTGAATCAAGGGGAAAGATATGCTGAGATGTGGATCATCCATGATCATCTCATGTTAGGAAAAGCCTGTAAAGTTTATTTTAAATAAACATGAGGAAAGACTATGTTATTTTCTCTGTGTCATCATAGCCTCTGCAAGAAATAACAATCTTTCTCTGTGAATTTTTTAAAAGGGTATTTTTAAGGATTAAAGAATGTAGGAAAGAGTAAACAGCTTCAAATGGACAAACAGCCCTATCTGCTTTTGCTCAATGGATAGAGCATCGGCCTGTGGATTGAAGGATCTGGGTTTGAATCCCATCAAGGGCACATGCCTGGGTTCTAGGCTTGATCCTCAGTAGGCCGCAGGAAGGAGGCAGCCACTCAATGATCCTCTCTCATCACTGATGTTTCTATCTCTCTCTCCCTCTCCCTTCCTCTCTGAAATCAATAAAAAAATGTTTTTAAAAAATGGACAAACAGAAAAGGTAATAAACACAATATGGATTTTCTTTCTATCATAGAGGAACTTTTATTAATGTGTAACTCACTTTTGGGGGAGAAGGGAGTGATAAGGGCAGGTGTAGAGGATTAAATTCAGGGATTTTTTGACATGAAAACAGAGCAAAGCTGTATCATAGGAGATGATGAACTCCCGTCATTAATGCCTTTATATACAGGATAAAAATTCAAGTGACTGGGAATTCAGCAGAAGTCAAATGCTTCTAATAAAACACTGATACTAAAACGGAAAAATTATCTAATTTCCCAGGTGGTATTGACTAGAAACTTCCAATGAGTCCCTCACAGTAACTTTTACTTGAGTGTGTTATGATTGTGTTCAGCGGCTGTTGTTTTGGAGGTTAGGTGTCTGGCCTATGAACCACCCTTGTCCCAACTCTATGAGGGACATTTTATTTTTTCTGGGATAAGCACTCAGAAGTATACATCTAAGACATAAAATATATAGAGGCTTAAATTCACGACTTGCTGTCAGCTGACTCCTTCTAGCCTTTGATCAAATACGGATGGAATACGAGATGAAGTTTTCTGTTTGGCAATATCCTCTCCAACACTTTTTATATCAAACCTTCTAACTTTTGCCAATCTGATGGATGTAAATAGATATTAATTTCTATGGTCATTTACAACTTCTCATAGCTAATGACACTGAAAATGTCTCCCCACATTGTATAGCCATCACGGTTTTCCCATTTGTGAGTTGCCTCTTTCCATCCTCTGCTCATGTTTTGACTGGTTTTCTTTTCCTTGTTAGTTCTCATGAATATTCCTACAGGTAGTTAAACAGCTAGTAACACTAAATACAAATATCCAAAAGAAATCGAAACTGTTAAATCAATATTTTTGATAATGAATAGAAATGCAGAAAACTAAGCCTTTCTTACAAGAGCCAAATAGATCATAAAGACAGCTAGAGGTGTATTTTAGATCAGGGACTAGCAAACTTTTTCTGTGAAGGGCAAGATAATAAATATTTTATGATTTGCAGGTCATGATCTCTATCACAACTACTCAACTTTGCTGTTGTAACCTGGATACAGCATTTTCATTCACAATCCGCAAAGAAAGGGGCCTGGCCGTGTTCCTTATTTCCAAGAACAATCTGATTTGCCACATGGACTATAGTTTGTCAACACCCAATTTGGGCAGAATAAGAGTTTTTGAGTTGCTCTGTTTTGTTTTGTTTAATGTGAATTGTGTACCTGTGTGGTCTAATTCCATATTCTATTTTGTTCAGGTCATGCAGAATAGGACTTTCACTGTCATAATTGCATTGTCAGCATTTATTCCAGCTACATTTTGTTTGGTAGCATAAAGGGAGCCGTCTGATCGTATATCTCTTCCTTTTGTTGATGGTTTCCATGTGGCCACATTGTTATGATTACAATGTAATTTTTCTTTTAATTTATAATTTTATCTAGTCTTCCCTAAAATTCAAATAATTGATATGTATAAATCAGCACAATAACTATTCACACATGTGGGAGGAGATAACTATTGCCTGCAGGTTAAAAACTTTCCATGATATACTGACTTAATATTTATTATAGCTTTATTTTTCTGTAATCACTTGTGATTTTTAATTATATCAAGCATTATACTGTGTTTGCTTAGTATTTCTAAGACTAAAATTCTATGTGCACTTATGCACCCCAAAGTTTATGAAAAATTTAAATCTAAATTGCCAAGAGACATATTTACATACCCTCCTTTTAATGGTGAATAATGCATGAAACTAAGTTTATCAACAATTACTTCTAATATGATAATACTAAGCATTTCTATTATTCTTATAATGGTAAATTATAAGGCATAATGAATCATTACCGAGTCTCCAAATAAAAGAAAGAAATCCATCTACATTTCCCTTTAGATTTTTAATTTTATGTCACTTGTTCATGTCCTTCTTTTACAGTATAAAACCTTGAGGCCAGGAGCTTTCATTGACAAGCAGTTAGGAAGTCTTTTGTAATAGTCTCAAATGCTTGAGTAAAACAAGCAATTCTGCCACGCTGGCTATTCATGTGTCTTCATGTATTGAAATTAAATGGTTTTATAAAAGTAAATCAAAAGAAATAGGAACTTCTTATATCGGTAACTACTCTAAGAATGTCTAACCAGGTAAAATGGTTTTGTCCCCCATCACCATTCAGAATGTATGTGCTGAAGAAAAAAGACACCTGCGACGTCTATCTGTCTACATTTCTCTTTATTTTAAGTAGGTAGAGGCATGTCATTTTCCTTCCTGATTAAGAAAAAGGTAAGCTAATGCCCTCACTCCAATAAACAGTGACTCTTGCATGGGTCATACAACAAAGGTCTAATGGACATGATATCTGTGTTTCCTCTCTGTGAATTCAAGTAACGTTTCAGTGCTAAAATGGACTCACTTAAGTCCTGAGATCTGTGAATTTGTCCAACATCTATATTGCATTCGCTTCTACATACTTCACATGGGGCACGTGTCATATGTTGCATAACATAAGCACTTTCCATGTTAAGCTGGAGTCCTTGACACAAAGCATCAAAGGTGTCCAAAGCTCAGGGAAGTAGACCTATTTTACTTGAAGAGAAAGAGAGAGAGAGAGAGAGAGAGAGAGAGAGAGAGAGAGAGAGAGAGAGAGAGAGAACTTCTGTTTTATTTCCTGCTCAGAAGATGATAACAATGTGGGGAAAATTCCACCACTTTGGGGAGAAGTTCATCGCAACCTCTCCGCCTAAAGAAAAGAAGTTTTCTCCTATACTTCAAATTAGGTGTTATACATTTTAACCTGGTCGCTGCATACTGTCTCCCTCAATCCAAGTATTTCTATAATAAACAATAAAACACATGGCAAGGATGTTTTAAATTGGTTATTTAAATGATGGGGAGTTATTTGTGCACAAAACCATTACTAAGTTGTTAATTTTAAAACAATAAGAATAGTATGGAGTTCATCCAGATCTTCAGCTTTAGCCATTATTCTTTGAGAAATCTCTTTTTTCTAGACCAGGGATTCACAAACTTTTTCTATAAAAGGCTAGTAAATATGTTAGACTTTGCAGTTCAAAGGACTTTGTCACAATTACTCAGCTCTGCCTTTCTAGCATGGTAACATAGACAATATGTAAATTAATGAGCATGGCTATGTTCCAATACACCTTTGTTTATGGACACTGAAATTCAAAGTTCACATAATTTTCATGTGTTATGAAATGTTTGGATATTTTTTTCAAGCATCTAAACATATAAAAACTATTCCTGGCTCATGGGCTGTACAAAAAACAGGTGACAGGCCAATGTCACAAAATGTTGTTTGCCAACCTCTGCTCTAGACCATATTATCCATGTGTCACACCATATGATTCTACTATTTTAGCTGATTGATGTCACCAGCTTCCATTCTAATGCAGAAGACAAGATAATAACACTTCTCTCTCTCTCTCTCTCTCTCTCTCTCTCTCTCTCTCTCTCTCTCTCTCTCTCTCTCTCTCTCTCTCTCTCCCCGCAACCCTTCACCCCACCCCAGAATACTGGTGACTGTGCTAAGACTGACCAACACCATATCCCACTGTCCAGTAGTCTCTATCTCTATGTCTCAGACTCTCTCCCAATGGTGGAAAGAACTACTCTTTTACTGTCAGGAAGTCAACATTTCAGAGGGAAAAGTCTGGCTTCCAGGAACTATCTCCAGGAATACAAACCTCCAGGAAAGAGGAGTGTTCCCTCTATGGTGCTTTCTGTTCTTTTGATTTAAAACATCTCCCACCACAGTAGAGTGGTGATACTTCAAAAAGAGTCTGCTGGATATTGGATTCTTTCATGTCTAACCCTGCCCAGTCCAGTCCATGTAGGTTAAGCTAGCGAGACAGCCTCCTGTGCAGGAGAGGATAGGAAAGCTGACTCTGAAAATGATAGAGGATGGCAGCATTTATCTGGCTGGGATTTTTTAAAAACATAATATGCAAAATACACAAAATCACTAGCATTGTCATTAGGATGTAATTAATTCCACACACAAAAACATCTGAGGGAAAAAGGATGTGGGGAGAGATTAAAACCAACTGGGAAATAGATGCAGCTCATCTCACCAATCCACAAGACTTCCATTTGTATGAAATAATTGATTCTCATCAGATACAGAATAAAGACATTTTTTTTCTTTTCCTTTCCTCTGCCCCCTTCCAATTCCTGTGTGGTATTGGGATCATGTGCCTTATTGAGCAGAAATGGCAAGTATGAGTTAAACTATTAGGAGCTGCATACAGGTCATCTTCACAAAGTGCTTTAAATATTAAATCTTTAGACTTTATTAAAATATTTTATCAGATTACATACTATTTGACAAACAAGTTATTGTCTTGTCTTATTTTTATATTATCCATCTTACCCTTTTATACTTGAATAATTTGTTAAACTTTTAAAATATCACATATCAAAGCTACAGTCTTTTTTCCCCCTTTCATATTTTGAAGTAGGTGGGTATTCTCTGTGGTTTCTTCTAATTTCTTCTCAGGCAATTTTTGGACCTTCTGAGTAGCCAGTATATATAATGTTAGCCTCTTTGGAAGAGAATTTATAGCAAGTGACATGCTTTGCATTGTTTGACATTTTTATTCACCTGAATCCCCATATTCCAAAAAGTTCACCAGTTTAAAAGTTGTGCTAGCACTGTCTACAGGGGTAAGTTGATAGTATGCATGATACACTTCTGTTGTCTGGGCCACTTATCCATCATGTGCCCGACCTCCAGCAATAATTCCTCACCATCACGAAGGAATCTGCCCACCCAGCACTTTCAGACCCTGTCACCTCCAGGATTGTAGTGTGTGATGTCAACCCACCTGTTAGGAATGCCATTCTGCTGGTAAGAGGCATTGGTTCAGGAGGAGTGGTCATGTGATCAAAGCTGTCCAATGAGAGAGACTGTCAGGACATTTGTAGATATCATCAGAAAAGAGACTAATGTGTTTCTTCTGGAAGAGAACAGGCCCAGGGTCGCTAGTACCCATTAGTATAACCATAAGGGTAAAGCCTGTCTGAAAATGAAGCCAGTCCATAGGGATGAGGTGGGGCCAGAGATCAAAAATCAAAGGAAAACAGACCTTTTTGATGGGAGAGCCCAGAGCATGTGCACCAAACATCCTCTTGGATTTTTCAGTTGAGTTCCCCAGTAGTTTCTGTTGGCCTGTTTGTTGGTTTACATTGGGTTTCTCCTTATTTTCAATAACTATTACCACCTACACCTATACACTTTTGTTATACTCTCCTTTTTATCTACTATATTATATAGCCAGGAAAGTTTGTTTCAGAGCATTTTAGAGTCCATCTAAAAGGGTGATATGCTGGAAAACCATGTCCTAATAAGACTAGTCCAGCAGTCTGTGTGCAGAATGGGAGGGGTCAGGTGAGGCAGAACACAGGTTCAGTGATGTAATGGGACCTGATGCAGATCAAAATACAGAGGAAACGTGGCTGCTATCCTCTCAGCTTAGAGAAAGAAATCCAGGACATTGCCTGAGGATACATAGCAATACAAACCTGAAAAAAATTCCACAGAGGAGTCCTACCCATTTCCTTTGTGACCTTTCAGTGTTTTCTTGTGATGAACAAGCACTTACGAGGTACCCACTAAGGACCTAAGTAGTATGTATGACATTGTGGGTTGTAGGAATTACATTTAAAATGCATCTTCCATTGCCAAAGTTGTATCATGTCCTGTCTTCCAATTTAATATCTTCAGCTAATATGCAGAAGAAACTGGAGAATTATTTCAGATTTTATTCTAAAGATAACCATGTATGCTGACCTAGCTGCATAATTTACAAGACACATTTGGTTTCTTTACAGTAGCTAAATTATGAGTTTTCTGTTATTCAATTAGTTCACACTGACTCCTAGAAGCCAGAGTTCAGAGCTGAAAGCATGGTCAAATTCATGAGATATTTACATATATTCATCACAGCACACCCTTTAAGATGACATTAATTAGAGCAAAATATCTGAATCTCACTGTGTTATGATTAGAGATACCAAATAATGCAGACTCTGGCATAAGAGTGGAGATATCTGTAGCATGATAATACTCTGAGCACTTAGAGGAGGCAGTGGTAGACTCCCTGAGAGGCGCATTAGAAAACTGATGACTTTTTCTTTTCTCTGAGGCTACAAAGGGGTCATCATCATTAATAGTAACTTCAGTGCCCACAATGTGGTGCTCAGTGAGAACCCATTGTCTGAATGGCTGAAAAAGATGGACTATAATAAAGATCATTCTTGTCCTAGCTTGTTTAACTTCCTTTTGAGCTATCCTAGAGTTTCTTATAACTGGAAGAAATTCTTTAAAAAAAATGACTCAGTCAGATTTGCTGTTTTGTTAATAAATCATTTAGTAGAAATAATAACAACTCTTTCTTTGAGTCCTTATACTTCACACACACTGAGTGGCCAGATTATTATGACCACCTGACGTTTGTAGGCAAATTAGCTATAATTTTGCACTGAAGTTGCTAGAGGGCCAGACCATTATAAATGTCTGAATAGCATAACACAACCTAAGTATCGTTGCTGATCAAGTTCATCCTATCATGTTGATGGCGTATCCCAATGGAGATGGCTTCTTCCAACAAGACAATGTGCCATGCCATGGTGCTCGTATTGTGCAGAAGTGGTTTCAAGAACATGAGGGAGACTTTTCCTTGCTTAGGTGGCCCCCACAATCACCAGATCTCAATCCAATTGAGCATTTGCGGGATGAAGTTAAAAGAGGCATCAGGCAGCTGGTTCCACAACCATCAAATCTCACAGAACTGGACAGTGCTATTCCTCAGGCATGGTGTCAGATTTCTCACATCACCTTTCAACATCTTGTGGAGTCAATGCCAAGAAGAATCGCCGCAGTATTGAAGGCAAAAGGTGTCCCAATGAAGTACTGATGGGGTGGTCAAGATAATCTGGCCAGTCATAATAATCTGGCCACTCAGTGTATATATCTACTATGTAAGTAATTCTATTATTCTTATTAGCTTTATTTTACAGATAAGGAAACTGAAGTTCAGAGGGGGTAAGTAACGTGCCAAAACTTGCAGAGCTAGTAGGTGGAAGTGCTAGAAATTAGACAGGTAAATCAACTTTCAAGTTCAAAGTGCATCAGTGTGTGGAATTAACACATGGTTGTAAACCCAGATGGAGCATCCATCATGGTAAGACTGGGACCTCTGTGAGGGCAGGGGCTATTTCTTGGTGATCCTTTTTTTTTAATCCACTCTTACAGCCTGGCTTGTGTTGCTCAGTGGTTGAACATCAAACCCATGAACCCAAATCCACGGTTGGATTCCTAGTTGGGGTGCAGGTTCATGCCCGGGTTGCGGGCTCAGTCCCCAGTGTGGTACATGCAGGAGGCAGCCAATCAATGATTCTCTCTCATAATTGATTTTTCTATCTATCTCTCACTCTCCCTTTCTCTCTAAAATCAATATATATATTTTAAACTACTCCTGCTATATAGTAGGGGAAGTTCTGGAGAAAGGTATAACGGCAATCACAGAGTCATCACTACATGACAAGGTGGTTATATTTTATATAGAGTAGGCACTTGTACTCAGATTAAAAAAAAATAAGACAATCAAAGAGGCGAACAACTTTGCCCATGGTCACAAAGCCAGTGTGTGATAGTCTGAATTCAGGATGGTAACACTCCAAAGCCAAGGTCTTCCACTCCAGCAAACACATTTGTGAATGAGTCTATGCAATGATTCTGCCTTGCATCACATCAATCACATGGCGTCTCAAAGTCTGGTGTCTTCAGCTCTAATTTTGGCAGAATTTCTCTCTCTCCCTAGTGGAGATGAGAGATATGCAATTGTATAAACACACACACACACACACACACACACACACACACACACACACACACACACACAATGTATGTTTGTTCATTTACACTGCATCACATTTCAAATATGATTCTAACTGGAAGTTAAAATTAGATGATGTATCTGACAGGATGCCTCATGCTCCTCAGGCTCTACAAAAGACCTTTACCTACAATGTTGACAGACCATCAAACAAGGAATTCTTCAATGCTTTGGATCTTTAAAATGTAATCTTCTAAAATTTAAAGTGAATTCCCTATTCCCAATACAAAAAAAAAAGAAGTTGCATAATGCTTCATCAGCGGAAACGAGAGACGATTCTGAAGTTAGCCCTGCCAGCTTCAAATTATACATAATAATTAAGCAAGCTAGTGCTTTGCTGAAAATTAAATATTGAAATAAATTTTGGCTTTTGATTTGCTAACTGAAAGATGAATTTTCATAATTAAACAGGGGAATGATAATGATCAGAGTCAACATTTACAGAGTCCTTCCATCCTAGTCCTTCTCATCATCACTATCCTACAGTTAGTACTCTATTCATTATAGACGACTGAGGAAGCTGCGGCGCCCCACGGTGAAGTGACCTGTCCAAGCGGATAGAGCTAGTAACAGAGTGGTTAATATGAGCCAGGGTCTGTCTGTGTCCAACGTCCATTGGACGTAAAAAAATTATTAATCTTAACTGCATAATACATTTTGATATAACAGGCGAAGATACATTTTTTTTTCTTTCCTTTCAAACAAAACCAAAACAGAAAGCAATAGGAATGATAGTTAGATTCTACCTGGAGACTGTAACTAGAGAATAGGCCAAAATGAATAGCAAAAAGGATGTTGTCCACAGAGGATCCAGTTATTAAAAAATAAAATCTCTCAGAAAAAGGGACAATTCTCTTGGGTTAGGAGAGGGAAATTAGTGATGACATGAGGAGATGAGGGAAGAAAAGATAGACTTCTCCCTATTACATGGCAAATAGAGACTTAGTAAAGAAAAAAAAGCCAGGAAAATAGATTTTAAGGATACAAAAGAAACAAATCAGCAAATATTAGCAGATAAATTCAAAAATAGAAAATCAATATGGAATATGCACAATGTACAAAATGTATCATTGACCACTGAAACAGAGGTGTAATTAACATATTTGCCTTCTAAAACAGTTGAAAAGGGCTATGGAAATTAAAATATCAGCCCTAACCAGTTTGTCTCAGTGGATAGAGCATCGGCTTGCAGACTGAAGGGTTCCAGGTTTGATTCCAGTCAAGGGCATGTACCTTGGTTGTGGGTGCATCCCTAGTAGGGGGTGTGCAGGAGGCAGCTGATTGATGTTTCTCTCTCATCGATGTTTCTAACGCTCTATCCCCCTCCCTTCCTCTCTGTAAAAAAATCAATAAAATATATTAAAAAATAAAATAAAATATCAGCACTAAATTATACACCAGCTTATAATAATCTTTTCATACTAATATATAACATTTACTGAGCACTTTTGTGTGTCCAGCATATGCTAAACACTTTATATTAACTCATTTAGGTATTACAACAATCATAAAAAGGAAGTAATGGTCTTGTCCCGATTTTAGAATAAGTAAGTGGATGAGCTGAAATTTGAACCCAGTTATGCCTTCTCTCCTATCACAATGTACCCTTGACATATTCAGTAGTCTCTTAAGATGTAGTTATATCAATTTTTAAGAACTTTTCTGCATCCTACCTAGTGGTCATTGTTTAATGATGATGATCCCCAACTTCAAAGAAAACACTCCACTTTTATCTGCTCTGGTATATTAGTTTTGTGGGTTTTTTATATGAAAAACTTTTTTGGAATATATTTAAAAAAAAACACAGTCTGAAAATGAATGTATTAAATAATTCTTAGGATTGCTTATTCACATGAATGGGGCTTTATACACTTCACACAACTCTGCCATAGACCTACAATAGAAAATGTATTTTCATTTTTAAAAATGCTAACTTTTTGATCTATAATATAAATTGCATTAATTCAAATTCTGCCAATTTGAAATTCATTGACTTACAGAATTTTGGAAATGAGCTAATTAAAATGGTAAGTAGGAGTTCAGTGAGAATATTTATCCTCCTCCAGAAAACACATTTGGGGCACTTAAAAAAGAAACAAACAGAAATCGTGTAGCTGTTGACAAACAGTCTGCCAATCCTAAATGATTTTCACATCATTATTAAAAGGTCGTCTTGTGGCATCTCTCCCCCATGTACTTGGGTCTCATGAGTACCCAAGAATGATGAACATATAATTTATTAGTAAGCTTTAGCAGAGACATTTTTTGTCTCCATAGAGTTGTCTGAAAGTGGTGAGTCTGGGATGCAGTTTAAATAATTTAAAACAAGCAGTTGAATTATAAGAGCACAGAAGACCCAATAAGTCCTAGGAAGCACAGTTGCAAAAGTGGTATCAAATATATTATTAGACCTGAACAGTCTCAAAAATTCTCCCCTGACTCCTTATGACAATGGTTCTCATACTTTGTTTTTTCTGCAATAAATACATATGTATACTTTGAAAAAAAATTGTGTCATAATTAAGTTTGGAAAACATGAGGTTAAAAGAAGCTAAACAACTTTCTTTTAGGAGTTGTGGGAGCATCTAACATGCTAATGCGTATGGTAAATATCCAAGAAGTGGAATTTATAGGCAATCTTTCCCAAACTTAAATGTCATTGTGCACATTTATTATTATAATAATCTGAAATTGTTTTCTGCAAAACACTATTTTGGCAAAGGCTGTTCTAAGTTAGTCCTGACTTGAAAGAGAATCAGAGTTTTCTTTTTATTTTCAGTTCTGGTTTTCTGGAGAAGCCATTATTTCCCCAACAACAAATCACTGAGTGGCTGTGATAACCTGAAGCTTGCCACTGGCCCTCATTGATTTAGTAAGAAAAATGTAATTAATTGCATTTAATCAAGTTTTGAAAACCTTTGGCATTTCTCCTTTTAGATTCTAGAATTCCGTTGGAGCTTATAGATTAAGATTTTAAGGCTAAAAACTATTTTTAACATCCTCTTGTCTGCCTCTAAGATATTCAACAAAAGAAACTATCTGATGCCCCCGCCTCATTCCCAACCATCTACTTGCATGAGCACATTCCAGCAAGAATGTTCTGTCAGTTGCATTTTGTTCATTTATTCATCTGTTCATTAAAAACATTCATCAGTGTCCAAAATTTCCAAGCACTGGATTAGACACTAATGATAAGAGTGATGTATATGACAGGTATCACCCTTGAATGGGGAAAACAGATACTTAAAATTAAGTATTTAAATCCAATGAAATCAATATACTGTTGTTGGCAGGATGGATGTGAATAGAAGCAGTAATTCATCTGGGAGATTCAGGGATAGCTGCCCTAATATGAGTAACCCCCAAATTGGGCATAAGATGAGCACCATTAGTACACATCTCTTAGTCAAGTGAAAGGTGTGTATTCTAGGGAGAGAGGAATCACAGGGAGGGGGTTTTCCAGACATAGAGCAAAGGAAACAACACAGGCAGAAATAGGTGAGAGCTTGTCCTGTTCGAGAAACTGAAAGACAATCCCTTGATGGGGTAGAGATCAAGAAGAGAAATAAAGACATATGTCTGGAGAACTGAACAGGGACCGATCTTGAGCCAAGCATCTTTAATCATATTCCCCCTTTCTTTCTTCCACAAAGCCAAACACATTGTAATTACCTTGCTCATTCTTCTTCCAGTTTCCCTCCCTAAAATGCTTTACCTAAATTCCATCTTTCTTTTAAGATCCAGGCAGGCATCACCCATCTCACAGCAGCCGTGCATTTCACAGAACTACTGTAAGAATTTCACAGCAACTCGAACATAGAAATAAAAATTGCAATGCATGCTCTCTCCTTCCAACCAACCTCGAAGGTTTGAGGGTAAGGGTTGAAGAATCTTTGAAGGTGAAAGGGAAAGTTATACATATTTAATACAAAATGATTAAAAATAAAAGAAGGGCCTGGCATATCTTGGGAAAGTTTTATATCTTACCCACAAACAGCTATTTTAAGAATGCCTCCAGATTCTAGGAATTTATCCAAAGAAAATAACAGGACCTGTGCACAATGGTGCACAAGATGTTCATTAAAGCCTGCTTATAATAGCAAAAATGTCAGAGACCATTTCAAAGTCCTTCAAAAGGGGATGAATGTTAAAAAAATGATGGTTTACCCACACAAAGGAGTACCATGCAGCCATTAAAAATAATGATGTAGACCTAAATACGTTGATATCAAAGGGAGTCCACGACACATCATTAAATGAAAAAAGCAGGTGGCCAGTAAGCTGGTATGATATGATTTCAGTTATGTAAAATTTTATAAATACCTAGTCACAGAAAGATGTTGAAAATAATTGTCACCCAAAAGATAACAATGGTTAATTCATAGTGGAAGGTTTCCAGGTGATTGCTGTTTTCTTTGTTCTGTTCTGCTGTGCTATTTGATTTCTTTAAATAATATGCATAGTTTTAGGTGGAGAAAAAAACTAAATCTAGTCCAAGTTTTAAAAAAAGTGATTTAATTTTCAATGGACAGAATAGTCTAATATGTTAGGGTTGCGTAGCTCATTAGGCAAGCATTTCTCAAATATTTTCTCCTTGGATATGTCTGATTGCTGCTTCACTTGAGACTTCTGTAGACTTGTGACAACCTGTGTGTCCTGGGCTATGCAAGGGGGAGCTGGCTATTGTTTCACTTTCCGTTTACCACTGATCTTGGATAGAACTGCTCTATTAGACTATTGGTCTTACATGCCCTTAGGGAATGAAAGATTTTCCTCAGAATATGAGCCCTAGGATTTGGAGACATTGGTGAGAACACAGTGACAGATTTGACTGGCATTAGACTGTATAATAAGGGGATTTCTTTTATTCCCATTCAGGAAACAAGAGCTTAAACGCACAAGAATTTGGTTCCGACAAATGCTTTAATAACTGTTTCTCATACCAGTGGTAGGATTTTTTACATCAAACTGAGTTGTATGAAGGCAGACCTTAAATGAATCCAGTAAGTACAATGTCTGACTGATGGCCTTAATCTGTGTACTTAATTTTCATCTCCAAGATAAGGTCCTCCATCTTCCAGAAAATCTACCATCTTCAACTCTTTCGAAATCAATTACCAAATCTCCTCAATCAAAAAAAAACCTTCCTTCATGATCCCTCTTGGCTCAGTGTGTGACCCTAAACTGGATCTCCTCAGCACTTACCTATTCAGTCTACTCTCTCCTCGTCTGCACATTGGGGTAATGTTGTTTCCCAGTTTCCAAATCTACTCCATTTCTTCAACTCTCACCTTCCGTGACAACTGTTTATTTGCAGACTGCTGAACGTATCACTTGCTTTCTAATTTGGCATTTTGTTCTCCTCATACTCTTCTAAAGACACATCTGTTTTATTGCCGGACTCTCCTTGAGTAGGAAAACAAAAGCAATGGGTCCTAAGTCAATGATGTGGACAATGGCAGGAAACCAGCACTCAGAAGCAGGGGTATGGCCAACTTGTGCAGTGAAGAGAGCTCCCAGACCCATTTCAAAGTATACTCCAAGACCAAACTCAAAGGCCAACTTCTGTTGAATATATGACAAGACCATTATCAATGACAACAGCTACAAGTTTAGGCAGAACAATAATGGGCTCAGCAGTGGCACAAACAGAGAATTCTCAGATTCCCCAAATGTTTCACAGATTAAAAAGCACTGACGTACCTGAGCATCTAAGAAACAAATATGAGATGGATGGAGGCAAATGGAAAACAACACTGTATTTCTAAGTGGGAGGTTTTACAACTAACCACTGCACACTTTTTATGTTGACGGGAAGATATAATTTTTTAAAAATTTATTCATCTTTCCCAAGAACTCTTACTTTGAAATATTGCCCTAAATTCTTCCTTCATGATCACTCAAAAATAGCCTCTCGTTTTCCTCTAGTTCTCTGTATTCTGTCCAGAGTTTTAGCTGAAATGGTGGAGTAAGCAGATTTTGCCTCTGGCTTGCTCCCAACTCTCCTTTTATCTTACCTTCCCCAGATGTTCTCACCCACCAGCTCTCTCTCTAGTGACACTTACTGATAACAGTGTTAGGAGCTATGCATTCCAGGGGGATTTGCATTTTAATAGGTCACTCTCCAGCTACAGGCCCTTTCACTGGACCACCATTGTACAGTTTAAAAGACAAGCAATGACTACAAAAACTATCAAGGCAAAATGTAAAAAAAAAAAAAAAAAAAAGTCAGCATGGACAGACCTGGAGGGTATCATGTTAAGTGAAATAAGTCAGAGAAAGACAAGTATCACATGATCGCACTCATATGTGGAATCTAAGTAACAGAATAAACTGATGAACGGAGTGGATCCAGAGACATGGAAGCATGGAACAGAGTTAGGAATCTCAGAGGGAAGGCAGGGGAGGGTGGGTGGGTAGGAGGTAATCAACCAAAGACCTTGTATGCATATATGCATAACCCATGGATACAAACACTAAGGAGCTGAAGGCCTGAGGCAGGGTGGGGGGTGGGGGTCAGGGGTAGGCTAGAGGGGGTCAATGGGGGGAAAAAGGGGACACATGTAATACTTTCAACAATAAAGAAGTATTAAAAAAAGTTTCCAGGTTCTTCTGAAAAAATCAACGGGTTGACAACATGAGGCTTGTATTTACAAATGCAACAATCAGCTGGAACTGTGGACAGGCTTTCTGCTCTACAAGGTTATGGGGTCTCCAAGGTGCCACAGACCTCACTACTCCCTATCGCATCCTTGACTCAGAAGATTTGGTCAGTTGAGCTGATACATTATGGAGAGTACAAAAATATTTCTGTGGCTACATATCTATCCAAAGTTAGAAAATAAAAAATAGACAATACTTACTTCTTTTTTCTGTTTTTGTATATTGAGTATATGTTACTCATTGACAGGCTTTGACTAAATGAACCATGTAGATGCTGAGTTTGTGACCCAATTTTAGTCATGCAGGGTAGACTTGAGATGTAATAACAAAAGGTAGAAAGGTTCATTTTGGTTATTATTCATTTAGTCATCACATATTTACCAATTTACCAAGTGTCTGCCATGTGTCAGATAGTGTAATAGGTGCTAGAAATGACGATGGTGATGATCAAATAATAATTAATACGTATGGCCAGATATTGTTCTAAGCATTGTCTCATTTGATCCTCGTGACAACCTATAAGGTGAATTCTATTATTTTCCTAATTTCACAGATGAGAAAACAGGGCTCAGAGAGGTAAGGTAATTTGCCCAAGATTTGCTAAAAAGTGATCTGGCTGGGTCATGAACCCAGCAATCTAACTGCAGAGTACACAGCCCTAACCATTGCACTACCAGCCTCCAGTGTTACAGGCACATGCGATGGCACCGTAGCCTCTTGGGGCTTTGTGAGAGCTCCTTTCCAGTCCTTATAAGCAGACTCTAAAGATAATGAGATTTCTTGCCTCACCACGTTTTTAAATTTTATGCTTGTTCTCTGAATTTCTCACCTGTTTGTTCAAACTTTTAATCTGGATCATTTACTGAATCCCTCATTTTCCAATATTTTAATTAATTTCTTTTCAGATCAGACACTGCTGTATCCATCCTTCCATTCATGGCTCAATTTATAAATCCCATTAAGGAAATATAAACAAACAAACAAATAAAACCCACACTAATCCTCTCTGGCAATTCCTAAGTTTTATCTAATGAGCACTAATACATTAGGATAAACAAGCATTTCAAACTATTTGGTCTGAATTTAAAGAATCGATTTTTTTAAGCATGTGGGTGATTTTCGTTCCTTCAGTCAATTCAGGTCTAAATATGCTGCCAATGCAAAGGGCAGGGTAGTGTCCCTTTGGCTGAATTTTATGAGACTACCATGAGAACAGACTGCCTTGGAAATTTCTCTATGCCTTGGAGTTCTTGAGGCTTGATCAGACCACCTCACTCCCTCGAAACAAAAGTCCAAGTAGCTAGAAATTCAAGGCAGACATTTTGGAGGTTGCTTCTGGTTAACTCCAGTGTAGATCCCCAGGCAAATTTGATATCATATAACAGTTCTAACATTCATGGAATCCAAATTCCAGTTGTTTGTAATGTAAATGGGAAAACTCTAGCTTTCACAGCCCTTCTCCTTACCTTCATTTTCTGATTGCTCTGGTTAAAATTTCAACGTTGTGAAAAAAATCACATCCCAAATAGCTCTATTTTCTCCCTCTCCTCTATCCCTGGGAACCCCGTAAGCAAATGAAATGATTTTGTCGGCATTCTTCTCCTATAGTCCTTTCCAATAGGAGCTTTCTTAATTCAAGAAACACAATTGCTTATGGACTAGCATCAACATTCCACTTTATTTTATCTGAAAAATAAAAGTCTGTTGTTTACCACCAAGCAAAGTATCATTTTATGGTTTTAACATAAACATGACAAATAAAAAGGAATGGGGATAGGAAGGGATCCTTTTCAGCGTCCTTATTACCTACTTCCACAGTCACAACTGAAGTCAGGTAGTCACAGGTGGTGAAGAATCCACAAATCACCCAAGTCCCAAAGATGTCTTTGGAACACGGAGTTCTATAATCCAATTATCTTCCTGCTACTATCTTGGCTGTCTATCTCCACCATTCAGGGAATTCCATTCACCAATGAAAGTTAAAATTCTCAAGTTAGATCTATTTTACATTTTCCTAAACACATCCTCCATCTAGTTCAGACCCATTCTTCTTGAATTGACCACCTTGCCTGCTTGTTCTGTTACTCCTATTATACTCTTTAAAAGCTGGAACATACTCTGAAGATTTTCTTCAAACATGCACTCCACCTCCTGCATTTCTCTAAGACATATTTATTGAGCACCTACTATGGGCCAAGCTCTGTTTTTCATGATGGAACTATAGTGGTCAAAAGATTAAAATCCCTGCCCTCATGTTGCTCATGTATTAGTGATGGATAATGGATTCAACAAATGAGTAGTTTTATATAATAAGAAGAACCATGAGGAAAATAAAAGAGACTAATATAATAGAACAGGATTGGAGGAGAGAGTTACTTTAGATTGAGTGATAAGTAAATGCCTTGCTGGGGAAGGGAAAAGTGTAAAGAATGGTCTTCTTCCTTTCCTTGAAAACCACTTATCCTGCTCAATTTCTTCTACAGGTAACTCCTTTTCTCATACCTTAGAATCAGGAGTCAGTGTCAGAATTGTATTTACCTCCCACTCCCACTTCCCTATTCTTTTGCCATTCATTTCCTTGACCAATTCCAGCTCTTTATGAAGCCAGCTTCATTTAATTTTTTTCCATTTGGCCATCATGTTTTGCCCTGTCACTTCCATGGCATTTCCCTGAAGTTCTTTGACATCTTTATTCCCTACATCATAGATTCTCTATTTTGCTTCATATCACTCACTGTTAGCTGGAATGGGTACATTATTCATATGGTTCAAGAAAACAACACCTCAGTGAATCAGTCCTTTGAAGTTTATTTCTACTCCAGGGACCTTCAGCTTGACTCCCCTGGGACAATCCATTTGCACGGCCACAGTTGCATCTAATTTGTACTCTCTGATAGTAACTTTAAATTTCTTTTCTTGATTTACAGGTTACTATCATGTCACTTGAGACTGACCAAACTCTTCTTTTCATTTGGATCTGTATACTCATTCATCTCCAAGTCTACTCACCCTCTTCTGATTCACCTCTGAGTACCAATGCTACGTGGGGCAGATCTGAGTTCAAAACCCATACTGCACTTAGAGCTGTAGCACTTTAAAGCAAGGGATAATATCTCAGGAGTATTCTATATAATAAAAGCGTAATATGCAAATTGATCCTAATGGCAGAAGACTGGTAATGACTGGTCGCTATGACACACACTGACCACCAGGGGATAGACGCTCAATGCAGGAGCTTCCCCCTGGTGGTCAGTGTGCTCCCACAGGGGGAGCTCCGCTCAGCCACAGCTGGGCTGATGGCTGTGAGCGCAGTGGTGGCAGCGGGAGCCTCTAAGCAGCGCTAAGGATGTCTGACTGCCATTTTGGCCTGCTCCCCACAGGGAATGAGCCTAAGCCATCAGTCGGACATCCCCAGAGGGCTCCTGGGCTGCCAGAGGGATGTCTGACTGCCAAATTAGGCCTGATCCGCTGGGGAGGGGGCCTAAGTTGGCAGTTGGACATCCCTGGAGTGCTCCTAGGCTGACAGAGGGATGTCTGACTTCCACTTTAGGTCCAATCCTCTGGGGAGTGGGCCTAAGCCAGCAGGTGGACATCCCCCGAGGGGTCCCAGATTGTGAGAGGGTACAGGCTGGGCTGAGGGACCCTGCCCCCAAGTGCATGAGTTTCTGTGCACAGGGCCTCTAGTATTTATATAAAGACCTTAGCAACTCTTTGGCACCTAGGAACTGTTTAATAGATGGTTAAGTTTGTTATTGTTATTCCCTTTCTACCTAGTCTGGTTTGTCTTATAGGTCTTATCTATTGATAAGTACAATGCTATGCTGCAAAGCATTTGCCAGTCATTGTCATTGGAATAAGATTCTATTTTTTTTTTTCTATTTTGACTTCATATTACTGGTTTGCAGCAGCAAAATTCCCATAACTGTATTGATGGCTCTTAGTTTATATTGATGTTATCAAACCTCCTGATTATTATTCACCAAATCTTTTCTTCATTGCTAATTGACTGTCTACCTCATCTACTGTGGGCCCTACACTTCTCTTTTATTAACCACAAAAATCCCTAAATGCCCTTGTTCAGACTCAACAAATGATCTAATCTCCCTTTTTACTAATGTATCAGGATATTAAATTCATCTCTTCCTGTTGTCTTGGGTGTTCTGCTTGGTCCTTGGCTGAGAATAACACAATAGTTGCCAAATGCTCCCCCGTTTTTAAGTGTGTTGCTAAACCAGCTACACAGGACTTACAAAGGAGATGGCTCAAAACCAATTCTGCTAGCACAGGCCCATCTCTACTTTCCAATGTATGAGACATTAAGGTGTAAGGAGTCTTGAGGCAATTTCACTGAGGAGAACAGTTGAGATACTGTAACATCTTGTCCTTGCTCCTCACCTTATACCAAGAGGAAAAAAAATCATAAGGACCCCAAGAAGACCTTAATATATTATATTTCTGGAGTTATGGTACCAAAGGTTTGCCACGTGACTCTCCCTGGAGAAAGTTGGTGTCCTGAGTGACCTGCACCAGGAGAAACATGCCCCTCAAGCAATAGCGGGAAATGGTACACATTTCCTGGGAGTTGAAATGGCCTTCAAGACAGAATACCTGCCAGGGATGATCTTAAGAGGTGAATAGGGAGATGAAGTGATCCAGCAAGAAGTGGACAACCAGAAGGCCAGGGGATGGAGGAGGAATTGAAAGGAGCGGGCCAGACTAGGAGCTTTGCCCTAGACTATAGAGGCTGTCAGTGGTGCTTCCAAGTGAAAGAATGTTTGAGAAATTCAACAAAAGGTGACTTTTTTAAAGAAACTCAGCAAAAGAAACATGGAACCTGAAATTGTACATCATGAGAGAATAAGGACAACTGAAGACAACTATTCCCTTCATGTAGACTGAACAATTTCCCCCTTAATCCACTCCCTACGTAACCAGATCCTTGAAGAGTGAAATATAAATGGGGAGTGGGGACCAGATGAGTCAGGGAGAGAGAAGAAATCCCGCGTCCTTTCCCACTGCAAGCTTCTAAGCCTAAAGGAAGCCTGCGCTGGGGTAAGAGAGACCATTTTAGATTGAATGCCTTCTGAGATTAAGTCTTACATCTGTCAGGAATATTCATTTAGGAAAATAAGGCTGCTGTTGGGAATTAAAGAGGTTAAATGAGCTGTAGTACCTAGCGGAGATTTTGCCCAGATTATGAAAGAATTAGGGATTCAGTTAAAGGGGCAGTGAGAAAAAGAATACACATACTACCTGGCTTCACCCAGATCCAGATCATTAGATGAAATAATAACTTTTCTCCTATTCTCTTAAAAATTTTACTATTTGTTTACTTGTTCTTTCTTAATGGTTTCATGACTCATAAGAAAAATGTTCTCTCCCGTAAGATAATTGTCACCAACTTCCTCCTCCTGATCCTCATTTATTCTACAATTGATTTTTCTTCTGAATTTGATACTCCCTCATTTTCCATGACACTGCATTCCCTTCATTGTTCATTGTAATAATTTCTTAGTCTCAACTGCTGGGTGTTTTTTTCTGTCCATACTTAATGATTCTTTTTGTCTCTCCCCGCCCTCTCCCCCCCCCCCCGGTCCATAGTGGCTCTCTGTATGGCTTAATATATAATGCTTCATATAATACTCCAATTAAAAAATGGGCAGAGGACCTGAATAGTCACTTCTCCAAAGTTGACACACAAATGGCAAATAGACATATGAAAAGATGCTCAAAGTCGTTTATCAACAGAGAAATGCAAATTAAGACCACAATGAGATGTCACCTCACACCTCTCAGCATGGCTATCATCAATAAATCAACAAAAAAGTGTTGGCAAGGATGTAGAGAAAGAGGAACCCTTGTGAATTGCTGATGGGAATGCAGACCAATATAGCCACTATGGACAAAAGTATGGGGGTTCCTCAAAAAAGAGAAAAAAAAAAAAGAGAATGGAACTGCCATATGACCCAGTGATTCCGCTCCTGGGTGAAGTGAAATCCCAAAGAACTAATTCAAAAGATGATATGCACCCCTATGTACAATGTCCAAGATATGGAAACAATTTAGCAGATGAGTGGATTAAAAAGCTGTCGTACATGTATGCAATGAAATCTTACCATTTACGACAGCATAGATCGACCTAGAGGAGCATTATGCTAGCTAAAATAGGTCAGTCAGAGAAAGACAAATGGTATATGATTTCATGTATATGTCAAATCTAAAGAAAAAAATACACGAACAAACAAAATTGAAACAAAGAATAGCTACAAAGAATAGACTGATGGTTGCTGGAGGGGAGGGGAGTTGGGTGACTAGGTACAAAAGGTGAAGACATAAAGAAGTACAGATTGATAGTTACAAAATAATATGGGGATGTAAAGAATGGCATAGGAATTTAGTCAATAATACTGTGATAATTATGTATGGTGCCAGATGGGTCATGAAAATATCAGGGGGGGGCACTTTGTCTAATCACTATGCTGTATACCTGAAGCTAATACAAAATAATATTTAATGTAAATGGTAATTGAAAAATAAAGTTTAAAAAAATATCCATGCAATTAATCCCTTTGTGCCAAGCCAAGCGAAGAGCAAGTTAAATAAAAAACCCCTGCCTAGTCAACCCACCAATAAGCAAGAATAAATTATTGCTGTCACTGAGTTTTGGAGTGGTTTGTTATGCAGCATCACCATGGCAATAATAACTGATACACTCAAGGTTATTTTTTGTGCTCAAACCTAGTTTCCTTTACCAGATTATATATTCCAGAGTTGTGCAGAGCCCCTGTCTTTTTAAAACCTCCAAAGTAAACTAATACAATGTCCTGCAGGGTGTGCGTGCCCAAACCATGTTCAACAAATAAATGTATACCTTCGTTTCCATTTCCAGAGTGTGTTATTATGTTAGGCTGGGTGCCTTTGCAGTAAAAATACATGAATCTCAGGTAATCAAAGATTCTATAAAATAAAATAATTTGAACTGGGTTTTCTTCTTGTGGTATCTGCCACTGGGAATCCTAAAGTTTTCCTATTTAAAATACTATTTTTCGAAGATGTGAGAGCTGTTTCAAAATATTAGTATGACTTCTTTGGAAAATCAGTTATGCATGGTGGAGAGAACGCAGCTTTGATGCTACATGCCCTGTTCTGTTCCTCACTGGGAATGCCAACATGGGACAAACCCAGTGAGTTTTCTGAGCCCAAGTTTCTCATATGAAAAGTAGGGTTAACAGCATTATTCCTTGTGCGTTTTTTCTTCTTCTGTGCAGATTAGTATAACTAATATAGATTAATGCCTATCTTTAATTTTAAAAACCTGTTTATTGTACACCTACTATATGAATAGGTCTTTGACTCAAAACAGCACAATATAACCATAACACATTGTTCTAGAACATCAGTTTTATTTGATCACACATAATCTGTAATATAATCTTTACAAATAAAATACTGCAAATACATTTTTCACAGGCAGGTAGACTTGGGGCTGGATCTTATGACCATCATAGGTTTGAGTTTCTTCTTTGTTAATGCGCTAGTCTGCTCAGGCTGCCATAATAAACATGACCCTCTGAGAGGCTTAAACAATGAGAATTTATTTTCTCACAGTTTAAAGGCTGCAAGAGCAAGATACCAGCAGGATTACTTTCTCGGGTGAGGCCACTCTGCTTAGCTTCTGGATATGCCCTCATATGGCCTTTTCTTTGGGAGAAGGGGGGAGAGAGAGAGAGAGAGAGAGAGAGAGAGAGAGAGAGAGAGAGAGAGAGAGGGAGATTGAGATTCTTTTTTTTTTCTTATAAGGACACCAGTGCGATAGAATGAGGGTCCCACCCCTATGACTTCATTTACTCTTAATTACCTCCTGGAAAAACCCTACCCCCAAATATAGTCATGTTGGGGGACACAGCTTCAACATATAACTGTGGGGAGCACACAATTCAGTCCCTTAGGGTACGGTGGCTTTGATACTCCACTTTTCAAGAGGTGGCGCTTCATTCCCCTCCTCAGGCATGCAGGCTGGCTTCAGAACTCGCTTCTAATGAATAAAATATGGCAGAAGGGATGGGATGTCATTCCAAGATCAGCTTATAAAAAATCCACTGCTTATAAAAAAGCCACCACTTCCGTTTGAGCGCTCTACCTCACTCTCCTATCCTAGGCCTCTCCATCTCGGATCATTTGATCCAGGAGAAGCCAACTGCCATAGAGACGCAAGGCATTAAAATCCACCAACTACAGGAATACACTTGGAAGTGGATTCGCCAGCCCCATTCAAACCTAGAGTTGGCTATAGTCACAGCTGATAGTTGACTGCAACCTCATAATTTCTAGGAAAGTTATTTCAAGTGCTGCCAGGTTTCCTCCTATCTCTAACAATAAAATGTAAGAGGAGAAAAACAAAGGGAAGATGATTAACATAGAAAGAAGCAGGAATAATAGTTTTGAAAATTCTGAGACATACCAGATAGCAAATATTTCTCAAATTAAGAAGTGACTTCTCAGTAAAGCGCACACCCAGAATAACTAGTCTAAATAGGAAGCCAAGAATGTAAAATTATTTGTAAGTCCTCAGAAAGGGCAATAGCAGTGTCTCTGAGTTCCTTTTGGTCAGATAAAAGGGTCTTTGAAGATATTAATCAAACAACAGGGGTGCTAGGAATCTTGAGGGCATTGTCCTTCAATAGTCTCAGCAGAATCCTGAGTTAGAGAAGTGCTTATTTCCTCAAGATAAGTTGTGAGTTTTGTCTAATAGAGCAATCTTCTGTAAGATTCACACCCATACAGTTCTTTTTAAAAAATTATTGTTTAAAGTATTACATATGTCTCCTTTTCCCCCAATTGACCCCCCTCGCCAACCCCTCCTTCCAGGACAAGCCCCCATTGCCTCAGTGTACATATCCATTGGTTATGTTAATATGCATGCATACAAGTCCTTTGGTTGATCTCTTACCCGCCCCCCCCCCTTCCGCCCCCTCCGCCTACTCCCCTGCCATCTCTCTGAGGTTGGACTGTCTGTTTAGTGTTTCTTAGTCTCTGGATATATTTTTGTTCATCAGTTTATGTTGTTCACTATATCCCACACATGAGTGAGATCATGTGATATTTATCTTTCTCCAACTGATTTATTTCACTTAGCATAATGCTCTCCACGTCCAACCATGCTTATGGTTGCAAATGGTAAAAGTTCCTTCTTTTTTATAGCAGCATTAGAGGCCCAGTGCACAAAAATTGTGCACAGGGCGGGGAGGGGTCCCTCAGACTGGCCTGCACCCTCTTGCAATCCAAGACCCCTTGTGGGATGTCCAACTGCCAGTTTAGGCCAGATCCTGCAGAATCAGATCAGGCCTAAACCAGCAGTCAGACATCCCTCTCGCAATCCAGGTCTGCTGACTCCTAACCACTTGTCTGCCTGCCAGATCATCCTTAACCATCCGGCTGCCTGCCTGATCACCCCTAACTGCCTGATTGCCCCCCTAACCACTCTGCCTGCCTGCCTGATCGCCCCTAACTGCTCACCCATCTTCCTGATCGCCCCTAACAGCCTCTGCCTCGGCCCCCACCTGCCATGGCGACCACCTTTTCCTCAGCCCCGCCACCATGGCTTTGTCTGGAAGGTCGTCCAGAAGGACATCCGGAATGATATCCATATGGTCGTTCGGCTGTCCGGTCTAAATAGCATATTACACTTTTATTATTATAGATAGTATTCCATTGTGTAAATGTACCACATTTTTTTAACCCACTCATCTGCTAATGGGCACTTAGGCTGTTTCCAAATCTTAGCTATTATAAATTGTGTTGCTATGAACATAGGGGTGCATATATCCTTTCTGATTGCTGTTTCTGGTTTCTTGGGATATATTCCCAGAAGTGGGATTACTGAGTCAAATGGAAGTTCCATTTCTAATTTTTTGAGGAATCTCCATACTGTTCTCCACAGTAGCTGCACTAGTCTGCATTCCTACCAGCAGTGCACGAAGGTTCTGTTTTCTCCACATCCTCTCTAGCACTTGTCATTTGTTGATTTGCTGATGATAGCCATTCTGACAGGTGTGATATGGTACCTCATTGTTGTTTTGATTTGCATCTCTCAGATGATTAGTGACTTTGAGCATGTTTTTAAATGTTTCTTGGCCTTCTGTATGTCCTCTTTTGAAAAGTGTCTATTTAGGTCCTTTGCCCATTTTTTAATTGGATTGTTTATCTTCCTCTTGTTAAGTTGTAAGAGTTCCCTGCAAATTTTGGATATTAAACCCTTATCTGAGATAGCATTGGCAAATATGTTCTCCCATGCAGTGGGCTTTCTTGTTGTTTTGTTGATGGTTTCCTTTGCTGTGCAGAAGCTTTTTATTTTGATGTAGTCCCAAAAAAGGGATAGAGGAAGACATAAACAAATGGAAGAACATACCGTGTTCATGGATCGGTAGAATCAACATCATTAAAATGGCCATACTACCCAAAGCAATTTATAGATTCAATGCACTTCCCATTAAAATACCTACAGCATAGTTCACAGACCTAGAAAAAATTCTCCAAAAAATCATCTGGAATAAAAAAAGACCCCAAATAGCCACAGCAATCCTGAGAAAGAAGAACAAAGTTGGAGGGATCACAATACCAGATATCAAGCTATATTACAAAGCCACTGTTCTCAAAACTGCCTGGTACTGGCCCAAGAATAGACATATAGACCAATGGAACAGAACAGAGAACCCAGAAATTGATCCAAGCCATTATGCTCAACTAATATTTGACAAAGTAGGCAAGAGCATACAATAGAGTCAAGACAGTCTCTTCAATAAATGTTGCTGGGAAAATTGGTCAGATACATGCAAAAAAAAAATGAAACTAGATCACCAATTTACACCATACACAAAAATAAACTCAAAATGGTTAAAGGACTTAAATGAAAGACAGGAAACCATAAAAATCTTAGAAGACTCCATAGGCAGCAAAATATCAGACATACTAGTATATCGTAGCAATATCTTTACCAATACAGCTCCTAGGATAATGGAAAATAAGGAGAAAATAAACAAATGGCACCCATACGGTTCTTATAAGCATTATATATGCAGAAACATTGCCAGCTTGAACTGAAAGAGAGAGAGAGAGAGAGAGAGAGAGAGAGAGAGAGAGAGAGAGAAGAGAAGAGAAGAGAGAGAGAATACAAAATGAAAAGAGGCCTTTGTACTTCCAAAGTTCTCCTGGAAGAAAGTATGCTGTGAAAATATTTTCTACGTGCAATGAGAAAAGAAATAGGAAGGAGAACCGAGAGATGAGGTGGTGGAGCCAAGGAGAATTGTTCCCAGATCTTGAGAACTTACCAGTGAATAGCCAACATGTGCCCAGCTGAATTTCACAATAGCTATAGACCACTGACATTTCTGTGCCTATTTTCCCCTGTTTGGACCAGGAATGCCTAGAGTGATTATCTTAAGCCCATCCCATCATTGTTTGTATATACACTGTGTGTGTTGGGGCAGGAAATACATGCCTTTAGTTTCATAAGCAGAGAAGAACCGTACCCAAGAGGCCATACCTAAGGAACTAAACCCTAAGAATTCTATCCATACGTGGCCTCAGTTTAGATGATGAGATTCCAGAGTTTGAGCCACGGCTGCAGTGGGATGACATTTTGTTGGCCCTGGTTGGGGGGGGGGAGGTGTGTATATTTTGTATGTGAGATGAACATAAATTGTGGGCTAGAGAAGACTTGGCGGTTTTACAAATATATCCATAATTTCTTTGTTATTCATCTCTCCAAGAAGTGAAGCTTAAGTTTCTTTTCCCTGAGTGTGGGCTTTCTGGCACCTTATGTATCAGTAACTTGTGACTAATAAATAATAGCAGGAGTCACTTTGCAGATTAGGTTATAACAAACTGTGTTCGGTGCTTTTCCTTGTTCTTGTGATCTCACTCTTTTCCTCCTCGGATCACTCATTCTGGGGGTAGCCTTCTGCTATGGAGAGGACCACGTGACGAGGAATAGCAGCCTCAAGCCAAATGCCAGCGTGGAAGGGGAGCGTTCCAACAACCACATGGGTGAGCCGGGAAGCTAGATCTCCAGCCTCAATGGCTTCTCCAGACGACTGTAGCTGTGAGTGATGTCTGATTGCAGTCCCCTGAGAGATGCTAAGCCAGAATCACCCAGCTAAACCGCTCTGGATTCCTGACCCTCAGACACTGTGTGAGATAATAACTGTTTGCTGTTTTAAGCTGCTAAACGTAGGGCATAATTTGTTATGCTGCAACAGATGACAAATGTAAATAATCCTGTGTAGGTTAAACCTTATTATACTCATTCTATAGATAAGAAGGCTGAACTATCAAAACGTTAAGAGATTTTTCCCAAATCACACAGTTAACAAGTGGCAGGATAAAGACTTGAATTTACATCCATATGTCTCGTGAAAAAAAACAAAAACACCTTTGTATAAATAAAAATCAAAATATAGTGAAGCCACAATCTTTTATAAAAACAATGTTGGCTAAAATAGAAGTTCACTAATGACATACAAACCCACCATCTGCTTAAGGAGTAACTGAGGTGTTGGGCAGGCCAGGGAATGTGCAAGAGACACTTAAATCTATATACCACACGGGCCAGGACATCTGGTAAAAAAGAGGTGAGCCATTCCTTCTTGCTTCCAGCTTCCCCAATTATGTTAATTGTAACAGAACTTGGATTCCTGGCAATGCAGATCTAGTGAGGCATTTGACACACTGTAGAATTTAAGTTCAAAAGTAAAATTGTTTAATGAATGCACACCCTACTCCTTATTCATTATGCAAAGTCCGGTTGTAGAGTTTTTCAATATGCACTCTTAATTCCCTTTAAGGAACGTGATTCCACATTCCTCATATCAGTGTAGCGGGGGTGGGGGGGGGGGTGGGGGGGTGGGTAGGGGGTGATATTCTGTTGGAAGAGGCTTTGGGTCAGTTAGAAATTCTCAGCTCTGTTTTTAAGAGGAAGCTGTAATCCCCTTTTCTCAGCTATTGTGTTTTATTCTGTTGAGGGTTGATGGCTGTAAAACACAGCACCTCCCCTTCAACTTTTCCATATAGCTTGATTAGACAGGAATAATCTCTTACGCTTTCATGCACAAATTTAGGAGTGACCCAGAACAAATGAGTTTCCTTCATCACCATAGCAACCAGGACTATGGAAAAATGCCACTCACTAGGCTATGAAAGTCAAATTTCATTCCTTTGATGTTAATTAACAAATTGCTTTCAGAAAATCAATGAGTTTCCCCACTCCCTTCTAAATGTTTGTGATATATTTTTTAGTACTTCCTAAAGTGTTGGTTTGTAGGAATAGATGGGAGAGACAGTGAGCAAGGCAGAGTACCTAGTGCAACACACAGGTGATTAGAGATGCAGGAGTATATGTGGCCAATGGTGGAATCCACTTGGAACTCTTGGGCTTTGAAACACAAAGCTAAGTTCATGGTTTTGATGATACAACTTTCCTTCCTCCCAGTAAATGGAGGCTGGCTGCATTCTTTGCAGCAAAAGAAATATAGAAAAACTAAACCAAAAGGCTGTCACAAAGAAAGGTTGTAGTAGAAACCTATATTTAAGCTCCTCTAGTCTCTTCATCTGCTTCTGGGAATGTAAAATTTCTCATGGGCAATTCGATGATTTTTTTTTACCCAAAGTCTGGATTCACCTTTTCACTCAGAAATTCAACTCCTAGAGATTTACTGCAAGGAGAGACTCAGAGAAAAGTACATGTATGTTTATTATAAATTTTAAAGTTGGAAACATTCTAAGTGACAATGAGGGATTAAAGTCACCTAAATGTGTTTTTAGAGACACTAAACAGGGCTTATTAAACATCAAGTTAAAATAAAAGCTGGTTAAAAAAACTGACTGTAGAGATGATGCATAAAAAAAAAAACTCCATCACCAAGCAAACATTTCATAAATTCACAAAAGAATATATAGACCTCCTATGAAGAGTTTTCTCTTTGATCTGTGTCTTCCTGAGGTTAGTAGCTATTGTACTGAGGGTATGTAGTAGGATATAAAATGATTTTGACAGGACTATATGAAAGAGTTACTTGTAATATGTGCTTAAACTAGATATACAACTATATTTTTTTCCTAGATGACAAAAGCTTATTCCAAGATATCATATCACTGGCCCCACGAATTCTCTCCAATGTATTCAATGTAATGTGATATGAAAGAACAGTTCAAAATTGGCACATTCTGATTTAGCTTAAGTTATAGATAAGATTAAAAACTGACATTTTAAAACATACTGAGCCTTACAGAAAAACTAATTATTAAAAACCTTTATTTATTAAGTAACGAAAATAAATTATAGATAAAATGATGTAAGAGTCAGAAAAAAATGCATAAGTGTGATCACAGTATATTTTCAGCTTCAGGATTAAACCTGAAAAACTTCATCAAATAAAGTTCATGAAGAACAGTTATTTTTATTTTTTAATGTTATTTTATTGTTTAAGGTATTACAAATAATAGTACATATGTCTCCTTTTTTTTCCCCATTGACCTTCCCCCGGCCTCCCCTCCCCCGCCCCCCACACACACATGCCCTCACACCACCCCCCTCCAGTGTCTTGCGTCCATTGGTTATGCTTATATGCATGCATACAAGTCCTTTGGTTGATCTCTTAAGAACACTTATTTTAAAGTTATTTTCTGAGCAGCAGAGGCATTTTGTTCAAAGACACCCTACAAGAAAGACCAATATACAAAACTAATTGAAATATATTTTGACCAGATGATGGGCTGGATGAGAAATCTCAAGCCCACCTACTTTACTCCATGAACATAGTCTGAAGACCACTGTGGTAGAAGATGGCTCCTATATTTCCATCCTTGTCCGTTCTGGCCTTTCACTTATCATAGAGTTTTGAATGAGGTCAAGATATCTCAGCTCCTTTCAACAGTGGACAAGTAATTAACAACTTTGAGACTCAGTTTTCTTGGCTATAAAATGAGAGGTTGGATTAGATTATTTCTATATATGGCAGCCATCTTCTGAAATGTAATACTTTATCTTTACAAAATAAGACAATAAGCATCAAAGAGGTGTTTAAATTACAAATGCAATATGAAATAATGAGATTTTTTGCATATTTATTAGTTGCCAATTACTATGTTGCCTGAAGAGGCATTCAATTATTATTTTTTGAAGGAATGACATTCTAATATAAAACAGAGTAGACTATTACTTCTTGCAAAATTTTCAGTCCTACACCTACCTACAGAGTATACTAATAACTATCTCCACTATTTTTTTCTATAGAAATCCTAGTTAGCACAACCAATTCAAACATATCAAAACATCTCTAGCAAATGACACAGAAATTTCCTAACAAAGCATGTCATAAACAATACCAGTGAATCACACACACAAAAAATCCAGTTTCCTTTCATAATGTCCTAAAATGTGTCTATGAGCTCTGCTTCTTGGGAACATATATAGCTCTGCCTATCCATTCCACATGAATGTTTATATTTGGGGAAGAATGGAAATTCCCTCTATGTAGTTCAATGTGCACTTGGAAGTGCCTATGCAGAATCTATTGTCTAGGAACCACCCTGGTTGTATTGGATCTGTGAGTTTGAAAGACATGAAGACAATGTCATGGCCCCTGACTGACAGGCCTGCTCCTAGAAAAAAAACTGAATGGTGGAAGAGAGTTATGAGGAGACTTGGCATTGTTTGATGGTGTCAGGAGAAACAGAATGTCACATTAGCATGTGATTATGCTGACGTAGCACCTATTTTTAATTAGAGATTAGATGGTGGAATCAACAGACACAAGGTGAATTATGAAGCTGAGTGTTAAACTGGCACCACAAATGAGCAAAGCCAACGTGAATTTCCCTTTTGGAGTATATTTAGGGAGGTTTAATATTTCTGAAGCTAAAAAAACAGAACCCGTGAATACTATCTAGGACAGCTCTTTTACTATGATAATCTATTTTGTTATAAGAGGAATCTTAGAGCCCTGGCTGGTGTGGTTCAGTTGGTTGAGTGTCATCCCATGCATGGAAAGGTTGCTGATTGGATTCCCAGTCAGAACATATGCCCAGGACTTTTGGGCTCAATCCTTGCTAGAAGGCATGCAGGAGGCAGCTGATATATGTTTTGCTCTCACATCAATATCTCTCTCTCTCTCTCTCTCTCTCTCTCTCTCTCTCTCTCTCTCTCTCTCTCTCTCTCTTCTTTTCTTTCTAAATTCAATTTTAAAATATTAAAAAAATAAGAAGAGGAAGCATTAGAGTTTCCAAGAGCAGATACTTAACGAAATAACACATCTTAATGCCAACTATCAGACAGGATTTAAAAGATTACTATTTAATTATCCTTACATTGTTTGGAAGGGCTTTTTTTTAAAAAAGATAATTCTTAAACTATACACTGATATAACAGTTATTTTCAAATAATTTATCTTCCTCACATATGAAGCCGCATATTAAAATCTGTCCAAAAAGAGCAGCTCCGGGTCCCTCTAATCACAAGGGGAGATTTTCCAAAATAGGGATTCCTCAGATTGCACTGAATGAGAAACTCTAGAGGTTTGCCCAATAACATGTATTTCTAAAAATTAAAGAATTTATTAAAATCTATACCTAGGCATCTTAGGGGGAAAAGGAGAAAATTAAGAGCTTGAATCTATGCTTCCATCCCAAAAGATCGTACTATCTCATTTTTGCCTCTTCTAAAGCTAGTGGGGTTTTTTCCTGGACCATGTCTCCCTCTTGTAATAAATAGTCCTCCATGCTCACTTTCTGGAGCACATAATGCTCAAAAGGATGATGCTTCCTTCCAAGTGCTGGGAAGTCTCTGGTTCTTATGGGTTTCTGAGCATCACGTCATCTGAGGGACCTGAGATTTTCCTGAATGTCTCCCCAGGGAAGTTACCTTCTCTTCCTCCAGGACCATAAAAGAAGAATGGTAAAGAGGTTTCAGGTGAATGAAATTTTCTTACCTAGCTTACCTATGATCCCTCTGTCATTTGCATCAGTTTAGCTTTCTATGTTAGTTCTCTGCAGTTAGAATAACCAAGTGGCTTGAAAACGTAGTATGACTTTTGTCGACATGCTTGTTGAGAGACAAGTCTTTGTTTCTCCATGCTTCATATCGATGGCTGTTCTGGACTATTATTTTCAAGGGTGACTGTGCAGCAAACAGCAATAGAAGATGGAGATCTTGTCTTTCTCCGGGGCAGAGGACAGATTTATTTCCTGACCAGGATAACAGACATAACATTTCCCTCCAGGCAAAAGTTGGGAAGGTTCAGCCTCTTATACAGATGGGGAGTCTGTACATTTTGGATTTTTCTGCTGTGATTCCAGGCCACTGTGTGGGTGACATCCATCTGGGCCATTCCACGTGTCACTGTGGGACTTGGGTTTGAGGATAACCAATAGGAACGTGAAGCCCATCCTTCCTGCTGTGCCATGAGTATTATTTTTTTCTAAGCCAACAGTGTTGTGTGCCAACACCCATGGGACATTGAGATTACCTTGTTAATAGAATAGGGCAAAATCACAGACCCTTCACACAGCTTAAGAGTGCTTATTAAGTCCCCAACGTCTACGAGACACCATGTCACTGAGCCACCAGTTCTGCCACTTACTGAGTGTAGGACTTACTAACTATACCGCATACTAGCTATGTCACTCACAATGGCACTTACTAGTTACACCACTTACTAGCCATGAGATCTAGCGAGTGACAATAGCAATCATAAGAATAACAGTAATGATAATAAACACAATTACAGTGGATAATAGTATTAATGACTAATATTTACTAATAGGCGTCTAGATACTGAAGTGTTTCTGTAACTTAGCTCCTTCAATCACAGATGCCATATAAAAGTAGAATAGCAATTGCTCTCACAATTTTATCCGTCAGCATTATTGTGAAGATCAAAAGGAAATATTGATAGTCAAGCACATTGGGAGCCGTAAACATAAATCCAAAAGTAAGTGTATTTCCTTCCCTTTATTCACCTGGAGCTCACGCCGGGCCCTTTCATCTCTGTTTCTGCACAGGCCGTGGCGTCTGTCTGAAATGCTTTTCCCGTTTTCTTCGCAGGCTCCTCGTTGCCCTTCATGATTGGGCTTAAAACATGATTGTAAGGGGAACAGATTTCTTCCCTCCAAACATATTTTCTTCTTGTGCCAAAACACAACTTCTTTTGGCTTCTTGGGTGAGGGAAAGTGCTCTTCCTTCTTTCCAACCCTACTTCTCACTTACGTTGCTGCGAGGCAGAGTGACAACTTTGAGTAAGAGGAAAAGTGCTATTGCACATTCATTTCCCTCCTCGAGGCTCTTCCCCACGTGGTGAGCCACGGAGGGAGCTTGGCCCAGCCAGGGGACTGCAGGAGTCTGGCTCCTCTGCCCGAGACCAGGGGGACAGTTAGTTCCTTTGGCTGGCCAGGGGGACTCAGGGGCTGGGAGAAACCCACGGTGGCCCCTAATCCTCCTCACATCCTCCAAACCTGCTTTACTTGTAATGAAGTTGATGACGTTCTTGTACCTCACGCCTACATTCACTTCTAGCCAAAGGGAAGAAATGACAGGCATGTCCTGAAAAAATCCACCCCAGCCCCTTCTACCTCCCCCAGTGATACAGGGGTGGGTGCAAGCAGGTTTACAGTTGTCCATATGGAAAATACTATAGAAATGAATAAGTGATAATACAAGAGTAAACTGTTTTGTGTACTCACAACTGTGGACCTACTTGTGCTGACCCTGGTCTTATTAGAGAACAATGAGGGCTCTCATTTCCCTGTTCACCTGCCTGCTTTCTTCATGCAACTGAGCCAGGGGGAGCCACCTGGTGTCTATATCCTTAATATCTAGCAGTATTGGGTACACAGTACATTGAGTATTTTGTGTTGAGCAGGTAGTAGGGACTCAGTAAATGAAAGAACATGAGTAACTCTCAGAAATTCTCTTGGTACCTTCTTTTTTATATATATATATATATTTTATTGATTTTTCACAGAGAGGAAGGGAGAGAGATAGAGAGAGTTAGAAACATCGATGAGAGAGAAACATTGATCAGCTGCCCCCTGCACATCCCCCACCGGGGATGTGCCCGCAACCAGGCACATGCCCTTGACCGGAATTGAACCCGGGACCTCTCAGTCCGCAGGCTGACGCTCTATCCACTGAGCCAAACCGGTTTCGGCAAGGTACCTTCTTAATTTATTGCTGCAGCAGTAACATTGGAGTCTTTGCCCCATTCCAGATAAGGTCCGATACCAAAAAGCAGTGCAAGAAGATCACTTTTCTCTGGGGAGGCACAGTGTTTTTCTGGGTTCCTCTTCCACAAACAACGCCATCAGTAGGAGATGTTGGAATGTCAGTCACTGGCTTCCAAGCCATGACCTAATATCCTAAAAAACTAGAACCGATTTCTTGCCAGTGGTCTCATGTTATGATGTAAAAGGGTATCTGAGTCACGAAAAACCCCAAATGGCAACAAGGAACAATTCTTCTATCTCCAAGAATATCATTACCCACCAAAACACTGAAGAGATGGACAAAGGAGGCTTCAAGTGTGCCTAACAGGTGAGGTTGGTTACATGTTCTGCCCACCTGGTTTTACCCTCTAAGACTAGAGCTACCCAGACTAGAGCATGTGTTGCTGGGACTATGGAGGTGGGCTCTGGAGCTCAGTACTGTCCTTCAACCAATGATAAGCCTGAGCCCTAGAGTACTCAGGTAGTCTGTCATTAGTCCCCACATTACACTTCGACATTTAAAGTGTTGATTTTTAGCTACTACTTATTGAACTTTGCTACATGCCAAGAGTTTTATGTATAGCATCTCATTTATTCCTCATTATCACCCTGTGAGGGAGGTCATATTATGACCAGTTTATAGATAGGGAAACTGAATTAACTTACCCAAGTTAAATTAGTCAGTAGAGTGACCAGGATGAAAACCCATATTTTGCTGACGCCCAAGGCCAACTAGCCTCTCTCCCTGGCTAATTTCTTAAGAGTGACATATCCTATGTACCACCTTTCAGGAATCCAGATTAGTCAATTCCTTGAATTGGTTAGTTGAAAAGCCATATCAAAAATTAAAGGTAACAGCAGTTACTTGCACTATGTGTCCAGAGAAGGGGGATTACACAGGATAGGAGCTCAGGGTATAGGTTCTGTCCCTAAGGTTAAAGGATCTGACTGACCTGGGTCTGGATGACTTAGCGCAGATTGCTTCCTCGCAGGGACATGAAGTCATTTCATCTCGTAAAATGAGGATAGTAATAGTATTTCTTTTATAGGTGTGTGTGTGTGTGAAAATGAAAGGGCATGGAGGGTTTAGAAAAATAATTCCCTCCCCCCAGAAAGATGTCAGTATATATTATTAGAAATTAAAACCATGGGTCTTAAATGAAGGCATTCCAATGTAATCCTGGTCGTTTCCATATAAACTCTCTGATGAATGCATGGGTTCAACAATATCTCATCTGGTAAAACACATTAGATGAATGTTATAAAAGGAAGACCAAGAGCTTCTTGGGAATTTTATATAGAATAACAGTCCCCACAAAGTACATCATCTGTTTTCCTAAAGCTCACATTGATATACAGAGAAACTGCAACATCCAAGCTGATGCCTTCCCAAATAGTGGCATTCCTATGTTCCTATGGATTCTGGAAAGTGAAACTTACTTCCACTTTTGTCATTTGAAAGATGATTAGCTCCAAACAACGTCCATAGGTTGCTATTGAGGGTTGAGAGCGGCCATGGAGGAGAAAAATATCTTTTCTTAAAGGCTCAGAAACATTATCCTGACACATGGAGACCAGCACACGTGTTATTTACCAGATTTCTCCACACCTGCATGCATATAACACATCGTTTTAAAAATTCACTAGCAACATTTGAAATTGGATTCATTTTTACTTGGAAAAAAATACCAAGAAAACTGCTAGTTTCCAATGGCCAAAAAGGAAGACTTTTCCATACAAGGAACAATTTCTGGGGTTCTGTGAAAATCTAATTCTGTTCTCCTTCTTCTCTTATTTATATTACAGATATTTTGCAAGTTACCATAAGACTTCATCCCCTACAAGACAGTGAATCTAAGTGTCACAGAACACTGAATTTCCTCAGTATTTCACAGTTACTGAAACACCTGTGCTAAATACTTCTATGTGTATCAGCTGCAAACACTCACTGCTCAATAGCCCTCCAAATTTCTCATTTATTCCCCATGGTGGGGGATTCTGTGCGCCTCACAATGGGCTATTGTTAAATGCCTGGAAGAAGAGTGGTTCAAGAGTTTCATTATGGGTTTAAAAAAATTGAAAAAAATAAGTACCAGCAAATGTCACCTCCACTCCTTATAGGCACCGCTTCTACTTCTTCTGAGATGCCAGCTTATCTGGAAATTAATTAAGCAGAAACTAGATGGGTACAAATACCACAACATTCTGAAGCTTAATTAGCAAATGCTTTTTAACTTCACAACAAGTCTTAGCCTTGTTGGCGACTTTGTTTCTTAAGAGAAGAGAAAGCCAAGCGGTATCTTTCTTTGCTTCTTTTCAGAGAGGAAACAAGCGTGGAAATTTAAAAATAGATCAAGGGATGCTCAGAGGACAGCTCCCTGGCAACCTGGCTGCACTGCTGGTGTGCTAACATGGGTGGCCTGCATTCCACCAGGTGTCAGCAAGCCCCTCCCACTGATAGGGAAGACTCGGAGGGAATGTGATTGGGTACAGCCAGGGCAGGACACACACAGGTGCCAGAAAGAGCCACAGATACTCTCCCAAGTCTCCTGCAGTCTGATCCGTGGAAGGCGGGTGACTGTGCCCAGAAAGGTTCTCCATGGCATTTCCAGCGAAGCTCCCAGCCCACCCACTGGGGTCCAGCAGCAAGGCCGGAGGGAGGAGAGCTCTTGGTCAGCAAAGACCCAGGAGAAGAGAAATCATTTCTGAAATGTTTACAGTTTGACAGTTAAAAATCCAGGCTCTGCCTTTTCTCTATTAAATAACAAAGGAAAAAAATGAAAAGATGGGATGTTTATTGATAGTCTTTGTGCCTGGTGCTGTGGAGCTTGTTTCTGAGGCTCTGATGTGAAAGGGAGAAATTTTTCCTGCGTGTCATCTAGCTGCAGAGTACAGGCGCCCTGCTATGAACTGTGAAAATATCAGAGAAACATGCCATCGAGTTGTCTGCCTACAATGATCCCATTTCTTATTAAAATACAAAGAAGAAAGGTATAGAGACCAACGATGCACTTCCTTCGCTCGCTCAGACATCACGCAAGGAGAGTTATCTGGATGCTGAAGATGTAAAAACATGTCCCGGTGTCAAAAGTGGAATAATTAAGTATTAAATGCCAGCCCATCAACCAGATGTGCCCCCACCCCCACCTTTTTTTTTTTCTTTTTTGGCTTGCTTATTCAACATGTCTTTTTATTTTAAAAATCATTTTTTAAGATGCCTGATGATGGAAAATATCAAACAAATTACTTTTATTCAAAATTCCCCTCCCTCCCTCCTTTCCTTCCTTCCTTCCTTCCTTCCTTCCTTCCTTCCTTCCTTCCTTCCTTCCTTCCTTCCTCCCTCCCTCCCTCCCTCCCTCCCTCCCTCCCTCCCTCCCTCCCTCCCTCCCTCCCTCCCTCCCTCCCTTCCTTCCTTCCTTCCTTCCTTCCTTCCTTCCTTCCTTCCTTCCTTCCTTCCTTCCTTCCTTCCTTCCTTCCTTCCTTCCTTCCTTCCTGGCAGCAGCTTCAAATGGTTGGTTATTCATTACTATTGCACAGACAAATATTTTTTTTCTTTGACTCTTTTAATAGTAAAAAAAAAAAATGACAATAGAAAAGTCAAAAGGAACATAATGAACTTCCATGCTCCTGTCATTAAGCTTAAGGAATAAAACCTCAACAAATGCTGTTGAAGCGCTCGTTTTTCCGTCCCATGTGCACTCCTTTTCCACGCACTGAGAGGAATTTGGTGCATATCCTTCCCAAGCATGTTCCCATACCTTCCTTCTCTGTGCACCTACCTGAAAACAATTTTGTTTTTATGTTCCAAACTTTGCATCTGTTGTTATATTGCACAACTTGCTTTAAAAAACAAACAAACAAACAAACAAACAAAAACCCCAAAAAACACAACTTCACAACTTGCTATTTAAAAAAACTCAAAATTGTGTTGTTGAGATATATCCATGTTAGTACATTCGTTTTCATTTCATATACTGACTACTTGAGTAAAAATAATATGATTTAATTGTACACTCTTTTCAACTAAGTCCCAGTTTCCGTTTCTGATATAATTATAAGCAATGTTGTTATAATCAAACCCATGGGTGTTATCATTCTTTCACAGGTATACAGGTAAATTATTATCTACTTGGAATAACTATGTTGCCACCTCCCCACATATTTGATGACAACCTACAATGTTGCCTAAAAAAAATTAAAGTGTGATGCTCTCTTCCTGGGTACGACCACTGCACTCTGCTTTGTTTTGCATCACATACCGCTCATTGTAGTAGTCTGAAGTGTGTACTTCATCTCCATTGTACAGAGATGGAGACTGGGGTTCAGAGAGTGGAAATAACTGGAAAGCTAGAGTGGGGCGGGCTGCTCTTCAAACACAGGTGTGTCTGACTTGAAAAGTTCTGCTTGGACCCATCACCCTCTGCAGCTGTCCATGCACAGAAATCTCACTCCCAGGGCCTCCTGATTTTTTAAATCGAACATTCTTCCCAGTAGAAATTTGTTCAGCAAAAATCTAATATTCTTATTTAAACGCACATTATATATATTTAACGCTCTGCCAATTAATATACAATATGGAACATATGAAATATCATATTTAAAAGGATGAGGTAAGTATAAAGTGTAACTAATTTATTTAAAGTGTATTTAATTTATTAATGATCCAAAATATATTTATAACAGTTATTATTATTGCCACAGATGTTACAGACAGTAGCAGTATTTTGACAAGTAGACATTTTATTGCTTTTGTGTTTGATTGGAAGTTTAAGAATGAGGAAATGGTTACATTTGAATATTAGGAAAATGAAGGCATATAATGTGAACTGACTCATCCGATATCTATTGTACTTCTTGTTCCTTCCTGTAAATACTATTTAAAGTATTTGAAAATAGGCATGAAAGTGCCATTGCCAAATTTTTAAGTGCTCTGAAATGAGTTGCTGTTTTTAAGTGTGACACACATTGTTTTCAGAAAAAAAAAATTGCCTTTCAGTGTAAACTTTATCAAACATTGTATTTGCAAATGTATTCCCGGAGCATGATATTTTTAAAATATATACTTCTTTCATACCCACTGTGAATATATCACCAAAGAGACTGCTTAAGTGGGCTTTTTAAAAATATATATCTTCTAGGCAGCACACTAACACATAACTCATCTTTGAATTCAATAACACTTTTAAGATATTTGCCAAGAGAAGAAAAAAAAAAACACAGAATCTCCGAGGGACAGAAGTCTTTACAATCAATCTCCATTTTGTTATACACTGTATGAAGATACTTCTATATTTTAATAGTCTTGTTTCTATAAAATCAGCCACGTTGCTGGTAATGTGTATTCATAAGAGCATTTCCAGTTTACACCTGGATAAGGTGGTGAATACATTTCATTTCTGGAGTCTTTTCCATAGATTCAACCCTTTAATCTATTCTTTTTATTCCAGCCAAAGAAGCTGTATCACCAATAATTCCACTTACTGTTCTAACCCCACCCTTTTCCATAAGACATAGTACTAGTGGAGCCTCGCAACAGTGAACAGTAACTTCTTGGGAGCATCATTCCTTAGTGGCTCAGAAAAAAAAAGTTATTATGCAATACACTGTTGAATAAAAATTTAGCAAATACCATAAATCAGGACAAATTATAATAGCTGTACATTTATTAAGCTGCATAGATAAGTTCCTCATTTCATAATTAAAAATGGTGATTGTTTCTTCAAATAATTTACTGATTCATTGTGCATCATTTTACAACATGTATTGACAAATACCTTAGTTTATACTCTATGTTATTTTTGTATAATATTTCAGCTACTTTTGCAGCAGCAGGAAGAACAAGAATGTGGTTTTTTATTTTTTGCTATTAAGAAACCTCAAAATAGCTTCTAGACATTAATCATTCAGTGTCATAAATTTGTAAAGCATTGAAATGAGCATTATATGCCCTTTAAATGTCCCTGAAGCAACTTTAGGGTTTGCCTTCAAGTTCTGGATGGTTCCTTGTTAAATGTCTTGTTAATTGTGACGACTCCATTCTAGCTAATATCTTAAGGTATGACACAATCTTACTGCAAAACTGATCCTTGACAAGAGTATACACCTCTTACATCAGATATCCTTCTTGATATATTAAATTTGTGGACACTGACTTTATAATCAGTCAAATGTGATTATATAAACACTAGAGGCCCAGTGCACGAATTTGTGCACCTTGAAAGGAACTGTGGGCTGAGAGGCTGTGGTGGGCACAGGGAAGGGTCTCGGCCCATCCTCCACGCCCTCACCCTGCCCCTACCACCGCAGCCCCTGGTCCCCTGTCTGCCAGCAGCCCCGCTCCCACTTCTGCTACTCCCACCTGCTGACAGAGTGGAGCGATTAGGGCTGTTGCCAGCAGTGGGTGCAAGTGGGGCCAGCGCCATCAGTGGGTGTGAGCGGTGGCTACTGCTCTCTGATCGCCCCTCAGGAGCAGGGGGAGGTGGAGAAGCCCTCAGGGGTGATCAGGGCTGGAAGCTGCTGCTTGCATCCACTGACAGCGCCAAGCAATTGGGACTGGTGCCAGGAGCTGGCAGCAGGCACAAGCAATGGCTTCGGCACTGGCTGTGGGTGCAAGCAGTGTCTCCAGGGCCAGCGGCGGGTGTGAGCAAGAGCAAAGAATTTTCAGTAACCACCAGAGGCTCACCCCGATGATAGCGACCGGCACCCCGCCTTTGTCTGCAGTCCCCACTCACCTGCACCACCATCCCGCTGTGGCCAATGCCCACCATGTTCCATGCTCTGCCCCCAGCTGCCGACACCCGCCATGTTCCGTGCACGCCCCCTGGTGGTCAGCGCATGTCATAGAGACGGGTTGTTCAGTTATTCTGCCATTCGGTCTATTTGCATATTAGGGTTTTATATATATATACACTAGGGGCCCGGTGCACGAAATTCGTGCACTGGGTGTTGGGGGGGGGTGTCCCTTAGCCCAGCCTGCCCCCTCTCACATACTGGGAGCCCTCAGGCATTGACCCCCATCACCCTCCAATCGCAGGATCGGCCCCTTGCCCAGGCCTGACGCCTCTGACAGAGGTGTCAGGCCTGGGCAGGGGACCCTCATTTCCCCCCATCACTGGCTCTGGCCCCCACCCAGGCCTGAGGCTTCTGGCCCAGGAATCATGCCTGGGCAGGGGACCCCCATCTCCCTCTGATCTCTTGCTCCACCCCCCGCCCAAGCCTGATGCCTCTGACCCAGGCTTCAGGCCTGGGCAAGGGGACCATCATATCCCCCCAACCCCCGGCTCCGCCCCCAACCCAGGCCTGATGCCCCGGCCAGAGGAGTTGACCCTCATCACCCTCCGATCACCAATCACCGGATCGGCCCCTTGACCAGGCCTGAGGCCTCCGGCAGAGGTGTCAGGCCTGGGCAGGGGACCCCCAGCTCCCCGGGGTTGCAGGCTCCGCCCCTACCCAGGCCTAACGCCTCTGGCTTAGGCGTCCGGCCCGGGCAGCGGGGACCCACAGCTGCAGCGGCCCCGCGATCGTGGGCTTCGCTTTAGGCCCAGGCAAGGGACCCCTAGCTCCCGGGACTGCCAGCTTTGACCGTGTCCAGCTCCCATCGCTGGCTCCACCCCTACTTCCTGCTATCACTGGCCAGGGCGGAAAAGGCACCTGATTCTCCGATCATGGCTGGGGGGCAGGGCAAAGGCGGCCCCAGGGCCGCCTTTGCCCTGCCCCCCAGCTCTTAGCTCCCCCCTGGGTTTCCGATCACTGTCAGTGGCAGGGGGCTTCTTCCTGCTTTCCCTTTCGCCTCCCTGCATTGTGCCTACATATGCAAATTAACCACCATCTTGTTGGCAGTTAACTGTCAATCTTAGTTGGCAGTTAATTTGCATATAGCCCTGATTAGCCAATGAAAAGGGTAGCTCGTACGCCAATTACCATTTTTCTCTTTTATTAGTGTTGATAGATTATTTGATTTTTTACCTGAAGACTTCTAGCACTACAAGTGATAATTCTTTAATTTTTCAATTGTTCATTTATACTTCCATTATCAGTATCTCCAATCTACAGTTTCTTTGCAAGAATCTATTTAAACTGTCCATCTTAGTTTTAAAACTTGGTAATATATTCTGCAAATTCATTTAACAATGCATATGTAAACCGCAATGTGTCTCAATATGTTCAATGAAGACAAAGGGGTAAGGGGGCCTCTGTCACCACCCCATTTTATGGCTCCCCATGCTTCCCCAAGAATATTTCTATATTCTTATTAATTTCTTTTATATTTCATGTTAATTTCTATAAAATGTGATTCGATTATCCATCCTCTATATTCATATAAATAGTTAATATAAACATAATTTCTAACATTTTCTTCCCATACCTTGGTGTACATGCAGCTACCATTATATACTTATTATAATAAATTCCACACCCAGTTTAAGGGGCTCAAACCCAGCTTAAAGTTCACGCTCATCTTCAACAAGTGCTTATCAGTCCTTACCTGATGCCAGGCACAATGCTGATCGTTCAGGAACACTCAAGAGTAAAATAGAAAATGATCAGTTTTCATGGAATTGACCATCCAGTGAATGGGAAGGCAGCTAAGCTAAGTAACAAATACATACACATTTACAAATTGTGACTGGTTACCTGACAGAAATGAACATGAGGAGGAAGAATATAGCTATGACTTAGATGATGAGATCAAAGATCTTTGAAGAGACATGCAAGATGAGAAGATGGATTTGTGAAGAGTTGGAAGAACAGGGAGTCAAACAACAGCTGGAACAGTTTGATCACAGCAGGAAAGGGAAAGGGCCAGTGCTGATCTCTCTGAAGATATGACTTTCATACACGTATAGTGATGCATTAGATTAGAACCATGGAACTCCTGGGAGTCAATGACAGGACCCAACAAGGGCTGTAAGAGATGGCCCTGCAGTGAGGTCAGTGGGAACCAAGAGGGAAGGATAAAACCCAGATGCCATGTCATTGCTGCAAAACCTGTTTTAGGTGCCCTAGAAGAAATGCCTGGGGATTTCTAAAACACTTAGAGTAGCTTTGGTCCATCACAAAGGCTGTCTACTGAGACTGCCTAAGTGGAAAGAGATAAACAGAAAAAATAAAAAGTGAAGGAAACGGTTAGGAGCAACAGCTGTTTCCTATTCATTTTAAAAAGAATGGATAAGACATTGGCCTTGATGCTGGACACATCAAGGTTTCAATGCCAGCTCTGCCACTCGCTACCTAAATTACTCTGAGTAATTAACTTCACCCCTCAGCATGTCAGTCCATAATGATGAATAAAAACAGTATCTTCCCACAAAAGTTGTGTGGTAAATGTGTAAATAACTAATGCATAAATAGGGTTTGATACAATGCTTGGCACAGAGAAGGACCTGATGACATGTTTTTTTTGGTGTTTTTTTTTTTTTTTTTTTTTTTTTTTTGGCGGGGGGAGTCACTTGAAAACTGAAAAATAGAAAATCTCTGAATGCAGGGATCCATACTATCCAGCATTATTTATCTGATTCTGCACCTAAGAAGACATTGTTTTAGAGACTGAGTCATCCCTTTTGAAAGTATTGTTATCACAGAACAAAGAGTACCAAGTCACTGGGGGGGAGGGGGGGAGGGCAGGGGGAAACACACCCATAGGTACAGTTTATTAAAGGAACTGCTGCCCCCAACACATTAATAAATGGTTCCATTTTCCTTTTGTGTGGTGATGCTATAGAGCATCAACTCTTTCCAGCTCTATGAACAATAGGGTTAAAGGCAATGTGTTTCAAAGACAATAAACAGGCATAGGATGCATACAAGGTTATAAATGCACACTTACACACATGGTTTAATTCTAGAGGAATGGGATCGCTTTTAATTCAGAAATTTTCTTTCCTGACAACTACATTCCTGAAATCCTCCCATGGGATTTCATCCTTTCAACCCTCCTAATCTTCAATAGTTTACCATCATAAGAGATATAACAGAGTTTTCAGACAAAACTTGATATGAAGAAATCACTTATCATTTGGTAGCTTAGAAAAAGACAAGGTACCTTATAGAAATTTGAAAGGAGAACAAAGAGGTGCCACGAGAGGCAAGCAATATTACAGGGGAACATGTTTCCAGTTTTATCTGCCTTTCTACTTAGGAAAAGATATGAAAGCTGCCAGTAGCACCTTATATTCTGGAGAGCCAAAATCCTTTGCTTCAGTTTCTTCTTAAGAAGAACTCTCACCGAAAGCACCAATTAAAACAGATCATTGTCCCCAGCAGCTTAAAGGTACTCTGTATTCCCTGGGATAGAGCTACTTGACATGCCATTATTTGTATGGATTTCAAAAATGTAGAAAAGTTTTACAAAATGATTGGTTTGTGTGTGTTTGTTTTGCACAAATTGATATTCTGAGACTCTATCTTGATGAACAGGATATTTCTCTATGCCCTTCCTCCTCTTTCATATTTAACAAGATGGATAGTATATTATAACTTTTTTAAAAAAGTAACGATACACACACAAAAAGATGAGCCATAATCAGTCTTATGGTATAGTTCTCTGCTGAAAATATTGCTGCAGCTATGAAGTTTCTCTTAGAACAATTTCTGGGCTTGAAGAAAAGATGATCTTTTGTGATCGCTACTCACTCAATGGACAGCATTCAAAAAATTGAGTAATATTTAAAATTAACTAGTGCATAGCTATACTTGTATTTTGGTAGTAATACTAAAGCTGGAATAGTGGCACTCACATTATAAATTCCAAATCTTTCTTTTGTATTTTAAAAGCTTTACACAGGACTGGCCATATTATTATTGACACTTTAACGTCAAGCAAACTGGTTCCAGTATCAGAAAAGATGGAGTATGCTCACGCCCCACTGTCCTCACACTGTGCTCAGCTACAGAATCTACAGAGAATGTACGAAGCAGCTATCTGAGGACTCTTAAATATAAATAGCAACAAGCAGACTGGGGAAGGAGGCAAGAACCTCCTCATAGTACCACTGACCTGGCAATGAGCTCCCCAACTTTTTCTTCTTTCTCTGAGCCCAATCTCTATGTTATCAGAAATCCGAAAGTGGGAGGGAGGGAGGGAGGGAGGGAGGGAGGGAGGGAGGGAAAGAGAGAGAGACAGAGAGAGAGAGAGAGAGAGAGAGAGAGAGAGAGAGAGAGAGCGCTCTCATTCTGGCTAAAAGAGTGGGAGAAGAACTCCCAGCACTAAGAGAAAGAGCAGAAATCCCATTTTTCTTCTTTCCTTATTTTCTCCACTTTCTCACACACCAGCCCCCAGGCGATCCTGGGCTAGCATCAGCTGAGATGGAAATGGGAGCCTGTGGGAGCTGCATACCAGAAGATCTTCCTCCCTATTTGGTGGAGCTTTGGTTGAAAGACAGCGGGGAGAACATGGCAGGTTTTGGTGTGTTGTTGTTTTTTCTTTTCTTTCTTTTTATCTCTGCCCTCTTGCAACTTGGCCCTGGATGCAGAATAATCAAAGTAGTACACAGAAGAGTTGGGTGCTGGGTTAGCAAAGCCCCAAAATTCTGGATGAAGAACTGCAAAGGGCACTTCAGGAAAGTGAAAATACTGGGGTGATTGTGGAGAAGTTTGGGACAGTAATCCCATAAAATTATTTACAAACTGTTTGACTCATGCATGCAGAGGTCTGATTCTAATAAGCACAGTAAGTAATTTGAAAGCTGAACTAACAACTAAACCATGACCTAGTTCCCAGACTGGCCAGTGAGGCACACAGGTAGAAAGATCTGAATACTACTACAAAGGATTTGAACACTGAAGTGACATTGAGCCCAAAGAAGGAACACTGTAACTTATAACTTGAAGCTGACCTGCTCAAACAAAAAGACATTCTCCTTAGGATTTGACAAGACTCAAAGTCATATAACACAATACTCAAAATATCCACAAATGAACCCAAAATTACCAGATATTCAAAGAACCAGGAAACCCTCAACTTGTATGAGGAAAGACATTGATGCCCAGATGAAAGAACTGTTGGAATTATTTGATAAAGAATGTAAATCATAAAAATTATTCAACATTGCAAATACACTTGAACCAAATGGAAAAATAGAAAGTCTCCTCAAAGCAAAATATGATAGAAAGAATTCATTGGTTTACTAATGAACTGAAAAAAATATTAGAATTAAAATCTCACTGAATGGGCTCAATAGCAGAATGTGGATAATAAAGAAAATAGTGAATCTAAAGACAGAACAACATAAATTACTTAGTTTGAACATCAAAAAGATAAAAAATGAACAGAGTCTCAGGAACCCGTGGGACAGTAACACTATTACTGTCTCCAAGAGAGGCGAAAGAGTACAGTATTAAAAAAATAAACTGAAGAAATACTGGCTCAACTTTAGTGAAAGACATAAATCTATAGATTCAAGAAGCTTAGCAAATTCCAAACAGAAAAAGTTCAAAGGTATCCACATCCCCAAAACAAACTGCTATAAACAAAAGAAAATGAAAAACAACATGTTACCTATAGAGAAATAATGATTTGAATGGTTTCTGCAAATTTCTTATCAGAAACCATGGGAGCCAGAAACAGCATTGTTAAAGTATAAAAAGAAAAATACTGTCAACCCAGATTTTGATACCAGTGAAAATATCTTTCAAGAATGAAGGATAAAAAAAGAAGAAGAAAAACCACAAAAATAAAAATAAGATGATGAAAAACTGAATAAATCATTGCCAACTAATCTGCTCTGAATTTAGGCAAATATATTGGGATGGGAAAACAATTTTTTTTTAACTCTTGACAATTCTCTTTTCTTCTTTCTCAGTTACTTTTCATCTGGTCTATAACAGTGGTTTATAATTTCTCTATAGCTCAGCAAACACTATTATAATATGTGTATTTTTCCTTAGGTGGAAGTTGTAGCTGATAATATGTCCAAATGCCTTTTTTCATATATGGTCATGTACAGTGAATGGTCTCTTTTTTATGGTATTCAGTTTTTAATTTCTTGTTATAACAACAACAAAAACACCTAGAGGATATTCTTTGAATAATTGTCTTAGAAAAAGATATGAATATATTCAAGGAATATAAAGAAAGCAGTAAAAAACGAAAAGAAGAAAGCAGTAATTTCTAGGATTTTTTTTTATTAATCAAAAACAAAGCATTGTCATCACAATTTCCAAAACAGCTAAACTGTCCTACTCTAAATCCCACCAGAATCCCCCAAATCCCTTTATTTCTCTGAGATAAGAAAATCTAGAATCTATCTTTTGGTTGGCTTGATTTCTTTGCAGAGATATTGCTAAAGGTCTATACATTTACTTCTTGTCTTCAGCCATGATTTGGGTAGAGATAAAAATCATGAGGAAAGAGAGATCTAGAATTATCTTAATAATATTTTAAGTGTTTCAATATCTCCTGAAAGTTTAACTTATACATGTTGGTCCTCCACTAATCTATCAGCTAAGGTTCCCAACCCCAAACTAAACTTTGGCAATAACAGTCTTCTTAGTAAATCTTCCGACCTATGGGTGACTCTATTCTCTTTTGAAGCGCATGTCTGAAAATATGCTATTTTTCTTGATTCACTTATAGTCTCCCTAAGAGTTTCTTATCCATCTGTTTTTAGTCCTTCCCTTTTAGTTGAAAGGGAAGAGCTGGCTAAACTCAGTAGATCAACAGATAGCAGTGAACACTAATGCACTCATTATAATGTTAAAAGATTGTTTCCTGTTAGTCAGTGTGGCTCACCTGTGCTTTCATGTTGGCCGTGAGGACATTTTATAGCTAATCTTTCTCTGAAATGCTTTCCTTGTGGAGGGCTTTGTACAGATGAAGGCACAAGGATGTGACTTGTTCATTTACCTCCAAAGCTCTCCTGTCTGCTCTCCCCCAGACAGCAGGCTGAACAATAGGTCAATATCTCCTTGCATATGAGGCGCTTAATCAAAATCCTGTTTCAGCACAGATTTCTCAGCCAAATGGGGCAAGGAGAAATGAACTTGCAAACAGATATTGAAATCTCATTGCTTTCTAGAAAAACTGAAGAGCTGGCTGTTTTACTACAGAAAGGTTTGTAATGATCAAGACCTTCTGGAGGGATTTAAAACTGTTTATTAAAATGCCGCTGATGAGAGCTACTTTTTGCCGTTCTCTATGAGCAGCATGGCAAAACCGTGTTGCCCTCTCAATGACTTGGGAAGGCGGGGGGTGCAGAAAGAAGAGCTGGGCACAGCCCAGGCCACTCCCAGCAAGAAGCCAGCCAGCAGGTGGACTCCTCTGCTGCTCCCAATGGCACCGGTGTCTTTTTAGCCTCATTCAGATCAAGTGGGAAATTAGAAACACATTAATGCCCTCCAGTTAAATACTTGCCAAGATGACAGATGGCCCATACCACTAAGCAACCTTGACCTTGTGGTCACCTGCCCTGTCAATCAGACACAGGATTGCTTCTCTGGGGAAAACACTGTCTTCGGAGCCACACAGCATGTTGGACCATCATTGCAGATTTGACAAAACACATAGTCCACGCAGTAAATATGGGCACAACACTTTCCCTCATGTAAAGTACTGGCATGCAACATAAATTCCCTGATGCCTTCCGCTGCTTCCACATAAACATGGAAAATGGACCGCTGCTGAGTTAGAATCAACAGTTATATTTAACATCTGCAGTCAAAGAGCTCCATGTGGGGGCTGACAGTACACCAAGTGTCATATACCACACAAGCAAGCACCTACCCAAATAACAGGAAATGGCTATGTCTATAGATTTTATTAATCTTTGTGCTCAGATGCATCCATTAGGTGGGAAAATCCAATAGATATTTCAGAGAGCACTTACCACTTGGTGGTAAGAGCGAGACTGCCTTTACCAATGTTAAAACTTCGCAGTCACAATTGCTAACATAAAGGAGATGTCTAAATAGATGCTGACAGGCAGAGCCAAGCCATAAAGCTCTATCAAAGGGTCAGGAGGGACCTAGGGTGACTGTTGCTGCCACCAAAATGCCTCCTCTCTGAGATGAGCTATACACCTGGAAGGTAGGCAGCTGGAAATTTCATAGGCTAATGACAGTCTCACCAAGTTTCACTGACTTGGAATCAAGGGTTCAGGATTCCAGTGCCTCCTCTTTACCCTACTCATAACTGGCTATGGTTGTGGGAAGTAACTGAGCATCGTGAGCAAGAACTTCGATCTAAGATGAGCCAGGGCTTGAGCCAGAACACTAACACTTACTACCTCCATGTCCTTGAGCATTTCTATAAACTCCGCCTCCATTCCCTCATCATTCAAATGAGGGTAGTAATACTTTTCCAAGGTATTTTTGTGCTCATTAAAGGGACTAAAGTATGTTAAGCCTTTAGCATGGTGCCTGGTGCAGACTGTGGCTCATTAAATGTTAGTTATTATTAATAAATGTTCATCATTACTATTAACACTTGAGTAAATCTTGGGAAGATGACTTATGCACTCTGAGCCCATTTTCTCATTTGTAGAAAGAGACATTGGAGTAGATTAGTATGATTAAATGCTTCCAGCTCTAGCATTCCATAGATGTGTAACTCTAATTTATTGCTGGTAAATATAGATGCCTCCTACAGACATATAATAGGATACTAACACGTTTTCGGAGCATAAAATTGTTTAAGTTGGCATTTCATTTCCTAAAAGGTCCAAGGCAATACCTCACTAACTCCCTTCCACTACTCCACGAGCCATTAAGAGGTGAGAAAACTGAGGCCCAAACAAGTTCAGGGGCGGCTGATGGCCATGCAGCATTCAGGACTAAAAAGGGAGGTATAGCGACCACAGGATGGAGAAAGGACCACAGTGCCGAGAGGCAGACTTGTGGCAGGACCAGGCAGAACACATAATCATGTGGTGCTGTGCTTGGGCCCAAAAGGTGTCAGAGCTTCTCATGAGATGACGGAAATCGGGCTCCGTAGCCAAGGGGACAGAGAGGAGAAGTGATGTCAGGATAATTTATTTAACATAAATAATGTATTCCTTAATTATCTGCCACATGATTAAGTAATCCCAATGTAAATAATTGAAATCAAGGGAAGGGGAGGAATCCAGCATCAGAAGCTTTGTTTTCTAAAAATGTACTTGCAAGGTAGAGGTCGATTGGATTTCGAATAAAGACTTCATTAGGTCATTATTCACCGACACTCCCGGGTGCTGCCCTGTGCCAGGCACTGTACAGGGCTCCAGGAATATCGAGGTGAATAAACTGAGTCCTAAACTTAGGAACCACACAGTCTACTGAGGAGGGCAGCTGTGCAACCCAAAAATGATGTTATAACTAGAACCAGGCCTATGGGAGAACGGAGGAAGCAGTAACCAATCACCAGGGAGGTTAACCAAGGATGGACTCTACTTAGAGCAGTGGTTCTCAACCTTCCTAATGCCACGACTCTTTAATACAGTTCCTCATGTTGTGGTGACCCCCAATTTCATTGTTACAAATTGAACATCATTAAAGCATAGTGATTAATCACAAAAACAATATGTAATTATATATGTGTTTTCCGATGATCTTAGGCGACCCCTGTGAAAACGTCGCTTGACCCCCAAAGGGGTCTCAACCCACAGGTGGAGAACTGCTGACATAGAGCTTAAAACAGGCCACATAGAAGAAGAGCTGGATGACTACCAGGTAGGTTGAGACTGGGATGGAGGCTCCCCACACACAGAGAATTTAATTGTACTTGTTCTTTTTTGTTGTGAAAGAAACAAATGTATTGTTCTCAGTCACTTTGAGCCACACCTTTAAAGAAAGGGTAACTGGGAGATGCAGGCCACCAAGCAAAAATAAAGCTCAAGTTTAGAAGGTGAGGCTGTGGTGTTAGGAGTGCTAGAGTATGGCACTGTATACCCAAATCGCGCAACAGCCTGGGTCTAATGTCATTCACACAAACGGATTACTACTTTCCTCGAAGCTCTTTTAGAACAACCTTTATAAATTGTTCTATTTACAGAAACGACTTGGGTGATGGAGTGGTCTGACTTCTCTGGGCTTCTTCATGCTCTGCAGTATCAGTCTGTGGCTAAAGTCTAGTGTTGTCTTTGGCTCACCAATTCCTACCAAGGGGTGTATTAGTGTCTGGATCACTGGCCCATGTTCTCTTTTCCTGTGTGTTGCTTCACTGGAATAACCAGCTGGACTACTGGCTTGTAAAATCCACCAAACTTCTTCCTCCCATGTCTCCTGAATCTCAAAATGAATCAGTGAACTAGTACACCAGAAGTTCCCTTGAGGATGAAGATCCTGGTGAAAAGCACAGAATCAAACCCTAAGAAATGTTCATGTTCAGCTTATTGAAAATAATGCAGGAATGTGCTTCCCAAGTGATCATCATAAAACAGAACCATTTATAATCTAACTCTCTGAAGTGTTTCTTGCCCTATTTGGTGAAAAGGTCATTTAGGGTTTGGTGACAAGTTATAGGAACTAAGTCTGGTTAACTTAAGCTAATTAAAAAACCTTAATGCAGAGAAAACCTGAGCAACCAGATCTCTGAAAAGACGGCAACTGGGAGGCTCTGAACATCAAAATAGCAAGAAGCAAACAGGAATCTCTTCACGGTGCTACTGTTGAGGTGGATCGCCGCCAACCACTTCCTGCCCATATATCATTCATGAAAGAGTCAGATGCCCGAGGGAGAGTCTGATGGCCTAGCGGGGTCAGGTGCCTACCCTCTGGCTAGCAGACGGCAAGGCACCTTGAATGAACATTACCCAAAGATTGTACGCGTTGGGCAAATTGTCTTTTCCAAAGGGAAATTGAAATGCTCTAACCAAAAGGAGGAGGAATGGATGTTGGGCAGGCAAAAACAACAGATGTCCACTGCAGCAGGTCTATTTGGCATATCTTTGATGAGCCAAAAGACCAGAAACCATGCAAAGACACACGCAGCACACACACACACACACACACACACACACACACACACACACACACACACACACAGTTTTGTGTCAGTTCCAACGGAAAGTCCACCCCAGAACTGACTTCCTTCCCCTTTGATTCTCCTCATTTTTTTTTTAATTTTCCTCTCTCCAATCTCATTTCTTTTGCCCAGTATCCCACATAACGTGTTTGAAAAAGCTAGGGTATTTTCAATAAGTACAGTCAGCTAAGTCTGCAATCCTCCCCCATTCCTGTTCCTGAATAAATATCAAACAGTGCCAGAGAAAGAAGTATTATACACACTTTTGATAAAATTCATTCCAAATTACCTCGCATTATTTTTAATTGGGAAAAAAACGCAAGTATTTTTATTAAGTAATGATCTACTTATATTGTCATATTCCACCCTGAAGACATATATCTTGTCTCTAATGAAGTGTTTTCTAGAAAGTAGAATATAGGCCTCTGTTTCTCATTTTTAGATGCCACAGATTGCTATGGTAACCTGGGGTTTCTTGATTTATAAATGTCTTCCTTTGTGATAGAAGTCATTTCACTTTAATTTACTAATGGATTTCAACTCAATCCACAATAACAAATAAGTCTGACCACACCCCTTTTTATTAAAATACTCTAAGTGGAATTTTGCAAATGAAAAGGTTTTTTCTTAAAGACCCTGAAATGTAATATATAGTGGGAAAAACAAGAAAATGGTGAATAGAACAACATATGAAAGCCAAAATACAGTGGCAACTTCAAAAGCAATTCTTTAAAAAGCAGCATTTAATCTTGGAAGATCAAAAGATAAGCTTGGAATAGTAATCAGGGTACAAAAAAATCGCAAAAAATAAAACTCCCAAATTCATGAAGCACTGTGCTGAAGAATGCATGCATTTATTTATTCTCTGTTGTGAAAAATCCTGGAATGTAGATTCAAATAGATATATCCAAATGGTATTTTGACACATAACATCAGGGTTAAATGTGCCCTAGCTTATTTCAGTTTCTGCTTTACTTATGCTGGATTCAATATGGGATCAAAAAAAAAAAAATTTTAACTTGCAACAAAGTGAAATATCCTTACAAATCTAGTTGTTTGTCATCTGGCTCTGTGTTCATCCTTTTTTTTTTTGCAAAATCAACAGGGAGGTTTCGTGGAAAGCGAACTGGGCCAAGAATCAGAAGATTTCAACTTCTATTGCAAGCTCCGCCATAGACATGCTGTGTGTCCTTAGGCAAGTCATGTAAACACTGAGTTGCATCTTTTAAGTCCCTGCCCAAACTGCATCAGAGGATGTTGTTAGGATTAAATGAGATGAGGATACTAAAGGCTTTTGAAATTTATAAAGTTGGACTCAAATGTGGAGTATTGTACTGAACAGGGCCAAATCATGACATTAGCTTGCTAAATAGGAAGGTAATGATATTCTGGGATTCTAGTCCCTCAACGAACCTTATGTATCTCATGATTTTTCCACACGGTCTCAAGAAGGATAAGGGAGCCCAGAGGATAAAATTTCTTGAATTTGAGCACAATGTGAGACCGGTGTAAGAGTATATGTTGTCAAACAAAGCATGGGCAACCAAAGGGGATGGTGAAGATCTGCCAGAGATCACTTTATTTTCTAAGGTTGATGTATCCTATGTAATCCTATGTAATAAAAGCCTAATATGCTAAGTGCCCGACAGTTCATTTGACAGTTGCTATAATGCACAATGACCACCATGGGCAGATGCTCCAACTGGTAGGTTAGCCTGCTGCCGGGGTCCGGCTGCTGGGGACTGGGTGTGAAGGGCTGGACACGCCCTGGAACCCTCCTGTGGTCCCTCCCTGGCCCTGATCATGTACCAGTGGGGTCCCTTGGCCTGGCCTGCATCCAGGACCCCTCAGGGGATGTCAGAGAGCTAGTTTGGCCCAATCCCCACAGGCCAGGCCGAGGAACCCCACAGGTGCATGAATCTGTGCACGGGGCCTCTAGTAAATATATATTTCCCTTTATCTGTCTCAGTTTGAACAAAACTAGGTCATATTTCTGTTCTTCTAAGAAGAATATTTAACTTCTATTTTGTGAAGCTGCCCAGTTCTTAGGTGAAAAATCTTCTGCCCTCCCAAACTATGGGCATCTTCAAATTTCCACAAATGCGATATACCCCTTTGGATGATGTTTGTTAAAATTAAAGTAACCCTCACATACATCTTACTTTACAGTGTTTCCTAAGACCAACAATAATAAATTTATAGTTCTCCCCAAGATGATCCTACCTGCAGATCTGAGCGGCCCTGCGTGACCCCATCTTTGATCCAGGGAAGCAGTGAAGAGGAGAAAAAGGACATGGGTTTTGGAGTTAGAAAGCTCCACTTAGAGCACAGGTCCTGCCGAGCCAGTCGTTGGAACTGACTGGAAGTTTGCAGACTTGTAGCAAAAATACCATTACTGCTCTCTCAAGGTGGTAGCCCAGTGCTCAGGCAGCATTTTCTGAATAAAACAGGCTATGCTTGACTGAGAACAAAGAATAACTGACCACTTTAGCATGTCCTCATTTTAAGTTTGTTTCCTCATCATCTATAAAAAGCATCCAATTTTTCTGATTTTAAAATAATGTACATTTAGCATGGAAAATTGGGCAATAAGGAAAGTACAAAGAAAAGAGTAAAACTCTCTCGTATTCTACACCATATATATATATTCTATACCTCATCTGGCAACACTCCGTGGGTATTTCTCTCTAATGGGTATGTATATGTGTTTAATATTTGCATACTTGCTTATTACCCTATTACCCATCTCCCCAAAGAGAATAAAAGTTTTAAAAGACCAGTTTGATTGATGCTACATATTACAGACATTCAATAAATATTTGTTGAATTTTTAAAGTCCACAATAATATCATCAGGCAGTTTTAATTATTCACATAGTGTATAAGATATATATGATATTATGTATAGCATACATAATAACATTATATTTAAACTAGAGGACTGGTACACAAAATTCGTGGACTGAGAGGGGGGTCCCTCAGCCCAGCCTGTGCCCTCTTGCAGTCCGGGACCCCTCACTCCTTACCGTCCACCTGCTGGCTCCTTACCACTTGGTTCGCTGCTCCTCAGCGCTGGCACGGAGGTGGGAGAGGCTCCCACCACCGCCGCTGCGCTCACTAGCCACTAGCCCTGAGCTCAGCGGCTGGCTATGCGGCACTCCCCCTGTGGGAGTGCACTGGCCATCAGGGGGCAGCCCCTGCTTTGAGTGTCTGCCCACTGGTGGTCAGTGCGCATCATAGCAACTGGTTGTTCTGGTCGTTCCGCCATAACAGTCGCTTAGGCTTTTATTATATAGATCCATTACGTATTATGATCTATATATACAAAATTAGCTACCCAAGACCACGTGTTAATTCAGTGACATGGACTTAAATATATTCTGCTAGAAATTAATCTGGGACTTTGTTTTTTCTTTAAGGAATGTTAATGGAAAAGTAATAAGAAGGAATGGCCATGGCCATTCCTTTGTTTGCACTAAGAAAAAGATTGCATTTGGTTGGTAGATTACAACATGCAGGCTTAGAGAAGTTACAATTTGACATATTTACACAGTCATTCACCTAAACTTGCGTTCCAACTTCAGACCCCACACTACAGCTCTGAAAGGTGAGTGATATGAGCCAAATTGCAGAGGGCCATGTAATTGTTTGTTATGAAAATATGAAATTGTCTCAAATATCTTTGTTCTCAGAAATATGCTGCCAGTTTGTGTCAGCTGCTTAGAGATAAATTCAGGAATATAAACCAAAGACAGACTTTTCAGTTATAGAGCCCGACTGTGTGAGAAATGGAAAATACAGATAAACCATGAGAAACCTATAGAACCACATCCTAAAGCAAGACAGAACGATGCCCCCATCTTGGCTGATCTGACTTGGGAGGACAAAGGGATAGAGAGTGAGGAACAATGAGTAAGATAAAGAAAGAGTGACAGGGCATCACTAAGAGGAAGGAAATGGGTGCTACCTGTGCATGTGCGCTAGAGATTTAGAGGCACTGTGTTCTTAGGTCTATAGATTATTCTCGCCTTTCCATCTGATGCCAACCTCTCAAGTTGCTGCCAATGAGGAGAGAATCTCCACACTCAGATATGGTTTTAATTATGAAAAGAATCGGAGTGGAATTCTGCAATCTGCTCACCTGGACGTCCCCAGGAGTGAGCTCACGTGTTTGATTTGGCTGCTTGGAAGAGCTCATAAATGCAGCATTTTGATCTGTACACTGTTTCAGATTTGCAAGGTACTAATACAAGTGTTTTGGTTGCCACAGTGTCCCTGAGGACACAATCTGATTCTCTGAAGACGGATGAGATCATAGGATGGCTTTGCTGCTAAGATACCGAGGTGTGTGATGGGTTAAGGGCTTCATGATTCCAGAGTCTTGTCCATCCTGACTGAGGGTAGGAGAAGACCAGAGCATGTTAGGATCTAAGGCTCTTAGCTGCGCAAGTAATTATTGTGTATAAGCATTTTACCTGTGTGTGTGGTATCGCAAAATGCTGTTATCACACTATGACCCTGAATTACATTTTAATGCACTGCACATTCAGATTCATTTAATATTTTTATTCACTAAAAATAAAAATTTCAGAAAGAATGAAAATGGCTATTTTGCTTAGCTAAAAATAGTTAATTAATTCCCAAACCCAAAGTACTAGGGAATCTCACTTACAAGTCAGTTCCACACCATAATCTCCATATCTCTTTTTATAATAAAGCTCCTATAAATTGTGGAAGAAGATTCTTTTTTCTCCAAAAGTTATATGCCAAGAGTTATTGTCCCATTCCACCCCCCCCCCCTTTTATTCTTAGACTTAGCTAACTATCTTTAGGATGTGGCACTTGATCACCTTTAATCTAGGCAATGTCTTTTTTGTGTTTATCCTTAGTTTACATTTTATCTGCATTCTCTCACCCACTTTTCACCTTCCAAAGGCAACCAACCACTGGCTGTAATGTGTTTATATCTCCTATTTGCTTTAGGGTTGGCAGGTAAAATCCAGGACTCCCAGTTACACTTAAATTTCATGTGAACTTCAAGTATGTTTTCATACAAGTAAGCACCAAATATTGTAAGGGACACACACTAAGTATGTTAGTGCGTACTTATTCAAATTTAACTCAACATTCTGCATTTCATTTTGGTAAGCTTGGCAATTGTAACTTGCTGTAACCTGTGGAACAGGTGTTTGTTATTTTGCTACATGTATCTTTGTGGCCATTCCCCTACAATACGTCAGAGCTCAAGATAAATTCTCCATCTTTCTCTGGTGCAGCTGAAGGACAAGGGGACATCTTATGAAGCCATGAGTCAACATGAGGAAAAGGTGGGAAGAGGATCCCCCATCTTCTCTCTTTCTCTCAGAGAGGGTCATGGATCCACAGCATGAGTCTGTATTGCAAGAGGCAGAACTGAATCCATCCCTTATTGAGCTCTTTTATCAGAACAAAAGTGAATGCAGATTCATCAACAAAATATGGTTTGTGCCAGGCATTTTGAATATGGAAAAAGGGCTCTTTGTAGAAATTGTCTGTAATTATATCTCTTCCAGGTGGAGGGGCAAGCCCACGGACCCCTTAGTAAATGGAGCTCAGATGCATCTCTCTTCTTGGGAGAAGAGTTTATTTCTAATAATTTTTGTTCCTGTTTTTTCACCTGGCTTTAAAAAAATGATTTATTGCTCTTTCTTCATATTGCGAACAGCATCCTTTATTTTATTTTATTTTAAATATCTTTGAAAGTATTACATATGTCCCCTTCTCTCCCCCCCCCCCCTCAATTGACCCTTTCTAGTCTGCCCTGCCCCTAGCCCCTGGCCTTCACCACCCTATTGTCTGTGTCCATATATGCATACAAGTACTTTGGTTGATCTCTTCCCTCTCACCCACCCATCCCTGCCTTCCCTCTGAGATCATCCTTTATATTTAAGTTTATTTATCATGCTATTTTAAATATTTTTCTGTGTTCCAATTACTCTACATCAGATGTTGTACGTTGTACCCTGTGACCTTTCTTTGCCAGCAGCTGCCCTCCTTGCATGCCTAGTTATTCTGCCTGTGCATTCATGGCATGGGGTACCTGCTGCTCTCTGTGGATTCTGTAACAGGAAGAGCCGAAGGGCTAGGTTGGTAAACCTCCAGGTGAACACAATGGGAAAATCTCCAGAAACAGTAGAAAGACTGCTAGCACTCCCATTTTTTCCCCATCCGCCAGGCAACACTTCTCATCATTATTTCACCGTTAGACACTTAGGAAGCAGTGGCACTAAGGCAAGGCAGGGCTGTGGGTCCTCATCCTTCATTGCTGGGGGTTGGAGAGATGGAGATGTGAACACATAAGCATGTCTGGGCTTTTATCTAGTCACACCGATATATGGCTTTGCAACACAGCCTTGATGTTATCCCTGCTCTTATCTGACACTGGAGGCCTAGGGTATTGCATCCAATCCCTGCAGGAAAAGTGCAGGAGCAAAGCTTAATGGGATCATACAACCTATGCCTCATGCCTGTCTCTTTTTGTCCTCTGCTGCTTTCGTTCAACAGCATCCACCCCAAAGTCTCCAACAGCCGAGGCAGATATCAGACTCCTCAGGGGTCTCCTGGGTTTCCATTTTTCATTCCTCAAATCCATGCTTTCCTGCAGCGTCTAGAGTTTCCTTAGGGTTGACTTTAGTGGGAGGAACCAACATCCCAGACCAGGCTGTCACCTCAAGAAGAACTTGTTACCTAGTGTTCTAAGTGTTCAGCCTGCAACTCAAGTCTGTGTCATGAACTAACTTCAGCCTTTTCTTAAGTCAAGGCAAACTTGCGGAGTATTTATCATGTCTCCAATTAGATGTTCCTCATTCATTCTCTCATCTGTTCTTCCAACAAATATTATTGGGCATTAAGATATGTTGGCACTCTGATAAGTTCCAGGAACACAAAATGAATTCAAGCAAAATATAGACCTGGAAGAATTTTGCTAACCTGTGTGAAAGGACCTTTTGGGAATATACAATAAAAATCCTTTGAAACTATGACATTAGTTATTTAAATTACACCAGTGATTAGGCTGTGTTTTCTCCCATCCCACATAACTCAAAAAAGATTATTTTTAATGAGCTATTATTTCATTTTCCGGGCATTATTTCTCATTGTTTAATTCTTTTAAAGTAGCATTTCACATTATTGAGGGGAGGGTTAGTTCATCTGCTGATTGCTGAGCCTTCTGGGATCCCTTCTGTTCCCTAAGGCTGAGGCAAAACCCAAATTTACTAATGAACTGCCAAAAATTTCATTTCACAAATTTCTACTCATGTGCCATTACTGTAAAGGCTTTGTAGTTGTTATTACAGAGATGAGTTTATAGCCTGGAAACTAGGGCAATGCTGTTTTAACTATTTCATTACTTACACTTTATACATTTTAAAGAGGAAAAAAAGTATGTGCATGAGTGCACGTGTGTGTGTATGCGTGTGTGTGTGTGTGTGTGTTTCTGTGTATTCATGTGAGAGTGAGAGAGAGACAGAGATAGAGAGTTGCACATTTTCTCATCTTGCATTAGACTCCATTCTGCAACACAATAAATAATCTTTAAAGACTTATTTCAACCTTGCTCTTTGAACTCACGTTAGCATTTGGTAAGCCCTTCCTTTTCTGTAGGTCATTAATGCATTTATTTTTCCATTTGGTAAATGTTAATTTAGTGTCTACTCTGTGCTAGGCACCCTAAAGGTGCTAAAGGTATAGCTACTGTGGTGGCTTTGAAATGTATCAGCTTAGCTAGGCTGAAATACATTTCCCAGAATTCCCTGTCCTATATATTTCCAGTTACCTTGGGCCCCAAGAGACATTTCTTGTGGGAGATTTGGAGGGTGGAAGCAAAGCAAGAGCCCATGTATTTCACACACGTTGTCAGTGAGCCACTGGCTTGCCTTGAGGATGGGTGTCAGTAGCTGGACTTGTCATGCTCTCCCCTCCCCTCCATCCTCTTTAAACTTCTGTGACTCCTGTGTTGGGAATATGTGTTTAGTGCTCTCAGAATGGGCCCTGGGTTCTGCAGGACACCCACAACACCATCGCCAGAGGAGAAAAAGCTGACCTGGTTTCAATCCATCCCTGTGGGGATCCTGCTTATGCTTGTGAGTTCCAGTGTACTCTGAATCTCCCCCACTGGACATCTGTGTTCTTATCTGCCTGCTTGTGGACTGTAAGCTCCAGCACAGTCCATGACGATGACCGTCTTACAGAAACTGCCTCACCAATGCCCAAATTCCACATTTCAACTCTCAAGGGCAAATCCCTTAATATACATGGACGTATCTTCCAGTGGCCCTGCTCCTCTGGTGGAACCCTGACTGATACAGCCATAAGTCAGATAATGTAGATAGGGAGGGACTTTACAATGTAGACAGGGAGGGGCATATTTTCAAGGTGTTACCTCGCAGTTAAGTCATACCATTTATAAAAAGGGCTATGGATGCAAATTCGTAGTGACAGGACACTTTCTAAGCAGGGTCTTGAACAGGCTGAAGGAGCAGAGAATGCGTTCTATTCCATCCAGGCCCCCTCGGGTCCCATCTCATCTCTTTTGTAAATGCCTCCTGGCTTCAGCGTGTTTCTGTTTTCAGCAACAGCAACTATTGTTAGGAAAACTGCTCTTGGGCTACTGACACCTGCTTTGTTCCCAGGAGGAGAACCTGACACTCAATCCACAAATGTGTTGGTCTCTACAATTATTTGCTTCCGTGATCAAAAAACAAACAAACAAAAAAACTACACAATCTTCCCCAACTACCCCTTATCTGGTACCTTTTCTTGATCAGTGACTCTTGGTGACAGAATGAAAGCAGAGGATAAGCCACTTGTTCGATTAGAAACTAATATTTAGAAGTGACTAAGTATTTGTTTAATGTTAATCAAGGCCTGGTCAATTTTAAGACTGCTTTATTCTAGTCAGTGTTTTGAAAAGTAATCTTACTATCTCACCCTCTTCCAAAGCTATACGGCAAACCAAAAGGACATGGCTTCTCTTCTTTATCGGAATAATTGACACAGTTGCCGACCTACATGTCACCTTGGCCTCGTTATTTCTCACTTCACTCCTCACACCACAGTAGTTGCCAAGCTATTTAAAATACTTTTTTCCTCCACCCATTTCTTTCCATCGTCCATACTAAAAGCCTAGTTGAGAAGCGTATCACCTTTTGTCTAGATTTTTTTCAACTGTTTCTTTTTTTAAAAAAAAATTCTTTTCTTGTTTAAAGTATTACATATGTCTCCTTTCCCCCCCCCCCATTGACCTCTCCCCGGGTACCCCTACCAACCAGCACATGCCCTTATCCCCCCTACTGTCTGTGTCCATTGGTTATGCTTATACATATGCAGGCATACAAGTCCTTTGGTTGATCACCTCCCCCTCTCCCTCCCCTGCCTTCCCTCTGAAGTTTGACCGTCTGTTTGATTCTTAACTTCTCTCTCTCTAGTCTTGCCACCTCTATTTTCTACTCTTGTTTTAGAAAGAACTTACATGCTGTTATGACCATGCACACATCCAGCTCAAAACAGTTTTTGTTTCCAAGCATCAAGCAAGAATATATTTCAATTTCAATGAAGTTCACCCGAAATAGGTCTTAAAATGCAGATTAATGGTCTCGTCTAAGTCCCCTATGTAAGAATCTCAACTTCTGAGCATGAAGTTCAGGATTTAGTTCTGCCACTGCTCAGCGGCTCGGCTCCTCCCTCACATTCTCTTCTACTGTTAGAACAATTTAGCCACTTACGGAACATTCTGTTTATGGTGTACCCTTGCCTTTGTGTGTGCTATTCCTACTGCTCAGAACACGAAGTCTTCCCTTGTTAGGCTTCTATTGTCTTGTCAGTTCACATGTTATCCTCTGAAGCTTTCTCAGATGCCCTCAGGCACAACAAGCTTTGGCTTTCTCTAGGTTTCCACTGTACTCTGGGTCGTTAAAAGAACACTCTTGCCAGGGTGTGCTCTTGTTTGCATGCTTTTCAAACAGATTTTAAATCCTTGGGAGCAAAAAAAAGTCTTTTAAATATTTTTAAATTCACCCACATTTCGGAGATGGTAAAAATATATTTAAGGAATGAATAACAATAATGAATGTGTACTGCTGCTCCTTAAGGAAGCTGAAGCATTTTGGAAATGACTTCTGCTCTGTTGAAAGGCATGTAACAAATAGAAAATTATCTCTGTTGTCCCCAGAGACTCAGTTTTGTCCCTCCCAACTCTCATCACCCAATCAACAAAATACATTCCTTTCAGTTAACCAGACTCCTCTTTTCTTGGAATGGAATTGAAACTACTCAAGCGTTTACTATGGGGATCTCACCTACTGCCACCCTCAGCCCCAAGCAGTTAATCTTGTTAATCCTTTCAACTAGAGAAGAGTTCTGAAAAATAGTTTCCTCTGTCATACTCTACTTGAAGCAATATCTTACAGAGAGGTGCTCTGGACAAACTGCTCAACTAGCCTGCCCCAAAACTAACCTGGGATCTGGTAACATCTTGAACTTTCAAAAACTAGGCTCCTGTTATAAATATTTTACAAAGTGTTCAAGAACTTGGAGGAACTACACACAACCTAGACCATTTCTCCTGAGGCTTCTAGCATCACAAATCCCACTGAGAAAATATTTGGGACACATCTGATTCAGTGGCTATAACATGGTGGTTAACGTCAACATGGGTGACATTTTTATAGACCGCATGGATTTTCTTCCTTCCTAGGCCAGTATTTCTCAAGTTGTGAATTTTAGACCATTTACATCTGAATCGACAAAGATGTCCATTGAAATGAATAAACATTCTTTAGCTCCACCTGTTAGATGCTTTATCAGAATCCCCAGACACAGGACTCAGGATACCTAGCTGATTTGTTGTTGTTGCTGTTGTTCGCAAATGTTAAGAGCAACCTTGATACCGCTGTAACTAGCTAGTTATTAATGATAGAAAGGAAGCAAAGGGGGAAGGTCAGGTATTATAGACGTGTCATTTGGGCAGCTTCACCAGGACGCTGCAACTTGACACTCATCAGGAACCACAAAGGAAAGACAGATGCATGCCCAGTAAAGCTGGGGGAGGGAGGATGAGAGGCCAGAAAAGATGCTTGCTGTCAGTCAACCCTCGGGACAGAGATCATCGGCCAGAATTGGCGGAGCCTACATAAGCCTGTTAAAATCTGGGGATACATATTCCCCTAAACAAAGGAGTTTGCCTTCTTGTGCTCCTGGCTCCTGCTGCACTTGACTCGTGGCTTGTGAGGTCCTTTTGCTCCTGCTTCCTTGCATTTGCCTCTATGGCCCACAGCCCTGTGGATGCCGCATGCAAAGGACTGATGAACTGTACTTAGCGTGGGAACACAAGCTCAGCTAGCCTGATGACTGTGCTATGGCAAATGGGACTTTGGAAACCAAGGGGTGTGATTCCATGAAAATAAAACTTTCTACTACATCTCATCCTCCAGTGGGGACCTCCAGAAATTCTTATTCCAGCAGTACCCCAGGAACCCCATTCCCACCAGCAACCAGGGGAGAGAAGCCTCTCTCCTACCCTGTAACAATGCTAGTGCTCAAGACAAAATGCAAATTGAATGAAAATTTTATCTGCCGTGGTGTTCTTAGTCCAAAATCTGTTTGAAGAATCTTTATATTATAATAAATGTTACTTAAATGTCAACATCGCCCGCAAAATGATTTTTCAATAAGAATTTCAGATTTTAGCTAGAAAAAAAAATCCTCTGACTTTCTTTTGAGTCTAATAAGAGACCCATTATTATTAAAAATAGTCATTTAAACTTATTAGGTGGAAAAAAAAGTATGTGAAATCTTGGTGTAGAAGAAAAAACTCAATAGGTAATGCTCGCTCTAAAAAGATTTTTAAAAATGTTTATAAATGGACACTAGTTATCTGAATGTCCCCATTTTAATGCCTTTTTTTGGGGGGGGGTATTACATCTCTAAACAGAGAAGAGTATTAAATTTATGAGCCAGGATCTTTGTTATAGGACTCACATGAACAATATTCACTTACTAGCTTACATGCCTGTGTTTTCATAGCAATTGTCACTATGTAAAAATGTTGGATAAAAGTGGCCCTGCTAATAAACACAAATCACAAGCGCATTAGTTGTGTGTATATATTGTGTATAGGTATGTGCATGTGTGTGTTTTCTCTAAGGAAAGAGTGACCGAAATGACCTAAGGAGTCTTCAGAACAAAGAAGCAAATGGTAACAAAGGTGAAATTAGTGACCTTGACAATTATGACTTGCTGTTGAGTGGCATCCGTTAAGGTTCCATCTTTAGTCCAGGCTTTTACCAGTCAATATCACACCGCCAAAGTGGAAAATTCCTCCATGTCAATTATCTATTACAAACAGTCAACTCCCTTTGAAATAGTTAAACAAATCTATACATTGATGCTCACCAGTATCTTTTTATACAACATTGAACTAACTTGAGGTTTATGCGGTATAAACTGCTGTGTAGATATTTCTGAGATCTGAAAATTGGGAAACTCTCAAAGGGGAGGAAGATTTCTGATGTGTTGCAGAAATGCTGGGTGTTGCTATCAAAACAGTGAAAAACAGAGAAGTAGATTTCCAGTGTCCCAAATTAAGGATGCTTTTTAAACCTTCCATTTCATTAAACTGCATGACTAGATAGGAGAGTCTTGCTAAAATATTGTGATTAACACAAAGGAAGCTTAACAGACAATGCTATTATAGGTGAAAGACTGCTAATTGCCATCTTCCCAATAACTTATTGATTTTAATCAAATCTCCCTACAGCAGCATGCCAGCAGCAAATGGATAACTAGATAGAGGGAAAACACAACAATGGAGGGAGTTATATGGAAGAAATTATTCACGTTTGATTTGTATAAAATTGAACAAATATTCTTGATCAGCATTTATACAAATATAGATTCGTGGGGAAGGTGCTATCTAAATTGCTTCTCTCACAGTGTATTAAAAATTACCATAACTGTTAGCATTTTTAATTATTTTGATCTGCTGAAAATAGATTAAACTGAATGGGAAATTGGCTTATTAAGGCTTATATATTTGAGTTATTATGAAATGTTCTCAGCCACTGTGCCTTGAGAATCTTCTAGTCTAAAAGACATTTCTCTATCCTTGGCTGACAATGGAAGGAGGCAGGATAGAGGATTTAATCCTCAGGTAGGAAAGTTTTGTTTGGGGGAGGGCATGAGAACAAACCTTCTCACTCCCGCCACTTCATTAGGGAAACGAAGTCACGGGAACATTCCATAACTGAGCAACGGGTCTGTTTGACAGCACCGAGTGTTCGTAGGGTAGAAAAGCATCTTGCTAGACTAAACTTAACACTTACAACATGGAGAGCCCTTGAAATCCATCTTGTATTACAAGAGCAGTTTCTCAGTGTGCGATTCAATATAGTGTGAAGCATTGAAGAACTCACACTTTGGTCATTCACTGATGATGAAAAAGAAATACAGCAGCGAGTTTCAATTGTAGTCTCTAGGCATCCCACAGAATGTGTGCCTTTGGGGAACACCTTATCTATCAAATCGGTGACAGTGAACCCAAAGATAGTTTTTAGACACAAATAACAAATATGACTACACTTGAAATCTTTATGCCATTAATTTGTTATATATATATATATATATATATATATATATATATATATATATATATTTTTTAATTTTAGAGAGGAAGGAGGAAGGAGAGAGAGATAGAAACATCAATGATGAGAATCATTGATCAGCTGCCTCCTGCATGCCCCCTACTGGGGATTGAGCCGGCAAATGGAGCATGTGCCCTTACCTAAAATGGAACCATGACCTCCTGATTCATAGGTTGATGCTCAACCACTGAGCCACACTGATCAGCAACTTTTGTGTCTCTTTAAGGCTAAAAATTGCTGTACAAACGGTGTGATGATTCCTTTAAATCAAAACTGAATATATTATAATAATGATTCACAAAATGATGTTCTACTTACAAACCATCCCTTTTATTAAACCTTCCCAATTCAATGGCTAGGACTAGGAGATGTTAGGCTAGTAGCCAGTGCTCATTTTGATTTTTAAGGGAAACTATTTCAATACCAGTAGCATAAAGGTTTCAGTTACAAAATCATCTCCTTCAACATGTATGCTAGAACTATGTGTTTAAATAGTTTAGGACATAATCTGTCAACTTCAACATGACTAACATTTTTAGCATTTGGGGTCTGGGTAATTCTTTGTTGCTGAGGGGCTGTTTTGGTATTGTAGGCTATTTACCAGCACCTCTGGGCTATACCCAGGAGGGGGCAGTAGTATTGCACCCCTGCCCCCACTTGTAAAAACCAAATATGTCCGTAGGCACTGTCAAATGTCCCTTAGTAGGCCCTAGCAGCTTTGGCTCTGGATAGAGCATCAGCCAGCCCATGGCCTGAAGGGTCCTGGTTTTGATTCCGGACAAGGTCACGTATTTTGGTTGCAGGTTCCCCAGCCCTGGTTGGGTTGCCTGCAGGAGGCAACCAATAGATGTGTTTATCTCACATTGATGTTTCTCTCTCTGTCTCTCCCTCTCCCTTCCCCTTTCTCTAAAAATCAATGGAAAAATATCCTCCAGTGAGGATTAACAACAACAACAAAAAATTCCCTTAGTAGGTAAAATTACTGCTGATAGTAGAAGGCGATGCTGTAGTTCTCTTGATAATGATGCATCGCAAATAATTTTCTAGAAAATTTCCATTTCCCTGTAATAATGCAGAAACAGAACAATGAAATTTGCATTGCAGCTCTGAAGGCTGAGAAGCTGCTATTTACATAGAGTCTATCCATAATACACCTGCGGCTAAGTCAGCATTTTACTCTTATGAGACTAATTGCCTATATGGAATAAGACGCAGGAAACAATCACAGTGGTCGTATGAAAGGAGAGACAGTGTCATGATTGCACCATGCTACCTCCTGTGTAAGGTTTCAGGGAAGCGTGGTCCCGTCCAACAACAGCAAATAGTTTGGAAATAGTTGCCATCCCCGGCTGATTGGTAGCGGCTGATAGGAGCCCTGGTTTGCGTCCAGGCTCAGCAGGAAATAGGCCTGTGATACATTAAGGACATCTGCCTTGGACAAGGCAAGGGCAGTAATAGCACATATTTCACACATTGGCCCGTTCCTTCCTAGTCATTTTAACCGACTTGCTCTTTGGATTATTTTAAGCACATGATGAGACTACGGTATGATGTTTTGTGCTGCATAAATAAATACATAAAAGAAAAAAATGAAAAAAATAAAGATCACTTCTAAATATTAAGGAAGCCTCTCCTTTTCCCTAGGTGATATTTCAGGCTCTGTGGATATGCCATCAAATAGAAAACACAGTCTTTCCTATAAAAATGGATGGTCTAGTATTCTGGTTTCTAGTGTAAAACAAACAAACAAAACAAACAAACAAAAAAAGCCACACTTTTATTTAAAAATATATGTAGTCACACAAAGCATTGACTTCCTAGGAAGACACTTTCTTCTGTAACCTATGTCATTCTTCTCTGGTGTTCTTCTGTGTTTCTCTTACTTTTTGAGTTGTGAAGATCAACTATTAGGCCAGTTTCCTGAGAAAGTGGCATGGTTTCAGCCTTGAGGAATGCTTTGTAAGAAGACTGAAGACAAGACAAACTTTGTGCTTCTTTTGGGCTAAAAATTGCCATATAAATGGTGTGATAATTCCTTTAAATCAAAACGGGATGCATTATAACAATGATTCACAAAATGATTTCCTACTTACAAACCATCCCTTTTCTTAAACCTTCCCGATTCGGTGGCAAAGATTAGGAGGTGGTAGGCTAGTAGTCAGTGTTCATAAAAAGTAAAAGTCTTGTTCGCTTCTCCTCAGCTGCTGTACACACAATGAAAATCCATGAGTAAGCTCTTCCCAGATGAGGGTTCTGAGTTCCTTGCTCAATGGAGTGACGCTTAGGTAACCCGGCTCAATCAAAGGTGTATCTCGGCACAAAAGAGCACTATCATATGAGTAACAGAAACTACACATATTAAATCCTTAACCGCCAAGGGTCTGCTGTAGATAGTGATGTAAAACTTGGCTGGCTTGATTTCTTTGTATCCGGGTAGATTTAATTGCCCTCTTAGTATAAAATAAAGACTGAGAAAAAGTGAGAATGAACTTGAGTTTTGCTGCCCCCAAGCCTGGGAAAACCTGCTCCTGTGCAGAGACTAGGCCTAATAAATTGAGATTTTTCAAGGGGCTATTAACTCAGAGATGAAAGCCTTGGGAACTGACTTATGTACGGATATAAAAGGGGAAGAAGGGCCCCTTGTGATGGTAGGCTCCCAAACCAGAGGCAAGGGAGGGCTGCTCTAGGCAATGGCCACAAAGGTTCACTGGGAAGTGTGACTGACCAGTGAAGACAAGTCCTGGGTTTATCGGTTGGGGGTTAATTGGCTGTAAAGGAGTTTGGCACAGACCAGTTCTTGAGCCTCAAGTCCACAAATCCTCTATGAGGCCATTTTTGTTTGTTTGTTTGTTTTTGTTTGTTTTGTTTTTCCCACTCTGACAACGTTTCTGAGAAGAGGATCTTTTGCTTCTGACCACGTGCTAGTTCCCAAGGTCAGGGCTTAGGTTCATGTCAAAATCAAGTTCACCTGCACACGTTGACGAGGCTTTGGAAAGAGCCTTTATTTTCCTCATGTCAATTTGACACCTAAGGCAGTTTCAAAAGAAAGAATGTACTTTACTGAGAAAGAAGAAGAAGAAAAAAAGTGTCCTTCACACCTCGTGAAAAAGAAACATCGGAAATAACAAAGGATTTCCTTTATTCGAAGCGTATCGGCAAGGTGTTCGGGGAAACCCACTAGAAAAGACAGAGCACGCTCCTGACAGCCACATGGGTTCCTTGGTCAAGCAAACATCTTGTGCAGAATGGGCGCCTCTACAACTCAGAGCAGAGTATTAGTCTGAAAGAAAGTCAAGGACAGAGCCACCAAGGGAAACGTAAAGGTATACATTCAGGTGCACACTGCCACTGAACTCCGAATTTTGGGTAAACGAGGGAGCAAAACAGATTACGCCATTTGTCATCAGCTGGAAAGACTGGGGGAGAAAAGGCTCCCATTTGAAAGAACACTTCGGGGGCTTTTCCTTCCAGGAGAAACATGTTTCATGTCATCCAGACACTAAGTAGATTTCTTTCACAAAAACTGTTACATTATCTGGGTAAACATGTCAATCAAAGACTACAACTAGCAATTTACAGCAATGATGCCAGATTTAACATCCAGAGAGCAAGATCCAGGGGGAAATAGTGTTTTTATTTACCTCTTTGTTACTAGAACAATTTTTTAAAAGACACATTTTTATATATAAGGAGCTTTGAAAAGAGAGTATCTGTGTTATATTCAGAACAAATCCTGAAAACTTTGAGGTCTTTTTACTGGATTGCTTTCTCTTTCCGTTTAAGAGAGAGTTTTCCCAAAACACGACTGACCAAATTTTTGAGGGTATCTCAGAAAAACACTGCTTATAAATAAAGCTCTAAAGAAGTGGTGACACGGAATCTTAAGCCGCTTGTATGTTAGAGGTTTAATCATTACTTATTAATTTTCCTATTTTCATGAGGTTTGCTCAAACTTAATATTCTATTAAGGTAGCATCTGTTAGAGGAATTATCTTGGTTTTTTAAAGCAAATTTTAGCTGATTACCATGAATCTACATAATTAGAATTAGGTCTAATTATGTAGTGTAAATACATGTAATATATTTATAACATATAATGACATAATTATGATTCACAATAATATTAAAAACCCCTCCTTAAAATGAGTTAGAAAAATATGCTGCACAACCCCCTACAATTTATGAGCAATTTTACAATGTATGTTTTTCTGTAGTTTCTAAAATAGAGCTCAGTACAAAAATATAATTAACAATAAATATATTTTGAAGTTATTACCCTAAAAGAATGCCACCAAACCTTCATTAGAGATCAACCAAAGGACTTGTATGCATTCATATGAGATTCCAAACTATAAATATTTTGTACTCTGTTTAAGAGGAGCCCATTTTCAAGTGGTAATCTAATATGCATACATTTCCAATGCACCTCTGAACCAAGTTCTGAATGTTTAGAATGTCTAGCAAGAGCTAATGCAAGATGGCCCTAACATTGTCTTCTAAACCATTCATCCACATGATAGAAAATATAGCAAATGATGATGAATTGGGGTCTATATACTAATTAGAAATATGAAAGGAAAATTGGGGTGGACAACTATATATATATATATATATATATATAAATTGTAGGACAACTGTTCATTTAATTCATAAAGTTGGATGATATATTTAATACACTATTGGAGGATTGACAAATTTTTTCCTGTAAAGAATCAGATAATAACTATCTTAAAAGGAACACAGAGGTTCTATGACAGCTATTTATTTTTAAATATATTTTTATCGACTTCAGAGAAGAAAAGAGAGGGAAACAGAGATAGAAACATCAATGATGACAGAGAATCGTTGATTGGCTGCCTCCTGCATGCCCCACACTGGGGATTGAGCTCACAATCCACACATGTTCTCTGACCTGGAATTGAACAATGACCTCCTGGTCCATAGGTCAATGCTCAACTACTGAGCAACACCAGCTGGGCCATGACAGCTATTTAGCTCTGCTGTGATAGCTCTAAAGCAGCCACAGACCATACTTCAAGAAATGGGTGTGGCTCTGTTCCAATAGAACTGTGCTTTCAAAATAGGCAACTACTGGATTTGGCCTGGGAGGGGCACTTAGTTTGCAGACCCCAGTATTGTGCCTTAGGGGAATAAAGACTAGATTCTGGAGTCTGTTCTCCAGATTTATATTTTGCTTTCACTATTGCATAACTTTGTGATCACAGCTAACTTACTTTAGTTTTCTCATTTGTAAAATGCTGGAAATAACCATTTCCTGTCTCATAAGGTTGTTGCGAGGATAAAAATTAAATAATTTATGGAAAACACTTACTATAATAGGTCATGTCTTCTCTGTAGGAGGAATAATTTGGTGTTTATAGATATAAAGTGTGGCTATGCAAATATTTGGTATTCACCATTAGTTTTCAAGCTTTGATGGCGTCATTATGCACACTGAGGGGAGAAAAGCATTCGTTTATCTGCGGAAGCAAAGATGTCCACACTGATAAATTATTTTTCCAAAATGGAATAGAACACAATATCCTAATGAGTCTGATCTTATACATAAGGCATAAACTATATAAATATACTAAATAAACTATGTATGCTTAGGTAATATGCTTTACAAATAAAGCAAATATATCATCGGGCATAGATAGAACGCATGTGATTATGTATTCAAGCATGTCCAATCAAAAAATACATATTCCGTGATTAATATGCATAGTCATCAGGACAGGCAATGGTTAACCTCTGCTTTCCTGCTTTTTTATTTTTTGTAATTTGGAAGAGATGAAAACAAATAGACAATTAAAATTCAGTGTGATAAACTATTCTAACAGGGTGCACACATTATATTTTTTTAATAAGATTTTGAGGAAATCCTAAAGAAAGTTCTTCTTGACAAATCATTGAACATTTTCCAAAAGATTTTCATGAATATATGTCTCGCCAGTAAAAATGCAAGCCATTTCAGTACGGGGTCTGTGTTTACATGTATAGTATTTCCTACGACGTTTCTCTTGTTATTATGCACACCCTTTTGTTAAATAAACATGTTTGAATAAATTAATCTTGCTCCTAATCCGGTAAGGTAGTAACAATTCATTCATTAAGCTTTTCTTGAGGTCATGCAATCAAATGTCCAGGTACCCCTATGTGGGTGAGTGAGCTCCTTGTAATTAAAATACGTGAATCTTATCTGCTACCCATCTTTCCAAAAAGTTGTGATGAGTAACAATATGATCCTTTAACAAGTGAACATATAAATAATAATAATAATAATAATAATAATAATAATAATAAGTAGTAGTCCACACAATGCCAGTGAATTTCTAGCCCATTGCTCCATCAACTCAAGAGTAGAGACTGTAGTATAGTGAAACTAGGTTGAGAGGCCCTGGTGATGATTCTTAGTGACATTAAAATTTGAAAAGAAGTGATATATCAGTCAGGCAAAAGCCTTACTAATACTGCCTTCCTAAACAAGAGAATGAGGTAGATAATATCTCATCACTGTGGGCTGAATTTTATAAATGGACACATAATCACTCCAGTCAACTCTGGGCTTGGGGAGAACCCTTTACCTCCCATATACCACTGGGGTACCTGGCTGCCTATTTACCAGATCTACTTCCACTCCTTGACTTGTCCTATGTTCCGCATGCCTGTGTTCCTTGGCAAGATGTAAACTACTGTGGAGCAGGGGGGAGGGAAACTTGATATTACTCATTTTCCTTTCTTCCTATCCTAAACTGCCCCCTGATTCCCTAGTAACTAGTAGTTTTATAGTGTAGTCCACATACCTGTCACTAAAGAAATGTTGGTTCGATTTTTAACAAAGAACCAATAGGGAAAAGTCTACTATGAAAGATTTTTCTTTTACCCACAGGAAATAGACAAGGCAGAGACTTACTACATTCCACTGGCACACAGTGAGTGGATATTGGGGGTGGGGAGAGTAAAGCCTAGCCCTCCACCTGTTTTTTTTTTTTTAATATATTTTATTGATTTTTTACAGAGAGGAAAGGAGAGGGATAGAGAGTTAGAAACATGGATGAGAGAGAAACATTGATCAGCTGCTACCTGCACACCCCCTACTTGGGATGTGCCCGCAACCAAGGTACATGCCCTTGACCAGAATCAAACCTGGGACCCCTCAGTCCTCAGGCCGATGCTCTATCCACTGAGCCAAACAGGTCAGGGCCCTCCCCCTGCTTTTGTAAATAAAAAATATCTTGCTACCCAGTGACACTCATGTGTTATCTTCATACTCATTCCTACCCAGGCTGTGGCTGCCTTTGTGGTACCATCGTATACTTGGGTATCATGACACAGATCAGATATCCACAATGACTAAAATACATACTACCTGGCCATGTACAGAAAGTTTGCCAACTCCTTTAAAGCCGTTCTATGCTCCTTTATACACAGATGGTACCACTACTGACCTCCCTGGGCTGTCTAACTCAGAAAGAATGGCCTAACTGTACAAGGCCAGGATTTACTTGAGGAATGAAAAAGCCTTTCAGCAGAAGCAAAAGTAACCAGCAGCGAGTCTCCTTCCTGGTCTTTCAAGCCCAGAATCCTTTTCATAGAACAAATGTTTAAATACAACTTTGAGTAGGACCAAAGTTTAACTTACACTTTGATGATCAAAACACAGTACCCACCCCTTCTCGTTTAAACTCCGTAATTGAGTAAATTTTGGGCGCGCATTCATACAACTTGTTCTGTGAACCTTAAAATTCCCCAATCTCCACCCTGTTCTGCCCACAAATCTTCTGAATCCCCAGAGAAAAGTAAAAACTCTCTGGGGGACCTCTCTCTCAGGCTCTGCTTACAACAGGCTTCTGTATCTTCAACAGTTATTGAAAATGCCTTGGACCATCTCACAAGGCAAAAATGTTTCAGAGAATATGACCTTTGTCCCTTAAAACCTAATTAAAATTGGTTCCACATTTTCTAACCTATGTATGCACTATCCCAAATATCAAATCACGTGTTGCTCATGGTTCAATCAGAAAAGTAGACATCTGATATCCAATAAAACTTCACCTTATTATTTCCGTATTCAAGTTACCATCATCATCATTGTTGTTATTGCTGCTATTCTTTTGCTTTGAATATATTGCTACTGCAGCTTGAGAGATTCCCAATATGCACTTCCCCGACATACCTTTTCATGAAAAAAAATACATTTACTGTTTGTCCATTGGATGCAGATGGCAGCACTAGTTGGGGCCAAGCTCACTCAGCTGCACCGATTCCCTGCTCTATTGCTTTTCTTCTCTGGGAGCAGCAATGAGGGTCAGGGTTGCCAGTCCCACAGTCAATCTCCAACCCTAGGAGGACATATAACTAGAGCCCACTCTTGGTCCTTTTGGCTTCTGCCTGTCCTGGTGTGAAATGTCCTGAGAAGAGACATTCTCAAATGTAAACTTTCAGTCTCTGGCAAATCATTTACTTTTCTTGGTGGAGGATTTGCTAAGGAGAGAAAGAGCGTTACGTGGATGTACACTTCAACGAACATTGCCAACATTGTCAGTCACTTAAATTATTTGAAATGCGTATGGACTGATCAACTATAAAGATGACAGTGGATCTGAACCTGGCTACTTCCTGTAGCCTGCAGACCTGAGCCAATTTGGTCATTCGCCATTGTTAGAGTTAGATGTGAGTTACAGACCTCTTTCTTACACATTCAATGACAGGTTACAGTGAAAATTAGTGTCAGGGTGAATTCAGTTCCGCACGTAGGTATTTATTAACATGCAGGCCCAGAACAATCACATAACTGAATGCCAGGCCTCACCTATTTAGGTGCTCTGAGAGAGCTTTGCACCAACTCTATCATTAGGGCCGGTGCTTTCAGCAGGATTTGGCTAACCACAGAGTTAAAAGACCTAACTAATCAGTAGCCTAGTTGGCTGCAAATAGAGTGGATTGTTTTCTCTGAATTCTTAATTTCCTGCAAGATCAGGGGAGACTGCTATAATATTTTATCAGTGAAGATGTCTTGAACATCACAGATTTCCCAATAATATCTTTCCACTTGTGGTTGTTTTTATTTAACAAAACCTCAGTGTTGTTCACAGATAAAGACAGCTGTTCCTATACTGGTTGCCCCTGGAGTGTGGCATTTTGTGTGGAATGTGTACACTTGATTAGGGTGACTAACCACCCCCAGGCCCTCTATTAAAGGAACAAAAACATATATCACACTGTCTGTGCTGAAATTTTTTCCATATTAGCTACAGACTAGATCACAGTTACGGGGCTCTCGCCTTTGCTGATTTGGCATTCATTTATTTGTTCAGTCAAAGGAACTTGCATAGACTCAAGCACTATACCCATACCGGGGCTGTTTCAGATGCATGGTCTGTCACAGCGGAGCTCCTCAAATATTAGAGTGTATCAAAATTACCTGGGAGGCACTCGTTAAAAAAAAAAAAAAAGAAAAAAAAACTTATTTCCAAGCATCCTTTCTTTACGGTAGGACCCAGGAGCCTTCTTCAATTTACCAAGCAGACAACTGTTCTACAGGTGGTCCTGAGACGTCTTTGAGAAATACTAGGTGGTTGGAGGGTAATAAGAGCAATTTGGGGGTAAAAGGTTGGGGGGAGTGTATATGAGTCAATATTGAAATGAAAGTATCTTGAGTTTGAAACGACTGTGCTTTGCGCTGATGGCATTGAATACTTTATGTTTGGGGGGGTCTGAATAGAACAGACAGCTCGCCTAATTGCTGCTCCAGCTCGGAAGGGTCACAGACTTGAATATCTTGTGCTGTAAGAGGTCTCTTTCACAGCTAATTTAGGCCATTTCCATGTCTGATAAAATGGATTTTTGACAGAAACAAGGAGGTCCAGGCATTAGTCATTACTGGGTGTTAATCACAGAGCATTAAGATACTTGTTTATTCTGATTAAGCATTCCGCTCACTTACCATTTTTCTAAAGTAAACTGCTTTGCATTTGTGTAAAGGGAGGGTGACAGAGCCCGAGTCTGCCTTATCAAGGCCTAGGGATCCATGCACTAAAGCTTAATAAATAAATTGCATCCCCATGTTTTAACAGATAAACCAAAGGGAAAAAAAAGTTAATGATATGGCGAAAGGAAGCTTTATATAACCAGGGCTGAGCTACTACTTTCCAATTCTATCTCTGGTCTTAGTTTTTTTTGAGCCAAGTTAACAAGGACAAGGTTTTCAGGTAACCCTAGATTGCTGCTTTTGTTAAGTGCTTGTTAGAGCTTGAAATAAAAGGAAGTGCCTGGTGCAGGGAACACATTATCACCCATAAAAATGGACCTGAAAGGAATCATGTCAGGCCTGCATGTTGCATACAAAGTGAAAAGCCCCATCAGACGTACAGTACTAGAGATTTGCCTATTTCCAGGCCATCACATAGAGAGGGAATTCTCCAAGGCAAGATCTGGTTTGAGCGGTTGCCTAGGGGCCCTGCCACGTAAGCAGTGTTGAAAAGGGTCTTAGGCCTTTGGCCCAGGGATCCCTTTTCAAAGAATTTATCCCACAGAAGAAAAAAAATGAAACGAAACACACAGACACACACACACACACACACACACAGAGACAAGACTGCAAAGATGTGTCTAGAGGGGTGTTTACTCAGGGATACTTGGATTGGTGAATAATTGGAAACCACACAAATAGTGACTGGCAGAAGTCTGGGTGAATAAGTTATAAAACACCCACACCATGGAATAGTATATAGCCATTGAAAAGAAAATCTAGATTATTGACACGAAAGTATGCTCATTACAAACAGAGCAAGTTGTAGAACAGTATATATGAACCATAATGGGGGGGAAAAGTTACTGTGTGAACAGGAAATAAAATCTCAAAGAATGGTCAATAAAGTATTGATAGATTATCTTTGAGTAAGGTAGAATTGATTAGTGTTCATATTCAAATGTACACTCTGTATGTTAATTTACTTAATAAGCATGTGTTATTTTAACATCAAGATAAGATTGTGTCAAGGATCCTGAGAGATTATCCCTCTGATCCTATTTATTCCAACCTTTCCTTTCTCTTCGACATGAGCACTCTGGGGTCATGGAATAGATGGGCCTGAATTCTACACGGGACCTAGCCATTCAGAAAGCCCCATACATAGCTGAGGCCCACCGGAAACTTCAAGGGAGCAAACGCCAGCCTTCTGCATCTCTCCTGGCAAGGACTTTCAGCGTCTCTAGTGTTAGGATAGGGAGCTGGGGGAAGCAGGGAGATCAGGATCAACAGATGAGAGAGCTTAGCCAGAGACCTAGACAGGGAAGCCATACCATTCACACCCCTTTCAGATTAATAATCTGGCAGCTAATTTTTGAACTAACTGTCATTTGTATGTGGCACCTTCTGTCAGAGCTGTCGCGTGGAGTCCCTTTCACTTCACACTGGCTTGCTAGCTGGAGGGGCTGGCGTGGCTCCAGGGGTTCAACCTGCTAACACAGGCTGCTGTCAACCTGTGCTCCTTGGTGGAAGCCCTTGGATGTTTTCATGAGCAAGTGCAGGAAACTATTTATAAAAGCGATTTCTAGTTAAAGAGATGAGGAAGCCTCCATCCCACCTCCACCCGTACACCTCACCTCTTGTCCAACAGAGAGAACCACAGTTTCAATTCTCAGGGAAGAGTTCATTAGGAATAGGGCAGAAGGGATAGTTGTAGAAGTTGGGAATATCTAGATTAGTAGTAATTCTGTACTAGGCAATGGTTATGGGATTTTGAGTAAAGATTGGAGGTGTTGCCTCAGCTGTCTCACCTGTCAAATTTCAATAAAAATATTTACTTGAACCCGGCTGGCATGGCTCAGTCAGTGGTTGAGCATTGTCCTATGCACCGGTTAAACGGTTTGATTCCTAGTTAGGGCACATGTCCGGGTTGCAGGCTCAATCCCCAGTGGGGGTTGTGTAGGAGGCAGCCGATTCATGATTCTCTCTCATCATTGATGTTTCTAACTCTCTCTCCCTCTCCCTTCTTCTCTGAAAATAATAATAATTTACTTGGCCTGCCTTGTAAACATTAAATAAAATATTAGGATGTGAAGTAGAGCTTCCATGTTTGAGAATGTTTTTTTGGTGTGAATTAAATTGAAAATCCTAGCACTCCAACCCCAATTGCCTATCCTAGGACACTACTCATATACCCATGCAACCTCAAGCAGCAGCCCCCCCGCCCTGCCCCCCTGCCAACAAGCACCCTTTCTCTGTCTTCTTCCCTGCTAACTGAACCCTGTTATTTTGCCTTAGCCTCAGGGAGCCCGTATCTTCAAAGGTGGCAGTGCTGATTTTAGGGGATAACATGATTGGTCCGATTTTGTCACATACCCTCCCCTCTTTAAACTAGCAATTTCTTTAAACTAAGTACAGTCTCTCTGGCTGGCAGATTGATGGGATGTCTTCTCAAGGCATCTACGAAGGGTTTTCCTCATCTTATAAAGTCTTTAACAGAAAAACTTCAGTCTTTCTGCACCCAGGCACTGTCAACTGCAATGCTGTGTGACTGCAGAGAAATCGTAGCAGCATGAGCAGAGAAGTGGGGGCAGGCAATGAGGAACCAGAGCAATGACACCCTTGACCCTGGGATGTGGGCTCCTGACAAAGTTCTGTAATTTTCTTCCGACACCATTTCCCTGGCCAGGTCACCAGCCATGACGGTGATGAAAGTCACTTTTACCCCCCTTTTGCCTTTTTATATTATTACACACAATAAAGTCCAAGAGCACAGTGAAAATATGTCCTAGCCTGAGAGCTCCTGGTTAGTTCAAGATTCTAGAACCAAGATCTATAGGTGAAACTAGAAATCTAATATGTAAAAGATGGGGTGGTAACAAGAAACCTAAAGGGTAGCTGCATTTCTCAACATACATTCTGTTGCAAACATATCCTGTCAAATGTTAATAAATTTGAAACAGATTTTAACAGTTTGATTTAAAAAGGTAGGTGAATAAGAAGTTAAATAGGTCACTTGTTTCATTTTTTTCTTACTGTTGTTAATTATTGAATATTTCATTGCAGATATTCTCAGAATTATAAAGATGTCAACATACATTACACATCTCCAATGGGGGACATAATATTGAATGTGTTCTAATTATTCAGATTTAATTAATGTATTTAACTTGAGTATTTTTATAGGTGTAGTGTTCAACAGTACAACAAAATTAAAACACAAAACGATAAGGAAAAAAACCCACAAATTTGGGGATCACTGTCCTGCTGATGTACAGATAACAATTTTTCCTGCTCAGACATGTTTTCGAGAAAATGTGGCTAGTAGACTTTGGCTTCACTAAGTCTCTGGTTTCTCTGGAGTGTTTTTGCCTTAAGTCCCCCCACTCACCCCAAAAGATGAATTCTTTTCAATAGGATAAAAGCATCATTACCATCACTTTTAAAACACATTGAACAAATACTTATTGAGCACCCATCACACGTACAACACTATTGTAAGCATTGGGAATAGAACATCACCCTGTTAGCAAGGGGCTGACAATCTATCTGGAGTATCACATTGGTGGGGGAGACTTCTCTATGAATCTATAACAATCTTACGTACTCAATAATCAACATCCCGTATACTCCGGGCCCATCTTTTTAGGGATGCTTATAGAAGAAGGCAGCCCTGAAAAGAAAGAGGAAAAGATGCCCTAAGGATCATATGCATATGCATTCCTGGATACAAAAGGCAAAAGAGTGAATTTTTCCTACAAGATTCAGAGGCATGACACAGGCCGCCTTGAAGATTATTTGCTTCCATTCCACAGTAATAAAAAAGATCTCTCTCTTTGGAGGAAGAATGGGCAGATTTGCAAGCAACCCTTAAACAACATCAGCGTCTCCTTACACCAGATCAGAATCCCCTCTCTCGTGATGTATCTCCTACTTGTACAGGAACCATCTGGCTCTCCCTGCACTGACCTGAGGGACTGAGTCTTAGGGGACAGGTGTGAGAATGTCACTCTGGTTGTTGCTCTTATTGTGAATAATAAACTCTTTCTCTCTGATCCATGAGTCTCCTGGCTTCTTGTACTCTGCACAGTTCCTGATTTAATATCCATACACACGTTAGCCCATTTTAGACAGAAAGGCCAGAAAAAATCTGGCCAAGTTGTAACGCACTGTAGCTTCTAAACTTAGTGATGAGACACCCTGTGAGCTTCCTTCGTTAGCAATCGTGGGGTGGTAATGCAGCCATGCAGTGCCACTAGAATAAAGGTGCCAGGAAGGTAGGGATTTCTATATGTTTCATATTCACTGCTGTATCCCAGCGCCTAGAGCAATACCTCATACAAAATGGCCACTCAATATATTATCAAGATTGCCTTCTTCTGCCTTGTCTCAATTCACAGAAAACCACCATAGAAACCAAACAATAATAAATATTTCTGTTGGACGGGGGGGATAGATTTGAAAGGAAAAACTGCCTTCCTGAGTTTAGGTAAGAAAAAATATATATTGTTAACTCTTGGGTTATGAGTCTATATTAAAAAATAATTTCCTCTGGATGCTTGGTTTCATTTGGACCCATCATACCAAACGCACTAAATAAATTATGCTGAAAAATAAGTTCCAAACCAAGAAAATGTAAATACACCTATTGGCATTCCAATTAGATTTTTTTTTAACTCAGAAAGTAATTATGCCATTATCAATTACTGGACCTAGTGAGCTGTGAGGAGATAGCAAAATTCATGTCTAATATTATTGGGTCATTTTTTTTTCTTGCTAAAAACTAATATATCAGGAAAGAAGTCAAGAATTAAAAAAATGATAAATATTGACATTAATAACTATTATGGTCATATAGTAAAAACAGGGAAACATATTGATAGTGACTAAAAATCTGTAGCAACTGTCACTTTGTGCTGAGATTCTAAAAATTAGCCTCACATTTATTAATATACTTACGGATTACATTTGTCTTCACATGTAAAACATGGGTTGGCTACTAGTAGAATTGATGCTACAGAAGATTTAAGGGATATCATATATTTTTACTAGCTCGATGGTACTGATACTATGATCATTTTTTTTAAAGATTTCTGGCCATGGCAAAATATGAGGAAAAAATGTACTAATTTTTCTGGGATAAAACAATTCCATTCATTTATTTTTTTCATATTTCTGTAAGGTTCTCAACTTCTTGAATTTTAGGAGTCAGAACAAGAGTTGTACATTCTTTCAAGCAGTTAGGGGTAACAACACAAACAAAATAACAGCCGACACTCACTGAGCACTGATCAGGGACCGCACCAAGAAATTCATTCATCTCAGCAACCCGCTGGGTAAGAACTGCAATGCGCCCATTTTCCAGATGAAAGACCGCAGGTTTAAAGAGGTCAAATAACTGGCCCAAGATGATGAAACTTGTACCAGATGAAGGAGGAACTAAACCTAAGCCAATGAAATGCAGTAGTCTCCATCACTGCCCACTATTCAGTGTGAAAGGGAAATCTTGTCAAGCAATGACTGAGCCTGCTGAGTGACCTAGGCCAGCTGGAATCACCTGCAGCCCATTCATTTGTCAAGCTTTTTTTATTTTTTTTTTCAAACTGATTTCTAGAGAGAGATGAAGAGAGAGGCAGAGAGAAAGAAACATGGATATGTGAGGGACACATCGACTGGCTGCATCCTGCATGCCCCCACCTGGGATTAAGCCTGCAGTCAGGGCATGTACCCTGACTGGGAATCAAACCAGCAATGTTTTAGTGCATGGGACAATGCTCAAGCCACTTAGCCACAGCGACCAGGGCATATGCAGCCCATTCTGATTCAAGGTTCAGTGTGGCTGAAACCAGGCTTCTCAACATTGGTGACATAAGACCTGAAGGCATTAATGACAAAGAAAAGTTTATGATTTGCTTCATGAATAAATCTGCATTCAAAATTGTCTTATTTTCTTTGTTTTGTTTTTTGTTTGTTTGTTTTTCCTTTTTGCCCTATATCCAGGTCTTTTGATTTAACCGAAGTGGTCCATGTGACATAATAAATATTCCTATGATTTCTACTGCTAGATCTACTAATTCTAGTACTACCATTTCTTTAAACTGTAGTGCTAAAGGGAATCATTTGTTAAATGCAATGATTATCGCTAATCTGTTCGGTGCCAGGGCTGTGCTCAACTTGAATGATAGAGCAATGAATAAGATAGAGTCACTACATTTAAGAGGTCAGGGTCTTGTGAGGAAGGCAGATGAATAAACCCCAAATTGAATACACTCTGAGAAGAAATTTAAGTGAGGGATGGCCAGAATGTCACGGGAGTAAGTCAACACAGCAGAGGAGGGGGCAGGACAGTACTCCAAGGGGCAGAGCAGTTAAGATGAACATAAAGGTGAGGAGGAATTAGTCATTTGGGCAAAGCTGAAGGCTGGTGGGTAGGTGGAGGAGAGGGGAAAAGCATTTGAGAAATTTTGCAAGTCATACATAAACACGTATGCCCGGTAGGTATCCTCTGGAAAGTAAATCAGCAGAACTATCCACGTTCTCAATAGTTGGGCTCTTTCGTACAGGTAAGAGGTTTCTGCTTTATTGTGTGGGCAGAGCGGAGTGCTCTACTGAACGCCTCTCATCCGAAGAATGGCTATTTGACTTAGACAGATGAAAGGGGCAGTAATGGAGAGCACCCAGTCGCCTCTTATGCAATCCACGAGGTCAGTAACATCTGCATTTCCCTTTTCCGGGCAAAGTGATCAAAACTTCTATGTAAGATGAGGGCAGTCACTAGGTAGCAAGGAATCAGGGGGAGAAATTCATCGTGTCCATTTTTTTTTTCTCTTTGTTGGAGGTCACTACAAGGGAATAAAATCTCCCCACTCCCAATTTATTCAAGGCAGCGTGGGTTGGAGGTCTTGAAAGTCTAGGCTCCCCTCATTTTTTAAAATATATTTTATTGATTTTTTACAGAGAGGAAAGGAGAGGGATAGAGTTAGAAACATTCATGAGAGAGAAGCATCGATCAGCTGCCTCCTACACACCTCCAACTGGGGATGTGCCCGCAACCAAGGTACATGCCCTTGACCCGAATCGAACTTGGGACCTTTCAGTCCGCAGGCCCACGCTCTATCCACTGAGCCAAACCAGTTAGGGCTCTAGGCTCCCCTCTTACGAAAAGAGGGAAATAAGAGGTTTGGGTTTCTGGTGTGTTTTCTTTTTTTGTTTGTTTGTTTTAAATTTCCTTTTGGGTTCTAAGCCTAGGATCTAGAATAGAAAGAAAAATTTGAATTACTTTCAAGAGAGAGAGAGTTCATGGTCTCCTGGTTTATGATGCACAGTGAGGCTCCAGGGAACTTCTGAGTAATTTCAGAGGAGCCAGACCTCTAGTTCAGGAAAGGCAACTGCCTAGGCCCAGAAAATAATCCTGGCAGCCCTGGGTTCCATCAAAGACTCAGGGCCAAATTTGTCCTGAGCAAATAGCTCAGCTTCCCTCGGTTTCCTAACTGACCTACGGAATTTGGGATTAGAAATCTCAGAGGTGCTTCCACTGAAGATGAAAGAAGGGAAACCCATCCTAAGTCCCAGGGTGCATACAGACGAGTCCCCACCCACTGAAAGGACTTCGCATTTCTGGAAAATCTCAGGTGGAAAGAGAGGGATTAGGAGAGACACAGACAGATAAACAGAGAGGCAGCTAGAGACCAACTTTAATTTGCATAATAAATGAATTAAAGGTTACCAAATTTTGGTATCTGCTAGCTGAAATTAGCAGGCTGATAAGCTCGACCTGTGGAAAGGACTAGCTTCAGGTTGGGCTGCCACACAGGACTCGTCAATGTTGCAGACAATACATGCACAGGTCGATATGCTTATCTGTAGGTGGAACTTGCAGGCAGGGCATCATATTGGCCATCTATCATCAGAGCCGACTTGATTGGGTTGTGATTTTCACTTGCTGTTGTTCTTTTCTGAAAATTACAGATTTCTCTTGGCTTAATCATTATTGATGTAATTTGTTGACGGTTGACTGGTTAACCCTAAAGTCTACAGGCTACGTTTCCAGTTCTTTCCCCCTACAATTCTTCAACAATCAGGCTTAAAATGTGTATGTTCAAAGACAAAGTGCTCGTATTCCCATCGCTAAAGCAGCTGTGCTGCCATGAAGATGTGCCACCCATGCTTCTGTGACCCTTGAATAGCATGTGAAGTATGACAGACTGAGTGTTTCTTTAAGTGTATGGGACACAGGGTTAGTAACTACTATATATACTCCCGGACATTGCACTTGTAAATATGTTTGCACTTTTTGAAATCAAGTAAATGATACCCAATTTACCTGTATCCCTGGCAAAGCTTCATTGCTATTTTTTTTTAATTTGGTCCCTTTGAATTAACTGTTCATCAATAAGCTTATTTCCCATTGGAAAGTACCCTGGGGTGGGAGTGGAAGTTGACTCTTGATGTCCTTCGCCCTGAAATGACTTGTGACGGAAGAAGTTTGCGAATCGCTAGTGTGAAAAGGAAGTGAGGAGAGCTTAAAGGGAAGCAGGGACTTCTTGAGGACAAGGCGGCAAGTTGCACCATCACCTGGGGCCCACAAGCTGTCAGCAATTATGTTAACCTTCCAGGTTAACCCGCATTCTAGGCAGAAATGCAGAATGTCAGGAAGAACCGTACAAGCTACTGGCTATCTCTCATTTAGCTTCCCAACCTTTTCTGTGTCTCGATTTAATGGATAAAATTCTTCCCGATTTGCTCCCCTCTTCCCAATAGGCACCTACATGGGTTGCAACCAATATTCTAAGTAAAGCCCCTTTTATTTTCCCTTAAAATCTAAACATGACTCAAGGGCCAATAATAATAATAATTTATGGATCAGGAATATGAGAAGCCAAAAACTGTGCTCTAGATATCATATATATATATGTATATATAATGTTTTTATGTGCCCAGGAAATTTGATCTGGGGAAATATATAAACCAAATTATTGACAGTAGGTAATTCTGTCAAAGGGGTTATTGGAAACTTTTATTTTCTTTACTCTATATTTTAACAATATTTGAAAGTTAAAATAGAGAGCATATAGTGCTTTATCATGAAGGTATATTAAAGTGTGTTTTTGTTTTGTTTTGTTTTAAGATGTCAATATAATGATAACTTACTTCTCACAACTGTAAAATGAAAGGGAAGATATTGGACTGAAGTCTGTATTTTGTAGACTATACTCATTCACAAACCACCTTAATGCTCCCTAACATATCCATAACCATTTTTACAAATGTTTAGTTACTACTTTACTTTATCCCAAGCAATAAAATTTGGGAAATCAGGTATTTGATCTGCTAGTTATATTAAAATAGAAACCTGTTCTTCCAGGTACAGCTGCAAGTATTTTACACTATCTCATATGGGAACTGCCTTTTGGAAAACTTTGATTAAGGACCTCCAAGATTCCTTTCAATCCCGAGTCTACAAGTTCTGGAAAAAAACACTAAAATTTTCTCCTGTCTCAATTCTTCAGGTAGCATTTAATCATTCAGGGTCTAGGCAATTTTCCAGACTACTTTCTTTTAAAAAATATTTTTAAATATCCTTTTATTGATTTTTAGAGAGAGAGGAAAGGAGAGGGAGAGATAGAAGCATTGATGTAAGAGAAACATTGACCAGATGCCTCTTGTACACCCCCTACTGGGGATTAAACCTGCAACCCAAGCACCCTTGATAGGGAATCAAATGGTAACCTCTTGGTTCATGGGTCGATGCTTAACCACTGAACAACACTGGCCAGGCCAGATGGTTTTCTTGATTATTGGATATTGCTCAGTGCAGGGGCAGCACACTTTTCTTCTGTCAGGGGCCAGGTAATAAATATTTTAGGCTTTGGGGCTATGTACTCTCGCTGTCACTTTCCTCCCCCCTTCTCTCCTTTGTCTTTGTCTCCTTCATAAGGTAAAAACCATTCTTACTAGCCCCTAAGCTGAACAAAAGGAGGCTGTGGGCTGGCTGGAAGCCCCAGGCCACAGACGCCTGCTTCCCTCCGGGGATGGTGCAATGGCTTGTCCAGCAGAGTTTGGTAAAAATATAGTACTTTGGGCTTAGTGGGATGCAATAGATCTTTGCTGCTTCGATTTGGAGAGGAACTGGCATTCACAAGTCTATTTTCTCCTTGTCCACAGATTTACTGAGAGGTAGGATGGTGGAGAATGGCTAACATGAAATGGCTCAGTTCCCCATGGATTTTAATCATCTGGGTCATTTCTGTGTTTCTCCCTGGACACCGATATAACAGATTCCTTAAAACTCTCCATGGCTCATTCCTTCTGCTGGTGTCCAGAAGTCCAGAGTCCCTTCAGGAGGCCCCGCGGGGGGATGGAGGAGACACACCTTGACAGAGGCCGCATTTGCCTTTTAAAATACATTTGAGTTTTAACACTGTCACATTCATTTCTGCTGATGGCTTGGGCAATGACACTTTCCTGTGAGTTGCCCTTCGGCCTCTAAAAGAGTGCCTGCCTGGCACCTGCACGGGGAGCTCTGAGTTCAGTACTCCCTCCCACATCAAAACTCATCCCTGGGATTTCCACCTTCAAACAAGTGAAACAAATGTGATCCTTCAGGGGGGCATGCAGCCTGCTGCCAAAATGGAAAGAAGTTATCCAGCTATCAGAACTATTCAGGTAGGACTGCCTCCTTAGAGGAAATCAGTGGCCCGTAGAGAATACTTCCAGTGGGGAACCACTTAGCCCTCCATCCCACAGGCTTCCAATCTCTTTAGAGCCAGCCAGGCACAAAAAACACCTCCTCATTTACATGAGCCAAGGAAGTGTGTAACGGATAGAACAAGGGAGCAGGCACTAACCAATATACTTTGTTCTTATTTTTAAAAATATATTTGTATTGATTTCAGAGAGGAAGGGAGAGGGAGAGACAGATAGAAACATCAATGATGAGAGAGAATCATTGATTGGCTGCCTCCTGCATGCCCCTGAACTGAGGATTAAGTCCGCAACTCGGGCATGTGCCCTTGACCTGAATTGAACCTAGGACCCTTCATCCTGCAGGCCGACACTCTATCCACTGAGCCAAACTGACTGGGCACCAATATATTTTGATTACCTATATCTTAACCTTCCCAAATTAATGGACATTCTCCCATAATTAATCCCCTATATATTATAGAAATTCCCTGGAATAAAGCTGTCCTTTTCTAGAGAAAGATTTAGAATCCCATTTTTCCATTTACCTAAAAGAAAAGAGAGATAAGGATATATGCTTCCTGCTTTAAAAAAGAAAAAGAAAAAGAAAAGGAAAAAGTAGTTCCATTAGCAACTTTGGTAAGAAATGGCTCCACATTGTTCCTCTGACAAGTAATTTTTCCCAGCATGTGTGCATCTTTAAAGTATTGCAAAACAATATCTTAAAATGAACTGATTAGTATGCATGCTCTGTGGTCACATTTAAGTTCTATTTATAAAATCTATTCTGTTCCAGGCTCAGACAAACAAAACTGAAATGCAGCTGTGTAACACATTGATAATTTTCATTAGTTCTAAAAGCCTCAATAGAATTTGCAATTTTATTCATTACATCTAAATAATCCTGGAAAACCTGTTGTGAAGGTGACCTTTCACTCCCCACTCACCTACCCCCCAGCGCCTGAGCTTTCCTGACTGGTCTGAGTGCATGCGTGTGTATGCACGTGTGTGTGTGTGTGTGTGTGTGTGTGTGTATCAGGATGGGCTGGGCAGGGGAAGGAGGTTTTTGCAAGAGTGAAGCCCAAAACAGAACAAGAAATCAAGTCAGGCAAAGATGACAAATGAGGCATTGGGAATCGAAATCACCTGCATGGATTCTGAGAGCCCTTCTAACGAGGGCCTCCTGCCATCCTGCCCCAGATGTGAACAAGCCCGATTCCTGAAATCACTGGGTGATCTCGTGGGCCAATATGGATCGTATTCTAATTCACTGAAGGGCAGTTTTATGTTTTGATGTGAAGGGATGAGAATTTTCCCAGAGAGTGAGCCAAAGGACAGGCCCATGAGAAATAAACAGGACTGTCTCTGTGCCCTCCCACTTGTTCTTGCAAGGTAAAACAATGCCAGTGACGTACGTGTGTGTGTGTGTGTGTGTGTGTGTGTGTGCATTTGTCTCTTTGAAAAATAATTTTAAAACACACATTTCTCAGAATGCTGGCAGTCAGCCACGGAACCACAAAGAAGTCTTTAGAAAATTAAGATAACAAGAAAATAAAATAAGAGAATATGAAAGGTGAAAAATAAAGACAAACACTTGAAATGTCACAGCTACTGAGAGAATGCTCAACACTGACCAGGCAATTAAAATGGGAAACCCTTGTGTGTAGAGACTGTGAAGCACTGTCTTAGATAAATACATACGTGTGGGTACAAACACTCTCACTCAAGGGCTTATCTGATAATTGCTAATTTGGGACTAAAGATAATGACAGTTACGAATTACCCATTATAGGCAAGTGCCACCCTGCATATTCCATCTTCCTCGGGAAGGCTGGCCAGGGCCTCAGCATGGATTATTTTATCTCCGTGTCTCTGAAGGTATCATTTGGAATAAAAAGAGGGGTGGGGAGGGGTGTTGGCAAGCTGAGATTCTGAGAAATATTAGGGTAAGTAAAGCGAAGGCAGCTCCTGGATTGCTCAGAGCTTTTAATATGATAATGCCAATTTTTAATCTCCAAGAGAGAGTATTATGGAGTATTAGGCATTTCCCATACTGATGAAACCAGACACAATCCCACCCCTAATTTTTCCCCTGCAGATTATCCATTAGAATTAGGTTCTGGAAGACATTTTTTTTTTTTTTGGAAATGCTATTTTATCTAAATAATTGCTTTACCAACCATTGTCCACGACTAGAAATGAAGATTCAGATGGAAGAACATTGTAGGACAATGTGTACTGAGTGAGGGGAGAGAAAATCAAAGCATGGAGTTTTCTGGCCAGCTAGTTCCAGAGAGAGAGAGGGGGGGGGGGAGGGGAGGGATAAAGATAGGTATATATCTGGGCTTTTAGAGGACTCAGAGACACATAAGATGGGAGAAACACAAGGACAATAGTGAGAAACACTCTTTACTGAAATTTATCATTTGCCCAATTTTAAGCTGTTGACACTACAATTAAATACATAAATTTACCAACAAACTTAAAAGGTTCCAGAGGTTTCCTTGTCAGCTGTTACACAAACAGCTTCGCACAATTGCATTGCATGTTTACTAAAATACATAGCTATATAATTAGGTAAAATTCCATCTCATTTCAAAGTTACTATATCCAATGACTCTCAGGAGACAGGTGGCCTGCAGATGTTAGAAGACTTTTAGGCAATAATTACGGTACCAAAGCAATCTCATTTGAAGAGGTCTCCCGTCGACAGTACTTGAGAGAGGATGGAGAGAACACCTAGAAGGAATGCGTGCACCTCTCCTTTCATGTGAAGAGCTGTAGAACTCAGTTACCAAAAGAAGCTTCTCACTCACCTGCTTATCACTGCAGAACCAGAGAGACTTTTCAACTGCATAACCTCCTGAAAGAGCTAAAAAAATAGCTGGGGAATTTCGGGCAGTGAGACCTCTATTGTGAACATAGCTAAGACAACAGACACACATGTGAACGTTAGAAATCATTGAAGGCCTAGCAGTTGCTGCCACAGGAACATTCTGGCAAGGACTGGCTGAGGTCGGGGACTTGACCAGAATCACTTACAGGCAGCGAAGACCACGTTGGCCTACAATTAGGTAACAGGTTTCTGTAGTGGTGGTACTATCTGGGCTTGGTGGAGCTATTCAACTTTGGTCACTTTAGAAATACTGAAATAAAATAAAAAAATAAAATAAAATAAAATAAAATAAAATAAAAAATAAAATAATACTTTTAGATAAATCATATCATGTACATACATTTTGAAATAAATGAATATTCCACCAACTTTTTTAAAATGTCAGTTATGGCATAATTTACAAAGTTTAGGTCAAGTAGATTATAAATTATGTTACTACTATTTATTGTGGTTGGTGCCACTTTGGCTGATAGAAACAAATACCTACTGTACTTTTGCAACATCAGGTGAACCAAGCTGTTATTTATAAGTAACAGAACTTATGAGTGATTTGACTGACTATTGTGCTATTATTTTAGCATTCACTCTCACTCTAACTTTATCTGCTTAAATAATCTATAGGAAATGTGCACTTTCTAACTGTTCATTTTCCAGCTGGAAGTAGTAACATTGGGAAGAATTTAGGTGTGATAAGAGCTGCAAAGGTCAGAGAATTACCATGATACACAATGGATTTAGGAGAGGCTATTCAGCAAACAATCAGAGATGATGTTGACAAAATAAAAAGCAACTTATTTGAGCTACACTTGGAGTTTGCAAACACTGTCTTCTGTAACAAGTTAAATAGGGTACAAGCAATGCTGGAGACAGAGCCATGGAACCAAGCCCTGGGCTATGGTGATTACAGATTTAAGCACCTGGAGAATTCACTCCAATTACTCTCTATTCATTACAAAGGCAAATTAATGTTGAATTATTGCAGTTTTGAGTTATGAGACCTTTTCAGGAATATAGTTGGACATAAAATGAGACTGCCCTGCACTGACATTTCATTTCTTCTCAAAGTCATTAACTATCAAGCCAGCTCAACAAAGATGTACTTAAGTGCTGCTGTGTACAATGAGAAAACTGTAAGAGTAGCTGACATCTATTGCTTATCATGTACTTAGCGTATGCTAAGATTATACCCACTCTTTCATATCATTCCTAATAACCATCCATTGATGTGTCTCCTGGTATTATGCATCTTTATTTCAGAGTGAGCTTTCTGGACTTTAGAGGGTTGATCCACTAGCCCAAGATCACACAGTTTCAAACCTGGGCTCTGCAAGTCCACAGCCTCCACTCTTAACCAGGCACTACATGGAGGCAGAGTGAAAATGTAAATACCTGAGAGTTTGTCTACATTACCTTTGTTTCTCGACCTTGCCTTGATTCAACAAAGCTGGTGTTTGGTGTTTTATAATGCTAAGAAAAACTAAATTACTGTGCACCCTGTTATTTATTTAATTCCGTAAGAGGACTATAATGAGGACTATCCTTCGTAATGCCAGTGTGATATTTCTGTGGGTGGTTTTCAAAGCACTTGGTTGACAATTAGCGGTAACGTGGATGGCATCCTTGTTGTCCAGGCGCATGCCGTTCACTGGGTATTTGCTGAGAGTGTCTGATGTGTGTGCCACAGGAACTGATCTGGACACTTCATTTGCTTCTCAAGTTTGAGAGTCCCCAGAATTTGGGCAGTGACCCATGCTTTCGGATGACTTGTATTGGAGGTCTACAAGGAGAAGTCTCTATTATATTTTGTTAATCCTCACCTGAGGATTTTTTCACATTGCTTTTTAGAGAGAGTGAAAAGAAGGAAGGTGCGGGGGAGGGGGAGGAAGGGGGACAGAGAATGAGATATTGATGTGAGAGAGACATCAATTGGTTGCCTCCTGCAAGTGCACCGGACCGGGGCCAGGAATCAAACATGCAACCCAAGTACATGTCCTTGACCAGAATCAAACTCTCGACCCTTTGGTGCTGGGGCCCGTGCTCTAACAACTGAGCCACACCCACCATCCAGGGCTCTAGTGTATTTTAAACATAGTTTTTTTTTTTTTTTTTTACTATGACAGTATTTCCTTCTTTTCTTGGACTTCTTCCCTGTACTTAAAATTGCCCTAGTAATCAGGAAAGTGACTCTTCAAACTGTGGCCTCCTGGCTGTCTTTATTTATTCTCTTGCTATGACTTTCATCATAACTTTTCAGAAGTCGCAGATCAAAAGAGAACTGTTCTCCCTGCCAAGGCATTTAAGCTCAGCAGAGGCAGATGCCCAGCGGTGTAATTTCTGCCCAAGTGTCACTGATATATTATGGTGGAAACATCAAATCAGATGAGTACTGGAAAAATTAAAGCCTACCCCACAGACTCTCTGCTTGACCTATACTCCTGAAGTTAGATTTATTTTAACCTTGCAGCCCTCATGTCTCCTAACCTTTACCCATATGCTTCGGAAAAAAACAAACTATTTTCCCATGTATCTGTTCAATAGAATTTCTGCTTTTCATGGTTTTAGAAAACTGTTTTATTTGTCTTTCTTTTTTTTCCTCATACCATGTTCTTGCCAAAGTAACCTGACATGTATCTTTCCATATTTTTCTCTGTAGCGGAAGTTTCAGTCATTGCTTACTTTACCAAAAAAAATAAATAAGAGATATCCTACTTTACACACTGCTCTGTATCTTGCTTTACAGACAGGCTTTTAGTAGTGATGAAGTATCTCTCACCTCAGTTGTTCTTTGGCTCCTCATCACAGGCGCGCGTTGCTTAGATAGGTAATGAATGTTGGTGGCAATATTCCACACAGCTGAGCTTACTCATGACATTCCACTGGCTATCTTGGCCCGCTCTCAACTCATGCTGACGGAGTGGAAAGCAAAGCATGCGCAGGTAATAAATCTACCCTTAAAGCACATATAACCTAACAGTTAATTTATTTCACCACCCATTCATTCGGCGTCTACCATGTCCCCAGCACTTTCCTCCAGCTACACATTAGAAAAAGTACCTGCTTTATGGGCCGTACTCTCTAGTAGTGTTGCAGAAAAGCTGATCATAAACTACTGCACACATAAATAAGCTAGCACCAGAGATTAATACATGCTCTTAAGAAAATAAAAACAGATGAATGGTAAAAAGAGCAAATAAATGAGGGGGTAGGCTTTACATAAACGAGGCATGCGCCCACCGGCCACGAACTTGACATGCTTGGTACAGTCAAAGGAGATATCAATTTGAACTAAGAGTTGATTGATGAAAAGAATTCGCCCTGTTGAGGTCTGGACTTCGGAAATCAGCTGAGAGCATTTGAGGAACCAATGGAGGTGAGAAAGGAAAGGGCATAATAGGAAAGGAAGGGGACTTGTAAGAGGTGAAACTGTTGAGATGAACAAGAGCCAGATCATGACAAGGTATTAAAGAAATAGCTCAGAAAAATAATGACTGTTCATTACTCCGAGATTAGTGCAAATGCTATGGGGGAATAAAGGAGTGTGTGCACGCTTGTGAATAATACTCATCATCCATGGAGGAGGTAACAATTGAGATGAGTTTTGAAAGATGGGTAGGATTTGGACAGATGCAAAACAGGAGGGGGAGTGGGTGAAAGGGTGTAACAGCTGGTGGGAACAGCCTGTGCAAGAAAAAAAAAACACAAAACACAAAGCAAGTGGAGTAGACAGGCAGCTCTGTGACGAACAAGTGGTCCAGTGTAAGTGCGTGAGCAAGCACTGGGGAATACAAAGCTGTTTAGGGAACTGATTGCCAGAATAAGAAAATGATCGAAGAGTTAATCTGCAACCATTGAAGACTTGGGGACAGGGAAACAACATAATCAGAGCTGAGACTGCAAACCATTTTTTCTGATGCCTGATTGTGAGATTGAGTTGGGAAGACTGGAAGTGCAGAAGTTAGTTAGGAGGCTTCGGGAACAATTATGGACGCAGGAGCTTAACGGAGAGACTACTGGAGAGAACGGAGGAGAGGATATGGTGGAGAAAAATCTGAGACATGAAATCTGCCGTAGCTCCAACACAGAATTTCCTTTTCCATCAGGTTCATCAGACGCAGCCTCTCTCATCTACCTCTAGTGACAGGGAAACCGCCTCCTGGGGAAAGCAGTTCTGTGGTCACACAGCTCCAGCTGCTTAAGAAAGTTCTTTCTCACGATGAGTTGAATCTGCTTCCCTGTAAGTAGGGTTCACTGATGCCAGTTTTGTAAAAGCAGACTATGCGGCTTTCCTCTCCAAAGCCAAACGTTCATGTATTTGAAACCAACTACCATTTTCACCTTTTGTCATATCCAGGTAAACCCTCCTCTGAATTCTTGAGCCATGACTTTAACTTGGTTGCACAGAATATGTATTTATTTTCATCATTAATCGACATTTTCTGATTCTTTATTAACAGTGGAAACACCTTTTTCCTGAAGATGTTTTTCTTATTTGAAAAAAAATGTTCATGTTATCAATGGCTAGGCACTCATTACACCACTGGGGGATGACAAAATCACCCAAAGAATGGTCCTGCCCTGGATACTATTATTTAGGGCCAGGGGATCAGCATTATTATGGCATGTGAGCTAAGAGTGACTTTTACATTTTTAAATGGTCAGAAAAAATCAGAAGAAGAGAATATTTTGAGATGCCTAATAACTTTATGAAATTCTCATTTCAATGTCCATAAATAGAATTTACGGGAACATGCTCATCATTTATGTATTGCCTGTGGCTCCTTTCATGCTGCAAGAGACACTGTATGGCAGGCAGAGCCTAAAACACTGACTATGCGGTCTTTTCTGGAAGTTGGTGGGCCCCTGTGTGTAGATCATGGATGGAGAGTGTCTGCTTCATCTGGGAGCTTATTAGAAACACAGACTCTCAGACTCCACCCCAGACCCACCCAATGAGAATTTACGTTTTAGCTGATCCCAGTGACGTGCATGTCCAGCCACATCTCAGAAGTGGTGTTGGATCAAGGCCTCTCAGGTGGGCGTGCACAAGAATCACCCAGAGTCTGTGGTTCCACCGCAGGAGGTGGGTGGAGGAGGGCTGAGACTCTGCATTTCGGATAAACGCCCAGGAGATACCACCCTTGTTCTTGCCTGATCAACTGTGAACCGCACTCAGGGACTCTCTGCTCCCCATGTTTATATCCTTCCTCCTTTGCAAGGTTTTCACTGACCATTCCCACCCCAGCAAGTTTTCCCTTCCTTCTTTGGGCTCCTGTACTGCCAACAGAGCTCATTTTACATTTATACAACAGCATCTGGCATTAGTAGATATCTCCAGTGGAAAGAACCTTCTATTTACTAACTTAATCGCCTCCTGCTAGTCCCCTAACCTGCCAAGCATAATCCAGTCTCAGAGCTCTTGAGTTGTGTTTCTGAGGCTGCCTGACAGGCAGTTGGGTCATCCAACTTCTCCTTAAACATCCCTTCCTCAGCAATGCATCCTCAGACCTCACTTTCTAAAAGTGCATCCAACCCACAAGCCAGCAGTCTGCTGTCTCCTTGTTTTATTTTTCTTCATACAATGTGACAGCACTTTACATTAAGTATTCACTCAATGCATCTTTTCTCCACCTAGATTATAAATTCTGTGATATCAGAGATCTGGTATCCATTTATTCAACATTGATTTACTGAACACCTACTATGTGCTGGGCACTATTCTAAGATTAGAAGACAAGTTCACTTAGAAAAAATACCTATCACTTACTGGCCATCCAGTGCATGTCTGCTGCATAAATAAATGAACATGTTCCCTTTCACGTTGCTTGGAGAATTATGGCTGATCCTTTATAAGATTGATATATTCATTATTGTTTAGCATAATAAGCGTACAGCAATAACTGATAAAAGTTAATATTCATTGAGTACTTATGCAGCAGGTGCTTAAAGTACTTAACATTTTTATTCTCATTTTAAATGTAGGAAACCTGAGAACTAAGGAGGTTATACTAGTATAACAACTTTACAAAGGTTAGCCATGCATAAATCCAGGCAGTCTAACTCCAGACCAGAAATGGTAACCACCACATATTCCTCTTTCTCAAAATGAAACATGTGGAGAGAGTGGCAGGTTTGTGTGGCAACTCAACAATTATGTGAGATTTACTGGTAAAAGTTTAAATATCCACTCACTGCTTGCCTCACTCCACAAAAGACTAAAGGTAGGTAGTTCTGCCAAAATCACAGTCACAGCTCTAGCCAGTTTGAACCACTGGATAGAACTGGTCTGCAGACTGAAGGATCTCAGGTTCCATTCTGGTCAGGGGCACCTACTTTTGTTGCAGGCTGGATCTCTAGCCCTGGTTGGGGTACATGCAGGAGGCGACCAATCATTGTGTCTCTCTCACATCGAGGTTTATCTCTGTCTCTCCCCTTCCCTTCCACTCTCTCTAAAATCAACAGGGTAAAAAATAAAGATTAACAAAAAAACAAAAAGAAGAACAACAAAAAAATATAATAGTGATGAATTAAAATAAAACTTAGATCCAGGTAAAATATAAGTAAGAACTAGTACGTAAGAATGAAAGAAAAACACAGCTATGAAAATCATAGTTATTACCTCTGTGCTTGATATTTTGCCCTGGACTTCATGGTATCTGACATGAGTGGAATTTTGTGTCTCCCCCAACAACAACAACAACAAAATATATATATCCCAAGAAACTAGAAACACCAGTCAGAAAGGATATGTGCACCCTATGTTCATAGCAGCACAATTTACCACAGCTAAGATTTGGAAACAGCTTAAGGGCCCACCAGCAGATGAGTGGTACATCTACACAATGGAATACTACTCTACTGTAAAAAAGAAGGAATTCTTACCATTTGCAACAGTGTGGATGGAACTGGAGAGCATTATGTAAGCGAAATAAGCCAGTGAGAGAAAGATAAATATCTCATGATCTCACTCATTTGTGGAATATAATGAACAACATAAACTGATGAACAAAAATAGATCCAGAGACAGAGAAGCATCAATCAGACTGTCAAACCTCAGAGGGAAGGTAGGGGAGGGTGGGGGTAAGGGGGAGAGATCAACCAAAGGACTTGCATAGATGCATATAAGCCTAACCAATGGACACAGACACCAGGAGGGTGAGGGCATGAGTGGGTATGTGTGTGTGTGGGGGGGGGCGCAATGGGGGGATAAGGACACATATGTAATACCTTAATCAATAAAGAAAAAAAATAAATAAATGAATAAATAAAATTCTAATATCTGGTAACTCAGAATGTGACCTTCTTTAAAAATTGTGTCTTTGTAGATAAAATTAGTTAAGATGAGGTCATCCTGGGGTAGGGTGAGCTTTCCATCCAATAGGACTGGTGTCCTTATAAGCAGACAGCAAAGTGGAGACAAGAGACACACAGAGAGAGCACCACGCAAGGACGGGGGCAGAGAGAGGTTGGAGTTATGCATCAACAGGCCAAGGAACGCCAAGAATGAGCGGGAGCCACTGGAGGCTCAGAATGCAAGGAATCTATCTTCCCTGCAGATTTCAGAAGGAGCATGGCCCCGCCCACAGCTTGATTTTGAACTTGTAGCTGCCAGAAGGGTGAGACAATACATTTCTGTCATTTAAGCCATAGAGGGTGTAGTACTTTGTTGTGCATCCCTTAGAAAAGAAAAAAAAAAAACCTACGATTTTCTGGAAGAGCACAATACAAGAGGCAGACTAATTTTACAGAGTAAAATCTTCACATTTGACGTTCAGTGGATTTCTACAGAAACAAAGTGAATCTGTGGTGGTTTGGGAGAAGGACCCTCTGGAGGCACGATTCCTGAGACAACAAAGAAGTTCTAGCTCGACGAAGACTGAGGAGACATGAGAGGTAAATGTGTCCCTGGATTGGATCTCTGAGTCTATGGAGAACATCATTAGAACAAATAGCGAAACTTGAGTAGTATATTTGGATGAACAGTAACATTAGATCAATGTGAACTTCTTGATCTTGAGGTATGTACTGCGATTATCCTTTTACATAAGAAATACTTGCTGCAGTATTAAGAGGTAATGGGGCGTCATATCCCAATTTACTCTCAAATGGTCCAGAAAAATGAATTCTGAGTGAAGAGTATATTGGATCTCTGTATATACTTTCCGTAACTTTTACAGAAATGAGTGTCAAGTTAAACATTTCAAAATAATTAAAAAAAAACAACACAAAGTTATTCTCTTAGCATAAGGCACAAGTGCAAGCTATAATTTGGGAGAAGAAATTTGCAACATAAAAACTGAGAAAGGATTAACAACCAGAAAAGGAATTCCTATGAGTTAGTAAAAGAAAAAATGGTGGGGGCATTCCTGCAGTGCAATAGAAATACAGGCAATATGATTGCACAGAAACGTCACAGAATTATTTTAAATGGCCTATAACATACAAAACAATACTAAACCTCATTAATAATCAGAGAACACACATAAAAACAACACTGAGCCTTCGCTCACTCCTGTTACACTGATACGAATTTAAAAGTCAGATAACACGGGGCACCGGTGAAGATGTGAGCTGCAGGACTGCAAAATTCGTGGTGGACTGCAATTTGATGCAACCACTCTGAACATAGTTTGACATCCCCCGAAAAATTATACATGCACTGCGGTACAATGCATTATTATCCCCATATGTACTGGCTCCGTTCTCTTCAGTGGTCCTCCCTGCATTGTACATTCCACCCTGTTGAATTCAGACTTGGTTGTATGACTTACTTTAGCATAAAATATATGAATGGAAATTTTGTGTATTACTTCTGTGCAGAAGCTTTTGCTTTCCAGTTTTATGCTGTGGTCTCCTCACTGTGGCACAACCCTAGCAATGCTACCTACCACATGGGGCTTCTCTTTTAGACAGGTCCGGGGTAAAAGAAAACACGGAGCAGATCCCCAGCCCACGAATGCAGCAGGTGGAACAGGAGAGAGCAATAAACCTGGGTTAGTGCAAGCTGCTGAGATTTGTTGTTGTTACTTAATTACATTTCCAGCATATTCTTACTCACACACACACACACACACACACACACACACACACACACACACACATACACACACACACATCCTCTAAACCCTACAATTCTATTACTAAATATGTATCCTAGAAAAACTGTTCAAAATGTATACCAGAATATATATTTCTCCAAAATATTTATAGCAGCACTGTTTTTAAAAGGGAGAAAATAGAAACAATTAAAATCTTCCTCAAGAGTGACATGAATAGATAAGTTGTGGTATATTCACACAATGGGATAAAAGACCTACACTACATACCTCAACATTGGCAAGTCTCAAAGATATAACCCTGATACAGAAGAAAAAATACTGTACGGTTCCATATATTTTTTAAAGCAGGCAAAACTAAACAATATATTGTTTAGCAAAGCATAGACGGAGTACAACTTACAAATAAAAGAAATAACACAAAACTCAGGAAAGCAGTTACTATGGGAGGGAGGGGAGAAGAAAGAGGTGAACGCAAGAGGGAGCATATAACAGTATCTCAGATATGATAATGTTCCATGTGCTAGTCTTGTAGTGGCTACAGAGTGATCATTTATTTTGCCCTTTAATACACATATATTTTCATGTAACAGTTCATGTATAGTACACCTCACAATAAGAAAACTGGGGGGGGGGGGTGTAAATCATGCTAACTACAGGGAGTATAAATTTGCCAAAACATCCAAACTTTTCCTTTTTTTAAAAGTATATCTTCAATGCAATTAAGTCATGTTTTGTCAATGTAGACAAAGGGTTCCTTGGAGGACAGTCTTCCGCAGCATTTTTACTTAGTTGTAAAAATTTCCAGCAATCCAAATTATTCCTGCTGATTTCTTTGTTTCTAGGGAAGGGTGGTGGTGGTGGTGGTGGTGGTGTGTATGCACTACCATTTTTATTTAAATTTTAAATCTCAAAATGAATAAAGCTCTTCTTTGTTATTGTTGTTTTAAATAGTAGAGGCAACCTGAAAGAAAGAATAGCAATCCAACCATTGGTATTGCTGTGTTCATTGACCAGAGGCGGCTCCTAATACAGTGAGCATGGGCACACATGGAAACTGCTTCAGAAACCCGACAGAAAATATATTTTATTGATTTTTTACAGAGAGGGAGGGAGAGGGATAGAGAGTTAGAAACATCGATGAGAGAGAAACATCGACCAGCTGCCTCCTGCACACCTCCTACTGGGGATGTTCCTGCAATGAAGGTACATGCCCTTGACCGGAATCGAACCTGGGACCCTTCAGTGTGCAGGCCGATGCTCTATCCACTGAGCCAAACCAGTTTAGCCAGAGGGTTTTTTTTTTAAGTGAGAATCACATCAGACTCTTCTACAGTCTTAGAGAAGAGTGCAGTTAGAAGAAGCATTACAACAGTGATAGCCTATATAATAAAAGACTAATATGCTAAGTGTCCGGTCATCTGGTCATCCATTCAACCAATCAAAGTATAATATGCTAATGATATGCTAAGGTGATCAATCACTCCCTATGACTACCAGCGGTCAGACAGTCAACCAGTGGACCAGTCGCTATGACGTGCACTGACCACCAGGGGGCAGATGCTCCGACCAGTAGGTTAGCTTGCTGCTGGGGTCTGGCTGATTGGGACTGAGTGAGATGGGCAGGGCATGCCCTGGAGCCCTCCCACAGTCCCTCCTCGGCTGGCCAACCTCCTGTGTCCCTCCCTAGCGCTGATCATGCACTGGTGGGGTCCCTTGGTCTGGCCTGAGCCCTCTTGCAATACAGGACCACTCAGGGGATGGCGGAGAGCCAGTTTCTGCCTGATCCTGCAGGCCAGGCCGAGGGACCCCACTGGTGCACAAATTTGTGCACTGGGCATTTAGTAGATAATAAAATAGGGGGAACATGATCAGCACAAAGGGAGAGCATGCAAGTGACCAAAGAGCCAGAAAAGGGCTGTTGATATTTGCAGAGAATAAATGTCTCAAGATCCGTGGTCAAGTACACGCTCAAAATGAGAGCCGGTCAGGTCAACATCATGGTTGGTGGCTTGATTACTCTGTAATTCGGATAATAAATAGCAATTCTGACTTGAAAAGGAAATGCTGCCAAGAATTTGAAGAGCTGGAAAATGGTCCTGGATAGAGGACGAATCCATTCATCCATCTGCCCGTCCACCCATGCATCCACCAACTGATCATTCCTTCATTTATTCAATTCTTTGTTTATCACACATGATCTGAACATAGATACGCCTTGGTTTAAATTCAGAAAATTCAAAAAAGTTAGCAGTGAATTGAGACACATTCTCTAACTTCAAAGAGTTCACAGTCTAGTGCAGAATTTTCAATCTCACCACTACTGACGTTATAAGATGCATAATTCTTAGTTGTGAGAGGCTGCCCTGTGCATTGCAGGGCATTTAGCAGCTTTCCTGGCCCTACTCTCTAAATTACAGAAGTACCCACTCCTCTTTTCCAGATGTAATAACCAAAAATGTCTCCACTGTTAAATGTCCCTGTGGAAATACCAATCCTGGTTGAGAATCACTGGTCTGGCAGAGGAGGAAAATGTGTTCAAATGTTTGCAATGTCATCTAAAATTTTTGATAAGAAGCATTGAAAAGTGATAACAGAGAGAGAAAGAGTGATGAGAGGGAACAAAGGAAGAAGAGAGAGAGGGAGAGAGGGAGGGAGGGAGGGAGGGAGGGAGAGAGAGAGAGAGAGAGAGAGAGAGAGAGAGAGAGAGAGAGAGAGAAAGAGAGAGAGAGAGGCATCACTGAGAGAGGAACATTGACTGGCTGCCTCCTGCCCACCCCCTATGGGGGACTGAGCCCATAACCCAGGCTTGTGTTCTGACCAGGAATCCGTAGGGGCAACTTCTTGGTTCATGGGATGATACTTAATAAACTGAGCCACACTGGCTGAGCTTCCTTCAGGAATTTAGAGAGTGTACACAAAGGGCACCCTTGAAACTGAGTCTCAGAGAAAAAGCATACTTTTATCATTTTTTAGAAGACACAGTTCTGCCAATGTGTGAAAATGCAAAAATTGCATTTTCTATCCCAGGTTAACCCATTTCTAGTTTCCTTAACCTCTGGCTATAAGGAACTAATGTATGTGAATATTTTCTGACAGATAGGAGGGTGTCATTGAATTATTTTCAGCTAGAAAGTGACACCATTCATTTATTCATTCATTCATTGAACAAACACTGCTCTAGATCTGGTGCTAGGCTTCTAGGACATGAAATTAAAAAGACACAATGCCTGAACCTGAGGATATGAAAGCCTAATACATAAAAAAAATAGCCAAAAATATTTTCCAGTTCTTTATAAACCGGCTTCCTTGCTAAATAGCACACAATCTTAGAAAGTAACTGCCTAATCCTTCCACTCACTTGCCTGCTGGTGGACATTGGAGCTTGGAGTCTATAAATGACACAGATGTGTAAACAAATAGTTATGAAAGTCAGTCCTACGTGCTTTCGCAGTGGTATTTAAAAACTATCAGGGACTTTGAAGAAAGAGTGATCGTGTGTGTCGGGGGATCTGGAAGGCTTTTCTGAAATCATGGCACTTAAACTGGCCTTACAAAACAAGTAGAAGATGTTCATTATTAGCAAAAGAGGTAAACAATAGATGGGACAGCAAATGAGAGGATACAAAAGAAGTTAGAATGCCCAGGACATAGTGAGAATCCGCTATTGACCGATGACCAGAGTGATAGGATTATTATTGTAAGGACTTGTATTCTAACACTCTCTTAATAAGTGGGAGCGAGTTGCTCAGTTAAATAGACATTATTAGGTACATAACAATGTTGGTGTACTGATGAAGTACAAACACCTCCCTCCTAACACACATACACATTCCATGGAGGAAGAAATGACATAAGAATGCCCTTCTCTCAAGTGTGATCGATGACCATGATAATGAGGTCAGGTCTTCTACATAAACTGGAGACCCCAATGTTTAGTCAGGGCCCCTAGCACCCCTATATGCACTAATTTTGACACGTATTTTGAAAGTCCCTTTGCCTACTCAGAGTGGCAAAAAACAGGCCGACAGATGAGACTTCTGGTTCAATTTTCCCATGCTACGTTTTCACTGGGACTGCAGAACGTGCCCCCACAGAAACCATAGTACAGAGATCAAAGGGGGTGCATGGCTGCCTGTAGCCCAGCAAATGACATGGCTAGGGGATACATGAAGACTTGCTGACACTGGCCATGGAAAGGGCTTCAAGAAAATGAATGACATTGGTGTGTCCACACAGCACCGTGAGTGACTCATTCATCTCTGCCGCAGTCGCCTGTCTCTCATTGCACTGTCACCAAAACAATCCGATCCCACGGGGTTATGCTCATAAGTGACTAATTAATAGGCATTTGGCATACTCCACTGTGTGTCACACAAGCAAAGAAAGACTCCCAGGCCTGTTGAGCACATTCACAATCAAAAGCAGCCTGAGTGTCTGGGCACTGTTGCTGCCCCCCCCCCCACTTCACCTGCAAGCTACTCTCCACCCAAACACGGCTGGGTGCTTGTGGACCTCACAGGTTTTTCAGACCCAATATCTTTGGGTTCCCACAAGTATCTGCTTGTTCAGAAGACTGAAAGACAAGAAAGAAGCCAGAGCTGGTCTTTAAAAATGTGTACCTCTGGGCGGGCTAAGCCAGAGCAAGGCCAAGGATTCAAGGTTAGACTATGCTGATTCTATTAAAGAAAAGGACACAGTTCTTTGATGTAAAGAAACATCAGTGAGGATTGAACTAGCCCTTGTTCACCAGCCCATAAGACCTGCAGGAGGAGCACAGTCTTATGTTTATTCATCACTGCCAGATGCCAATGCATTTGTGGATCGACATTTGGCTGAAATATGAATAAACACGGAGAATTCACAATCAGATATCAGAGCTGGAAAGCTGAATATGACTGATGGATTATATTGTTGAGCTATTTAGATAATTGGACATACTAAGTACAGTTTTCTGCACTGATAATGGACCTGTCCCATTGTAGTCTATTTAACAAACACTTGGACTATTTTATAAAGCCTGTTTACTTTCCTGTACATCCTGGCTTTATTGATATTTTGTCCTTTGAATTACAGTGTCACCCTAGCAACGCTCCACAGAAAGTTGAGGAGGGCATTATCATTGTTAACCCCTGTTTTCAAAGAGAAAGAAAGCAAAACCCTCCCAGGCTGAATCCAGAGCTCGTCTATCTTGCTTCACCTCAAATATGCACCCCTATTTGACCACTGGTCAAAGATGAAGGTGGCAGAGAGGGGGATAGCTATATCTCCGGTTTTTCAACATAGGTGTCTTTCTGTGTACATTTTTTACTGCAGATCAGTCTGCCTGACAGCTTCTTCCCCACATCTTTCCATGTCTCCCTTCCTGTCATCCATGTCTCAGCTCCAAGGTTCCCTCTCAGAAACTTGACACTCACCCAGCCAGCATGGCTTAATGGTTGAGCATAGACCTATGACCCAGGAAGTCACAGTTCAATTCCTGGTTAGGCCAGGTAGCGGGCTCGATCCCCAGTGGGGGACATGCAGGAACACATAATCAATGACTCTTTCATCATTATTTCTCTCCCACTCTCCCCCTCTTTCTTCCTCCCTGAAATCAAAAATATATTAAAAAATCACACAACTTAATACTCTATTTCAAGCAGGTTCCCAGTGACATCCCTTATTTGATTCTCTTCATTACACTTACAATCTAAGTTATTACTACTTTATTGTCCATTTCCCCCGTTATTATGTAAACTCTTTGAGAGCAGAGGCCATGGCTATCTTCCACAACATACTGTCCCCACAGCCTAACACTGTGTCTGGCTACTGGTTGGTATACAATAGTGATGTGCACACTTTAGGTACTTTTAGGACTGCAGACTCTTAAATAGAACCAATGCTGTGCTGTGGAACATGCAGGTCCAAGTTGAGTCTAGGTGCCCAATCCAGTGGGTGATTTTCATTTTCTTTGCAACATGGCACCCGGTGCTATAAGCAGCAGGCGCGTTGGACCACATTTGGTCAGTCCATTTCCTTATAAAAATGTATATCCGGCTCTGAGTAGATATTTATGGTTCCCATTAAAAAAATTGAATAGCTCTTCTAACTTTCTAAGGAGATCTCCATGCTGAGCACTTGAGTCCATCTTCCCTGAGAAAGAAGTGTTAGCATTGAAGACCAAAGTTCTCAAAAGTGCAATGGAACCTACAGATGAGGGTGTTTAGATTCAGTTCTGTCATTCCCGTAAGTTCCTGTGCGTCAGTTCTTAACTAAGCAAAATATTCTCCTTGAAATATAATTCAGGTAAACCATTTTTCTCCTAGAATGCTATCCAAGTACCCTATGCATTTTAGACATACTTACATGGATTTTGTATGAAGAATAGATAAAAGGCTGCATTGAGGATATTTAGATAGTATCATTTCCTTTAAAGTCATAGAGCTTGATATATCCAATCTTTATAGAAGCAAAGTATCCCTTTAATTATCAGTCCTAGGCAATGTTGCCTGCTAGCATAACAGTTTAATTCAAATCCTGGATGATTTCCCTGTAATTCATAAGCTGCTTTATGAACTTGACAATGACTTATAATTTATATTTTTGAGATGGTAAACAATGAAGATAGTGAGATTATCCAGTCTTCATTTCTTGTTTAATTTATAACATTTCTTTGGTCTTTTCAGCTCATGAAACTTTCAGGTGGCTCCTCCTTCCAAGTAGCAGCAGCATTACTAATTTTCTTCCTTTCTTTTTTTAAATTGAATTTATTGGGATGACATTCCATTACCAATTTTCTTAAACAGCAGGGATGGAGGCGGCGGCCTCTCTGAATCAGCTGCAATTTGAATCTTTGGCCCTTAGGCATGTTCAGAATTCAGTTTTCAATTTCACACACAAAAATAAAATAGTGGGAAAAGGCAGGAAGCTATAAATGTTGTTTGAAGTAATTTGACATATTCCCTGAGCATTTATTTGTTTTGTTTTCAATTTATGAGAATTGTCATGGTTTTGGGAGTTGTACCATGGCCATCTCTTAATCCCTATGCCCCTGCGAGCTCAGACCTGGTGTCATGGTTCAGACCCACCTTCGTTATGGTATTAAGAGGTGAGTTTCAGAATACTGTTGTTGTTTTTCTCAGTAGAGGGGGAGGAGGGTGACTAAAATTCTTATTGGTTATTTAAAAACAAAACACGAAAAAAAACACAAAATACTTTGGATGCTGACCCTGTGGAAGACATGAAACTGTGGGTTTCCCTAGTGATGAGAAACATTAGCCCAACTCCTCTTTGCTGTTGGCTCCATAATTTGAATATGGCTTGGGAGTAAATGCAAGTTGACTGGAAGTTGGATGGTGGGGAAGGTAGAGCCACAAGGAGTGTGGGAGTTTGAAAACAGTGCCTGCATACAGAGCAGGCTATTTTCACCTACATTATATGTTTATTTGAAGTGACCTTATCTGGGGGTCTGAATTGATGCACCCTGGGAGGAAGTCTGTGCTAAAATGCAGACCATAGTTACAGGGAAAACCTCACCTAGTACAGATGGAGGATAAAATGATGTCATACGTATACAGTGTTTGGAGCCTGGCACACCTAAGAACTCAGTTACCTGTTATAATCACCGGAGTATGGAAGCTCGATCTGCCACCCACAGAAGGACAGTTAGGGTTATCACTGCTCATATGGTCCAGTAGGGTACCCCTCCTTTATGATGGAATTTATTTGATTATTCTTGTGTTGTATGTGGGTAAATTTTCCCACATTAAATGAAAACAGAAACCCCCAAAGAAATCATGGATTTAATAATTGTGTTATTTTCCTTGAAAAGATGTTTTACCCTGAAAAAAATAAAACAAAACACACACACACACACACACACACACACACACACACACACACACACACACCAAATATAAAAATCATTGCTGCACCCCAAAACATTCACATGACAATATATGAGTTAAACTTTAAGGAGTCATCCAGACTTATTTCATTCAATCAGCCTTTTTTTTTTTTCTCTTTCCCCTAAACATCTGAACTTTACACTGGGTTTAAATATGAATCAATAAAAGATGAGTGAAATATTAGTTTCGTCTTTTCACCAAGCTTTCTCATTTAACGGCATTTTCAAAGAATCTTTTCTAAAATTACATTTTAAGGCAATTTTCCCACTTGCATTATGTTTTTGAAGTTCATTGTTCTTGGGAGGTGAAAGATTCCAAATGCTATAAAGCAAAATGTCACAATGTAAGTTGTAGGCAAGGGTAATAAACTTGACTTTTCCTTGCAGTGCATTTCAATTAGGTACTTCAGTACCTGGAACATAAGGATTGCTGCATTTCCTTTTGCCAGTGAATCATACCAATGTTGAATCATGTGCATCTGAGTATCAACTGATGATGCAAATAAACAAATACAAAATTGTCATCTTCAAAAAAAGTATACTATAGAGATGAATAATGTTTTAACTAGGTTCTAGCATTCTTATTAGAAATCCAAAATATTTCATTTTCCCCATGTACTTTTTCTCCATCCTCATTGTGTGAATTAAATCTGCTTTATTCTGCTGATAATACAAGCGAGAAACCAGAAGCCCACCGTGAAGTACTGATAAGCAAAGTCCCCAGCTATCACAGAAAACAAACAGATGTGTTGATGAAAATAAATGATGGCTTATTAGTAATGTTTACTTATTTAGTGATAATTTTACTTTCAGACCAAATATATATCTAGTTGCCAAAGAGCAGAATAACCCAATAGCATGAAATCAGGTCACAAGAAAAAAATGACAGGGCCTGCAAGACTTCCCATTGGAATGGTCACTCAATGATACTCTGGATAAAGAACGGAAATTCACCAACCTATGAAAATAAATTGTGTAGAAACTAACTTGTAAAGTAAAAAAGTCAATAAGCAAAGCAGCTTAAGTTGAAAATGAAAACTAAAAAAAGAAAAAGTTCATTTTATGATTTGCATGAGGGATTAATAATAAAAAAAAAACCTCTTTCCAAACGATAAGGCATCTGATATAATTTTATATCTCAGGATTATAAGATAAAATACACAATGAAAGTTCATTTAAAAATTTGCTTCCATAGAGTGATTCACAGTCATGTAATCCTTTCCAACCCGTATAATTGCAGCATTGGAAATATTAAGCTTATAAGTCTCAAATATTAAAATTATAGAAGATTTAAGGAACTCCTATATACCTGTCTCATAAGTTACAGAAGAAAAACTACTAAAGTTGCAGAAACTTTGGGAAATATACATTATTGTGTGCAAATGAAAATATTAACTCATTTCTCTGGCCCAGGAAAGTGACAAATATCACACACTCTACGTATACAGAGAAGCCAATGTTTCCCATTACTTGCTTTTGCCTTAAGGTGCAATAACATAAATACGTTTAGCAGATTCTCCAGCGATCTATTCACAGGTCAGAGGAGCTGACTCATGATAACTTGGTGAGTCAGAATTACAGAGCACTTTCTTAGTTTGCAGATCATGTTTCACTTTCAAACAATTGGATTTCATATTTAAAACAACCTTAGAAGTCAGCTGGCATTAGTATCAGTAGCACTATTTAAATGGCTGAGGGAAATGAACTTGGCTGATGTACAGTGACTTGTCCAAAGTCATGAAACTAGCAAGAGTCCGAGTTTCTCATGTCCAGGTTTTCACGTGGTAGTACTGTGCCAGAAACATAAATACAGACACCTCTGCCCACATAATTAAGTAAGATGTATGAGATGCTGATTTGAGCTGCTGATTCCTCTTTCCAAGGTTCCATTTGGGATGTGGTTGCATTGATATACATGGGCATTTTTAAATGCTTGATTTTTATACTAAATTAATTTCTTTTTTTGTAAAACTTGCAATGAATATTGTATGAACCTGAGGCAAAGATGCAGAATCAGTTTTAAGAATGTTTTGCATAACACATTTGCACAATGTAAGTAATGCCGCCCAGAAGGGAAAAGAGCATTTGATAATATGGTGTGCTACCTCTCTCAGGATTTCAGCTTCTGCCTGTTCCCGGTGTCGAGTACAACCAGCAAGGCCATCTTTTAAAATTTAAATGTCTCATACACATTAACTCAGAGAATGATGAATTCTATTTTGAAAAAAGTACAGTGGGTTTCAAATGCCACTTCTAAACCATTCCTTAATTGCCTACTAAGAAAAGATTCAATTGGAAAAAAAAGATAAATTTAAAATTGAATAGCTGGAGAATACTTAGATATGTAGGTGATACTGAATAACTTTTTAAAATCTTTTTAAAATATAAATGTGCCTAATTGTATTAACCATTAATTCTCATTAAACACACACACACATGCACACACACAGTAAAATCCTATCAACTTTTGGCATTAAGAGAAAAAATATGCCTTGGGGCAGATTCTGTGTTTCTTTTTTTTCTTTTAATATATATATTTTTATTGATTTCAGAGGGGAAGAGAGAATGGAGAGAGAGATAGAAACATCAATGATGAGCAAGAATCACTGATCTCATTGATCGGCTGCATCCTGCAAGCCCCCTACTGGGGACGGAGCCTGAAATCTGGGCATGTGCCCTGACTGGGAATCAAACTGTGACCTTCTGGTTCACAGGTGGATGCTCAACCACTGAGAAACACAGGCTGGCAGATTCTTCATTTCTTATGCACAATATGTGGGTTGAAGGTCAGTAGGTTTTCCTGTCTGAGCCAGTCCATCATTCATTCTTCTTTTTCTCTGCCTAAGAACTGATGTTCTTTTCTTAGATGTCTCTGTTGTCATTAGTTATAGAAGGAGAGGGAGGCAGTTGAATACCATGTTGCTAGCCTAGGTCCTCACATCTCCCCCACTTTGCCTTCACCAAACTTAACACAATTTCCATGACATAATTAACTGTTAATCCATCTGTTTCCTATCGGGATGCATGTCTTACCACTGTAGCCCCAGTAAAGGCAGCACTCAAAACCTCGTCAGTGAATACTGTTAATCATCATAAGAGATACCTAACACATCTGCTTTCTATGATTATGTTTTCATTGAAATTTTTGTTAATTTTTAATCTCTCCTCCCAATCGCCATTACCACCACTGACTGCATTCTCTATATCTTATTCATCTGTTTATATTGACCCATGGTGAATACTTAGAAATATGGGATGAATGGCCATTCTTTACACCAATTCTAACTGTTCCTTAAGAGTCCTTGAAACAGAGTATTTTAAGTCTGAAATTATCCTCCCCAAGAGCAGTGTTGATTTTTTAAACCCTGGGTGGTTAAGACTGGTCTGAACTCAGCCTTTGTCCCCAAACAGACCTGGTTTTAAAATATTCCAAGTATCATCAGCAGAGCCAAGAATATTGTTTAAAATCAGTCCATGCCCCCTACAACATGCTCTAGGGCAGTGATGGCGAACCTATGACACGCGTGTCAGAGGTGACACGTGAACTCATTTTTTTTGGTTGATTTTTCTTTGTTAAAGGGCATTTAAATATATAAAATAAATATCAAAAATGTAAGTCTTTGTTTTACTATGGTTGCAAATATCAAAAAATTTCTATATGTGACATGGCACCAGAGTTAAGTTAGGGTTTTTCAAAATGCTGACACGCCGAGCTCAAAAGGTTCGCCATCACTGGTCTAGGGGGACCTTAGCTTCTAATTCCCATTCAGCACATTCCCCATCATTAAGTCAAAGCCAAGGCTGTCATAAATTGTACAAAAAGGAGAACTAAAGAGGTGGTTATTTCATTTTATGTACTTCCTCAACTACTGTCTCCCCCACCCAGGCAGGGGCAGGTCTCTAAAGTGAAAATGGCAATGTCTTTGTTTCTGACGATTTAGAAACCTGTCTGACCATATGTTGGCTTGCACCAGCTTTCTGATTCAGGAAGAAACTCTCTTTACCAGTTTGGTGGTTTGGCCTCACAGTCAGTGGGGTTGTCAAAGGTGAGGCTTGTCCTTTGGGGAAGGAAGAGTGCATAGGGAGAAACATTTGCACCTTCCTTTAACTTCACCCAACACTTAAAATTTAAAGAGAGTGACCTTGAAGTTGCTTTAAGCTGAAAAGGTATTTGGAACAATATTCACTTCTGGAAGTTTGGAAGTTTGGATAAACACATGAACATCATTATTTAGCATTATTAGCAGCCCTAGGTATCAGGCTCTTACTGTGTGCCAATGATAATCTCTATGTGCTTTAAGCCCTTAAAAGAAGCCTGAGAGGGAACATGATGAAGATTGGAGAAACGAAGTAAATTTCTGGAACTCACGTAGGTAGGAAATGTCAGTGTCAAGAGAACACGGATTGGAATCTATGTCTGAGTTCCGTCAAAGCTTATATTTCTCCCTTCTTCACACCAATGCTTCACTCCCAATAGCAGTAATTTCTACAGATACAGCCGCCCACACCATGACTGATTTAATGAGCATGAATGACTATCACTGCTACTTAGTCCCCAAAACCCAGGACTCATTAAACCACGTTTCACTTTGTGAGTCCTTAGGCTCAGCAAGAGAATGTTGTCAATAAGATTGGAAGAAACTACAGATTAGAAGTGCCTTCAGATGGGAAGTGTTATACTTTACAGTAACAACAGTCACTAGCATTTCTTGAGCAATTACTATGTGTCCAATAAGAATATAAGTGCTTCTTTACACACACACTAAGTGGCCAGATTATTATGACCACCTGACGTTTGTAGGCAAATTAGCTATAATTTCCCGCTGAAGTTGCTAGAGGGCCAGAGCATTATAAATAGGGAAGCAGGTTGTTTACCAGTAGACAGTAGAAGTTACTTTTTTCTGAAGATATGGGTAAACAACGCGATTTAGCAGCCTTTGAACATAGGATGTATATATGTATATGGCCAGATTATTATGACCACCTGACGTTTGTAGGCAAATTAGCCGTACACTGCATCGTATGGGATATGGAAGCTGAAGACTTGTTCGAACACCTTTGCTGTCTGCAGTTACCAAGATAAAATATCTCCAATTCGCACAGGAACACAAGGAATGGACAGTCGAGCACTGGAAAAAAGTCATGTGGACCGACGAATCACATTTCCAGTTGCATCATGCAGATGGCAGAGTGAGAATTTGGTGGAAAGAGCACAAAATCATGCACATCACATGCATGAGTACAACCCTTCAAGCTGGTGGGGGCAGTGTTATGGTTTGGGGCATGTTTTCCTGGCATGATTTGGGCCCTTTAATTCGTGTGGAATGTCTGAATAGCACAACATACCTAAGTATCATTGCTGATCAAGTTCATCCTATCATGTTGATGGCGTATCCCAATGGAGATGGCTTCTTCCAACAAGACAATGCGCCATGCCACGGTGCTGTATTGTGCAGGAGTGGTTTCAAGAACATGAGGGAGACTTTACCTTGCTTAGGTGGCCCCCACAATCACCAGATCTCAAATCCAATTGAATATTTGTGGGACAAAGTTAAAAAAGGCAGCAGGCAACTGGTTACACAACCATCAAATCTCACAGAACTGGACAGTGCTATTCATCAGGCAGTGTCAGATTCCTTGCATCACCTTTCAACATCTTGTGGAGTCAATGCCAAGAAGAATCGCTGCAGTATTGAAGGCAAAAGGTGTCCCAATGAAGTACTGATGGGGTGGTCATAATAATCTGGACACTCAGTGTATATATAGTATATTCATCCATTCACTCATTCCTCAACTAAATGAATATTTACTGAGTGTCTAGTATGTTCCAGGCAGGCCAATAAGGGTTGGGAAAACAGAAATCAAGGCAGAGAGCATCCCTAATAACATCTATAATAATAAAAGCATAATATGATAATTAGACTAGACTTCCTTCTGGATGACCTTCCGGACAAAGCCAGGGCTGTGAGGGAAGCCCGGGCTCTGGGTGCCAGAGGGAAACCGGTGCCAGAAGCTGAGGGAAGGAAGGCCTACTCTTGCATGAATTTCATGCATTGGGCCTCTAGTAGACAAATATGTGAACAAAATAATTTAAGATTGTGGCATATGCTCTAAGTAAAGTTATGTTTCAGACAATAAATGGGAAGGAACTATTTAGATGGAAGATCTGGAAAAGATATAGGGGCATCTGAGTTCAAGCCTCAAAATTATAAGACGTTATCATTATCCACACATATAAAATGAAGAAGAAAGAAAGAAGAACAGAAGATAAAAGAAAGGAAGATAGCAGAAGAGAACAAGGTTTCAGGCATAAATCCATATGGTAAAATAAGTTTGGGAAACATAAGGAAATCCAATGCAGTTGGAAGTGGGTCAGGGATGGGGCCATGGCCAAACCATTCTGTAGCCTTATAGGCTTGGGTGAGGATTTAGTTTATTCTGAGTAAATGGGAAATCACCAGAGTCCTGTGTAGATGAGTGACTTTATCTGATTTTACTCTTTCAAATTCTCATTTTGTCTTTAGTAGTGTCCAATTCTGGAGGTGGCAAGGAGGGCTGGAAAAAACGAAAGTAGAGCCCAGCCCACATGGCTCAGTGGTTGAGCATCGACCTGTGAACCAGGAGGTCACAGTTTGATTCCTGGTTAGGGCACATGTCTGGGTTGCAGACTCCATCCCTAGTGAGGGGCATGCAGGAGTCAGCCAACCAATAATTTTCTCTCAACATTGATGTTTCCATCTCTCTCTCTCCCTCTGAAATCAATAAAAATATCTTTTTTATAAAAGAAAGTAGAGGAAGGGGCACAAAAGCATGGATTTCCATGAGATGTTGACTTGTTTAACGGCAGTAACTTGAAAGTAGATACTATTGTTCTTCCCTCTTCATAAGAGAGAAACTGAGACTTAGGGTGATTGAGCAATTTGCCCAAAGTCCCACAGCTCTGGGGTTGGGGAGCTGACAACAGAACCACACCAGTCTGACTCCAGAGCCGCAGCTCTTACATACTATACTGCTTCCCCCAGTGGAGCTGGGAGAGAGACATGTCTGTGTCTTATTTACTGAGAAGCCCATCAAATCATAGAAAGGAGGGTGTACCCATAGCCATCATTTTAGCATCAACCATGTGAGCGGAGTTACCAGTACTATTAGAACGTTATCCCCACTTATTGGTTAATAAGTCAACCTAAATCAATTTCAATTGTAAGAAATTGCTTTTCTGTTTTTTCCCCCTTCACAGAACATTATCACTGTCAGAGACAAAGGGTAGCCTGATCTTTTAGGTCAGCCTACATATTTGTTCTCTAGGAACATGGTCCATTATGATGACTGGAAAGTGAGGTACTGCACATGTACCACCAACACAACTACAAAGACATTTGCAGAAAGCTGATTCTGAGAAGCCTGAAGTGTACAGAAAAAGAAATGAATTGAGTATGAAAAAAAGCACCGCTTACCACATGACCCAACTCTCATCATTCACACTGATGAAAGCTTATGACCTCTAGATTTTTATTCTTCATTTCCTGGGCAGTGATCTGTCTATTTCTTAGCTATAGGTCTTCTGGGTCGTGCCCTCTTAAATCTCGGTATCCAGAGCTGGCTGCACAAGCCATTGACCTCTATGGTTCTTTTAACCAATCTTCCTAGTACTCTCCAAAGTGAATGATTCTTTTCTGCACATACATGCTTACTCTAAGCCTCCAAGAAATGGTTAATGCTGGTGATTAATTCCCCTTTCCTATATACTCACTTCAAAGACACTTGCCCTTAGTGGGTTTCATAGTTTATTATCTCTTCGTTTGAAGCTAGCAAAGTTTAGTTTGCTTTAAGATAAGAGTTGTCTCTCTTGAATATTAATGAAGAAGCTCAAGTTTGAAACATATTAGGGTAAGTACCAGAAAAAGCAGTCCAGGGTGCATAATATCCATCTCTATACTAACATATTGTTTGAATCAGGTAGCATTTATTGAGCACCCACTGTGTGCTAATTGACTTGAAGTATAGGAAATGAATAATTCCTGCCCTAAGTTTAAAAATTTTATTTAGTGTCAAAATACATATATATAGTTAGAATACATATTTTATAGTAATTAAGTGCATTGTACAGAAAGTGCCAAATAAGGAATGTAAATTATTGCCGAAATCATCAAGGAAAATTCCTGATGGAGTTGAGACCATATTGGGGCTTTCAAAGTGTGTGGGGCATAGGCAGGTACTACTAACTGTTCCCTGGAAACCACTATCTCCCTTTTCTATCCTATCTAATAAAAGAGAAACATGGTAATTGGCGTACGACCGCTACCCTTCCCATTGGCTAATCAGAGAGATATGCAAATTAACTTCCAGCCAAGATGGTGGCCAGCAGCCAGGCAGCTTGAAACTAACATGAGGCTTGCTTGCTTCAGTGACGGAGGAAACCAACGCTCCCCGCCTGCTTTGCCGGCCTCTGAGCCTGAAGTTTAAGTTACATTGTAACGAATATAGAAGCTAAACAAAACCCCAGAAACCTGCTTTCAGCGAGCCCGGGATCTCAGAGCTGGAGTTGATACAGAGTTTCGATTATAGAACCGAAACAAACCAGATACCTTCTTTCAGCAGCAGAAGCCTCAGAGCTGGAGCCAGAGCTAAAGCTGGCCCAGAATAAAAAAGAAAAAAAGGAGCAGTTGGGAGCTTCAGTCAGCCTGAAAACAGCCCTCAGCCCCTCACCCAGACTGGCCAGGCACCCCAGTGGGGACCCCCACCCTGATCCAGGACACCCTTCAGGGTAAACCAGCCAGCCCCACCCATGCACCAGGCCTCTATCCTATATAGTAAAAGGGTAATATGCCTCCCAGCACCAGGATCAGTGGAGCTGAGAGGCCTCCCAGCACCGGGATCAGCGTGACAGGGGGCAGTGACCAAACCCCCTGATCGCCCTGCGGCTCTGTGTGTGACAGGGGGCGGGGCCACAACCTCCCTATCTGCCCTGCTCTGTTTGTGACAGGGGAAGGTGCCCCAACCCCCTGATCAGCCCTGCTCTGTGCCTGATAGGGGGGAGCTCCCTAACCCCCTGATCGCCCTGCGGCTCTGTGTGTGACAGGGTGTGGCACCTCAACCCCCGATCAGCCCTGCTCTGTGTGTGACAGGGTGCGGCGCCCCAACACCCCCCACCATGGGCCCTGCTCTGTGTGTGACGGGGTAGAGCCATAACCTCCCCATCGGCCCTGCCCTGAGTGTGAGAATGGCGGCGCCCCAACCACTTGATCGGCCCTGCTCTGTGGGTGATAGAGGGCAGTGCCCCAACCCCCTGATCTGCCCTGCCCTGAGTGTGACAGGGGACGGTGCCCCAACTCCCCTATCGGCCCTACTCTGTGAGTGACAGGGGGGAGCTCCTCAACCCCTTGATTGACCCTGCTCTGTGAGTGACAGGGTACGGAGCCCCAACCCCCCTGATGGGCCCTGCTCTGTGCGTGACAGGGGGCAGCGCCCCAACCCCCTGATTGGCCCTGCTTTGTGCATGACTGGGTACGGAGCCCCGACCCCCCTGATGGGCCCTGCTCTGTGTGTGACAGGGGGTGGCGCTGCAACCTCCCCATCGACCCTGCCTTGAGTGTGACAGGGGGCGGTGCCCCAACCCCCCAATCAGCCCTACCCTGAGCATGACTGAGGGTGGCATCGCAACCTCCCAATCTGCCCTACTCTGTGCATTACAGGGGAAGGCGCCCCAACTCCCCAATCGGCCCTGCTCTGAACCCGACCAGGGGCTGCACCTAGGGATTATGCCAGGAGCCGGTCCATGCTTGCTGTTTCAAGGGACCTGGCATATGGCATACTGTTCTTAATATGTTTGCTCACCTTCTTGGCACTATGTGTTTTAACCAAGGTCTCTGAGAAAGGTGGTTTCCCCAGGTAGGGATTTTCCCCTGAAGTTAGGGAGGGAATAAAACCTCTTAATTAAGTGCCAGGTGGGTAATTAATCACTTTAACTACGAACAATAATGCTTAAGCTACATAATCTTTACTCCCTGGAATGGAGATAAGAAACGCCCTAACCTTTGTAATAGAGATTGATAGGATTGAATCAACTGGTATAAATACAGATGTAACAAGACAGCAAGAGACAGAACTTAGAACACAGAACTTAGAAGACAGAACCAAGAGAGACAGAACCTAGGCACAGAACCTACACAGAACGTTCTCTAGAGACAGAAGAACTTCGCTGGAGAAAACATGGCAAAAGATCCTGGACAGAAACTGGCCTCAGAACCTAGAGACAGAACCTAGTGAGAGAACATGGCAAAAGATCCTGGACTGAACCTAATTACAGAAATTGGCAAGAGAACCTGACTAGAACCTGGTGACTGAACCTGGCTGGAGAACCTAGACAGAACCTACCTGGAGGCCCTGACAAGAGAACCCGGCTATGATGATCAACTGAAGGCTGTCTTGGTGCCATTCCTTCTTCACTGACTTCATCCACACCTTGGGGACCCCTGGACCTGCTGGGGTTGGACCCCGGCAGGATTAGGCCTGCCCTCTGCCACCCGGGAGCAGGCCTAAGCCAGCAGGTCGTTATCTCCCAAGGGGTCCCAGACTGCGAGAGGGCACAGGCCAGGCTTAGGGAGCCCCCTCCCCCGCCGAGTGCACAAATTTTTGTGCACCGGGCCTCTAGTTTAGAAATAAAATTCCCAGTAGAATCGGTATTTCCCTAAAAGCTAGGTCAAGTGACTATATTCTGGTCACTGAGAAGATATGTGTGCAACTTCCACATGGAGCCTTCAAAGAAAGTTGCTTCCCTTCCATGTCTTCTCTTTCTTAATCCAAACTCCTTGGGGTGTGGGTGGGCATGGTGTTGACAAGCTGGTTTGCAGAAAAGGCAAGAGTTAGGAGGCTGCGGAGCAGTCAGATAAGAGTAACCCATGTCCCTGAATAAATGATCTCCAGAATCATAACTTCCTGACTGCTATCTATCTACACATTGCTACAGGATAAATAAAACTTCTATACTGTTAAAACCACTGCATTTGGCCCAGCTGGCATGGCTCAGTGGTTGAGTGTTGACCTATGAACCAGGAGGTCATGGATCGATTCCCTGTTGGGGCATATGCCTGGGTTGCAGGCTAAATTCCCAGTGTGGGTGGTGCAGGAGGCAACCAATCAATGATTCTATTTCATCATTGATGTTTCTATCTCTCTCTTCCTCTTCTTTCCTCTCTGAAATTAATAAACATATATTTTTAAAAAACACACAAAACTTACTGCATTTGTGTGCCTCTGGTTTATATTGATTCAGGCTGTGTTCCATAACTAATAAAGGAATGGGGGTATTTGGGAGGGATGAGGGACTCAGCTAGTGCTCACTAATTTGTATTTAGATAAGTAAAGAGGAAAAAAGTTAGAGTGAATTAATGTCAGGAGTTAGGAATGCCCAAGCTGAGATACAAAGCCAATAGCTTAAGAAGCTGTTAAACATGACAAATGAATTGGCCACCGGAGCTATAGGCTTCTATCTTGGATGAAGAAAAAGCCAAAGGGAGAACAGAGAGGAGGAAGACGTGGAGAAGAATTAAAGAGCAGGAGGAAGTGGAGGAGTAGATAGTGGCAGTGAATTATTTAGAAGACCACTGTGTACAATTTCTTCTGTTTCTAATCTGAGTTTGAGGTGGGGAGGGGTTACTAGATTATAGAACAAACAGTAAATGATAAAATCATCCTTCCCTGGTTGTTCTCTAAGATATGCTACCGTCAGACTCTACAATGCAGTGTGTTCACGTTCTGGATAGAAAGGATTTCTTGCAATCAGAAGCACCTCATTCCTGCTCGGTTTGGGGCAGCAGAATAATGGTTAAAGACCTCAGGGGAGATGTTGGAAGATGAGTCTGCAAAGAGATTGAAATGTCAGAAAAGTGACTCGGGCCTCTATAAAAAATGAAGGGCTCAGGAAACAGTTTCTTGGTTTGGGACTGGAAGAATCAAAGCAATTTCTTAGAGTGGTTTATTAATCCAGAAAATCTTGATGGAAGTTTTACTACATGGCAAGCATATTGAGACAAATCTGATTGCAGTCATACAGAATGAATTAGAGACCTTCCAAATGAAATCACCCTCCTGTCAGGAGAGAGTGAATTAACAGCTGGAGGAATGAAAGATATCAAAGCCCTCGAAATTAAAAACTAAAATTTTAAAATGTTGAAAAAGTTTATTTTAATCTAAAATATTATTTTCAATAACTTACAATGGCATACACCCAGCGCTCCAAGACAATGTGCCATATTTTTACAGTGGCTTTGAGTCCCCTGCTTGGCACTTTTTCCTGTGCCCTGGGTTATGATATGGCATTCTCTATGTTGGGGCAGGTGTGGAATGCAGCCAAGCCGCTGGTGGGGGAAGTGTAAGTGTCTACAGAGAAGACATGCAAAGACCACTTTATCTCTCATCTTATTTCACATCATTTATTTTACATGCCTTTGCTATAGTCTCCATGTTGGTCATGTCATCAGATACCTTTAATAGAAAAAGGTAAACCACTGTACCTGCTGTTTTCCTAGGTGTGCCAGTTATGCCACTGGGTCATTTGGAGAGGCATTTGGATGGTATAGTGGGTTGAAGTGTTCTCCCAAAATTAAAGTCGACCAAGAATGTTGGGATGTGACCATATTTGAAAATAGGATCTTTGCAGATGTTAGTTAAGATGAAGTCATGAATTAGGGCAGGGGTGGGCAAACTTTTTGACTCGAGGGCCACAATGGGTTCTTAAACTGCACCGGAGGGCCGGAACAAAAGCATGGATGGAGTGTTTGTGTGAACTAATATAAATTCAAAGTAAACATCATTACAGAAAAGGGTACGGTCTTTTTTTTTTTTTTTTTTTAAGTTTTATTCATTTCAAAAGGGTAGGATCTGGCCCGCGGGCCGTAGTTTGCCCACGGCTGAATTAGGGTATACCCTAAATCCAATGACTGATGCATATGAAAGCAGAGGACATGCAGACAGGCACACAGACACAGAGGAGAAGGAAATGCAAAGATAAATGTACGTATTGCAGTGATGCCAAGGATTGCTAAAAGCCACGAGAAGAAAGACAAAGGCAGGAAAAGATTTGGACCTAGAGCCTTCAGAGGGTATATGGCCCTGTGGACAATGTGATTTCAGACTTCTAGCCTCCAGAACTGTGAGAGAATACCTTTCTGTAGTTTTAAGCCATCCAGTTTGTGACAATTTGTTACGATATTCCTAGGAAGCCAAAACAGATGGGTAAAAAGAGGGACTGGCCTGGATCCTCCGAAGAAAACCCAGCGTTAGCTAAAGATGGTTCAGAGGTGAGGCTATGGAGGCTTGGACAATGTCACAGAAATGGAAATATAGGGGTGAAATTCAGGTGAAGTCAAGGTATTTTGAATTTAAAATAATAAGTAAAAGATTGCTGACTTCTTAGATCTTGGAAGGAAGCAAAAGCAAAAACATAATGGATGGGGACTGGGATGGAGAATTGTAAATTGGGAAAAACGGGACAGCAATTAAGAGAACAGAAGAAATGTTGACATCTTAGAAAAAATAACTAGAGGTCAGCGCATTGAGTAACAGGGAGATGGGCCCATTCTCAGCCTTGAGGGTCCAGTGGACCTCTGTGGTGGGCACTTGAGCTTTGTTTGAAACCAGTCTTAAAGACTACAGCCTCTCACAGGGCTCAGCCAGATGCCACTGAAAAAATGTGACGTACCTAAGTACACTAAAAATAAAAGCAAAACAATATTTTTAAAAGTAGTCCTTGCTTTTTTTATATTTTATTTAATAGACTATGTGAATGTATAACTAATAGTGTATTAGTACAACTCCACTGGAAAATAATATTGTACTTCTAATTATGAAGTTTTAAAGAATGTTACCGCCAGGTGAAATAACCTTCTGGATGTAGGCTTCTGGCTCCATCTACCCTCACCCACCATGGACCTGTTGGAGATCCTTCTCCCTAAGTCAAGGCAAGGTCAGTGTCAGGGTATTGTCTCTGTGCTCTCTTCTACTCTTATTTTAACCATGGTCCCCATTGAGACTGGATTAGAAAGGGGAAAGGTGGCTCATTGCTCTGGGTCACTTTATAGAACTGGACTTTAGTTGGCTGTTAGAGGTCAAGCCACAGTGACCTTAAAGGAGGTGCTTGGGGTGAATAGAGGTGTAGGTATGTGTGTGTGTGTGTGTGTGTGTGTGTGTGTGTGTGTTTAATGGCTCAATTCGATCAAACACCCAAAATGGGTTTTGGTGCCCAAAGTGACAGCAATGTTTTCTCAGGATTAAAATGCCTTTTTAGCCAACAGTCGATTGGGAATCTGCATTAGCAAATAAAGGACTAATCATCTCAACTCTCAGACAACTGTTCTTGTCAAAGACATATTCCTAAATAAACAGAGTTCCATGGTGTACTCACAAACGGTCTATTCATAGGAGCAAACCAATCACCAGAGATCATTCAGGAAAACTGGCAGTGTCTGGCTAAGCGAGTTCCAGGCCTCTGCCTACCTTCAAAGTGAATCATTTGTTATCCCCTGAGAAGGTACAATCTCCAGCTCAGGCCAGGGGTCAATAGCAACGCCGTGTGATGGAGACACACGTTTATGGCTCTATGCACTCTCTACCAGGTCTATGAATAAAATACGGAGCTCCCTCAGCATTATCATTCCCCTGACCTTCATGAGTGGAGCCATCCCAGCAGGGGAAAAACACAGCAGGGGAAGAAATGGGCAAATTAAAATGTTAAAAACTATATTATAGCTCGTTTGTGACCTTTAAAAAAATTAGACTTGAGAATATTAGTCTGGAGTGGATACAACAAAGTCTGACAGCTGTAAAGTTATAGATTTTTTTTTCTTCTGAGTGGCTTTCTACCAAAATCTTTGTGCAATGAGCAGATCCTGTGTCTTTCTTGCTGGCTGACAGCCAGAGAAAACTTGGAATTTTGATCAGTGCTTAACTACTGAAAGACATTTGCCTTGAATTTCAGAGTATTCCTCACTTCTATAAGCTATTTGCAGGGTTTGTCGGAGAGTCAGTTCCTATTAATAAGGCAATGCAAAACACTGCTGATGGAAAGTTATGCAACGATATTCTTTCCCCTTCAACTTGCATGTTAGCTGGTTTGCTAAGCGAATTCAGCATGACAAGCAAACATTTGAAGCCACTAGTGTTAGCATAAGAATACTTCTAGAGAGTGTGTTAGAAATGATGGCAAGTGTCAGTATATTCCAACTACCTAGAGCATTTAAACTGAAAAACCAAAATGCTATTGTTGTTAGAGTCCTGCCAAGCCTGAAGGCAATACCACTGCTGTGTACAGGATGAAAGGGTTTTATTGTCGCTAAGAAAAGGATACCTTCCACTTTCTAAGTGTCTTCATCCTTGACAATAAATAAACAAGCAAACAAACACATCCACCCAGGATTGTATAGCAATTAAGTATTTCTTCTGTTAAGCAAAATGATTTTCTATTTTGGGAAGGGAGGGGGACACAATATATTTTTTTTCAATTTTTTTACTTTTTTGACATTTTGGGGTAATTAACATTTGGCTCATGCTGCTTACTTGAATTTACCAATATGTTATTATCTCTCTTTTCTCTCCAAACTGTGTGTGTTTCATTAGGTTACAGATATTTTTCAATGACCGCTGAATTTCTACCTTTTTTATAGACTGGATAATCACAAACAAGTCTATTTAACCTCTAGGCTTAAAGTCAGGGTAAAGGTAATTTTAAAATAATATTCGTGAGTAATGTGGTGACCACACATAAGAAACACCATTAAAGGTCAGTCCAAATGAAAATGAAGACTACCAAGTGTCAGAAGTTATTTCACAGACGCAGCAGAATACATCTGCAATCTGATTTTGTGGAATATCTATTACAAATGAGGGAGAGAAAAAAACCTCAGTCGTTTTTACAGAATCCCATTTTCTTAATAGGAAATTGATGAATGACAACATCTGGCAAGAAGAAAAAAAGCATATGGTCCAACTAACTGTTTCTATAGAGGTTAAAAACAGCTTTGGAATTTCTCTGTTTGCCGATATGATTGACAGACCGTCAAATAAATCACTCACTTTTCTTCCCCTCTCCATTGGTCCCATGTACTGACAAAGACACAAGGGGGGGAGGTGGGGGGGAATCAGCAGTGTGGTGCATGAGAAATGAGACATGTGATGGTAACATAAATGGATTTTTTTGCACCTAATTCCCTACACACCAGGCAAAAATCTACCCACAGGACATGGAGTATGCATGTTTTCTTGTTCTTTCTATTTATAATTTTTAATTATTAATTTCCTATATAATTGGTTTCTTTAGAGAATGAAATGCCTGGTAGGTTATCTAAAACACTGTTTTGGAGTCTTGGGGTTTGAGGCTGCAAGAAAAAAGATGGGCTGATACTGAAAGATGTTATGGTATGTAATACAAACAATGAAAATTAGGCTGAGAGGTCTTGAATGCAGTTAGGCTAATTAAACAATTCTCAGTGTTTAAGTTCTCGCTATCCTCTCCATGGTATATGCCAATCATCTCACCTTGGGGGATTGCTCTGGTTCGCCCTCACCTTCAGGCTCACTTAATCAATGTAACCTTCAAATAACTCATCAAATATTTTTACTATAAAAATAAAAACTGTTTTTGGTGTCTTCCACTCAATTTCTCTCTCTTGCTCTCTTTTCTCCAAGACAGTTTAAAACTCACAGGAGAACAGTGTTAAAAGGAGGAAGCTTGTCTAGTCTAACCATTACATGTGCTCACAGCCCCTTCCTCATTTGCCTCTTTCAGCCCAGGCTTTCTTCATGTGCCTTCAGTGACCAGAAACCTGCCATCTATGAAGCAGTGTATCTTATCACCTTGGCTAAGCACCAAGGTGGCCCCCAATGGTCCTGGCCTCCTGCTTTCTATGTCCTTGCCTAGTAGCCTCCACCTTCTGACACTGAATAGGTTTTACCCCTGCAACCAACAGGATATTGTGGAAATGACTTCTGTGATGGAGTTACGAAAGATACTACAGCTTCCAACCTGCTATCTCATGGATCACTAGTTCCTCGAGAAGCCAGCCTCCATGGCATAAAGACCCTCACATAAGCCTGAGGATTGGCACCTCTGTGGGGAGGCACCTAGAAAGAAACAATGAAGCCTCCTGCCAACAACCAGCAGCCACTTGCCAGCCACATGAGCTGATTACGTTTTAAAAAATATATATTTGTAGCGATTTCAGAGAGGAAGGGACAGGGAGAGATAGAAACATCAATGATAAGTATCGTGCCCTACACTGGGGATAGAGCCCACAACCCAGGTATGTGCCCTGACCAGGAATCAAACCTTTGGTTCATAGGTCGACGCTCAATCACTGAGCCATGCTGGCCAGGCTAAGCTGACCACTTTGAAAGTTGTCCAGTAGGCTGCAGTTAAGCCCTCAGATGACTCTAGCCTTCGTCAACAACTGGAATACAACTAAGACTCTAAGCCAGAACCACCCAACTAAGCCACTGCTCACTCCTTGACCTATGGAAACTATAAGATAAGTATGTATTGTTTTAATATATTAAAGTTTGAGATACATTTTTATAGAGAATATGTAGATGACTAATATATGTTACATTAAAGTCTTGTTTTGTTATTCCTAGCTCACCCATTGAAGACTTGGGGTATCAGTGAAATCCACTTTCCTATCTAGGACAGCAAATTCCAGCTACAAGTAAATCTTTCTAAATCTTGTCTCCTCCAGGTAAAACATTCTTAGCCCCATCAGTGCTTTGGTCCTCTGCTCTGCTTCCTCACTTTAGATATTTTTTTTCTGGGTCATCTCACTCACAAGCTTCCAGCCTTTATCACACTTCACACAGGTATTTCTGATTGCCTCTTGCTCAGATCTCCCTAATGGCCCCAAAGCCCCTCAGACTCACAGGATGAGAATGAACACCTCATTTATCATTTTCATCCAGATTTGTTCTCTAAAGTGTTTGGTCTGTCATGCCAAAGTACAGTGCTAGGCACTTAAATTTCCAAATCATACACCCCACATACCTTACTACGCTCCTCCTTGTAACACAGAATTTTGAACAGACCACTCTCTTGCTTAAGATTCCTTTGGAACTCTCTACTGCCTTCAGGATAGAATGGATCTAAGCTTCTGAGCACAGCAATCAAAGACTGGCCAGTGCCTACTTTTCTACCTTTTTCTATCATTTTCTTTCTATAACTCAAGCCAGTCATACTGAATCATCTGCTAGCTGCTTCACATTCCAGGGCCTTTGCACACGTTGTTCTCTATGCTTTGAGCATTTTTTTCTCACACTAATGCCCCACCTCCTGGGCTCTTCTACCATGTAAAAGATAAGGCATATGACTCTTTAAAACTTCCCTACAAATTAAAGCCTTCCTTGCTTCCCTCTCCCATGTATCATTTCCTATGTATTACTTTAGAGATCTTATCATCCTATCTAATAATAGACAAACATGGTAATTAACCGTACCTCCAACACGCTCCCCATTGGCTAATTAGGGTGATATGCAAATTAACTGCCAACCAAGATGGCGGCTGGCAGCCAGGCAGCTGAAGCAAACAGGAGGCTTGCTTACTCCAGTAATGGAGGAAGCCAAGGTTCCCCGCCTGCTGCTGTCGGCCTCTGAGCTACAGCCTAAGAAACAATGTTGCAATTATAGAAGCTAAAAAAAAACCAGAAACTTGCTTTCAGCCAGCCAGGCCTCAGAGCTGGAGTTGCAACAGTTTTTCAATTATAGAAGCCAAACAAACCCAGATACCTGCTTTCAGCAGCCGAGGTCTCAGAGCTGGAGCTGAGCCTCAGAGCTAAAGCCAGCTCTCAGTTCCAGTGACAGCCATAGAAGGTAAATAAATCCCAGAATAAAAAATAAAAGAAAAAAAAGGAGAGATTTGGAGCTTCAGTCGCCCGCCAGCTTGAAAACGGCCCTCAGCCCCTCACCCAGATTGGCCAGGCACCCCAGCAGGGACCCCCACCCTGAAGGGGGTGTGACCAGTTGCAAACAGCCATCATCCCCTCATCCAGGCTGGCCAGGCACCCAAGCAGGACCCCCACCCTGATCCGGGACACCCTTCAGGGCAAACCAGCTGGCCCCCACCCGTGCACCAGGCCTCTATCCTATATAGTAAGAGGGTAATATGCAAACTGACCCTAACAGCAGAAGGACTGGGAATAACTGGTCACTATGACACACACTGACCTCCAGGGGGCAGACGTTCAATGCAGGAGCTGCCCTCTGGTGGTCAGGGCACTCTCACATGGGAGGAGCTCTGCTCAGCCACAAGCCAGGCTGATGGCTGCCATTACAGCAGTGGTGGTGGGAGCTTCTCCTGCCTCCTCAGCAGCACTAAGGATGTCTGACTGCAGTTTAGGCCTGCTCCCCGCTGCCAAGTGGACATCCCCCGAGGGCTGCCGGGCTGCCAGAGGGATGTCTGATTGCCATCTTAGGCCCAGTCCCCCGAGGAGTGGGCCTAAGCCAGCAGGTGGTCATCCCGTGAGGGTTCCCAGACTGCGAGAGGGCACAGGCCAGGCTGAGGGGACCGCCCCCTCGCCGAGTGCACAAATTTTTGTGTACCGGGCCTCTAGTCCTATATAAAAAAAGCCTAATATGCTATGTGTCCAGTTGACTGGTCGGCCGTTCAACCAATCAAAGCGTAATATGCTAATGATATGCTAAGGCTGCTCAACCACTTGCTATGACATGCACTTACCACCAGGGGGCAGACAGTCCAACCAGTAGGTTAGATTGCTCAGGACTGAGTGAGAAGGGCTGGACATACCCTGGAGCCCTCCCACAGTCCCTTTCTGGCTGGCCAACTACCTGTGTCTCTCCCCTGCCCCAATCTTGCACCGGTGGGGTCCCTTGGCCTGGCCTGTGCCCTCTTGCAATCCAGGACCCCGCAGGGGATGTCAGAGAGCTGATTTTGGCCTAATCCCACAGTCCAGGCCAAAGGACTCCAAGGGTGCACCATTCATGCACCAGGTCTCTAGTATTTTATATTGTGTTTATACGATGTCTTTGGTATTCAAGCGCAGCTTCAGCAACCCGCCCACAATGACACCCCACACACATACACATGTGCATGAGCACTAGTATTTGCCCCAACTCCCGCCCACACACTCTCCAACCAGATAGGAAAACCCTCATGTTTATAAATTGTGGAGCTGCTTCTGCTTATGTATGCTAATTTAACAAGTTTAAAAAAACACCACCACCACCTGGCCTGTGTGGCTCAATGGTTGAGAGTCTACCTATGAATCAGGAGGTCATGGTTCAATCTCCAGTCAGAACACAAGCCCGGTTGTTGGCTTCGTCCCCAGCAGGGGGCATACCGGAGGCAGCTGATCAATGATTCTCTCTCATTATTGGTGTTTCTATCTCTCTCCCTCTCCTTTCCTCTCTGAAATAAAATAAATAAACAAACAAATACTTTGTTGTTGCTAATTGTTTCATTTTAATGATTTCTATCCCACTAAGGACAGACTGTGAACAAGCAGAAAAAGAAAAAAAAAAGTCTCTAAGGAGTGGCTAAATTCACCATAAATGTACAATTTGTTAAAAATAATAAATCATGTCATGGAAAAATATATACAACTAAATTTATTTATCTTTGATAAATAGCCTGTGTGTTTCATGTAAGGTGGTCTTTCTGATTCCAAAACTATAAAAATATTATCCCAATTTTTTATAGTATGTTCACTATTACAATTTTTGTTTACTTTTCTTAATCCTTAAGAAATTTTATTTTATATTGTGTGAGTGAGCACTTATAGCTATTAAACCAATGCTATTTATTGAATAATTCACCATTCCCTTTCCCCATGAGCTGAAATGATTTCAAATACCACATTGATCATATGTTAGATTTTCAAAATTATGCAGGTTTATTTTTGAACTCTTTTCTGCCATTGTTATCTGTTTGTTACTATGCCAGATCAGCAATGTTTTAATCATTATAATTTTACTAGAGGCCCGGTGCACAGATTCCTGCACAGATGGGATCCCTCAGCCTGGCCTGTGGGGATCAGGCCAAAAGTGGCTCTCTGACATCCCCTGAGGGGTCCCAGATTGCTAGAGGGCGATTCTCGGGTGACACACCCTGGAATCAGGTTCCTTCCTCTCTGGTTCTCACTGCCTTACGCGAGAACCAGAGCTGCCAAGTGACCGCAGCTTGTCAGCACCTGTGTTGAATGTCTGCCCCCTGGTGGTCAGTGCACATCATAGCTACTAGTCAGTCAGCCAGTCGGTCACTTAGGCTTTTATATATACAGAAGATATTTGGTATCTGGTATAGCAGATTTCACTATTTTATTCTTTGTTTTCTACTCTTGAACATTTCTTTTTTCGATAAATTCTGAAATCATCTAGTCAAGTTCTACTGACATATTGATGGATATCGATTGGCAGCAGGTGGCAGGCAGGCGAGTGTGGTGCCAGGGGTGGTGGGCAGGGCGAGGTGGGCATGACCTCTCTGCTGCGCAGCTGCGGATCAGGCCCAGAGAGAGGCCCAGACAGAGGGGCAGGTCCTGATCATCAGCCGCTAAGGCTGCTGGTGAGGCCTGGAGAAAGAGAGAGGCAAGGCCTGGTCAGCAGGTGCTGAGGAGGCTGCAGATCAAGCCTGTAGATAGGCCCAGAGAGAGAGACAGCTGTCAGCAGGGCTGGTCTGGATTTCCCAGAAGAGCCAATAGCTGCCTAGGAGGTGGAGCTTTTGATGCTGACTGGCATAGAAACCAGCCAATCAGAACCTAATCTGGGTGAACTGCAAAGGCAGAACCTGAGGTGGAGGCTGAAGAGGGGTTTTAAGGGCAACAACTGTTTGGTGTAAGGTGTAAGAAAGCAGTTCAATTTTTTAATAACTGGTTTGGCAGTATAGTGCATATGGTTGGCTATCAGTCCAGATATAGGTATTATGATTTTTGTCTGCCAAGAGTATCTCCTCCTGATGAAAAAGGCTTCCCCCCCCCCCAATTAAGCAATCCTATCCCATATAATCTATCTATACTAATAAAAGGGTGATATGCTAATTAGACTGGGTTGACCAGCCATCTTCTGGATGTCCGACTTCCTTCCGGACAAAGCCATGGTGGTGGGGGCCGAGGCAGAGGCAATTAGGGGCAATCAGAATGGCACTAGGGGGCGAGATCAGGCTCACAGTGGGTTAGGGGCAATCAGGCCATCAGGGGAGGGCAGTTGGGGGCAACCAGGCCATCAGGGGAGCAGTTAGGGGTGATTAGGCAGACAGGCAGAGGCAGTTAGGGGCGAGTAGGCAGGCAGGTGAAGCAGCGGTCCCAGATTGCGATAGGGATGTCTCCGATTGGAGAGGGTGCAGGCTGGGCTGAGGGAACCCCCCATGCACAAATGTCGTGCACCAGGCCTCTAGTAATGATGATGATGATGATGATAATAATAATAATAATAATAACAACAGCAACAAAAATCAAAGATATGTCATTTATAAAACACCTACTTGGTGTCACTTGGTTTATGTGGAAAGATAAAAAACTATATAACATAATGGTTAAGGCTAATGGCTAGTTTTATAATCTGAAGGTTGTCTTATAAACCTCTCTGCTTCTCAGATTCTTCAACTGCAAAGTGGGGATGTTAACAGTTTAGATCACAAGGATAATAAATAATAATGCCTAAAGTGTCTCCTACATTCTGAGTTCTTCTAAGTATCATTATTATGCTATGATCATTTTAATTCTCACAAAAACATCAAAAGGCTGTTATTATTAGAAATGGGATTAGATGACAAAGTTAAGACCCATAGCAGTGTCTCAAATCCAGACCTAGATGATGCACCTGATACTCCTGCATAACACACAACCAAACCCTAGAAAACAGGAGACCTGCCAGGCCCCTTCCACAAATGGACATTTAGGTGATTAGTGGAGAAAATATTTGCTCACTGGCTTGATTGTTTTCCCTGTTTTATTTTCTGTAAACAAATGTTCTATTGGAATATTTAAAAGGACTTTAATACGGTGTTTACAACGTGATAGTTGTATATGGATTAAATTATCAAATTATCACCCTGCAGAGTGATTAAATTAATTTCCCAGAATTACACAAGAAGAGACAGACCTTGAATTCTTCACCACTACACTGTAAATAAATAAAGAAGCATTATGTTCCAGGATATGAAGACTCAATATTAATAGGAATCTATAAATTCAATGCAATCCTAATCTATATCCATTGATATGTCAGTAGAACTTGACTAGATGATTTCAGAATTTATCGAAAAAAAGAAATGTTCAAGAGTAGAAACAAAGAATAAAATAGTGAAATATGCCGAAACCGGTTTGGCTCAGTGGATAGAGCGTCGGCTTGCAGACTGAAAGGTCCCGGGCTCAATTCCGGCCAAGGGCATGTACCTGGGTTGCGGGCACATCCCTAGTAGGAGATGTGCAGGAGGCAGCTGATCGATATTTCTCTCTCATCGATGTTTCTAACTCTCTATCTCTCTCCCTTCCTCTCTGTAAAAAATCAACAAAATATATTTTTAATAAATAAATAAATAAATAAATAAAATAAAATAAAATAAAATAAAATAAAATAAAATAAAATAGTGAAATCTGCTATACCAGATAGCAAATATCTTCTGTATATATAAAAGCCTAAGTGACCAACTGGCTGACTGACTAGTAGCTATGATGTGCACTGACCACCAGGGGGCAGACATTCACCCCTGCTACCCCACCTGCCTGCCTGCCGCCAGCCTTGTGGGCCGTGAGGGAGGGACCGAGAGGTGCTCCATGCACTTCCTTTTGACAGGTCGTTAGTCTGGTCATTTAGGTTGTGACAGCCCTAGGCTATTATTAGTATAAATTATTATTAGGATATGATCTCAAACCTGAGAAATTAAATATATACCAAAGAGCAATAGAACTGAATGAAGGGGATACCTTGATTTGTCCCTTGCCATGTATATGCACAATAGATTGCTGTGTGTTTTTAACTGATTTCATGACTTAGAAACCAGTAACTGAGCAAATATCCAAGGTGGGCAGGCCATAATTCAGTTGGTTAAGTCTCTGGTGCAACTGTTTTCTTTGTCTTCAAAACACATTTGTGGGTAATTTCCAGTATACACTGGTATTTTTAGTCTATGACAGCATTCATTAATGAATGTGAAAAACTCAATTGAAGAAATCTAACTCTATAATACAGGTCTATTACATATTGGGTATTTTTAGTTTCCTGTTACCATAGTAGCTAGACATGGAAGCAAGAACATAAACTGAGACATTAGTGCTATGATCTACCATAAATGTAAGATTTGATTACACTTGGCATTACATTCTCTTGCATGGTTACTAGTCTTGTTAGTGGGTTTAGAATTATACCCTCATTAAAAATAAAGCAACATAATTTATCCTATTGACTTCTAACAGTACATAATTTATTATTCAAGAAAAAGCTGCAGATTGACCCCTTGTCATGGTCAAGTCCATATTTATGCCAAGTATGCAGATTAAATCACAGAAATTTATTCAGTTATCCAAATGTCAACAAAGTCTTCAGATAGTCAACAAATGTTGACTACTTCATCTTGATGCTTACATACCATTTAGACATGTATCTGAGACTAGGAGTTATTCAAAAATGAAATCCAAAACCTTTAAACCTTTAAATGTCTGAAAATATCACTCAACTCAAGTGTATTTTGCACTAAGCACAATTATATTACAAGCTGTGCTTATAGACACATTCAAAATTGGGAGCATTAGAGTTGAAATCACTCAGAAAGTGGTGACTAAAACATTTTAAATCTTAAAAGAAAATAAAAAGCAACCCATAAAAAGTTCTCCACTAAGATATGCATTATACAAAATAAGGGTAATCACTCTAATAGTATTTGAACATTGATGGACTCCTTTTACATGTAAACTTGGAATTTCTGGCCAGAAAAAGCAAAGGTTCAGAAAATGTATACCTTTTTAAAAAAAATATAAGCATGTGGGTCTATTGTTTGAAATAGCACTCTCTTTCTAAAAGCTAAGAAAATTTGACCAATACATTATTCTTTACCAAGCTTAAATACCAGAGGCAACTTCTAAAGCTTTTCTTTTGTCTCAAAGATTACATGCTTATAAAAACTAAATATATATCTGAGGCAGCTATAAACTGAAGCAACTGGAATGGGAGACTGTATTCCAGATACTGCAGTTTGCCACTGTTCGATCATGTCATTAATTTATAATATTTTAAGTATTTCCTATCCCTTTCTTAATGTGCCTGGCATCTTATTTCTGGCTTTAACTGCTGACATGTACTGGGCATAGAGTCCAAAGAGCCCACGACAGACAGGATGACTCCTAAACTTTTTTCCTCAAAGGAGCTTTCAAAATCAGAGCCCATCAGGGTACAGAACGGTTTCAAATCTATTTTTGCCAATACCCATTATTTTTCACATTATTCTAGGTTATATTTCACATAGTATCCAATTCCCTAAAGTGCTCACATCCACCTGGAGTTTTTCCAGAATTCCACATTTCCATCAACCAAAATAATTTAGCAGCATGTGCCAAGATCACTTGCTAGCTCTCCGTGGTCTCTTTCAAGAAAGCAATGATGAATGAAGGGAAAACTACTTCCTATATTCTCACTCTGTCCTACTGTTCTCTCCTCACTCCCTTACTCAATTCAAATACTTTTATTGTTAAATGTTTGGAGAAAATATTAAAATTTTCTTTATGCTTGAGAACAAACCTAACCAGCCACCTTTCACACTTTTGAAAATTTCATGCAGATCAGACACATTCTATTAAGTCCTCTGCATGAGATTTCAAAAGCACATTGAGGTAGGTCTATAGTTTATCTTTATTTTTTCCTCAAAAATGTACGACTGATGATCATTCACAGTGCCTAGTGTACATTGTTTTTTATTAAATGTCATCATTTTAGATTTTAGTTAATCAGAAAGCTTCTCTTTGAATCCTGGGCCTAACAATTTTGGGGCAAAACTTAACTTCCATAAGCCTCAGTTTTCTTGTATGCAAAATGGAGGAATATGCCAACCTCATAAAGATGTTAGAAAAATTAAATGACATAATCTATGTAAAGAACTTAGCTTCTGGAACATAACTCTAAATGTTAGTTATTATTTTTATTTCTAAAAACATCAGGAAAAAGTCTCCAAAATAATTACAATTGGATGGGTGCCTACACTCAATGTATAGTTTGGACTTAATAGCAACTAAAAAAAAATGTAATTTGCATCATGTGAGTAACCTGATAATATGGTTTCCTTAAAAGCAGGGACAAGAGTTCACTCATGCCTTGTTCTTTCCTTAATAGGCCTTTACATATGTAATATTATCTTTAAACATGGAATAAAGTCTAAACTCTTTAATATGGCATTCAAGGACCTCCTTGCTAGGGCTTGAGTGCACATGAAGCTTGCTTTGGCAGCATCTTAACTCACCTTCCCAATTGTATAGCAGCCTGGCCTTTGGTAGGCTTGACTCCATCCACAACTCTCGGGAGAAGGCCTCTACTCACCTTCGACAATTGTTGTAATCCAAGTCCCTTAGCACAGTTTAGGTTCAAAGATGAGGTTGTCAACCAGTCCTAAGCCAAGAATGGAATTCTTAAACTATGGTGTGAGTTTCAGGACTGAGTATGGGATGTAAGTCCACTAAACCAAGATGAAACCTGTAACACTGGTTGGCCATTGAATTAAGAGGATCTTTTTCTCATAAGGAAAAATGAGAAAGCATGGAAACTTGTTGCTCTAGATGGCCACTCTTTGACAACAAAGGGAGCTGATACCCAAGAAGACAAAGCACAGAGATGTAAAAAAAAAAAAAAAAAAATAGAAACTTGTCTTTATTTTCATTCTTTGGTTGATATTGTCAAATTATTGGATCAACCCTTACCTGTAGAGTATTTAACCAACACATTTCTTTTAGTCCATCTGAGCATTCTTTTACCTGCAGTCCAAAGCTTATGTACCAACTCGTTTTCTAGAGCAACATTCAATTAGAGCTTTCACAATGTTGTGGTCCAGCTATAGCTGGTGGTTTGCTACTCCTTAAAGACTCACCATACAATCTTGCCTCTGTGCTTTTTGAAATAGCTCCCTGCAGAAAAAAGGCTTTTCTCCTTTATGCTCCTCATTCTTCCAGTCCCAGCTCATATATATTCTCATTTGCAAATCTTCTCACAGATTATGCCACATGTGTAATGATTTGTATTTCTATCCATCACCCTTTCTCCCCACCTGCTGGCTGTTAGTCACTTGTGGGTAGAGCTGGTGCTATACTGGCCTTTGTGTCTCACCATTGTACTGGGTTTACATTCAGTACTACTGACAACTGATGAATCAAACCAGGTGATTGGGCTATGTATTTAGGAAAAATGCATTCACAGTTGATCGAATTGCTGATGGTGAAAAAATAACATGCTCTGGACACCTATGTTTTAGGCACTATGTTACAGGGTTTGACATGCTTGTGCATTATATAATTTCATTTTAATCACAGTATTCGGGTTCTTATCCACCTTTTACAGATCAGAAAGATAATTACCTCACCTAAAAATCACAAAGTTGGCAAGTCAAAGTATGCAGTGGGATGAAATCATTCATTGTGTGCTCGTGTGTGTGTGTGTGTATGACAGAAAATCAAGATCTGCTATGTTGGTCCATTTAGTCCAAAAATCAGTGCAAAATAACATTTAGTTTTATGCAATGCTCTGTAGTTTAAGTGAGCCTGGTTTTAAGAACTGAACATATAACACAGGAATTTCATTAGAGCAACTGTATTAATTGCCCTAAAAGAAGAGTTTATTTCAAACTCCTATCATGATTCCACTTACTAGACAAGTATTTATTTAGTGCTTTTTTAGTGTCATGCTGGGTTCTAGGTGCTGGGGTACAACCCCTCCCCCTCAAAAAGTATTATTCTTTCACATAAATGTGATCAATGCAGGATTGTTGGAGATTTGTCCACACATGAAATGCCAACACATGGAAAGTTAAATAATAACAAAGTATTTTAAATGTGAATATAATTATTTGATTTTTGAAGCATCTTAACATTTACCTAAAGTGGAAATATCAATAAAAGAGGAAGTTTTATGTAAACATTCTCTCCATTAATTTGGGAGAAGTAATTCCCAGAGGTTAGAGTTAGAATCACTTGCTTTTTTTTCTTTTCTTTTTTTTCTCCAGGAGTCAAAAGATAGAGTTTTCCAGTCATATCAAGCCTCGATTAAGAGAAATTTCAATCTAATACTTAAAGTAGAAGATCAAGATCTATTACCTCATTTTGAGGCTTACCTGGTGAAAGGTCTAACCTGATTGCTTCTGCCATACTACCTTTCTTGTTTCTTTTCCTTAAGATTTCTAAGAAGTGCAAAAAAAAAAATCAACTTCTTCTAAAGTCTCTTTCCTCAGTGAATTGATTATCTGGACCCTCTTTTGAAAATCAGACTCAAAGTTACAAGAAAAAATATTAATAAATGCAAATTTCAGGATATAATTAAATATTACCTGAAAGAATTTTAATTAAAGAGGAAACTTATTTAAGATGTAAAAATAGAAGATTATGAGATATACTAGAGGCCTGGTGCATGAAAATTCATTCACTGGAGGGGGGGTCCCTCAGCCCGGCCTGCCCACTCTCACAGTCCAGGAGCTCTCAGGGGTGGGAGGCGACCCGGTGATCAGGGAAAGGTGATGCCCATTACACCTCTGCTGCTGCCACTGCCAGCAGCGCAAGCCTTGGGCTGCCCTGGTTGCCTGAGCCTCGGGTGGCCCTGGGCGGCTTGGCAGCCGCCATTCGAGGCTTGCTTGCACCTTGGGCTGGCCCTAGGCCAGCCATGGGCAAACTATGGCCCGCAGGCCAGATCCGGCCCATTTGAAATGAATAAAACTAAAAAAAAAAAAAAAAAAAAAAAAAAAAAAAAAAAAAAAAAGACCGTACCCTTTTATGTAATGATGTTTACTTTGAATTTATATTAGTTCACACAAACACTCCATCCATGCTTTTGTTCCGGCCCTCCGGTCCAGTTTAAGCACCCACTGTGGCCCTCGAGTCAAAAAGTTTGCCCACCCCTGGCATAGGGGTTGGACAGCCGACATCCAAGGTTTTCCTGCACCTGTGGCTGGCCCTGGGCATCTGGGAAGCTGCCATCTGAGGCTTGCCTGCACCTCAGACTGGCCCTGGGCAGTTGGGGGGCTGAGGGGACTGGGAGACTTGGGAGGCAGGCATGTGGCTGAGGGAACTGGGCACTGCAATCCTGTGGCTATGGGCACCACCCTCTTTGAGGGCATGGCATTCAATTAGGATATTTCCTCCTTATTGGCTGTGGGCGCTGCCATCTTTGTGATAGCATGAGGGTCAATTAGCACATTCCCTCTTTATTAGATAGGATGTTTGAAAAAACAGCAACAAAATTTCTCAGAAAAAATATCCTGAAAACATTAATTCATCATCAACGTCTTTCCCCTCCCTCCCAGCTCTAACAAAAATGCTAAGCTTTTATTTCGAATAATACTGATCACATTACAGCCTTTTGATTTAATCATTTCCTCTGGAAAGATGCCACTTATTTAACAAGGGTCAAAGTGTGATAGGGGGAAGCAGAAGGCAGATCTAGCCAGAAAATAGATGCCAATCACACATTGCAATTGAGTTTTATATGCACAGATTGAAAATTGAACAAAATTGATGTCTCTCAAAACTAGATTTGTAAAAACAATTCCCTTCCAATAAAAGCCCAAGGACTGATATTCTCCTTTTGATGATGCTAGCCAGGGTACTGTAGATTCACTGGTCATTTCCAAATAGCATTCCCTAGAGGCAAACATCATCGAACAACCATAACATCATATCTTAATGCCTAAATGCACCATTTTCTTATGGGAAATAGCATCCACATTGCAATAAACTAATGCTGAATGGAATGGCTTTGGAATCCAACACACACACACAAAATTAGAATGAATGCAAAATCACATGATCATGATTGATGGGATGAAAGAGAAATGGGGATTCTCAGAAGCGGCTGGAAATAATGTGAACTAGAGAACACAAATTTTCAACACATATCAAATTTTCAACACATATCAAAACTATTTATAATAAACCTATCTTTGACCTAACAATGTCAGTTCTAGAAATATATCCTAAAGAAAGAAATTAGAAAAAGTATCCAGAATATATATATATATATAATTTCTATTCAATGAAATACTACACCGTCGTAAAGACAAAACAACTGTTGTAACATAACTGCAAATGAATCAGTCTTGGATAACAGTACTCTGAGAAAAAAGTAAGTCATAGAAAAATACTGTTTTGTTTTGTTTTTTAATCAAAGCCAGCAAAACCAAACAATGCATTATTCTGGGTTAGCTTGATGGCAAAAGTATAAATGAAAGCAAAGGAGCATTAAAACAACACTGAAGATAGTAATCATATCTTAGGAGAAAGAAAAAAAAAAAACATACTTAAGGAGAAAATATCCACACAGCTGAGACTTAGGAAACTAAGGTACAAAAATCTTAAATTTGCCCTGACTGGTTTGGCTCAGGGGATAGAGCATCGGCCTGCGGACTGAAAGGTCCCGGGTTTGATTCCGGTCAAGGGCATGTACCTTGGTTGCGGGCACATCCCCAGTTGGGGGTATGCAGAAGGCGGCTGATCGATGTTTCTCTCTCATCGATGTTTCTGACTCTCTATCCCTCTCCCTTCCTCTCTGTAAAAAATCAATACAATATTTTTTTTAAAAATCTTAAATTTCTTACAACTGATTCCTCTTCCATAAATGACTTTATAGCCCCGACATAAAATATACACTCAATAAAGTGGTTTTGAAAACCAACCATGTCATCTCAAGGTTTTAATCTTCCCTATTAAGACATTCAGGGGGAATAAGATTAATTTTTAAAATTATAAGAAGGAAAATGTCTATTGATGCTTAAATGTTATTTCTTGCTTAACAGATTTGCTATGCTAGTTTGTTACAGGAATGCTAAGTCATCTGTAGAATTATTCATGTTGTAGAGAAAGGGATCTGAAGATACATGTAAAACAAAATGGGACATATAATGAAAGGGGTTATCATATGGAAACATTTTTAATACACTTGTCGTATAAATAGTTCATTTGTCTTTATTGTACTATAGTGCAGATGTGAAAGGTATAGACCAATTCAAGCCTAAAATATGTCTGTTCTTGTTAGTATCACATATCACTTGAAAGAGCAGTAGGTGGAATAAAAGCAAAAAAATACAAAGCGATATTAAGATCAGGGGCTAAGTGCTCCATGTTAAACATAAGAAGATATAGAAGTGAAATAGGAATATTCAGGGCAGTAAATTTTATTTAAAACAGTCTTAGAAAAAAGTATACAAGAAGTATGAAATGGTAAATTACAATAGAAAAAATATATAGGGAGATGAAATTTGCCTTTAGTATATACGTGGGAATTTAAAGTGCAAGTAAGTGAAGTTATAACTAGTAAGTATTAAGTATAATTTCATAAAAAATCTGAATTATAACTGCAGTAAGTAAAGTGGCAGTAGAATTCATACAAAGAAGAAAGGAGGTGAAAGAGGTAACAAAAACTTGCACAATGGGGAAAATGTCCATGTGATTTCGGAATGGTCTAAGATGAAAAGCTGCAAATAGAACAGGAATAGATAAAGGAAAGTAAATAATGACGAAAGAAAAGGGACTTGAGGAGAGTCACAACTTCAGTGTAGCATGAAATTGAAACACGGCAAAAGGATAATATGAAATTCTGAAAAGGCAAATGACAAAAGTACAACCCCCCCAAAAAAATGGTTACAAAAACAGGGCGAAGATGAAAAGACTTGGGGTGATTGTGAAGAATTTAGTTAACAATGCATCATTATAAGTTGAAACATACAAATGAGCACAAATGATTGAACTCTACAAAGCAAATGACTAATGAAAAGCTTCAGGAAGATTTTTTAAAAGCTGAGTAAGGGAAGAGAAACATCTCACCCAGACAACCAAAAATAAACACGTGGAAACACATGTACTGGCTTAAAGTGGCAGGTCAAAGAGCAATAGAGAAATTGCAGAAAAGACTGTGAAAAGGTTAAAAGTCCAGCAGAAGGCTGAAAGAACGAGGGAGGAAAAATCAAGCTTGCTGAGCGAGGAAACTACTGGAGGAGGGCACCTTTCTCAATTATTTTTCTGCTTTCTGAAGTTAAGTTGTTATCAGATGCTGACACAAAGAATACTACTAAATTGGAAACAATATCAAGCCTGCCTAAATAGTTTAGAGATATTTTAAAAGATGATCAATAAGCAAAATCAAAGTAATCAGTTGCTAAAGACAATAGAGTTCTACAAATATAGATAGCTAAAGTATTATTGAGCATCACAACTTAAGACAAGTAGAAATTTGGACTAAATAAAGTTCTACAAATATAGATAGCTAAAATATTATTGAGCATCACAACTTGAGACAAGTATAAATTTGGACTAAACTTTCACTGGCAATACCTGACGCTTCTAGTATACACTGGACATTTAAAAGATAGAATACAAAACAAACAAACAAACAAACAAACAAACAAACAAAAAACATAAAATACAACCCAGCCAGTGTTGCTCAGTGGTTAAGCACTGACCCATGAACCAAGAGGTCCCTGGTTCAATTCCTGATCCCTGATCGGGGCACATGCCTGGGTTGTGGGCTTGATCCCTAGTAGGGGGTATGTAGAAGGAAGCTGATCGATGTCTCTTTCTCATTGATGTTTCTACCTCTCCCTCTCCCTTCCTCTTTCTCTAAAATCAATAAAGACATTTAAAAATAAAAACACCATAAAATACAATAAATTGTTGCTACAACTGGGCATGGAGCACTCTAAGCCAATTCACAAACCCCATCCTACCCTTGAACATATGACTGAACTTTAAATCCCCATGTTTTTATAACTATATTAGGGGCCCAGTGCATGAATTCATGCACTTTGAAAGGAACTGTGGGCCGCAAGGCTGCAGTGGACACAGAAGCAGGTCTTGGCCCATCCTCCATACCTCCACCTGGCCCCTCCTGCTGCAGCCCCCTGGTTCCCTATCTGCCAGCAGCCCCACTCTTGCCACCACTGTTCCCACGTGCTGACAGTGCCAGCCCCACTCACACCCACTTATGGCATGGAGTGATTGGGGCCAGCACCAGCAGTGGGTACAAGTGGGGCTGGCACCATCAGTGGAGTGGTGGCTGCTGCCCTGATTGCTGCTCAGGAGCAAGGGAGGTGGAGAAGCCCTTGGGACGATCAGGGCCAGCAGCCGCAGCTCGCAACCAATGACAGTGCCGAGTGAACGGGGCCAGCACCAGGCGCTGGCAGCGGGTGTGAGCGCCGGGCGGGACCGCAGCTTACAGGAGCAAAGAATTTTCAGTAACCACCAGAGGCTCACCCCAATGACAGCGACTGGCACCCCGCCTTGGTCTGGCGCCCCCGCTCACCTGCTCCACCCTCCCGCCGCGGCTGATGCCTGCCATGCTCTGTGACCTGTCACCTGCTGCAGATGCCTGCCATGTTCCACGCACACCCCCTAGTGGTCAGCATACGTCATAGCAACTGGTTGTACGGCTGTTGGGTTGTTCTACTGTTCAGTCTATTTGCATATTAGGGTTTTATATATGTAGTTATGAGTTGATCTAAATATAGTAAAATATAGGGAATTTATATAAACTAAAAGGGACAACACAGAAAAGCACATTGGACATCTAAAGAAACAGACACACCAATAATTTATTTTTATTTAATAAAATATTCACCAAAAAGGTATTGGTAAAAAAAAAAAAAAAAAAAAAAAAAAAGGAGAATGTGAACCTGAGTGATAATTACTATGGAAAAAATTAGGGGAAGAGTTGAATAGGAAATCATACCTTTCAAACTATGAAAGTTATTCACAACTTTGTTACATTCAAGAAAAGGTTCTTTTAGAAAGAGCTTAGAAAATACTGAAGTCAGTTTGGAAAGTTAACATTTTGAGATGTGGAAATCAATCATTGAAAAAACTGCCTGAGGAAAGACTACACCACATCAGAAGGCAGAGCAAAGCAAAAGATCAAAAGAAATATCATATCCAGTTTGATAATAAGCAGCCTGATAATGGGAAAGGAAAGGATGGTTGAAAACCTTGGCTGAGATAATGCAGGTCAGTATCTCTAAGTGCATGAACATCATGTTGACTCATTTTTCATGAGCTTATGTGGGCTGACTGTAGTTTTTTTTTTTTTTTTCAATAGGATAAAGCCAACACTTCCACCAGCTGTTTAGTAGAAACTACTAAAAAGTCATCTTCAAATTGGGTAAGTCTTGAAGAAAGCTTTATTGACTGGCCACTCAAAATTTGCCTGAGGATTTGAGTCCAACCACACAGTCCTTAGCATTTCATCAGAGTTGTTTTCTATTTCCACCAGGCCATTCTGGCACCCTGAACTTAGGGCAGATGAGCTGCAGTAAGAATCCAAGTGGTCTGACTTTCATTTCATTACCTGTTGCACTTTAAACAAATAAAGTCAGGCACTGAGTGCCAAAGGTCATCCTTGAGCCCTAAGTCTAGACAACTATGTACATGAGCAAACAAGATTTTAAAGACTCATGACTCCAATAATTTATTTCAAAAGCATGCTCATTTTAATTTGTTAAAATAACCCTTATGGCAACACTAGAGGCCTGGTGCATGAAATTCATGCACAGGGTGTGGAGTCCCCTCAGCCCAGCCAGCACTCAAATCCGGGACCCCTCAGGGGATGTCCGACTGCCCCTAGGATCAGGCCTAAACCAGCAATTGGACATTCCCTCTCACAATCCAGGACTGCTGGCTCCTAACGGCTCACCTCCCTGCCTGTCTGAATACCACTAACTGCCCCCCACCCCCCGCCAGCATGGTCGCCCCTTACTGCCCCCTCTGCCAGCCTGGTCACCCCAACAGCCCCCCTCTGCCAGCCTAGTCACCCCTAACTGCCCCCCTGCCAGCCTGGTTGCCACCAACTGCCCCCCCCCCCCCCCGCCAGCCTGGTTGCCACCAACTGCGCTGCCTGCTGGCCTGGTCACTCTTCACTACCCCCCTCTGCCAGCCTGGTCGCTCCTCACTGCCCTCCCTGCCGGCCTGGTTGCCCCACACAGCCTGGTGCTCAGTTGTTTGGTCGTCCCTCAATAACCCCCCTGCTGGCCTGTTCGCCCCACGCAGCCTGCTGCTCAATCATTTGGCTGTCCCTCACTAACCCCACTGCCAGCCTTGTCGCCCCACTCAGCCTGTTCCGTCGTCCATTTGGTTGTTTCGGATGTAATGGCCCCTGGCTCTTTAAATATATAGATTATGAGAGACATAAAAAGAATGTTATTATCCCAATATCTCTAATAATTAGTAGATTCAAAAATATAAGAACGCTATCCAAGTTTACAAAGTACATGACAATGAATAGTAACATGTAGATTTTCTCTAGAACTTTAAGCTACTCCAAATAATGGAGTTCCCATATTTACCCATTCCTATGTCTCAAAGCAGCATATAAGATTTTAAGCAAAATGGTTAATATCTTAACCTAAAGACTCTGCATGTACAGTATTTTAAAAGAATATAGAACTTCTCTAAGGAGGTACTTGATTTAAATCTGCATTACTAAGAATTTCATTTATGCATCTGGCATTTAACCATTTTTTCCTTTTTCTATCAAGAAACTAAAATCCCAGGTTTACATATTTATTGAACATTGGGTGGCCTTGTTCTCCGAACTCAGCTCTGCATCCTTTCTTCTCACGTGGCCACTGGAGTCCTAACTCGCACGCTTTATGTCTGATATGAATCGCAATTTTCTTCTCGTGCAAAGCATTTCTTAAAATGGTACAGTATAATCTAACAACTTTACACACTGTTTAAGAAATATAGAAAAGGGCAACTTGCTCTCATTGCTCTCATTTGCTTCTTAAATGCCAAACCCATATACAGTAATATAGTTTTATGGAGTGTAGTTTTTTTCCCCCCTTGGCATTAGACATAACATTACTTTTCAGTGGCATAAATTGAAAACAAAATCACATTACCTGACAAATTTTCAGCAATTTGCCAATGCTAAATGCTACTGAGTCTATTAGTACTTGTATATTGAGTTTGTTTTATATGAATTTTTTCTCTCCTATAGCCATTGGTAGAAGAGAAATGCAAAGTGAAAGAAACCTAGTTTAATCAGTTAGCACAGAATGTAGCTTTCAGTGTTTTGGGTTTTTGTTTGTTTGTTTGTTTTGTTTTTTAAAAAGCCTTGCTCTACATTAGTAATTGCGTAAAAATCTCATTGAACACGTTTAGGAACAGGTTCCCAGATTACCTCCCTGGACATTTGGAGGAATTCTAGAAAAGTATATATAGAGAAATAATTTTTGGAGGTTTTTTGTTTTGTTTTTTGTTGTTGTTGTTTTTGTTTTTGTTTTAGACAGGAATCCTGTTTTCTTATTTTTTTTATTATTTGAACACAGGCTTTATCTTCATGTGTTCAATTGTACTTAGGAATTGTCAAGGCCACTTCTTCCAGTGGAATGGTGACATCCTTAATAGAAACAGTTTAAAATTATATTTGGATGAGGACACGGTAGAGAAGGTGATGTTCTAAGTTTCAGATAAAGAAGCTTTCAGGAAGAGAGAATATAGAGGAGATGCATGGAAACTATGGGCGACATATCGTCTGAGTTTTACATATCACTGATAATTGGCTAGGTAAGACAGCAGATAGTCAATGTTTGTTCTCAGAGTGGATGGATGCATAGATGGATATGTCACAGCATTCAGAAGGCTTAATTCCAATGGGCAGCGGGACAAAGGTATAAACTAAGTTTATTTTCTTCTTTATTATAAAGAGTGGGGTCAAATCAAGGGATGGCCAAGTGCAAGTTTTACAGTAATTCTGACACTATCCTGAGAAGTAGGCACATATAATAGTTCTAATGGTGATATTCCAGCAACTACTGTCCTTAGATATGACTAAAACTGCTTAACCTATAATATTTATTGAGGCCAAGAACCAGTCCTGGAGAGAGGAAGGTAGGTATTTTAATGGAGGAAATATGAAAGTTGTCCTCCAAATACAGAACAGATTCTTCATTGTATATTCTCAATGGTTCCATTAAAAATTTAAAAATCTTAAGAGATAAAGGTTCAGATAGGCGAGCTGGGTTAATAGGACCCATAGGTCTCTTCCAAGAGCATAACTGATTGTAACTGGATAATCAATGGGTCCGTGCTGCCTATCATTACTTGAGCCAATTAAGCAGAGATAGGGTTGAGTCATATATGAGCATTTATTCCAATACTGCCAGCAGTATGGGAGAGCAGCAGGTCATCCACAAAAATCTGCTCTGCCTCTCCCCATAAGCCAGCTGCTTATATTGGGTAGAAGGACAATGATTACATTGGGAATTAGGCAAAGGGTATGCCAAATGGGAAGTTAACAGGTTATGAAGGCTGGAAATTTGCAAAGGCCTGTGGGTATGCAAAGGCTGGAGGTGTTCAAAGGGCTGGGGGTCTTCAAAGGGCTGGTGGCACTGGTTTCTTCAACAAGGATGTTAACCTTTCCATAATAGGCAGCTCCCTAATGGGGAGGATAGGCTGCATTTCCAGGTGAGCTCCCAGGTCCCATGTGCAAGGTTAGAATGTGACTTCTTAAATCAGAATAAAACAATCTCAGTTTCTCTCTTCTTTTATTTTTCCTTACAAAAATGGGAGTGGCCCCCAAAGTGTATTTGGGTCTCATGTCTTATGACATCCCTGAATATAATACATTTATAATAAATTCTGTTTATTTTCTTCTGGAAATCTTTCTCAGGTTAATTTGATCATCAGCCCCGCTAGAAGAATTTAGAATGTGGGAGGAAAGTTATTTTTTGTGCCCCTACATTGGTCATGCGTATGCAAGCTAGCAAGGGAGTCTGAGTGGGCAGAGAGCTGTATGTTGTACTTAAAGGGCCTGAGCACCTCCTCTGAGCAAAGGGAGATAGGAAAGAGCAATAGGGGCTCCCAGGGATCCAGAGGGGAGGTGCCAGCAGGGCTCTTTAAGGAGCCTAGCTGACCCAAAGAAGCCAAGTTCTTAGCAAGAGCATCAGTGGCCTAGCAGTGAGATGAGCCTGCCGAGGGGACCACTACAAGGAACACTTTCCTGAGTATTTGGGCACACTGGTCCTAGCAAAGCTTTATTTAGTTGTAGCTATGACTGGAAGTAGGGATGTGGGGAGTCTTTACCAGAACATAGAGTAGCAGAGATTCATGCTACAAACACTTGGGTTTATAGAGGGAAACATGGCTGTATTCTGTAGCTAAAGCCAAAGCCCTGTAGGAACTTGAGCCTTCATTCTTATAAACTGTCTACAAGCCTTCTCTATCTTGCTGATTTGTGTAGTCCCTTAGGTCAGCATCGCCTGGGAACTTATTAGGTCTATGAATCCTCAGGCTCTGCCGGACTGCCTACCAAATCAAAATCTCTCAGGAATTCATGTTTGAACAAGTTCTCTGGGCCATTTGTAGGCACACTAATGTGTGAGAAAAACCACCTTAGTCCTTAGCACATTGTGGTGATACTGTGTATGTATGTGTATATATATATATATATATATATATATATATATATATATATATATATATATATACATATATATATATATATACATATATATATATATACACATATATATATATATATATATATATATATATATATCCAGTCTATATAATAAAAGGGTAATATGCAAATTGTCCCCTCCACGAGGAGTTTACCAGAGTTTGGACAGGGGGCGGGGCCAGCCTGCCAGCCACCCACATCCCTTCCCCCCAGCTGGCCCAGCCCAATGTGCCTGATAAGGGCAGGGCGGCCAGACCCCACCCGTGCACAAATACGCCCCCCCCCACACACATACAGACACATATAGACACATATGTACATACATATAGAGTTTAAACATACATATATGTACATATATATCCTATATAATAAAAACCTAATATGCAAATTGACTGAACAGCAGAATGACAGGTTGCTATGACACGCACAGTCCACCGGGGGGCAGACGCTCAACACAGGAGCTGCCCCCTGGTGGTCAGTGCACTCCAACAGGGGTGCACTGCTCAGCCAGAAGCTGAGCTTACAGCTGGCAAGAGCATCGACAGTGGTGGGAGCCTCTCCCACCTCTGTGGCAGCACTAAGGACCCCTCGGGGGATGTCCACCTGCTGGCTTAGGCCCACTCCCTGTGAGAGGGCACAGACCGGGCTGAGGGACCCACCCCACCACCAAGTGCACAAATTTTGTGCACTGGGCCTCTAGTATTTATATATGAAGAAAAGTTAAAAAGACACCTTTTGTTTAAAAGTATACTCCTCACACCTTCATATGACCTTCCATCTCCAGGGCTACATGCCCCTGGCCATGGAATATGCCATCTGGGTGAGACTGAAGTATTAATGAATACCATCTGTACTGGAGTGTTTGCTCATAATGTTGCATTTGAGATTGTTATCCCTGGAGTCGTACTTTTAGTCAAGACATTGTTTCTAGAAAGTTCTTATAAAAACACTAATATGTCATCCATTCATTTAAAAAAATCCCACTATAATTAGGGCTTAGTTGGTCAAATAAATTCTGACCACCTGGTATAGACTTCAGATGCTAAAGGCATAGCAAATAGCAGAGGGCTCTTATGTGTGAAGTGGACAGGACATTGGATATGCCTGCAGCAGCCAGGACAGCATGGGCACTCCCCAGGGTTGGAGAGATGGGGTATTTCAGTTTGTGTATGTGTCGATACACAGAACTGACAAGTGACCATTTTTCTCTGGACAGGACCCATCCTTTCCATCAATATCTTTCCCCAAATCCTTCACCTTCCTCTTCTGGGTTGGTACTACTTAAAAATAAGCAGAGAAAAAAAAATTCAGTTTCTCTCTTCTTTTATATTCTTATGACAAGGCTTTTGCCAGCACCTATAGAAAGGCTACTGTGACGGGGACCCATAGCTTTAATACAATTATGGATTTCAGTCCACTTTTTACAGTTTCCTAGGGAAGTCAAAAATGGCTTAAGAATATTAAGTGGCTCTAAAAAAAAAGAGATAAAGTGTGGAAAAAGAATCGTCGTTTCAAAAAGCACCTCTAAAAATATTTCTGAAAGTGCAACCTTCATTGATTTTTAAGCAGCTTTATTTCTTCTTCAAAAATGCTGGGGGAAAAAAAGTCAATTGGCTTTTTCTGTTTTATTTTACTTTGCAAAATAATGCTGATTTTTTTTTAAAAAAGTCATCACAATTGCCTAAAGTTCTGCAAAATAATGATGTGGTGTGGCTTCTAGCTAATGGTCCCAATATATTTGTAAATCAGAAGATTTATTCCAGAAGTTGTTACATAAATATCAGCAGGGTAGATTTCTTTCATTTATTTTGCATAATTATATTGAAAATAAATAGTCCTACCATTTTAAAAACAATGCTACTGCCTGCAGGAACGTGTCCTTTTATATTCATGGTAACATCAGTCTACTGCAAAGACATGTCCTGGTAGGTCAAAATTATTTTGGATATTCACGTACCATCACAAACGAGAATTAGGGAAAATAAAACCCCATATGGATAGAAAATCAAAATGGCACAATGAAGACTGTCCTCTAAGTGTCTGAAGTTCATGTTCCTACAGGGAGAGTGACCCTTTGGAAAATATATATACAGATCTTTCCAGATTAAAAAAAAAAAAAAGTATAGGCAACTGACAGTAACAACAAAAAAATGCTTTAAAAAAAAAAATTCCTGGTTTCTGTGTTTTATCTAACTTTACCTCATTAGCCCTCATTTACATAGACATGCAGACCCCTTACAGTCTGACCCCAGCAATCCATCTTATAATTAATTTATAGAAACATAAGTAGTGTCAACTATATGGGCAAATATCAATTTAAAGTCAATCAGCAGTCTTCCCCTAGCTTAAGTGAGGTTTCCTTGAAAGATGAAACCGAGCGTTTCGTCCCTTTCTTAAGATTTATAAACATGATTCTATTTCTAAAGGCAAATTCATAAAACCCAGCACTTGGTTTCTGTCCATTTTCCTCTCAATGTCTAAGAGAGAGGACTGAAGACCATCAAATCTAAATTGAGGTTGTTTATGAAAAGAAAGGATAAAGTGACACTTAAAATCTACACAAGGTGGGGGTGGTGATAATCTTTGTCTTCTTGATGCCAATATTTGCTCACTGATTTGCTGTTGACAGAGACTGTCATATATTTTTAAAGTTGTTGATAACATCTCCTGATTTAAAATAATTCTGAGAACTTTTTCTCTTCATCAACTTCTCTATTAAATTGCCCGTAACTTTGGTGAGCTTATTTTAAATTCATAGGCTGAAATGTATTTACTTGCCAAGTATAAAATGCCTGAGGTGACTTCCAGTAGTTAAACTCTGTGCTTGCCTCTTCCCCTGCTCACATCAAAATTACAACTAAATTATAGAACGACTGTCATTGAGAAGAACCATCTAAAGACAAACTAAACTGACATCCTACAACTAAGGATTTAAAGAAACCTCATTGAGATGTGGGGGGCGGGCTAAGATGAGGAATGGGCAGCTCCCACCCCCACGGTGTAGTGATTAAGAATTGGGAGGAGTATCTGGGCTGTAGAGCTTCCCCCTGAGGAGTGAGGGTGACAGCCCCATCCCAGGCTCACCAGCTGGGGTGCCACTGATAGGAAGAGGAGGAACCAGAGGAGCTGTCTGTGAAAACTAGCAGGGATTGTGTCCAAGAAAGACAATAGACTTGTGACCCGGGAGGCCGGGACACAAGCTCAAATAATCCTAAAATTTACATGAGACCTCAAAAGATCCCAAGTAGCCAAAGTAATCCTGAGAAAGCAGAATGAAGCTGGAGGTATCACATTATCTGATAGCAAACTATACTACAAGGCTATAGTAATCAAACAGCACGACACTGGCGTAAACCAGACACATATGCCAATGGAATGGAATAGAAAGCCCAGAAATAAACCTATGCCTTTATGGTAAATTAATCTGTGAAAAAGGAGGCAAGAATATACAATGAGGTAAAGACAGTCTCTTCGAAAAATGGCACTGAGAAGACTGGACATGTACATGCAATAAATAAATAAAATTAGGATAATTTCTTACAGCATATACAAAAATAAATTAAAAATGGATTAAAGACTTAAACAGTTGAAACCATGAAATTCCTAAAAGAAAACACAGGCAGTAAACTCTTTGACATTCCTCTTAGTATATTTTTTATATCTAAGGGAAAGGGAAACAAAAAAAAAATACATACAAAACTAAAAAGGTTTTGCACAACAAAAGAAACCATCAACAAAACAAAAAGACAACCTACTGAATGAGAAAAACTATTTGCCAATGATACATCCGATGAGAGATTAATATACAAAATACATAAGTAACTCACAGGACTTACCACCAAAAATCCCCCAAACAATCTGGTCAAAAAATGGGCAGAAGACCTGAATAGACACTTCTCCAGAAAGGATATACAGATGGCCAATAGACATATGGAAAATTACCACTATCACTAAACATCAGGAGATGTAAAGTAAAACCAAAAGAGTTATCATACTGGTCAGAATGGCTATCATAAATCAACAAACAGTAAGTGTTGGTGAGGATGTGGAGACAAGGGCACTCTAGTGCACTGTTGGTGGGAATACTACCATATGACCCAGCAGTTCCGCTTCTGGGTATTTATTTGAAGAAATCCAAAATACTAATTCAAAAAGATTTATGTTCATTGCAGAGTCATTAACAATGGCCAAGATATGGAAGCCACATCAATGTCCACTGATAGACAAATGGATAAGGAAGAGGCGGTGCATATGTGCAATGAACGGTACTCAGACATTTGCAACAACAAGAATGGACCTAATGGGTATTATTCTAAGCAAAATAAGTCAGAAAGAGAAAGACAAATGCCACATTATTCCACTTGCATGTGGAATCTAAAATGCAAAATGAACAAAGAAAATAGAAACAAAATCACAGGTACAGAGAACAAATAGATGTTTGCCAAATAGCTTGGGAAGATGGATGAAAAAGATGATAGAGATTGAGAAGTACAAATCTTCAGTTATAAGAACAGTCATAGTCGGGTGAAGTACAGCACATGGAATACAATCAATAATATTGCAATGATATTGTAACTACATGTGGTGTCAGATCAGTACTAGACTTACTGGGGTGATCACTTCATAAGTAATGTCTCATCACTCCATTGAACTAATATAATACTGTATGTCAACTGCAATCAAAAAATAAAATTTTAAAAAGTATACAGTCCCTGCACCCCATGGCCCAGGCTTCTTGAAAGAGTATATAGTAGCGAATGTCAGGGAAGCAGCTAAATGTTTTCCTAGTGCTTACTTCCAAAAATACATCTCAGAAAATGGGAAGTCTGACATTTAATAAAAATTCTCCATTAAGTGAAACGTTAATGAGAAAATAAGTGGTGTTTTCAATTACCCCAAAGAAAATACTTAAAACACAGCTCCAGTAGCCTGACAGTTCAATGGAATCTCTCTGCTGATTTCTTCCTAGCCAAATGCATTACCGTCTGAAATATTTCTACGGATATATACAGGAAATAGCCTACCATCATAAAAACTAAGATGCAGAAATCAAGAGAGAGACGTGGGAAAAAAAGACTCAGTGGAGGGTTGCTTAATTATTACTGAATATAAATGGTTGGTTTCATATTGCATACTGGAATAAGCTCCCCCAAGCCTGCTTCTAAACTTTCCATTTAATAAAATTTACTGGTGTTTATCAATTTCCTGGCATTCCCTGATGGTATCTGCATCTTCGTTGGTATAAAGTATGTTAAAGTTTTTCTTTTGTAAAGTTTATTCAAACTGAGTACAGAGATTATTGCATAAATTGGTACAGGAAGTGTGAGCATGTTTGATAATTTCTGAATTGGCTTCTTTTTCCCCTGATAGAATTAAGTGAGGGAAGTCAGCTACCTGGTACCCTGTATAGATATCAATGTAAAAATCAACAAAGCCAGCCAAATACATGTGACTGATCTTTGCTTCAAGAGCCTACTGTCATCATATTTCCCCTGTGATGACTAGAACATGTCTACAAAATTGAGTTTCAGAAAATTTCTTGCACTAATAAATGGGATATCTAGTTTTCTTCCAAGTAATGCATGTGACTTCATTTTAAAAGGAGATACTAATTATTATCCATTTTTTGTTTAGTTTTTAGTTAAAGATCTTCATTATAATTGAAAACTCAGGAAATAAGGACAAACTGACAACCACTCTGGTTTTGTATTCAAAAACAGTTTTACAATATTTCCTGGTGGAGATTCAGTTTCAATGAAATTCTTACTACTGAAATGCAGACAGGGCACTGGCAGACAACAACAGGTCTATAACATAATGAAAAACAGTCACTGAACATTTTAGGCAACCTTCTATTAAGGCAGTCTGCGTAACAAAATCCTCAGGAGAGATTTTATCATGCAGAGTATAGGCGTCCTAAATTTTCCATGCTAATTCAGCAGCCCAAAGCTTTATGTATGTCTCATCAGCTTCCAAACCAAAGATCTTTTCGATGATTTCATAACTTGTTTCTAACAAGTAGCACATGGAAATGCTAAAATCTATATATATAAAAGCCTAAGTGACCATCTGACCAGTCGACCATCCAACCAGTAGCTATGATGTGCAATGACCACCAGGGAGCAGACCTCAATGCAGGAGCTGCTTAGCTGCGGTGACTTGGCAGGTGCAGTTCTTGGGTGACACACTTGGAACCAGAGAGGAGGGAGTCTGATTCCAGTGTGTGTCACCCAAGAACTACCCTCTCGCAATCCAGGACCTCTCAAGGGATGTTGAAGAGCCAGTTTTGGCCCGATCCCCACAGGCCAGGCTGAGGGACCCCACCAGTGCATGAATCCATGCACTGGCTTCTACTATAGTGTATAAGCGTCCTAAATTTTCCATGCTAATTCAGCAGCCCAAAGCGTTATGTATATCTCATCAGCTTCCAAACCAAAGATCTTTCTGATGATTTCATAACTGGTTTCCTAATAAGTAGCACATGGAAATGCTAAAATAGATAGATAGATAGATAGATAGATAGATAGATAGATAGATAGATAGAGTTAGATGGAGATATATATGGGCTGACAATGGGTATACATCAGAGAGAAGAGCAAAAGTTTAATATATCCTCATTATGAGGATATGATCTATTTACCCACATAAAACATTACTAGGAAAACTCAATGTTTTTAAAATGCAGGCTGTTGGTTTATTTCATTCTGTGCCCAGAGGAAGCATTGTTGCAACATGCCCAATAAATTGCAACAACCCTACCTTCCTTCAATTATTATCTCTACTAGAGGCCCAGTGCACAGGATTCGTGCACTGGTGGGGGGCATGGCCTTCAGGGATTGGCAAGCTGTGGGAGCGCTGCTCATCCTGGTCAGCTGAGAGGCTATGGACCTGCCCACCGAGTGGCTGTTCCCGTGTGGGAGCACCACTCATCCTTGTCAGCCAAGCAGTGCTCCCACTGTGGGAAAACACACTCACCACCATGGGGCAGCTCCTGCATTGAGTGTCTGACCCCTTGTGGCCAGGGCATGTCATAGCGACTGGTCGAGCAGTCGTTCTAGTCATTCCGCTGTTAGGTTGCTGGGCTTTTATTATATAGGATTACTGTTGGTAATACTCTGAAAGAGAGAAAGTGGGTCTATGTCCATCTCTCTCCATTTGCTGTTCTTATGATTATCAATCAGAGTAACAGATGCAAATAAAGACATGGAAAGGGTTGCATGAAAAATCTACCTACTTATATGCCAGAACTCTCAAAGTGGAGAGAATTGCTTATGAGGTTAGTTCAAACTACAAAATTGAAAGTAATGAAGTATTTACTATACATCATTCACACACAAATCTATTTCTGAAGGTAAATATTCTCATTTGGTCTCTTAAGACATTGACACAGAAGATTTGACATCTATTTTGTAATAGGCTAATTACATATAATTATGGATTCATAATGGATAAATATTATTTAGACCATCAACTTAGTTGAGTAGTTCTAAATTAGTAATTGACACCTTATCATTACATAATCATTATTTATATAAACAACTGAAAAAATGTATAGATTATGTTTTACAGTTTGATTAAATCTCAAATGAATATTGTTTTATACCAGACCTTACAGATCCAAGAGGCAAGCATTATTATTATTACTAATTTTTACATATATTATAAACCAAGAACAATTAATTAGGGAAGGCAATGTGGCAGTTATGATCATAGTAAAATTATGTAATTCTATGTCTCCTAAAAGTCTAATTCATGGAAATATTCATACAATTTTGTAAATCTATGAATGTATTAAATTTTGCATATAAATAAGAATGTGTGTCAAAGCATTAACTATAGAAGAGAAAAATTAGATGTATATAAATGTTAAAAATGAATATTGTGAAATAAATTATGGGCTATCTAGACAATACAGTGCTATGTGGTAAGGTGGGAATAAATAGGTGGAGGTATTTATATTCTAAAAGTTACACACTTATATCTTTGTCTTCTTAACAATAAGCCAGATAGTATATGTATATATTTAAGACTGTAATTAATATCACCCTAAGTCCTACCACTTTAAATTAATACATTCAAAGTAAGACATTAATAAAAGTGAAGTATTTGTTAACATTTTAAAAATGAAGTTTCTGAAGAAACTTTTTCTTAATTTTATACTATTTTTTAGGGAAAGGTATTCTATTGTCCACCAGACTTTCAACTTCTGAAATCAAGAGATTATGTTTCCATTCTCTCAGTATTCTGCCAACACCTAGTAGAGCACTGTGAATCCAAAACAAACACTCCTTACGTTGAACCAATCACAAGATAGGTTAGAAGACAATTCAGCTAATTCCAGCAATCAGCAGGGTACCATGCACAACAACACTAAATATTGGCTAAGATTCCAAGAATGTGTGCTGTTCTTGGTAAGAAGCAAGCTCATACAAGTCACCAAATATTGTGCTATTGCTATCTTCTCCAGAGTTTATCAAAACTATAAGATCTCCTTCTGCAAGAATACTTTTCCTGAAAACCTGACTAGGAAATATTCTTTGTCCTCCTAGGAATATCAAACATGAAATTACATCCTACTATACCCTGAGAGTAAGCTTGTTTTAGTATTTTAAAATTACCCTTAGGGAATATCTGCTTCAAGCCAAGGTGAAGTAACAAAACCAGAATTACCTTCTATCTAGAAACATCCAAAAATGGACATATATGAAACGATGCTTTTCAAGACACTGGATATCAGTAACGAACGGCAATGCTTCCTGAGCCCAAGCTGAGCCTGACAATTTCCCCAGTTTACTGCTCTGAGAAAGTTTCCACACTGCAGCACAGGAAGAGGGAAATGGGGCCGAGCCTTGCAGAATGCTTGATTTGAGGATATTGTACCAAGAGGATAGGAAGATTAAGAAAGACAGAGTTTGCAAGCCAGAGTTTTATGGGGGGTATAGCTCAGTGGTAGAGCATTTGACAGAGTTTTACGGAGGAAAGAACACACAGAGAGAGAACTCCATGAGTCCATAGCAAGTATCTCTCCATATTTGGCAGGGTGGTGATCTGTGTGTGCATGCAAGAAAACAAGTGGTGGCCCTAAGAACAGCCTAAAATGATGGGGGGGGGTGGAAATATTCAGTGTTCAGACAGGCATAGAAAAGTACCTGTTCCCAACAGGTAAACTGGAGACCCTCAAAATTCAGAAGGGATTAAGTAGCGTACTCTGAAGAGTTTCTTCTACCATATAATGGAGAATAATTAACCCTAGACTAATAAGAATATAACCTTGTTAGTCTGCTCAACAAACCTCAAAAACAAGACTTGAAAGGATTGCCCAGCTGGTGTGGGCAATCAGTGATTAAGTGCCAACCCATGAACCAGGAGGTCATAGTTAGATTCCCAGTCAGAGCACATGACTTGATAGCAGGCTCGATCCCTGGTAGGGGGCATGCAGGAGGCAGCCAATCAATGATTCTCACTCAAAATTGATGCGTCTATCCCTCTCTCCTTCTCCCTTCCTCTCTCTGAAGTCAATAAAAATATATTCATTCAAAAAAAAAAAAGAAAAAGATCTGAAAGGATCAAAATATTCCTCAGTAATTTAGCTACATCTCATAATAAACGTCAAGAATTTTTATAGGAAGACAAAAATATCCAGCTTTCAATATAATAAAATTCAAAATGTTTGACATCCAATAAAACAGTGTGTCAAGAGAGAGAGAGAGAGAGAGAGAGAGAGAGAGAGAGAGAGAGAGAGAGAGAGAGAGATTGAGAGACACTATAGATTTCTAGAATAATGAATGTACAGGAGTCTATGCTAAAACTTTCCCCCAAGAAAAAACAATTATGTCCATGTTTCATACTACACCCTCTCTTTAGGAGGTCACCAATGATTTCAGTATTATCTTGGGAATGAGTTTCTGATTGTGGAACAATTCATGTCCCAATTTTAACTTAGGACCTTTTATTTTAGAACAAAGTAAGTTCATGAACATACAGACCATTTTTGGGACTTCACTTACCTCTATAGTTTTTATAAAAGAAGGAAGAGGGAGCTAAGAAAAAAAATTGATAATACAAGAATGATGAAATAAGCATCAAAGCCAGAAATTGAATATCCTATATAATAAAAGGCTAATCAACCAAACAGCAGAACGACCGGTCGCTATGACATGCACTGACCATCAGGGGGCAGACACTCAATGCAGAAGCTGCCCCCTGGTGGTCAGTGTGCTCCCACGGGGGGAGTGCTGCTCAGCCAGAAGCCAAACTCACGGCTGGCAAGTACAGTGGTAGTGGCGGGAGCCTTCCTGCCTCCGCTGCATGCAAGTGGTAAAGAGCGAGGGGTCCCGGACTGCGAGAGTGCTGGACTGTGAGAAGGATATCTGACAGCTGGCTTGGGCCAGATCCCTGGGGATTTGGGGCCTAAGCCAGCAGGTGGTCATCCCCTGAGGGGTCCCAGACTGCAATCGGGTGCAGGCCAGGCTGAGGGACCATCTCCCCGAGTGCACAAGTTTTGTGCACTGGGCCTCTAGTACTGAATAAGAGAAGATGTATCATCATAATTTCTTCCCCACAATCTAATTACAATTCCCAACCATTTGTTTTCCCTGCCAATAGCAATACGATACAATGCTTTCTTTGAAACTGAACCAAAGCAATAATAGACCATTTCAAAAAAAAAAAAAAAAAAGAGAGAGAGAGAGAGAACCATGGAATTAGTTTACCTAATCTCAATTGTTCCAGTTACCACAACACTTTGGTTTCTTTAGCTAGTCTCCAAGAAACCTCTGATCTAAATCTCCTTTGTGTTCAAATATTTTGTGGCCACTATCCTTATGCAAAGTATGTCTACCTTTTCTCTTTTCTGAACCATATACTTCGTCAATTATAATTAATTTGGTTCAAACTATCAATTATGTCCAGTGAGCAATTTAGGCTTAAATTGGAAAACAGACAAAACATAGATATAATGGGGTGAATTTCAAATAGCTCAGACATGGTCATCCATTTTACCATCTTGAATTATATAAATGAGTATTTGTCTATCATTGAAATGGGCTTCTTCTCTCATTAAAAACCAAAAACATAAACATAAGCATTTCCAAATCATCAGGTTGAAGCATTTATACTAAGTACTGACGCACTATTTAAATGCTGACATCTGCATTTACTTTTTTCATGATGTTGGAGATCTCATACTATTTTTTATTGTGCTGCACTAACAAGAAAAGAACGTGAGGCAGACCATGTAAAATGGAGCAATGTGAAAATGATTTCTCCCAAGTAAAGGTATGGCAAATGTACCTACACTGCCATACAAAGAATTCGCACATTTAAAGGAAATAAAGGCGATAGAATAGTGTCATTTATAATTTTTGTTTGCTGTGTAATTGTCCAAAAGGTAAATGCCATTTGTTCATTCAGGTTTTACTTATGTACATATGTTATTAACCTTATAACAAAATTAAATTATGTCCTACCTTTCAGTGATTTTTTCCATATAAGTGGAATTATATACTTTATATTTAATTTAAAATGGGTTTAAATTATTCAAGTTTGAGAAATAATAAATTAGTCTTCCTTATGGTTTTCTCTTACACGATGTCAGAAAAAGTGATAGGAATAAGAGAACTTTTGTGCTTATCAAAGTATTTCTCTATACAGCACACTCCCAGGAATAAAGCAAGGAGTCAGTAACTTATTATAATACGGTTTTTTAAATTATGGTAAAAACCATATAATATAAATCCTACCATCTTAACTTTTGTAAGTATGCAGTGCAACAGTGTTAAGCACATTCACTCTGTTGTGCAGCAGACCTCCACACCTCCTTCATCACACAGAACTGATGCTTGGTAACTCCCCATGTCCTGCCCCCCCCCCCCCTTCCCCCCGGTCTTAGGAACCGTGATGTGACTTTCTGTCCCTATGAATTTGAATACTTTAGATACCTCTCAGAAATGGAATTACATAAAATTTGTCCTTTTGTGGCTGGCTCATTTCACCCAGCAAAATGTACTGGGGAGTCACCCATCTTGTGTCAGGTGTCAGGATTTCCTTCTTTTAAAGGCTGAATAATATTCCATTTTATGTATATGCCATAATTTGTTTATCCACTCATCCATCAATAAACATTCTGTTGCTTGCACCTCTTGCCTAATATAAATAATGTTTTTATGAGGATAAGTATGCAATATTTCTTCAAGATCATGCTTTCTATTCTTAATGCATTTGATGATAAAAGGTAAGTAGAAAACATGTCTATTTGCTCAGGGTCAAGAGGACCACTTCCGTGTTTCTGAGATGTTCAAGGTACTTATTTATTTTCTGAGGCAATACCTCACATCATATTGAAAATATGAACAGGCATCCATGTTTGATATTAAACTGAGTTTAAATTTGTGAAGAATGATCATTTGTAACTTTGTATTAGAAATTATATGGCTATATGTCACTCACTTCACTTATGAAGGCAGTGCCTCACTAACAGGCATTGCACATTCATAGGAATTCTTATGAAAAAAACAAAGGGCACGATCTCACTCATTTGTGGAATATAATGAACAACATAAATGGACGAAGAAAAATAGATCCAGAGACACAGAAGCATAGAACAATCAGTCAAACCTCAGAAGGGAGGCAGGGGAGGCTGAGGAGTGAGGGGAAGAGATCAACCTAAGGACTTGTATGCATGCATATAAGCATAACCAATGGACACACACACCAGGGGGGTGAGGGCATAGTGGGTGGGAGTGCCAGGGAGAGCTCAATGAGGGGAAAAAGGAGACATATGCAATACTTTAAACAATAAAGAATTAAAGAAAAAAAGGGCACTGAATCTGCAAATTACTTTCCAATGTTATGACACTTAACAGTTAATAGAATTGCTATACTATGTAATGGGCATTGAATTAAACATGCATTGATTTGAAATTCAGGGTCCTTTTTTCCATACTTGAAATAATACTTTTTTTTCATGTCTCAAGCATTTTTTAAGCTCCTTGATAAGTTCATAGGCCTTACCCAACTGGTATCTAATGAATAAAACACGCTTGAGCACCAACTGTCCCACCTCTAAACCCATTAAAAACAAAGTCCCTAGAGGTTTTAATCTGGGATATGAGAAAATAAATGGATTTAGAGATGGTCCTTTCTGAGTGTTGTGTGTCTAGAGCATTACCTTGCGGAATAAAAATGCTTTAAAGTTAAAATATATGTTGATAAATGAGCAGGAAATCTATCTATTTTAATAAATTAAAATCATTCATCCAGTTAGGAGAATCAGAGTGCAGAAAAGCCAAGGGGGGTGGCTGCATGGGGCTAAAAACTTCAAGAAAGCCATTCTATGTGGGGGTCATTTCACGGACATCTATATGACAAGATTTCACAAGGACCCCTCTTGTCCTTATTTTATCTGTCCTCCAAATCCCAAATTTCACTATTCATTCTTTAACAAGAGAGAAAGGAATCATTATCTCAAAACAAGAAAACACACACAACAGAAATACTGCTTTGTGGAATTTCAATTAAATTTATGTCTTCAGAAGGCATTTAACTTTTGAAACACCCTGACTCATGTAGATACTTGTTTAAGGTGCCATGGGAACATGACCTGAACTTCATATCCTAAAAGAATGATTGTCCAGTAATTAGTGCTGTAACTGCTACTTGCAACTGTTCTCAATAGATAACTGTGAGGCTTGTGTGTAAACTAAACTCACTTTCAATGGGAGTTCTTTAAAACATACAGCAAGCAATCACACCGAAATATTAATTTGCACTCAAACACTCGATGCCACAAGACACTCCAATTATCTTGCGCTGTTTAAGCCAGAAGACTTTTCCAGGCTTTAAACTAGTCTCTGAAGAGATTTAATTCAATATCACTTACCCAGAAGCAGCCAGCATGCTCTTTTTATGACCTTCAGGTCAATGAAAGTGACCCAATTGAGACCCAATCAAATCTGAATATGTACCCCCCTAAAGAACTATTCACAAGGTTAAGTGTATCTTACTTCTATTTGCTGAATAAGGAATCAATTAAAGAGAATAGCAAAAGAAGCCATAAATGGTTGCATGAACTGTACAGAAGTGAGCCATATAAACAGGGTTCTCTTTTCTTCTGTTCTTCATAGATCTCTGCATAGAAATAAAAAAACAATGCCAAAGGCATTCTTGTGCTTCCCATCATCATTGCAAATCAATTATCTATTTTATTCTTGTAACAGATTGTGTTATTTGAGAATCCACAGAGGCTAAACAGATACCTAACACCATTCAGTGATTCGTCTTATGGCAGAGTTAGTTTGACTTGAATGCTTTCAAATTGTGTTAATTCATTGATTTGTAGGGAAGCAATACTAATATGTTTGGTTTAACAAGTGTGTGGGGGTAGCAAGAGAACATTATAGTGAGAGAGCACTGTTTTAACTTTCAAAATTTATGTGTGGGTATTGAAAAAAATGTATCAAAGGATATATTTTATAAAGAATATAACAGAAAAAATGCTTTCTATGGGAAATACAAAAAAGAGCTGAAACATTATGCTCAGTTATAGAATATAATAATGCAAAAGAGAGGGATAAATATACTTTAAAACTTTAAAATAATAACAATAGCTACTTGAGGGTTTACTATTACCAAACATTATTCTAACAGTTTTCATAAGCATCTTCTCATTCCTCACTATAATCTGTGAGGCTCAGAGAACTTAACTTCCTCACTCAGGGTCACAGAACAAGAAAAATGAGGGAGCTTAAATCTGAAATATTACAGCCAACTCTTTATATTTAACTGTATCTTCTATCAGCTATTATTAAAGAAATGCAAACATAACAACAATCCAAAATAAAAGCAATGAGTATAAGATCTTATAATAACGTGTTAACTGGAGTGGAAAAGGCAATAGTGAGGCTCAGTAGAGGGTGGGGGTTGAGACTGCAGGCAGCAGTAAGCCAGAGCCAACAATTAAGGCCTCAGTCAACGGAAGTCCTCTAAAACTGGAGCCAGGTTTCTCCAGGCAGTTGCTATGTGATGATTATTCAGAGCTTCCAGTATTAGCAGTTCCTTGGCTTACTCTGGATACAGCAAACGTGACATTTCACCAATTGCCTGGGAAGAGATGAGCTTGGAGACTTTTGGCATAAATCTTTGTTTCCTGCATCTGGCTACAATAATGAAGTGGAATTCTCACTTTCATCTCTCAAATGTACCAGTAATGATATTTTAAGGTCAGAAGTTGTGTTCACTCATTAATTATGAGGGCTTCCCTTCACCTGCATACTTATCAATCCATCTGTCCTTCCACCAGTCAATCCTTTAGGGAGCTGAGCTCTGTATTGAGGCCCTAAACTTGAGTGTGACTTGTGTGTGTGTGTGCATTGGCAGAATAGTAATAAGCACAAGCTTGTTAGTTGTAAACCTTGTTCTGATAATTTTCTAATTGTAAAACTTCATCAAGAACCCTCCCTAAATCCTTTGCTCTTGCTTGGGTTAGATAGCTAGTTCCTTCTCAATGTGTCAATGCCAAGTTCAATCCAATCTCTTTCTTAGAAGGAATTGCAGTTTTCCCATTTCTTTCAACAATAGGCTCTCCTCTCCTCCACACTCATCTTCTCTCCCTAAATCCCATTGTGCTTAGATTAAATGAAGCCAGAACCTCTAGTCTTATAGTATCCTTTTTAAAAATCATCTTGAATGTTGAAAGTATTACAAATGTCCCTCTACCCGCACCACTGCCCCCCCCCCCCCAGTCTGCTATTCTATGGCACCTCTGAAGTGGTCTTTGAGCAGCTTTAAGGCTCTTCTCATTCAGAAGTTACTACTCCCAAGGGTGTTAAACTGAGACTTAACTACCAGGATCAACATTTGAATCAGGGTTAACTGTCAAAGAAGGCAACCAATTACTGGGCCTCAGGAGGGAATGTGATTTTCAGAACAATCCTTCTCTCTCAAAAAAACCACACAAACAAAACATGACTAATGTTTAGAACAGAAGAAACAAAGAGACACAGAGAATGCTGGACTTGTTAAATAGTAGTTCACTGAGCTCAAGGACTGCTATGGGAGGCCAAGACAAAAAGACGCAGTGTTAAGTGTGTGTGTGTGTGGCAGGAGGAGGGGTGCTGAAGCAGGGACACACCTGTGCATCATGATTATAGCCTCTTGAACTCCAGGTAACCAACTAAGACTCCTTTATGGCATAACATGATTCTTTCCAGCTTTTTGCTTTCTTAAATCTCCCAGGTAAGACCTAATGAATTCTGTAACAGAAATCATTATGCTTTCCAAAAATTTTTCAAGGTAAAAATATAGGTTAACTTTATTGAAAAACTTAGTTCACTAAAAACTTCTCAAAGGGTACATACACCCACGTTGTGTGGGTATTGGTGCATCTTTGGATTGGATACTGCTGAAGCAAGCAAGAGTGAGAGGATGCTTACTGCCTTAAGTACCACTGAAACATTTTAATGTGTTTGCTCTCTCTGATACAGGCGCCCTCATCGCCATAGAGTTGTTTTCATTTAAGTATCAATTGTACATGACTGTATTGGGGGCCAAGCAGAAATTCTGAGACCTATTCTTTCTTGAGCTTGATCTCTAGGTTCTTCAAAAAGGTCCTTCACTTGTTGTCCCCTCCATGAAGCATGTGTTCCCAGGAAGCAGTCAGCGGCAAGCAGCTTGCATTAATGGATTCTGTGAACAACTTCACTGGAAGCTGACTGCCTGCTGAGGTGACTGACTTTTCCAAAGGGAACTAGGCTAAGGCTGAACCTGGTGTCCATGTTCTTTATTGTATCCATAAGCATGCCTCAATTAAAACCAGTCACATACACCTGGGCAGACAGTATCACTGCTTCATTTCTTTTTTTTCTTTATAGATTAAGGTATTACATATGTGTCCTTATCCCCACAATGCCCCCCTCCCACCTTCCCACTCATGCCCTCACCCCCCTGGTGTCTGTGTCCATTGGTTGGGCTTATATGCATGCATACAAGTCCTTTGATTGATCTCTCCCCCTTACCCCCACCCTCCCCTACCTTCCCTCTGAGGTTTGATGGTGTGATCGATGCCTCTGTCTCTGGATCTGTTTTTGTTCATCAGTTTATGTTGTTCATTATATTCCAAAAATGAGTGAGGTCATGATCCACAAATGAGTGAGATCATGTGATACTTACCTTTCTCTGACTGGCTTATTTTGCTTAGCATAATGCTCTCCAGTTCCATCCATGCTGCTGCAAATGGTAAGAATTCCTTCCTTTTTACTGCTTAATTTCATAAGTAACGGAGCAGAATTCAGAGTGCACTCCACAGGCTCAGTCTGCTCCCCATGCAGCACTCCTCCAACTCTTGACAAACTGGACAAAGCAGGCATTTCTACGTGTTAATTAATTTCTCTTCTGCTGGGTTATCCTAAACTATAGAAGGAACTTTGTTTTTATTCTAAGTGCAATGAAATTATGGTTAGAAACCCCCCCCCCCATAGGAGCATCATGATCTGACTTTCATTTTCAATGCCATCACTATGTCTCCTAACTTGGTGGAGGAGGAATCTTTCTCCATTTTTCCCATTCAGATCCTAACTTAAGCAAATATAATGCTTAGACCAAGCTGTGCTTCTGCTTCTTCCTTGACTACAGCCATTTTGATTCTTCCCAGCCTTTTATTATGAAAAGTTTCAAACATACAGAGATATTGAAACAATTGTACTATAAAAACCTATAAACCTACCATGCACATTCTCTAATTGATATTTATATTGATTTTTTAGTATCTGTAAGTTAGAGGAAACACACCATTCCCCAAATAAACACATTCTATTGTAGTTGGGTTAAAATCTAATTCTTTGTCATAGTCTACTCATCTCAGCCTGACCTGATTTCTAGACCATACATGATATCATTTCTACCCCTCCTCCTCTCCATTATTGGCATCCAAGAGCACTGCCATTCTCCATATTCATCACGATTTTCTCTGACTTGGGCCTTTATTTCAGAACTTCTCCTAACCGACTCTGTCTCCGAACTTCTTATTTCATTTAAATGCATCTTCTCAGAGACTCGTCCCTTGACTGTCCCAGCTGAAGTACATCATCTGCCCTGATACTCTTTACCACAACACCATACTTGCCTGGATTTAGAGCCTCTACCATCCTCTGAAATGTCCATACTTATTTTTGTGTTCATTTCCTATCTCATTTCATTAAAATGTGAGCTCAATGACAGCACGGATCATGCCTATTTTATTCACATCCAAATCGCAGTGGCTTGAGCACAACCTAGTTCATAGTAGGAGTTGAATAATTCTGTTGAGTTAATTTATGAATATCATGAAAAGGCAATCATTTTGCACAGCTAACTAGAACCTACTGTGTTGGGGAAAGCAAACAAAATATAAACATAAAACCCCCTAGGACTTGCCACACAGAGCCAGCCATGTAGGAAGTCATGGGGCCACTTCCTGGGCTAGAGCAAAAGAGGCACCAGCTAATGAAGATGACTCCCCAATGTGACACCCGGACAGCTTCAGACAGTTGCAGTGGACCTACGCCTTGGACACTTGTCAACAATGCAAAGGAAAGAGCTAGGCACACTCACAGAAAAGCACTTGACTTTTTACTGCATGAACTGAAAAATTAGGAAACATGCAAAGAGACTGAATTGGAAGCATTGCATTTTCTGTAAAATATTTCTAACCTATTGCAACTATGTTGAGTATATCCTTTTAAGTTCAATATGACATTTCTTCCAAATATTTTGGGAGATAAATATTTTTTTTTCTTCTTCATAACCTTCTTTCTAGCACCATGAAAAGCTTCAGGATAAAAAGAGAACTGTAGTGATTTTCCTACTAATTAGTTGCTCTTATTAAAAAGAGCAAGATAATTGATTTTAGGATACACTACCCCTTATTAAGACCTAATTAAGCTGTATATCAAAGACTAATTAAATGGCATTATTCCATCTCACTGATGAGTCTTGATGCTTGGTGAATAGATTTAGGTGGTAGATGAATATTCTTGGAATAGATTTCACAGCCAGACAGATAAATATAGACTAAGAAGCTGAGTAAAGGGAATTTTTCGATTATCTAAACCTAACAAACTTATTGGTATTTCTTCAGCCTGACAGTTTGAAATGCACGAGATGAAACCTTTAAGTACAAGCTCAGCACTGTGGTGGGGAACAATGAACGAGCTTCTTTGGAAAACTGAAAATTTAAATATGTCATTAATCCTTGTAAAATGGTAAACTGGAGAATTGGAGGCATTTGCTCTTTATTTTTATTATTATTTTTTGGCTTCTTTTGATGAGTCAAGCTACTCAGATTTGATGAACTTCAGATAAGAGCTCAATTACTCTAGTAAAGAATACCTGAAAACCTGAGATCATTATAAAGTTGCCAATCCCCATCCTTGCTAAGTTATTCTGTGGATCTCAGGGAGAAGAAAGGGGAGTGGTAGGAGAATATCATCATGGTAAGGAATTTGAATATAATATGAATGTAGAGATTAATGGATCTGTAGCCCAGCCAAACAGAAACTGCCCTTAAAAAACATTTGGAGAGTAAGCGCTATTAATAAGACAAATGTTTTTCAGACTTTTATTCTACACTAGGAATGGCTGTTTTCAACAGCAAATCGATCTCTGATAAGTCACTATTTTATTTGACAAAGAAGATCATATACCAGCATTTACAATGTTATGTAAACCCATTCATTGCTTTAATGCCAACGAGCTAACCTTATCCTGCCAAGGCTGTATCTTCAAGGCAATGTCATTTCGAAAACAGAAACTCATCATTCCATTTAATCTACAAGGTCAGGACATCTTTAGATTGTGGTGGGTAGTTTCTCAAATACTTTGGCGCTTCATAATGCAAAGGCTTTTGAATAAATCACAAGATATTTACAGAAAGTAATGATTTCACCATATAGCTGGGCTATATTTGATTATCTTTAATAGTTACCTTCACTGGCAGTATAATAATTTGCAAACAATAGCATCAGTCATCTGTCACTTCTGCACTCATTACCAGCCAAGGTATAACCCCCAGAACCAATAAGCTATACCACTGAACATCTAAATTAAATGCCACTCTGCACTAAGTGCTGGTTTTTCATTTGAAACTGAACTTTTGCAACTATAACATGTATTTAGAATTATCTGAAGGACATCTACCCTTGAACTCTTTTTTGCAATAATATGCACAGAAGTGGAAATAGCTGCAACATCACTAAGAAAAACTGTGCAAATAGAGAATTGGAATCTCAATTACAGCAAAAATGAGTAAACAATTTATTTTTAGCTACCTTTACCGAACTCATGGTCAGGAGATGAAGGGTTTGAGTCAAGTATTTCGAGGTTGCTGTTCTAGGTACTTTGTTAGATTTAATAGAGTTTATAATGTTTCTATTTCTTTTTTTCATTTCATATAAAATTATGGATCTTAACATAATTTTGGATAATTATACACTGCACATGATTGCTGAAAAACAATCAATTAGTGACAACTATAATCTTTTCTTTTGTTTTGCATTCCATGCCTATTTTTCTGGTAGAGGTGGAACAGGAGGGGAGGGGCGGATGGGGGTTTCATTAATCTCTCCAGTTTTGTTTGGCAATGGGAAAAAAGTTTTCAAGAGCCCAAGTTAGAAATCCATGAATTGAAGCCACACCAGTAATAGAAGAGTACTGAGACATATTCATTAAGTTCTTTGAGATCCTTAAAAGAAAAATAACTGTCAATAGCATGGGAGAAATATCAAGGGATCATGAAAGACAATGGCTCTGAAAAAAAAAATTAAGGCAATAAGGAAATAAAGAACACTTTATGACAATTGCAGGCTGCCAGTCCTCTGACAATTAGTTCACAATCATTAACCTGAACATAGCCTCATCTAACTGCCCAGGAAATGATTGTTGAGCATGAACCTTGAATCTGAGCTCATTTGGAAACATAGTCTCAAGATGCTAAGAAAAACAAAACAAAACATTTCTTCTCACAGCGCACAATACCTCAGTGTTAAAGACAAAACCACCCTTTTTCCAGAGATGATGTATGAAAACACTAGACAGAGGCTTTACAATTTGGCCCTGAGCTGTGAAGTACAATGGTATTCAGGTGCATTAAGGATGGATAGGTCACACCAAATTAGCTAATCAAAAGATGCTTTGGTTTAGGAAAATTGACACTCATTGATTAGCAATGTGTGGAGTCTACATAACAATCAAAGTATAATGTGTATGATCTCAACTTTGCCACTGGCTCCTGCCTGGTGGCACAGACAGATGAGAACAGCATTTGTGTTTCATTTGTTTGTGTTTTTTTTTCACAGCTTGTGCCAAACCAATTGCCAATTCGGCAAATGCAACCACTCATAAGCCTTATTGATAGTAACTTGAGTAGGTGCTTGCCTCCATCCCGCAGACGTGAAGTGATTTGAGGCAAGTAATAAAACCATAAAAAATAAAAGATAGGATATTAGAAATGCACTTGAATTTCTCTATTTTAATTGCTGAGTAGAATGATATTATTTCTTTATACTGTGAGAGAAGTATATTCTAGACAGTGGCTCCTTTATATATTCTACTTTTATCTTTTCCTTTATTCTCTTTTTAATTATTTCTTCTATTGTTGAACTATGAAGTTGAGTTTTAGGAAGCTGGGAAAGAAACATGATTCTTTAGCAGACACCATAGTACTGAAACCTCTTCAAAATATGAATTTTTACCTTTTTTTCTTCTCAAAATTCTCTAACATTTTCCTGCTACCTCCTACTGGTTATATAACAATTGCTTATTTAGTGTCTTCCATCAAGAGTGTTCATCTCCAGGAACTAATAATGGTCTTTGTTGCTTCATGCAAAGCTTTGCATATAGTAGGTGCTTAATAATCACTGATAGATTAAATTAATGAATGAATGAACACAAATATTGCTACAGTCAGTAATGAATATTAGAAAATGAATTTCTAAAGCTGCTTAGCACTGTCTATAATTGGACTAGGCATTTTCTAACTTTTGGAGATATGAGAAGCATTATAAATTTATCCTTTAGCTCAGATATTTTCAAATTTTATTTAATGTAACTCACAGTGCAAAATAGATTTTGCATTATGGCCCACTATCAGTGGTTATCAACCTGTGGGTCGCAACCCCTTTGGAGGTCGAATGACCCTTTCACAGGGGTCGCCTAAGACCATCCTGCATATCAGATATTTACATTACGATTCATAACAGTAGCAACATTACAGTTATGAAGTAGCAACGAAAATAATTTTATGGTTGGGTCACAACATGAGGAACTGTATTTAAAGGGCCAGAAGGTTGAGAACCACTGCTTACATGCATACACACATACCTAAACACATGAACCTATACAGGTACAAGCACATAGCAATATAGTTGGTTGGCAAAACTCTAAAATGACTCCTAATGAGTCATGCCCTTTGTATAATTCCCTCCTCTTTGTAGGGGCAACTCATGTGACTATGATATGATGCTACACCTTGATTATGTTACAGTATATGGGGAGGTTAATTTTTTTTCAGGTGTAATTATAGTCTCTAACTCCTAATCAGTTGAATTCAAGTTAATAAAAAGCGAGATTGTCCTGGTTAGACCTCACTAATCAGGTGATCCCTTTGAAAGAGGGTTTAGAGGTCAGCTACTTCAAGAAGTAGCAGACCCTCTTCTACTAGCCTTAAAGAAACTAGACAGCATTCATTCCACATCAAGGAAATAAATTCTTTCACCAACCACATGACTTTGGAACAAAAAGGGGTTCTGGTACCAGTTTCAATGTGGGGGAATTTCCCCACACCACCAACCATCTGGGCATCCTATAATTCAACTCAATTCTGACACTATTTACAGGGAGATAACCTCTGATTCCACAGGTTAAGAGTTCAGCCATACACAGACACCCAGATGCCAGTCACAAGTTCAGGTTGTCATCTGGACTTCTGAGCAACTGGCTACAAATTGGAGGTTCCCAGGACCCCTTTGGACTTCAGATACCAGTCAAAAGTCCAGGTTATTATCTCAACTTCTGACTTAATGGCTATAAATCAAACAATGTCCCTTGGGTTTGCTTAATTTCCTACAGCACAGAACTCAAGCCATCCATTTACTCTCTACACTGCTGGTTATTTTAAAATAATATAACTCGGGAATAGGCAGAAGAGACACAATAGGCAAAGTATGGGGAAAGGGCTAGGCACTTTCGTGCTTTCTACAGGTCACCGCTTTCCAGGAATCTCCACCTGTCCACCACCAACCTGGAGGCTCTTAGAACACAGGCATTTTGGGTTTTCATGAAGCTTCGTTACTTAGGCATGGTTGATTAAATCACCGGCCACTGGCAATTGATTCAACCTCCAGTAGCCTTGCTGTCTCTGTAGGTCAGGGGTTTTTTGGAGAGAAACAAGAAGTTTGTGGAACAAGAATCAAAGCTCCAACCCTCAAATCACAGGGTTGGTTCTCCTGACAACCAGTTCCCCATCCAAAAGTCGCCTCATTAACATAACAAATACATCTTTGTCACTCTTATCTTTTAGGAAATTCCAAAGGTTTTCGGAGCTGTGTGTCAGAAACAGGAAGACCAAATATATATTTCTTATTATGAATTACAGTACCACAGAAAAGAATCCCAAGACTATGTATGATAAGACCAAGCATCCCCTGCCACACCATTTCTGAAGCCTGTAAGATCCTGAAGAGAGGACCCAGCTAATCTGTGTCCCAACACTCAAACCATGGCAACTGAGATAATTAATGTTGTTTTAAGCCTCTAAGCTCACAATAATTTGATACAGAGCAGTAGAAAACTAATGAAATCTAACCTCATTTTTCTTTTTAAAAAAGTGCTCTTCAGAGTCAACTAAATTGATAGCATGTGAAATACGTATGGGTCACAAACCACATTTTGAAAATCACAGTTATATCTTAAAGCTATTTTTTTCCATGATGTCAGGATATATTTATCCATAGAGGTACATTCTTTTGAATTAAAGAATTGTGGTTTTAGAAACTCTGCTAAACAGTAAAAGTCATAATCAACAATTAACATTCTTAGTTATTAATTTATTTGCTCATTTTCTAAGCATTTTATGCATGCCAACTATTGACCTGGTATGTAAGTTGGCATTGGCTCACAGTGGTGAACAAAATAGATATGATTCTCACCCTTCAGAATTTATGTCTGGAGACAAACATAAATACAAAGGTAAATTTGAAAAAAGGAAAAAAGAAAAAAAGAAACAACCAAGCACATAATTAGAATTTACTCAATAAATATTTATTAAGCATTATTTCAACTGCTGGATGTGTATTTACTTGGGGGGCTAATCATGGGAGAAATAATGATGAACACTATATAGTCCATATTTTGAAGGGCTACAGTATCTGGTGGGAAATATAAGATTTGTAAGTAAGTTCCATGATAATTATGTACTTGGTATTAAAACAGCAAAATATATAGCACAGAGTGGCAAACTCTACCCAGGGGAGTCAGGGAGGGCTTCACAGCAGAGGTGACATTTTATAAGAAACCGGTGAATGGGTCTGCCAAGTATCTCCATGTGTGGAAGAACTTTCCATGTAACCTTGTTACACTTCTTTAAATAATATTTTGCTTAAGGAATTGGGGTTTTGAGACAATTAAAATTATTTGAAATTTTTTAATAAAAAAAGCAAACAGAAGTGTGGCTGATATAAAACTATATTCCTGAAAGACAAATTGAATTATATAAACTTGGACATAAACTTGGTACTATCAGCACCAACAGAATATAGCTCAATAATAAGTAAGTTAAATTCTGTAGGGGTAGATGTAGGGAGAGATGGAGGATTAGTCCTAACAGTTTATTCTCTAAGGAAGGACTGAAGTAGAAAACATTAAGCAAATGAAATCAAATTATAATTAACTGGGTAGGAAAAATCCAAGCTGGGCTTTACATGTATAATAATAAAAGCATAATATGCTAATTAGACCAGACATCCTTCCTAAAGATGTCCTTCCATCCTTCCGGACAAAGCTGGGGCTACAAGGGAAACCTGGGTCCTGGATACCAAAAGGAAGCTAGTGCCGGAAGCCAGGGGAAGAAAGGCCTACTCAGCACAAATTTCATGCATCGGGCCTCTAGTAAAACATATAAAAGGACTGTCCTAAATCAAGCATTCATGCGGGGAGCCGGTCCATGCTTGCTGTTTCAAGGGACCTGGCATATATGGCATACGGTTCTTAATATGTTTGCTCACCTTCTTGGCACTATGTGTTTTAACCAAGGTCTCCTCTCTGAGAAAGGTTGTTTCCCCAGGTAGGGATTTTCCCCTGAAGTGAGGGAGGGAATAAAACCCCTTAACTAAGTGCCAGGCGGGTAATTAATCACTTTAACTACGAACAATCATGCTTAAGCTACATAATCTTTACTCCCTGGAATGGAGATAAGAAACGCCCTAACCTTTGTAATAGAGATTGATAGGATTGAATCAACTGGTATAAATACAGATGTAACAAGACAGCAAGAGACAGAACTTAGAAGACAGAACCAAGAGAGACAGAACCTAGGCACAGAACCTACACAGAACGTTCTCTAGAGACAGAAGAACTTCGCTGGAGAGAACATGGCAAAAGATCCTGGACAGAAACTGGCCTCAGTACCTAGAGACAGAACCTAGCGAGAGAACATGGCAAAAGATCCTGGACTGAACCTGATTACAGAAATTGGCAAGAGAACCTGACTAGAACCTGGTGACTGAACCTGGCTGGAGAACCTGGACAGAACCTGGCTGGAGAACCTAGCGAGGGAACATGGCTACAGAACCTGGCTGGAGAACCTGGAGAACCTAGCAAGAGAACATGGACACAGAACCTGGCTGGAGATCCTAACCAGAACTTCGCTGGAGATCCAGACCAGAACTTGGCTGGAGATCCTGGCTAGGCTGCTGATCAACTGAACGCTGTCTCTGTGTCATTCCTTCTTCGCCGACTCCGTCCACACCTTTGGGGACCCCTGGACCTGCTGGGGTTGGACCCCAGCACATTCACACTCAACTTTATGTAACACTAGAGGCCCAGAGCACGAATTTGTGCACCAGTGGGGTCCCTTCTTCTGGCCTGCGGGGATCGGGCCGAAACTAGCTCTCCGACATCCCCCGAGGGGTCCCGGATTGCAAGAGGGCACAGGCCAGGCAGAGGGACCCGACTAGTACACGATCACGGCTGGGGAGGGATGCATGAGGTTAGCTAGCTGAGAAGGGACCGCAGGAGAGATCCTCGGCCAGACAAAAGCAGCAAGCTAACCTACTGGTCAGAGTGTCTGCCCCCTGGTGGTCAGTGCACGTCATAGCAAGCGGTTGAGCAGCCTTAGCATATCGTTAGCATATTACACTTTGATAGGTAGAGCAGCCTAGTGGATGCCCAGACATTTAGCATATTAGGCTTTTATTATATAGGATGCTTCTCTACAGCCCAGCCTGGATTGGTCCATCTATAATAGTAAAATCAAATACGCTAATTAGACCAGATGTCCTTCTGGACATCCTTCCGGACAAAGCCGAGGCTGTGAGGGAAGCCCGGGTCCCGGGTGCCTGCAGGTGGCGAGAGGGAAGCCAGGGTACTGGGTGCCAGAGGGAAGCTGATGCCGGCAGCCAGGGGAAGGAAGGCCTACTCGTGCATGGATTTCGTGCATCAGGCCTCTAGCTTACTGATAAAAGAGGTACACCCTTCTCTTATGCTCTACTATTTTTAACACAGCAAATGCTGGAAAATGAGTAACCACAGAAATAAGGCCAAATGAACATCACACAACTTAAGCAATTTACTCATAGGTATCTCATTCTTAGGTCCCTTTTAGAGACCATTTATCCTTGTCTTAAACACAATTCTAATAAGCTATCTCGTTTGCTTTCCTAACCTAGGAAAAGTTAGAAGCACTTCATTGTGCCTTTCAAACAATGTTACTGTCAGCTTTCAAAGGCTTTGCGTTTTATTCTATAAAAAAGAAGAAAGTATCTTTGATGTGGGGAGAAATTAGCTTTATCTATGCTTCAGAGAAAAATTCTAAAAAGAAAAAAGTCAGTGTCTCTTGCGAATGCATTTAATGATTTATTTCCAATGCACAGAAAAAATATTAACTAGTTGTTTTGCATTAGGTTAGGGCACTATTTTTCTGGTTGTACTCTGCTCCTTTGCAACAGAAAATGGGGTCTCATGAAGAATGTTATAATCATGCTCACCGCCAGAAATAATAATTTTTTTATGTTATCAATACGCTTTGGTCAAGTTTTAATAATATTTAGAGGGGTTTTTATGTCTATCTTATTGATTTTTTTTTAAAAAAAGGACTATATTTTTAAAAAAGGTAAAATACCAGTTCAAAGGAATCACAGTGTAAATCATTAGCATCATAAAAATAGCCCTGTTTAAAGCTTAACTGGGGTTCCAGTTTCTCCTCTGTAGACTAAAGACAACTCTAAAAAAAGAACAGCTGGATGCTATAGGCTTCAAGTATAATGACTGCTATCATTCGAACAAGTTAGAAAGCATGGGCAGCGATTTTAGACCTCTAACATGCCAATGTCCAGAATTTTGACCTGGATCAAAGATATGTAGCCAAACCTGAAATTCTTTGTACAATAATCCCCAGTTACTTATGGTCTCAGGATCATGAATCATTTGATTTTTCTAGCAGATTGTAACTATTAAGAATTGTAAATATCGATTATGAAAAAAACGAAAGCACTGATATTTCAATTTACACAGTGTCCTGGCCATATGAAATTAATCATGCAGACCATCTTAATCTATTTCACTGTATCATTTTCATAATAAACATAAAATTTTATATCTTATTCTGAATTCAAATAATTGTAGGCTGTGTAAAAATGATTACAGGAATATCTTTTTCTCCTTAAGTTTTTAAGCATAAATTCATGAACCAAGGCAAAACAGGATATATCTAAACCCAAAGATTTTATTATAACTCAATGTGGAACTAGTGTAACTTTGTTTTAGTGAAAGAAAATGTAAGAACTTGAAAGCAAAAGAGATGTTTTGTATACCTTAATGTGAGTTTGTCTTTTTCATTTAAATTATATATTACATTTGTTCATTCAGTCAAAATTTACTAAGCATCCAAAGTTTAGATGAAAAAAAAACACAAATAAATAAAATGAAAGAAAAACCTGAAAGGTGGGTATTATATACACACTAGGCGCCCGGTGCACAAAGATTCATGCACGGCGGCTGGGGGGGTCCTCAGCCCTATCTGCACCCTCTCCAATCTGAGAGCCCCTCTCCAATCCGGGAGTTTCTGTCTGTCTTTGCAATCATATGTGCAAATTGTCTGAGACTCCCAACGCAGTTTGGTTTGTTGCTCACAGAATAATAGAGGCATTTTTTTTTTCCTTTGCTTCATTGGAGTAGATTTCCTGGAAGTTTTAGGATATCTTCCCTTTAATTTTCCTAGACACTTTGATTTTACTTATGTCTCTCACCTTTGCTTTCCCTCTATCCCCCACTGCAACAGAAACTTGCTCCAGGCTCACTTTGCTCTAGTGCAGCCGTGGGCAAACTATGGCCCACGGGCCGGATCCGGCCGGTTCGGCTGTTCTATCCGGCCCACGGAGCCGAAAGAGCGGAGGGTTCTCTTGCTCTCCCCTCCGCTCCTTCACCAGCAGCAGTGTTAACATGGCAACGTCAGGAAACACGGCCGCAGCTCCTTCTTCTGAGTCCAGTTTAAGAACCCATTGTGGCCCTCGAGTCAAAAAGTTTGCCCACCCCTGCTCTAGTGTCTAGGCTAGGAGATCTGTCTGCCACCAGAACTACTATTCCCAGAATTCCTGGTACTCCCACATTGGGTGTGACCAAGGCAGCCACGTCCCCCTAAGGGAACAACCGAAGGAGCCACGTCCTCCCAAGCTGCTGGCTCTCTGGCTTCTTCTCTCTGCCTGGTGCCTGCATATGCAAATTAACCCGACATCTTTGTTGGGTTAATTTGCATATCCATTCCTGATTGACTGGTGAGTGTAGCGAAGGGATGGTCAATTTACATGTTTCCCATTTATTATATAGGATAGTAGTGGTGAGTCTCTCTCCAAGAAAGAGTCTATAGTCTGCCTTTATAGATTTTTTTTTAATCTTCATCTGAAGATATGTTTTAGAGAGAGGAAAGGAGGTGGACGGAAGAAGGGAGGAGGTCAATGTGAAAGAGAAACATTGATTGGTTGCCTCCTGTACACACCACAGCTGGGGAGGGAACTGCAATGTGGGTATGTGTCCCGACTGGAATTGGCAACCTTCTTTTGGTGCATGGAACAATGCTTCAGCCAACTGAGTCATCCGGCCAGGGCCAGGGCTATAATAGATTACTTTTATAAAGATGAGGAATTTGTGATTTTTTTCATGATAAGGATCCAGTGAAATTGGTAGTTTGTTAGCTTATGATGCACTGATACATGTTTTGCTATAGTTTTCTGAGAAATAAATTTTTTTCTCATTGGAAAATTTACTTTGGGAGAGTTGGCAGAAATAGTGCCCCAGGCCCATGCGTCATGGCAGTCCCGCCCTCATTGAACATATAGATCTACTCACAGCTAGCGATCAGCTAAAAAAGTTGTATGAGGTAGTCCAGTACTTAAATTTCTTTGTACTTTAATTTTTATCCCATGAAAAGAGATTTTATTACTTGAGATTATTATTTGGAGGATTAAATAGAATACTATTTGTACTGCATTTAGCACAGAGCATGGCACATGTAACTGCTTTATAAATACTGTTTATTATTAGTGGTAGTTTTTATGATAATAAGGCATCTGAACTCAAGTACTTTACAATTAGTAAGGAAGCCAGGCACTACAGTGTACAGTGAGTAGCAACACTTGTACATTTATTCCAAATAAATCCAAACATATATCAAAAGATAAAGATTTTTTTAACTCCACCTCTTCCCCTTCCTCCTTTACAATAGACTTTAGATCTTCATTAGTATAGCTATTATGGAAAATATTATGGAGTTTCCTCAAAAAATAAAGACTCGAGCTATCATATGACCCAGCAATCCCTCTTCTGGATTCTTTCCAAAAAATTTGAAAGCACTTATTTGTAAAGATGTATAAAAGGACACTATCAACAAAGTGAAAAGGCAACATGTAGAATGAAATAAAATTGCAAATAATATGCCCACTAAGGAATTACTATCTAGAATATCTTAAAAATCACATTTTTTAAATGGGCAAAGGGATGTGAATATACATTTTTCCAAAAAAGATACACAGATGGCAAAGCACATGTAAAGATGCTCAACATGACATCATTAGGTTAATACAAATCAAAACCACAATGAAATACCACTTCAACCCACTGCAATATCCACTATAAAAACAACAACAATAAAAAATAATAAGTATTGGTACAAATGTAGAGAAAGTGTGATCCTTGTACATTGTTGTTGGAAATGCCAACTGGTGCAGTTTCTATGGGTAATGGTGTATTCTTCAAAGACAGTCTTCAAAAAATTAAACATAGAATTAGTTTGTAAAGCAGAAATTTCACTTTGGGTTTTATACCCAAAATAACTGAAAGCAGGAACTCTATTAGATATTTGTACATCATTCTTTAAAGCAACATTATTCACAATAGCTAAAATGTGGAAACAATTCAAGTACCTATGAGTGGATAAACAAAATGTGGTATACCCACACATACATGTATACTCACTGTAGTTAAAATAGTAACTTTCCTATTATGTATCTTTTATCACAATACAATGATCAAACAAACACCTTATAAGCAAGTAAACTCATTTCAGACCAGTTTAAATCTTTAGAATCACCCCACACTGATGCTTCTGTCACTAAGTGAACCTCAAACTCAGGGTCCTAAAGTGGTGGCAGGTCTGGTGAAGAAAGAAAGCTATATTTGATGTTGATTGTCTTTGCCTTTGGCTCTTCCTATTCTCTAGTTCTAGCTGTTCTGGGTTAAAGTCCAGGAGAAGAGAAGAGAGACATCAGGGTGTGTATACACACACACACACACACACACACACACATTTCAGAGCCCATACATATATTTCAGAGAGGGAGATAGAGGGAGGGAGAAGGAGAGATAGAAATGTCAATCATGGCAGAGAATCATTGATTGGCTGCCTCCTGTATGCCCCCTACTGGGGACCTGGGGATTGAGCCTGCAAACCTGACATGTGTCCTTGTGGAATCGAACCCGCGACCCTTCAGTCTGCAGGCCGATGCTCTATCAACTGAGCCAAACGTTCTAGCGCTCAGGGTTGATTTTAATGGAACAAACCTGCTGATTCTGATAGGGACATGCTTCACATATCGTTCTGGCTTATTCTCGTCTGACTGCTGGCGATGGCCTCCATAGGTGTGTTGCATTCCCCCAGAATCAGCCTCTTACTCTGCTTGGCTCTGCTCACTTTGCAACCCTGTGGCAAAACTGCTGAGTCTTTAACTCAGCAAGTATCCAGGCGGGAAGTGACATACCAACCTCTCCTTTAACGTGCCTGTAATTTACTTTAAAATATTTCAGTGTAGGATAGGAATATTTCGGGCGGTGGGGGGAGGGGGGGATATAATGGTTTGTGCACTGAATTCACTCTCTTGGAAATATTTGTTTACATTTGATCGACTCTAATCAGAAACGCATAGACTACTGGAGGCTAGCTAGCATAGACGATTTCAATCAGGGATCTACAGATGGATATATTTTTCGTTTATTAAAAAAGTAACATTTAAAATATGGGGTGGCCAAAATGTCTGCCCTTGCATAAACAGAATGAATCAAGACACCCTCAACGTGTAACACAATTAGACAAATGCTTTTAGGCTATGGCACCCATCATGCTCTCCTGCCCTTGCCTCCATGTTAAACTTCTGGAAGGATTCCGTTCCTTGAGTCGGTTAGAAAATGAGGGGACTATGCCATCAGAATGTGGCTGAAAACTTTCATGTGAAGACTTGCCCAAGGACCTAGTAGCCAGAGTCAGAGGTGCTCAAGCTCACAGAGAGAAGCGGTGACTACCTTTGTGACTGTTTGCTAATAAACGTTTGCATGAGTGGCAACATTTGTTCCAGGCACCTAATAGGTGTCCAATAGTATTTATAGAGTAAATAAACTGCCACAGGAAATGGGAAAAAAAGAAAACACACATGACTGTTTTTCATTTGCAAAAGAGGAAATGTAGCTGGACTGGAAATGGAACACTCAGTAAACTTTATGTACAAAGTGGGGTTCTAACACAATGGGAAACCCGGCATGGAGAGCAGCTAGCTGGATCAGTAGAGAGGTAAGTAAACACGTTCATTGTTGCTTACATCCATTTGTAATGGTGAAAGGGCTCATCATCTACCTCCTCCTTCCATTCCTAACCTCTTCTTGGAATTGGGAATAATGCACTCTCTGGTGGCACATTCCAGGGGACACCAAGTTAAGTATCTCCCTTGAGCCCAATTACACCCTCTTTCAAATAGGAGCCCTGCTATTCTCATGAAGTCACAGCCTCGCAAGGAATAGCAGCTGCAGCAGCAGCTGTGATGCTGAATAGAACCTTAAGTAAGTAGCCTAGAAGACCAGCGAACAATGAATGATAATAAACCAACTACAATTAGTAATAAAAGCCTTAAAATAACTGTACTCAGGAGACAGTACTGGTCATATCCTTGCTGTGTTCTGAAAATAATAGAATCGTTTTTTCACCGATGTAACTACAATGGTAATTAAAAGCTGATTTAGGATCAAAGGCAATCTCAAGGTTATAAATGTAAGTAGCTGGCTCTGAAAGTATAGGTATCTTGCTCATGGCATCTCTTCATCTTAAAAAAAAAAAGAAGTGGGATGGGGGTTTTGAAGAATGCTTTAATAAGTGAGCCAAGTCAGCTGACAAGTGAAGTAAATCACTCATTCAATACAAAATATTTCTCATGTCTAAAACACATGGGGGAGAGCCCTGGCTAATGTGGCTCAGTGAACTGAGTATCACCCCATGCACTGAGAGGTTGCTTGTTCAATTCCCTGTCTGGGCACATGCCCAGGTTTCGGGCTTGATCCCCAGTAGGGGGCATGCAGGAGGCAGCCTATTGATGATTCTCATAATTGATGTTTCTCTCTCTCTCTCTCTCTCTCTCTCTCTCTCTCTCTCTCCTTCTCCTTTTCTCTCTGTAATCAATAAAAACATATTTAAAATAAAAATAAAACATTTGGGGGAGAAATGACACAAGGTAGCATGGCTGATTATGAAGACAGAACATTTTCATTGCTAATCACCATGATATAAGATGTGAAAGAAATTGGGAAATGGTGGTGAATGATGTAGGCAAAAGTAGTTGGATGATGCTACATGGAAGAGATGGCATTTGGTTAAACCCAGAAAGTCTCTACCTCTTGCTGTGTGGTATAAATATCTATTTATTTTTGCAGTTTTCTCTTTGTTTCATAATCATTTACTTTCCCAGATTTAACAATTGTTTACTTGAAGAAATCATCATGTCTAGATACAAACACAAAACCATAGGGGTGAGAATGTATCAACATCATGAAGAGCAATGTTTAAAAATGTTATTTTAGATTCAGTGCTTTGGAATTAGCATAATATTAAATGATCAGGGAGTTCCCAAGGGAAGCATGTGGAACCCCATGGAAACAGCGACCAAAACACAGACAGACTTGTCCTTACAGAGTTCAAAGTCAAGCTGGAGAGCCAGACATCAATCCCCTAATGACACACATCCCATGTATAATGACAACAATACTCTACAAGGAAGTCTAGGAGGCCACAGACTAGTCGAACAAATCCCTGAAAACACCAGGTGAAGGGGCCATGAGAATGGAGAAGGGGAGTGACATCTGCCTTCACAAAAAAAGTTCCATGGCTAAAGGTGGCATGGCATATCCAAGGGACTTACAAAAAGCCTTTCTTTTTCCTACAAGGAAGGTATTTTGAAATGTTTCTGTTTTGGTAGATAGTTAAGCAGAAAAGGCAAATCTATGACACGAGGATTTTCTCCTCCCTCCTGCGTGCTGCCAGAATCCTTTTATGAATTAAGACATGACCCCAGAATTCTACACCTCGCACTCCAGGAATTCACAATGCGGGTAGCAGCATACTTGTTAGCCCTATCATAGAGGAAAGAAACAAGTCTTTATTAATTTGCACGTCCCCTAGGTCCAAGTTCTTTTCACAAGATAAGTGCTCAATAAACAATGAATCACTCAAACCGTGAAGGAAGATCGTGAACTTGGACAGTGAAAAGCTAATAAGGCTGCACTTCATTCATTTGTTAAAACTATTATTAACCACCTAAAAACTGCTAAGCATTTTTTTTTCAGGTTCTGGAAGATAGGGTCACATCCAGATAGAAAAAGTCTTTAATCTTAAGGCGTATACATGCTAATGAGGTTGAAAGAGACCATCATACAGTTATTAAATCAGTAAACAAACATAATAGATTATGATAAATGCATGAAACAAAAACGGAGTGTTGACAGAATAACATATGGAGGTCAAAAAATCTCTTTCTCATTAAGTAATATCTGAGCTGAGATATGCATGAAGGATGAGAGCAAGTCCACTTTGGGGAACAGAGATAAAGAGCATCCAGACACAGAAATCTCAGTTGAGAAGGATGCTCGTGCTGGCTGGACAGTGGTGAGCAAGCAAGAGGCAGGTGTCAGGGGGCTGGAGAGTTCAAGCAAGAGTAAACTCAAGCAAGACCTTTGAGATCCAGGTGAAGAGTTTCAGCTGACTTCTGACACCAAGGGGAAATGTATGAATGGTTTTTGGCGGGGAATGCCACCGTGGGATGCATAATTTACAGAGATCCTTCTGAAAGTTTGGTGGGGAAGGACATTGCAGAGGGGCTTGATAGCACGAAAATACCCCCAGCACCAATGCTCATCTGGCTCTGTAAATAGAGATACTCTCTTTCTGTCCTGGCTGTGGGAGAAAAAGGAAATAAAGAAGAACTAACATGTCAACTCACTGAGGTGAAAATGAAACATTTGACAGAAAATGATTATGCCACGATTCTGTTACTTAACAGAAGCAAAATAAATTAAAAAGTGAATGAACAAATGAGTAAATCACACCCAGACATGAACTGAGACATTTATTTGTACAGGGCCTACAAGCATCATGGGTAGACCACAGAATACCTATCCCTAAATAAGATCCTTCAATTTGAACTATTACTTATAACAGAATCCTATCCCCAATTCCCATTCCATCAGATGAAAATTTTTATATTATATGGGCATATTGCTTTGAAAGCAATATTTTTCTTTTATCTGGCAACCAAATCATTATATGCTTCAGATTTTGCCTGATCTCCAAAGGAAACTCTTCTAATGATACTCTCTGATCAATGTCAAAGAATACACTATTTAATTCATCCCAGCTGTGACAATTTGTGTTCATTTCTCTCCTCCATGAATGCTGGGGCCAACTGATTCTCAACATTGGCTTATGCACTGCCATGATTTGACCTGGATCCCTGATTGTTTTACCTCTGCCTTTCTACACACCCCCCATTTCTTACCTTGAGAGTATACTCTCTTTGGCCTCCGACCTAAGCTTTCCTCATTAGCAGGCACTAATAAGTACTTAAAGCAGAAAGAAGACCTTGTGAGACTCCTACCTCTCTAAGAACTTATGTATTACCAGGCCCAGCATCCAACCCAAAGAATAATAGGAATCAAAATATATTTAGAGATTTGTCATCATACACACACACACACACACACACACAGATTCTACTCAGGATATACCTTACTAACTGAGCAAGTGCCCATAACATTTGAGTCAAATGTCTACCTTTGTGGTTGTTGTTACTCCTCACTTGATGATATTTTTTCCATCACTTTTGAGAGAAGAAGGAAGGGAAGGGAGGGAGGGTGGGTTAGAGGAAGAGGAAGAGAGGAAGAAAGAGAGAGGGAGGGAGAGGGAGAGGGAGAGGGAGGGAAAGATGTGAGAAAGAGAGAGAAAGAGAGAGAGAGAGGAAGAGGTGATAGAGACATCGACTGGATGCCTCTCGCGCATGCCATACCAGATGCTGGGAGTGAACCTACAACCCAGATACATCCCCTTGACCAGGAATTAAGACAGTGACCATTCGGTTCATGAGCTGATGTTCTAATTATTTAGCAACACCAGCCATGACTCTCCACCCTTATTTCACTGTATCCTCCATAGGGTACCTGGAATACTATGAGTACCCATATATTTAAAGCATTTATTGTGTTTAACTCCTACATTTTTTCTATGTGTTTCTGATTTAACCTTGATAACAAGCTCATAAGATGGCTTCCATTATAAATCCCATTTTATACATTGAGAAACTGTACCTTGCAGGTGTTAAATAGCTTGCCAAAAAAAGTACAGTTAGAAAAATGGTAAATTGAATTTTTCTCAAGTTAGAAGTATGGTAAAGACAGGATTCAACTGAAGCTGGCATTGTTCTAGAACCTGCACCCTTAGCTACTAGCTGGGTGTCACTCAGGAAAGAAGAAATGGAAACACTTATTTCTCCATGCTATCTACTATGCTTTCTTTTCATGTTTTAAAAAAATATAATTCCATGTCATAATATTAAAAAATGATTCTTAAGAAAAAGTTTCATATATGAGTTGAAAGTTTAATTATTAGTATACTACCTATTTAAAATATTAATAACAACATTAATTTTCCCTACAGGTTATTTAGAGATTTATATCAAACAGCAGGCCAGCTGTTCGAACTCTCTAGAATCAATTCTTAAGTGTCTAAAACCCAAGTTGCTCCTTAATATATTCAATCGAATTTTGGTGTCAGAGCTAACTTCTCTCATTCCTGAGTGAATTATCTTTCTTTCTATCTCTAAACATGAGGGGGACATGTGTATTTCCAAACAAGGTGTAAAATTTGCAGTATATTGAAAATTCTGCTTCAAGCAAGGCTGGAAAACTCCAGATTCTTTAATAATTCAAACCTCTGTCTTCCTAGGTGGGCTTCGCAATTACAATAGAAAGTTAGGAAGCCTGAAACTGCCTGGCTTCCCCAGGAAGCAGACTCTTCTTAGCATACCAATCAGAACACTTTCTTCTTTGTCTTCAATAGATCAATAATAAGGCTGCCAAACTATCTATCCAACAGAGGCCTCCATTCCAATTCACCCATGAGATGCCCTCAAACACAGCAGCCGATACTATCTGCAACTCATCAATTTCTTAGCTCCTCTGACCATAGTTTACATGTATCTAATATCAAGAGTCCTGACACCAAGTCTTTTGCATTAGAGCAGCTTCCTTTGGGATTTTATTTCTGTAAGTAAAATGCTCTTTGGGAACTATTTAATTTTTCCTCAGCTTGTTCTTTTTCCTAGCAACCCCCCCTCCCCACACCAATCCCACAGACTTGTCATAGAGTTGAAGTATCAACTTTATCATAAAGTTTATTATCCATAGGTATGAACAAACAAAACCAAAATGCAAACAATGAGCTGAAAACCAAAACAAACAGTAACTTTGGAAATCTGTAGAAAGCATACATACACACATATGCACAAACAACCCAACCTGTGTTAAAGACAAAGGACCAAAAAAACCCATCAAAACCCCACCAAGAAATACAAAAAGTGTCTCATGTGACGGGTTCAAAAGTCAGACATTCCCAAGAGTTTATTAAAAAGCAAAATGAAAAACAATAGAAAATGATGAACTCCTTTTAGTTGTAGGATTCTTTATAGTTTTCCTCATGCTGTTCGTTACATGTTACATATGCTATCACGCCGCATTTTTAAAACCTTTAAACAAATCTAATGGAATGTGCAATTTGCCTCAGTACTATGTTGTGTTTCTATTTTACGGAAGAAAACTGTAAATAAGGTTAGATGTGCAAATAAGCAAAGTAAAGCATTTTCTAAATAGAGGAAAGGCATCCATGAAGACAGCAAAGGACTTGAGTTTCCAAAAAGCACATAATTAACTATCGCTTGGAATGCTTCCAAAATCTTATTCACCAACTGGCTAAGACTTAGGCTGAAATACCCTGGGTGACATGAACTCTCAGGGTAGGAATCGCCAGCTCTTAGAGAGTCAGCCTCATTAGCACGCATCAGGTCTCCCTCCAATATGGACATTCTTTCTCCAGGGCAGAGGTGTGATATATACCACAAAGGAAAAGGGTGAATGGTCATGGGCTCATTTAACAAAACAGCCAAGGCAGGGTGGTTGCTGAGATTGAAAAAAAAATGAGATTCCACTCGTAAAAATTGTGAACACATAAAATGTAAACTTGATGGAGCCATAGGTGGTAGATTCTATATCTAGGTCTATATAAGGATATCAATGAATTTTTTAAAAGTGCTCTGTTATCATTAGTTCATTTAAACCAATTTCTTTGAACACTTACATGTCAGGCACTAGGGATTAAAAAAAATGATTAAAACACTGTCTTCATCAGGAAGTAGCTCCTGGTCTAGAGATGAAGTCAATGTGTAGGAGAATTGTGATAAGTGGAAAGTTGAGAGTGTGACGAAGGCCCCCGATAACGCAGCCTGAGAGGAGGGAAGAGCAGCTGTTGGTTGTTATTTTTTATTTTATAAACACACACATTTTTTCACATATTTTCACATATTCACAAGCAGCAAGAAAGGTTAGAATCCTAAGAATAAGAAAAATACTAAATGACGTGACCACAGATTTGCATATCCTCTTAGGAACTGAATTCTCAGACACTTTGATTGGGTGAGCACAGTGGCAGCTCATTTGGCTTAGGACACATGTGGTGTCATTCCAGGGGATTACCTTTAGACGAGCTTCAACAGGGGCTGCTCTCAAAATGCCACCCAGAGCTGTCGGGATGTCTTTGGTGAATCTGGAAGACAAGAAAAGCATTGGTTAAAGCTATCAACTTATGACACAAAGGTTGCACTGAGAATAAGTGATAGGAAATATTCACACCAAAAAGATCTGCCCACGGAACACAGAGGATGCCAAGGAGAGAAGTGGACTAGTGGGTTTATCTCAGAGGTCACAGGTGTCTGCATTTCTGAAGCACCATGCTGGAGTGGGTGATGAAAAAGCTCTATGTGAATAAAACCAAGGTTCTCCATTCACCAGGAAACCTTGGGTTTCTTTTTTGAACTGAACTAAGTATGGAAAGCCTACTGTAACCTGAGAGAGCCAGTTTTGCTTCATTCTTAGCTGCTATTCCCTTGAGTAATTGAGCAGATTCTAAAATGTAATGACTGTTCTTATAACCAGTAACAAACATGATATGGAAAGCAAAGAAACAATATTTGAAAAGGACAAATTGCCACATTTAACTTTTAATTATTTTGTTTTCCTACTGAAAGTCTCACAAGCTATTTATTTGTCTCTGTGTTGGGTGACTAAGCATTTCATTTCATCATTTATACAGCGATTAGAGGTCCAGTGCATGAAATTTGTGCACTGGGAGGGAGGGTTCCCTCAGCCCAGCCTGTACCCTCTCCAATCTGGGACCTCTCAGGGGATTTCTGACTGCCAGTCCGACATCCCTCTTACAATCCAGAACTGCTGGCTCCCAACCGCTCGCCTGCCTGCCTGATTGCCCCTAACTACTTCTGCCTGCCAGCCTGATCAGCCCTGAACCACTCCTCTGACAGGCTGATCAACCCGTAACTGCTCCCCTGCCAGCCAGGTCACCCCCAACTGCCCTCCCCTGCCGGCCCAGTTGCCCCCAACTTCCCTCCCCTGCTGGCCTGGTTGCCCCCAATTGCCTTCCCCTGCCGGCTTGGTTGCCCCTAATTGTCTTTCCCTGCTGGCCTGATCGCCTATAACTGACCTCCCCTGCAAGCCATCTTGTGGTGGACATCTTGTGACCACATAGGGGTGGACATCTTATGTGAGGACATGATGGTCAATTTGCATATTATCTCTCTATTATATAGGATAACCAGAAAGTCATTGTCTGTCTTAGATTTGGACTTAATTCAGTTCAGTGCAAAGGGATGCCATGGACAAGCATTATGAAAGGTGCAACACAAAACCCTATATATTGTATTAATATACCATGAGCATGACTTTCTATTTGGTTCAATTTTCCTTGAGAATCTTAGATAATTTATATACTACAACAACACACTTGTGAATCACCCTTAGTGTTGGTTGAAAAAGTTAAAAACAATAGCAAAGTTACATTTGGATCCTCTCCAAGCATAACTGTCAGAAGGAAGGAAGGTGACTGGGCAATATTTAGGAAAATGTACAAGTGTAGGGAAACCTGATGACTTTTATCAGGGTTTTACATTGCTTTCAGACTTTTCTGAGTTCTGATAGGCAATTAGATAAAAACTGTCAATTGCAGTAACTGGAAAATACTTAGGAAAATCTAATATTGGAGCTCTAAAATGTTTCTCACTGCATTAGAATTTCCGAAACCACTATCCTAAGATGAACAGCAGAAATGTAAAAGCAGATGTTTTGGTCCAAGGTAACAATACTCACTGCCAATGTTAAGTGAATGTCAACTCCAGAGTGCTTTACTTCTTAGGCCTCCTGTTTTAAGAAGGAACCTGAGCCGTAGCCAGTTTGGCTCAGTGGATAGAGCGTCAGCCTGCAGACTGAAAGGTTCCAGGTTCGATTCCGGTCAAGAGCATGTACCTTGGTTGTGGGCACATCCCCAGTGGGAGGTGTGCAGGAGGCAGCTGATCAATGTTTCTCTCTCATTTCTAACTCTATCTCTCCCCTTCCTCTCTGTAAAAAAATCAATAAAATATATATATTAAAAAAAGAAATCCTCTGCACTGAACTCTGTTTTGATGGACATGATTATTCTCTTCGCCTCTGAAAGAAATCCTACATAATAAAAGGGTAATATGCAAATAGACCTAACGGCAGAACAACTGAACAACCAATCAAAGTGTAATATGCTAATGATATGCTAAGGCTGCTCAACTGCTCACTATAATGTGCACTGACCACCAGGGGGTAGATGCTCCAACCAGTAGGTTAGCTTGCTGCCTGGACTGAGTGAGATGAGCTGGACACGCCCTGGAGCCCTCCTGTGGTCCCTCCCCAGCCTGGTTGTGCACTGGTGGGATCCCTCAGCCTGGCCTGCGCCCTCTCACAATTCCGGACCCTTTGGGGGATGTTGGAGAGCCAGTTTCAGCCCGATCCACAGGCTAATCCCCTTGGGAGGATGCCAGACACAGGGATCATGGATGGTGAGTGCTGCTGTGGCAGTGCGAGCCTCTCCCGATCAGGACTGATTGGGAGCAAGCCTGTGGCAGGCACAGTGGGGCCTGGATGAGTGGGAGCAGCAGGTAGGAGCTGCAGGTGATGTTGGGTTGCAGGTTTTGGCCTGATCTCTTCAGGCCACCCAGAGGGACTCCACCCATGCACGAATTCGTGCACCTGGCCTCTAGTGTGTGTGTATGTGTATATGTATATGTATGTATATATATATATATATATATATATATATATATATATATATATATATATATATATATATATGAAAAGCTAATATGCTAAGTGTCCCTTTGCCCATCCGGCAGGTCACTATGATGCACACTGACCACCAGGGGGCAGATGCTCAATGTAGGAGCTGCCATGATGTGCACTGGCCATTTCCAGATAAACAGCAGCACGGACCTGGCACCAACAAAGCAACACTCGGCTTTCCCCCAGGTGGGACACAGGCCCCACCACCACTCTGGAGCGATAGCCCACAAAATTGCAGCCGACATCCCAACCCAGCCTGAAAACGGTGGCTGTGGGTGCTGGGTAACAACATCATGTAGCAACACCTGGCTTCCTCTCCCTAGTGACTAGCCTCCTTACAGTTTCTTCAGCCCAGGAACATGACTTACTTTATAGCCAAGTGGAAACATTTTACACTAACCAAATGTCTGTGAAGCATTTTCCCGTGCCTCATCTCATTTGATCCTCACAGAAGTCTTGGAGTAGGTAGTTAGGAGAGACTTGGTAGAATCCTATTTTCTTTTCATTAGCCAGAAAACAGAGATTTAGAAAGTTTAGAAACTTGACCCGACTGAAAAAAAGAAATGGTGGACCTTGCAAATGACTTCAGGTTTTCTCACTGCGCAGAATATACTCAAACACTGCTGCAGTTAAATATTTAACTCTTTGTTCTCCCTGCATGATCTACAATAATCTGACTCATGTTGATATTTACTGCTGTGTTGATGACAATTACCTGAAAGAGAAGTTGGGGTGCTTCACTGGGCTTGAAATAGTTTAGCTACATCAGAAAGTAGGTCTAATTAAGCAAGTTTGTTCTATATCTATAAAAGGCTAAGTTGACTCCCGCATGCCACGATACATATAAAGCTCTCGATGGCACCTATCGCACGCATATGTTTTGATCTGTCGTTGTCAATCGTGACTTTGGTTGACACTTCTATTATAGAGAAAGGGTGACTAGTGATATTAAATTATTTCTTCTAATTAATTTCCTTTCAATGTGCATGCATCCATGCACCAGGCCACTCGTATAACAATAATTAAGCACTTAACGCTTCCATAGAAGAGGGATTTTTTTTTTCTTTATTGTTTTCAAATCATCAGGCTCCTTGTAAACACAACCTAATTAATATAACTACTTTCATCGTAATTATCAAACTCAGAACTAATTTTGTACTCTTGATGTACAATCTGCCCTGAATCCCCTAAATCTTAACGGTGGAGAAAATTACCAGCCACCGGAATTGACCAAATGGTACTGTGAAGAAACACTAACCCCGCTAGAATGACAGGCTTCATTTACCAGAAGATATTAAAACTCTGACACTGTGATTTCCATCCAGAAGATTTTCACTGAAATAATAAAAAATGAATGAAGGAAATCAAATGTAGTCATCTAGTTAAATATTCATTTTCTCATCTTTAGGGAGCTGTTTATTATACTTTGAACACCTGGCCTTTAGTAGAACATTGTCTGGTTTTAAACTTGCTATCATGCCACAGCAAATTCCAAGAGGGCTGTAAGTTAAACCCATTATTATGAAAAAGCTGAAATAACAAAGTGTCCTTCTCAATCTAGGAATTACCTAAGGAAACTGTAATTCTAAGAAAAAATACCCAGACTGTCTAACTTTCAGGGCCCTACGGTACAAAATTTAAGGAGGCACTCACACAGAGTGGAGCGGCTGGCTCAGCCCTTTGCAGGAAGCTAAGAGAAAGGGCCTCCTTAAGTTGTGCACCCTAGGCACCTTGTCCTGAGTTCTTAGGTACGTCTAGTAATGGTGTTCAATTTAAAAGTTTTACTGAGCCCTAGCCGGTTTGGCTCAGTGGATAAAGTGTCAGCCTGCGGACTGAAGGGTCCCGGGTTTGATTCTGGAAAGGGCATGTACCTTGGTTGGGGGCACATCCCCAGTAGGGAGTGTGCAGGAGGCAGCTGATCGATGTTTCTCTCTCATCAATGTTTCTAACTCTCTATCTCTCTCCCTCTCCCTCCCTGTAAAAAATCAATTATATGTATATATGAATCAACCAATGAACGCATAGATCAGTGGACAAACAAATCGATGTGGTTCTCTCTGTCAAATCAATAAAAGAAAAAGAAAAAATATCTATAAAAAAAGTTTTACTGATAAACATTTAGACAATAATAAAAATAATCCTGATGTGATTGACAGAATTGTGAGACAATGTGGTTCCCCACAGTCACAACTTAAATAAAACATGCATGTCAACATATCATCGAGAAAATCAATGCACAGACCTGAAGCAGGCAGAAGAGGTAAGGAACAAGGCCAGGTGTGAAAAGGAAATGCCTGGCAGGCTATTTCCTAACCTTGTTCATCCCTCCCCCTACGCAGGTGCACTGGAGAGAAGCATAGTCAGTGGTGCTAGGAAAAGGAGAATGGAGCAAGAAAGCAAACAAAGGAAGCATGCCCGGCACAGGAACTTAACCAAGAGGACACAGGGCTCAGCGAAACCAAACAAAAATACAGCAAAACAAACAGAATACCCAGGTGGGAGGCAGGAAGAACATGGATACATATACTAGGATTTCGGTCCTTGATTCAAATCTGAGACCTGTCATCTTAGGTAGATTTTTGAAACATCTTAATTTCTGTGAAACATATTCTTTGTCTATCAAGTATGAATAATAGAAATAAAAATCATAGCAATAGAAGTGAAGTACTATCTATGGGATGTGGGAGGCATTTTGAACAAGTGTTACCTCAGTATTATAACAGCTCTAGGAGACAAGTATTGTCCCTATTTTACCAAAATGGAAATTTTAGTAATAGCATAATGCATTAAATCAATCTCTCTCTCTCTCTCTCTCTCTCTCTCTCTCTCTCTCTCTCTCTCTCTCTTCTCTCTCTCTTGATAACATAATGCATTAAGTTATATACAGCGGTGGGCAAAAGTAGGTTTATAGTTTTGAGTACACAAAACACAGCTTATTCTTATAAAATCATATAATCATAACCTGCATATCTTTTTCCATATGGAGAACTCTAAACCTACTTTTGCCTACCCTTGTATTCTGAGGAGAGTGTGAAATCTATTAACTTAATCATGATGTATATATATATTGAAATAAACATCATATGTAAAGGCTTTTTTTCATGATAATTAAGAAATTCTCCTAATAGTAAAATGAAGGGTAAAGAGGCTCTTAAAGGAGGTTATCTTCTTTATCTTGGACAGCATTTCATTGGAAGCTGATCCAGGATATGTATCATGCAAAACCTTTTCTGGGACCACCACATAAGCACCAATTGCGCAACAGTATTAACTATTCATTAACAAAATTTCTTCCCCCTCCCTGACTCCTTCCTTCCTTCCTTCCTTCCTTCCTTCCTTCCTTCCTTCCTTCCTTCCTTCCTTCCTTCCTTCCTTCCTTCCTTCCTTCCTTCCTTCCATAGTTCCTTCTCTCCTTACTTAGTAACCTGAGTGTTTGTTTGTTTTTCTCTCTTCCTAGGTGGGAAAGGTTGACTCATAAAAGTTATTATTACATCCAATGAGATGCCCCATACAGTTTCTTGAGTTGCTTTTTGAATATTAGTATACTGAAAGTAAAATCACATAAAAATAATAAAATTAAATATTGTTGTCAAACAAACTACTGTGAATATAGACCAGACATACAATCAGGTTTCAAAGCATGTATTCATTTTTTGGGGGTTTTGATATTGTAAACTGCTGCTTTATAAAAAGCACTCTTACCAATAAATAATTTATTCATATTTTAAGATTGTTTTTGCAACACATTGATCATAACAGATTTTTGGCCATTGTATATTGGAGCATTGCCAAGTAGAACTGTTCGTAAAAATACGACCTTCCTCACTTTTTCTCCAATGAGGTGGTGCAAAGAGAGAAACCCAAATAATCTAAACAATGTTTAACACTTTTAGCATCTGTTGGAAAGCAAAAATGAAGACTAATGTTCTCCGAAATAGCTCATTCTGTGTTTATCTTGATGACTAGAAAACAAGCAACCGAATAACCATTGAACTGAATTACAATAAAATATACGTTTCTCAGAGAGAGGAGCACAAAATCCGTTTTCATTTGGCATGCTAAGTATGCTATATTTGAACAGAATGTTACATATTCATTTCATTCATCATTTAAAGGCAGATAATCAGGAAGTCATTACGTGGCCTGCATTGGGCAGCTATTCGATTAGAGCATAATTGAGCTCTCTGTAATTCAGCCAAAGCTGACAGGTTGGGAATGCATAATCCATCCTGGGTATTTTGAATGTGGGGGAAAGGATGGGGCAAACAGTACTGATAGTCAGAACAGGCCGCTGGGATAAAAGAGAAGACTTAAAAAATGTTTACTTATATTTCTTTCCTCTTTTTAGTTTTTTGACTGTTCTGTTCAGTTAATTTTACAAATGAGCAATTTATCAATTTTAATAACTTATTTGGAAAATCATCCTCTCTGGCCCCAGAAGACGGGGCACAAGATGTTGGATCATTCTGGCTTCCTTCTATAGTCCACCAGACTGACTGTTTATAGAATCTTAGACATGAAATAGGTAAATTAAGACCAAAAAACCAACCAAACAAAACAAACACACACACACCTAAACCCAAAGTTATTTTATCCAGTATTTTGGAAAGTGCAGAGATGAGACCGGAAGTTCAAGTGCAGAAGTGGATAAGCCAGAGCAAAACTACAGATAGTCTTACTATGGTTGCGGTTGCTGAGGGCAGCGATTTATTACCCTTGCATGTATATTATGGCAGATATTCATTGTCACTGCACCTAGTAACTTGGTAGGCATCGCCAGTACATGGCGGGCATGGTTTCCCTCTAGTCTACTCATGGTTCCATGCTTGTCACGCCCTTCCTCCTACCTTTAGCCTCCCTATCCAAATCCACCGTGAAGATCCAATCGGAAGGAAATCTATGATATCACAGTACAGTGGGGCCTTGACTTACGAGTTTAATTGGTTCTGTGACGGAGCTCGTAACTCAAATTACTCCTATGTCAAATCAAAAAGTGAACGAGTGAGACATGTGATGCTGGGCTGATGTTGTGGCATTCACTGTGATGTTCGCTGTGCCAACTAGTGGTGGGGTATCTGAACGCAACTCAAAGCAAAAAATCAGCCGAGAGACGGCTCGAATCTCGAAAAACTCGTTAGTTGGGACACTTGTAAGTCAAGGCCCCACTGTAGAGGATTTTATTTGGGTTGGAAATAGAATGCATTTGCCTGGAGAATTTCTAAATATTTACTAATACTTATTAGTTTATTTGTGTTATATTAGTAACTAAATTAGTGATTTTAAGAGGCAGAGGGAGGAGTATTTTATCATTAGCATCTGTATTCCTTTGCACTGCGGAACAAAGTGCCATAAATTGGGTGGATTAAAACAGCAGAAATTTCTCCTCTCAGGGTCTGGAGGCCAGAAGTATGAAATCAAGGTGGCAGCAGGGAAGGTTCCTTCCGAGGGCTGAGGGAAAATCCGTTCCATGACTCTCTCCCAGCTTCTGGTGAAGGAACACCGTCTTGTCCTTGGTGTTCCTTGGCTTGTTAATGCCTCATTCCGATCTCTGCCTACATCTTCACGTGGCATTTTCCATTTGTGTCTGCACACAGCCGTCCTCTCTTAAGGACCTCGCTCACATTGGATTAGGGCAGTGGTTCTTAACCTTGGCTGCACATCAGAATCACCTGGGAATCTTTTTAAAATCCTGATTTCTGGGCCTCATCCTCCGGAAATTCTGTTTCTTTGTTATGGGGTGGGGCCACAACATTAGTAACAAAGAAACAGAATTTCCGGAGGATGAGGCCCAGAAGTCAGGATTTTAAAAAGATTCCCAGGCTGAAACCAGTTTGGCTCAGTGGATAGAGCGTCGGCCTGCGGACTGAAAGGTCCCAGGTTCGATTCTGGTCAAGGGCATGTACCTGGGTTGCGGGCATATCCCCAGTAGGAGATGTGCAGGAGGCAGCTGGTCGATGTTTCTCTCTCATCGATGTTTCTAACTCTCTATCTCTCTCCCTTCCTCTCTGTAAAAAATCAATAAAATATATTAAAAAAAATAAAAATAAAAAGATTCCCAGGTGATTCTAATGTGCAGCCAAGGTTGAGAACCACTGGATTAGGGGCTCACCTTTCTCCAGTATGACCTCATCTTAAATTAATTACATCTGCAACAACCTTATTTCCAATCAGCATCACGTTCTGAGGTCTTGGGAGTTAGGACTTCAACGTATCTTTCTGGGAGGATGCAATTTAACTCGCAACAGCACTGTGTAGTACTGTTGGAACAGGATCATAATAAAAAGCGATGGTTTTAGTTGGTCTTAATACTGTTTTTAAACTCTCATTAGAAATGCTCCCCGTTATTGCTTGCACTTGAGGCAGATCACGTGCCATGCCCTCTCAGGTTACCTAAAATTCACCTGACTTGGTCAAAAGACATTGAGGCACAGGAAAAATTCAGGAGACCGTCAAGCAACGACATCCTCGTGGTCCTAAGGGCAGGATCAGCCAAGGACAGAGTGATAAATGCCTCAACTCAGAGTAAAGAGGACTTCCCTTTTGCCCTTGACGAAATGATTCTCCTATCGTAGGCACATGCCCACATTCACATAAATATGGATGGGTTCTGGTTCAAGATGGCAATGTAAGGGAATCCTCCGTTCACCTCCTCCCATGAACACACGGAATCCACAGCTACACATGGAACAACTTCTTCTGACAAAAACCTAAACACTGGCTGCGCGGGGCACGCATGGGGAAAGGAGAGAAGCCCCCATGGAAGCTGGTAGGAGAGGCTGGGACCCGATCTCAGAGAAACCCACCTGTGGCGGCCACCCTCAGTCAGAGGACAATCAACTCGGAGCTCCTCCCTAAGGGGCAAAGAGCTGAACTGCACATTTTTAAGACCTGCACGTGAGATACCAGCCCCCAAACATCCAGCTTTGAAAACCAACAGGACTCCCGTGCCCACTACCCACGGGGCTAAGATTTAAGTAAAAGGCTAGTGAGCTTGGACTCACCTTCTTCGTGGCCCAGAGCAGAAGCACCCATCGAGAGGCTCCTGGGGACAGCGTGTGGAAGACACGTGTCTGCTAGTCCTCCAGCCTCAGGCTGAGGAGCAAGCTTCTGCTTTGACACACATCTGGGGCCGGCGGAGGGCGCTCCAGGACGGACACTGGCCACACCACCTCCCCACGCTTGCTCTACCGGGAGACACCTGTGCTCTTGGGCGCTCAGCCTTCTGGGAGAACCCTAGTAGCGTTTGGGCGGAGTCTGACCACCATCAGGAAAGCATGAACTCACCTGCGGGAGCTGTGGGTTGTAAAGAACATGGAAATGTCGAGACTACAAACTGAGTTTGCAGTCAAGGACTACTTGGCCCCTGTTCCTGTCTTTTTCCATATGAAGAACAAGGCACCCACCACATTTTGTGCATATTTGCCTCTTCAAATTAATTCTAGCTTTCTGGAGTCAAAGAACATGCTCTAAATTCCTCTAGTAAATGGGACATTTCCCTGCACACAGTAGGTACCTAAGAAATTTTAAAGTCACTTAAAATTCAGAATTAATTAAGAATATCAGAGTGGTGCCAGATTATGTTTCTGGCTCACACACTTAAATCAGAGTATATAGGCAGCTATATACCCTCCATTACAAAAGACCAACCTGCTGCTATTTTAAAAAATTCACTGCATTGTAATTAGCTTTGATTAGCAGTGCAAAGAGCTAAAGGAAAATAGGATCCATTTCTTTCTTTTTCCTTTTTTAAAGTCAATATGCGGGGTATTTACGTTCACTAGTCTAACTCACTCACATATCACCAGCAGAACTGGGCCCCAAGCAATTTATTTATTTGCAGCCATAATAAATGACTCAGGGGATTGAGAGGGTGAAACAGTCTGTCATTTGAAGATTTGTAGTGATTGGTTACAATAGGAAAATGAATTCCACCAAGCCAACTCGAGTATGCATAATAAATTCATTGCTTCGGTTACCACAAAAACAAAATACCAGAAGATTTAGTTCCCACATATAAAACAAAAACCACTGCTAATAACATGTGGAAAGCAAAGACAAGACGTTGGGATGACTGGGTCCAGCGTTGGTTATACGTGTAGAGAGTACAGGCTGTTTCAGCAAATCTTCTGCAGCTGGAGAGAGTCCATGCAATGCCTGAGGCTTCTCTGGAATTCTAGGCATTGTCTGTTGTCTCTTGGCTTCCACCTTACCTTTTGGTACAAGTAGTCCCCCCTGATCCGCAGTTTTGCTTTCTGTGATTTTAGTTACCCAAGTCGGCTACAGTCCAAAAATATTAAATAGAAGAGTACAGAAGTAAACAACTTATGCATTTTAAATTGCTCTCTGTTCCAATCATATGGTGAAATCTTGGGCTGTTGAGGTCCTTCCCGTCCAGCGCCTCCACGCTGCCACACACACCTGCTGTTAGCATCGCTCTTATTAGCCGTCTTGGTTATCAGGCCAATTGTCCAGGTATCACAGTGCTTGTTGTTCAAGTCACCCTATTTACTTCATAATGGCCCCAAAGAGCAAGCGTGCTGATGCTAGCACATCAGAGATGCCAAAGGGGAGCCGTAAAGTGCTTCCTTTAAATGAAAAGTTGAAAGTTCTCAATTTAATAAGGAAAGAAAAGAAATGATATGCTAAGGTGGCTAAGATCTACAGTAAGAAGGAATCTTCTATTTGTGACCTTGTAAAGAAGGAAAAAGAAATTTGTTCTTTTTTGCTGTCACACTTCAAACTGCAAAAGTTACATCCACAGCTTGTAATAAGTGCTTAATTAAGATGGAAAAGGCTTTACATTTGCCGAAGGAAGACATGAACAGAAAGCATGTTTCAAGTCACAACAACGTGTTTTACCAGAAAGCACTGTACCTATACCAAGACTTCAGCAAAGGATCCACTGAAGCAAGTGACACCAAGCTACTTACTGCAAATGGTTTCACAGATTCAGGAACAGGTTTGGACTGAAAAGGGAAGGAGGGAAGGAGAGAGGGCGAGAGGGAGGTATGGAGACCTTCACATAACTTTTGTTGCTGTCTAATGTAATAATTGTTCTACTTTGTCTTTGGTGACTATTAATCTCTTACTGTGACTGATTTATAAGCTTCATCATAGTCATAAATGTACTAGAGGCCTGGTGCACAAAATTCATGTGTGAGTAGGGCCCCTAGGCATGGCTGGTGACCAGGGCAGATCTGTGGGGCGACCAGCGGGATGATTGGGGCCTCCGCTTGCACCTGCCTTGGCCTGGCACCACCTGTTCGCTGGCACTGCCCCCTGCCAGCGCTGCTGGTTGGGACCTGTGGGCTAGGGGAAGCTCCTGCATTGCGTGTCTGCCCCCTGGTGATCAGTACATGTCATAGCTACTGGTCATTCCATCCATCATTCCACTGTTTGGTCGATTTGCATATTAGGGTTTTATATAGATAGATATTTATAGGGCATGGTGCTACCCATGCTTTCAGGTATGTGCTGGGGGTCTTGGACTGTGTCCACACAGATTAGAGGGGATTACTATACTCTCCTTTCTACTCCTGGGTCTGGAAGCTGGAAAACTGTTTTCAGATACCCTTGCCAACTGGGTTCCTGTTAGGTTTTGCCAATGGGAGTACCAGTTGGAGATGAGAGGACCAGAGCAAAAGAGGTTTTCTTCTTCTTTTTCTTTCTCCATTCTTCCTCCCTCTCTTCCTTCCTTCCTTTCTTATTTCAGTGCCTCTAGGGAAGCAGAAGCAGGAGCAGCAGTGTGCCCACAGGCAGCAGTACAGGGGCAGGCTCAGCAGCTCCTGGAACTTTAAGCAATAACAATCTACCCTTTGATTCTCTAGCCCTCCTTTCTTTTCTCTGTTGCTCCAACTCTTTGTGTTAAACCTTCCTGTTTTTGAAATGTCTACATGTTTTGTTTTCCTAACTGAACACTAATGGGTGGAGCATTACACCAAGAATGTTTCCAGAAGTCCCCCAAATCTGAAATTAGTTATAAATCTGTTTGGGTCTAAGTACCATTGTGATCTTATTTTTTTAAAATATAGTTTTATTAATTTCAGAAAGGAAGGAAGAGGGAGAGAGAGATGGAGATATCAATGATGAGAGAGAATCATTGATTGGCTGTCTCCTGCACACCCCCTGCTGGGGATCGAGCATGTGCCCTTGGGGATGGGCATGTGCCCTTGACTGGAATTGAACCTAGGGCCTTTCATTCCACAGGCTGATGTTCTATTCACTGAGCCAAACCAGCTAGGGTCCATTGTGATCTTATTGACAGTAAAAAATGGGAAACTGGTAATACACGTCATGCAGTGACAACACAGTAACTGAAATTATTCTGTCATCACCTGGAATGAGGTGCCTATTAATGCCCAGTTTGAAGATGCCAAGTGTCTGCTTCATAGTCAACATGATTCCAAGGACCGAAGGGCAGTCATATAGCTTCCGACTATGCTGGAGGACTTAAAGAGAAAAAATAAAATCCTGGCTTTCGATACTCAGCTAATAATGTGGACAGAGAGATTGTGTGATGGCCCTTGTACAGTTCCTTCTGGGGTGACAGAACTGAGCCACTGAAAATCAGACCCAAAATTTGATCGTATAAATTGTAGAAAAACAACATACATTGAATACACAGCCTCAGCATGTCTCTTATATAAATGTCAGGGCATTGGTTAACAAGGAGTAAAACTCCTAAAAATTGTAATGAGGATCTGTGAGTGGATTCAAATTAATCCAAAAGTTTGAAACTCCAACTCCCTGTGAGCTTCTTTTTCAAGGGGAAGCAATTCTTGTTCCCCAAGGAAGCAGAAACTAGCTCTCTCTTGCTTTAAGAACCTATAATAAGCTCAACTGAGTCAGTTACTTTGCATGATGATGCCAATTATTTTCAAGATACACTCTCATTTCCACTTATTGACTTAATGCCCCAAACTAGAGTCAGATCTGTGTAGGTCCAGGATTATGAGAGCAAAGTTTAGTCTAGAAGGAGATATCTTATGTATTTAAGGAATTGAAAGACTCAGTTAATTTATAGTGGCAGAACCTGGGTAATCTATACTAATAAAAGGCTAATATGCTAATTAGACCAGGTCAAACAGACATCTCCTGATCGTCCTGTCTTTCTTCTGGATAAAGCCATAGTAGCGGGGGCCAAGGCAGAGGCAGTTACAGGCAATCAGGCCAGCAGGGGAGAGCAGTTAGGAGCAATCAGGTTGGCAGAGGAGGGCAGTTAGGGGTGACCAGGCAGGCAGGTAGGTGAGCGGTTAGGAGCCAGTGGTCTCAGATTGCAAGAGGGATGTCCCAGATTTGAGAAGGTTCATGCTGGGCTGAGGGACCCCCTCCTCCCTCCATGCACGAATTTCATGCACCAGGCCTCTAGTCCTATCTAATAAAAGAGAAGCATGGTAATTAGCGTACGATCGCTACCCTTCCCATTGGCTAATCAGGGCGATATGGAAATTAACTGCCAGCCAAGATGGCGGCCGGCAGCCAGACAGCTTCAAGCTAACATGGGGCTTGCTTGCTTCAGTGACGGAGGAATCCAACATTCCACGCCTGCCTTGCTGGCCTCTGAGCTTGCAGTTTGAAACATTGTAACAAATATAGAAGCTAAACAAAACCCCAGAAACCTGCTTTCAGCAAGCTAGGATCTCAGAGCTGGACTTATACATTGTTTCGATTATAGAACCCAAACAAACCAGATACCTGCTTTCAGCAGCAGAAGCCTCAGAGCTGGAGCCAGAGCTAAAGCTGGCCCAGAATAAAAAAGAAAAAGAAAAAAAGGAGCAGTTGGGAGCTTCAGTCGGCCTGAAAACAGCCCTCAGCCCCTCACCCAGACTGGCCAGGCACCCCAGTGGGGACCCCCACCCTGAAGGGTGTGTGACCAGTTGCAAATAGCCATCATCCCCTCACCCAGGCTGACCAGGCACCCCAGTGGGGACCCCCACCCTGATCCAGGACACCCTTCAGGGCAAACCAGCCAGCCCCACCCAAGCACCAGGCCTCTATCCTATATAGTAAAAGGGTAATATGCCTCCCAGCACAGGGATCAGAGGAGCTGCAAGGCCTCCCAGCACCGGGATCAGCTGAATCAAGAGGCGTCCTGGCACCAGGATCAGCGTGACAGGGGGCAGCGCCCAAACCCCCTGATCGCCCTGCGACTCTGTGTGTGACAGGGGGCGGGGCCACAACCTCCCCATTGGCCCTGCCCTGAGTGTGAGAGTGGCGGTGCCCCAACCCCCTGATCAGCCCTGCTCTGTGGGTGATAGAGGGCAGTGCCCCAAGAGCCCCCCCCCCCCGTCACAGGCCCTGCTCTGTGTGTGATGGGGTAGAGCCATAACCTCCCCATCGGCCCTACCCTGAGTGTGACAGTGGCGGCACCCTAACCCCCTGATCGGCCCTGCTCTGTGTGTGACAGGGGGCGGTGCCCCAACTCCCCTATCGGCCCTACTCTGTGAGTGACAGGGGGGAGCTCCTCAACCCCCTGATGGGCCCTGCTCTGTGCGTGACAGGGTACGGAGCCCCAACCCCCTGATTGGCCCTGCTCTGTGCGTGACAGGGGGCGGTGCCCCAACCCCCCAATCGGCCCTACCCTGAGCGTGACTGAGGGTGGCATCGCAACCTCCCAATCCGCTCTGCTCTGTGCATGACAGGGGGCGGCACCCCAACTCCCCAATCGGCCCTGCTCTGAGCACGACCAGGGGCTGCACCTAGGGATTGGGCCTGCCCTCTGCCACCAGGGAGCAGGCCTAAGCCAGTGGGGCGTTATCTCCCGAGGGGTCCCAGACTGTGAGAGGACGCAGGCTGGGCTGAGGGACCCCCCCGAGTGCACAAATTTTTGTTCACCAGGCCTCTAGTCTATATAATAAAAGCTCAGTGACCATTATGGTGAAACAACCAGAATGACCGGTCGCCATGATGAGCACTGACCACTAGGGTGCAGACACCCAATGGAGGAGCTGTCCCCTGGTGCTCAGTGTGCTCCCACAGGGGGAGCACCGCTCAGCCAGAAGCAGGGCTCATGGCTGGCGAGCGCAGTGGCGGTGGCTAGAGCCTCTCCAACTTCCATGGCAGCACTAAGGATCAGTGAGCTGAGTGGTAAGGAGCAGCGAGCAGGTGGGTGGTAAGGAGCAAGGGGTCCTGAACTGCAAGAGGGTGCAGGCTGAGCTGAGGGACCACCCTCCACCCCCCCGTGCATGAATTTTGTGCACCAGGCCTCTAGTGTGTGTAGAAAAGGATTCTGAGATTGTTAAGCCAAGGTGGGGACAACAGAACAGTGTACTAATGTGTTAGAAGATTAGCGGTGGCTTTAATAGTTTGCTTGGTTGGCTGACTGAAACATTTACTCAACAGTGATAGATATTTAATAAGACTGTGATAGTAGATCTTTCCTGGAATAATGTTTAAAAAGGAATTCAAAGATTTAGGACACTGGGGTGCTGTAGTATATTTATCATATGCTACCCACTCCTTTTCTATGTCCCCTGGAAGACTCCAGACAATTCTTCAATCATTGAAAGCCTGCAAGAGGGACTGCTAGGATCCTTGAAAAGCTTTGTGGTGGCTGATGTCTGTAGGTGATTACTATGGAAAGTAACTTCCCTGAAGGAGCTCCCTGATTTCACTGGAAATAATTAGGTGGCAAAAGTCAAATGACAAGAGTACAGGTACAATAATGGGCAGCAATGCTGGAGTGGCTGTTATATTATTTTTAAAGAAAGATTTGGGGTAATAGCTAATAGAGCAGAGGTTTTTTGGAAGGAAAAAGAGGTTGTGAAGTGATGACCCATAGACCAAATTAGACATGCCAGCCATTTTGTAAATAGTTTTTTGTTTTTATAAATATATTTAAATTTGATTAAATATTGATTGCATGCCCCACACTGGGGATAGAGCCCACAACCCGGGCATGTGCCCTGACCTGGAATCTAAACCTGACTTCCTGATTCATAGGTGGATGCTCAACCACTAAGCCATGCTGGCTGGGTGTAAATAGTTTTATTAAAACACTATCTTTCACATGTGTATTTTCTATGGTTGCTTTCATACCCCAGTGACAACAGGGATCATTTGGCCTGTGATACCTGAAATAGTTACTATCTGACCTATTGTAGAAAAATATTTAAAGACCCTGAATTGGATGATAACTATTATATTGACTTAGATACATAATAAGTCAAACATTCAGATCTGTTAGAAGAGACTTTACTTAAGTCACCTTACTGGAGACTAATGGCCTCTTACCCAGTGTCTAGACCTGAACAGGTGAACCAATTTGATACCCTTTGAATGAAGGAAGTCGGGGTTTTTACCAAAAGATCCCTCTACTCCAAGAGACCCTGCTGTAGTATATGCTGAAAATATTCCTCTGGACTTTCTGTAACATAGCCTATAACCATTCAGCCAGATAAACATGCAATGGGAAGAAGGAAACTCAGATCTTTAGGAATTATCATATATGGGCTCTGAGTTGATGCTAATGCTTGAGGATCCCAAAGGCTGTGGTGACCAATAAGAGGGGAAGTTAGATAATAAACGGAGTTCGGCATGCTTCCATATTGCAGTTAGCCTAGTGACGCACCGATCCCCCTGGTATTGCTGTTCTAGTTCTTGGATTCCAGTTGGAATAGAAAGTTGGAATAGCTGCTGAGTCCCTACTTTCACTCTCTGACTTGTGGAGGGAGTGTGTAGCTTTGGGCCCCGGAGTGACAGCAGCTTCTTAGACACTGGGAGAAGATGGCACCTTTTCTCAGTTTCCTCGTGTGAAGATGTTATACCCAGAGGGACCAAACGAGTTGTTCAGGGTCTCATATCTACACAGTTACCAAACATGGGTATTAAGAATTCCCGGCACCTGACCCAACAGACTAGAGATCCTAAACGTATGTCTGAATTGCTCTTACACACATTTTAAACATGTGCGACCACTTTGATCAAATTGAGCTCCTGTAAAGCTGAATCTCTGGGGCAAGATCTTAGGGATATGCCCTTTGCTAAAGCTCTCCCTTCCCTAGAACAGCATTGGGGAACGACAGCATTCTGTAGAAGAAAATATGAAGCAATGGCATCACAAGATTATTAATCTTAAGAGGACCCACCTTTTGTGAAATACAGAGGTGGGGGAAATAAAAATAAAAATGAATAAATAAAGCAGGGGAATTTTGTTTTCCATCCCTTCAATGGGCATGTGCCTCAGTACCTGAAGCATGAGCCTCATAGTGAGAATGCTTCCCATTTTTGTTAAGCACATACAGATGCCTGACCTACAGAATCAGTCAGACAGTTCTGTAATGTCTTTAAATAAAAGTTATGCAGCCCCACAAAACAGGAAGAATATTTCTGTGCTAGGTTTTATCATTCCAAATGTATTTTTGCAGCTATATACAAAAATATTTCAAAATCTGAAGAGGAATAAAGGCGCCAATTCAATCAAGTAATGTGGTGGTCTGGTTGGAGTAGTAGATTAAGTAGTACTATTTCTCACACTGCAGGTGTAGAGCTTATGAACATCGTCTAAGTTACTGAGTTGAAGGTATAGTGACTGTTGGAATGGGCTCATAGGCAGCTAGGGCAAAGAGAAATTACCCTGGATGTCTTCACATCTAGGCATACCTATTGCTTAATATCTTTTCCATTATTGGATTTCAACTGGCTAAGGTGATATCCCCTATATGCATAAAGTGACGTAATTATTTTCTTAGTGGATAATATTTTTAACCCGGGAAATGAAATATAGAAAAAAAAACTTACAAGAATAAAACCATATAATTAATATTTTTATGTTAAGGAAACTATGTATATTTGTTATTTTCAGGTACTTACAAAGTATACAAGATTTTGACTTAAAGTAACTGGACAGTCTTATAATTCCAATTATAATATAAAACTGATGAATTAATTTAGATGGGTTTTAAGTTGAAATCTTATTGTGCTTATTTTCAGTATTGGAACATATACGGGAATTTTAACAATGCTATATTTGGAAGTTTTATTTATAAGATATATAAGCATTATTTAATTTCTTAATAAGACCCATCAAAAAATTGAAATAATTAAAAGGAAATCAAATGTATTAAATATACACATGCAATTTAAAAGTTTAAAGTTGTTTAATGAACTAAATTTGTAAATAGGATCAAGCAGTAATCAAAGGATTCCTTAAAGGTAATTGCTAAAATTTGTTATACTTATAAATAGAATAGTAGTTTTAGTATACTGAATTAAAAAGCTTAAGGAAGAACCAGGTTTGTGAATTTTTTATTAATGCATTAAATTGTAATTTAAGCAAAATAAACACCCAAATAAATGTTTATGTAGTCCAAATCTGCACAGTAAGGCATCAAAAACTTGACATTTCTGGACTAAGCACATAAGGGCTAGTATATTTTCAAATGGCCCTTAAACATAAGTAAGCCAACTACCCCAATTTGTGTTCAGCCATTGACCCCCACCCCCCAGAAACTAACATTCAAAAACAAAACGCCTGGCAGTGTTGAAATTATAGAAAACTGATAGATGTTAAATTTGTCTCCAACATGTAGTTTTCAAGGTTAATTTTGCTTTTTTGATCATAAGCCATTGTTTGCTTTATATAAAACTCCCCATGTATAAGTAACTTTATAGGAAAAAAAGTCATCACATTCACTCATAAAGTTTCAGCTTAAAAGAACACCAGCCCTCATCCAACGCCTCCTTTTGTGACAAGGGAATGGAACCTCAGAGATGGAAAGTTCCTATGGGCACAGAGACAGATCATGAAAGAACTGAGACAGGGAGCCAAATCTCCTGGGTACCACTGCCAGCTGTCATCTCTAATTCATATGAAGCGCTTAACCCATCAAGTCTTTCAACATCTGACCCCTGAGCCAGGTCACCATTTTCACCTCCAATTTTGAAATGGGGGTCCGGAAATGAATGCCACATTATCCAATGACATCATTATGCGAACCGAGCCAGCTGAGGTCCCAGAGCTCTGTTTTTTCACAGGTCCCCAACACTTTCATTTTTCAACCTGGCACCTTTGGTGTCCACTAAGTATTCACTTGGAGTTCTTTTAAAAGGAAAGTTTCACACACTTCCCATGGCCTCTATTCTCTCAGAGAAGGAGTGACATTTGAGAATTCTGACAGTAAGGCATCCCTGACTTCAATCACAGAGTGCAAAAAATGAATATTTTCCACATGCAACTTTGAAGGTTGGTGCTCTTTTAACATAGCCTTTCAGTTTTACTTGAGATTGACTGCGGGGGAATTGGATGGTAGTTCAAACAGCGCAATAGAGGGTGTTTGATAATCAGTGTCCAGTGTAAGAGGCAGGATGATGAGGTGTCTGGCGCCAATGCAAGGCAAAGCCCGTGGCTTAGGGGGAGATAATTGATCCAAAGAAACTTCTACAGAAAATTTCTCTTGCCACTTGTGTGAGCTCAGTTTCAATTCTCCAGCTGGTGTCGATGTTGCCCCCATACTTTTTTTCTCAAATTGCTATTGATTAGAGAATTTCATATAGTATTGGTTGGTATCAACTCATAAAATATGTGTATGTCTGTCTATGGATATGTTCTAATTATAATATAATCAACACTAATAAAAGAGAAAAATGGTAATTGGCGTACGAGCTACCCTTTTCATTGGCTAATCAGGGCTATATGCAAATTAACTGCCAACTAAGATTGGCAGTTAACTGCCAACTAAGATTGGCAGTTAACTGCCAACAAGATGGCGGTTAATTTGCATATGTAGGCACAATGCAGGGAGGCGAAAGGGAAAGCAGGAAGAAGCCCCCTGCCACTGACAGTGATCGGAAACCCAGGGGGGAGCTAAGAGCTGGGGGGCAGGGCAAAGGTGGCCCTGGGGCCGCCTTTGCCCTGCCCCCCAGCCATGATCGGAGAATCAAGTGCCTTTTCCGCCCTGGCCAGTGATAGCAGGAAGTAGGGGTGGAGCCAGCCATGGGAGCTGGGCACGGTTGAAGCTGGCAGTCCCAGGAGCTAGGGGTCCCTTGCCTGGGCCTAAAGCGAAGCCCACGATCGTGGGGCTGCTGCAGCTGCGGGTCCCCGCTGCCCGGGCCGGACGCCTCAGCCAGAGGCGTCAGGCCTGGGCAAGGGGCCGATCCTGTGATTGGAAGGTGATGGGGGTCAACGCCTGAGGGCTCCCAGTATGTGAGAGGGGGCAGGCTGGGCTGAGGGACACTCCCCCCCCCCCCCACACACACACAGTGCACGAATTTCGTGCACCGGGCCCCTAGTATAATATAATATAATATAATATAATATAATATAATATAATATAATATAATATATCTTTATATATTATATAGAGAGCTTATGAAAGAAGAAACATTTTAAAAAGAAATAAAATAAAGACATGAAAGATGAATACTTTTTTTTTTTCCTTCTTGGTTATAGAAGAAGTTCTAGTGTCTTGATATATGCTCAGTAGTATTTCAGGTTTTACAATAACATTTTTCTTATAGAAACTATACTAGTTAGGTATTGAAGACATTAGCTGCCTAAATGCTAGATAACTTGTTTTTTGGCTTGTTTGTAAATGGGTTATAAACTCCATAATACATTGTTATCGTTTTTGCTTCTACAGTCACTAATTTTATAATTTCCAATGCTTTTCATTCCTCCATTTGCTATCATTTCACTTCAACCTAAACAATTCATTTTAACATTTCTTGTAGTGCAGGTTTCAAAAGATAAATTATTCCATCTTTTGGTGTCCAAAAGTGTTTTCTTTCACCTTCATTTTTGAAAGATAATTTTGCTGCACATAGGATTCTAAGTTGTCAGTCCCCACCCTCCACCCTCCACCCTCCTTCCTCACTTCCTTCAGCCCATTAATATATTTGTTTCATTGTCTTCTGGTCTTTCATTATGATAAGAATTTAGCCATCATTTGTCACTCTTATAAACCATTTCCCTTTATATAATGCATCCCCCCCCCCTCCACCTTATAGCTTTAACTGTTTTCTCTTTATCTTGTTGTGTTTTTTTAAACAATTTGACTATAAAGTGGTTGGGTGTATTTATCCAGCTTAGGGATTCTCTACACTTAAATCTTTATATTGATGTCTTTCATCAATTGTGGAAAACTGTCCCCATAATCTCTTTAAATATTTTTTCTGTACCACTATCCATCTCCACTCTTTCTAATTATATGTATATTGGACCATTTGACATTTTTGTGTGTGTGTCTGCTATAGGCTGAACAGTGTTCTTCCAAAATTCATATGTTGAAGTCTTAACCCACAGTACCACAGAGTGAGACTATATTTGTAGATAGTGTCTTAAAAAGACAGTTTACTTAAAATGAGGTAATTAGGGCAGTCCCTAATCCAATATTACTGGTATCTTTATGAAAAGAGGACATTTGCATATAGACATGTACAGCGGGAAGGTCATGTGAAGACATAGGAAAAAGATGAATGTCTACAAGAAGAGAGACCTTAGGAGAAATCAACCCTGCTGACACCTTGATCTCAAATTTGTATCTTCCATAACTATAAGAAAATAAATTTTTCTTGTTTAAGCCACCCAGCTGTGGGCTTTGTTATGATAGCCCTAGTAAACTAAACTAGTGTCTTTATGTGTTTTAAGTTTTAATAACTTATAGTGATCATCTACTAATTTGCTGAATCTTTTTTTATTCTGTGTACAGTCTAAGATAATAAAAATATGTATTCCCACATAGTATTTCTCATTTGTAGCATTTCCAAATTGTTCTTCATTACAATTTTCATCTGTTTAAATCCATATTTGCTAATACATGTTGTCTAGTTTGTTCTGCTAAATCCTTTAACATATTTATCATCACTAGATCCTTTAAGATATTTATCATAGTTATTGCAAAATAGTTATTGTAAAATCCTCATGTGATAACCCCAATATCTGGGACATTTCTGGATCTGCTTCTATTGAGTGTTTCCTCTTTTGATGATCAGTCATGTTTTCTTGCTTCTTTACATGTTTCATAATTTTTGGTTTGTAAGCTGCAAACTAGAAACTAAAGTAAATCATATTCACCCCTAGAACATGGTATGGCTTTTCCTCTGTCAGGAGACAGTATTGGTGAAGAGGAGGGTTAATCTATCTAAACATTAGTGGAACTGGGTCCAGGTTATGTTGCAGCTTGCTTGCTTGATTTATTTATTTATTTGTTTGTTTATTTGTTTATTTATTTATTTAGTGTGTTGCAGCTTTAAATAAATAGTATTTAATATGCCTATCTGATCACAGCTTCATAAAGGTAGAGGAGCCATGTCCAATTTCTTCACCACTGTTTCCCTGATTTAGTGTGTGATACATAATATAATCAGCATTCAAGAAATACTTGGGAACTGAATGCATAAGTGGGAGGCACTACTCAATTTCAGAGCAGCGCGAGGTGACTTCCAGCTGGATTGATGGAGGAAGGCTTTTTGTAGCAGACAGCATTCCACCTGGGCCTTTGAACCTGGTCAGGATTTGAGTGACATTGGGTTAGAGGCAGGGAAGCGGCATAAACAAGAGCCCACAAGTGCCTAAAGATGCTGTAATGTATGGAGGATGTCAAGCAGCTCCATTTGGTAGAAGCATTTGATATATGACGGTGAGTTATAGAAAATGAGGTTGGAAAGGAGGTTTGGGACCAGAGGGCCTTTCATTTCAATCTAAGAAGTTTTACTTTTCTTTGTAGACAATGGGGAGTCAGTGAAGGATGGTGCCCTAGGGAATGAACAGAGACAAGAAGATTAATCTGGGAGATGTCGGCAGACTGGATTAGAATGTGGAGAAATTGGAGGGAAGAGGACAAGTTAGCTATAAATTGCAATTGAATAACAATGAAGTCTGAAACCAGAGTAAAGGAAGTGAGAATAGAGATACAGTGACATATAGTGACTGCTAACAATTACCAATGGCAAAATAATCATTTATTGTTTCAGGCACTATACTAAGAGCACTAATGCATCACTTTGTTTGTTTCCAAAAGGTCAACCTATCTGGCATATAATATTAACACCATTTTACACTTGAGGACATGAAGCACCCAGGTCACACTTGGCAACTGGTAGAGACAGAATTTGAAACCAGATGTGACTCCTGAACATAAGCTCATAGCAACTCTTAGTTGTGCAGAAGTTATACCTAAAGTCTTAGTAAGTCTTTAGATATGGAGTAAAAAGAAGAGTGTCTCCCCCTATTTCACCTAAGGGATTTCAAATTTATAATAACATAAGGAAAGTTTATATTTACAGTTAGGACATAATGAGTCTGGGATGCATCCTGAGGACCCAAACAGGGAGTTCCAGCTGACAACGTTAAATGTAAGAGTAAAGTTCAAAAACAGGTCTGTAAATGGAGACAGAGGAAATATTTGTAATCACCCTGCTGCCAAGACAGAACATAGAAAACCAGAACGGAGGGTTAAGGACCAATCCTGTGAGAATGCTTTTATAGATGAGGAGGAGAAAGGGCAAGTAGGGAATGAAACCAAGGAGTGTCAAAGAGACAGAAGGTGTTATGGGTTGAATAAACAGACACTTTAAACTCCTAATTCCCAGTACTTCAGAATGTGCCTTTATTGGGAAATGGGTCTCAACAGATTTAACCAGGTTAAGATGAGGTTATTGGGGTGGGACCTAATCCAATATGACTGATATCCTTATAAAAAGGAGAGAGTTTGACACAGACACACACAGATGGAACAGGATTTGAAAACCCATAGGGGAAAGACAGTTGTGCTGGACATGAGACATCTATAAGCCAAAGAATGACAAAGATTGCCAGCAAATACCAGAAACTACAAGAGGCAAGGAAGTATTCTCCCCTAGAGTTGTCAGAGAGAGCATGGTTCTGCCAAAACCTTGACTTTATCCTTCTCACCTCCAGAACTATGAGAATAAACCTCTGTTGCTTTAAGTTTATTCTTTGTTACATCAGTCCTACAAAAGTCATACTGAAGGCAAAACACACACACACACACATATCTATATCTATATCATCTATATCTATATCTATATCTATATCTATATCTATATCTATATCTATATCTATATCTATATCTATATCTATATCTATATCTATATACACATATATACATACACACACAGATACACATACATGATCAGGCTTTTTCAAAAGGAATAATGGGAATGGTCAATAGTGCTCAATGCTGGTGATAGAGACGCATATTTAAATTCACATACCTATAGATCCCAGACAGTAAATGAAAGTATGAGAAGTACTGGCTGAGAGATAAGAATGAGTGGCGAAGACTGTGACAAGCAGAAGATGGCACGCTCCATAAAGGCATTCGATTTGTTTTTAATTACTAGGATGGCAAAGAAAAACACATCTGCCATCCATGAGTGCACATCCTTCGTTTCAATGAATAAATGTGCGATCACTAATTCTCTAAGTCTGAGGATTTAAGGGTGAGCAGAAAGCCATGTAAGGAGGTTGGAGATCCAAAAGAAAGAGCATTTATTTTAAAAAATATGATAGAGAATATCAGAAAGCTGAACAGTCAATGCAGGAATACAAAGAAACTGGTAAAAATGATGAGTAATTTTTATAAAAATGTATACATGATAAATATCATGTCCCTTTAAATAATTGTATTGAAAAGCTAAGCTGAACAGTCAATGCAAGAATACAAAGAAACTGGTAAAAATGATTAGTAATTTTTATAAAAATGTATACATAGTAACTATCATGTCCCTTTAAATAATTGTATTGAAAAGCCATGTTCTTCCTTAAAAGGTGCTAATGCTCAAACTATTTTTGAAACACTTTTGTTTCCATTAGAAATTAGTAATCACTTTATGACTCTTTTAGAAATGCAACTTAATTATTTAATAGGCATCATACCTTGTTGAGATAAAATATTATTATTGAACTTCATACTTATCCTGATTCTTCTGACTTGCTTTTAAATAACAGTCAAATATTCTCTTAAAGATGCATATTAGCCATGACTGTGGAGAATCTTGCATACATTTTGTTAAAGTGTTTTCAAAGAATTTGTCCACTTTCATCTACTTTGTCAAATTTATTGGCATCGAGTTGTTCATAATAGTCCTTTAGTGTCCTTTCATGTCTGTAGGATCTAAAGTGAGGCCCTCCCTTTTATGACTGATATTGGTTAATTGTGATTTTTGTCCTTTTTTGATAACTTTTGATAGAGATTTATCAATTTCATATATATTTAAAAAACAGAACTTTTGGCTTTGTTAATTTTATCTATTGTTTTTATTTTATCAATATCTGCTTTTATATTTTAACTAGAGGCCTGGTGCACGAAATTCGTGCACTCGGGGTGGGGGGTGGATCCCCCAGACTGGCCTGTGCCCTGTCACAGTGTGGGAGCCCTGCAATCCATCACCCCAAAGAAGCAGGCCCCGCCCACCCATCTGGGGCTTCTCGATGGTTTGCCCAAAGAGGTAGGCTGGAGCTGGCGGAGGCCTGTGGACTGGACCCCTGGTGCAGGTGCATGGAGGCCCCCACTGTGGTCCTGCTCTTGGGCCAGGCTGCGGCGTCAGTGGCCTGCAGACCTCTCCGCGCCTGCAGACCCCTGGCCGGGCCTGCGATGGAGGGGCCTCTGCATGCGCCTGCAGACCCCCAGCACGGATGCAGGGAGCAGTCTCTCTTCTGCGACCCCACCCCTGTCCCCAAAGATGCAAGTCCCCACCCACCCATGCCTGCTGCACACGCAGCCTGCTGAACAGTCGTTACTGTTATGGCATCCTGACCAATTTTCATATTACCCTATTATTAGTATAGATTCCAAAATTCTACTTAGCTTGCTCTTATTTTTTCCATCTCCTTAGGATGAAAACTTAATGATTTTATACCTTTTTTATTTTCTAATATAAACATTTAAAGCTATATATTTCCTTCTAAGTACTGAATTACCTTTGTTCCCCAAATTTTGATATATCAGTTTTGTTATCATTCAGTTAAATAGTTTCTAATTTGCAGTTTTTTCTTTGACCCACAGGGTATTTAAAAATAAATTAGTCAATTTTCAAACATTTGGGTATTTTTTAATTGATATCTTACCATTATTAATGATTTCGTTGTGTTGTGATAAAAAAATGTACTTTGATAAATTTCATTTCCTTTTGAAATTTATTGAGACATTTTGTGACCCAGCATGCAGTCAATCTTGGGTCACATGAAGCCTTCCATTTTAAAGTAAAGTATAGCCTGTAGTTTTGGAGGTTAATGTGAATTCATGTGGGCCTGGGGATTTATAAATTGTCAATTTGGTCCAGTTGATTGAAAGTGTTGTTTACATCTATAGTCCACTAATTTTTTGTCTGCTTGTTTTATCAGTTACTGATAAATGGATATTATAATCTCTGACTTCAAATTTTTCTATTTCTCTTATTGGTTCTATTAGTTTTGCTTTTTAAATTTTAATACTCACTTAGTAGGTACACATGTATTGAGGAATGCTACATCTTTCAGATGAAGTGCTTTTTTTTATTTAGTTACTGATTTTAAAATATATTGTTATCGATTTTACAGAGAGGAAGGGAGAGGGATAGAGAGTTAGAAACATCAATCAGCTGCCTCCTGCACATCTCCTACTGGCAATTGAACCTGCAACCAAGGTACATGCCCTTGACCAGAATCAAACCTGGGACCCTTAAGTCCATGGGCCAACACTTTATCCACTGAGCCAAATGGTTAAAGCCGAAGTGCTTCTTTTAATCTCTCCCTTTATATCTGATAATGGTCTTTGTTTTGAAATTTACTTGGTTGGATATTAATTTAGCTGTGCCAGCTTCTATGCTTATGGTTTGCAAAGCACAATTTTCCCATTATTTTACTTTCAATCTATCTCTATCTTTGTATTTAAAGTGCATATGGTTGGGCTTTGCTTGATAACTTTTCCATTTAAATGTATACTAGTTTATTTATCATTATTGCTGATTTTTAAAAGGATATGATAAAGGCACTGGAAACACACAAACAAAAGAGAAGTTCTGATATATGTGTGCAACAGTAACTTCATTGGAGTAAACATGACTATTTTAAAGGAGACCATATTGATATTGTAACAAATAGTTTAAATAAACCAAATTACTTTGCAATTGCTCTCCATTAAATGTGCAGTATATTGATACAATGCTTTGACCCTTGGTTTACACGTTTGTTTTATGTTTTTTTGAATAACTTTTAATTATACCCTATTTTCTCAGTTTTTTTTTTCAGGCTTTCCAGTTCACTTGGAGAACCTTCCCTACTTCTTATCATATATTTGATTATATCTAAGTTTTGAGATCAGATGGCAGCTTTTAGTTTATGAGAAGCCAAGAAAAGGCACATTTCTCATATTTTTATTCAATTAATTTTGGCAGAGTTGCTTTTTGCCAGCTTATTCACTTCACATGTGAACAAAAAAGAAAACAATAAATATTTTTAAAAATAACAGTCTCCATGGAGTCACATTGCATTTGGCTTCTGTGGGATACATCTGATTGCAGATCCAACAGATGTAAATTAATATGGCAGTACCAATGAACTTATTTAATGACATATTTTTCTAAGTATTTTTATTGCACCAGCATTTATTCTTAGTATACAAAAAAGTTTTTGAATAGTTTTACTTGCCACTCTCGTATTAAAAGCCTCCAGTACTCTGCTATTCTATTGTAGATTATAGTGGGGAAGGGCATAATATTTGAGTTGATTGCGGTATTCTCTGGCAATATAACAATTGATCTCTAATTGGAAGACCATAGCAAGCAGGGGAAGACACAATGTAAGAATTCATACATTTAGTAGCTTAATGGATATTTACAAACTATTGCTTTACCTTATACACTTGATCATGATCATGTAGCTATTGCCAGAACCAGAAGTAAAAGCCAAAGTATCTGGCAAAAAATTTAATGTTTTTCCCATTATTATAACTTTAATAAATGATTCCCTTACAATATTTTTTCTCCTCTTCAGTTAGTATGTAGCTTAGCCTTTGTCATTTTTGGCTAGAATAACATAAGTGTTCTAATTTGCTTTGCTACCTGTAGTCTCCTTCTACTGTAATTAATCTTAAACAACTTTTCAGAATGATTTTTCCTAAACTGAACTTGGATCATGTTGACGACTCTCCATTGCCTAATTAGTATAGAATGTTTTAAATGTTTCTATTATGTCCACATTAAAAACTGCCACTATCCAAATTCATGACAGGTCAGGAGCAGAATTCTGGCTTAGAATCCTTCCAGGCCTTGTCTTCTCCTGGTTTATTTTCAGTTTGTGTCCATTGTTCATGTAGCAATGACATTCACACATGAGTTCCTGCCAGGTCTCGCATTCTTTGGCTGTCTTGGGTCTGTCATCATAATTTTTCCCTGTTTGAGTTTGAAAACACAACTCTGATTTCTAAACTTGTTGAATGATGTCCCTGTTACTCTCTCACACAATAGGACTTGAATCTATTCTAGTGCTAGAAAATTACAGCAGGCCTCAATATTACTGCAGAAACTGGAACTTCACCATGATTCGCTTCCCATTATGACTGGCTCTAAAGGCACCTAACTAATGACCGAAGCATCATGCTGTCCCAGGAAGAAAACAAAGCCAAGAAAATCCCAGAGGAGGAGTTCAAATTCTGAGGAATTGAGCCTTCACATATTCTGGCTATAAACACCTTTATTGTTTAAGCCAGTTTGACTTGAGATATTCTTTCATAAGTAGAAGTATCTTAACTGATATACAGACAGTCCTCGGGTTACACTGGACTCGACGTATGTTGTTTCGTGGTTACGTTGCCATCTCCCATCCTATCTAATAATAGAGAAACATGGTAATTAACTGTAACTTCGCTATCCTTCCCATTGGCTAATCAGCAGGATATGCAAATTAACTGCCAACAAAGATGGTGGCCAGCAGCCACACAGCTGAAGCGAACATGAGGCTTGGTTGCCCCGGCGATGGAGGAAGCCAAGGTTCCCCACCTGCCTCAGCCCAGCTCTGAGCTCTGGATGTAACAATATTGCAATTATAGAAGCTAAACAAACCCAGAAACCTGCTTTCAGCTGCCAGCGGGCTCAGAGCTTAGAGCACCAGTGATGGCAACAGAGTTTCAATTATAGAAGCTAAACAAATCCAGATACCTGCTTTCAGCAGGCAATGGCCTCAGAGCTGGAGCCAGCCCTCAGTTCCAGTGACAGCTATAGAAGGTAAATAAATCCCAGAATTAAAAAAATAAAAATAAAAAAGAGGCTGGGAGCTTCAGTCACCCGCCAGCCTGAAAATGGCCCTTAGCCCCTCACCCAGACTGGCCAGGCACCCAAGCGGGACCCCCACCCTGATCCGGATCACCCTTCAGGGCAAACCAGCTGGCCCCCACCCATGCACCAGGCCTCTATCCTATATAGTAAAAGGGTAATATGCAAACTAACCCTAACAGCAGAAAGACTGGGAATGACTGGTCACTATGACACACACTGACCACCAGGGGGAACACTCTCAATGCAGGAGCTGCCCCCTGGTGGTCAGTGTGCTCTCACAGAGGGGAGCTCTGCTCAGCCACAAGCCAGGCTGACGGCTGCCAGTACAACAGTGGTGGTGGGAGCCTCTCCTGCCTCCTCAGCAGCGCTAAGGATGTCTGACTGCAGCTTAGGCCTGCTCCCCGCTGCCAAGTGGACATCCCCTGAGGGCTGCCAGGCTGCCAGAGGGATGTCTCATTGCCAGCTTAGGCCCAATCCCCTGGGAAGCAGGCCTAAACCAGCAAGTGGTCACCCCCGAGGGTTCTCAGACTGTGAGAGGGCACAGGCTGGGCTGAAGGACCCCCTACCCCCGAGTGCACAAATTTTTGTGCACCGGGCCTCTAGTCTATACTAATAAAAGGGTAATATGCTAATTAGACTGGGAGACCTTCTGGGAAACCTTCCAGACAAAGCCATGGTGGCGGGGCTGAGGCAGAGGTGGTTAGGGGCAATCAAGCCAGGAGGGGAAGGCAGTTGGGGTTGATTAGGCCGGCAAGGGGGGGGAGAAGTTGGGGGCAAGAAGGTAAACCGGCAGTCAGACATCCCCTGAGGGGTCCCAGATTGGAGAGGGTGCAGGCTGGACTGAGGAACACCCCCCATGCACGAATTTCATGCACTGAGCCACTAGTTTATATATATATATTTCCGTCATTTTGACGTATATACCTATGTGCTTTATGTTTTTTTTTTGTTGTTTTTTTTATTTATCACAAGTAAAAGTCAGGAATTGTTATCTTTTAATTTTTTTTTACTGTTTCACTTCATTACTGCTGTGTATGCGCGCCATGTGAGTGACATAGGTACTTATGTAGGTGGGTTCACAGTGAAAATCGCTTTACGTCATGCGGTAGGAACGGATCTCCAACGTAACCTGAGGACCTACTGTACCTGCGATGCTTAATGGTGTGTGTGTATATGTGCCTGTGTGCATTTTTGAGGTGTTTGGCTTGGAAAATTAAGCTGGAAGCAGGTGAGATTTCTAGATTTGTAACTTAGAGTTGAGTCCAACTATTAATTCTTTAAAGTGCAATAACTATGAGTTCCTATTAAAATATGGGCTTTGCTCAACTAATCATTTATTGGATAGAAAACCATGGTCATAAAAAATCTAAAACACTGACTCATAAAACACAGAAATAGAGGAAGAAAATAAATTGTACAGATATTATTCAGCAATTACAGATACAAATTCTTGTTTAAGTTTCTTCTAGTGGGAATGAAAATAAATTGAGAGGAGTTGTATTTCAGTATTAATAAAGAAGAAAAAGAATTTATTATTGAATTCTCTCTCAGGGACTAATAATTTAACTATAACTTTAAGAATCACAGTATCCTGTTGAAAGAAAGTGAAATAATTAAATACATTTTATGTAATGTGGTAAAAAAAAAAATACCCATGGTATAAAATGGTGAGAAATCTATTTTAAAAATCAAAGAATGAGTAAGAATAAATATGACCCTGAAATCTCATTCACTTACTGTGGATCCTTTTAATTTATGGAAGTATGATGGAGTCAGAGAAGCGACCCAGATGGGAGACGGAAAACATTAGAGAGGAAGAAAATGAAAAAGGAGAGATATGAGCTTATTTATTTTCTAAAATGCTTTTAAAACATTAATTACCTTACTAGTTATATTCAGCACAATTAGGAGGCTTAAGCATGGCAAAAGGACTTGTAGGGATGATAGATAGATAGATAGATAGATAGATAGATAGATAGATAGATAGATACATTTGTCCTTTCTGCAACCACACAAAACTCCCCAAGACCCACAGTTAAGTTAACTTTTCTAAAGTTCACTAAGTGGAGGAACACCCTGCTGTGGTAATCTGTTCCTTTGGCAGGAGAGGAAGTCAGAAGCTGTGATGAAAACTGGTGGTGTTTAGCAGCTTGCCCTGGCATAAAAGTGTTGGGCCAGGCAGTGATGTTTCCCTGTTAACTCCTTCTCCAAACCCCTCCCTACTTCCCTTTTGAATGGCATGCTCCGTCTAGAAATGTCAAGTTTCACTGTGCAATTATGTAATTCAACCCACACTAATCAAGTGATTATGCAATTAGAAAAAATCCTAAGGTTTCAGGTGTTTGTTCCTTCATCGTTCCCTTGTAGCCCTGACCGTTTAGCTGCGTGATGCATTCCCTTCCATACAGGTTTTCCCTACGAATAGGCTTTTTGGTCACTCTCTTCTTTTAGGAGTGGCTTTGCATCTTTCCTACTCATTATTTCAGGACTATTACCTGACACTATATATGGGTGCTAATTAGATAAATGAACTTTATTTACAGAGAAAACAATGATGTGCTCTCATAGGAACAGAGGAAAATGTTTTGTTTTGTTGATGACAGGCCTCCCAAAACATTTCTCAAATCATATCACATAATTAACTGATGGTCTTACATGCAGTTGCCAATAAGTGTGGAGAATGAAGGGAATACACTGGCTTTGTAGGAAATATAATATATTAGAAGGCAGAAGACCTGGACTGAAGTCTCTGTTTTACCACTTATTGCCATGGAACCCAGAAAAATTTACGTGGTCTATTAGACTCAGTATACTCATCTGAAAAACGGGATTAGTAAAACCTAGCTCAGATCTGTGCTGTCAAAGAAATATAAAGTGTTTGTGAATGTTTAACCATGAATAATATTTAAACCAATATAAGGAATTAATGTTACTGTTTTCTAGAAATTATAAATACAAGTGTTGGGAGATAATTCCTCATGGATGTCATATGTCAGGGTGTCTTAATGGATGCTTTTATTTTAGACTATATATGTATAGGAAAACAGCATGGAATACAGAAAAAAATGTTTGGGTTTTTTCTTTTTTTCTGGAACAAAGGGCATGATTCCTTCGAACTATGGAAGATAAAGATGGTGCCCCCCTGGGAGTAAAGGATAGGCATGCTGTCTTCCCATTATAGAAGATATACGCTCCCTAAGGCCAGGGTTGCCCTCATGTAACACCACACATCCTGTATGCAGGTGACACCTGGCATCACCCTGTGGAGCTTGAAAATCATAGGAAGTATTATTCTTCTCTGACCCAGGAGTTTTACATGAAGGATAAATTGATGTGTTTTTGTTTTGTTTTTTTTTTACACTGAGCAGATATCTTTCTAGAATAATTTGTATTTAGTTTAGCCCAGTGGTTCTCAACTTTCCTAATGGCGCGACCCTTTAATACAGTTCCTCATGTTGTGGTGACCCCCAACCATAAAATTATTTTCGTTGCTACTTCATAACTGTAATTTTGATACTGTTATGAATCGCAATGTAAATATCTGATATGCAGGATGTAGTTTCACTGTTACAAATTGAACATAATTAAAGCATAGTGATGAATCACAAAAACAATATGTAATTATATATGTGTTTTCCTATGGTCTTAGGCGACCCCTGTGAAAGGGTCGTTTGACCCCCAAAGAGGTCACAACCCACAGGTTGGTGACCAACAGGTTGATAACCGCTGGTCTAGCCAGAGACAGAGAGCTAGAGTTTATATGACTTGGCTATTTTGTTGATAAACTTAAATTATCTCCTAATATATTTAAGTCTTGTGACTAAAAGAAATACATGTTCAAGATTCTAATTTTGGTATGTCTTTCTTTCATTTTCTAGGTAATAATAGATTGAGAAGCAGTAATGAGGATGCTACGTTAAACCTGTACTCTTCTAAAAACACGCGTCAAGAAAATTCTGTCTTTACGAAGTAAAAGGGAATTTAGACCTTCTTTCTATTACATCAGCACCTTTTTCAAATATTTATTTATTTTTAAATAAATATGAAATAAAAGTAAAGCAGTCAATGACCTAAAAATTAATTCATATTTCCCTACAGCTTCTAATATGTCCCCATTTAAATACTTTCCATTCTGGCTGGAAACAAAAGGAAAAAAATAATATTTATATATCCTCTCTAGTTTTTACAAACTACAAGCTTAGAAGATTAGTGTTAGAATTTCCAAATCAAGAATGCTGAGATGTACTTAATTAATTAGTGAGCTCACTTAATCAGTGCCCTTAGAGACAATTTTTTCTTGTTTTTTACTTTAAGGAGAAGGACTTGAGACATTTAACCAATACCTAATGTAGTCATTCTTTAAAGTAAAAGATAAGAAGGCAGTTCGAATCTTAGGAATGGAAGCATTTTGTAGACATATTCAGAGTTCTTCACCATGGAGTCGATTTAATTCTGTTGCAAATATCAACAAATAGGAAGGACAGCTACCGATCGCTTATACCAGAGTCATCCATCTCCCACAAGCACAAAGACCATCTCTTTGTTCAAATCAAATGAGATCCAAACAAATTTTATTTTAGTCATTTTGATATGAGCCTGGTTAGGTTAAAATGAGAAGCTGATCTAAAACTGAATTTTAGATCAGCTTCTCAAATCTGTAAACTAATGTAAGGAAAACAGTAGAAATTTATTTTGGAAATTCTAATTCAGTAGAATATATATATTTACCTAATTCAAGCACAGAGTGAGGAAGAAATTTGCCTCATCTTATATAGCTACATAATGGCAGCCATCACTATGGGAAATTTTCAGATACCCAAACAACATTAGGTAAACCTAATTGTGACATGAAAAATTAATACATTTACTCTTTCTTGTCTAAAAATTAATACATTTATTCTTTCTTGTCTAAATCTCCCTTATAGCCATACTTTAATATCATCTTGTCTAAATTTCCCATATGGTTAAGTTATTATAAAGGATTTAAAGAATTGGGAAGGGAATTGGATTTTAAAAAGTATTTTATAACCTAAAGTCCAATATGTTCTATTTAAGGGAATAAATTGGGAGAAGCTGTAATTCAAGTCAGATTTATGAGTGTTCCATTATAAAGCTTTATTGGATTTTCAATTATAATTAACAGAATAATAACTAAAGATGTAAACAGAAACAGAAATGACTCTACTATCAAACACCTGCTTCATAATTATTTGAACAACAAAATGTTTTTGAGTCTCCCACATATTTATAATACTGGCAGGTTTTTTTTTAAATGCCTGTCTATGTATCAATATGCTTAATTATTTTACAGCTCTCCATGAGACAAAAACAGCTCAAAAAAATAATCTGACCCAGGTGACAAACTAGAAGCGATAAGACTATCATGGGGAGGTCAGTTCACATAATTAAAGCCAAAAGACGAGGCAAATGCAAAATTATTTGAAAGTTTTGTGAATTACAATGACTCCAAAATGTCAATTCAGGACATAGAGAGTCAATGGATTCATAGTAATCTCATAACTGAAGGCTGGGAATGACTTGGAAAACTATCTTCAGGGAGCTATTGCTGGATAAAAGCAGGCCTCTGCCATTCTCCCATAAAGGAGGCTATGCACCATTTTCATTTGGCATCCTAACAATCTTATATTTGGTTTGAGCAGTACATTTTCGTTTCATTCATCATTTAAAGACAGATAATCAGAAAGTCATTACACTGGCCGACACCAGACCCTTCGCTCGATTGTATCGTAATTGAGCACTGCGGAGCGTGTGCCAGATCTAATGGATAATGAATATATTATGTCAGGAGAACCGCCTCAGTGAAGCTCCAGGGGATAGACAAGGGGGCTGTGGCGGTGACATAGAGGGTCACAGATGTTGTGCTGAGTTACTGATGGAGTGATCGTGTAATTAGGTAATCAATGGTGGGTACTGCGCTGTTTGTGGGCATCTCACTCTGAAATTGCAAAGAGCACATGTGTGGAGAAGTCACCACTTATTCAACATAGTTTAGAAAGGCTAGACTGAGCGTATAGTTATTGTTAACCATTGCAGTGCAAATGTCTTGGGAAAGAAAGATTAAGATGTAGACATGAGCCTGGTTAGGTGATAATGAGATTATGTAGGATAGTTCTTATTTTACCTTTTCATCATAGCCTGGTCAGGGTCCTTCACTTTTCTGTAGAATAATAAAGTCAAGGTAATCGTATTCCATGATGGCCAATTTAGAAAAATCTCCTGTTCTTTTATAATTAATTATATTCGAGAGCATTTTCAGCCTAAGAAATATTTAGGCACATAGTAATAATAATAATAATATTGATAATAATAGCAATATTATAAAAATTATTGACATCTTTAAAGCAACGCATTTTCTTATTACATTATATAAATTATTTCATATATTCAAAACAATCATAATGCATATATTATTATTATTATTATCCCCACTATACAGATTTGGAAACTAAAGGATACATTAATCTAATAACTTGCCAAGACCACAATGTAGTAGATGGCCGAGTCAGCACTCAAAATGAACTGCATCACTCAAAGATCCATACTTATAACCACACTTTAATATCATCTTAGCCTGACTCAAATCCTTTAACGCATTGTTCTTTTCTCATTTTCTCTTATAAAAGCAGTTTCTTACACTAACATTGATAAAAGATATGTTAGAAAATATTCAATGCTACAGATTAAAAAAAACTTATATATATATATATATATATATATATATATATATATATATATATATTATGGCAAAGTCTAGCATGTTGTTAACCTTTGTCACAAGGAAAATCAGACTATCATCATATTACATCTTGATGCCTTCTGACCCTCCTCTTCTTTACCCTGTTGAATCAAAAGATTTTTAAATCACATATAACATTTTAAATCAAATGTCATATATATTTTATGCCTCAACATGTATATTACCTATCTTCTGAGGTCTGGCAGCTTCTGATAAATTGGTATCAGCCCAGTCCATCTGCGGGCTATCAACAGGTCCTGGTTTTTCTAGATATCTATGTTAAGATTCTCACTTCTGGTATTTGAATATGCTGATTCTGATGAAAGATCTCTGCTTAAAGGGATCTGATAGGACCTTACCCATTAAGTTGTTCATTTCTTTGTAAATGTGGCAGGGACAACATGTCTACCTAGCTCAAAAAAGTAATTTCAGGGGAAGCAAATGAAATAAGAAAGCTTCTGAGTAAGTTCAAGACACCTGAAATAAAGTAAAACAATATTCCTAGATCATGCAGACCAGAGCAATAGGTATTTTAAATCTTCCAAGGGCGAATACTTTTTTATTATATGGAAGTTGTACTAGACTCCTCCTTTCCTCATGTTCCATTTTCTAAACAGCTATGCCCCTACTAAGCAAATTGACTACACATTATGGCCACATGTATGATAGAGGTAATCCTATCTAATAAAGAGGGAATATGCTAATTGACCCTCACACTGTTGCAAAGATGGCAGCGCCCACAGCCAATAAGGAGGGAATATGTTAATTGACTGCCCGCCCTCAAAGATGGTGGCACCCACAGCCAATAAGGAGGGAATAAGCTAATTGACTGCCCCACCTTCAAAGATGGAGAGGCCCACAGTCAATAAGGGGGGAATATGCTAATTGACTGCCATGCCCTCAAAGATGGTGGTACCCACAGCCACAAGATGGCTGGCAGGGGAGGGCAGTTGTGGGTGATTAGGCCAGCAGGGGAGGGCAATTAGGGGCAACCAGGCTGGCAGGGGAGGGCAGTTGGGGGTGACTGGGCTGCCTGGGGAGCAGTTAGGCATCAATCAGGCTGGCAGGGGAGTGGTTAGGGCAGGGGTGGGCAAACTTTTTGACTCGAGGGCCACAATGGGTTCTTAAACTGGACCGGAGGGCCTGAACAAAAGCATGGATGGAGTGTTTGTGTGAACTAATATAAATTCAAAGTAAACATCATTACATAAAAGGGCACGGTCTTTTTTTTTTTTTAGTTTTATTCATTTCAAACAGGCCGGATCTGGCCCACGGGCCGTAGTTTGCCCATGGCTGGGTTAGGGGGTGATCAGGCTAGCAGGCAGAAGTGGTTAAGGGCAATCAGACAGGCAGGCAAGAGAACAGTTGGGAGCCAGCAGTCCCGGATTATGAGAGGGATGTCTTAATGCCGGTTTAGGCCCAATCCCCGAGGGGTCCCAGATTGAAGAGGTTACAGGCTGGGCTGAGGGACACCCCACCTCAAGGGGACAGTTTTCATGCACTGGGCTTCTAGTCCTATATAATAAAAGGCTAATATGCAAATAGGCCAAACAGTGGAACTACAAGTTGCTATGATGCACAGTGACCAACAGGGGGCAGATGCTCAACACTGGAGCTTCCCTCTGGTGATCAGTGCACTTCCACAGGGGGAGTGCCACTCAGCCAGAAGCCAGGCTCACGGCTTGTGAGTATAGTGGCAGTGGCAGGAGCCTCTCCCATCTCCACAGCAGCGCTAAGGCTGTCTGACTGCTGACTTAGGCCCATCAGTCAGACATCCCCTGAGGGCTCCCAGACTGTAAGAAGGTTCAGGCCAGGCTGAGGGACCCCCTGAGTGCACACATTTTGTGCAACAGGCCTCTAGTTTTTTAATAAAATGTTTCATTGCCGAGAAAGTAGTGATGCACACGTTTCCTATCACCAACCTTATTCTTAGGATGAACTGTCATTTCATTCATATCAGTCAAAGAACTACTTCCTTCTCCCTGTACAGCAAAACTCTGTGTCACCATAATTTGAGAACTAAAACACTGACAACAATAAAAATCCTCTGATAACTTGATTGTCTGTTACACATCAATCTGGCCAGATGAAGTACAAAATATGAAATGTCAAATCTATACTTCTATCTGTTAAAATGATAGCATTCACTATATATTTAATGCACCTATATAAAAAATATATCACTATTAGTTTCAAGTTTACAACATAATGATTTGATATTAATATATACTGCAAAATGATCACTGCAGTAGTCTAGTTCCTAATCAAGTTAAAAATGCCTATAATTTGTCACCTACCAAGTCCATTCCTAAGTCATCTACAGAAATAATTTTATAACTATAGATGAGAGAAGCATTGTTTGTAAGAGTGAAAGTGTAAAAACAACCTAAATATCTAAAACAAAAGAATAAAGTGTGGGCAGCCTTACAATGGCGCATTATACATCCATGAAAATACATTAATTATAGCTACATCTATTAAGCTACAAATATGCTAAGAAAAAAAGAGCCCTGTAGTGGTGAGTCATTTTAGTGTGTTTTATTTTACTTTTCTGGAGTGCATATGTATGTATATGCAGTCTTATATATCATATGTATTAAAAGTGTAAAGAGATTTTGGAGAACCAAGATGGCAGCATAGGTTAACGCCGGAGTTTGCTGCTTTGAACAACTACTTCAAAAGTGAAACCAAAAAACGGAAGGGACATCACCCAGAACCACAGGAACGCTGGCTGAGTGGAAGTCCTACAACTAGGAGGAAAGAGAAATGCATACGGACACTCAGAGGAGGCGCAGTGCTGAAGTCAAATTCTGAGGTGCGGAGTGCGCGGAGCGGGCTGGCGGCGGAGGGCGTGGCTGTTGTTTTCAATCGAGAGGGAGTCGCAGACTCTGAGCTCCAGATACAGGCGAGTCTTTAGGGACCCAGACTCAAACGGGAGAAGCGGGACTGTCTGGCTTCGGTCAGAGCGAGTGCAGCTTTCTCTCCGAGCTTTGCAGCGGGTGCTGGGACTCAGAGAGGCAGAGCCCCTGGGTTAGGACTGAGAGCCGCCATAACTGCTCTCTCCGGCCCACCCTGTTGATCCTGTGCGACCCGCCCCGCCCAAGCCCTGCACAGAGGCATTTGCTGGATAGCCTCAGGCAAAGGCTAGATTAGCACCTCCCTAGAGGACAAAAGTTCTCTCACTGCTGACACAGCTGATTCTCATAGCCACTTGGCCTGGAGGTCAAACCCTCCCTGGGATTAGCTACAACAATCAAGGTTTAACTATAAGACTGCGAACAAAGACCACTAGGGGGTGCACCAAGGAAGCATAACAAAATGCGGAGACAAAGAAATAGGACAAAATTGTCAAAGGAAGATATAGAGTTCAGAACCACACTTTTAAGGTCTCTCAAGAACTGTTTAGAAGCCGCCGATAAACTTAATGAGATCTACAAGAAAACTAATGAGACCCTCGATGTTATATTGGGGAACCAACTAGAAATTAAGCATACACAGACTGAAATAACGAATATTATACAGACTCCCGACAGCAGACCAGAGGAGTGCAAGAATCAAGTCAATGATTTGAAATGCGAGGAAGCAAAAAACACCCAACCGGAAAAGCAAAATGAAAAAAGAATCCAAAAATGCGAGGATAGTGTAAGGAGCCTCTGGGACAGCTTCAAGCGTAACAACATCAGAATTATAGGGGTGCCAGAAGATGAGAGAGACCAAGATATTGAAAACCTATTTGAAGAAATAATGACAGAAAACTTCCCCCACCTGGTGAAAGAAATGGACTTACAGGTCCAAGAAGCGTGGAGAACCCCAAACAAAAGGAATCCAAAGAGGACCACACCAAGACACATCATAATTAAAATGCCAAGAGCAAAAGACAAAGAGAGAATCTTAAAAGCAGCAAGAGAAAGAAACCGAGTTACCTACAAGGGAATACCCATACAACTGTCAGCTGATTTCTCAACAGAAACTTTGCAGGCCAGAAGGGAATGGCAAGAAATATTCAAAGTGATGAATACCAAGAACCTACAACCAAGATTACTTTATCCAGCAAAGCTATCATTCAGAATTGAAGGTCAGATAAAGAGCTTCACAGATAAGGAAAAGCTAAAGGAGTTCATCACCACCAAACCAGGATTATATGAAATGCTGAAAGGTATCCTTTAAGAAGAGGAAGAGGAAGAAAAAGGTAAAGATACAAATTATGAACAACAAATATGCATCTATCAACAAGTGAATCTAAGAATCAAGTGAATAAATAATCTGATGAACAGAATGAACTGTTGATTATAATAGAATCAGGGACATAGAAAGGGAATGGACTGACTATTCTTGGGGGGGAAAGGGGTGTGGGAGATTCGGGAAGAGACTGGACAAAAATCGTGCACCTATGGATGAGGACAGTGGGTGGGGAGTGAGGGCGGAGGGTGGGGCAGGAACTGGGAGGAGGGGAGTTATGGGGGGGGGAAAGTGGAGCAAATGTAATAATCTGAACAATAAAGATTTAATTAAAAAAAATAAAAGTGTAAAGAGATCTTTTGGAATGATAAACATACATTTCAGGAGAGTTGTTACTTCTCAGGAAAAGGGAGAGTAAGTAATGCATTTATATAATGAGGCAAACACAAACACACTCACAAAATTATAATATGGGGCTGAAGTTAGAGTGAGGCTATACTTTTTTTAACCTCGAAGTTTTATCAGTCTTTTCTCTATTGCAATTCATTTGTTCCTGTGAATAAGAATTTGTTCATCTCTCAAAAATATCTTCATTTACAATGAAGTACTTAAAAAATGAAGAAAGGATGGGAGGAATGGAGGGAAAGAAACTATAAGGTATTTTCCATCACCAGATTATAATGAGTTTTTTTCTATTTCACATCTTTCCATTTAATATTGTTTATTATAGGTGTATATAGTTTTAGATTAACTCTCTGATATCCTTCTCCCTTGAATTTTACTGTCTGATTAAGATTCTTAATTTTTTATATCTAAAGTTTGATATGAAGATGCTATCAAACATGATTGAATTCATTATTAGTCCAAGAAGTCAAGCTAAGGAAGCCTTTGCGAGAGGCACGCCTACTTTGGCAAGGGGTCTTTAAAATATTGCTCTCTATCCTTTTTCGTGGAGGGAAAAAAACCAAACCACCATGCCTCCAATTGCTGCATTCCAGTCTTAATTTCAGTATTACACGGCCGTCTAAAAGCATTTCACAGGTGTTTGCTGGAACTCATTAGACTATTTGGAACTCCTTCATGCTCCCTAAAAGGCAATTAAAATGTGTCTGCAAATTACCTCATGTGGCCCAAAGCACAGCTGCCTCTTCCCCCGGTTCCTACGCAGTGTTTCCAAACACCAGAAAACTGCTTGGAAACCATCAGTTAGCAACGGCAAAAAGAGGGCCTTTGGGTGGCTACCTTTCTTCTCATCCCCAGATAGGCCCATTCACTTGGGGTCTGTTGCCAAAAACAAGAAACAAGGCTGTTAAATGACAAAAGTGGATGATTACAGAGGGAGCTTTAAGGGCCTATGGATACAATAAAGGCTTAACTGATCCAATGAACTGGTGCATTCCGCTTTTAAAATCCTTTTCTTCTATAATAAGAATCACAGAGAAATGTGGATTCAGGTAATAGAACTAAAAATCCTGTGAGTCGTTTAAGGGTGGAGTACTGACTTTCTCGGGCTGTGAATATCATAGTGTCCAAGTATTACCTGCTGATTTCTCCAAGCAACAACCTCATCATGAGTATATGCTACTAAGAGAGAGCCTGCATATGTAATCCTAAATTAGAGAAAACCTTAGAGGAAAATGTCTTCCCTATTTTTGGAGACTTTTACTTCTGCCAACATAAAAGGGACATTTATTGGGCAGTCATGAACATCCTTATGACAATTCTTTGCATTTAACTACTCTATTTAATCTCACTGTGCAGGTCCTGACACTGGAACTTAGGAAGGGCACAGCCAGAGAGAGAAGAGGGACTTGCTCTGTGGGATTCAAATAAGCTGATTCCAAATCACCAGAACTTAATCAAACATGCACCGAAAATAACACAAAATAAGTCTCTAATAATTCCATTTATAACAAACTTTTTCTTTATCCAATTTTTAATTAAAATCACTTCTCCTGAACTTGAAACTCACTTTTTAGCAGTGTTTCTGGATTTCAATTAAATCATGATAAATCAGGCATTTTGAAACGGAAACAAAAAAAGGAATGTATTTTGAAGTGCAAAATAAAATAAGAAATAGGAAACTGCTATTTGTTTTTCCAAAAATGTTTGCCATTAAATCAGCATGTGTAATTTATACTGGTATCAAAATGTTCAATGCCACCAAAATGAATTATTTTAATGTTTTAAAATAGTTCTGTTCATCTAATTAGAGATTAAGCTCCAAACTGGTATTTTTGCAGCAAGAAGATTTGCACATTCAAATAAGATATTAGGTATAAATCAAGTGAAGGGAGGTGTAGTTAAGGGTATTCATTGAAAATGACAATATAGTATGGAAGGAATTTAGTATTTTTCCAGATAGATGCAAAGCATAGATTTCCAATAAAATTAATTGGCATCGTGTTAGGAAAAACTAAATGATGACTACAAGGTAATTTGTAATTATAAAGTGCTAAATAATAAAAGTTGGCTAATTGCCATTAAAAAATACATGGATGATTACTGGGAAGGGAAGAATGAGGCAACATTGATGGGTTTCAAGTCTAAATTAGCAATCATCTTAACTACTTTATTGCTGACCAATTAAGGAGATAAATGAAATTTTAAAGAAGATGTTCTGGTACTTTGCTATACCTTAGTTTGCAGCATAAAATGGCAGAGGTGGAATGAGACAAAAACCAGTTGTTATAGCATAAAGGTTGAATGATAGTAATATAGAGTGGACAAAATTAAAGTTTGTGATGTTTAGGTCTTATGAAAATTGAATTATAGTTCTCCACCTGTCAGATCAACAGAATTAATGCAGGCATCCTTCTTATGACATCCTTCCTGACTACAGCAACTTCCAATGACCTTTCCTTGTGCTGGAGTAAATGTATGCTTTATCTTGCTATTTTTTTCCTTTATAGCACTCATTACTGTGTGAGTCTGTGTGTGTGTGTGTGTGTGTGTGTGTGTGATTGTTGTTCATTGCCTTTGCTCCACTAAACACCACACTAGAATATAAGCTCCTTGAAGACAGGAATTTGGTTTCTTTTCTTGCACTGGAGTCTCAGGACTGACCCTAATAGGTCCTCAGTGATTTGTTGAAATATTAATGAAATCAGGGCATTCTTGTGAATTTATCCAATAATTACCAGTAGTACTTGTTTGCAAGTTCACTCCTAGTCCTTTGCTAAGTCCAGCAATACAGTCTTCTCTACGGAACTATAATTAATCAGGATCAAGGAGAAATTACTCATGTTAATCAAAATTATAAGATACAGTTGTATAAATTAGCATGTAAAGATTGAGATAGCTACGTGGCATTTAAGTGAAAACATCAAGTAGGTACTTGGAGTTATAAGTCTAGGAATATGACTGGGCTGGAGAGAAACATATAGGAGTCATCAGCATATAGATGCTATTTAAAGCCACTATTGAAGTCTTGTCTAAATATTTCATATTAATATGTCTCCTCAACTATATTCTAAATTCAGCTCTTGGCACATTGTCTTGTTTGTTTTCTTTGGTTATTTTGGATATGCCAAGTTTGCTTACATGTGGATCAATGGTACCATACCTTACCTTAGAGAAGGAGCAAGAGGGCCAGGGATTAGCCTTATAGGACTCCCACACAAGCCCTTGCATGACCACTCCCTTAGCATTAAGCCCTCAGGACAAGGAGGGTCTGACCTGCATCAAATAATCTTAGGAACAAATCCTTAGGTATGTTGACCATAAAGACAGAGTTTTGGTCAAAGTAGAGATAAGATCTAAGCCTCAGTTGTGTTTTGGGCTCCAGGCCAATCAGTGGAGACCACAACCCTGAAAGGACACACCTGAAAATCTAAAAATCTGATAAATATTCTATTGAGATCCTTCCCTGGGACCTCCCCGAAAATCCCCCCCCTTAGAGTGGAGGACCCATCTTCTCTCTCTCTCTCTCTCTCTCTCTCTCTCTCTCTCTCTCTCTCTCCCCCCCAAGGTTGTGTCTTTCCTTATGCCCGTGCCTTTCTCCACCACCTTCTTTCCCCAGCGTGGATAAATATCCTTGCTTTCTTTCTCCTAAGTTCCAAGGGCTCTACTTTTGCCACTGTAACTTGTTTCCTGAGCCCACACAGCCCTGCTGGCTCACTGCTTCCACTGTCACTTCTACCTCTGTGGCTTTCTAAATGACCATTTACTTATATTTCAGATTGGCTCTGAATTCTTTCTTAGCCAGAATTCAATACTGAGATTGCTTACCAAGATCCAATTACCAGTAACGTTCTGGGTCATTTTGCTACTAACAATTCCCTGTCCTACCTTTTGAGTCATTATTAATAACACATTTAAAAAATGTTATTTCTGTATTTATTGTCTTCTTTCCATCTCACCTGCCCTGAAGAAATGTAAGCCCATGTGCTTAAGTAACTTTGACTTGCCTGTTAAATTATCAAATTATCTGGCACAAAACAAAAGTTTGTGGAATGACGGAAGGAATGTTGTCTTATAATAGTGTATTTTCTAAAATCAAGCTAATAATAGTGAATTGATTAAGCCTAGGTAAAGGACCTGGGAAATAGATTCTCAATAAAAAACAAGTATAATTATTAGCATCAAATACTAAATGATTTTCATGTATGTTGTCAGATCATTCTGATGAAGAATATAATTGTAGCAAAAATTTTAAGTAAAGTGTTTTCCAAAATCCTTATCTGTCATCTTCCACAGAAGCCCAAAATAAACATTGTTTTAAACATTCAGAAAAACCTCTCTTTTGAGTTTTTCATTTTAAGTGGTGTTTTGTAAAATATATTCATCATTTTGAAATATTGATTAATTACCCTGATTCCTTAACTTCCTAATTTAGTGCTTTGAAAAATGGTTTCCATTTTTGGCATTTATTTTGCAATATTTTATCTTCAACTGAACTTAGGTTGTCGTCAGAAATTTTCTGTGATGGAGTAAGCAAACAAAGTCAATATTTGGCAATACTATTATGCGTTATCTTTATATTCACTTTCCAACATCATTTCAGCAATCCACAACAAGAGGTGGAGGGTGCCAAATCCTACTGTTTTATTATATTCACGTGGGCTTTTATAGAAGCAATAGACACAAAAAGCGATTTTCAACTGATGTGCCACAAGGATTTTTTAAAACATAAAATACCTGACTATTTAGTCAGGGTCACTAACCTCTTTTCCCTTAGCTTGTCAAAAAAAAATTGACAATAGCCAATATAATATTCATCTGGTGTGAATGAATCAAATGTATACCTATTTTTTGTCAGATTGGCAAAAAACATCTTTTTTGGTGTGCTACAGAATTTTAGTAATTAGTTTGTGTGCACATGAGATGTAAAAGGGCTGCCTTAAACCAATGTTAAAGTAAATATCTCCAATAAAGCCCACTGATGTCATTCAGTGTGTATCAAAGAAGGAAACAGAGGAAGCATTCAAAACAACTTTAATTCTCTCACTCACTCCCTGGTTGAGATTTTAAAATTGATTCTTTGTCAGATAAAGCACCATGATATGATGACATAGATAAAGATAATTCTATATCCAGAACACTGATCTCTTGAGTTCTAAAACCAAAAAGCTAAAAGTATTGACTGCCCATTCAAGGTTTCCATGGTAGTTCTGGTATCTAAATTAAGGTTCTTGTTGTCCAATCCTAACCAGTTCATGGTTCCAGAGGTGTTTTCTCTCTTCCCAGAGTTAGAGAATTAAAGGAAACTATAGTCAATGCTAAACCAGACCAGATTAAGAAAATAATGTCATATCTGAGTATATGTATTCACAGATATACCCTTATAATCATTTTTCTCTCTTTTAGTAGGTCTATGCTAATAATTACTTTTTTAGCACATATAATTCCATAAATGAGAACTATTCATTCTTTTTAAAATCCAGATACAGAAGAGGATAGTTGACAAATAAGGAAGTCAACAGTGACCTGCTGGGCTTCACAAAGGCATCCTGCCAGATTACAGACTTTTTTATTTCTTTTCTCTCTCCCCCCATCTTTCCCCTCCCCTTTCTTCTTATTGTCCTTCCTTTTCATTTAAAAATATATTATCCCCTGAATACAAAAATTACATGTTTATTGTAGGAATTTTGGAAAATATAGGAAAGCACAGAAAATAAAATAAAAATGATCAATAACGCATCCAACCATAGATAATATATTAACTTTTTCTTTATCTCTTTTAATCATTTTTAGATATACATGTGCATACGCATATATATACTCTATATAATTAAAATAATGCATACTTGCCCTGACTGGTTTGGCTCAGTGGATGGAGCGTTGCCCTGCGGACTCAAGGGTCCCAGGTTTAATTCCGGTCAAGGGCATGTGCCTTGGTTGCGGGCACATCCCCAGTGGGGAGTATGCAGGAGGCAGCTGATCGATGTTTCTGTCTCATCGATGTTTCTAACTCTCTATCCCTCTCTCTTCCTCTCTGTAAAAAATCAATAAAATATATTTTAAAAAATAATGCATACTTTACAATAAAGTGCTTATGAAAAAATATACTGTTTTCTGACTTGACTTGCCACATACTCATATGTAGATAAATGTGTTAGGAGCCCAATTTCAAATCAATGTCACTTCAACATTGGCTTACATTGCCTATTCTTTGTTCCAAATTAGACCACTGCCCTATATGCTACATCCATATATGAATACTTTTAAGGAAAAGAGAGAGAGGATGGAGGGAGAAAGAGAGGGAGAAATGAAGGAAATTAGTAAGGAAGAAAATAATGTGAATGGTATGTGAATGGTAAAGGTTTCACTACAACTCAATTTTCAAAATAACTCATTTGACTAAGCTCTAATTTTTAAAGCCTTTTCTTTCATTGCATTTCAATGATTTTTAAGTGAGACCTATCCTATAACATAGTTAATGTATGCCAAAAAGAACTAAATCAAAAGAGAAAATTGTTTTTGTTTTCTCCACACATACAACTAAAAAATTCACATGGATGTTCAACAGTCAAGGAGAATAAACCAAGATTTTAGATCTCACAATAAAATGTTTGAAAATATTGAATATTAAGGATAACTTTGTCAACCTATCTGAACTCTAACTCTACATTTTAAATGGAAAGTTATTTGATAGTCTTTACATATTCAAAATTGGGAAAGTCTTAATTTATAGAGTTTATGATTTCTTAATCTACAGACCAAACATTGAGTTGAATTGGTAAGTTTTTATAAGTAGTCTTATTCATTCTTTGGTTTAAGAACATTTTTCTTCACTAATAACAACATCCTAATTGGACACCAATATTTTAATACTTAAATATTGCATAGGTGTACATTTTAATTTTAAAATACTCTACAGATAATGTGGAAGAAGAATAGAGATTTCAAAATAAATTAATCATAGAGGCATCCACCAAGTTCCAAAAAAGTATATGAATGGAAAAATAATTGTGTACAAAACAGTTTGCCAAGAGCAGTGAAACTTCAACAGTTTGTGATTTAATCCAAGTATATATTCATATAACATTTTAATATGAAGAACTATTTTAATTACAATTTTGATGTTAATTTGAATTATGAAAAACAAATTCAAGGATACAGATATTTATGTCATAGTCATAAAAAGATAAATGAGATAGCTTTGAACATAAAATATATTTTATGTACAATAATAGATGGGTATATATCTATGCATGTATGTTATGTATATAAGGTATATATCATATAACAACTCATTTAATAACCATCAATTTATTACTTGATGATAACCAACACAGGAGGTATGATAATATTTTCTTTACATGGACTATTCCTTTCTTTGACTCACCAGTAAATTCTTTCTGAAATGCCTCAGTTTAGATAGGTCTTTCTAGTTTCATTGGACCTAATTCAATTAGACTATTTTATTCCATTCACACCTAAATTGGTTTCCTTAAAAAAGCAAAAAGAACAAATTTTTTTAAATGTTGAGTATTCAAGCCTTATTATGAAAGTATGTTTAGCCATTTACAAAAAAGAACATGGTATGCAACACTTTTAAAACCTGAACATTGATTATTGAAGTGTGTGTGTGTGTGTGTGTGTGTGTGTGTGTGTGTGTGTGTGTGTTAAAGTTGAATGGTTGGTAGGCTTTAAAAACACAAAAACAGATATAACAACTTTAAGAATAATTTGTTTTACACACACACACACACACACACACACACACACACAAACACACACATTTGATACCATCATGAGCTTCTCAAAATGCATATTGAACAAATAAACAATTTACTTGATATGAATGCATTTAGCAAATGTAGTGGGAAAATATAATCAGTCATAGTAGACCAATTATGATAAACTATTGACATTTTTTTGTATTTTAAATATAAGGTGGAAAACCGTTTTTTGTTTTTTGTTTTTTTTTTACTTAAAATAGATGATGCATGGCAAAGAAATGATACAACCTGTAGCAAATAGGAAGAGGACTGAATAGGATTCTGGGAAAAGTCAGTAGGGGAGAAGCAAAAAGAGTAGGGAGAGGGAATCTGCCCAGAATGAAAAGCACAATAAATTTGATGGCTTTAATTAAATGTGAAGGAAGTAGGGGGAAGGAAAACTTCAATACTGAGAGCATAAGACTGTCTCAGAAGGTGACAGAACTTAATCCTATCAACATCTCATTTGCATAGCCATAGTAAAAAATAACAATGGTATTTTTGTGACCAAAAATATATGCAAAGCAGTCATTGTGATGGTTCAGTAGCTATTTTTGAAATGGAAATTTCCTTACAATTTGAAACAGCTCCTTCTTCAAAACACCAAAAGGCATCAGGCGCTACTTTGGGCTACAGAGTCCTTTTCAATGTGATAGGCAGGATTTAAGCATAGTATTCTCTTCAGGGGAAAAATTAACCCCTGTCTGTAGAAAATGGATATATTTTTTTTCTTTGTATTTGAGATTGCTGCAAACATCTGAAATGACTGATTAAAAAACACTGTGTCAACCAAAGGACTTGTATGCATGCAAATTAGCAATAACCAATGGACAGAGACACTGGGGTGGTGGGGGCTTGTCTTATCTTGGGGGGTAGGATTGGCCAGGGAGGGGGTCAATGGTGAAAAAAGAGACATATGTAATACTTTAAACAACAAACAATAAATAAAATAAAAAAGATAATCTAATAAATAAAATCTAATTACTGAACTTCACTAAAAATCTCTATAACAAGTTTCATGCCACACTGATAAAAACAAAACAAAACAAAACAAAAAGCACTGTGGCTGTCCAGTGAAACAACTAAGTTAGTTTGCTATTTATGGTAATAAAAATAGCTTTTGCAAGCACTGGAAAAAAAGTACCACTAAATTGTATCTCATGTGGAAAAGCTAAGTAATTTCATTATCAGTACCCCCAAACATACAAAATAATCTCTGATTATTAGTTGTCACTCCCTTGTGATGGTTGCATAAACTTATATTTCTGCCACTGATTGTGTGCTTATATTCAGCACTAACATTTTAATAAGAAAAAAATGTTAAATATCAAAGTAATAGATGAGCATTCCTCTAAAAGCCAATTTCATTAAATACCATCGATATTAATCTTTCTAAATCTTAATTACAGCCTTTTGACATATTACCCCCCATTTGACCTTTTCTGCTCAATTCCAGTAATGAACTGTAGGACGGACAGGGAGAGCAGTCTATGTAAACCTACAGGAATGAATCATTTTAATGCTACTGAGCAAATGGGAATGGTGACCCAAATTATACTGTATTCAGGAGTCAATGAGACCACATTTTTTCTAAGTGATCAACCAAGTTGAATCTCTTTCAAGATTAACATATCCAAAATGAGATACCCTTCAGTCTGAGCAGATAAAGTTCTAAAAACTGGGGTCGGAAAAAAAAAAGAAGTCTATTGCTGAAGAACAAAACTTCCTGAACTAGATATGTCCAGTGAAATTTAAAAACAATTAGTAATGGCAGCTTGTAATCGAACAACTTGAAGTTCAGTTGAAAATAGTAGGGACTGGCAGTTCCAAGATTAAAAAAGGAATGATTCTGCTATTAAGCCACATTTGCACCAATCAATAGTTCAAAGGCATCCTTATTTTGTTAGATCCAATGAATAAGCACAAGCAAAAATCATTTCGGAAAGAGGGCCTGAGAAACTTCTTTCTTGGACCATGTGATGACTTTTCTATCAGGCACCAGAAATTTGAATGGCGATTTGTTTAGTACAGTTATCTTTTCCCATGGTTTTTCTTCTTTTTCTTGACATAGTTCTACCTTTCATATCCCATATTATTTCATTTGCTTCATTTCTTTTTTAAATGGTTGCTTTTTTTTTCTTTTCCTTCTTCTCGCCTGCACCCCCATCCCTGTATATATCATCTTCATGGCTTTAAATCTACTGGTCTGACTCTCCCTCCATTTTGTGTGTGTGTGTGTGTGTGTGTGTGTGTGTGTGTGTATGTGTGAGCAGTAAATTGACTGGAAAGTTGAGATAATTTTAAAAACCCAATAAATAACAGCATAAGTAATCTTGAAATCATCCTGTATGATGTTTCCCCAAAGATCTACCTTTAAATTTTAAATGTGGGGTGGAGACCTGGTAATAGAGTACGACTATTGTGAAGATCATAACAATTTCACGACTTTAGAGCACATCAGTAGAAATATTTTAAAAATTATGCACAGAGTCTACATTATCTGGGAGGAAGCCTATGATTCCAGATGTATGAAATTGAGTATAAAATTGGGACATTTAAAAGATACTTATGATAGTTCCTTTTAAATAAAAGCGTTATTAGTAACTTTGCTTTGATATGCAAACTAGGAAAAGAAGATTTACCAATAAAGACAGCAAAATTCTATAACTTCTGGAATTGGAAACTTAGGAAGTTGTTTTTACATGTCTACCTTAAGAACATAAAAGATAGTAATAAAGCAATGTGTTGGAGAAATGTTTTTCTTTATTTTGCAACATCAACACAGACTAATTCTGATCCACTGTAGACTTAGAATCTGACAGGGAACATGTATAAGTGAATGAGAAGATAGTTCATAGTCTGCTTCCTGTAGCCTGAAAAATCACCCCTACCCCTATCTTAAGATTGGATTGGTATCCCCAATGTATGAAATTCTGCCATTTTAGATTTATTTGTTAGGCTTTTTTTTGTAAGTTATCCTATTGTGTTCTTTTAAAAGGAGATATTCTATAGTTAATACATTAAGTACAATACACTTCAGTATAAAATTTTATTATAATACTAAATCTACTAGTTATGATTCATTGAGGATTATTTTGTGTCAGACAAAAATTTTGCTAAAACACTTTGCAATTGTTATCTCATTTAATTTCATTATAACTCCAAGAAGAGGGAGAATTTCACTATTAATTTTTCTACTTATTTACATGGCAAGACATGAAGAGCATGCGTTAATTCCCTATGTCACACAGTTACTAAGGGACAGTCAAAATCTGAGCCCCAGACTGCAGGGATCCACAATCCCTGTGGGTAAACTAAGCATACCCTCTACTGACTCTCCTGTTATTTTAGGCTGGTTTCTTTCTGGCCTGGAGACCTAGTCCCCATGAAATTTATTTGGGGTCACTGAACTGCTGGCCTGGTTGCCATGACTGGTTGGCATCTGGGGAGTTTTGGAAAGAGGTCATTGCAAAAGGGATTGTTTTCAGAGGAAAGGGGTTGTTGAAGAAGCAGGCAGAGGGGCTGAAAACAAGTTTTAGAAAATTCCCCAAGATCCACTGGGATGAAAAGCACAGGAGGTAATTTTCCATGTGTACATGCAGTCCAAATTCTTCTTGTTAGGTCTGACATGGAGCACTATTTCCATAATGAGCATTAATATAAGGCAATTTTCTTGGAAAAATAAATGGGGCTGCTTGAATGGCCTATTCAACTCAATTTCCATGGGAATAGAGCAGTTTGGTGCCCTATGAAGGATGGAACCCTTGCACAGGAAGACTCCTAACTTGGAGTTTCACTGATGACCTTTACTATATATATAAATTCCCTTAAATCCACAGTGGGAGAAACACAACCCTCCTGCTCTTCAGTTCTCTAGGGCTCATGTGCTCATGTCGCGCTCGTCATGTTGAATTAGATATTGTGACTAAGAGGAACTTAGGGGATGCATCATAATGAGATACTCTAGGAAGAGAATTCAAAAGGAGGAAAGGACAGGTGGAATGCAAAGAACCAGCACCTTGAAATGACAGACAAACGATTATCATGGAGATGCCTTCCTATTACCTCATGATGCTGAGGGCGCACAGTTTTGATTTAATTCTAAACATGTTTTACAGGGTATCTGGAAGGCACTTTATTAAGCCTGGGCTGTGTGTAAAGATGAACTCAACATGATCCCTGCCCTCTGAGCACTGATAATCAAGAGGAAGAGAAAGACATGCACACCAAGGGGCGTAGTAATTATTACATAGAGTTGCAGAGCAAGGATTTGGGTCAGATAGACTTGGAGTAGCGTCCTGGCTCTGCCACTTCTTAGCTATGAGACCTTAATCAAGTTATTCATCCTCTCTAAGCATCAGCTTTCTTATCTGTAAGCGATAATATTACTTGCAGGGTTGTTTTGACAAGGACTGAACACAGTGTCTGATTTATAGTAATTGCTTTGTAAACTTGCAATAATATTATTATAAGTACCATCAGTAATAATTCTAAAAGGTAGTCTGGGTTAAGTAGATTGAATGAAGTCATTGCAGGGTGCTATGAGTGCAGAGAGGAACAAGGAACAATTCTTAATTAGATTAGAGAAGCCTTTATGGATTGGATGGCAGCACTTAAAATAGAACTAAGAGTGGGGAGGATTTGAATACCAACAAATAATATTGATGATGAAATGCCAAAGGGGGAAAGAGTCATAGAAGTAGATGTAAGGATGTGTTCGTAAAAAAAATAAAGTAGTCTGATTTGAGCAGGGCATGGGAATGTGGGTAAGCCTGTGAACTGAGGTAGTGACCAGATAATGGAGGACCAAATACAAGACACTAAACACAGTGTTCTTTTCTTAAAGTAGCTGGTGTTTGTGGAGCAGCCTTTTATTTTTATTGATTTGTTTTTTTTCTTTATTGATTAAGGTATTACATATGTGTCCTTATCCCCCCATTGTCCCTCCACCTCACCCCCACTCATGCCCTCACCCTCCTGGGAGTGGCCTTTTAGTAGGACACTAATGGGAACATGGATTAAATAGGATCTGTCACCAATTGGGGAAAGGCTAGATTAAATAAAGTCTTAGCTACAGGACTTTACATAGCCTTTAAAAAGCCAATGTGCACTGGATCGGGGATGTAGTACCAAATACCTTAACATTCTCTGAAACATTTTCTTGTGGTATATCCACTTAGAAAATAATTAAAAACTACTCTTCCAATGACAATGGCTTTAAGAGACTTTGAGCACAACAATGGCATCTTTCATTTCATGTTTAACAAGCTTATTGAGTCATCTTCAAATCACTGGTGTGCAAAATTGAAATGGTTTTATTGGTTGATTTGAACCCTGTCCATCTTCCCATCTGGCTGTTTAACAATATCTTGGGTAGGCTATGCAAAGTTCTGGATCAATTTTGGTAAGTCAATTTTTAAAATACTGATCTCTTAACTGATTCAAAGCTTGATAGTCTTCCCTCCTTCTTGCTCTAGTGCATTTAGTGTGTGAAGGTGCCAAGAAGAAGAAAGGAAAGTCTGCTATTCACATCTTGAGGCTGTTGCCTTATCCTTTTATTGGCTACCATTATCACTCCCCCCATGTGATAGGCATTCTTAACTGGCTGTCATTAATTAATACATGCATATAGATTCTTCAGAGGGTGCCTTGCAGTCTCCACATTTGCCTGATCCTTGACACTGGAGCTTCAGATCCATGTCATCTCTTCCACTCTCCATCTCCCACCACAACTGAAGTTGCTTTGGCCTTCCAATGGGGGAGCCAACACCATACCTTAAGTCAGCTACTTCTCTGGTGCTTACTCGACCCATTGGAAATTCATATCCTTGCTAAGACAGTCAGTGTGCATGTTATTCAAGTGTATGTCACCTCAAGTATTTCACCAGTTCCCTTTCCTCCACTCAGATTGTCGTGGGCACAGGTCAGAAGGCATATTCTCTAAGCAGAGATCCAACCAGGGGACAGAAGGAAAGCACATGGCTCCTTCTCACTGACACTTCCAATTTTTATGAGTGATTCACCTGGAGTCACCTTTCCCCACCTCCAGCACATACCTACATGGCTTATTAAGGAAGAATCAGTCTGTGGAGAGGAGAAGAAAACATCGCACAAACAATTCTGCACTCCCAACAAGGCCTGTGACCCTGATGCTCCTCTTCCCTTTTCCCATCCACGTTTTATATCCACTGAGAGCAAGAAAGGGGCTGGGGAGGGTGTTACTGATAGGAGAAGTACAAGCTATTTTACGCTTGGGCAACTCTGGGTTTTCTGGTCTTACAGGTTAGAGGCTCCTAGCTGCTCTTTTTAGTACCCAAAGCACACAATTCTTTGAATTCCCACTCAGACTCTGGACTCAGCCACAACTCTTGGATTACTGGCAGAATTCTAGTTAACCTTCTTCTACAAATGCTGAAAAGTTTAATTTAAAGTTAATTAAATTTTTAAAATTTAATTTTATATTTATAGACATACATGAAATACACATGCATATGTATTCTGCATGCTTGTGTGTATATATTCACATAGAGCAGAGGTGTAGTGAGTGGGCCATGATAGACACGTGGTGTGAGTGAACAACAAACTATTGTTGATAGAAGCTATTAACATATTTGAGCTCATTTCTTATTGCAGCAAATCATGACTGATGCAGATGCTGTTTTGAAGGAAAAAGAAAGAAGGGCAGATAGATGAGGAGTGCTACAGTGGGAGAGGGGGTGGTATTTTAGGTTTGACTAGAAAAATCACTGAAGTGCCATTTCATCTAAGAACCAAATAAGGTAAGGGAACAAATATGCTTGGGTGTTATATGGTGGTGATATGAGCTCCCCCTCTCAGTCCCCAGTGTGTTTGTCCATCCTAAGACTCAGCTGAGTTTTCTTTTTTTTACCTCAGTTGCATGATATATATTAGTAGCTTTTCAATAATTTCTCATTTTGAGCTCAATCTCATTTGAATGAGTTTTGTTTCTAGCACCATAACATTGCCTATTGTTTTATTGCTTACAAATGAAGAACCAAGAACCAGGACCAAGACTATAAAACTGAATTATAGATATTCTAGCACCTGCCATCGTGTTATCATGGTGTGTGTGTGTGTGTGTGTGTGTGTGTGTGTGTGAATACATTGTGTGTTCTGATATTGGTCACTGAAAAAATATGCTAAAGCTGAGGATGAGACTAAATCCTCTGTCTTCTGTGATTTACAGTTACTTGAACATGAAAACTTATTTTAGAAAAGGAACTTTAAAATGAGTGAAGAAAGATCTGTGATTGGAGAAAGTAGCAAAATAAGGCTGTGAACAAAGATGTGGATGTTTAGTCTTAATGTGAAATGACCACTAAAAGCTAAGGGCCCCTTTTCCTAATGTGTCTCTCATTCACCAGCTGTGTGTGAACAAAAAGGTCTTAATGTGAGCAGAGTGCTTCACACTCTGCAGACACTCCATCAATAATTGCGGAATGAATGTTGGAAGCCTCTTTTTCTGCTCCTACTGGTAGACAAGCGTTCTTGTTTTTATTCTTTCCCTATTTATTTGATTGTTGTGTATTTTTCCTGCCCAACATCCAATTCCACCTCTTTCGACAAGAGCCTATACAGATTTTCTAGGGGAACTACCTTTGTAGGTGTTGTTGGGCTTCTTATAACAGCCCAACCTTACCAGCCGGAGAAAAAACATGCAGCCCAAGGCCAGTCAAGCTGTGTTTCCTGGATGTGTGAATTCTGAGGGGAGGAGCACGAGAGGGACATGGTAGGAGCTCATCCCCTCATAGGCTGTTGACCTGCTGTAGCAATCCATTAAATCCTGCTTTCTAGGTACATATACATTATCCTGGCCCTTCTATGTCCCAGTGCTCAATTGCTTGGCATTTTCCAGCTCTTTTAATTCTAGCCCAGAGTTCCCAAACAAAACCTCATCTTTTTATTCTTGCTTTTTTTTTTTTTCAAACAAAAGGAGCCTAATCGATGTGTTTTTGAAGAAGGATGTTTAGAACAGCTCGGAGACTGTGACAACTTGTGATGGCCGAGCTTTGCCATTCAAGCCAGACTTCTACACTTCTCTCTCTCGGGCTTCCTACCACCTTTCGTGCTGGTCCTCTCCAAGACCTCAGGGCCCTTCTCCCTCAGGTGAGCTAGGGCTTGCTGGCACTTTCCACCTCTGACCTCTGAAATTCAGGTATTTTGTTACTGAGTGTCCATTTTGTTACTGAGTGTCCATATTGCATCTTCGGCACAGATATAGCCAGTAAACTTCCTGGAATGAAATCTGATACGTTATTAAGATACTGCAAGGCTTTCATGGATAGAGGGTTATAGAGTGGTCCTGGGAAACTGCTAAACCCTGTGCCCAAGCTGTAGGGCCAGGTCACAGACAACTGCTTAAGCAACCCTTATAATGTGACAAACCCTTGTTCCTATCTTCTGTGGAAGTTTCCACGGCAAAAGAATGAGCTCTTGCTCTCTCTACAAAAAGAATCACAGATGGTTATTCTTAAAATGACTTCTGCCTTCTTTTATTCTCTAGGTTTTCAGTAAAGAAAGTGAGAAAAGACACATGGGCTATGTTCAGTTAGAGGTGGACACAGAAACATTTTCAATTATAACATCAACAAAGATTGTGAGTGGCAATTTCATGTAACACAGAACATGCCTAGGAGCTCTTAGTCCTATACCTGTACCCCTGAGATAGTTCCTAGAACCATACAATTGCAGCAGCTTATTATTTAAGCAGCCTTAACGTCTCCTGGTATAAATTTCCACCTATGCATTCTACAGCGTGCCTATTAAATGATCTGCAGGTCAGCCATTCCACCTTCCCTTGCTTATCTCCAATGGTGGAGCAAGTAGCTCATTTCATTTTTAGATGCGTCCATTTTTTAATTTCTACTTTAATTTATAACCCATTTATGGTCAGTAGTCTTGGATATACTCTCTAAAGTAACACAGAACTCTCTATTCTATGTACACATATTTTAGGTTAGACTCAAATGAAATCTACTGGCTTCTCTTGAAAGCCTAAATATAAGTTCCTAATGACCCAAATAAACTAATTAAGAGTTGCAATTTAATTACACATTAATTACACCACCATTTTCTTTTAATTAGTGTCACTTAAGGTGAACTGTGACTACAAATCTGTTTCTATTGATTGTGATGGTAATAAAGTCTAACTTCTCGTAATACCTTTTTTCTCTTTTCATTGTTTTAAGATTGCTCAATGGATTAGTAGTTTTATATTCCTTACTAACTTTCCTGGGGTATTGTACCAAGTGGATTAGAACTTCAAATGCTACAAAGCTACAAAAGCGCTTCACTATAAAATCCATGACACGGATAATTATCACCCAGGTTTTTCAATGATTTTTTGATGTTTAGGTGGAGCTTTGAGCAATAAAAAATTTTTAAAAAGAGAGAATTTAAAAAAAAAAAACCCACACATTTTCGGTGGATATATAATAGTCTTCAATGTCTCATCTATTGATTTTCTTCAGATGTTTAAAACCTCAGTGTGACTTAAATTTCATAAAATGGGGTCATTGACATCTGACAAAAGTACAACAAAAATATATACTGAATATCCTGTGGACAGAAACACATAATTGCCTAATGAAAAGGTTAGCCACTGTGTTAAGTCCATCCCTGGCTGAAAATTTCTATTACTTCTAAGAGAAGAGATTTGGCCCTATCTTCAAAGAGCTCAAATTTTATGTTGACTGGAATTTGTCCATGGTATTACTATGTTCTATTACCAGCTTATGGTATCTAATTTATAAAGTCAATTTACATGCAAAGCTTTCTGTATTCTTTGTGCTACTTAAATTCATCACAATACATTTATATTTCCTTTGTAAAATTACTTCCTGGCTTCTGGCTATTCAACACATAACTTTTTAAACAAAAGAAGCTAATTTAAATGGTTTTTCCAATAAACCAATTCTAATTCAGCTACCGGGTCCATAAAACCTTTAAAAAAGTTCCTTTCTTGTAGAATATATTCACAGTAAAGACAATTCTAGTTACCATACAAAACCCATCTATTTTTAAGAAAAAAATATTATTAATGTGATTTAAAGTTAAACCATAATAACTTTCAGAAGGCCCGATATAACATTTTGCAAGTTCTGATTTTCATCACCGTGAAAAACTGATGTTTTTACAAGGAAAACATAAAAATATTGTGACTCTGGGGTCAGTTTACTGAGTAAGTAGTGATCCAACCCTTACCACTTTCTTCCTGCTATAATGAATTATAGATAATACCAATGCAATGTATTATTTTATATAAGAGAAAGAGAGAGAAAAAACATTAATTTTGTTATTCCACTTATGTACTCATTTATTTGTTGCTTCTTGTATGTCCCCTGACTGGTGATCGAACCTGCAACCTTGGCTAATCAGAAGGAGACTCTAACCAACTGATCAACCCGATCTGGGCCCAGTGCAAGAACAAACTGATGGGGTTGTCTGAGGGGTGGGGAGTTGGGGACTGGATGAAAAAGGTGAAGAGATGAAGAAGTAAATTAGTAGTTACAGAATAGTCATGGGGATGTAAAGTACAGCATAGAGAATATTGTCACTAATATTGTCATCACTATGTATGATGCCAGGTAGTTACTGGAAATATTGGAGGGGATACTTTGCAAAGTATATGATTGTCTAATCACTGTAAATACCAATACGACTCCAGAAGTAGAATCAATTCATTTCAGTGAGTATTTTGTGTTTTGTGTGTGAGTGTGTGTGTGTGTGTGTCTGTGTGTGTGTGTGTGTGTTAATTTATTGAAAAACTACATTAATTCAAGGGCACTATGCCAAAGTTCTTAGAAAACCTCTGCACCCTAGTGGAGGTTTCTTTTTATCTTACCTAAGTGAAGTTTCAGATGTTGACAAGTGGATGAAGTATAATTGAGATATTTATGCAGTAAAAACCAATGAACATGTTTTTAATTTCAACGGAAAATTATATTGTCCAATTTGAAGTTATTTTTTTTATTCATTTCTTTAGAATATTTTTTTTGTAAGTAGAATATCAATGAAAAACAATCCATTTGAAAACAGGTTTTTTGGGGAAAAATATTTTTAATCCTCATTCGAGGATATTTTTCCATTTATCTTTTAGAGAATGGAAGATAGAGGGAAAGATCTATGTGAGGGAAACACATCAATTGTTTGCTTCCTGCATGCACCGACCAGGGCCTAGGCCTGGGAGGAGCCTGCAAATGAGGTAAGAGGTACATGCCCTTGACTGAAATCGAACCCAGGACTCTTTGGTCCACAAGCTGTCGTTATATCCACTGAGCCAAACAGGCTAGGGCTTTTGAAATTTTTGATGTTACAACTTTAGGACCAAAACATGTCATTAGCTTGTATTCATTTCAAATGATATACCTCACAAATTCAATACAATTATGAAAACCCAAATGTAGTTAATAAAAACAAAGTGATCTGAAAAATAAAAGAACAAACAAAATTGAAACAGACTCATAGACACATAGAAAAAAACTGATGGATTTTCAGAGAGCCAGGGAGTTGGGGGACTGGATGAAAAAGGGGAAGGGATTAAGAAATACAAATTAGCCAGAACCGGTTTGGCTCAGTGGATAGAGCGTCGACCTGCAGACTGAAAGGTCCCAGGTTTGATTCCGGTCAAGGGCATGTACGTGGGTTGCGGGCACATCCCCAGTAGGAGATGTGCAGGAGGCAGCTGATCAATGTTTCTCTCTCATTGATGTTTCTAACTCTCTATCTCTCTCCCTTCCTCTCTGTAAAAAATCAATAAAATATATTTTAAAAAAATACAAATTAGCAGTTACAGAATAGTCATGGGGATGTCACTTACAGCATAGGGAAAATGGTCAATCATATTGTCATCACTATGCATGTTGCCAAGTGGGTACTGGAAATATTTGGAGAAATACTTTGCAAAGTACATGATTGTCTAGTCACTATGCTGTACACCAGAAACTAAGGCAAAATAATATTAAATATACACTGAACTTTAAAAATAAGTTTAAAAAAATAAGTTGTCCAGTATGTTAATTATTCCTAGAGTTCATACTAAAGGACAAGGTGTTCCAGTCATTATATGTATATATTTTTTAATTAAAGTCAAACCTGCATTGATTTATTGGGTAAGTTCGGAAGCATGGGAAGGATGGGGAAGTTAAGGAATGAATTGTTTCCTCTATAGTGCACTGATAGCACAAAGATAGATTGAGTTTTAAACTCTGAATATGCAATCTCTACAGGAATCATTTGGAATTATTTCTGTTGCTTCTTTTGTTTAATGATCTGGAGCCTGAAAATGAGAATAAGGATTCCAGTTTGGTTTCTCCCTAAGCAATTCACATAATATGCCTTCAAGACAGGAAAACAACTCCCCGTGCTTTCGGGTTATTTGATATGCCTGGTTTAGACCTTATCAAAATGAAATGGATGTGAAACTCAATAGAACTGAAATTAATTAGAAACCTAACTCTATCTTATGGTGAAAGATGCATTAGGCTCTTTGAATCCTGAAAGATATTCTCTCATGGACTTAGTGTTGGCAGGAGATGTTTAGGGTTGCTTTAGAAGGTACAGCTCTCGAAGGCCCCATGATTGAAATCTCAGGTACTTCTTTTGTTTGTAACATGGAGTCTCTCTAGAGTCATAAAGAAATGGAGGCTAAATAGCCTTGTAACCTGATACAAACTTAGGTGACAGGGTAACTCTCTGCTTTTTATTGTATTAGAAAACATCTTCTACTGGTGTTGAATAACATTGAATTAACAAGATAGAGAGAGTTGTCTGTAGTCACAGCTAAAGGAAACACATCAGGAATTTATTAGATTTGGATTTATCAGTGCATAGAAATTCATGATGTTTAACTTAAAGGCAGAAAGAGCAGAACGCTTTGAATAATAGCTTGAAGTGGATGATTAGCTAAGGGGATGCAACATTTAATAGCCAAAATAAATGACTATAATTATTTTATTACCTATGCTAACTGATTCCATTGTTTTTATTGAAATAACAGCTCCCTGAGGAAGGAAACAGCTTCAATGAATCTCCGTGTGGGCTTGTGTGTTCTTTTACAGCAATCAAAAACAATGAAAAATAGCCTTCATTGATAATACCCTTAAATGTCTGCATTTCAGCCCTGGAAGACAATGCTCTGTCCATGTGCAGAGACACCTAGAATTACCAGGAAGCCTCTGCACAGAAGAGAAAGCTCATGAAAGACAATATGGTTATTTTTAGAGACTTCGTCTCCCATCTTGGTACTCTCTTACCGGTCCATATAAGCCTTTTCTCTTTTCCATTTTGTTTACTACAAAGGGCTCTCTTGAGAGTCTGGTACACCCTCCTTCTAGCAAACATGTTCACCTGTACTAGCATTCTTGCACACGAGTTTCTCAAAGAAGCAGGAAGGAGGTTGGATGAGTCAGGGAGCCAGAGGGTGTGGGAAGCCACAGAATAAGGTATTCCATATTCCTAGAAAGTAGGTTTCCCCTGAAGATTTGATAAACATTTTTTTATAAAAGAAAAATGGTTTCATAGGGATTATATAAACATTCCCACACACGAAAAAGATTCCAAAATAAATTGAACTTGTAGTAGACCATCGCCCTCCCTTCTTCCTCCATCAGCTCCCTCTGTCTTTCCTTCCCACTCCCTCTGCCTTTAGGGAGATAGCATGAGAGATATTGATAAATGTCCCTAACCTACTTCTTCAGTTCCTCCCAAATGTTCTACATCTTCAGAGGAGAAAATAAAATATCTTTTGCCAGCGTGGGATGTAAGATCCCAGAGATGGAACAGAAAATCAAAGAGAAGAGACAGAATCTTCTGTAATATAGGTAAAATGGGAGGTAAATTACAGAGGGATACTTTGAATTCAGATTTGAAATTTTCTGACCAAATTCTTTTTCTGTTAAGTGAAGCAAGGTCAATGCTTAAGTTGTTTAATCTAAATATGCCATGTTTCTTGGGTGGATATTTTCTTGGACTTGGTTTAGAAAAATATTCTGAGATTCAAAGTTTTAGAATGATTTCCTCCCTCCCAGCCCTTGCTACTGTTTTAGCTTTCACTCATTTCCTCAGCTAATCACTCATTAAACAAGCTTTGCCTGAATATTATTTTAATGCAGACACCCTGGTAGGCTTTGGAGGTACAAAGTTGGCTGCCTGCAAGGCGCTCACAGTGTAGAGGTGAGCAAATAAACAATTAGTAATGCAATGACCAAGTTGATATTTCACAAGCCAATGTGAAATGTGTCAGATAGATAGGCTGTTCTAAGTGCAGTTGGTACCAGTCTTTGTAGGGTTGTTCGAAGGAAGCTGGGAGATGTGATTTCTATAAAAGTCAACAACAAAAATGTAAGCAATGGCCCTAGCTGGTTTTGCTCAGTAAATAGAGCATCGGCCTGCAGACTGAAGAGTCCCAGGTTCATTTTCAGTCAAGGGCACATGATAGGGTTGTGGGCTCGATCCCCAGTAGGGGGCATGCAGGAGGCAGCCAATCAATGATTCTCTCTCATCATTGATATTTCTATCTCTCTCTCCCTCTCCCTTCCTCGCTGAAATCAATAAAAAATATATTTTAAAAATACAGGCAATGTCTCCCACCTGTTTGCCAAAGGATGTACAGTTCACTCAAGCATCATTGTATCAAATAATATTAAAAGACCATCCTTTGTGAAGTATATTAACTGCAGCATCAATGCATTACATAATTAATCTGTGGCTCTCACATTGCCATGTTAAGTGCCATGGCATCTAGCAAGGTTTTGAGTCATGGAACATAGTGTACTAGTAGTCTTGGAGGGGCCTTGAACTTTTCAGATGACTTTTTAAAATTTGAAATATGGTTATACATTCCTTCCATGCATCCCATCCCCAAATATATACACACACCAGCATAATTATCACCTATTTAGTGAAGCCACACTTGACAGCTCTATTGAAAGTATAGTATTATTCTCTATTTCACACTCTACTTCCTTTAGAGCAATATATCCATTTATAATGTAATTCACTTATTTGCTTGTTTTTTTACTCTCTCACTAGATTTTAAATGTAGTCACATGGCCATATTTTTAAGACATTACCTTTTAAAAACCAGAATCCTTAACTGCCCAATAAAGAATTGTTAAGTGAGTAATTGAATACATCAATGGAAAGATGAATAAATGAACAGAATCCCAAGTTGGAGATCTGATGGCTCACATATTCCAAATGGTACAAGCTTTGGGGTGGTTTAAAACAAGGAATAATAAATCAGAATTGAGATCGGTTCTGGCCTCTCCTACTTACTGAAGCAGCAAGTGACAGTGTGAATTTGGAGCTATTCTATTTCATGTTTCTTCCTCATGCTCTTCTAGACTTCTGTGTTTCCTTAAGAATTAAGCAATTGTATTGGGATGTTTTGGAATATCTTTGTATTGAGATATTTTGTCTCCCCTTCCTCCTACAACATATTGTACTAATGTCAATACAATATCAATCCAAGCTCTTCCTGCTGGATTTAGTTGTGAAGGTACTCAATTAAATGCCTCAAGGTAATGAAGAAAATAGAGTCCCTCAGGACAAGCATCGTTGAATTCAGAATAAAGGTCTTAGAGGCAAAGTCACTTCTCTCATTTCTACTTATAATGTTTTCCCCCAACACTCATATAGAAAACAGGTTTTTATGATGTTGGGAGAAGATACAACCAGAATGAGTCTTTGAAATGAGAGAAGGCATTTTTTTTTCTTTTTCTTTGCTCCCTTTTCTGAATGGGTATAGATATTCGGATAGTTCCATCATCCCAAACTGCTAAACGTTCATCACTTCATAACCCCCAACGACCAAAGCTACTAAAAAGGAAGAGGGCTGTCATATCATTAAAGTAAACTTATTTACTTTAGTAGCCAGATGTAAATCAAGATTATTTTTAAAGAGAAAGAACATTTTCTAAAATGATAATATCATGTTAATTTGGAGAATTCAGAAAGAAAAAAGAGGTTGAGCATATAAAGAGAAATACAAACATGTCTTGGAAAAGTAGTACTAGTAAGTATATTTTATGCAGTGGGGATGACTTTGAGAGAATTTCCTATTGCTTCGTTAGAATTTATGGTTGAAGCATGATGTGTATTCACGGTATTTATGTATTTCAATAAATAAATAGCTACTACTTGTTAAGCATGAATCTAGATGAATGTTATATGTATTGCTTGTTTTCATTCATAGGACAGCCCTCTTTTATGGAAAAAAGATAGCAGACTCAGAAACAGTTTTGAGTTTATAGAAATAAATAGCTAGAAGAGATGCAATTGGTGTTAATTGTCAATGTACTTGTCAAATTTAAACTAATTGTCACATTTATTCTCTTCTGTATATAGTTGTCCTCTCTCCTTTGGGACATCAGTGGAGACTGCATGACACACCTTGAGCTCACTTTAATTCTGAGACAAACAAGGGTGAAGTGAATCAATAAATTATAATTTCTGTCAATTACTCAACCCACCCAAGGGGACCCTTGGCTGAAAAGAAAAGCTCCTATTGGTGTGAGTGTCTACTGGTAACAGGCAATTTATTAGACAGGTCATGTTGATGGTGCCAATATCTAGAGAATGGGTCAGGGCTATAGCCTCCTGCAGTGTGAAACCATAGTCATACAGTAAATATCTTAGGGACATGAGGCTACAAAAGATAGAAGTATAGAGGCTTGGAAGGGAGGGATTAAAAATAATAATGATAATAATAATAATAATGAGTAATCCTTTTAAAAGTCCTAAAAGGTAGGAATTATCCTTACTTTATGCCAGAGGGAAATAAGGCACAAAGAGGTTATGTGAACTGTCTGAAGAAAACATGCTATTTAGCTGAAGAATCTGAATTTTGAAGCAGCTTTATCTGCCTCCAAAATCTGAGCACTTTTCATGTTGCTCTTCGGTAATTTTTTACTTCTATTTGATTGGGTTCAAACATTCAATTTGGTATCCTTAAATCAGCATTTCACTATTTAGTAAGAAAGAGAGCAAATAATGAAAGATTTCTTTAAATCGTGGTTTTTCAATATTGGCATCATTGACATTTCAGGCGGGATAATTGTTGTGTGCGTGGGGGGGGGCGTGCGGGGGGCTGTCTTGTACACTGCAGGATGTTTAGTAGCATGCCTGGCCTCTACTGGCTAAGTGACAGTGCACCACTCCAAGTTCAGACAATCACTAGTGAATATCTCCAGACATTCCCAAATGTCCCCTGTGGAGCAAAATAACCACTCTCCCTTTAAGAATCACCTGCTGTATGGCAGCTAGGGGTGCGCAGTGCTTAGACTCAAGACACCCATTCAGCAGTCCTACTTCAATCATTTGCTACCTCTGTGAACTTCAGAAATCTTGAACTTATCTGAGACTCAGAGACTTTCTCTACAAAAACTGAAAGAAATTATGACCATTTCACTTACGTTATATAATAATTAGAATACCTACAAAATGTGAGACTTGATGTGAAAATAATTTAGATATGTTAAAAGTACGATTTAATTTAAAGGGACATTATTATTACTGATTTGTAGAAAAAAATAAAGAACATAAGAATATTTAAACAAAAACTCTAGATCATTTTAAGGAATGTACTTGGTTCCTAAAAATTATCAGAAATCATTGATATAGGAGATCTAACCCATAACAACTGAGGCGACTCCTGAAGACTGCTGGCAGTGTGAGAGCCAGCCCTGGAAGGGTGGCTCAATTGGCCCAAGTGTTGTTCCATGCACCAAAATGTTTTGGGTTTGATTCCCAGACAGGGCACATACCTAGGTTGTGGGTTCTAGCTCTGGTTGGGGTGTGTACAAAAGGCAGCCAATCAATGTTTCCCTCTCTCTCTAAAAATCAATAAACATAGCCTCAGGTGAGGATTAAAAAACTGTTATGCGAGAAACATAGTAAGTGTAATAAGAGGGTTTTTGAAATATAATCTGAAAGTTGTTAGCCTCTAGGCAATAAGTGAGACACAAGAGCCCATCCAACTTTCATACAATCTGAGGTAGAACAATAGAAAAAGCCTTGTTCTTCTACATTTGTGAAGCAAACACAGGAGTCAGTTGAGCTAATTTCTAATTTCAGATCTGTCAAGATTTAGCTTGTGACCCTAAACAAGTAACTTAATCTTTCCTGAATTCTATTTTCTTTATCTGCTCAGTAGTAAATTAATTTAATTAATTTGCAATCTAGTTGGGAACAACAGTCAGTGAGATAATGTACGTGAAATATAAGTAGTAACACTTAAATATATAAAGTGCAATGCCAAATCTAGGCATGTTACTAGAGCTGTTTTCAACATACAAAAGCAAGGGTATTTCAGAAGCAGCTGCTTCAAACAAAGAGGTACTTCTATCTTTTCCAAAACCCTAAAACAGTGTGCTCCACCTGGACTTAAAAGACATTAGATTTGAAGAGAATATGACTGAATTGACTCAATTCACAAATAAATAACTCATGTCAAACAATCCTCTCATTACCCAAACCATTGTCAAAATATCTAAAATCTCCAGAAATTTGCAATATAAACATTTTTATTCTCATTTCTTTACATTCCATTTGCAAAGTGAAAGTTACAAAGCAGGGAGAAATGTCTTCACCCAATCACTCAAGGTTTAAAATGCAAACCTTGAGTTTTAAAGATAATTCTAAATATTAGTGAGCCTGATAAAATCAACAAACATCAGTAGATTTTGAAGAGATAAGAGCATGCTCATTAGAATGACCAAAGAGGGAAAAACAATTATAAAAATCAAGAAATATGGTAAAATGTCAAAAATCAAAAGCACATGCAATTAACTCTGGCCAGTTTGGAACACAAACATTCTTACTACAGTGTGGTGTTTGAAAGCATGTTTTTATTACATAAAAGGGGGAGGGGGACTAGTATTCACCTGGCACTTCAATAGTGATACATCTTGATGCCTACATATATCCTTTCTCTGCATTCTATAACTTCCTTCATTGCGGATATTTCTTGATTGTATTAACTTTTATACCATTTTCTTGCCTTTTTTGAGCTACCTCAGTTTGGCTAAAATCAATGGTACTTTGTTTTGTTGAGATTAAATGCTTGAATATCACTTTAAAAGTAAGAAAGTGTTCATCTTTTACTCTTCTCAGAAGTTCTGACTTCCCAAGGACTTCATTTACCTTCCTCTATTTTCTTACTTCGTCCCTTCCATATGCCTCCTGCTTCTTGTATCATTGGTTTAAAATTCTGGAGATGTTGGGCAGACAGCTCTCACCGGCCAACATTGGAATAAAAATTGACACGGACTTTAAGGATGATGGTTCAGCACCGAGGACAGCGATCACTGATCCACTGCTCAGTCTGGGTCTGTTGGGTTTTATTGTTTTAAACCCACCAATAAGATTCTGCAAGGTCCACACTAGCAATCAGTAGTTGATTTACCATTTTATGCTGGATTGTCGTCTTAATTTACATTTTGGTTCTCCTTATACAGTTCTAAGGAAAAATGTGAGACTTAAAATAAATGACAAAACCTTGCTGTGAACCACAAAGGGAAAGTTAGGCTTGGCCTATAAAATAGTCTTGACCAAGAAAAGGAATGCAGACTTGGCCAGTGAAAATCTCACAGCAGCCTAGACCAGAGTTTGATGGCTTTCATGAGGCCCTGTACTTCATATGTTTGACTATAGATGACATATATTTTATGAATTATAATGTGATGACAATGTCTCTTATTTCACTTCTTTCATCTTTGAACTGTGAGTCAGAAATCTCTTTGGGCTTCCTTTAAATTTGCAGTAGTATATTTATCTTTTGAAAGAAATCTTTACCTGGGTTTAGAAACTAGGAAACGGAGTATGCCAGATATATTAGTTTTCTCATGTAGGTTGTGGACTCAGCAATACTTTCTGACAGATTTCTACCAGATCTGGAGAGCCTTCAATATAATCTTCCAAATGTTTATTGAAGGTTTGTACACACATTTTTCCTTTTCATTTTAGGAAGGATAAAACCTGTGAAACAATTGTATTTTATACCAGCCCCTTCTCAGTGTCATAAAACTGAAGCTGTCGTTTAGGATTGATTGCTACAGAAAAGCACAGGAGTTCAGGATTTTTCAAGTTGAAGCCAAAACACTTTGCACATGCACCAGCTAAAACTCCTGCACTTACCATTCTGTGAAGTAAATTCAGGCCCTGGGGCTTGATGGAATAAGCACTACAGGTACTTTGTAACAGCAAGTGAAATCATCAATTTAGCACATCTGATACATGTGCTGTTCAGTTTTTGAAAAGTAAAAAGGAAGCTGGAAGAAATGAACATGGCATATGACCCATTCTAAGCATTTTGAAAATGTACATCTACTTGAAAGATAATTTATATTACAGTTCCATGAGCATCGTAAGGGCTTCTCTGCAGAGTCAGCAAAGGAACATGTATTGGCAATCTGCCTGGAGGGAGGTAAGGTCGCTGACCAGCTTGTAGAGGGCAATTTTGCAGTTCTGTAAATAGCTAGATCAGTCATATGAAGCTGATGTTTCCTGCCTTGATTAAATTTTGACATTTGGAGGATCAGAATATTATATAAACATAACGTTGTACCCTCTGAAAGACTGGCCTCATTCTCCTGGTGAGGACAGTACTACAAGCTTAGTTTATTTTAAGATCAAAGTCACATCATACTTAATGCAAGATAGCAAGAAAAACCATCTAGAATCAATCCTGGTAAGAGTTTTATATTGAACACCAACAGCTGAGTTGAATATACATGACATTCATAGCAAGGAAAAATAAGAAATAACCAACTCAAGTGTCTAAATATTTGGTAATAGCAGCACACAAAAAGCAAGTGTCAGTCAACATTGTTTTTACCGTGGATGTGCTATGTGTCAAAGACCATGCAAGGCACTTGGGGGATAAAATCGATATAGTCCTTGCTTATTTTTTTAGTCTAATAGGTAAAACAAATACATTTATGGTAGCATGCATAGTCATAGAAGTGTATAAAACTTAAAAATTATCAGAGAGGATAGAATGATTAATATTGTTGTTCACAACCTACAGGACAAGAAACTGTTAAAGTCAAGAGCTAGCTGAAACATACCAAGTATGACTGTGTTGGGATGGGTAAATCAATAGCTTATACGCTACATATTAAGGCAGAAACAATGAAAAAATCTTGTATGTGACATCACATTGAAGATTTTGGGGAAAAAACACACAAAAAAACCCTGACTCAATTTTAATAAGCCTAAGTCTTACAGAAGTGGGGAAGATTCTTCAGTTGACCATCAAACCTTGCCGGGGTCCAACCCCAGCAGGTCCAGGGGTCCCCAAAGGTGTGGACGGAGTCGGCGAAGAAGGAACGATACAGAGATAGCGTTCAGTTGATCATCATAGCCGGGTTCGCTTGTCAGGGTCTCCAGCCAGGTTCTGTACAGGTACTCCAGTCAGGTTCAGTGTCCAGGTTCCAGTCAGGTTCTCCTGCCAATCTCTGTAGTCAGGTTCAGTCCAGGATCCCTTGCCATGTTCTCCCGCTAGGCTCTGTCTCTAGGCTCCGAGGCCAGTCCCTCTCCAGGATCCTCCGGCATGCTCTCTCCAGCGAAGTTCTTCTGTCTCTAGAGAACGTTCTGTGTAGGTTCTGTGCCTAGGCTCTGTCTCTCTTGGTCCTGTCTTCCAAGCCCTGTGTTCTCGATTCTGTGTTCTGAATTCTGAGTTCTGAGTCTTTCTGTCTTGTTACAACTGTATTTATACCAGTTGATTTAATCCTATCAATCTCTATTACAAAGGTTAGGGCGTTTCTTATCTCCATTCCAGGGAGAAAAGATTATGTAGTTTAAGCATGATTGTTCGTAGTTAAAGGGATTAATTACCCGCCTGGCACTTAGTTGAGGGGTTTTATTCCCTCCCTAACTTCAGGGGAAAATCCCTACCTGGGGATTCAACCTTTCTCGGAGAGGTGACTTTGGTTAAAACACAGCGCCAAGAAGGTGAGCAAACATATTAAGAACCTGATGCCATATATGCCAGGTCCCTTGAAACAGCAAGGATGGACCGGCTCCCGGCAAAACCTATGGTGTGGGTATCACTGAGGATTTAGTTGGGGTGTCAGTGGCTGGACACAGTTGAACCCACTAACTAATGGGTAGTGTAGGTGAGCGATAAGAGTCTGAGGTAAAGGCATGGCATGGAGTAGCCGAGGAGGAAAATATTTTTGAGAAATTAAGAAGACAAATCTAGTAATCTTAACAATAACAATCAATATTCAATGGATTCAATAACAATCAATATTCAATTGGCATACCCATTCATTATTGGGGCAGTCATCCTTGTGAAAGAAAAATTTAAGTTCCACCATGAAAAGTATGGGTCTTCCATGTAAATGTAAGGATCAACAAGAACAAAAATCATATATTATAGAAAAACAGAAAGTAAAAGGAACCATATTAAAATGATACCTGATTTCTGTAAAAGCTGAACAGACCATTTCCTGTACTCCTAAAATTTCACTTTAAGATATACATACTCAAGAAAAATGTATAAATAGACAGCAAAACACATGTACTAGACTATTCTTAGCAATTATTCATAATAGTGTCAAAATGGAAAAGTCCAAAACTCTTTCATTACTAGTGTTGATAAAATGTGGTATATTCTTACAATTGAATATTATGCATTAATAAGAAAAACATTATAACCTCACAGAAAAAAATAGGTACATTTTGTAAACATAATGCAGAATAAGAGAAGTCAGGGACAAAAGATGATATGTTGTATGAAGCATATTATTATAAAGTAGAAAAACATTTATGATGTTAGCAATCAGTATAGTTGCTATTTGGGGGAAGATAGTGACTAAGAGGGAGACATGAAGAAGAATTACAGGTCCTGGTAATGTCCGATGGCCTGTGTGTGAGTTACCTGGTATAGAATTATATATACTAAGATAAAGAAACAAATTAGGCTCTCTTAGGATTAATCGTATCCCTGGTGTTAAGTGATTTCTCAGACATATAGTCTTTGCACTTTGTAGTCACCTGCATTCTTTTAAGAGTTTAGGCTTACACAAATTGCATTAACATTGTTCACTGGTTGTTTTCTGTGTGTGTATAATCATTCCAAGGACCTGTGTGGGCTGCCCATGGAAACTCACAAGTGGTCATGGACTGGAACAATGCGCTACTTTTTCCCCTGAAAATAATGGCTTCCAGCCAGCTCCTGAGAAGAATGAAACTGCCTTGTGTCAGACTCCCTGCTGTGCATTAGAATTTTGGCTACAGCTGCTACCTTGTTATAACACCCACATTTCTTCTTGCACAGGCCAGCTTCACAGAAAAAAAATTGCCCTGTATTCTTTGTCTAATTATCAACTTCACATACCTTGGAAACAGACTATAGCTCAAACACGTGTATGATTTGAGCCATTAGTGTAATATTATTAAAATCTGGAATAATAAAAAATTAGTCACTGGTAATAGGCTCATACAACAGAAAAATAATGATGGCATAAAATTAGCATTAGTTTTTTTTTTTAAAAAAACTTGACATTACAGTGGACAGATTTATTAGTAGAAATATGAAGTGATTAGATAAATGTAGGGGAAAGAATCCAGCATAGATCAAGGTGAGCCAAGAACCTGTTCAGAACATTGGCAGCCTGCCGAGAATACCTCTGGAAGGGGACAAGCAACTTTAATCTTTATTAAGGAGTAATCATAAGTGGACTGACTCCGAACACCATCTGCTCTCAATGAAGCATTGGAGTTACAGGCTGCTCACTCTGATATGCCCTTCACCCCTGCTCTCCAACTTCACCCAAAGTCCTGTTTTCAAAAGTTCAGCTTTAAAGTTCAGTATAATTAATATCAGTTACAAGAAGCATTTATTTTTCATGAGTAGCAGAGTGGACACCCGAAGTTCCTTTTGCAACGCTGAAAAGCAAGCCACAAGCCACGTGGCAGAAATTATTACCCATCTAGTGGTATCTATTCAGGCAAGAGAGGGAAGATTTTCAGTTGGATGCTAATATAAATCTCTGAAGGTTAGAAATCAACTCTTGAGCCTACTTGTTTTGCAATGTAATACTAAGTTTAGATTAATGATAAAGAGAGACAGGTGTCCTGTCCTTGATATAAAATTAGATAGAAGAAATGCGTGCATTCTGGTTTCTAATATTACACTATCCTGGATTAACCAAGGTATCTCTAATTTCATTTGTTTTGTTGTGCCCTATGGAATATTGTGCTCTATTGAATAGGGCACATCACCTCAAGTTACTTAAATTGTATGGGAGCCTAGAGTTAATCTGTGATGCTTCGTAAGACACACCTATCATAGGTAAATGTGACTGCATTGCAATACAGGGTGTTTGTGTGGATTGAAGAGTGCCCCCCCAAAATGTATCTCTGAGTATTAACCCCCTATATTTCTGAATGTGTCCTTAATTGGGAATAGGATCTTTTCAGATATAATTAAGGATATCAAGATGAGAACATTGTACACTTAGGGTAGACTCTAAATTCAATGACTAGTGTCCTTATAGAGAAAGACGGCGTTCTGAGACACAGAGACTCAGAGGGGAGGCATGGGAAGATGAAAGCAGAGATTAGAATGATGTACCCACAAGCCAAGGAACACCAGGGATTGCATGCAACATCAAAAGCTCTTGGGGTCCAACCCCAGCAGGTCCAGGGGTTCCCAAAGGTGTGGACGGAGTCAGCGAAGAAGGAATGACGCGGAGGCAGCGTTCAGTTGATCAGCATAGCAAGGTTCTCCAGCCAGGATCTCCAGCCAAGTTCTGTCTTTATTCTGTTACATCTGCATTTATACCAGTTGATTTTAATCCTATCCATTCTATTCCAAAGATTAGGGTGTTTCTTATCTCCATTCCAAGGTTACTCTATTGTTCTATTAAGCTACAAGGGAGTAACTGAAGGAGATTATTTTAAGTAAAGATTATATAGCTTAAGCATGATTGTTCATAAAGTGATTAATTACCTGCCTGGCACTTAGTTAAGGGGTTTTATTCCCTCCCTAACTCCAGGGAAATATCCTTACCTGGCGAAACAACCTTTCTCGGGGAGGTGGTACTGGTTAAAACACATAGCGTTAAGAGGGGGAGCAAACATATGCCATATACACCAGGTCCCTTGAAACATAAGCTGTGCAGATGTTTCTTCCCTGCAGCGACTATGTCAAGCAGCAAGGGTGGATCGGCTTCCGGCAAAAAGCGAAGACAGAGACATGGAAGAGACTCTCCTAAAAAGAACCAATTTGGCACACACCATGATTTTGGACTCTAGATCGCTGAACGAAAGAATACATTTCTGTGGTCTTAAGGTGCCTGCTTTGCGGTAATTTGTTAGGGCAGTCCTAGGGAATTACTATGGGGATAGTTACTATTAATTTAAATTTTCACGGAATCGTTTTGTGAGCTTAGGAGAAAGAGACCCATTGGTGTTCAGAAGACACTGACTGTTAAGTAGACCTTTGCCCTCCTCTCTTATAGTTCACATTTTTTTTCCACATTCACTCCTTCCTTTCCTTTGCCAAGACATGTTGCAAAGCAAAGATACCGTTCTTCAAGGACCATAGTCAAGATAACATGATCAAAATGAAAGACTTCAGAATATTCATGGAATTTGTTTTGGCAGAGTCTTTAGATAGGTTATGGACAGACAACATGATATTAGACGCCACTACATTTCACTGACATCAAAATGTAGGAGGTACAACTGTTGTCCTGTGGATGTTAGTGCTGTGGCTTACTGTGATTATGGAAATGCAACACATTTTTCCCCAAAGACAATGTACACTTACGCATGAAATCAACTTGCCTTTGTATTTTCCTGATTAGCGTCTCCATAGTGCCTGGTAACTTTCTTAAGGCAAACTCCTACCACCCAAGGAACATACGTTACTGTTTCCTGTGACTTCCATTCCTAGGGCCACTCTCAAAGGATACCACCACATTACTATCAAAACATATACTTATGACTCGGCATAACTCAGTCACCCTGACATCATTTTTTTAAATCTTTCAGTACTTAATGACTTGTTGTCGTTCTTTAAATAAAACTGTGGAGCAAATAAGAAAACAGTTTGTTCCTAATTTGCAAAAGCAGTCGCAAACAACCTAAATCCCCTAAAATGAAATTACTAGAGATAATGTTCTAAGAGTCAGTCTCTTTGTCATCAAACAGAATTTTTAAACAGTTATGTTTTAAGATTGAAGCACTTCTCTTTTCAGACTATTCCTTATCTTGTGAAGTTGTCCTTGTGAAAGATTTGCAATGACAGACTATCAGATCATTAGGGTTCATAAGGGATAGCTGGGAGGAACAGAAAGAATTTCAATGTTAACAAATATTTTGAAGTTTTCTTTAGATAGGCTGTAATGACAAGTACAAAAAGGAAAATGAACATAAATTGTTTTTAGATAATAATTGGTGCATAGCAATGAAAGCCGTAATTTAGATACAAGAAACAGTTTAATGCAATGAAACGAAATGTGCCAAGAAAACAGAACTTCAGTATTTCCCACAGGAGTTAAAGGCATTTGATAACCAGGAAGTTGAAATACCTAGATAATAAATCTATCCTGAATATATTTTAACTGTTCGCTGTCAGCTTATGTTCCTTTGCTTTGCTTTTTGTTCCTGACATCAAATGCAGGACTGAGGGAAAATGGTCTTTGTATTGGTTTCCAAGGGCTGCCATAATAAGTCACCACATATTTAATGAGCTAAAACAAGAGAAGCATCTTCTCTTACATTTCTAGCAGCTACAAGTCCAATGTCAAGGTGACAGCAGGGCCATGCTACCTCTGAAGGCTCTAGGGAAGAACCCTTCCTTGCCTCCCCCAAGCTTAGGGAAGCTCCTGACAATCCTGGCTGTTCCCTGGTTTGTAGATGCATCAATCCTGTCTCTGCCTCCATTGCTCTCTTCCTTCTGTCTCTGTCTCTGCCTCCTGTAAGTCTCTGTGTGTCCTCTTCTTATAAAGGCGCCGGTCAATGGGTTTAGGGCCCACCCTAAGCCAATGTGACCTCATCTTAACTAATCACACCTGCAAAGATGCTGTTTCCAAATATGGGTGTTCTTTGGGTGGATATGAAGTTGGGGGAGATACTTCAGGAGTATTCAAACAACTTTACTTCCAATGCTCTAATCCTAAAATAACCCTTCTTATTATTTTGCCTTCTTATTAAGGAGAGAAAAGGAAGCTATAGTCTACCTTGTTTCTTCATGAACCCTTACATAAGGATGAAAAATAAAATGAAACTAATTATTTGGCCTATGGTTGTGTGAGATTTTGTCCATAAGTCAGGAGGGCTACTGTTACAGTATTTGGTGCTCATTAACTAAAGTTGGTAGACAGTATAATGTTGGGGACCCAAAGTGGTTCCAGTCTTTCACAATACCATGAACTTTGGCCAGCTCCAGACAAAATGTCAGCCCTTAGAAACAGTGGGAAATAAATAAATCCAAAACTATCACCACTAACTGAAAAATTAATCCACCAACATCTGCCACAGATTGAGCTAGTGAAGTTGCCTTTGTAAACACCAATACCTCTTCCAAGTAATCAGGACCATCTGTAAACTGTCTATTTCATTTCCCATTAATTATTTTCATTTAAAAGAAATATAAACAACTGGTATCCATAAAGAGATTGGTTGTCTTCTTCCATTGATGATAGATCATACATATCCATTCTTTCCAGGAAAGTTTCTGTCTATGTACTTTTGCTTCTGCAGTCCAACTACCATAGTAAGAATAAGTCCACTTGGATGAAATTAACCAACAAAAATGTACTGTTATGAAATGTACTGTTAGTACATTCATTACTTCATTTGATGGAAAGAGCTCACTGAATTAGAGACTTTAAATTCACCCCATTTTGAAGGTAAGAAAACTGAGGGTAAGGAGATGAACTAAACTGTCCAAGGTCATAAACACAGCGAGCGAAGGATTTGAGATACAAAATCAAACAGTTTGAGTCCAGAGCCCATGTACTTTACCATGATGCCATGCTGTATAGTCTACTCTCTTACACCTCAAGTTTGCACACAAGCTGCCAGGAACTCTTAGGAATCTCCCTTATCTTAAACCTTGCCTTTGGCTTTTTCTGCCTTTGGCTCTTTGACATGCTACTCCATCAGCTAGTTTCCTTTACTTTTATTATTATTTTTGATGGATATTTTCCCATTGATTTTTAGAGAAACTGGAAGAGAGAGGGAAAGACAGAGAGAAATATCAATGTGAGAGAAACACATCTCTTGCACGAGCCCCATCCAGGGCCTGGGCTGGGGAGGAGCCTGAAACCAAGTGTCCTTGACTGGAATGCAACCCAGGACCCTTCGGTCTGTAGGCAGACACTCTATCCACTGAGCCAACTGGCTAGTCCAGATTCCTTTACTTTTAAAGCCAGCTATCCTTTGCTATCTCTCTTCCAAGACAGTAGTCTTAGATACAGCTCTAGTTTCTGAATCAATAGTCACCCAAGTCCACCACCCCAAGCTATACTTTCTGCTACCTGTCTTAGTCAGCTTGGGCTGTGACTACAAAAGACCACAGCATAGGTGGCTTACACAAAAGATATGTTCTTCTTATAGTTCTGGAGGATGGAGAGTCCGAGATCATGGTGCTGGCAAATTCATTTCTTGGTGAGGGCTCTATGCCTAGCTTACAGACCGGCCAACTTCTCACTGCGTTTTCACATAACAGACATAGAAAGCTTTGGTGTCTCTTCCTCTTCTTATGGGGACACTAAGCCTATCATGGGGCCCCACCCTCACAATCTCATTTTTTTCCTCCTTTTCCTTTTTTTAAATATATTTTGATTGATTTCAGAGAGGAAAGGAGAGGGAGAGAGAGATAGAAACATCAATGATGAGAGAGAATCATTTATCGGCTGCCTCCTGCACACCCCCTACTGGGGATCGAGCACTCAACCCAGGCATGTGCCCTTGACCAGAATGGAACCTGGGACCCTTCAGTCCACAGGCCAACACCCTAACGCTCTATCCACTGAGCCAAACCAGTTAGGGCCACAATTTCATTTAACCTTGTTATTGCCCACCCCTTTCTAATCAGCATCACATTAGAGGTCGGGATTTCAACATATGAATTTGGGGGACACAATATTAAGTTTCATTTCATCTAAATAAAAAAATGTTGTTGTTGTCAGAGTTTTGTTACTTATTCTCAAAATGGCAACATAGAATAATGAAATACATAGGAAATTTGCAATTTCATGAACCCATATCACTTTTATCATGGGAACCATAAATAGTATCTAAAAGTCATTTAATGTAAAGAATTTCTTAAACTGGCTTCTGAGAATTGCAATGGTCAGATCCTATACTACTTGAGTAAAATGCACCTATGTTTGAAAATTCTTTGTGTATTTTTTCTTTGTTTGAGGATCTGATCATTAAAATATGTGGAATGTGCAATGCCAGAGTATTGTTTTAGGATCCCTAGAACAAGCCTTAGAATTTCTCTGCCATCTAAACCTGGGAGAAAAGTGCATTATCAGCATGTCCCCTCTCGCTTCAGGGAAGGCACAGGTCAGCTCTCCTCCCGTCAGCACCTCAAGAATTGTCCACAGTTGAGTTAGCTGCAGCCTTAGGCTTATTTCACTTCACCTTCCTAAGTTTCACCTTTGCAACTCTACTCTCTTGAGGTTCTACTAAATTACTGGTATTCCTACTTTTACTTTATTCCACTTAATAGTTTCTTTAGAAGAGGAAGAGCCCAAGGGAGGCTGGTGGTCCCAAACCAAGGAAAGATTGGTTTCTCAAAAATGGGCTAAGGAGAAATGCAACTTAGTACATTGTTGTTTTTCCAGTATAGTGTTTGCAAAAAGGTGACAAGCACAAAACCAGTGAATATATTTTAGGTAATGTATAAATAAACACAACACAACATTTTAAGATTGTACATTTATTATAATCTATGTACCACATAACTGGGTTTCAATCAACTAATGGACCACATATACAACAGTGGTCCTATAAGATTAGAATGAAGCTGAAAAATTCCTATTGCCAAGAGACATCTTAGCCATCTTAATATCATAGCAAAATGCATCACTGATATGTTTGTGGTGAAGCTGGCCAAAACAAAACTACCATATTGCTAGTCAAGTAAAAATATACTACATATAATTATATACAGTACATAATACTTACTATTAACAATAAAATACTATATTACTGGTTTATGTATTTTCTATACTATATTTTTTTTTGTTTTTTGCTTGTCCTCACCTGAGGATACTTTTTCCATTTAATTATTAGAGAGAATGGAAGGAGGAGAGAGAGAGAGAGAGAGAGAGAGAGAGAGAGAGAGAGAGAGAGAGAGAGACATTGATGTTAGAGGGACACATCCATTGGTTGCCTCCCACGCTGTCCCAACCAGGGCTGGGGATCAAACCTGCAAACCAGGTACATGCCCTTAATGGGGAATTGAACTGCAACATGGGTGAACACTAACCACTGAACTACACTAGGGTTATACTGTACTTTTAATCATTATGTTAGAGTATGCTCTCTTCACTTATAAAAAAAAAGTTTGTCATAAAAAAGAATTATGTTAGCAGCAGGCTCATACATTTCATGTTTACCCCCTCTCTTGCTTGCATCATTTTCTCTTGTGCTTGATTGAATCCCATATTGTTTTATACAGTAACATGCTATACACACAGGCTTGTAACCTGGAAGCAATGGGCTCTATCATATAGCCAAAGTAAGTATACTCTGTGATGTTTGCACAATATAATATTGGCTACACATTTCTCAAAACATATCCCTGTCATTAAGTGGGCATCTATATATACAAAAGCCTAAGTGACTATTACAAAGGTCGACTGGATGACCAGTGGAACGGTTGCTATGACATGCACTGACCACCAGGGGGCAGATGCTCAATGCAGGAGCTGCCCCCTGGTGGTCAGTGTGCTCCCACAGCCAACCTCCTGTGGCTGGTCAACCTCCTGTGGTTCCTCTCCACCCCCCACCTCTACCCCCTACTGGGTGAGGCAGCCCCCATCAACCCTGATCGCCAGCCAAGCCAAGGGACCCCACCTGTGCACGAATTCTTGCACTGGGCCTCTAGTGATTATATATAATACAAAACACAGTAAGTCAATCATATCTATGTTTGTCATTGCTTCTAATAACAAGGTGAAGTTAATAAAGTGAGTCAAAAAAAACTCAATTTAAAGAGAGAAAAGTCTGAATGTAACCACACAGAAACTCCATTTCTTTAAGATGACCCTCTCTCTTTTCTGTCTGTCCACTCTCTTCCTTAGTTATTCAGCCCTTTGGACATTAGATTCTGGCCAGCACCAACTGTGTTAAGAAAAAAGAACAAAGATGCAAGTATGTTGACTACATAAACAGAGTTTCGCTCAAGCTAAAGATAACTTCAGTTGTTTTTTAGCATGAAAGCAGAATGACCCTATGGACCAACCCTCAGGAAACCATATAGAATGGTGCCCTGACAGATATCAGGACTTGATATGATGATCAACTACCTTGGCCAACCCATCAGTAGAGCCCACGACCCCAACTCCCTTAGTCACCATGATTAATAGTTTTTTTCTGTAAATAGTCTTTCCCCTGAGTGCCATTGGGGAGCCAGGTCTTTGAGTACTAGTTTACTTGGGACTCCAGGCTTGGCACCATTTCTTCAACTCATAAACTCATAATCTCTTTGCTGCAAACTCCTGCTCACATTTGGAGAACGAACCCCTTTAGTCAGGTAACAAATAAAACATGCAATGAGACTATGTGAATGACAAAAGTCTGGAAAGTATTGTCTTAAAAGATCAAGATACTTATTAAATACAGAAAACACACACATTCAGACTTTGGAGTGAGATGACTCTTGCACAGAATTACTTCAATGTCTATGGCCTGCCTTAGTTTCTTAATCAAAAAGTATAGAATGTCTTTTTTAAAGTACACTTATAAGGAGTAACATCCTAATTACCTGATAGGGTCCATAATAGGTAGCTAATAAATTTTAGTTTTCTTTTTCCCTCCTCCACCCATCTGATAAAATAATAAACATAATAAGTGAGGTTTGTGGGTTGGCTCAGGTCTACAAACATTTTCCTTTCTTCCCACACTTACCTCTTCTTTTTCGATCACGCAAATGACCTCTATTACTCCTTGAAAACTGCCGGGAGCCGGTCCATCCTTGCTGTTTCAAGGGACCTGGCATATATGGCATACAGTTCTTAATATGTTTGCTCACCTTCTTGGCGCTGTGTTTTAACCAAAGTCACCTCTCCGAGAAAGGTTGAATCCCCAGGTAGGGATTTTCCCCTGAAGTTAGGGAGGGAATAAAACCCCTCAACTAAGTGCCAGGCGGGTAATTAATCCCTTTAACTACGAACAATCATGCTTAAACTACATAATCTTTTCTCCCTGGAATGGAGATAAGAAACGCCCTAACCTTTGTAATAGAGATTGATAGGATTGAATCAACTGGTATAAATACAGTTGTAACAAGACAGAAACACTCAGAACTCAGAACACAGAAATCATGAGACAGAATTCAGAACTCAGAACTTAGAACAGAATCAAGAAGACAGAGCCTACACGGAGCCTAGAGACAGAAGAACTTCGCTGGAGAGAGCATGCCGGAGGATCCTGGAGAGGGACTGGCCTCGGAGCCTAGAGACAGAGCCTAGCAGGAGAACATGGCAAGGGATCCTGGACTGAACCTGACTACAGAGATTGGCAGGAGAACCTGACTGGAACCTGGACACTGAACCTGACTGGAGAGCCTGGACAGAACCTGGCTGGAGAACCTAGCGAGGGAACATGGCTACAGAACCTCGCTGGAGATCCGAAGCAGAACCTCTCTGGAGATCCGGGCTAGAGATCCTGGCTAGGTTGCTGATCAACTGAACACTGTCCCCGTGTCATTCCTTCTTCGCCGACTCCGTCCACACCTTTGGGGACCCCTGGACCCGCTGGGGTTGGACCCCGGCATCTGGCGCCCGAACAGGGACCCCTACGTAAGCCCCACTCTCGGGATGGATAGGACTCCACCATAGGAAGAGGGTGGATAGTCTTCGCCGACTCCGTCCACACCTTTGGGAACCCCTGGAACAGGATTCCCCTAGGTAAGCCCCCCTCCCCCATTGAGAACCCCCACACTCGGGACGGATCAGACTCCACCGTAGGAAGAGGGTGGATAGTCTTCGCCGACTCCGTCCACACCTTTGGGAACCCCTGGAACAGGATTCCCTTAGGTAAGCCCCCCCCATTGAAAACCCCCACACTCGGGACGGATAGGACTCCACCAGGGTGCTACAGACCCCCCTGTAGAGGATAAATAGGGTAAGAAGGTGGATAGTACAGAACTTAGATTGAGAAGATGTGCCATACTGAGTCCAAAGAAAGAAGACTCTGTATTGATCTTTAGATTAAGAAGATGTGCCATACTGAGTCTAAAGAAAAAAGACTCTGTATTGATCTTTTAACATATATGCTTGCTAGCAGAGGAATTAAGGTTATTCCCAGTCAGACAGAACGTTTTATACAAGAAGTATGTCCATGCTTTTCTGAGGAAGGAAAGGTGCCGGAAAGGTAAATGTAGAGGCATGGGAGAAGGTAGGCCCAAGGAGCCCTATCCTTAACCCCACTGCAGCCTTTCCACCCCGGGAAAGTGCAGGATTGGCAAGCTCTCCCTGGGGTGATAGATCAGGACTCAGGTAATAGCAGAAAGTGCCAATACTACTCTTAAAATGGATACAAGAGAGCATTTCAGGTTTTTCTTTTTAATGCCTGCTTTTAAAAAATAAAAAAGGGGGAATTTGCCGGGAGCCGGTCCATCCTTGCTGTTTCAAGGGACCTGGCATATATGGCATACAGTTCTTAATATGTTTGCTCACCTTCTTGGCGCTGTGTTTTAACCAAAGTCACCTCTCCGAGAAAGGTTGAATCCCCAGGTAGGGATTTTCCCCTGAAGTTAGGGAGGGAATAAAACCCCTCAACTAAGTGCCAGGCGGGTAATTAATCCCTTTAACCACGAACAATCATGCTTAAACTACATAATCTTTTCTCCCTGGAATGGAGATAAGAAACGCCCTAACCTTTGTAATAGAGATTGATAGGATTGAATCAACTGGTATAAATACAGTTGTAACAAGACAGAAACACTCAGAACTCAGAACACAGAAATCATGAGACAGAATTCAGAACTCAGAACTTAGAACAGAATCAAGAAGACAGAGCCTACACGGAGCCTAGAGACAGAAGAACTTCGCTGGAGAGAGCATGCCGGAGGATCCTGGAGAGGGACTGGCCTCGGAGCCTAGAGACAGAGCCTAGCAGGAGAACATGGCAAGGGATCCTGGACTGAACCTGACTACAGAGATTGGCAGGAGAACCTGACTGGAACCTGGACACTGAACCTGACTGGAGAGCCTGGACAGAACCTGGCTGGAGAACCTAGCGAGGGAACATGGCTACAGAACCTCGCTGGAGATCCGAAGCAGAACCTCTCTGGAGATCCGGGCTAGAGATCCTGGCTAGGTTGCTGATCAACTGAACACTGTCCCCGTGTCATTCCTTCTTCGCCGACTCCGTCCACACCTTTGGGGACCCCTGGACCCGCTGGGGTTGGACCCCGGCAGAAAACAAGATTTATTCTCAGAAGATTTTTGGTTTCATATTATGAAGGAAAAAAAAAACACCTCACAAGCTTCAAACTCTTAAAATCTGTTCTAAGCTGTTTTGTTTCTTTTGAAAGATGGGAATTGACCAATCTTATTTTCCAGTGGCTGTTTAGAAGCTGGGTCAGAAAAAGTTAACTTTTTTAAAGAAATGAAAAACACATTGCCTTTTCAAGAAAAAAAAAAATATACCTGACTGTCAGTGAGAATAAAGCAATGTTCCAGTAATACTGAGTAGTTCTCTAGCAATTTTTCAGTACTCATCAGTGATAAATTTTTTATAAGGGATATAATTCTGTGGTTCTGAAATTTAAATACACTTTTTTGAACTATCTGCATAAGTAAAAATTGATTTTTATGGGAATATGGAACTATTTAGCTGAAAATTATGTAATGATTGATTGAAGCAGCAATCATTTCAATAGAAGGATATTTGCATAGTTTTTAATGATCCCTTGCATAAAATATGTAAATTTCTTGAAACTTTTATTTTATATTGAACCAAAGGCTTGTTTGCAAAACACTTTAAAAGAAGGCAGAGTTAGCTTTCCTATTTTAAAAAATATGTTTAATTGCATGTAGAAATATCTGTATACTGTAGATTTTAAAACAGAGCCATTAGGTAAAAATGAAATTAACCTTATAACTCTGACCTTTTACAAAGTTTTCAATCTATCTCTTGAAGATAATATTTATCTACTAGAACTGAAAAGGAAGTGTAAGATACTATAAATATTCAGGAGAAAGAGAGTCACTAAGAAAGCTTAAAGATTTCTCCTATACAAGATAACCTACTCATACTGGGACTTTGAGTTGAAAAACCCTTTAGAGATATTGCAAGGCAGGAAATATCTCAAAGGCAAATGTAATTTCTTTGGGACTCACCATGGAAAGAAGACCATGACTTCATAATTTCTAGGAAGACAACATTAAAATAGTTTTATACATTGGCCTGAGTGATTTATTTCTTTATTAGTTTAGCTTCTAGAGAATAAACTGCAAGAGTTCTTCTCTAAAAAAATTACAAATATATTACTTAAAACAAAAACAAATCTTTTAAGCACTCCAGGTAACCAAAGAATAATGGTCATTGATTAAATTTAATTCTATAATCCTCAAAAAAAACATAATAGTAAACAGGAAAAGTAAATGAAACCCTTCGTTGCCCATGAATACAGCCAACCAATTTAAATTTACATGTAAGTAGGGGGACATATCCAAAAACTAATAGACATCCATGTTAGTAGATCTGGAGAAATAAATCATGTTATAATTTCCATATACTTAGAAAAGTCAAATTCTTAAAATTACTTAATAGAATGGGAATTCATTGATGCTTCATTAATATAACAGTAATATTTATCTATGTAAATCTATGTCATCAATCTATTAATCAATAATATTCCTATCTATATGGATAAATAGATGAATATATGTTTTATTTATTTTTTGAATGTTTTTATTTATTTAGAGAGAGAGGAAGGGAGAGGGATAGAAATGTCAATCTTTTGCCTCCTGCACATCCCTACTGGGGATAGAGCCTACAACCCAGACAGGTGCCCTGACTGGAAATCAAACCAGTGACCTCTTGGTTTATGTGTCAATGCTCAACCACTGAGCAATATTGGCCGGGCATGAATAGATATTTTAGCCAAAGCCAGCATCTTACTTAATGGGGAAACAAAGGCTGATTTCCCATAAAAAAAAGAAGCATTATAAAAATGCACCTATGTCTACTCTTATTTCATATTTGGTTGGTGATATTATCAATGTAACCAGAGTAAATGAAACAATTAGAGGCATAAAATTGAAAAGAATAAGTAAACTATCTCTATGTACAAACCATAAGATAACGTCCCTGAAAAATTGAAAAGAATAAATTTAAAAGGCTATACACAATAAGAAGTCAGGAAAATAGCAGAGTAAATAATTAATATAAAGTATCAATAGACTTTCTATGTCTTCAAACAATAATAAGTTGGAAAGAGAAAAAAATTTCTAGTGCAAATTTAAAGATTAAATAGTTATAAAGTAGACTAAAATGAGTAAAACAATATTTAAATTTCCTGAAAGAACAAAAAAATAATTGGACAAATGAAAGGCCAAACCATATTCTTACAACTAGATATTAAAAAAAAAGTAAACCAAGTCAGTAAATTTACTATAATCACAGGAAATGGAGCCATTTATCATCCAGAGCTAGATAAATTTATTATAATATCCTTGTTGACAATTTTACCAAATAATAATTATAGGAGAAAACCTGAAAAAGATAAGCAGTTAGAGAAGGGTCAGGGTAGACCTATCAGAAATTAAAACAAACTAAAATTGAAAAACTGGAAACCCTCTATAATTCAGTCAAAGTCAAAAGAGGATAGGTATTGGCACCTGAATAATCAGATAGCAATGTTGATATATGTTTTCAGTGACATCTGAAATCTCTAGGGGAAGTAAACTTTTTAATCAATAATGTTGGGAAAATGAATAGTCATTTACAAAATTATATAACTGAAGCAGTATCCCATAGCTTACACCAGACTACTTACAAATGGATTAAAGAGTTTAAAAACTACAAGCAGTAAATAAAAACATAAATGGATTACTTTATAATCAAGGAATAAAGATAAGCTACTTCACATTCAAAATTCAGAAACAACAAAGATAAGACTGATATATTAAGTTTTCAAAGAAAAATAAAACACTGTAAGTAAACTACAAACAAAACACTTTGGAAATCATATTACAGGAAAACAGTTTATCTTCCTAGCATATAAAAAGCTCCTCATAATTAAGAGGTAAACAGTAAAAAAATCATAATATAAAATGGGGCAAACTATGTATAGAGAGTTTCAGGAAAAGCAAATGACATTGACTAATATGAAAAGAATAATGTCTCATTCAAAATAAAATACATATAAAATAAACTACAAAGTGATGATGCAATCTCACCTCTTATATTGACAAAAATTCAAAGGATTCACACCATGTTCTGTTGGCAACAGTAGGAGAAAGAGACCATCCATAATGTTGCCAGGGTGATTGCAAAATGGCATAATTCCTATAGAGGAGAATGTGCCAACAGCAAACAAAATTGCATAGCATTAACGCCTTGACTCAGCAATCGATTACAAGGATTTCAAGTAGGAGAGAAAGAAAACCACCCCATGTGTGAAATATTAAGGCAAATGGTGATTCTTGGCAGAATTATTTGAAACAACAAAAGGTTGGAAATTATTCAAATGTGCCGCATTAGAAGAATGATTTAATGGACCACTAACTGTACTTCTTCCAAAAGAGGGTACCATGCAGGTGAAAAGAAATATAAAGACCAGCATTTTGGTACTGGTAACAAAGGATCACCAGGTTATAGTAAATGAAATTTTTTAAGAAGTGAAAATACAAATATACATATGCCTGTACTTGCTTATTTTTTTCAAAAATAATAAGCTACAAAACATACAAGAAATAATTAAAATGTTTGCTTACAAAGGGAATAGAAATTATAATGAAAGCAAGATTTCTTTGAGAATTTAAAATAGTTTTCTCTTTTAAACCATGTAAATGACTTTATTTATGTATTAACACATAAATGAATCATGAGAAATATCTCTAAAATGAAGAACAAAGTAAAACACATGAATAAAATCTTATATAAAATTTGGTTTTATCATTATACTAGAGGCCTGATGCACAAAATGCATGGAAGAGTAGGCCTTCCTTCCCCCCGGTGCTGGCCCAGCCTCCCTCTGGCACTGGGACCCAGGGTTCCCTCACAGCCCCAGCTTCGTCCAGAAGGTCCTCTGGAAGGATGTCAGCTCTAATTAGCATATTATGCTTTTATTATTATAGACAGAATTTAAGCATATAATCAGTGAATTCCTCTGACAATAAATCTGTAATAGTATATATTCTAGTACAAAAAAACTACCAAAATGTCTTAAACTTCACCCAGTGATATTATCTTTAGCACATAGTTGATACCATTATGAAATGTATGATAAATCAAATAAGTATATAAGATAATATTAGAAACCAAGCATTTCAACGTGTAAACAAAGAATCAAATATAAAATTAAAGAAGAAAGAAACCCCATGATATTAAATTTGTATTAGGAATGTCAGGTATAGTTGTTATCTCTCTTCAAATTGTACTATTCACAATTAAAAAATACTATCAAGGAAATTCTGGATATACCTACACCTTAGCAGTTTATAGATATTTCATATAGTGACCAAGCTTTCATACTTTTACTTTTTTTCACTCTAATGTTACCTAATTTATTATATGTAGCAAGAGGAATATTGATTCTTCAGTAATGGTAATGTTAGCAAGAGGTATTTATTAACTGCCCGCACCATGTCAGGCATTGTATCAAGGTGATATATTATTTGGATTTCATTCACTTTAAATCTTTTTTTTAAAATATATATTTTATTGACCTTTTTTTACAGAGAGGAAGGGAGAGGGATAGAGAGAAACACCAATCAGCTGCCTCTTGCACCCCCGCCCCCACTGGGGATGTGCCCGCAACCAAGGTACATGCCCTTGACTGGAATCGAACCTGGGACTCTTCAGTCTGCAGGCTGTTGCTCTGTCCACTGAGCCAAACCGGTTAGGGCGTCATTCACTTTAATAATCTGAATTTTACAGGTAAGGGTACCAAGCTTGGTTTAGCAAAATAGTTTTCCTTGTCCAAGTTCACACAACTAGTAACATAGGATTCTAAATATATCTGACTTTGAATTCTATGCTTCTAATCATTGCCCTGTGCTGTTATGGTTGTTTGGTTTCAAGTTGAAGTCATTCCTTTCATATTTCAGGGGTCTAATATTCTCTGTATTATTGAATGTAATATTTAGTTTGAACAAATCAGTTTTATGTTGTGTGTTTCACATTTCTCACCTCTAAAATATGTGGTTTGGACAAGTCAATTCTAAGGTTCCCTTCTAGCACTAAAGGTCTATGACTCTATAATTTTCTTAGACTATAGCTTATTGGAAGCATTTCACATAACACAATTCTTAGACCAACAAAACCAATCTGCTAGTCTTTTCCTTTCTGGCTGACAACAGCTTCTTCTGCAAACTAAATCCAGTTTTGTGTTTTGTTTTGTTTTTAGAATTAATTTTTAAAAATATTTATCATTGAGAGTATTACAGATTCCCTCTTTAATCCCCCGTTGCCCCCCTCCACCCAGTTCCCACCCCAAGCCTTCACCACCCTATGGTCTGTGTCTATGGGCATATAAGTTCTTTGCATATAAGTTTTTTGGTTAATCTCTGTCTGCCTGCCCCCCTTCCCTCTGAGATTCCTCAGTTTGTTCCATATTTCCATGCCACTGGTTCTATTTTATTCATCAGTTTGTTTTGTTCATTAAATACTGCCTCTTCCTTCTTGCCATTCTTTCCTCCTCCCAATTTTGCCTTTTTAAAGCTGCTTCTTTATTATTATTATTATTATTATTATTATTATTATTATTATTACTAGAGGCCCAGTGCACAAAAATTTGTGCACTCGGGTGGTGGGGGGGTGTCCCTCAGCCTGGCCTATGCCCTCTTGCAGTCTGGGACCCCTCGGAGGATGTCCACCTGCTGGCTTAGGCCCGCTCCCTGGGGGATTGGGCCCAAGCTGGCAGTCAGACATCCCTCTGGCAGCCCGGCAGCCCTCGGGGGATGTCCACTTGGCAGCAGGGAGCAGGCCTAAGCTGCAGTCGGACATCCTTAGTGCTGCTGAGAAGGCAGGAGAGGCTCCCACCACCACTGCTGTAATGGCAGCCATCAGCCTGGCTTGTAGCTGAGGAGAGCTCCTCCTGTGGGAGCGCACTGACCACCAGGGGGAAGCTCCTGCATTGAGTGTCTGCCCCCTGGTGGTCAGTGTGTGTCATAGTGACCAGTCATTCCCAGTGGTTCTGCTGTTAGGGTCAGTTTGCATATTACCCTTTTATTATATAGGATAGAGGCCTGGTGCATGGGTGGGGGCCAGCTGGTTTGCCCTGAAGTGTGTCCCGGATCAAGGTGGGGGTCCTGCTGGGGTGCCTGACCAGCCTGGGTGAGGGGCTGATGGCTGTTTGCAGCTGGTCACACCCCCTTCAGGTTGGGGTTCCCCACTGGGGTGCCGGGCCAGACTGGGTGAGGGGCTGATGGCTGTTTGCAGACTGGTCAAGCTTCTCCCAGTGGGGACCCTCACCCCATGGAGGTTTGGCCAGCCTGGGTGAGGGGCTGATGGCTGTTTTCAGGCTGGCCACACCCCCTTTAGGGTGGGGCGTCCCCACTGGGGTACCTGGCCAGTCTGGGTGGGGGGCTAAGGGCCGTTTTCAGGCTGGCCAAGCCCCCTGATGATGGAAGCTCCCAGCCTCTCCTTTTTTTCTTTTTTTTTATTCTGGGATTTATTTACCTTCTATAATTGAAACTTTGTAGCCTTGAGAGGAGCTCAAAGCCAGCCAGGGCGGGCGGGAGGGAGGGAAGCCTCCTGCCTGCTCCAGCTCTGTGGCCATGGCCAGCTGAAAGCAGGTATCTGGGGTTTATTTGCCTTCTATAATTGAAACTTTGTTGCTTTGAGTGGAGCTCAGAGCCCGCCATGGCAAGTGGGAAGCTTGGCTTCCTCCATCACTGGGGTAACCAAGCCTCCTGCTTGTTCCAGCTCCATGGCTATCAGCTGCCATCTTGGTTAATTTGCATATAGTTGCTCTGATTGGCTGGTGGGCATGGCTTAAGGCATAGTGAAGGTATGGTCAATTTGCATGTTTTTATTTTATTAGTGTAGATTATTATTAATTTACTGTTCCTTTCCCTTCACTGGTCACTGATTTGCAGACTCAAAGAGACCAAACAATTATTCAGAAAGTCAGTTTTAATATTTGTTAACCTTGTCAGCAAAGGAAGGTTCATACTATTAGAGAAGGCCATGATTCCTTGAGGAGCTATTTCCTTTTGAAATGGTTTTAAAAGAGCAAAAAGGCCTCTAAAATACTTCCCTCATTTTTCTGCTTTGATAGTTGAAATATTTGCTATCGGTTATCTCTTTACATGAAGACACTGAGGTTCTAGTAGGGTTCTTCTACTGTAAAATGTACATATGTTAAGCAAGCGATCGGGAGGTAAAACGATGTGGAGGAATAGAGAAAGCTAGAGCCATTTATTAAGTTATTAAAATGATTTCACTTAATAACTATTCTCACAATCATGGAGAGTCTGGAGGAACAGAGGACACCAACCAGGTAAATGTTGAGTGTTAAAATAGGATGGCTTGCTTGATAAAGTGATGGGTAGAATCACTGGTAGGAGGTAGAGAATAGCCTGAGGGTATCCTGGTGAAATGACAAATGAAACTGGGAACTTGGCCTACTTAACAATTTCGCCCTAGGCTAGCCCATCTATGGAGGTCATCTTCTTCAACCCCAGGCCTGCAGAATTGATTGCATCGAAGCACATAGGACAGTAGGGTTTCTATCCAATACCTAAATATTTCTATCAAAGGAGTTCCAATAACCTTGGCCCAGAGAGAATTTATCACAAACTGTTTACTCCACATTTTTAAAAGCATAAATACCCAAAGCCAGGCAATAATGACAACTGTGTAAACTACACACTGCCTGTCTCTGAGACGAGCCTGGTGCTGCACCAGCAATGAGAACACAAGGCACTTGCTCTCTTGCATATTAAGTTGGGAAGATCTGTCTCAGACGTTCTACAGAGATTTCTCAATGAAAGGGCAAGTGTCTGCATATTCAGCCTTGTAGACAAATCACAGCACCAAGATTTCTAATTACAAAACCTGTTTTTACTCAAATAACCCTCCAGCACACATATCTGACAACTGGGTTTCAGCTCTTTTCAAAGGGCAAGACCTTGGAAGAGACACTGGGTGGAGAAACCCTGCATGAGACTGGTGCTGACATTTACGTATCTCTGAAATTTTGAATGGCTAGGTACTGTAAAGGAATCTAACTACCTAGCCAAAAGTAATGCATCAGAACAGAAATGGGGAAGGATTATGTCCACCCTCTCATCCTACCAAGGTGCATAAACTATTCAGAAAATGCAGAATACAGTACAAAACATATATCATCAAGAAATATGTCCTCCTGCCTTGGCAAGGCTTGCTGGCTGGGGCTCACCTAACAGCAGTCTTATTTATTTGAAGCTTCTTTATTCCCGCATGAGGGGCAATAGCATTAACATGGCTGGTGAGACACTAAACTCAAAATATGTACGGGCATGCAGAACTAAAGCTGAGATGCAAGTCCTCATTGCTCTATTCACCTCCCAAGAAAAATATTAGCACACTGGTTTAACTGGCATCTTCTATGGTAATTTTTGAAAGTAAATCATGCAACTCTGTAAATATCATCATAGGACATCAAGTTATATGCATGCAGCATTAGAAGTCCTTTAATGCTCTCTCTTTTTTTTTTTTTGGTTAAAGGGAGGGTTATAGATTGCTTGATTTTCATTAGTCCGATTTTTTTTTCTTTTTAAACAGACACGGAAGTCAATCATTCTAAGGTGATTCCCTTTTTAAACCCAATCCACATTCATACAGAAAGCCTTAATGAGTCTACTAGGAGTAAACAAATTAGTCTCCAGGATGTATTATGCATTAATTAATCAAACTAATAGTATTGTATAATGTGCTATAGATGAAAATTAGTTCCAAGTACAATGCTCACATACAAGAAGAGACTGGATAAAAAATATGGAGTAATAAAAAACATCAGTTTGTATAAATATAAGTGAAACAACTGTGTTTTCCCTCACTGGTTTTCAGCTACTCAATGGCAAAGAGAACAGTCAAAGCTGGCCTTTACAGCTGAGATACCTGTGGGATAGGAAAGCTGTGATGAGGAAGAGAGCAGCTTTGAGTAACAATACTTGCAGGTCTAGAGGAGGGGTGAGCACACTACGGACTACAATATTTTTGTACAACTCAGGAGCTCATAATTGTTTTTACATTTTTAAGTGGTTGAAGGAAATCAAAAGAAGAAGAATATTTCATTACATGTAAAATAGCAGGAATTCAAATTTTAAAAATGCCCATAAATAAAGATTTATTGGAACACAGTCACACATGTCCGGTATATCAACAGGTTGAGTGGTTGTGACTGACACATGGTCTGCAAAATCAAAAATATACTTTCTGACTTTTTAAAAAATATATTTCTGTTGGTTTTAGAGAAGGAGAGAGAGGTAGAAACATCAATGATGAGAGATAATCATTGATTAGCTGCCTCTTGCATGCTCCACACTGGGGATTGAGCCCACAACCCAGGCATGTGCCCTGAATGGGAATTGAATAGTGACCTCGTGGTTCATAGGTCAATGCTCAACCAGTAAGCTGGATCAGCTGGGCTACTCTGATTCCGAACAGAAAAAATTCTGCAAACTCTAGACTTAAGGAAACAAAAGTCATTTGCAATGATAGATCTAGTGCATACATGGTACAGGAATATATGTAAACATGAGAGGAGCAAACAGACACCATCTCATAGGAAAGAACAAAATTACTTCTTGTTCTTTCTGCCAAATTTCTTAGTCTAATTTTGAGGAAAATTAGACAACCTTAATGAAGGGACAATAAGTAAAAGTGCCCACCCTATACTTTTAAAAAATGGCAAGTTAACGAAAGGCAAAGGCAGGCTGAAGAACTGGTCCAGGACAAAGGAGACTAGAGGGACCTGACCATCAAATTCAACATGTGACCTTGGGTTGAGGTGTGGACACGACCTTTTTACATTTGTAATGTGTGGGCCAGAAAGGACATTACTTAATAACTGGGTAAAATTTAAATGTTTTGGATTAGAGAATAGTAATGTATCAAAACTAGTTTTCTATTTTGAATAATTTTAATATGGTCAGTCATGAAACAGGAGGTTCTTGCTCTAAGAAAATATACACAGAGGTATTTGGGGATAATGAGGCTCTAACAGCACCATTATTTAATCTCAAATGTTTCAGGAAAACCATGTATTAATATTTACATGTATCAGAGAGAACCAAGATGGCGGCATAGGTTAACGCCGGAGTTTGCTGCTTTGAACAACTACTTCAAAAGTGAAACCAAAAAACGGAAGGGACATCACCCAGAACCACAGGAACGCTGGCTGAGTGGAAGTCCTACAACTAGGAGGAAAGAGAAACGTACACGGACACTCAGAGGAGGCGCAGTGGTGAAGTCAAATTCTGAGGTGCGGAGTGCGTGGAGCGGGCTGGCGGCGGAGGGCGCGGTTGTTATTTTCAATCGGGAGGGAGTCGCAGACTCTGAGCACCAGATCCGGGCGAGTCTTTAGGGACCCAGACTCAGGCGGGAGAGGCGGGACTGTCTGGCTTCCGTCAGAGCGAGTGCAGCTTTCTCTCCCAGCTTTGCATCAGGTGCTGGGACTCAGAGAGGCAGAGCCCCTGGGGACAGGACTGAGAGCCGCCATAACTGCTCTCTCCGGCCCACCCTGTTGATCCTGTGCGACCCGCCCCGCCCAAGCCCTGCACAGAGGCATTTGCTGGATAGCCTCAGGCAAAGGCTAGATTAGCACCTCCCTAGAGGACAGAAGTTCTCTCACTGCTGACACAGCTGATTCTCATAGCCACTTGGCCTGGAGGTCAAACCCTCCCTGGAATTAGCTACAACAATCAAGATTTAACTATAAGACTTAGAACAAAGACCACTAGGGGGTGCACCAAGGAAGCATAACAAAATGTGGAGACAAAGAAACAGGACAAAATTGTCAAAGGAAGATATAGAGTTCAGAACCACACTTTTAAGGTCTCTCAAGAACTGTTTAGAAGCTGCCGATAAACTTAATGAGATCTACACGAAAACTAATAAGACCCTCGATCTTATATTGGGGAACCAACTAGAAATTAAGCATACATGGACTGAAATAACGAATATTATACAGACTCCCGACAGCAGACCAGAGGAGCGCAAGAATCAAGTCAATGATTTGAAATGCGAGGAAGCAAAAAACACCCAACGGGAAAAGCAAAATGAAAAAAGAATCCAAAAATGCGAGGATAGTGTAAGGAGCCTCTGGGACAGCTTCAAGCGTACCAACATCAGAATTATAGGGGTGCCAGAAGATGAGAGAGAGCAAGATATTGAAAACCTATTTGAAGAAATAATGACAGAAAACTTCCCCCACATGGTGAAAGAAATGGATTTACAGGTCCAAGAAGCGCGGAGAACCCCAAACAAAAGGAATCCAAAGAGGACCACACCAAGACACATCATAATTAAAATGCCAAGAGCAAAACACAAAGAGAGAATCTTAAAAACAGCAAGAGAAAGAAACTCAGTTACCTACAAGGGAATACCCATACGATTGTCAGCTGATTTCTCAACAGAAACTTTGCAGGCCAGAAGGGAATGGCAAGAAATATTCAAAGTGATGAATACCAAGAACCTACAACCAAGATTACTTTATCCAGCAAAGCTATCATTCAGAATTGAAGGTCAGATAAAGAGCTTCACAGATAAGGAAAAGCTAAAGGAGTTCATGACCACCAAACCAGGATTATATGAAATGCTGAAAGGTATCCTTTAAGAAGAGGAAGAGGAAGAAAAAGCTAAAGATACAAATTATGAACAACAAATATGCATCTATCAACAAGTGAATCTAAGAATCAAGTGAATAAATAATCTGATGAACAGAATGAACTGGTGATTATAATAGAATCAGGGACATAGAAAGGGAATGGATTGACTATTCTTGGGGGGGAAAAGGGTGTGGGAGATTCGGGAAGAGACTGGACAAAAATCGTGCACCTATGGATGAGGACAGTGGGTGGGGAGTGAGGGCAGAGGGTGGGGCGGGAACTGGGAGGAGGGGAGTTATGGGGGGGGGGGAAAAGAGTAACAAATGTAATAATCTGAACAATAAAGATTTAATAAAAAAAATATTTACATGTATCTATTTATCAACCTACCTATAGATAGATAGAATGGAATGCACAAATTTGGCAAAATGGGAAAAACTGGCTAAATTATATAATGGAGTTTTTTGCCCATTATTTAAAAGTAAAAGCTAAAAAAAATTAAGAAGGGAGTGATTTTATTTGCTTCTCCCTCCTCATTAATGTCAACCACAAATGACCACTTCTTTAGCTCTATTTATAAGTAGTACTTGGATTTCGGGTGGTTACTTGGTGTGGTGGCTTTGTACTGTACCACTGTAATTAATCTGGAATAACCTTTCCCAGGTTAGAATCAGTGCTGAACCCAAGAGGAATTCCTACAAGGGTTTGAATGTAGAAGGGAAATAGCAGCCATTATGTTTTCTTTGAAAGTTAGTGCAATCTCCAGGCTGAAGAATTGATCCAGGACAAAGGAGACTAGAGGGACATGACAATGAAATTCAACATGTGACCTTGGGTTGAGGTGTGGACCAGACCTTTTTATATTTGTAATATTTACAAATATAAAATTTGTAATTTGTTGCAAAGGCAGTTCATACATGCTGTCACCGATCTGGTGGCTTAATTTGTTGGTGTGAATCATCTACCAGACTGGTAGGCCCTTCAGCTCCCACCAGATCTCCTCCTTCAGTGTCTGATAGACCTGGATCAAATGTGTTTCAATCTGGTGGTGAAGACTAGAGCCTAGCTTTTCCCACAGGCCACCCAGGCAGCAGTTACAGGAGATGAGAGACAGACCTGGACACAGGGGTACTTACTAACCTCCACACCTAGATCTCTGGGGCTGTCTACACCAGCTCCCAGATTTGTGTAAGGTATAATTCCCTATTTTTAAAACCCCATATTCTATCACTTACAGTGGCTCTGCTCTTCCCATCAAACTTTCACTCATATCCTTGGTTTCCTGAAATACAGCAAAAGTCATTTAGCAAGCACTTGACCTGTTCATCTCAGGTCCCAAGTCATTACCATTTTTCTTTGAAAAATCTCCTTATCTCGAACTGCTATACTAGCATCCTGAGAAGTTCATAATAAAAATGAATGAGCTGAAACCGGTTTGGCTCAGTGGATAGAGCATCGGCCTGCGGACTGAAAGGTCCCAGGTTCGATTCTGGTCAAGGGCATGTACCTGGGTTGCAGGCACATCCCCAGTAGGAGATGTGCAGGAGGCAGCTGATCAATGTTTCTCCCTCATCGATGTTTCTAACTCTCTATCTCTCTCCCTTCCTCTCTGTAAAAAAATCAATAAAATATATAAAAAAAATAAAAAAATAAAAATAAATGAAGGAAATCATCATCTGTTGGGTGCCAACTATGTGAAAAGTCCCATGGCACACCTGATCTCTAAAACTCAACAACACCCACAAGCTAGTTATGATCCTCATTCTTCCAGATGAAAAACTGAGGGGCAGAGAGATTGTCACTTGTCCAACATTTCACACCTAAGAAATGGTAAAGCAGGAACTCAGATGCAGTTCTTTTCATGTCTCCAGTTTATATATTTTTTTATTGCAATAAGTTGTCATCTTAGGAAGAAGTAGCTTTCTCATGTTCTAGAGGATATTTGCTTTGAGTGCCCAGAAATTCATTGAATCCTAATATTTCATTCTTGCATTTGTTTATATCATAGAATCATTATATCTTTGAGGAACAACTGGATATATATTATTATCTCTAAGCAGTCCTTATGTCCTAGAGAAGAAAATACCAATAATTGCTGATGAGTACGAGAAATATCAAATAATCCTCCACTAAAGAGCTATTTAGATAGTCTCAAATATGGAGTGTTTTTTTTTTAATTTGCACTTTTCACCATACAACAACATGGTTTTCTTAACGCAAAATTTTGATGTACTTCTATATCTATGATCTCATCTAAGATTTATAACAATAAGCCTAGAAAATATATAGAGCTTGTGTTATTAATGTTTGTTTTATAGATGCAGAGATTAAGTCCTAAGAGATTACATAAATCATCTTATGTGGAATCTGTTGCTTTTATCTACCAGTTTCCTTTTTCCCTTGATCTTATAAGAGCAGATTTCACTTTAAGACTCCACTTCCCACACAATTTTCCATCCTAATAGTTTATCTGGAGCTGGCTCCAGCATTGGATCTAGCAGTGGGAGTATGCTGACCTGGAATATCATCATATGCCATGCACTCAGTCACAATGATGTGTTCCAAATGGGCGTGCAACCCGTGTCAGTTTATTCAGGGTGAAGCTCAGAAAAAAGACTTTGAAGGAAGCACCCTCTTCATCTGAACTTGGAGGCAAAAGAATGTAGGCCTATAGTTGCACAGGTCAACACAGCGTGAGGAACGAGTTTCCAGTCAACACAGTAGTAAGAAAAGGTGAAATGTAGAGAGAGATTTTCATGTTATTTGAGCACCCGGATCCAGCTATATTTGAGGGCAACCACAAGTTTTCAGTCACATTTAAAATATATTCTCTCTCTCCCTCTCTCCCTTTCTCCCTCTTCCATTCCCTTCTATCACTCCTTACTTCACCTGTAACTAAGCTTTGCAGTCAAAAGCTTACTGCTACTACTACTACTAAATGATAATACTCACCCAAGTTTTTAAGTCTTAACTACAAGCCTGGAATTTAGGTCTATTGATATTATATATATTTTTTATTTTTCCCTAAGCAAGCCACCTCCTTAGAAAATGGTCCTTGTTTTCCCATTGGCTGAGATATCCCTCCAACCCAAATATTCATTTCAATTTTGCTTCTCTAAAATTTTTTTCTCTCTTGAATACTCATTGGAAGAATAAATACTTGTGAAATCTGGCCTTTCTCTAAACTGTATAATTGCAAATGTAGCATAAAGGATACCAATAAGGCAAGATTGATTTGAGTAATATTTTTCTGTTGAAGCACTCCAGTTTATGCTATAATCAAAGCCCAGAGATTGAATTATAACATCAGTCATCAATGTCTCCCTTAATCAATTATCTTTTACTACGTTTAGGAAAGATTTATAAGCAAAAACAAGCACCCCTGAATTGTTTCTCTGTGTGGTTTCCTTTTCTTCTACTTTTTTAAAAACTAGAGACTGATAAATCCTGTATTGTACTAAGCAGTATTTCACTATATTATGATGAAAGAGAACTGAGAACATTTTTGTCTGAGTGATGAAGGAGCAGGCAATATGTAATTTATAGCAAAATAAAAGTGATACTGTATAACACTATAAAACTGTCAATTGGATTATCACTGAATAAGCTGTTCAATATTTACTTGTATATAACTGATATGTTGAGCAAGCAGGCCTTGTAGAGTGCAATCAGAAAACTACTCAATTTCTTCCCCTCGCTGGTTCTTCAAATCCTTTTCATGCAACCAGTTCTGCACCTGCAAGAATTCATGGGCAGGTCTCACAGCTTAGCTCCTTCCCTTGACCCAATAAACCATTCTTTTGTCAATCTCAGCCATAAAAATCACCTCTTCTTAGTAATTACTTTGTCCACTTTATTGTATTGATCACAAACTCAGAAGGTCACTCAAAGTTAAAAGTTTCTTCTCCCAATGGACCCTCCTTCCATCAGCTCCTGCCTTCCTCTTGCGGCTTCCTAGTGTAGGAAGTGGTCATGTGGTTGGCTTTGTTTTTCTTTCTTGAGTGCTCTTCTTCTTACCGCACTCATGAGGCTGCCCATGGCTCCTCCAGCATTGAAATAGACGAGGGAGGAGAGGATGCTGACAGGATGCTTTCTGGGTTGACAATGTGTAATGGGGTGATGGATTTCTCTAAAGGTGGCAGATGTTTGAAGATGATTCTTTTCCTCATGTGTGTTCCCCATGTACTCCTGGGAGATGTCCTAATGCTCTTCTTACTTGGGTGGTACCTGTCCTTCATCTGTCTATTCCACCTCAGTTTTTCACCTCACTGTGTACATCCTGCGTCTTCTGCTGAGATCACTTGTCAGTGGGCAGGTGATTTCCAGGGAAGAAGCCTGAGGTCAACATTCCCACTGTGATAGGAAATGTCGTCACCTCCAACCTGCATTTGGGTTTCTCCCAAATGCAACCCTGTTTTCTACTGACATTTCAGGCAGCTTCTGCTGGCCTTATAGTTCAGGAGTTAATTAAGGAGTTAATCTACCATGTCCACTGAACTCAAAGAGTAACGTCTGGAGGATCCCCATGGAGTCCCTAGTCCCTAACTAGGCTTCAGAAGAAGTGGAAACCTTCAATCCATCCTCCCTCATAAATGACTCCTTCAAGGTTTTTATTTCTAATCTGTTGGCTGCTCCAAATTAAAACTTTTTATGAGACTGGCAACACAAGTTTTAAGCCACCTCTTCCTTTGTGAGTCCTGATTGAATAGACTAGCTCCTTTGTTTGGAATTGGAACAGTTGGCATCTACTTTCTCAGAGCTTTGGTTAAATCTGTGTCATGAAACAGCCTATGGATGTGAATCTTTTCCACTCAAAGCATTTCACCAAATAGCATAGCATTTTTTATTTTAAAAACCATAGTTAAATCAATCTACAGTTGTCTACATGTGTGATAATTAAGAATAACTAAATAATTATTTTTACCCTGCTTGTACACATTTAAAGTTTATATTTAATTCTTAATCAACGAATCTGCCTGCCATCTGCATACTGAGTAGAATGAGATATCTGAAAGGATAAATGTACTAAGTAGTTGTATGGGGTGAGGAAATTTCCCGAAGGAACAGTTCCCGTGAAGTAAGTGCTTCTGAATATGAACCACTCTGCCACTAACTCAAGGAGCAAAGACCTGGAAGAGGTTCATTTTGTTCTACCCTGACTAGTTGAAAGGGGAGAAGTCTGCTGAGATTTTAGTTTCAGTGATAAGCAAATCCAAGGAGACTGCTGGTTACTTATGAGGAAGGAAGTCAATATCTACCAACAATGGTTGATTCTATAGAGTAGGAATATGGAGAACATTCATATTTGATAGCTTTTATATTATTACTAGAGGCCCGGTGCATGACATCCGTGCACTGGCAGAGGGGGGATGTGGGGGAGGAAGGTCTCTCTGCCCAGCCTGTGCCCTCTTGCAGTCCGGGACCTTTCGGGGGATGTCTTCCTGCCACGGAGGTGGGAGAGGCTCCAACCACCACCACTGCGCTCGCCAGCCATGAGCCCAGCTTCTGGCTTCTGGCTGAGCAGCACTCTCCCTGTGGGAGCGCACTGACCACCAGGGGGCAGCTCCTGCATTGAGCATCTACCCCCTGGTGGTCAGTGCACGTCATAGTGACTGGTCATTCTGTTCAGTCGATTTGCATATTAGGGTTTTATTATTAGTATTAGTAATGTTATTTTGAGCATATGATTACCTTCTAATAACAATACTTAAAATAGTTAATCCAAGAACTCTTGTTTTGGAAGATATATTTCTGTAGTTAGTAATTCATCTATTTTTATTTATTTATAATAAGGTATTTATACCTAGAAGTAATATCTAACCTGAGTATTATCAGGAGCAGACAAATTACCTTTGAGAAGTATCAGTAAATATAAAAATATTTATTTAAACTCATTTGAAGTGTTAAAAGGAAATAAATGCCATCACTTAGTCTTTGTGGGGAAGATATTACTTAGGAACCTAAATCATCAGTGGGTAAAGTAACTCCAAAATCATCAGGATCCCAGCAATTTTTTTGACAGACACATAGATTACGTGCCATACGAAGCTGATAATAATGAAGTCACTAAGTATTGGTAATTTTGTGTCAGTGATGTATATACATTATTTTGTTTAATTCTTTCAGCAAATCCATGGTATAGGCACTGCTAGCTTCCACGTGAAGCAAGTGAAGACACTGAAGATTCGGAAAGGTCAATACCTCCCCTGAGTCATACATTTAGTGAGGGAAAGTTAGAACACCGCAGTGATGCCTTACACACCACATTGTATCTAAGCACTTACAGGATTCACCATAATCTGTCACAGGCTTTGCTGTCTAGGCATGACAAGCTTCCTCTTAGGCGAAGATCTTATTCGAGGTGCCAAGAACTCTCGCCTGGTTTAAGCCAGGCAAACTCTTTGACGGAAAGAAAATGACAACCGATGTTTGCCTGCTCACTTTTACTTTTAATGTACATTTGTGCGAGAGTGCAGAAATGAAAGCCTTGTCAGTCACAGGTATACTTAAAAAAGCAATCCGAAAGCAAAAGGAGTTCAAAAATGATTCCACGGGGGCAACATGAGCTGGCCGCAAATGCCTATTTTCCATTCAATTGCTTTGCAAAGTTTGAAAGCTGCTTGTTAATTCTGTTTTTTAAAATATATGATTTTAAGGTGTTTGTTATTTCTAAGTAACATGATGGAGTTAAGTGTTTTCTTTTATTGAGATGTCAGTGGGAAAAAATTTAGACGTCGGTAGGACATAATATAATTAATTATTATAAAATTTACTAATATTTAGATATTACATTTATTTTTTAAAGTGTGCTAAAATGTTTAAAGGACATACATAATTGTTACAGAACTTTAATAATGTTTTAATTTTATTAAAAAGACCCAAGGATATGTTTATTGATTTTAGAGAGAGAGGAAGGAAGAGAGGGAGAAAGAGAGAGAGAAAGAGAAACATTGATGTGAGAAACATCAATAGGTTGCCTCACATATGCACCTTGACAGGGCATCAAACCCACAACCTCGGTATGTGTCCTAACAGGGAATTGAACCCACAACATTTTTGGTGCACTGGGCAATGCTCCAATTAACCAAGCCACCCGGCCAGGGCATATTTTATTTTTTATTCATGAACATCATCCCTTCTGTTCCATGATTTTCTTTTCCCTAACATGAAGAGGTTTCATTTGGGTAGTCTTTTGTCTGTGTTAATATAAATGTGTAGTATTCATAAACGTTACATAGGGGGGAAAATATAAGGTATTTGCCACAGAATTCTAACAATGTATTGGGCTTCTATTCTG